>NC_047035.1:25411657-26661657 GCF_011762595.2 Tursiops truncatus | reverse complement strand
GGCAAAACTGGTTCATAGAAACCAAAATAATGGTTATCTTCAGTGGGAGGTAGTGACCAGAGGAGGACATAAAAAAGTCTTCTGGGATGCTGGAAATACTTTATATCAAGAACTAGGTGGGGATTACATGAGTGTGTATACATGTAAAGATTCACTGAGCTGCACATTTACATACATACAGGTATGTTATCCTTAAATGAAAAAAGGGGAATAATTACGTATTTATATCAGCAAGAATACTGGATGTCTATAGATATTTTTCTTTGAAGTTAAGAGAAGATAATTAAATGTAATTATTAATCATAGGAAATAATACTTTGTGTATTTCAATACATTTTGGGGTGAATTGCTCTGGTTAAAAAGGGCATATCTGCTTGTAGGACCTATCAGAAATACCTATGGTTATTTTCTTGATGATGGTGAATTCACTCTGAGGGAATTGAGCATATCATAAATTATTTTATTTTCTTCAGAAAATACTATATATTATATAGATCAGAGTAATTGATGCCTGAGTAAAGAGTAGACCTCAGACAGATAGGAACTCTTATTTCTCTAACTTTACTTAGTAAGTTTCAACATACTCTGAAATTGACCTGTTTGAGCTTCTGTTTGGAATGGTTGCTTGGCAGTGGTTCATACTGAACATTCTTAACCATGGGTCTGATGATTGTAGTAAGTTTTTCTTAGGGATTTTCACATGGCCGTGCTCTGAGCTGAACATTTTACATGAATTATTTCACTTAACCTTTGCAACAACTTTATAAGGCAGATGCTGTTTTTATTCCCAGTTTACACATGGGAAAATTAAGGCTTAGAGAGGTTAAATCACTCACTGAGGTTATATGGTTAATAAATTGTAGAGCCAAGATCAGACCAATTTCCCTATGACTCTTGAGCTGCCCTCTTAAACACTGCAGGTATTTGGTCTTGTATAGGACAGAATTGGTTCCAAACCATGACTCCATGTCAAAACCCAGATCCTCATCCAGTCTGTGGAATTGGAAGCAATAAAACACAGTCTTTATCTTTTTGTTCTTTTTTTCCCCCTTAATATCTAGCTCTATTTTTAGCTTTTAGTTGTTTATAAGAGAAGAGCTGTTGAGAAGTTTATAATCCTTATTCCATATTCAAATCAGGAAATGTACTGGGAGGTATTAAACAAGACTTGAGCATTCAGCATTTCCCCTACTGAGCCCAACTCCTCTCACTTGTTGACTCAGGCCTGCTTCACTGAACATTTTTTTTGTTTTCTATCCACAACCTGAGTGCCCCATGGAGGTGAAGGACATAGCCCAAGCCCACGCCATCAGTCAGTAGAACAAATGGGGTTGCTCTGCCTAACGTCGGGCCATCTCGGATTCCACCTCTTTTATAGAAATGAGTGATGAAGAGAGGTGCGTTCCGCTTTGCCGCTGTATTAATACACATCAGGGGCCAGCTCCTGCCATTAAATCATGCTCCTGCATACATCTGTTATCGGACTCCTCACCAGTGTGATGAACAAGACTGCAGATAGAGGCTTCCTTGTGTCATTCTTTATAGGATTTTCCTAAAAGAATAAATAGCTCAGATCTCTGCCAACACTCTCCTGTCACTGTGATGAATTCAGCTTCTTTCTTAAACATGCAGCCACAAATCTTTTCCCTTTTCCCCTCCCCCACTAGTGGAAAGTTTTAAGTTGCCTGCATTTAAAGATATTAATAAGGCTAGAAAGGTGAAGAGCAAAAGGGAATAACATGCCTTCCTGTCTTTTTCGTACTAATATTAACAAAGGCCAGGGAAAAGGACCTTTTCATAGGGTCATTAGGTAGATCCATCTTGAAAGTGTAGCACCTCTATTTTCTTCATTTTATCTCCACTCCCCTTCCCTCTATGGCTTTATAACATGCAGGTGCCTGGTGTACAGATCCACCCCTGGATCCTAGTGAGTAACTGTGTTAACCTGCTTTTCAGGTCGATACACCAGAACAGGGAATGCCCACCAATGTCTCCCTCATGCTGAAGTGTACCAGCTGTCATATATTTTCTTAAAGATTGTAACTGGAAGAGAAAAAAGGGTTATTTTCTCTAAAATTTGAGAGACTTAAGTAATTATAAGAAACATAAGGAACTCAGATGAAAACATGACTTCTTTTCCTTGAGATGATTTTCTTCATTAGAATGGCAAATCAGAGCTTTGGGTGGGCAAATCCCATTCTTTCATAAAGTAAACACATGGGGCTTCCCTGGTGGCGCAGTGGTTGAGAGTCTGCCTGCCGATGTGGAGGACGCGGGTTCGTGCCCGGTCCGAGAGGATCCCACATGCCGCGGGGCGGCTGGACCCGTGAGCCATGGCCGCTGAGCCTGCGCGTCCGGAGCCTGTGCTCTGCGGCGGGAGGGGCCGCAGCAGTGAGGCCCGCATACCGCAAAAAAATTTAAAAAATTAAAAAAAAAAAAGTAAACACATGGCTGTAGGTGAAGGAGAATTGGGATAATAAGATATTCTGTTAAGAGCCCTGACTTTTTTTTTTTTTTTTGGCGGGATCTTACTTCCCTGACCAGGGATTGAATCCGTGCCCTCTGCAGTGGAGGCGCGGAGTCCTAACCACTGGACCGGCAGGGAATTCCCACGAGCCCTGACTGTTTTGGCCATCCAAGAGCCATTTCTGACCTTCTTCACCCTGGGATAGGATATGTGTCCTTAGAAGGGTACCCAACAGTTAACCTGTTAATTAGTTACATAAGATTTCAAATACCAGGCCAGCAATGCTAGCGATGCATTCACAAGGGCAGGAATTTTTACCTGTCTTGCTCACTTCTGTACCCCACTGCATCTAAAAAATAATGCTCCACACATAGAACAGTCTCTAGATATTTGTTGTATGAATAAATGAATAGAATCTTAAAGATGAAACAGTTATTCTCAATATTATTCTAATCCTGTGATTGGATTCAGTAGTAGTTCCATTTCAGGTTGGCCCTTGTCTCAGGAGTCATAGGGCAGACTCTTATTGCCTACTGTGCCTTTTAATTAAGTTTAAATGTTTTCTAAAGTTAAAAATGTTTTTTAAAATAAATATTGAATGGCCACAAAAGAACATTTATAGAAAATGTATAAGATATAAAGAAAACCAATACAGCAACTATCCATATACCCACCATCCACTTTAAGAAAAGGAACATCACCTTTAAATTTTTCTTCCCACTCTCCTCAGAGGTAACCATTATCCTGATATATATTTTTGGTTAATCATTTGTCATTCTTTGTTTTTTTCAACTAGTTTTGACAGACATATGTATCTCTAAGCAGTATATTGTCTAGTTTTGCATGTTTTTGAACCTTGTGTAATGGAATGTTGTATTTTATAAGTTACAAGTTTCACCCATTTATGTTCTTGAGATTCATTCAGGTCTTATCCTACCAGAATCCATTCATTTTCTTACTGCCATATGTATGGTATTCCATTTTATCAGTTGACAGATATAATACAATTAACTGTTCTTGATGAACATTTCAGTCATATTCTTATGCTGTTTTACGCTATTGTGAAAAGTACTGCACCATTCTTCAGGTGAACATATGCAAAAGTTTCTCTTGGCCATTTCACAGTTCTTAGGATAGCTATATCAAAAAAAAAGAAAAAAAGTTGTTGTTTGAAGGATGTGGAGAAATTGGAAACCTTGTGCATTGCTGGTGGGAATGTAAAATAATGCAGCCACTGTGGAAAAAGATACGGTAGTTCCTCAAAAATTTAAACATAAAACTACCATGTGATCCATGGTAGTTCTGCTTCTGGATGTATACCCAAAAGAATTGAAAGCAAAGATTCAAATAGATATTTGTACACCCATGTTCATAGCAGCATTATTGACAGTAGCCAAAAAGTAGAAACAACCCAAATGTTCATCACTGGATGAATGGATAAATAAAATGTGGTATATACATTCAGTAGGTTATTACTCAGTCTGAAAGCCTTCATTATAAGAATGAAATTATGAATGTTACAACATGGATGAAGGCAACATGTTAAGTGAAATAAGCCAAACACAAAAGGATGAATACTGTATGATTCCACTTATAAGAGGTACCTAAAACAATCCAATTTGTAGAAACAGAGACTAGAATGCTGGTTGCCGGGGGCTGCAGGAGGAAGAGAATGTGGAGTTATTGTTTAATGGGTAGACAGTTTCCATTTGGGATGATGAGAAAGTTCTGGACATGGATGGTGGTAATGGTTGTGCAACAATGTGAATATACTAAATGCTACTGAACAGTATGCTTAGAAATTATTAGAATGGTACATTTTATATATATTTTACCATAATAAAAAATATGTAGCAAAACAAAGTTTTTCTAGGACAGAGTTTTTTTGTTTTGGTTTGGTTTTTTTAACATCTTTATTGGAGTATAATTGCTTTACAGTGGTGTGTTAGTTTCTGCTGTATCACAAAGTGAATCAGCTAGCTATACGTATCCATATATCCATATATCCCCTCCCTCTTGCATCTCCTTCCTACCCTCCCTATCCCACCCCTCTAGGTGGTCACAAAGCACCAAGCTGATCTCCCTGTGCTATGCAGCTGCTTCCCACTAGCTATCTATTTTACTTTTGGTGGTGTATATGTGTCCGTGCCACTCTCTCACTTCGTCCCAGCTTCCCCTTCCCCTTCCCCATGTCTTCAAGTCCATTCTCTACGTCTGCGTCTTTATTCCTGTCCTGCCCCTAGGTTCTTAAAAACCTTTTTTTTTTTTTTAGCATACGGTATTTGTTTTTCTCTTTCTGACTTAGAGTCTGCAGACTCTAGGTCCATCCGCCTTCACTACAAATAACTCAATTTCGTTTCTTTTTATGGCTGAGTAATATTCCATTGTATATATGTGCCACATCTTCTTTATCCATGCATCTGTCAATGGACACTTAGGTTGCTTCCATGTCCTGGCTATTGTAAATAGTGCTGCAATGAACATTGTGGTACATGACTCTTTTTTTTTTTTGCGGTACGCAGGCCTCTCACTGTTGTGGCCTCTCCCGTTGCGGAGCACAGGCTCGGACGTGCAGGCTCAGCGACCATGGCTCACAGGCCCAGCCGCTCCACGGCATGTGGGATCCTCCCGGACCGGGGCACAAACCCGCGTCCCCTGCATCGGCAGGCGGACTCTCAACCACTGTGCCGCCAGGGAAGCCCCTGACTCCTTTTGAATTACGGTTTTCTCCGGGTATATGCCCAGTAGTGGGATTGCTGTGTCGTATGGTAGTTCTATTTTTAGTTTTTTAACCTCCATACTGTTCTCCATAGTGGCTGTATCAATTTACATTCCGACCAACAGTGAAAGAGGGTTCCCTTTTCTTGACACCCTCTCCAACATTTATTATTTGAAGACTTTTTGATGATGGCCATTCTGACTGGTGTGAGATGATACCTCATTGTAGTTTTGATTTACATTTCTCTAATGATTAATGATCTTGAGCATCCTTTCATGTGTTTGTTGGCAATCTGTATATCTTCTTTGGAGAAATGTCTGTTTTGGTCTACTGCCCATTTTTGGATTGTTTGTTTTTTTTTTTTTGATATTGAGCTGCATGAGCTGCTTGTATATTTAGGAGATTAATCCTTTGTCAGTTGCTTCATTTGCAAATATCTTCTCCCATTCTGAGGGTTGTCTTTTTGTCTTCTTTATGGTTTCCTTGGCTGTGCAAAGATTTTTAAGTTGCATTAGGTCCCATTTGTTTATTTTTGATTTTATTTCCATTATTGTAGGAGGTGGGTCAAGAAGGATCTTGCTGTGATTTATGTCATAGTGTTCTGCCTATGTTTTCCTCTAAGAGTTTGATAGTTTCTGGCCTTACATTTAGGTCTTTAATCCATTTTTGTTTTACTTTTGTGTATGGTGTTAGGAAGTGTTCTAATTTCATTCTTTTACATGTAGCCGTCCAGTTTTCCCAACACCACTTATTGAAGAGGCTGTCTTTTCTCCCTTGTATATTCTTGCCTCCTTTGTCAAAGATAAGGTTACCCTATGTGTGTGGGTTTATCTCTGGGCTTTCTATCCTGTCCCATTGATCTATATTTCTGTTTTTGTGCCAGTACCATACTGTCTTGATTACTGTAGCTTTGTAATATAGTCTCCAGTCAGGGAGCCTGATTCCTCCAGCTCCGTTTTTCGTTCTCAAGATTGTTTTGGCTATTAGGGGTCTTTTGTCTTTCCATACAAACTGTAAAAACTCTTGTTCTAGTTCTGTGAAAAATGCCATTGGTAATTTGATAGGAATTGCATTGAATCTGTAGATTGCTTTGGGTCGTGTTGTCATTTTCACAGTGTTGATTCTTCCAATCCAAGAACATGGTATATCTCACCATCTGTTTGTATCATCTTTAATTTCTTTCATCAGTGTCTTACAGTTATCTGCATACAGGTCTTTTGCCTCCTTAGGTAGGTTTATTCCTAGGTATTTTATTCTTTTTGTTGCAGTGGTAAATGGGAGTGTTTCCTTAATTTCTTTTTCAGATTTTTCATAATTAGTGTATAGGAATGCAAGAGATTTCTGTGCATTAATTTTGTATCCTGCTACTTTACCAAATTCATTGATTGGCTCTAGTAGTTTTCTGGTAGCATCTTTAGGATTCTCTATGTGTAGTATCATGTCATCTGCAAGCAGTGACAGTTTTACTTTTTCTTTTCCGATTTGAATTCCTTTTATTTCTTTTTCTTCTCTGATTGCTAGGGCTAAAACTTCCAAAACTATGTTGAATAATAGTGGTGAGAATGGGCAACCTTGTCTTGTTCCTGATCTTGTGGAAATGGTTTCAGTTTTTCACCATTAAAAACGATGTTGGCTGTGGGTTTGTCATATATGCCCTTCATTGTGTTGAGGTAAGTTCCCTCTATGCCTACTTTCTGCAGGGTTTTTATCATAAATTGGTGTTGAATTTTGTCAAAAGCTTTTTCTGCATCTATTGAGATGATCATATAGTTTTTATGCTTCACCTTGTTAATATGGTTTATCACATTGATTGATTTGCGTATATTGAAGAATCCTTGCATTCCTGGGATAAACACCACTTGATCATGGTGTATGATCCTTTTAATGTGTTGTTGGATTCTGTTTGCCAGTATTTTGTTGAGGATTTTTACATCTATGTTCATCAGTGTTAGCGGCCTGTAGTTTTCTTTTTTTGTGACATCTTTGTCTGGTTTTGGTCTCAAGGTGATGGTGGCCTCGTAGAATGAGTTTGGGAGTGTTCCTCCCTCTGCTATATTTTGGAAGAGTTTGAGAAGGATAGGTGTTAGCTATTCTCTAAATGTTTGATAGAATTCGCCTGTGAAGCCATCTGGTCCTGGGACTTTTTTTGTTGGAAGATTTTTAATCACAGTTTCAATTTCAGTGCTTGTGATTGGTCTGTTTATAGTTTCTGTTTCTTCCTGGTTCAGCCTTGGAAATTGTGCTTTTCTAAGAATTTGTCCATTTCTTCCAGGTTGTCCATTTTTTTGTCATAGAGTTGCTTGCAGTAATCTCTCATGATCTTTTGTATTTCTGCAGTGTCAGTTGTTACTTCTTTTTCATTTCTAATTCTGTTGATTTGAGTCTTCTCCCTTTTTTTCTTCATGAATCTGGCTAATGGTTTATCAATTTTATCTTCTCAAAGAACCAGCTTTTAGTTTTATTGATCTTTGCTATCGTTTCCTTCATTTCTTTTTCATTTATTTCTGAACTGATCTTTATGATTTCTTTCCTTCTGCTAACTTTGGGGTTTTTTTGTTCTTCTTTCTCTATTTGCTTTAGGTGTAAGGTTAGGTTGTTTATTTGAGATGTTTCTTGTTTCTTGATGTAGGATTGTATTGCTATAAACTTCTCTCTTAGAACTGCTTTTGCTGCATCCCATAGGTTTTGGGTTGTCGTGTTTTCATTGTTATTTGTTTCTAAGTTTTTTTGATTTCCTCTTTGATTTCTTTAGTCATCTCTTGGTTATTTAGTAGCGTATTGTTTAGCCTCCTTGTGTTTGCATTTTTAAAGTTTTTTTCCTGTAATTGATATCTAGTCTCATAGCATTGTGGTCAGAAAAGATACTTGATACGATTTCAGTTTTCTTAAATTTACCAAGGCTTGATTTGTGACCCAAGATATGATCTATCCTGGAGAATGTTCCATGAGCACTTGAGAAGAAAGTGTATTCTGTTTTTGGATGGAACGTCCTATAAATATCAATTAAGTCCATCTTGTTTAATGTGTCATTTATAGCTTGTGTTTAATTATTTATTTTCATTTTGGATGATCTGCCCGTTCATGAAAGTGGGGTGTTAAAGTCCCCTACTGTGATTGTGTTACTGTTGCTTTCCCCTTTTATGGCTGTTAGCATTTGCCTTATGTATTGAGGTGCTCCTATGTTGGGTGCGTAAATATTTACAATTTTTATATCTTCTTCTTGGATTGATTCCTTGATCATTATGTAGTGTTCTTCTTTGTCTCTTGTAATAGTCTTTATTTTAAACTCTAGTTTGTCTGATATGAGAATTGCTACTCTAGCTTTCTTTTTTTTGTTTGTTTTTTTGGTTTTTGTTTTGTTTTGTTTTTTTTGCGGTACACAGGCCTCTCACTGTTGTGGCCTCTCCGGCTGTGGAGCACAGGCTCCGGACACATAGGCTCAGCGGCCATGGCTCATGGGCTCAGCCACTCCGCGGCATGTGGGATCTTCTCAGACCGGGGCACGAACCTGTGTCCCCTGCATCGACAGGCGGACTCTCAGCCCCTGCGCCACCAGGGAAGCCCCCTAGCTTTCTTTTGATTTCCATTTGCATGGAATATCTTTTTGCATCCTCTCATTTTCAGTCTGTATGTGTCCCTAGGTCTGAAGTGGGTTTCTTGTAGACAGCGTATATATGGGTCTTGTTTTTGTATCCATTCAGCAAGTCTTTGTCTTTTAGTTGGAACATTTAATCCATTTACATTTAAAGTAATTATCGATATGTATGTTCCTGTTACCATTTTCTGAATTGTTTTGGGTTTGTTATTGTAAGTTTTTCCATTCTCTTGTGTTTCCTGCCTAGAGAAGTTCCTTTAGCATTTGTTGTAGAGCTGGTTTGGTGGTGCTGAATTCTCTTAGCTTCTGCATGTCTGTAAAGGTTTTAATTTCTCCATCGAATCTGAATGAGATCCTTTCTGGGTAGAGTAATCTTGGTTGTAGGTTTTTTCCCTTTCATCACTTTAAATATGTCCTACCACACCCTTCTGCCTTGCAGAGTTTCTGCTGAATGATCAGCTGTTAACCTTATGGGGATTCCCTTATATGTTATTTGTTGCTTTTCCCTTGCTGCTTTTAATATTTTTTCTTTGTATTTAATTCTTGATAGTTTGATTTATATGTGTCTTGGCATGTTTCTCCTTGGATTTATCCTGTATGGGACTCTCTGCACTTCCTGGACTTGATTGACTATTTCCTTTCCCATATTAGAGAAGTTTTCAACTATAATCTTTTCAAGTATTTTCTCCCTTTCTTTTTCTCTTCTTCTGGGACCCCCTATAATTCAAATGTTGGTGCATTTAATGTTGTCCCAGAGGTCTCTGAGACTGTCCTCAATTCTTTTCATTCTTTTTTCTTTATTCTCCTCTGTGGTAGTTATTTCCACTATTTTATCTTCCAGGTCACTATCTGTTCTTTGGCCTCAGTTATTCTGCTATTGATTTCTTCTAGAGAATTTTTAATTTCATTTATTGTGTTGTTTATCATTGTTTGTTTGCTCTTTAGTTCTTCTAGGTTCTTGTTAAACATTTCTTTTATTTTCTCCATTCTGTTTCCAGGATTTTCTATCATCTTTACTGTCATTACTCTGAATTCTTTTTGAGGTAGACTGCCTATTTCCTCTTCATTTGTTTGGTCTGGTGGGTTTTACCTTGCTTCTTCATCTGCTGTGTATTTCTCTGTCTTCTCATTTTGCTTAACTTACTGAGTTTTTTGGGTCTTCTCTTCACAGTCTGCAGGTTTGTATTTTCCATTGTTTTTGGTGTCTGCCGCCAGTGGGTAATGTTGGCTCCGTGGGATGTGTAGGCTTCCTGCTGGAGGGGACTGGTGCCTGTGTTCTGATGGATGAGGCTGGATCTTGTCTTTCTGGTGGGCAGGACCATGTCTGGTCGTGTGTTTGTGACCTTATTATGATTTTAGGCAGCCTCACTGCTAATGGGTGGGGTTGTGT
This sequence comes from Tursiops truncatus, assembly GCF_011762595.2. NCBI lineage: Eukaryota > Metazoa > Chordata > Mammalia > Artiodactyla > Delphinidae > Tursiops > Tursiops truncatus. Next base: position 26,651,486 of record NC_047035.1, on the reverse strand, counting down.
TCCTGTCTTGCTAGTTGTTTGGCATGGGGTATCCAGCACTGGAGCTTGCTGGTCGTTGAGTGGAGCTGGTTCTTAGAGTTGAGACGGAGATCTCTGGGAGAGCTCTCACCGATTGATATTACAAGTGGCCGGGAGGTCTCTGGTGGACCATTGTCCTGATCTCAGCTCTCCCACCTCAGAGGCTCAGGCCTGACACCCGGCTGGAGCACCAAGACCCAGTTCTTGGAGAAGGGGCCCTTGCAATTTCTAAGGAGCAGGGTTTCTCTGTAACTGCTGTGTCCATGAGATCACAAAGAAAGTTCTCATTTTCTGAAGGAAATGTATCCAGAGAAGCAGATTGTACAGTTTCCATAGTCTAATTCCTCTTCTTTGGATAGGACTCCTCAAAAAGGTAACAAGCCAAGAATCTAGGACAGTTTTTTCACCATGGTTGGTGAGCATCTAGTAATGGTAGTTATAGTTTTATGAAATTTATTTTCACTTAAATAGGAGTGAATGAGCACATGTGTGTGAGAAATAGAGAGAGAGAGAGAGATTTGGGTGGTGATGTCAGATGTATTTCTTGCTGCTATGGTTGAGTTTCCAAAATGTTTGAAATCCACTACCCTCTAAAAACTCTTGTATATGTGCCATGGAGTTAATAGCTTTCAAGGTTTTTTTTTTTTTTTTCTTTCTGAAATTTATGTTTGAATGTTGGGTGTACCTGTAAATCTGAAATAAACCCTTGGGTGCACTATGATATAATCTAATCTTTTTCATTAAGAAAAAAAAAGTATTGGTCATGACCCACTACATTGATTTTGTGACACATAATTTGAAAATTACTTTTCTAGGTTATATTCCTAGGAATGGAATTATTGTAACAGGATAAAAGCGAAACTTTTTAACATTTTGCTCTATTTTAGTGTCTATATTTGTTTTCAACAGTGGGGGTATGATGGTGGTTTGTACTGCTCTGCTCAGGGGGCATTTGGAGATGTGAGGACAGTGTTTCGTTGTCACAATGACTGGGGAATGCTTTTGGCATTCAGGGACAGGGTCCAGAATGGTAAGTGTCCTAAAAAAAATAGGACAGCCCTGCACAAGCAATGATTATCCTGTCCAGAATGTCTTAATGTGCTTGTTGAAAAACCATGGGCTTGGTGTGTGATTTTTCTACCATTTGCCTTATTATTCAGTATTTATTGGTGACACCGTCATATTGGAGGCATAGGATGTTGTAGAAAGAGCAGAGGGCTTGGAGTCCAGTATATGAGTTTGAGTCTTGCTACTTAACCAGCCCAGTTGTGTCCCTGAACAAATTATCCGCTTTCTCTATGCCTTAGTTTTCTGATCCAGGAAATGGAGATGACGATACCTACTTCTAAGAGTTTGCATTAAGAAATAAGATTATAAGTATACGTTGTTTACACAGTACAGTGCCTGGCACATAAATGCTTAATAAGTGATTATTACTACATTATGAATTTGTACTACTGAATTTATTCATTTGTTCAGTTAAACCCATTTTCTGAGGTGGAGAAATACAATACTTATCTTACTTAAATCTTGCCTTTATTTTTTGGTTTAAAAAAAAAAAGAAACTTTATGTGGCCACTTGGTTTAATAGGACATAAAGTATAAGAATTAAGAAAGTTTTGTGTTGACATCTCTCTCATTCTAATTTGTCTCCTTTTGACTTTTTTCCTCCTTACTTTTATTGTAACACCCTTACCAGTTCACATGGATGCAGTGGAGCCAACCATACCAGCATCACAGGCCCCCAAATCTCCGAACTCTGAGTGGTTGGTCAGGACCTCTGCTGCAGAGAAAACCACTGACTCAACTGCAGCTACATTTTTTAAAATGCCACAAGAAAAGAGCCCTGGATACGGCTAGACAGCAGAATTTCACCCACCAAGAGCCGACTAGATGTTGCTGAAACAAATATTAGACTTTGTATTATATTGTCTTGCATATCTTAATTGACGTTCCCAGTCCTTTCGCCACCAGGACTGACTCCTCTTCAAAGAAGTGGACTCTTTCTCTTAGAAAATCATATTGTGAAAATCTTTTTTTTTAATTGTAAAATATTAGGACAGCAATTTTTTAAAAAAAGGTCATCCTATGCTCTATTTGTTACATTGCTATTGCTGTCCCAGCAGTTACCTACAGCTCTGTTTACAGAGCTGTTGCTGTTTTGCAGGTATGTCTTTTTTCTTGAAGAACTAGTAACTGCTTTTGCATATTTTTTGTGTAGAGCTTTTAATACCATTTGAGGAAGTTCCAAATTTGCAGCCAGTTCCAGACAAAGTTAAACACAGATTTAAGATCTGTGTGTGGAATTGTTTGCAGGAGATAAGGCTTGCCTTTGAGCCTGGTCTTGATTCAAGCAGAGTGCCAATAAGATAAATCCACCAAATACTCAATTTGGAGCCTCAGAAAAGACTACCAGCAGCATGGGCCTTGGAAGCTTACTCCATTTTTCTAGATGTCCTGTTGGAATCGCCAGCAGCTGCGTTGTACTTTGCCTCATCTCCAAAGTCTGTGTTCTACTGAAAGAGGACCTATATATATATACACACACAGATCGGTGTCATGAAGAAGGTGCTTTAGGTGTACAGCAAACTTAAAATAGTGGATTGTGTCTTAATACTTCATGTTGCGGTGTAAGCCTTTATGTACTAAACAAGACTTTTATTGTTAGTATTATAGGTCAATAACCTGTAGCAGAAATTCATACTCTATTATAATAATGGCTTTTTGAGGCCATACTTTGGGGAGGAAAAATGTCTTTTTGACATACCTTTATACTTGGTATGTTTATGACGGCTCAGCTGCATGAAGAGTTATATATACAGCCATGCCTCAAGTTGGATGCTCCTTTGTCAAAATGAGGAATAAGTGACTGCCTAGAGCTTCTGAAGAAAAGCCACCCTTTCTAAAAAAGTATTATCAAGATTGTCTCTCATTGAGGGACCTGGTTGGCAGAAGGGCCCTTTTTTGTACAAATTGAATGCTTTTACTCTGAGATACACAGAAGCCATTCTCAAGTGTCCGCCGCTCTTGTGACATTCTAGAGGAACTCCCACCCCTGCACCTGCTAGGACAGAGCCTCCTTTCTTTCCCTGAAGCGCAGTTGTCCTTTCTCACACACAATTTAATGGTGGGCCGCTCTGTCGTGTTCCTTTAAAAATTGTTGTCCTTATCAGTGGTAGCGCCAGAATGTCCTTGTCAGTGGTGTGGGTGTGAATCTGGTGGGAAAGGGGTACTGGAAGCTAAGTTTACATAGTACTTAATGTAAGACTGAGAACATGGCAGTTGTCCACAACAAGGAATATGGTGGAGGGAGGGGTGGGTGGAGATTACGGCATGATGAGTAGTGCTAAAGCCAGCCCAGCATCCCTGGGAGCCACCCAGATTCTTGTGCAGTCGTGAGTGTACTTCCCTTCCTATGGCTGCACCCATAGCAGAATAGAAAACATAATGTCTGTTGAATATAAAGTGGTTCTACTCAGTTGTTTTAGTGATGAAGGTATCTTTTTGTTGTAATATGTGCATTCTTACCTAGTCCCAATAGTGTCCCGAGGCACACATTTCTAACATAATTTGTTGGATTTAAGGGAGAAATTCATGAACATAATAATTTTATTTTCTTTGCACTAAGCTCCATGGCTCATTCAGAGATCAGTCCTGTGATCATCGCCTGTTAAGACCTCTGTAGTTCGGGTAGCATCTTTTTCTTCATGACATGTAGCCTAATAATTCTCCTTTCTACCTGTGATTAAAAATCACTTACATGTACAACTTTATTTACCTTTTAAACATCTATGATGTAAAGGTAGGTGATTGCTACCATTTTATAGAGTCAAGAACAGTCTTAGTGACTTGCCCCAAATCTCATAATCAAGTCAAGACTAAAATCCCAGACTTACAGACTTTCTTGGCCCTGGGTTATAATCTTTGGGTTGTCATTGATAGACCTGAGTCACTCTGAGACTCATATTTTTGAAACAGTATGCCAGATAAACAGAATGTTTATCATCTTTCTTGTTCAAGCTTTCCTACATATTTTGAATACTTTCAATGGGGAGCAACCCAAAATGCCATATCTGTAATAACTAGGAGAGAAAATTAATTGCCTAAGAGAATAGCCATTAAGCACACAAATATTCTTCCAATACAGGGTTGTAAATTGTGCTCCTTATTTTAAGCTGCTGCATGAGCATGCTTACAGAATTATTCACCGACTTATTCTGCTTGTTTTTTATATGAGTCAATTCCAGAGGAATACTCTTAGTATCAAGTGTATTTTGAATCTTAAATTTTAAATTTCCTTTTTATATGGCAAAGTGTATAATGTCATAAATTAAGAGAAATCTGTTACCTTTCAACAAAAGGTATAATTTCAAAATCGGGTTTTGAAATCTGTTGAAAAAAAATTATAGCTTGGCTTCTTTTGAGGATAATCATTGAGCTCACTTGTGTTTGATCTGCTCAAAAGTAATAACCGAAGCAGAGTTCCACAGTTCTTCCTAATTTCAGGATTCTGATTTATCCCAGCTTGCTGTCCAGTCTGCTTGTCTAAATCCTAATCTTGGGTTTTTTCACAATGGGCGAAAACATTATGTACTTGCATGAGCATCATTCATAAAGGATAGTTTTGCTTACGGGTTTAAGGGAATTTGAGATTATTTTTCAGGTGCAGTATTTTAAAGGGAACAACTTCATTTGCATCAAAACTTGTGTTGCTTTTTGGTAAGAACTGTTCAGAAGAGTTAATTAATAGCTGTTTACATGGTGCCGAGTTTGGAGGGGCAGAGTATGATCTTTATTGAGTGGTGTGTTCTCGATAAATAGGCCTCATTTAGCCTTGAATTCTTTAGAAATCAAATGCAATTGGAAATTTCAGGTGACAAAGTTTTGCTGGGCTATAGAAACAGGCTGCAAATGAGGCCATTTTGGCAGCAAAATGACCAAAAGCTGAAATAAAGCTTCTTAATCTGTGATGCTTATGGCATCCTTTGCTAAGTAAAGCTCAATACCTAGGAGAGGTAATTTAAACTACTTGTGAATCCCAAATAGGTGAATCTGACATATCTCTACTTTGGAACCAGAAATGCAGTCTAGATCACAGCATAGCAAGTTCTGATGCTAAAAGTACAGGAGCAGAGTTATCATAGCAGTGAGTCATTTAGAGGTGAACGAGTCTCAGAGTGTCACGTGAGGAAGGAGCTAGGTGGCACTGTCATTGCTGGTGTGATGGGTTCTCCACTTCGGCTCTAGGAAAAGGCTCCTGGGGATGCCTGATTCATTTCAAGCCTTTGCTTTATTTTGGCTTCACTACCACGATTCTGAGCCACAAGCTTTTGTATTTCCTGGGGATTAAGCTGTGTAAAAATACAGCATTAGCCGTATTCAGCATTCTGTATATTTGGTGAACCTTATCTGAGCTGGGATGAGAACAGAGTGGCTTTCTCTAGCAGCAGTGGATACAGTCTAGTTGGGGGCATAGCTTATAGTCTGTATCATGGTTCATGGGATGGTGGGAGGGGTGGCAGAAGCGGTTTGCTCTTGCTGTCAGCTGCTTCCTTTGCTAATGTTTCAGCTGCCCATTTTACTTGTCAGTATTTCCTTATCTCCCTCTCCAGTTGTGACAGTTAGTGTAGTTACTGATAGTGACAGCAATCAGGTTGGGTTCCTACCCCATGAGAAAACTGGCACAGAGGAAAAAAGGTGAGGAAATTGGTGGGTTCTGCTATTAGCACTAAACACAAGTGGCCCACACATGCTTTCATTAAGATCACGAAACAGATGAACATCAAGATCACGAAACAGATGAACATCAAATGCCTGGAAATAGCAACATGGAAAAGAAACAAAGGAAATTGAGTGATCTTGCCGAAGAGTGTGGATTAGAAGGTTTTTAACAAGCCCAGCAAAACAAACTTACGGCCAAAAGAAGAAGTTTTCCTGCCACTGCCCTGCACTGCACTTGGTAAAATTGTCAAATGTGGGGGAAAAAAAATTTTCCAAGCACAGTATTGAAGAATGGGGCAGATCCTGAAGATGTTCACCAAGGAAAGGAATCTTGGCAAGGTTCAGACTGGGAAGGCAAGGGGAAGAGAAGGAGATGCTTAGAGCAGGGCTGCTAGGGCCCCGAGATCAACAGCATGCATACATTCTCCGCCCACCGCAGATCTGCTGAATCAGAAACTCTGAGGGTGAGGCCCAGGGGTCTTTTACCAGCCCTCCAGGGGACTTGATGTTTAAGAACGATGCACAATGATGTTTAAGAACCGCAGGCTTTGCCACAGTTAAAAAGAAGTGTTTTAATATACTGGTGTCCCCCCCAAGCTCTGAGGTGCTCTTATACTTTACTCCATAAGTATGGAGATGTTTTGTATATGGTTCTTTGCAGAAACTGTTAAATGTCTTTATTTCCCATACTTTTTCCCTCAAGTTCCTGAAAGATCTCCTGGAAATATTGAGAAAGGATGATGTGGAGAAAAATGCCATTGAGGCCATTTTTAGATGGATAGAAACAACCTTTTAAAAGTGGATTAAAGTATAACAATGGATTTTTAGTCTGTGAGTGATCATTGATTTTCATAACCGACAGTAAAACATTTGTGTAAGATACTGCCATCCGTGATTTTATGATACCTGTTCGTTACATCTTAGTTTCATGGGAAAATGTCATATATTTTCATAATGATGAAGTCTTTAAGTATGGCTCACAAAAATGAAGAAAATAATTGGAAGAAAAAAACACCCTGAGTACATAGCTATTGTGTAATAAATACCTGTTGAATTATTGGTAATCTTTTGCTGGGAATTAATCTCAGTACTTCAGAGCATGTAAAAATCAATTTTCAGTGATCCCACTTAATCACACCTTACTGTCTTTGTTTTACATTTTCAACTAGTGATTCCACAGGGGTTGGGAACCAGTAGTAACAACATGTTGTATTTTTTCATCGTCTGACTTACGATTCAGTGTTTCAGAAGACAGTACTCTAATCTTAAAGCTTTGAAGTGGTGTTATGGTCATTTTTTCTTTAGATTTTATTTGTGTGAATTGGCCTAGGCCCTACTTTATTACTAAAGCCTATGAACCAAATTTCTCTTGGAATATGTGTGGCTACGGAGGAGTTCTCTAGTATCATTTCCTCAGATGCTCATGTTTCGTGCCTGGATTTTTATTTATAAAGGTGACTGATGACGCGGAAAGGTCAGTGCCATTGAAAGAAAAGTCTAATGTTACAGTTCCCCTAGAAACAGGAGGCACGGTTTGCCATGCAGGGCCACAGGACAAACACCAAGCTTGGGTCAGGAGGCAGAAGACGGGAACAAGTGATAGGTTTAGGCCAGAGCCATGATCAGGATTTTCTTGGCAAAGCAGGGCAGGGAGAACAGTTTAGGCATGGCTAGTGAATAATTCCAGGGCCTTAGGGCTACAGTGTGGGCTCCAGTTGCCTGGTGCCTGGCCCTGGGATGACTGTGTCCTGGGGTGTGCAGGCCAGGTGGAGGAGGTGTGGCTCCATCAGACGTGGTTAGTTTGCACATCAAAAGCATGCTGCAGGCTGAGTCCTTTGCCGGCTCTAAGAACCGGCCAGCCCTGAGACGGGTCATCTTTCCCCATCCAGAAAGTTTTTTTAAGATGTCAAAACATCATAATATATTGGAAATATAAAACATGATTAATACACATGTATAGACTGCTTAGCTCTCCTTTCAATTTTTGTAGTCTTTTAAAGCACCACATAATTTTTCTTTTCCGTCTTGAAAACCATTTGAAAGTACCTCTGGCCAAAAATGTTAGCGTTACTAGATATTATCAAGGTGTGGGAATATAAAAAATTTTAAGATGTAAATTATGAAAATAATGTTTTCTTTCGCTAGAAGTGAGTTCTGATCCTTGCAGATCCCTCATTCAAATGTTTAACTGAAAAAGGGAAGAAAATATCAGAGAACTTATAAGTAGCCTTGGTGACTGACTTAAATCAACCCGTTTCACTACATATAGACTCTACACCTTGCTCCTCCCAGTGGGCCATGTATTTCTCCATGAAAATCTGCTACCCCAAAATCATGGCGACAATTTGAATTGCTCTAAATATTTATCTTGCTCAACCTCCCACCTATTGTTAGCAGCTATTGCAAACTGGCCATTTTAAACCCTTTCAGTCCCCACCTTCTCTCAACCCCAGCAGCTAATCTCACCTCTCCCCTAACAGATAATAGAGCATTAGATGGGGAAACTCCGCTTACACACCTTCACATACACCCTTCCTCACCTCTTTGTCTTGGAAATTCCTGTCCTCCCCCTAACAAATCCCTTTTCTTACACTCAAGGTCCTCTCCCTTAATCAGATGCCTTGCTCAATACAGCTTCTCACTCCTGACACATATGGCTTTGCATTTAAACACATTCAAAGACTCCCCTTCAGACAAAAATGCCTTTCCTCAACCCTTTGAACCCCTTGACTAGCACTAAATACTGTTCTTCCCTGTACTTTGTCTATTAATTCTCAATTCACTGAAGCAGTAGTTTTTAACCCTGGCTGCACACTAGGATCATCTGGGGAGATTTTTAAAAACCCTAGTTCTCTTGACTGAACCACAAGCCAATCACAGGAGAATGGGGTAGTGGGACAATCTTTTTAAAGCAAAGACATTCAGCCAACATGCAGCCGAGGCTGAGAGCCGATACGCTAGAACCTGGCCGCTACGCTCGCCGCTATTAAGATTGTTCTTGCTCGGTTCACCAGTGACTTCTGGTTGCCAAAATTTAGTCCTTAGGTTGATTTTTATGTCTTGATACCATACAACTGCTTCCTTTCTGGAATTCTGACTCTTCTGACCCTGCTCTCCTGATCTTTCTCCTGCTTTCTCAGCCTCTCAGGCAGAGTGGTCAGTAGGTCAGTCCAATGCAGACTGAATGTCTGCCTCTGCCCTCCCCTCCATTACTTCATCAATACCCATGTGCTAGTGAGTTCCTTTGCCATGCCGCCTTGATGTGCTGGCTTAAAGCACAGATGGGAGTGAAGCACTTCCATTCATTGATAATTACCGTAAACTAGGAAAGCCAACTCAAGGTGTCTGCTCCTTTCCTCACTTCTCTTTGCTCCTCCTTCAAGCCCACTGAAGTAGGAAGAATTGCTAACCACACTAGTCAGTTTCTATGATGGATAGCCCCTATTTACTAGTGGGTGGAATTGTTCTTCATGAAGAGTCAGGCTGAAGTGTGGTCCCTTTTCTGCTTTCTCCTTTCCAGGGTGTTGGGCTGGTAAGGAGGCCTGGGCCCACTTCTACATATAAGAAGGCTACCCGCCATGTAGTACTTGCTTCAGGTTTTTACTTGCTGCTGTTGGTAGGATTTGAGTTTGAGTTTAGGGGAGAGACAGACCCATTTCCTCACCTCTTTTTGACCTTGGGTGCCATGTCGGAGCTTACTTTATCAGAAAACTTCATTGGAGTCTCAGGCATTCTCCCCACTAATAATAAAGTGGAACTTGATTTTCCATATCACTGCATGCTGCCTTTGGAACTCTATGTAGGGGCTCCACCCTCACCATAAGGGACGGTGTGTTTCTGGCTTCTTTACATCACTAGTTTCTGATTTAAAATCTGGGATAGGTGGATCTGATTGTCAGGTGCCTATATCCTAACTGCAGGAAGTGAGAATGAGGTTATCTGGAAAGTTTAGCTTCTACTGGGGAGAGATGAACTCCTTAAACACAGTATGTTTTAATGTCTGGGAGAGCTAGTTCCCTCATAATTTCTCTTTTTCAGTGTTTTTCTGGCTATTCTTACATGTTTGTTTTTCTATATAAACTTTAGTGTCAACTGGCGTAACTCCATTTTAAAAAAGTGTGTTGATATTTTTATTGAGATCGTATTACATTTATTAACTAACTTAGAGAAAAATGGCATCTTTACAGTGTTGAGTCATGCTATCCAAGAACAGGGGATGTATTTCTACTGTTCAAGTCTATTTTTGTGCCTTTTAAAGACTGTTTTAAAATTTTCTTTGTATAGGTTTGTGTTTCTTGTTAAGTTTATCCCTAAGTATTTAATCTTTGTTGCTAGTAAATGGGGTTTTCTCTGCCATTATGTCTTCTACTTTGTTATTGTTCTTATATGTGAAGGCTGTTGATTTTTATATGCTAATTTTTTATCCTGATAACTTACTGAATACTTTTACTTTTGGGTTTAGTTTTATCATTGATCATTGAGGGTCAAAAAACATCTTTCTAAATGCACAAAGCAGTGGAAAGAAATGAAAGAATCTGTAGAGGTCAAAAAGGGATGTGAAAGCTCGAAACTTGGGAGGCAAGTAAGATGAAAGCCAGCTTTCACCCTGAAGGTATCTGCTGAGAGCTGGTCTCCTTGAGTCTCTGTCACGATGACTGTGATGCTGCGTGCAGGAGGTAAAGCAGGGTCTGCTCAAGGCAGGGAGATCTGAGGTCTCCCACAGAGCGAGGACCCTCAAAGTGCTACACTTACAGTGTAAGGGTAGATACTAAATAAACCCACCAAGCAGAAATAACAGCAAGGGAACATGCCTTTCTTGACCTTGGCCCTGGATGGAGGAAAAGCTTTTATTTTAACCTAAAAATTTTTAACAAGTTGCCCCTTATAGAGGTTTATGGCCCAAATTTATACTACTCGTGTGGTCCAAAATACTGCAAGTGGGAATTTAATTTACAATGGACCCAGGTAGGTGGTAACCCCAGATGACTGGCAGAAGCAAACACATTCTCTCTGGAGGAATGAAACTTCAATCTAGGTATCAAAGAATTCCCACAGATAAAGTCACAAAGAATATGGGTAGCTCACAGTTAAAAACCACAAACCAAAGAAAGAAATGAGTACCATGAGTGCAAGTCATCAGAAACAACATACAGGAGAATCAGACTCACAAATAACTTAGATATTGTACTTATTAGCACAGAATATAAACATGTTACACATGTTTTAAATATATTTCAAGAAGTCAAAGAGAGGCCTCAAAACACCAGGCAACAAAAGCATATACTTTTGAAAGGGGTTGATGAGAGTTAACATGTCCTACCGCCCTTTAATTTTTCAAGAGGAGAGTAAAGAGTCTTATTTGTTAGGGACTTTAGGTAAGTAGATCTGTTAAAATATTTGGAGTAACTTTTAAAATAATAAATATAAAGAATATAGCATTTAAACTAATAATGGATAAAATGAATGATAAGAAAATAAATTAGAAAGTTAAGAAAAATAAGAAGTATACAATAAGATGGTAAAAGGATTCAAATATAGTAGTAAAGTGTAAATGAATTACTCCAGTTGAAAGATAAAGCCTATAATACTGGATTTTTAAAATCCAGCTATATGCTCTTTATAAGAGACATATCTAAAACTTTAAAGAAAGATTGAAAAGAAAAAGGATGGAAAAAATATACGAGGCACATATCAGAGGAAGTAAGGATAATCTCTACAAAATAATAAACATTGGTTCAATTACTGATAAATGGTTCAATTTGTCAGGGGGATATACTAATTCTCAACTAATCTTAATAATACAGCCTCAATATATATAAGCAGAACTAAGTTTAAAATATACTCTTTCAGTAATTGATATAACAAGTGGACAGAAATGGTTATGAATATAGCATATTTAAATAACAAATACGCTTAGTGTAATGGACATGAATGGAATCACACCCAAGAATATGAAGAATTACACATTATTTTCAAGCACAGATTGAACATTTATAAAAATTGACTCTTAGGCCATAAAGCAAACCTTAGTAAATTCCAAAGATTAGAGTCACATAGATCACACTCTAATCACAACGAAAGTAAATTTAAAAGACAATAGCCAAAAGGGGAGGAGGTGTGATTTTCTAATGCATTTAGAAATTTAATAACATATCTAAACCAATGAATCAATGAAAAAATCCTAATGGGTATTAGAAAATACTTATAACTGGGCTTCCCTGGTGGCGCAGTGGTTGAGAGTCTGCCTGCCGATGCATGGGACACAGGTTCGTGCCCCGGTCTGGGAAGATCCCACATGCCGCGGAGCGGCTGGGCCCGTGAGCCATGGCCGCTGAGCCTGCGCGTCTGGAGCCTGTGCTCCGCAGCGGGAGAGGCCACAACAGTGAGAGACCCGCGTACCACAAAAAAAAAAAAAAAAGAAAGAAAATACTTATAACTAATTATATCAAAATCCTATGCATTAACACTCTTCAGATACAGCTAAAGGGATAGTTAGAGGAAAATTTATGGTCTGAAATGTTTTGAGTTAGAGAAGAAGAAAGGACTGAAAATTTATGGGGTAAGCATTCTACATTTACACTTACTAGAAGAACATTATTCTTCTAGAAAAGAATAATAGAGAAGTCAAAAGTAATAAAAGTTGTGAGATCAGAACTTAATGCTATAGAAAATGAACATGTAATTGAGAGATCAACAAAGCCAGAAATTAAGACAAATAATATAAGCAAATCTCTAACATCATTAATTAAGAAAAACTAGGGAAGGCACAAAAATATTAGGAATCAAAGGGGTATATAATTATAGATTTAGAGATTTAAAAGTTAATAAGGTAGTGCTATGAACAACTTTAGCCAATAAATTTGAAAGCTTAGACAAAATGGACAGATATCTAGAAAGATATGATTTACCAAAACTCAGCTGGGAGAAATAGAAAGCTTGGTTAGTCCTGTAACATTAGACAAATCTAGTCAATACTTTAAAAGCTGAGACTGCATGTTCTTTGTAGAAAGCTTTTGTGTGATCCACTGAAAATGCTGGAAATGTCTAGCTCTTTCTGGAGCTAGGTATGTTAATTATAAAGTTCATTTGGAAGAACAAGTGTGCAAGACTAACCCAAGAAAACCCTTAAAAAAGAGCATTTGGGAAGGGAGGGTATTAAAACATAAAGTCTCAAAAACTGAAAATGAGGTATAGGCACATGCATAGACCAGTGGAACACAATAGAAAATTCAGAAATAGACCCAAATGCATATGAAAATTCAAGGTACAATAAAGGTGGTTAGTTCAAAAACAGATACATAAATCAGTGGAACAGAATAGACAACCCCAAAATAAACCCACATAACTAAGGTCGTTTAATCTACCACAAAGGAGGCAGGGATATACAATGGAGGAAAGACAGTTTCTTCAATAAGTGGCACTGGGAAACTAGATAGCTACATGTAAAACAATAAGATCAGAACATTTCCTCACACCATACAAAAATAAACTCAAGGTAGATTAAAGACTGAAATGTAAGACCTGAAGCCATAAAACTCCTAGAAGAGAAAATGAGCAGAACACTCTTTGACATAAATCGTACCAATATTTTTTTGGATGTGTCCCCTAAGGCAAAATAAATAAAAGCAAAAATAAACAAGTGGGACATAATTAAATTTAGAAGCTTTTGCACAGCAAAGGAAACCCATCAGAAATATGAAAAGACAACCTACTGAGTGGGAGAAAATATTTGCAAATGAGATGACCGATAGAGTTAATATCCAAAATATGTAAAACACCTCTACAACTCACCATAAAAAAACACACAACCCAGGGCTTCCCTGGTGGCGCAGTGGTTGAGGGTCCGCCTGCCAATGCGGGGGATACGGGTTCATGCCCCGGTCCAGGAGGATCCCGCATGCCGCAGAGCGGCTAGGCCCGTGAGCCATGGCCGCTGAGCCTGCGCGTCCGGAGCCTGTGCTCCGCAACGGGAGGGGCCACAGCAGTGAGAGGCCCGCGTACCGCAAAAAAAAACCCCCAAAAAACCACACAACCCAAGTTAAAAAATGGGCTGGGAACTTCCCTGGTGGTCCAGTTACTACGACTTCACACTCCCAATGCAGGGTTCGATCCCTGGTCAGGGAACTAGATCCCACATGCCGCAACTAGGAGTTCGCATGCTGCAACCCCACATGTCGCAACCAAAAAAAAAAAAAAAAAGATGCCCCATATTGCAACTAAAATAAAAGAAGGGCCAAAGACATTTTCCAAAGAAGACATATAGCTGACCAACATGAAAAGATGCTCAACATCGTTAATCATCAGAGAAATGCAAATTAAAATCACAGTGAGATATCACCACACACCTGTCAGAATGGCTATCATCAAAAATAACAAATGTTGGTGAGGATGTGGAGAAAAGGGAACTCTCGTACACTGTTGGTGGGAATGTAAATTGGTGCAGCCACTGTGGAAAACAGTATGGAGGTTTCTCAAAAATCTAAATATAGAACTAGCATATGACACAGCAATTCCACTTTAGGTATATATCCAAAAAAACTGAAAACACTAATTTGAAAAGATACATGCACCCCAAAGTTCATAGCAGCATTATTTACAATAGCCAAGATGTGGAAGCAACACAAGGATCCATCAATGGATGGACCCATTGTGTTGAATGGATGAAGATGAATCCATTTCATCCATTCAGATGAAATGGATTCAGATGAATGGATAAAGGAAATGTAGCATAAATCTATATCTATAGCTCTCTATATATACACAATGGAGTGTTACTCAGCCGTGAAAAGGAATGAAATTCTGCCATTTGCAAAAATGTGGATGGACCTAGAGAGTATTATGCTTAGTGAAATAAGTTAGAGACAAATATTGTATGTTATCACTTAGATGTGGCATCTGAAAAAATTAATAAATGTATATAACAAAATAAACAGACTCACAGATATAGAAAACAAACTAGTGGATACCAGTGGGGAGAGGGAAGTGGGAAGGGGCACAATAGGGGTAGGGGATTAAGAGATACAAATTACTATGTATAAAATAGATAAGCAACAAGGATATATTGTACAGCACAGGGAAGTATAGCCCTTATTTTATAATAACTTTAAATGGAACATAATCTATAAAAATATTATCACTGTGCTGTACACCTGAAATATAATATTTTAAATCAACTATACTTCAATAAAAAATAAAATAAAAGGTGGTGCCTTAAGTCAGTGGGGGGAAAAGATGGACTATAAAAGTGAATAGTATTGGGGTAACTGGATAGCCTTATGGAAAATGAAAATTGATCTGTTCCTCACACTATGTGCCAGGATAATTTTCAAATTGATCAGAGATTTAACTGTACAATATTAAACCATACAACTACTAGAAAAAATAAGATGAATTCCTCAGTAGACTGGCTGGTCTAAATCTGTGAGTCTATTTTTGGGCTACTGAGAGCTAAGTAAGAATGTTTTTTTCAATTTTGAAGAGTTTAATAAACAAGGAGAAGGAGGAAAAAGACAGGATCATATCTGGTTATAAACCCTAAAATATTTTAAATAGTTTTTTAAAGGTTGTCAACCCCTGCTGTGTAACATGGGAGTGAGGAAACTTTCCTAACAGTATTGGTTAATTATTGCATAATAATGCCACATGTCTTTCAGTCTCCTTGGATCAGTAGGAAAATATTCACCCATTTGGTGGAAGGAATTGTAATTCACATGGTAAAGCATGGGGATACAGAGAACGGTGAAGAATTGGGGCCAATAATGTAATCCTCCAGACTAAGTATGACTTAAAAATCCAGATACAGCAGAGATATATTTGGCTATGCTAAAAACCCAAAAAACAAACAAAAAACATTCCTTTTGCATCTCAAACATACCAAAGTAAAGTAAAATACAAGTGATAACTGGGAAAACATTTTCAATTTATATCACAGATTAAGGGCTAATATCTCTAGTTTATAAAGAGCTTTTAAAAATAGAGTCAGTCTTATAGAAAAATAGAGAAATGATAGGAACAGTTCACAGAAAAAAATGCAAATGCCCCTTAAACATATGAAAAGATGCTCAACTTTCCACAGTTGTTTGATTTTTACAACAACCTGGTGAGGTGGATATTCTTATCATCCCTATTTTACAGACAAGAAAGCGGAGTCAAAAAGAGATAAAGTGTCCTGCCTGAACTCAACTAATAAGTAATGGTGCTAGGATTTGAATCCAGTCAGGTGGGCTCTGGCTAAGAGTAGTTCACCATGACTAAGTGATGCTTATTTCAGGAACACAGGATCATTTAATATTAAGACTAACTGGGTGTTTCCTTAATATGATAAAATATGTTTATCTCAGTCCAAATTCTGCTTAATTGAGAATTAGAGAAGCAATTTCCTTAAAATCAGAAACAAATCAAACAAACAGGAAAACACCTTCATTACCTTGAAGTAGGTAAATATTTCTTACGCAAAATAAAAAGTACTACCCAGAAAAATAAAGACTGATGCATTAGTTTATATTAAAATTAAAATTTTCTATTCAAAAGACCTCATTAAGAGTAAAAAAGTCAGCCACAGGGTAGGAGATTATACTTGCAATACAAACATCTGACAAGACTTGCATCCAGAATCTATTTTAGAAATTGCTACAAATCAATTAAAACAGATAATCTAATACCAGGCAAATGACTCGTACAAAACATCACAAAAGAAGATATCCAAATGGCCAATAAGTGTATGACAGAGGGTTAAACATCATTAGTCATTCATGAAATGTAAATTAAAACCACAAAGACATACACACGCAACAGACTGGCTAAAGTTAAAGAGACTAACAACACTGAGTACTGGTACGGATGTGGAGCAACAGACACTCCCCTAAACTGCTGGTAAGGGTGTATATACAGCCGCCTTGGATAGTTATTTGACAGTATCCACTAAAGCTAAACATATGCAAACCTGGCCACCCGGCAGTACCATTCTTAGGTATATACAAAATAGAAATGTGTACATATGTGCACCAAAACACACGCACATAGCAGCCCTATACAGCATAGCCAAAACTGAAAATGACACAAAAGTCCATCAACAGAATGAATCCATATATTGTGATATAGTCATACGGTGGAATACTACATAGAAACAAGGATTAACAAACTACACGCAGCAACATGAAGGAAGCTCGAAAACATAATGTTGAACAAAGCAGCCAGGTACATGAGGACGTGTTGTATGATTCCATTTACATAAGGTTAAGAACAAGCAAAACCGAACTTTGCTGTTAGAAATCTTTCCTGTAGGTGTGAGTATAACTGAAGGAGACAGAAGGCCTCTGGAAGTTTCAGCAATGTTCTTGCCTTTGTTTAGAGGGTGTGATCTCTTTGTGAAGATTCACTGAGCCGTAGATTTACAGTTGTGCATTTTTCTGGAAGTATGCTGTAGTCAATAAAAACAACACAAAATAAAACAAAAAAAATGTTTGTGAGCAGGGGTATTTTTGAGTATAGGGTCATGTCTGAGAGCCATGACAGGGCATGTGTAGACCCCACTTTCCCTTGAAGCTCAGGACCTGGGCAGGAAGTACTACCCAGAGCCCTCCCTCCTAGACTGCCTTGAGGGGTCCTCCCACCCTGCCATTTGGGGATTCCTTGAGAGGCCCTGGCATTTCCTTTCAGAATAGGTCATGGGGCCATATATAATTCTCCATGTTTTGTTTTGTTTTGTTTTGTTTTGCAGTACGCGGGCCTCTCACTGTTGTGGCCTCTCCCGTTGCGGAGCACAGGCTCCAGACGCACAGGCTCAGCGGCCATGGCTCACGGGCCCAGCCACTCCACGGCATGTGGGATCTTCCCGGAGCGGGGCACGAACCCGTGTCCCCTGCATCGGCAGGTGGACTCTCAACCACTGCGCCACCAGGGAAGTCCCCTCCATGTTGTTTTAAAAAGATCTTCCACAGCGAAGGCCATGCTGGGACTCAGTCCCCAGTCTTCTGGCCATCATCTCTTCTGATTAGGATAGTCACTGTACCTGTAGGATATCCCTGGTGTGGGACTAAGCAGCTGCCCACAGATGTCTTTACCACCGTCCCCCTCCAGCTTCAAAGGGCCTGAGTACCTACCTGGTCAGTGTGGAGTAGAGGAAAGAGCCCAGGCAACAGGGAAGTGAGACTGATGGAGCCCCAGAGCCCAGGGGAGAAGGACTCAGGCAGAAATGACGGTGACCAGCCAATGGGGGTAGAACCCAAGGCATGAAGCTGAACTCCTGTAGGGAGTGAATGCAGGGATGTGAGGAGACACTGCCTCAAGACCATTCTAGGAGGTGCGTGATCCACAGCCTCTCTGGTGTGGGTCGCTTGCAAGTCATTTGTGAATTGAGTAACATAAAA
Organism: Tursiops truncatus; assembly: GCF_011762595.2. NCBI lineage: Eukaryota > Metazoa > Chordata > Mammalia > Artiodactyla > Delphinidae > Tursiops > Tursiops truncatus. The sequence continues at coordinate 26,633,379 of NC_047035.1, read as the reverse complement.
TGAGTCATGCTCCTGCTAGGACACCTGCTTTTATTCTAAGAGACTTAAAAGTAGCTCATCTTTGTAACACAGATATAATCCTCTACATGTAGAAAGGCATTGGGAAAAGTACTGTATGTAACTAGTGGAATTGGTATCCACATTGTGTAGGTATGTAAAACATGAGTTCCTCAATTCTACCTACAAGCAGAAAACAGCCTCCTAGTCCTGGACGCTCCGATCATCACCGCAGGGACCCTACACAGAGTCTGAGAGTTGGAAAGCTCATTGGATGTCACCCGGTCCAGCCTCCCCCAGCCAGAGGGCTTGGTCCAAGATTCCTGGCCCTGGGAAATAAAGTAAGTGGAGTAAAAATGTCTATTCACATCTCCTGGGGCAATTCCTACATGAAAGGGAAAAATAGCAGTAGATAATCCTGGAGCTTTCCAGAAGCAACACTGCCTTATAGGTCTATGTGGCTGCAACACTGAGGAGGTTAAATGCTAATAGAAAGCCCTGTCTGGAACCAGAAGGCGAGTACAAGTGCTAGGTATCAGGATATTACTGGTTTGCATTCCCACTTAAAAAGATAATAAAGTAGTATTGCTTTCTCTTCCCCCTGGACCCCACAGGAACAAAAGTTCCCCTCTGTTAGATCCAAGATTCTCAAGCATTTTGTTTCAAATGTTGAGTTCCTTTTGGGGAGGCAGGAACATAAACACTTTTGGTGTTTGATTTGTGTGTGTGTGTGTGTGTGTGTGTACACAAAGAAAGGTTGCTTCTTCCCTCTCACCTCCCCACATTACAAGTCTCTGCCTCTTTCTCTGAACTTGTAAGTTTCAGCATTGTGCCGGGGGCATATGCAGTTTCTAAGTTGTCAGTTTTCCAAGGTCATCTTTTGAGATTAGCCGACTGCCGGATTCATCTGTAACAAGTCAGAGAAGGGTTTCTTTGACTTAGTTGGCTCTTCCCCTCTGATCTGAACCTGCTGAGGAAGTTTCCGTGTATCCTGTAGCCTGTTTAGTGAGTGTAAATTCCTAAAAGAAAGTGAAAGCAGAGTTTAATAATTCCTGGTGCCCCGTTCCTTATCTCCTCTCCCCCACCTCCCTGTCCTTTGGTGAGTGTGAAAGGACATAACAGTGTCTGGAGGAGTTGGTGGAGAGAAACAGTGGCCTGTGGGTTGGGACTCAGAGAAAGAGGTTATCCTAGGATGAAATACAAACCATATCACATTGATTTTTCCCTTTGGGGGGCCCGGATATCACATCCTTCCATTTCCCTCTAGTCCCTGCCCGCCATCAACAGGGAAGCATTAACAGGGAATAATCAATGGCGCTCTGTCCTGAAAATAAAAGGCTTGTCATGTCTCTCCATTTGGTGGAATGGATGTGGGACCACGGGTAATGTGGCCAGCTCCCATCTGTCTCCTGACACAGGCACTGACTCAGACATGCTTTCCATCCAGAGGGCTGCAGCTCGCAGCCAGGTGATTGCAAACTCTGTGTGGGCATCAAGAAAAAACATGACTTCAATTTCTTTGAACTCTTGTGTCAGGAGCTTGGCTAACTATCAAACATGGCAGCTAAGGAGTGACTTTACTGAACTTTAATTTCTGGGTTACATAATGGATTGACGTTCCCTAATATGATAGATGTTGTGCTTGCAGTCAAAACAAGGCTGTGTATTCACTGTTTCATGATAGAATCACAGAAATTCAGAATTGACAGGGACTTAAATCTACGTTCCAGCCCTATTCCCCATCTGATGTATGAATTTGCTATAAATTTCCTGATAAACCCAATGGTTGCCTGAACACTACTGCCTCCCAGCGTTGCCCATCCATTGTCAGAAAGCTCAGCTCTTGGAAAGTATTTTCTCACACTAACCAAAATCTGTTTTGTGGTGCTTGTGGACAGCACTCAAAGTTTCCTCTCCAGATGCCCCTCTGCTTTCACTTAGATCCAGTTCCCACTTGGTTCCCAACCTCTTCTGATTCTTTCCCACCAATAATCCTGTTAAGTTCCTTTAGATCTAACCCTTATATCTGGTTATTCATCAAAGACTCTGGCTTGGAAGCATGCCAGTAGTCTTTCTCCTTTCAGTCTCCTTGGGTAGCCTTCCTGCTCCCACCTAATCCCCCACCATCAGCCCAGAGATAAGTGGGAAGCATCCCCTCCCATTTTCTGTACTTGTGGTCACTTAGCTGGCTTTGGAAGACATCCTTTGGACTTGTGTTAAGATAGCTCTAAACTAAACTCTCTTTGCATTTTTAATGCATGCTACAAAGCCACTTTTCTATCTTATACCTGTATGGCTTGATTTTACTTGGACCTACATGAAGAACAATACCACTATTACTATTACATTTTATCTTGTTAGATTGGTTTGTTGCTCCACCTTTTTAAGATCTTTAAAATCGGAATCAGATTCTGCCATTGCAAGCATGCACCTTCATTCTCAGCTTTGGTTAATCTGAAATATGATAAGTATACCTCTTCTGTCTTGGTCTACAACACTGGCAAAAATGAGAGGATGGGGTCCAGGACAGGGTCCTTGAATAACCTTTTAAAACCTCTCTTTAATTAGTATCTCTGAGGCAATCTCATTGGGTGTGGTAGTTGCTAATCCTGCTAATTAAACGAGCACCTATGCTGTATTTTTTTTTTTTTTTTTTTTGGCGGTACGTGGGCCTCTCACTGTCGTGGCATCTCCCGTTGCGGAACACAGGCTCCGGACGCGCAGGCTCAGCGGCCATGGCTCATGGGCCCAGCCGCTCCGCGGCATGTGGGATCCTCCCAGACCGGGGCAAGAACCCGTGTCCCCTGCATCGGCAGGCGGACTCTCAACCACTGCACCACCAGGGAAGCCCTATGCTGTATTTTTAAATTTAATTTTTTAATTGAAGTATAGTTGATTCACAATGTTGTGGTAATTACTGCTGTACAGCAAAGTGACTCAGTTATACACAAACACACACACACACACACACACACACACACATATATATACATTCTTTTTAAAAAAATATTCTTTTCCATTATGGTTTATCATAGGATATTGAATATAGTTCTCTGTGCTCTACAGTAGGACCTTGGAACCCCTCCTTCCCCCAACCCCCTCCCCTTTGGCAACCACCAGTCTGTTCTCTATGTCTGTGATTCTGTTTGTTTCATTTGTGTCATACTTTAGATTCCACACATAAGTGACATCATATGGTATTTGTCTTTCTCTTTCTGACTTACTTCACTCAGTATGATAATCTTAGTTGCACATGCTATATTCTTAATGATGATGATTACTTATTGAGCCTTACTATGTGCCAGACTTGTTTCATTTAATCTGCATAATAACCTAGTGAGGGAGGTACTGTCATTATTCCCATTAAACAGATGAGGCACAAAGAGGTTAGTCAGCTTGCCTGAGACCACAGAGCAGACCCAAGATTTGAACCCAAGTGTTCTGACTGAGTCCATACTGTTAACCACTCTTTAATAAATTTATTTATTTATTTATTTTGGCTGCGTTGGGTCTTCGTTGCTGTGCGTGGGCTTTCTCTAGTTGCAGTGAGCGGGGGCTACTCTTCGTTGCAGTGTGCGGGTTTCCCGCTGTGGTGGCTTCTCTTGTTGCGGAGCACAGGCTCTAGGCACGTGGGCTCAGTAGTTGTGGCTCACGGGCTCTAGAGCACAGGCTCAGTAGTTGTGGTGCATGGGCTTAGTTGCTCCGTGGCATGTGGGATCTTCCCAGACCAGGGCTCGAACCCGTGTCCCCTGCATTGGCAGGCAGATTCTTTACCACTGTGCCACCAGGGAAGTCCCTGTTACCCACTCTTATACTGATATCTCATCCACTGCACTGTGAAATTCCTTGTTATGTGTCTGTGTATTCTGGAACATTCAGCAGCTGCATGCTCATGCAAGCCAGTGTGAGAGCTGGATAAAGCCACCATGAGCATGAGTGTCCCACCCTGGGGACATGTTCCAGCTTGCCTTCCACCAGCCCCTTTCAATATTTCTTGCTCACTGGCTCCTCTGATTTCACTGAGATTGGGTTTGATGGGGTTGGAAGTATAGAGATAAGATCCATTTGCCTTCCCAAGTTGGGAACCAACTGAGAGATAGACCCAGTTGTCAGAGAGATGGAGACCAAGATGTCAACTCTCTAACAGAATGGAGTGCAGGGACAGAGCCCACCCCACCAAATTACTACATAACAGGGCGGTGACTCCCAGTGGGCCGGCAGGCTTTAAGAGAGCCCAGAAGGGGCTGGTGGACACGCTCTGTTCCTTCTCAAAATGCACCAGAGAAGTTTTTGCTCCTCCCGTCCTGTTAATAATATTAAGCCTTTTATGGTGCCTTTCCATTTATGAATCACTTTGCTATGTGATTCAATCCAACCTCATTCAATCCAACCTCAACTCTTTTATAGGTGGAGGTATAAAGTATAGTTCTTTTATACTTTCCTCGCTGAAGTACTTCCACATGTTAACATAGACCCTGGAAACAGATTACCCCAGGGGTCCAAACATAGTTCATTCACCGTATTTCCAGCAACAGCTCTGATCTCCTTAGGGGGATCTGTCCTCCTCTCACTTCATGACGTTTAGATGAAATCTCTCCTTCCCTTCCCTAAGCTCAAGGGATGGGCATACCACTAAATAGAAGTTTGGTACAGTGAGTCCCACTGCTAACCGTCTTAAGTGAGTGAAGCAAGGACAGCCTCCCATCCCCCAGAGACAACACCGGATCCATGCGTGCCAGTGGGAGTGCCCTGACAAGAGAGTTCTGCGCGTCCTTGCCCTGCCTCTCCACCTTCCTACCAATTCTGCGAGTTCTCCACTACTTTCCCAGGGAAGCCCACTGTTCCCCTTAAATGTATGAGGGAGTCTATTGCTTATAGCAATATAACTAAGAAAAATAAAGTGCAGGCTTTGATTGTTACCAGGGTCTGACGCCGCTTTCCCTGATTCAGCTTCTGGCCCCATTAACACAACTTTCCAGGTTTCCTGGGCGATGCCTCTGACATGCGTCCACATCCATTAAGGGACAGCCCAGCCTTGTGCCTGAAGGGAGGGGATCGGGAAATCTTCCGCTGAATTACAGATATACCATATCCAAGAGCCTACTAATCACGGCAAAGATAGAAATGATGTCAATCTGATGTTACGCATGTGCATTTATAAACGAAGCCACACAGCATCCCTCAGTTCACCATTTTGTATTTTAAGTGCTTGGAGTTTATTTAGAATTTGATGCTCTTGTTTGGGTGTCAGTGATAATCCCCTTTATTTGCAAAATAAACTAGCAGTGGGACCCTTGGCGGATCTGTTTGAACCTCAGCATCCTCATCTGTAAGATGGATGCCATCCCACTTATGATTCCAAGCTTCTGTGTGTGGCTTTATCATTTACCATTTATTCTCTCATTTGATCCAACTACACTTGCTTGTTGCAAAGGACCAACAATAATTCGTGTGAAAATACTGAGTGAAATGTAATGCATTATATCTAGGCGGCAGTTTGTTATAAAAGCTCCAACCTTCATCTTCTAGAATCTTCTATTCTCCCGGTTGCTTCCAAGATCCTTGACAATAATTTAGCAATCCCATTTGCAAGAGTTATCAGCACCCAGGAGGGTAATTCATCAAAGTAAGCGACTTTAATTCATTAGAGTAGCTAGAAAACAGGTGAGTCTCTTCACTCAGGGCTTTAATTCTTTCTTATCAAACATTTGTGTTACCCATTTCATGGTGAAAGATTTTATTTGACAGAAAAGATGGAAGCAAATTGGGGGGTGTAGAAGTTCTGCTTTCTTTCTGATAAAAATCACTACCATTCCTAAACAGTGCCCATGGCATCTTTTTCTTTGACTTGCCCTAAACTTAACTTTAAAAAGCAGAAGCCATTTTTGATGCCCTTGACTCGTTTCACAAGTCTCCACTCATTGTTGGCTTCAGCCTTCTGACTCTTTAGCCAAAAGCCATCTTGCTTATTAACTTTTTTTTCACATTCTGCTCTGCCAAGATTATGAAGAACAGAAGCGCATGAAGATAGAAGCGTTATTGGGGAAAGTGTTTTGAGCACTGTGTCAGTTCAAGATCCTGTTGCCCCACTCAAGGACTGAAGCCTCTGCTGTTGGTGTTAATCTGGAAGTGATCCTAAGGGTTCACCAGGCCACAGCCCCCATTATAGACACACATCACCCTGTCATCACAAACTTCTCTTCTATAGCACTCTGCCCATCACTGTTCTCAGAGTTATGTAGGTCCCTGGTTTCTTCTTCTTTTTTTTTTTTTTGCGGTACGCGTGCCTCTCACTGGCTCACGGGCTTAGTTGCTCCGCGGCATGTGGGATCTTCCTGGACCGGAGCACGAACCCGTGTTCCCTGCATCTGCAGGCAGACTCCCAACCACTGCGCCACCAGGGAAGCCCCATCGTGTTTCTTCTTTCTACCGTTTATATTTGAGCTTGTCAGAGCTCCTCCTGCAGCTACTTAGATTTTCTTACAGTCCATTTCCCTTTCTTTCCTTTTGGTGACATTTTTCGTTACATAGTCAGGTTTGAGCTTTTGAGAGTTTCCCAGTCATGAACTACCTTTCTCATGCTATGGAATCATTGCTAATATGGCTAAAATTTAGAGACTAAACACACACACATTTCTAACTATCAAAGTAAGTTATACTTATTGGCATACTGTGGACCATTTGAAAAGTTTAGAGAAGTAGAAAAAAAAATCACAATCTTACCACCCCAGAACAGCTACCCATTGGCATTTTGGTATAATTCATGTACACATTATTCTACCTGTATTTCAAAATCTACATGTTTATAGTAAAAATACTGTACATCAAAAGTTTTGGACATGTTACATTTGCCCCCCTTATCAATATGAGTTCTTGATAAGTACTATATTTAATGCCTGCATAATATTGCATACATGAAACATAGGTCTTCTATTGTTGAACACTGAAGTCATTCCCAGGAATTTTTCTTTTAGAAATAATCCCATGTGAGGTTGGAGGAGGGGCACAAGCCACAAGACTATCCTAATTTCTGACACCAACTGCAAAGTTAGGAAACAGTTTACATGAACACCCTCACTTGTGACACCATTGTAAGTTTAGGGGTTCCCAAGACCACCTTGAGTTTCTGTAATTCACTAGAAGGACTCACAGAACTCACTGGGAGCTATTATACTCCTGGTCATGGTTTATTACAGCTCAAGAATACAGAGTAAAATCCGCCAAGGGAAGAGCTTCCAGCAGTCCTCTTCCCATGGAGTGACAGACAGTGTTACTTTTCTGGCAACAATGTGTGACAACAGGCACCAGCACTGCCAACCAGGGAAGCTCACATAAGCCTTGATGTCTAGAGATTACAGATATGCCATATCCAAGGGCTCCCTGGGTGACTGCCCCCTTAGTCTCCAGCCCGTCCAGACACAGAGTGGATACCACTTGGCCCAAAGCCCGCATCATAAATCATAGTGTTAGACTCTGTTCAGTGGCCAAGGCCCACAGGTAAACAAAGACACTCTTATCAGGTGAGACATTCTAAGGGCCTGGAGATCACTCCCAATAGCTGAGGGCCAAGGCTGGACTGCTCTTTGGTATACATCTTGTAATGACTCTCTTTGTGCGTAAGTTTTGTCCATTTTGAGGGCTATTTCTTTAGGGTAGATTCCTGGAAATGGAATAATTGGATCAAAGGATAAGACTTGATACATATTATCAAAATGACTCTGGAAGAGTGAACCAATTTATACTCCACTCCTCTCCATCCCCACCCAGGAACACACCAGAGTATCTGTTTTATCACACCCTCACTTGCAGTGGCTATTGTCACTTAAAAATATTTCTGGCAATCAGATAGACACAAAGTGGTATCACGTGGTTTTTGCTTGTCTATGATTACTACTAAGGGTATATACTCATGTTCATTTTTTTTTTGAAACTTTTACAGCTGGTTTATTTTTAATTTCCTTGAAAGAACTTGTGAAATGTGGTTTGCCTCATAATCCTTCTCAATACTGTAGTTTTCATTTAAATTATAATTTTATGTTTAAAAACTGAATTATATAAGTGATAGAAAATAAACTGTCTTTAATAATATTTTTTTTCTTTTTTTTTTTTTTACATCTTTATTGGAGTATAATTGCTTTACAATGGTGTGTTAGTTTCTGCTTTATAACAAAGTGAATCAGTTATACATATACATATGTTCCCATATCTCTTCCCTCTTGCGTCTCCCTCCCTCCCACCCTCCCTATCCCACCCCTCCAGGCTGTCACAAAGCACCAAGGTGATCTCGCTGTGCTATGCGGCTGCTTCCCACTAGCTATCTACCTTACGTTTGGTAGTGTATATATGTCCATGCCTCTCTCTCGCTTTGTCCCAGCTCACCCTTCCCCCTCCCCATATCCTCAAGTCCATTCTCTAGTAGGTCTGTGTCTTTATTCCTGTCTTACCCCTAGGTTCTTCATGCCATTTTTTTTCTTAAATTCCAAATATATGTGTTAGCATACGGTATTTGTCTTTCTCTTTCTCACTTACTTCACTCTGTATGACAGACTCTAGGTCTATCCACCTCATTACAAATAGCTCAATTTCATTTCTTTTTATAGCTGAGTAATATTCCATTGTATATATGTGCCACATCTTCTTTATCCAGTCATCCGATGATGGACCCTTAGGTTGTTTCCATCTCCGGGCTATTGTAAATAGAGCTGCAATGAACATTTTGGTACATGACTCTTTTTGAATTATGGTTTTCTTAGAGTATATGCCCAGTAGTGGGATTGCTGGGTCATATGGTAGTTCTATTTGTAGTTTTTTAAGGAACCTCCATACTGTTCTCCACAGTGGCTGTATCAATTTACATTCCCACCAACAGTGCAAGAGGGTTCCCTTTTCTCCACACCCTCTCCAGCATTTATTGTTTCTAGATTTTTTGATGATGGCCATTCTGACTGGTGTGAGATGATATCTCATTGTAGTTTTGATTTGCATTTCTCTAATGATTAATGATGTTGAGCATTCTTTCATGTGTTTGTTGGCAGTCTGTATATCTTCTTTGGAGAAATGTCTATTTAGGTCTTCTGCCCATTTTTGGAATGGGTTGTTTGTTTTTTTGTTATTGAGCTGCATGAGCTGCTTATAAATTTTGGAGATTAATCCCTTGTCAGTTGCTTCATTTGCAAATATTTTCTCCCATTCTGAGGGTTGTCTTTTGGTCTTGTTTATGGTTTCCTTTGCTGTGCAAAAGCTTTGAAGTTTCATTAGGTCCCATTTGTTTATTTTTGTTTTTATTTCCATTTCTCTAGGAGGTGGGTCAAAAAGGATCTTGCTGTGATTTATGTCATAGAGTATTCTGCCTATGTTTTCCTCTAAGAGTTTGACAGTTTCTGGCCTTACATTTAGGTCTTTAATCCATTTGGAGCTTATTTTTGTGTATGGTGTTAGGGAGTGATCTAATCTCATACTTTTACATGTACCTGTCCAGTTTTTCCAGCACCACTTATTGAAGAGGCTGTCCTTTCTCCACTGTACATTCCTGCCTCCTTTATCAAAGATAAGGTGACCATATGTGTGTGGGTTTATCTCTGGGCTTTCTATCCTGTTCCATTGATCTATCTTTCTGTTTTTGTGCCAGTACCATACTGTCTTGATTACTGTAGCTTTGTAGTATAGTCTGAAGTCAGGGAGCCTGATTCCTCCAGCTCCATTTTTCTTTCTCAAGATTGCTTTGGCTATTCGGGGTCTTTTGTGTTTCCATACAAATTGTGAAATTTTTTGTTCTAGTTCTGTGAAAAATGCCAGTGGTAGTTTGATAGGGATTGCATTGAATCTGTAGATTGCTTTGGGTAGTAGAGTCATTTTCACAATGTTGATTCTTCCAATCCAAGAACATGGTATATCTCTCCATCTATTTGTATCATCTTTAATTTCTTTCATCAGTGTCTTATAATTTTCTGCATACAGGTCTTTTGTCTCCTTAAGTAGGTTTATTCCCAGATATTTTATTCTTTTTGTTGCAGTGGTAAATGGGAGTATTTTCTTGATTTCACTTTCAGATTTCTCATCATTAGTGTATAGGAATGCCAGAGATTTCTGTGCATTAATTTTGTATCCTGCTACTTTACCAAATTCATTGATTGGCTCTAGTAGTTTTCTGGTAGCATCTTTAGGATTCTCTATGTATAGTATCATGTCATCTGCAAACAGTGACAGCTTTACTTCTTCTTTTCTGATTTGGATTCCTTTTATTTCCTTTTCTTCTCTGATTGCTGCAGCTAAAACTTCCAAAACTATGTTGAATAAGAGTGGTGAGAGTGGGCAACCTTGTCTTGTTCCTGATCTTAGTGGAAATGCTTTCAGTTTTTCACCATTGAGGATGATGTTGGCTGTGGGTTTGTCATATATGGCCTTTATTATGTTGAGGAAAGTTCCCTCTATGCCTACTTTTGCAGGGTTTTTATCATAAATTGGTGTTGAATTTTGTCAAAAGCTTTCTCTGCATCTATTGAGATGCTCATATGGTTTTTCTCCTTCAATTTGTTAATATGGTGTATCACGTTGATTGATTTGCGTATATTGAAGAATCCTCGCATTCCTGGAATAAATCCCACTTGATCATGGTGTATGATCCGTTTAATGTGCTGTTGGATTCTGTTTGCTAGTATTTTGTTGAGGATTTTTGCATCTATGTTCATCAGTGATATTGGCCTGTAGTTTTCTTTCTTTGTGACATCCTTGTCTGGTTTTGGTATCAGGGTGATGGTGGCCTCGTAGAATAAGTTTGGGAGTGTTCCTCCCTCTGCTATATTTTGGAAGAGTTTGAGAAGGATAGGTGTTAGCTCTTCTCTAAATGTTTGATAGAATTCGCCTGTGAAGACATCTGGTCCTGGGCTTTTGTTTGTTGGAAGATTTTTAATCATAGTTTCAATTTCAGTGCTTGTGATCGGTCTGTTCATCTTTTCTATTTCTTCCTGATTCAGTCTTGGCAGGTTGTGCATTTCTAAGAATTTGTCCATTTCTTCCAGGTTGTCCATTTTATTGGCATAGAGTTGCTTGTAGTAATCTCTCATGATCTTTTGTATTTCTGCAGTGTCAGTTGTTACTTCTCCTTTTTCATTTCTAATTCTATTGATTTGAGTCTTCTCCCTTTTTTTCTTGATGAATCTGGCTAATGGTTTATCAATTTTGTTTATCTTCTCAAAGAACCAGCTTTTAGTTTTATTGATATTTGCTATTGTTTACTTCATTTCTTTTTCATTTATTTCTGATCTGATTTTTATGATTTCTTTCCTTCTGCTAACTTTGGGGATTTTTGTTCTTCTTTCTCTAATTGTTTTATGTGCAAGGTTAGGTTGTTTATTCGAGATGTTTCCTGTTTCTTAAGGTAGGATTGTATTGCTATAAACTTCTCTCTTAGAACTGCTTTTGCTGCATCCCATAGGTTTTGGGTCATCGTGTCTCCATTGTCATTTGTTTCTAGGTATTTTTTGATTTCCTCTTTGATTTCTTCAGTGATCACTTCATTATTAAGTAGTGTATTGTTTAGCCTCCACGTGTTTGTATATTTTACAGATCTTTTCCTGTAATTGATATCTAGTCTCATAGCGTTGTGGTCGGAAAAGATACTTGATACGATTTCAATTTTCTTAAATTTACCAAGGCTTGATTTGTGACCCAAGATATGATCTATCCTGGAGAACGTTCCATGAACACTTGAGAAAAATGTGTATTCTGTTGTTTTTGGATGGAATGTCCTATAAATATCAATTAAGTCCATCTTGTTTAATGTATCATTTAAAGCTTGTGTTTTCTTATTTATTTTCATTTTGGATGATCTGTCCATGGGTGAAAGTGGGGTGTTAAAGTCCCCTACTATTAATGTGTTACTGTCAATTTCCCCTTTTATGGCTGTTAGTATTTGCCTTATGTATTGAGGTGCTCCTATGTTGGGTGCATAAATATTTACAATTGTTATAGCTTCTTCTTGGATCGATCCCTTGATCATTATGTAGTGTCCTTCTTTGTCTCTTCTAATAGTCTTTATTTTAAAGTCTATTTTGTCTGATATGAGAATTGCTACTCCAGCTTTCTTTTGGTTTCTATTTGCATGAAATATCTTTTTCCATCCCCTTACTTTCAGTCTGTATGTGTCTCTAGGTCTGAAGTGGGTCTCTTGTAGACAGCAAATATATGGGTCTTGTTTTTGTATCCATTCAGCCAATCTGTGTCTTTTGGGGGGAGTACTTAGTCCATTTACATTTAAGGTAATTATCGATATATATGTTCCTATTACCATTTTCTTAATTGTTTTGGGTTCGTTATTGTAGGTCTTTTCCTTCTCTTGTGTTTCTTGCCTAGAGAAGTTCCTTTAGCAGTTGTTGTAAAGCTGGTTTGGTGGTGCTGAACTCTCTCAGCTTTTGCTTATCTGTAAAGGTTTTCATTTCTCCATCAAATCTGAATGAGATCCTTGCTGGGTAGAGTAATCTTGGTTGCAGGTTTTTCTCCTTCATCACTTTAAATATGTCCTGCCACTCCCTTCTGGCTTGCAGACTTTCTGCTGAAAGATCAGCTGTTAACCTTATGGGGATTCCCCTGTGTGTTATTTGTTGTTTTTCCCTTGCTGCTTTTAATATGTTTTCTTTGTATTTAATTTTTGACAGTTTGATTAATATGTGTCTTGGCGTATTTCTCCTTGGATTTATCCTGTATGGGACTCTCTGTGCTTCCTGGACTTGAATAACTATTTCCTTTCCCATATTAGGGAAGTTTTCAACTATAATCTCTTCAAATATTTTCTCAGTCCCTTTCTTTTTCTCTTCTTCTTCTGGAACCCCTATAAGTTGAATGTTGGTGCGTTTAATGTTGTCCTAGAGGTCTCTGAGACTGTCCTCAGTTCTTTTCATTCTTTTTTCTTTATTTTGCTCTGCAGTAGTTATTTCCACTATTTTATCTTCCAGGTCACTTATCCATTCTTCTGCCTCAGTTATTCTGCTATTGATCCCATCTAGAGTATTTTTAATTTCATTTATTGTATTGTTCATCGTTGTTTGTTTCATCTTTAGTTCTTCTAGGTCCTTGTTAAATGTTTCTTGCATTTTGTCTATTCTATTTCCAAGATTTTGGATCATCTTTACTATCATTATTCTGAATTCTTTTTCAGGTAGACTGCCTATTTCCTCTTCATTTGTTAGGTCTGGTGGGTTTTTATCTTGCTCCTTTATCTGCTGTGTGTTTTTCTGTCTTCTCATTTTGCTTATCTTACTGTGTTTGGGGTCTCCTTTTTGCAGGCTGCACATTCGTAGTTCCCTTTGTTTTTGATGTCTGTCCCCAGTGGCTAAGGTTGGTTCAGTGGGTTGTGAAGGCTTCCTGGTGGAGGTGACTAGTTCCTGTGTTCTGGTGGATGAGGCTGGATCTTGTCTTTCTGGTGGGCAGGTCCACGTCTGGTGGTGTATTTTGGGGTGTCTGTGGCCTTATTATGATTATAGGCAGCCTCTCTGCTAATGGGTGGGGTTGTGTTCATGTCTTGCTAGTTGGTTGGCACAGGATGTCCAGCACTATAGCTTGCTGGTCGTTGAGTGAAGCTGGGTGCTGGTGTTGAGATGGAGATCTCTGGGAGATTTTCGCCATTTGATATTATGTGGAGCTGGGAGGTCTCTTGTGGACCAGTGTCCTGAAGTTGGTTCTCCCACCTCAGAGGCACAGCACTGACTCCTGGCTGCAGCACCAAGAGCACTTCATCCACACGGCTCAGAATAAAAGGGAGAAAAAGTAGAAAGAATTAGTAGAAGTAGAAAGAAAGAAAGAAAGAAAGAAAGGAGGGAGGGAGGAAGGAAGGAAGGAGGGAAGGAAGGAAGGAAAAAAGATAAAGTAAAATAAAATAAAGTAAGATAAAATATAATAAAGTTATTAAAACAAAAAATAATTATTAAGAGCAAAAAGTTTTTAAAAAAACAAAAAAACAACAAAAAACGGACAGATAGAACCCTAGGACAAATGGTGGAAGCAAAGCTATACAGACAAAATCTCACACAGAAGCATACACATACACACTCACAAAAAGAGGAAAAGGGGAAAAAATCATATATCTTGCTCCCAAAGTCCACCTCCTCAATTTGGGATGACTCGTTGTCTATTCAGGTATTCCACAGCTGCAGGGTACATCAAGTTGATTGTGGAGCTTTAATCCGCTGCTTCTGAGGCTGCTGGGAGAGATTTCCCTTTCTCTTCTTTGTTCGCACAGCTCCCAGGTGCAGAGCTTTGGATTTGGCCCCGCCTCTGCCCGTAGGTCGCTGGAGGGCGTCTGTTCTTCGCTCAGACAGGACGGGGTTAAAGGAGCTGCTGATTCGGGGCCTCTGGCTCAGTCAGGCTGGGGGGCGGGGGGCACGGAGTGCGGGGCGGGCCTGCGGCGGCAGAGGCCGGTGTGACGTTGCACCAGCCTGAGGCGCGCCATGCGTTCTTCCGGGGGAGTTGTCCGTGGATCCCGGGACCCTGGCAGTGGCGGGCTGCACAGGCTCCCCGGAAGGGAGGTGTGGAGAGTGACCTGTGCTCGCACACAGGCCCCTTGGTGGCGGCAGCAGCAGCCTTAGCGTCTCATGCCCGTCTCTGGGGTCCGCGCTGATGGCCGCGGCTCGCGCCCGTCTCTGGAGCTCCTTTAAGCAGCGCTGTTAATCGCCTCCTCGCGCACCAGGAAACAAAGAGGGAAGAAAAGTCTCCTGCCTCTTCGGCAGGTCCAGACTTTTCCCCGGACTCCCTCCCGTCTAGCCGTGGTGCACCAACCCCCTGCAGGCTGTGTTCACGCCGCCAACCCCAGTCCTCTCCCGGCGCTCCGACCGAAGCCCAAGCCTCAGCTCCAGGCCCGCCCGCCCCAGCAGGTGAGCAGACAAGCCTCTCGGGCTGGTGAGTGCCGGTCGGCCCTGATTGTGCGGGAATCTCTCCGCTTTTCCCTCCGCACCCCTGTTGCTGTGCTGTCCTCCGCAGCTCTGAAGCTTTCCCCCTCCGCCACCCGCAGTCTCCGCCCGCGAAGGGGCTTCTAGCGTGTGGAGACCTTTCCTTCTTCACAGCTCGTTCCCATTGGTGTGGGTCCCGTCCCTATTCTTTTGTCTCTGTTTTTTTCTTTTGCCCTACCCAGGTACGTGGGGGATTTCTTGCCTTTTGGGAGGTCTGAGGTGTTCTGCCAGCGTTCAGTAGGTGTTCTGTAGGAGTTGTTCCACGTGTAGATGTATTTCTGGTGTATCTGTGGGGAGGAAGGTGATCTCCGCGTCTTACTCTTCCGCCATCTTCCCGGAAGCCCTCTTCATGTTCATTTTTAAAGCTTTTATTATACAGGATTTTGAGCACACACAAATGTTGACAGAATAGCTTAATGAATTCCCATGCGCCCATCATTCCAGCACAACCATCAGCCTCTGGGTCTTCTACCTCATTCAGAGCTCTACCTTCTCACTCTCATCGTTTTTTAAAGAAAACCGCTTAGACGTATCATTTTATCTTTTATATTTCAGTATGAATTTCTAGGACTCGACTAAAAGTCCACAAATACAATTACTATACTTCAAAAATTAATAATTTCTTAATGTCTTCAAATATCCAGTTGATATTCAAATTTCCAATTGTTTCATAATTATCAGGGTGTTTTTTTAAAAACATTAGAAACACCAGGATCCAAATGAAGTCCAGATACTGAGATTTGTAGATACATTTTTTAATCTAACATATGTTCTTTAATTTATGAATGCTCTCTCTTACCCTCCTCCCTCTCTGCCTCCCCCATAGAGATGACTTTGTTCTTCCTCCTCTCCTTCACCACCTCCCTCTAAGACATGACTTGTTCACGGCTGTATTCCTGGTGTCCACACCTTTGGGTAACCCCCTCCTCTTGACTGACTTCCTTCTAACAATTAGAATATGGCAAAGGCAATGGGATGTCACACCCATGACTATGTTATGTAAGACTCCTTTCTCTCTCCCTCCGTCTCCCTCTGCCCCTGCCACTCCTTCCCTGTTGCTGCCTTTGGAGAAGCAACCTGCATGAAGCAGCTCAGGCGGCAAGCGACTGTGGGCAGTCTCTAGGAGCTGAGGGTAGATTCCAGCAAGAAACTAAAACCCTCACTCTGGCACCTACAAGGAAATGAAACCTGCTAACAATCTGAAGGAGCTTGGAAGCAGGTCTCTTAGTTGAGCCTCTGGTGAGAGCACAGCCACAGCTGACACCTGGATTGCAGCTGCATGAGACCCTTCAGCAGGAAACTCAGCTAAGCTGTGTGCAGACTTCTGACCTATAGAAGCTATAGATCGTAAATGTGTCTTTAAAGATGCTAACTTTGTGGTAGTTAAGTGGCATAGAAAATGAATACAGAGGGTGTTTGCTAAGCCTATGCATAATACAGAAGGCTAGTTAAGAACTGGTCAGACACTCTGCTTTTAGCTGAATGAGTCTTCCAGCCATTGACCAGGTGGTTGAACATCACCACCACTGCCATGGCCTTTGAGGTGGTTCGTGACCCACATTGGCTCCGATTGAGCTGGCCAGGTCCTCCTTCTAGCCAGGCCGACTGTACTATACTCCAACAACTTTGCCTCCCCGCCCTACCCCACCACCTCCATCCTTCCCCCATGATCGCTTCTCAGCCTGCTTACGGTGACCTTAGGGTGAGCTTCTGGAGGCTAAGCGCCCTCATGAGAGCTCTCCAAGGGTTTACGCCTTCTCAGTATGCCTGGTGCTCGCTGCTAATGTGGACAGCACTGAGCGTATGGTCTTTGGGTGTCTGCCCTGCACTTTCTTCACCCTGTGAATATCTCTGCCTTTGATATAATTTACCTTCTCTCTACACAGCTTCCCCAGTCTGATTTCTGGATGACTGTGAATTGCTCCCAACAAAAAGCTTTTGAGTGGGACATAAACATGCAGCCCTGAGCTGACCCTGTGTGCTCACGGTGCACGCAGGCCACCCTGGGAAGCTCCCTCGCCTTCCACCTGCAGGGGCAGCTCTCCTCTTTGTCTCCACGGCCCAGCCCAGGGCTTCACAAACCCTCTGTTCTTAGTGCTCTCTCTGCCACCTCCCAGATTCCATTCAGCCTGGTGTTTAAAAAAAGCATTGTCAGAATATGCCATTCAATCTGGTTTCATTTTTTCCTGTAAAATGAGGAAGTCAGGACTACCAGTAAGACCGCAGATGAATAGTGAAAGAATCCCTCCCAGCGGTTCAGGGATATATATTTTTCCCGCAGTGGAGCGAGACGGATTCCCATCACAGCTCAGGGACTTGTTCCATGAAGCCTCTCATCTGTCACGCTCCTGGGGGAAGGGGAAGGTGGAGAGGTGTCATTATGGATGTAACTGGGCTCAGAAGGGACTGGTCAAGGTTGACGCTGCAGTTCTGATGGAGCGGTTGATGGAAATTTTCCTGGGGGCCGCTGCTGGCTGGTGGAGTGGGCGGCTCCAGACGGCCCCCACTGCCCTGTTCTGGGGCTGACTCCTGAATCCTTTCCAGTCAGCCTGCCTTGAAGCTAAAATAAGTCCCTCCAAGGTAGCTACCCAGGGAAAATACCCTTGACCTGTTCCAAACTAGATAGGAAATCAAAACAACATTCTTTCAGTTTTGCAATAAGCCTGAACCAGATCCCCTTAATTGTCTCTGCTTTCCTATCCTGAAGCCAGCCTGTCTCCCTGGGAACTCTGTGCAGAGTGGAGTCAGGTGGTCTGTATCTGTAGCTAGTTCCTTATACCCAAAGGGAGAAATGCTTGTGATCTGGGGGGCCAGCATCAGGTGTGCCAGTCTTGTGTGAATGCTGACTTAGCCTTAAGACTAAGGAAGACAGAAATAGGTCCATTTCATAAGATGGAGAAGCCAGACCTCGATTTCCTCTCCTTATGCCCCTTTCTTAACCCTAGAAAACAACTTGCACAGAGCTTTTTTGCTGCTAACAGCTGTTCTTCCCTCCCTTCGCTCCTGCTTTTTCAAAGGCTGACCCCGAGTGCAGTGCCTGCGGCCGCTGCTGCCAAAAGGGATCAGGGAAGGTCCTGTTGTGCCGATGGCTGTCACCCAGCCACTCCTCCTAGGTTTTCAGTTTGCTTGGGAAAAGACTCCCTCTGCCTTTTGAATTCTTATCGCCAGTCTTGTTCCTAAAAGGATTTGAGATGTCTGACAAAAATACAAATAGTACAACAAAGTAGAAGGTAAGGGAGGAGCATCAAGTGGGAGAAATAAAGGCAGGAAAAATAAAGCAGCCACGCAAGTCTCTTATACCAGAGGCTGATTGATGTGCACTTGCTAATTTGATTCTGGGTTTTCTGGAAGAAGGAAACATAATCAACGATTCCCTCCTCAGTGTCTATGAGATAAAAGCAAACTACTTGTTTGGGGGAAAGTTCTGAAGTACCAGACACATCTCTGGTGGGATGTTTGTTCTTTCAAAGAGGTGAACAATGCCCTCAATAATGCTGAGTGTCATGGAGCAATTATTGAAAATGTTTAACTTTAAGGCTGTCTGAAGATCACCAGTGTTTGAATTCTGTGACTGTCTTAAGAATTGATGTCTTATGGAATCAAGTTTAAAATAATGATTTTCTTTCCTCCTCTCTCTCCTTTTCTTCTTTCTCTTCCTCCCCCACACCTCTTTATTCTTCTTGAAAGACTAGACGTTTCCTACTTTCTGGGATCAAGGAACCTGGGCTCTGATGCTGACTCTAAGTGGTTATCTGTATCACTGTGCCACGTGTCATGATCTGGTGTGTTTCTGCCATTGTGTGCTCCTGCACAAGAGTGAATGCAAGTGTCTAGTCCAGCTTCTTTACCAAGTTATTGTTAAATTACATGCAGTGAGTTGGGGGTAGAATTTTTCCAGAGCTTGAGCATGTATCAGAATCTCCTAAAAGGCTTGTTAGATCACAGATTGCTGGGCCCCATCTCCAGAGTTTGACTCAGGAGGTCTGGGTGGGTCTGAGAATTTGCGTTTCTACCAGGTGGTGCTGTTGCTGTTTGTCTAGGGATCATGCTTTGAGAACCACTATTGTAGAATAACTTCCTTGCCCCTAAACCATCCTAGGTTGGACAGTCAGTTCATGTACATCTGGGAGTTCCCATCTCATTTTTTCATCTTCAAAATGAAAAAGTTAAAACTAGCCCAAAATAGCCTCTGTCTTTTGGCTTTGTTCTTGACCCAAACTAGGACCTCGGCTGGGCAAGGTTAAGAGTAGCTCCTGCTGAAGTCACAGAGAAGCAAATGTAGACTTCATGCGCATGCATGCTCTCTACAGACTAGTACTGGGCTTTTCCACAGTTCTCATTTGGGCAAAACACCGTGTGGTGCCGCTCAGATCCTGAGAATGTTCTGAAAATGAGATAAACATTATCCACATGTGTGGAAAATATGTCAATACAGGTGGCAGTCTAAAAGATTTAACTTGCTGAGTTAAGATCCAGGCTCTTGGGCTTCCCTGGTGGCGCAGTGGTTGAGAGTCCGCCTGCCGATGCAGGGGACACGGGTTCGTGCCCCAGTCTGGGAAGATCCCACATGCCGCAGAGCGGCTGGGCCCGTGAGCCATGGCCGCTGAGCCTGCGTGTCCGGAACCTGTGCTCCCCAACGGGAGAGGCCACAATAGTGAGAGGCCCGCATACCGCAAAAAAAAAAAAAAAAAAAAAAAAACTGCAATGAGGCACCACCTCATACTGGTCAGAATGGCCATCATTAAAAAGTCTACAAATAATAAATGTTGGAGAAGGTGCAGAGAAAAGGGAACCCTCCTACACTGTTGGTGGGAATTGGTGCAGCCTCTGTGTAAATCATCATGGAGGTCCCTTAAAAAACTAAAAATAGAGCTACCATATGATCCAGCAATCCCACTCCCGGGCATATATCTGGAGAAAACCATAATTCAAAAAGATACATGCACCCCAATGTTCATTGCAGCACTATTTACAATAGCCAAGACATGGAAGCAACCTAAATGTCCATTGACAGATGAATGGATAAAGATGTGGTATATATACAATGGAATACTACTCAGCCATAAAAAAGAATGAAATAATGCCATTTGCAGCAACATGGATGCAACTAGAGTTTATCATACTAAGTGAAGTTTAGTCAAAAAGAGAAAGATAAATACCGTATATCACTTATATATGGAATCTAAAATATGACACAAATGAACTTATTTATGAAACAGAAAACAGACTCACAGACATAGAAAACAAACTTATGGTTACCAAAGGGG
This sequence comes from Tursiops truncatus, assembly GCF_011762595.2. Classification (NCBI taxonomy): domain Eukaryota; kingdom Metazoa; phylum Chordata; class Mammalia; order Artiodactyla; family Delphinidae; genus Tursiops; species Tursiops truncatus. Next base: position 26,613,176 of record NC_047035.1, on the reverse strand, counting down.
AAAGGGGGTGGGAGGGATAAATTAGGAGTCTGGGATAAACAGATACAAACTGCTGTATATAAAATAACAGGGTTCTACAGGGTATAGCACAGTGAACTATATTCAATATCCTGCAATAAACCATCATGACAAATGTGAAAAAGAATATATAACTGAATCACTTTGCTGTATACCCGAAACTAATACAATGTTGTAAATCAACTATACTTCAATTAAAAGAAAAGTTTGTTGTTTTGAGGCACTAAGTTTGGGGATAATTTGTTACATAGTAATAGAGAATACACAACAAGACAAACATTTACACCACTGCTGCAGAGACTCTGATCCTGTCACGTTCCTTCTGAGACACTTTCAGTGACTCTGCATTACCTCAGATTAGGTGCTCACTCTTCAGTTAGGTGCCCAAGACCCTCCTACGTCATCTCCCATAACTTCCCTAAACAGTCTCAATTGGACTATTTGCTTTGCTCTGAACACTCTTCACACTTTCACGCCTTTGCCCACCAGCCTGAAAATATTCCCTAGATCTCATTTCCATCTTTAAACTATCCTTGCATCCTCAAATAGAGAATGTAATAGAACAAAACTAAGTTGGTTTTTTGAAAACAAAATTGAAAAACCTTTAATCTAACTAAGAAAAAAAGAAGACTCAATCCATAGTGAAAGAGGAGACATTACAATGGATGCCTCAGAAATAAAGAGTACAAGGGACTATTATGAACAATTATATGCTAACAAATTGGCTAACTTAGAAGAAATGGATAAATTCCTAGAAACATAAACTGAATCGAGAAGAAATAGAAAGCCTGAACACACCAACAAAGAAGGAGATTGTAGAAATCAAAAAACTCTCAAAAAACCCAGGACCAGATAGCTTCATGGCTGAATTCTACCAATCATTCAAAGAATTAATACCAATCCCTCTTAAACTCTTAAACAAGGGATAGTTTAAGAGTTAGTTTAAGAGATAGTTTAAGAGAGTTTAAGAGATAGTTTAAGACTCTTAAACTCTTAAACAAGGGATAGTAGAAGGAATACTTCCAAACTCATTTTATGAGGCAAACATCACTCTGATACCAAAGCCAGACAGACACCACAAGAACTACAGACCAATATCTTATGAACATAGATGCAAAAAGCCTCAGTAAAATACTAGCAAACTAAATTCAACACCACATCAAAAAGATTATACACCATGACAAAGTGGGATTTATTCCTGGGATGTAAGTTTGGTTTAATGTATGCAAATTAAACAATATGATACACTATATAAACAGACTGAAAGAAAACCACATGGTCATCTCAATAGATTAAGAAACATTTAACAAAGTTCATGATAAAAACTGTCAACAAAATAGATACAGAAGGAAATTTCCTCAACACAAAAAAAGACCATTTATGAACAGCTAAATGCATAATCAATGGGGAAAACTGAAAGCTTTTCTTGTAAGGTCCAGGATAAAGCAGGGATGCCCACTCTTGCCACTTCTAAGCAACATCAGACTGGAAGTACTAGCAAGAGGAATCAGACTAGAAAAATAAAGTGCATCTAAATCAGGCAGTGAAATTACCTGTCAGCAGATGACATGATCCTTTATATAGAAAACCCTAAGGATCCCATTAAACTGTTAGGATAAATGAATTCAGGAAAATTACAGGATATAAAAAAGTACAGAAATCAGTTGTGTTTCTTTACACCAACAATGATCTATCCCAGAAGGGGAAAAAAAATCCCATTTACAATTGCATCAAAAAGAATACTTAGGAATAAAGTTAACTGAGGGGAATAATCTGTACACTGAAAATTAGAAAACATTGAAAGAAATCGAAGGTACAAATAAATGAAAATATATCCCAGGTTTAAGGATTGGAAGAATATTGTTAAAATGTCCATACTACCCATGTCCATACACATTCAATGCAATCCCTATCAAAATTCCAATAGCATTTGTCAAAGAAGTAGGAAAAAACAATTCTAAAATTTGTATGGAACCACAAAGACCCCAAATAGCCAAAAGCAATCTTGAGAAAGTTAGATTAGCATCATACTTCCTGATTTCAAATTATATTACAAAGATATAGTAATCAAAACAGTATGGGGGCTTCCCTGGTGGCGCAGTGGTTGAGAGTCCGCCTGCTGATGCAGGGGACACGGGTTCGTGCCCTGGTCCGGGAAGATCCCACATGCCGCAGAGCGGCTGGGCCTGTGAGCCATGGCCGCTGAGCCTGCGCGTCTGGAGCCTGTGCTCCGCAACGGGAGAGGCCACAACTGTGAGAGGCCCGCATACCGCCCCCCCCCAAAAAAAACCCAATATGGTACTGCCTCTTGAAATGAATTTAACAGTACTGACCTATTATCAGCATTCAGACCATTTGATGAGATGGAACAGTCTAACAATTTCATCTTCTGGACAGTGAAACTTAAAGAAGTTTCAAAGATGGGACTGTAGGGGAACAAAGTTTGCCACTCCAAAATATCTTTGACATGTGGATTATTTTGAGCTTAAAAAAATAATAATCAAGCCCCCAGAAGACTCAGAAACTTTGACTTTCCCCGTAAGTGCCTAAAGAATTTAGATAGCTCTATTCCTATAATAGAGCCTCTATCACCAGAGATATCTGCAATAAATACGGGCTAGGTGTGGTGGGGAAACTCATAGCTAAGGGTCCACTCTGTCCTATTGTTTCGGCATGGCCCAGCAAATGTTTACCAAACACTTGCTTTTCCATCTCCAGGTGAATTGCCTTCCTCCACTTTGAAGTCCCAAATCACTACCCCCAACATCCTCTTTTGTCTTTAGCTGAAGAGGATATTTAAAAGGTGAGGTTTTAGGCCATTTTGGTGAGTTACTCAGTTTTTCTGGGTTTCTCCCATGTATACATGTTAGTAAAAGTTTGATTTTCTCTGTTAATCTGTCTCATGTCAATTCTTAGACCAGCCAGGAGAACCTAGAAGGGTAGAGGAAAATTTCTTCCTCCCCAACAATGGTAGATCATTGCGGTTCAAGTCATTGTGTCTTTCTAGTGTATTACATCTTTTATAGGATCATACACAACATTTGTAATCTTATTCCTAAGTATTTTATCATTTCTGTTGATATTTCCCCCTCTTTATATCTTTCTACATAGTCTCATTTGCATTGATGAAAGGTACTGATCTAAATAAATACATACCCATCACTGTACCAAAACCAAAACACAGTATGGGACTGCATAAAATCAGATACGTAGATCAATGGAACAGAATTGAGAGTCCAGAAATAAACCCAAACATATACAAAGGATTTTTGACAAGGGCACCAAGAATACACAATGGTGAAAGGATAATGTCTTCAATAAATGGTACTGGGAAAACTGGATATTTACATGCAAGAGAATGAAATCAGACTCATCTTGCATCATAAACAGATCAACTTAAAATGGATTAAAGACCTGAAACCGTAAAACTCCTAGAAGAAAACATAGGGAAAAAGCTTCTTGACATTGCCTTGGTGATGATTTGTTGAATATGACATCAAAGGCTCAGGCAACAAAAGCAAATATAAACAAGTGAGACTGCATCAAACTAAAAAGCATCTGCACAGCAAACAATCAACACAATGAAAACGCAACCTATGTATTGGGAGAAAATATTTGCAAACCATGTATCTAATAAGGAGTTAATATACAAAAAAATACAAGGAACTCATACAACAACAGCAAAAAAACCTAAACAACCCAATTTAAAAAACTGTCAAAGGACCTGTTGGGCTGCACCCATGGGCCTGCAAGCCTTGTAGTTGCCCAGGCTTGAGACCGAAGAAAGAACCCAGAGACAGCGACAGAGGCATCAACGATTTATTGGACAGGGAATGTTACACGTCCGAGGCAAAAGGTCCTGGAGTGACACCTCACCCCAGTGGGTTAACACGGCGTAGGCACTGGGACCATCACTCTTGGGATATTTAGTTATAGTTCGTAGGGCTCGAGTTAGCCTCCTGGTCCTCGTGTTGAGAGAGCGGTTTCCCATCTCAGCTGTTGTTTAAGTATAGCCTGTTCATCCTTCCAATTAGCCGGGCAGCAGCGGGGTTGTAGGGCAGGTGGAAATGCCAGCATATGTCATTTTTATCGGCCCACTCCTGAACTTCATGGCCGGTAAAGTGGATCCCTGGGTTACTGTCCAATGTCCATGGGGGTCCTGTACATCACGCACAGCTGTTCTAGACCCCGAATGGTGATTTGGGGCGCTGCTCGAGGCCTCGGGTAGGCCTCTTGTAAGGTCTCCCATCTGCTGTAACGCTGTGTAGATGCACATGGCTGCTGGTCCATCCCACTATATGGTTGCTCTGCCCGCTTCCGTAGCTGGGATCAGGAGCCCAAGGACACTCTCACTAGTTTGCCGTTGCCACGGGCCCCAGGCAAACCCTTCCAGGTAACTGGCCACGTCCAAGTCACAAGTCTGTCCCTGAGTTAATACCCCTAAAACCTGTGTCTGTAACTGTTTAGGGGTGGAGGGTCAGACAACACCCAAGTATCTGATAGATAATCCAGGTCCTTGCGTTTTTTTCTGTATTCACCAGGGATCCCTGTGCGGTCAGAGGAACCACAAGCACAGGGCTGTTACTTTTAAACTGGTAAGAGATTCCAAAGTTAATAGGATATCATCAATCTAATGGAAGAGAAAGACATCTCCCATGGCAGTCGGCTGCCACGGGGCCCCTCAGGCTAGTGGACGGCCACCTCGGGATCACCCCTGCAATTTTCCATTCCCCATCCTTATTTCCTGACATCTTGGCGCTCACAGGAGTTTTCTCAGCCTCCTGGCTGGCTCTTCAACTGTTGGGCTGCACCCGAGGGCCTGCAAGCCTTGTAACTGCCCAGTCTGGAGACTGAAGAAAGAGCCCGGAGACAGGAACAGAGACATTAACGGTTTATTGGACAGGGGATCTTACTGGTCCACAGCAAAAGGTCCTGGAGTGACACCCCACTGTGAACGGCAGCTGACAAGCAGACCATGGCAGCCATCTTTGCTACTTGGTGGGGAAAGAGGCTACCATTTATAGGGGGAATTGACATCAGGTTGGCTCATCAGTTACCAGGGAAACCAGCAGCTGGGGCCCATCCCTCACAGCCCCTCAGGTTAACGACCATCACAAGGTCAGATGTTTCTCTTTAATAAACTAGCAGGTGGAGCCGTTCTGGCCTAAGGATTAGAACTATCACTAGCTCGGGCAGGGGGCAAGTGCGTTTATGTAGGTAGGGTATAGGTGAAGCAAGGACTGGTCCAGCAGGGGATGTACAAAGAGCAAGAGAACAGCCATCTTGAGTGGCCTGACCATACAGGATCTTAATAGACATTTTTCCGAAGAAGACTTACAAATGGCCAACAGGTATATGAAAAATGCTCAACATCACTAATCATCAGGGAAATGCAAATCAAAACCACAACGAAATATCACCTCACACCTGTAAGGATGGCTGTTATCAAAAAGACAAGTGTTGGTGAGGATGTGAAGAAAATGGAGTCCTTGTACACTGTTGATAGGAATATAAATTGGTACAGTCATTATGGCAAACAGTATGGAGGTTCCTCAAAAAAATTAAAAATAGAACTGCCGGATGATCCAGCAATCCCTCTTCTGAGTATATACCAAAAGGAACTGAAATCAGTACCTTAAAAAGATATGTGCACTCCCATGTTCATTGCAGCATTATTCATAGTAGCCAAGACATGGAAACAACTTAGTGTCTATCAACAGATGAGTGGATAAAGAAATGTATACACATCCATTTGCTACATCATGGGTGAAACTTGAGGACATTATGCTGATTTAAGTAAGCCAGAGACAGAAAGAAAAATACTGCATGATCTCACATATATGGAATCTTAAAAAGTTGAATACGTAGAAGCAGAGAGTAGAACCATCGTTACCAGGGGTGGGAAGGTAGGGGAAATGGGAGATGTTGGTTAAAGGGTACGAAGTTGCAGTTATGTAAGATGAATAAGTCTAGAGATTTAATGTACAACATGATGACCACAGTTAATAATACTGTATTGTATACTAGAAATTTGCTAAGAGAGTAGATTTCAGGTGCTTTCACCATATACAGTACCAAAAAAATGGTAACTTTGTGAAGAGATGAATATGTTAATTAGCTTGACTATAGTAATAATTTCACTATGTACATGCATATCAAAACATCATGTTGTACATCTTAAATATATCCTATTTTTTAAAGTAAATAAAAGTAAATAAAAGTAAATTAAATTAAAGTAAATAAAAGTAAATAAAATAAAGTAAATAAAGTAAATAAAAATAAAAACATTTTTACTTTTCTCTTTGCATTTCTCATTCTTTTCCCTACCCGCTTTTAATCATCAGCCCCCCTCAAGGGTAACCGCTATCCTTACTTCTATTAACATGGATCAGTTTTGCCTGTTTTTAAATTTCCTGCAAATGGAAGCGTACAGTGCTACTGTTTTGGTCTGGCTTCTTTTGCTTATTATTACATCTGTGAGATTCATCCGACTTGTTGTAATATCTATCAGTAGTCTTGTTCATTCTCATTGTGATAGTATTCCGTTGTTTAAATATACCACAATTTATGCATTCACTCTATTGTTGATGGATATCTAGGTTGTTTCCAGTTTGGAGCTGTTACAAATAGGATTGCTGTGAATATCTTCTACATTCTTTTGGTGAATGTATGTACACATACCTAGGGACTGAATTGATGGGTCATAGAGTAGGTGTGTGTTCAGTTTTGATATATATATAATGCCAAATGGTTTTTCAGATGTTGTCTTCTTAGTCATCTACTCACATTCCTCACCCTCTTGTCTTTCTACCATCGAAGAACCTACTTTGCACATAATGGATACTTAACAAAGCATCATTATATAATATTATATATTACATATATGTGTATATCTATATCTACATCTCTCCATGCTGTATATAACAGAGTTAAATGTAATAATAACCCTAGTAAGCCAACAGTCATACATGCTATGCTATGCTGGGATCACAAAGGGTGTGAGGTCAGCTGGGGGTGGCTGGGGAGCACCCATTCCCATTTGAAATTTGGGTCAACAAAGGATTCATCCATCAGTGTATTGCAGTTGCCCTTTGTCTGAATTCTAGAAGTTGGTACAACTTCTTTCTTGTGGTAGTTGACAAACTGGAATCAAGCCTTTGTAAGGAAGGGGAGTTAATGAAGAAAAAGTTTATCTTTCTTCCGCAGTGCTGGAATGGGGAAGAATGGGCCATGTTAGGATACTTGGAGAAGAGGAACGAGATCTTTGGTGTGGGAACAGTCCAGTAAAAGTTGCCAGGCCAAGACTCTTAGAGGTCTTATTGACGTTCTTAGAATCATTTTCGTTTCAACAAGCTACCTTTTCCTGAATGTTTTTTCTGATTCAACCTTTAGAAAGGACTTGGTTTGCATAGTGATATTAGTACGGCTCTTCTGTGAACTGTCTCCCAAAACTGGGAACAACTTTCAGAATTTCTATAAATGGAAACATTACGGTGTTGGGTGATTTTTTTTTTTTAATCACAGGAAAGTTCTAAGATGTGTATTGTGATTTGCTTCAATATTGATTGGTCTCATGTGCAAATTTAATGTCACTAAGAAACATATAATTTCCCACAGATGTTAAATTTCTTTATTAAGCTGTTAGTATCCAGGAACCCTGTGTGCTCGTGAAAAGGGCCAGAGTCTGTGACTTTGGCTAACCACCTACCCGTTCTCAGTTTCTAATGTAAAAAAAAAAGTCAGTGATTGCAATCCAGGATCCCTTACAATGAAATTGTGTGTGTGGTGGGGATTTATCCATCTATCTTTTATCATAAGCAATATGGGTGATTCACACTGAATGGCAAAATTACAGGTCTTTAAGTCAAGTACTTGAAGTCAAGTAAAAAACTACAGATTCCAAGTAGATCTGCACATATGTATCAGAAAATGCTACAGAATTCATAAAGTTGAAGCACGAACAGTCATTAATAATTTAAAGGAAAGAATGATGACTATTAAAAACCCTGACTTGGGACTTCCCTGACGGTGCAGTGGTTAAGATTCCACGCTCCCAATGCAGGGGGCATGGGTTCGATCCCTGGTCGGGGAACTGAGATCCCGCATGGTATGGACGAAAAAACAAAAAAACCCTGACCAACTTAGGATAACACTGATGATTGACGGTACACTGATAATAAATTGTCCTTTTCAAAAGCTGTGGGAACCTTGAGTCTATGCGTGCATGTTCAGGAGTTGCTCCGTGTGGCCCAGGACTGCGTAGATGCCAGATGGCATAGCAGACCCAGGACTGCAAGTCCCTGGTGAACCCAGGGAATGTGCTAATGTAAGCTTATGGATGTGAAATTTCAGTAATCCTTAATAACCTCCTTAAGAGGTTACTAGTAAGAACCCCTTAGTCATATGAAAAAGAAAAGTCTTTGTAATTGTTCATCATTTGCCCTGAAAAGAACCAAGAAAGAACTCATGCTAGTTCTTAGCCCAACAGGGGACCCCACAAAACCCAACAGTGGGACGTAGACCTTCTGAGAACCAGGGTCCTATACTAATACGGCAAATAGGAATGGAGGCCCCAGTCCTCTTCGCGCAGATGTTTAGATCTTCCTGCAGGACTTGGGTGATATGGGATGAGTTAAGAGGCACGCCCTAAAGGAGCACGGAGTGCAGTGCTAGCTAGGGCTCCGCAGACCCCAGTATCAGCAGCCCAGTGAGTTTGGTTGAGACTTCGGTATGAGGTGATCAGTTACCATGCACGTTACGGTGGAGTGAGCGGGGATGATAGAGGTAGCCTAGGTTGGGAGAGGCCAGGTCAGCGCGTTGTCTGATTATTTCTCATCTTCTCTAGGTGATTTTCAATCACCTCTCATAGCTCATATATACACTTAATGGTCAAATAATTTCCTTAAAAAGCAATCAGCAAGCCAGGAATTGATTTATAGCTGAAGTCAGTTTCTATGTTGTTTGGTTCCAAATATATATATTTCAAAGCTCTGTATGATATACAGAACCATACAGAGATCAGAAAACATACACAGATCAGATCTTGTCATTTGTGAATTTGGTGAGTTATACCATTTGAATCACCACTTGAAAGTGTGTTATCCTACAAGTCTTATGTATTTCTCAAAATAAAGGAGGTCTTCGGATACCCAGGTGTCCAACTGCTCTCCTTTTTAGCTACCTAATATATTTTGTATTAATCTCCAGTTTGCCTTTCTCAGCCGCCCTCAACTGCTAAACGTTACTCTAACCAGATTCCCAGTTGATTATTTTTTAAACGAGTGTGCTTGTGAAGGTGGCTTAGAAAGATAGTTGCACATCCTGAGCTCCTGCAGGACATCAAAAGACAGAATTAGACATGAGTCTCCCCCTCTGTGCTCACCATGAAAATATTAAATAGGCTAGAAGCACGAGGAAGGCACAAGAGCACACACCTTTGTAGTTGGGTTTTTCCACTGGAACCTGCAGATCAGTCTACATTTTGTGGAATATTTTTTACAAATGTGTTTATTGACTGAGTTTTAGAAAGGTAGGTGTACCTGTGGTTATCCTATGTTAGCTACCAGTAGGCTTAGGATTTCCTGCCTAATGTGTTACCTAGGTGTCAGGAACCTGTCACGCTAGTAAGCAATGGAAGGCCACCGGGACCTGAGGAAACGCTTAGTGCATGGACAGATCTGTGACTGACTTGTCGGCATACCTAGTTTGGTCTTAGAACAAAAATAGACAAATTTAGAAAGTCCGCTTGCTTTCTGTGGTTGGCATGTCTTTATTCTTTGCCCTGAAATGCTCAAGAATATTCTGTCAAACTGCAGATTTTAGCATCCCAGCCTGTTGTGACAGGATTAGAAGTTGTCACATACCTCACCGCTATTCTTTCTTCCCCTAGAAATGGAACTTTTACACAGAACCACTTCTTACACAGGCAGGGGGAAATGTGAACTTTGCTATAATTGCTACTCTGATGTCGTCTACCCTCCCAAGAGCTTGGGGTCTCCCAAAGCTTGATTGGAAGAAACCTGGTGAGGTGTGAGAGTCTATGGGGAATGAGAACGTTTGGAGTTGGAGGGAGAAGGCAGAGAATCGAGTTGCAGCTGTCTTGATGATAGAGTCAAGTCCTCAGAGAAGTGGAGAAAGCCTGTAGCTCAGAGAACCAGCACCGATGGACTGACACACCTTGAGGCAGAGAGGGTGCTGGGACTAAGAGCCCTTGGTCAAAGCCTTCACCTTAACTGTGCATGTCCACTTTTCACATACTCAATGGCAAGGGTGCCTTTGCAGTCTAGGGAAAAGATAGAGCATCAATTAAGCAATTAGCGTCACTGTCTCCTCCTCTAAAAGGACTTCTCTACCTGAAGGAAGATAGCTGGCTTTATGTTTTCTTGGAGCTCACCGCTCAGAGTTAGTTATAGTTGGAGAAAGGGAAATAAGAAGGGGGAGTGTCACCATTTCTATATTCACTCCGAAAGTCCTAATACTATCTCTATTCCCATCATCTGAGTGACTCCTTTTGTTTTTGTAAAGTGTGTTTCATGGAAGATCTTTATCTTCTTGCTTTTTGCAGCTGGAGCTTTCTACTTGTTTCTAACCACACTTTAGTGGCAAAGAATCCAAGAAAGATGATGAATTAATTAGCGTTATTGACTTCCTAAAGGGGTGAGCAGTTCATCTCACAGAGTCCAGTAATTTTCTAGAGCGAGAGGAAAGGGTTTGTGTACATAGAGATGTGCACATGTAATGAACTTTGAAATGTATAGAATGTAACACTCACTGGGACCATTCTTAAAAAATTAAACAGATTCTCATTTAGTTTCATCACATATCCAAGTTAGCCTGGAAAATGACCAATGAGACAGGTCAGTCAAGCAAGCACCAGTCCCAGTTCCAGAGCCAGTGTGATGGTGGGCTTCTAATATGTATGAGACAAACACACAAACAACCCAACAGATTGAAGCTTTTCTTCTCCCTCCAGCCTCCGTACCCCAGGCAATGTCTCTTAACTCTTTAATTCAAGGCACTAACAATAACATCAACACATTTTGGTCTCACTTCCTCTCTCCCTTTTTCTGTTTATTCTCAAATTGATTTTCTGGGGAGTCAGGAAACAGCCAAAAGCAAAATATCATGGGTGGTTTTCAGAAAAGAAGAGCTCCTTGGACACCTATAAACAGAGTAGGAGTGCTTTGCATATCTACATTAGTCATATGTACTTAGGAAATATGTGGCCAATCCCCCCACTCCCTCCCACTCCTTTCCCCCGCAAACCCAATTCCACTCCCCCAACCCCATCCCTGGACGTATCCACTGCTGGTCACCCTGAAGTGGAAATTACGAGCAGGGAGGGGAGAGCTCACCTGCACACATAACTAGTTTTGACCTTGTTTGCTTGTGGTGTCTGCGTTAGCGTGTGGGTGCCCGCACGTGCGGAATTCTTTATTCTCTTTGCATGTACCTCTAATTGATCTTGAAAAGAAGGGACAGTTAAAGAAGACGTTAGGGTGAAATGAAGCCATAACTGCAGCTGGAGACTTTTATTAAGTGTGGCAAAGTTCCCTGGGCTGCGCTGAAATTGTTTATTGATTTTGGTATGGCTGGGTGCTCAGGAGTAATCGCCCAGAATGCCGCTAGAGAGAGCGTCTTGTTAGCTCCCGCTCGCTCTCTCCTCAGCACAGCGCTCACTCTGGAGCTGGCCTCTTTAACCTGTAAATAAATACCCCTGGTTAACTCCTGAGGTGCCTCTGCCTGGGACCAGAGCTGCTTTGGACCTGAAGTTACACACCCTCAGCAGCATTCAAAGACCACAGTGGGGTTTAAGTTCTCCCCTTGGAAAAGGTGGTCTAGAGGGGGAGGGAAAACAGGGTTAGATTTGCTATTAAGGGCGTATACCATTTTCCATCGTTAGTGCGTATTTGGTTTGTTTTTTCTCATTTCCCTTTTAGTATTTAGGTGGGAAGTTTGAAGAAACAAAGTAAGTTGAGATTTTTCAGCGGTGTTTTCACTGTCCCATCCCTGTATCTTTCCTTGTGTGTTTGTCAGTTTCATGGGCTTTGCCCTTGCCAGGGCCTTCCTGGTTTTCCCATTGCTATTTCTAAACTTTCTCCAGAGTCTCAATAGGGCAGCGATGCCAAGGCTGTTCTCTGGCAAGCAGTCCTGTGTAGGGCAGCTGTATGGCAAGGACAGAGTGTGCACACGGTCATATGGTCCATGTCCTCAAGCTAGCGAGGAGGCAGGAAGAGAAGCCTGGTTCAGGATAATGCAAGGGAGGAATCAAATTGTGGGATGAGAGTCAGGATGTTGGGATAGCTGAAAAAGGGCAGGCTTAACCTAGAGTATCCCTTCTCCAAAATAGATAAGGCTAGCGTCTCTTTTTTTTTTTTTTTTTTTTGCGGTACGCAGGCCTCTCACTGCTGTGGCCTCGCCCATTGCGGACACAGGCTCTGGACACGCAGGCTCAGCGGCCATGGCTCACGGGCCCAGCCGCTCTGCGGCATGTGGGATCTTCCCGGACCGGGGCACGAACCCGTGTCCCCTGCCTCGGCAGGCGGACTCTCAACTGCTGCACCACCAGGGAAGCCCGGTTAGCGTCTCTTGGGAGCTCCCAGGTTGACTTCGAGTAGAGTCATATTGAAGGTATTTTGCTTCAGAATTAGGGTTGGCAGTGATGGGGAATTGCCATCAGTTGCATTGATGGGTTTTATTCCACATCATCCAATGAAATACCCCCATGGTTATTCCTTCCTTACCTTTGAGATCCTTCTGCAAGTATCAGGCATCATTTTTTGCCAACTCCATGACCATGCTGCTCACAGCATTGGAAAAATGGCTCCAAAATAACAGAGCTACAGAGCACATGGGACCAGGGGTTTACACTGGAGTCCTTTGGAACTATTCAAAAATAGCATTCTATGAATTATTTCTTCTTAGTTATCCCTAAACAATCTCTCTCAAGAAGCTGATCTAATGTCATGTCCTCTGTGAATCCCTCTGTATTTGCCTTTTCCCCCTCACTTAGTAATTATTTTTTTTCAGACAGTAGCATATTTCCTCATTCCATTCTGACCACAATGAGTTTTATTTTTTCTTCTGAGTTATCAGGTATCGTATCTGTTCCTATTAGTTATCTGAGAGAATCAGAGATTCTTTGGAAAGCATTGTAGAAAGAAAATCTACAATTTTCTACCTCCACCATCCTGAGTATCATGACAGCTGTGCCCAGTGTCTGAGGGAATGACTCTACTCCCAGGGAAGGGAGTGAAGATGACAGACAAACGCATAGAAAACTTGAGCTATCCCTAAATTACTACTGCCTTTTCATCCTCTACGTAGCCTCCTGTAAGAGGGGGGTCATATTTGTTCCCGCATCCAGCTGGTCAGTATTGGTCAAGACTAAGGAGGAAGTTGGAGCTATTAAGATGAAATGGACCATAAGTTAACTCAATGACAAATGCCATTACACTGAAATCTCAGCGTAATCAAAAGATTTCTAAACCTAAGATGATATCTTCCTTAACCTCAAAAACCACTCAACTGAATGACATGTTAGTGAACCAGTGGGGTTTGAGTGGTCCTTGGGCCAAGTTTGACTTGTATAGGTACGATTTGTATAGATATTTGACATACAGATAGCGTTGTTAAGAGTGAACATAATACCTTCTCCTTTGGAAAGTAGCACGCATCTAGGGGAAATTTTTTGCATCAAGCAGACTTGTATTCAAATCCCAGTACTATCCTTAAATATGATATTGAACAAGTTATTTAACCCTTATGAGTTAAAGTTTTCTCACGTAAAACGGAGATGTGGCAATTAACTAAGATCCTGTAGACCTTTCTGCAACAGCCTAGATGGTAGATATTTAAGGCTTTGCAGGCCATGTGGTCTCTAAGGCCACTACTTAACTCTACTATTGCAGCAAAACAGCCATAGACAACATATAAATGAATGGATGTGACAGTGGTCCAATAAAACTTTATTTACAAAAACAGCCAGTGGTTGGATTTGGTCATATAGCACCTGACTGCTGCTATAGATGAAGTATTTGGCAGATGATCTAGTATTCATAAACATGAAATGCCTTCCCTTGCATTGATCATAGGATAGCTGGCTAATACTTAGCCTATATTCAGCAAACTGGTTTGGCCAGTATGAAAAACTAATTTTTAAAAGCCTTCTAAAAGCTTGTACTGGGTATCAATCCTAAATTGTAATCCATTCTATCTTTCTAGTTAATGTTTTCTTTTCTCCCTAAGCTCGAATGTCAGAGACCTCATTCTGACCCTCCCTTTGCCACAGTCTCCAGTTTGGCCCTGGGCTACCTCGGTCTTCCATTACTTCCGCAGCCCACGCCTGTTAGAGAATTTAGAATTCCTGCTAGAATTCCCCAGTCTGTTGCCTCCATTGGAAAGAGTTATTTTTGACCTACCCTGACCCCGTCTTGAACAACAATAAAATGGGGATTGGGAGAAATGTGACACAAATCAATAGGTTATCCCAACAGACGTGATCTTTGAAGCTGTGTTTTCTTGGAAACTTGCAGCAGTAACAAAGATAAATAGTGATTCCCTCACATGGCCATCTGAGTAGTAGGTGTCTCAGCGGATCACGATGTGACCTCTAGTCTGGGTGAGCAGCAGATCTGAGCGGTACGAGGAACGGGGAGAAGAAAGGTTCTGGCCACAAGGAGGGAAAAGGAGGTGGCCAGAGGACAACTGGTACCTCCCCTCCGTTTGTAGTCACAGTTGTCGGGGCACGTGGGTCTCCTGCCTGCTTTTCAGTTTGCTCTGCTCACTCACTCACTCACCCACTTTCTCATTTATTCTCATTCCCTTATTTTACAGACATTCAGTAAACATTTCTTGAGCACCTGCTGTGTACAGAGCACTGGCATGGTGTCTCAGGCATTAGTAGTGGCTCTGGTGGTCCCTTGCCTGATTCTGAGCAAACTGAGGTTGAGAATTGATTGCTGTGGCTGATTCCAGGACCCTGGGGGGGAGGGGAGGGGAATGTGACGCAGTGCCTTCCTCTTCTACCTTCCTGGGTACCATAGCTGGCTGGAGAGTGATCAAGAGCAGACAGAATAGATGGAAGAAACTCTACTGCCTCTTGTATGGGTTATGTGCCCCTCTTTGAGCTCCCGTGGAACTAGTAGTGATGATAATAATAGCTAACAAAAATATCGATCAAGGGCTTCCCTGGTGGTACAGTGGTTAAGAATCCGCCTGCCAATGCAGGGGACACGGGTTCGAGCCCTGGGCCAGGAAGATCCCACATGCGGCGGAGCAACCAAGCCCGTACTCTGCAACAAGAGAAGCCACCACAATGAGAAGCCCGCGTACCGCAACGAAGAGTAGCCCCCCCCCCCCCGCTCGCTGCAACTAGAGAAAGCCCGCACACAGCAACGAAGACCCAACGCAGCCAACAATAAATAAATAAATGTATAAAAATAAATATCGATCAATTATCATACATAAGGTGTATTCTAGCCGTATTACCTATATTTACCATCTAACTTTTACAACAACCCCATGAGGCGGGGGTGATTATCATTCCCATTTAAACAAGAGGAAAAGTCCAACAGAGTCGAATTCACTTGTCATCGCATGACTAGGCTGTGGCAGAGCTGGGAGGGGAGGCCAGGTCTTCACATTTACCTCACTGTGTTATAAGTGTCTGTTTACATTTCTGCTTTCCCAGCTTGACAGTGAATTTGTTGGTGGTATAAACATTCACTTAAAAAACAATTTATATTGTATGATATAGCACATGTATAGAAAATTGCACAAACATAAAGGGTAAAGTGCAATAAATTATTGTAAAACAAACTTCTGTGTATTCACTGCCCAGACATTGCCAGCACTCCAGAAAATTCCCCCAGCCCCCTCTCAATCCTTACACCTCCTCTCCTCCACAAGTAACAATTCCCTTGACCTGTAGCACCACGGTTACTTTTGTCTATGTCTGAACTAGAGCTACATGGGAGCATAATGTAAATTCTCTTTCATGTTTGGCCTCTTTCGCCCAGCTTGGTGGTGTTATACATCGCTGTAATTCGTTTATTTTCATTTTGATACAGTACTCCATTGTAGGAACTTGCCATAGTTTATTTATCTAGACTATTGTTGATGGACATTTGGGCAGTTTCTAGCTTTTGAATATTATGAAAAGTCTTGCTGTAAACTATAAACATTTGTGTCCACGTCTTTTGGTGTTCCTCTGCATGCATTGTCCTTGGATGTAGATATAAGAGTGGACTTTCTGCGTCGAAGTGTTCACTTTGTTTTTACAAGTTTCCATCCCCTGTTGGTTCTTGCCTCACTAGCACAGGGATGTCAGGTTTTTTAAATAGATGGTGGTAACTCATTCTGGCCTTAATTTGCATCTCCCTGATTCATAATGAGGTCAACATTTTCGTGTTTACTGGCTCTATGGAATCCTCTTTTTGAATTGGCTGTTCAAGCCTCTTGCCCATTTTTCTTTTTTGTGTTTGCCATAAAAAAAGAGTTATATATTTAAATATACGTGCTATACTGGTTATATGTTTGGCAAATAATCTTCTCTCACCCTGTTGCTTGCTTTTCACTGTCTTGATGGACTGACATTCTTAATTTTAATGATGCTAAATATATCAATCTCTTTCTTTACACGTTATACTTTTTTCTTACGTACTATCCTGTTTACTGTTCTGTTTTCATTGTAGAGCTGTATAACGAGACTTTACTGTTCTGTTTTCGTTATAGAGCTGTAGTCTATTTGGAGTTGATTTTTGTGTATGATACAAGGTAGGGGTTGACTTTCTTTCTTTTTATTTTCCTTATTGATATTGAATTGACCCAGTACCATTTATTCAAAAGACCTTCCTTTTCCCACTGCTCTGCAGCATCACTTTTGTTGTAAATCAAGTGACCCTATAAGTATGGGTCTATTTCTGGACTCTATTTAGTTCCATTGGTCCATTTGCCTATCCTTGAGCCAATTGTATACAATCTTAATTACTGTGGCTTTATAATAAGTCTTATACTCAGTGGATGAACTCCTACCTAGATCTTACCTGAATTCTATATTTCTATCCCCGGTGCCTATCCCAGTGCTTGGCACATTATAGATACTCAAGAAATATTTGTTTAGTGAAAGGGCCTCTGGTGCTGGTTTCTGCAGAGCTGCCACTGTGGAAGGCTGTGGGAAGAGGATGGTTTCACTCCTCTTCCAGGATGGAGGCTGGATCTGGAGGGAACTTTGGACCCATGGGTGTTTTGTCGGGGTAGCAAGACCTCATTGTCTACATTAGGCATATTCACAAAGGCCATGGGGGTTAGTGGAGCTGGGAAGCTCCGACAGTGACCGGCATCAGGGGTGGGGCAGAAATGGCAGGGTGAGTTAGCTGGGTGCCCTTGGCAGTGACAATGTCATCCAGCTGTGCCCCTGGAGAGAGGCAGAGGCTTATCTGTGGGAACTGTAGAGAGCATTTGCAGGCTGAAGCTTTCATCAAATCTAAACCCAAAGCTTTCCTTGCCACCCACAGAGACTCCTTTGCCTGGAACTGGGCCTTGTCAAGCAAACTGCTGGGTTGCCTCCTTCTCTCTCCGTCTCCCAGTGCGATGGTGGAAGGGATCCATATTCCAGAGATGGCTTCCCGGATTCTGGTCTCTCCCTGTCCCTGTGGGCAGCTAAGCTTCCTCAAACACCACTTTCAAACTGTCACCCCTCTACCTCAAGACCAACAGCAGACTCTTGTCATTTACAACATACATTCCAAACTCCTCAGACTGGACCTTAAAACCCTCTATAATCTAACCCCTAAGTACCCAATCTTCCTCTTCTCTCCCAACTATTCTCTGGTTTACTTAATTATCTTATCTCCTATACAGGAAATGCTCATTCCTAGCCGAGTTGTTCCTTTTACACAAATGTCTTTATCTTCTCCTCTATCCTAGTCTATGAATTCTTTAAAGCCCAAGCCCAGTTTCATCTTTCCCTCAACTCAAGCCCTTTCTGACTATTTCAGCATCCTGTGCTCTCCCATCTCTGAAACTCTTCGTGTATCTTTATCCAGTATTGAAAAGTTGCTCCTTATGGTTTTCCCCATAGATTGCACAAAAGGAAAGCCCTATTAGTCAAGATTCTCTTGGTGGCTGCATTAGTTTGCTAGGGCTACTATATTAGGGCTCTCCAGGGAAACAAAACCAATAGGATGGATGGATAGATAGATAGATAGATAAGAGGATATTTATTATAAGAACTGGCTCAGCCTGTTATGGAGTTGAGAAGACCCACAATCTGCCATTTGCAAGCTGGAGAACCAGGAAAACCGGGGGTATAACTCCCAGTCCTGGGTCAAAGTCCTGGAGTCCAAAGGTCCGAGAACTAGGAACTATGATTGTCTGAGGCCAGAAAATGATGGACATTCTTCTTTCAAGAAGAGAGAGAATTCACCTTCCTTTACTTTTGTGTTCCATGCAGGCCCCCAACAGATTGGATGATGCCACCTGCACTGGAGAGGGTGGATCTCTTTACTCTGTTTACTGAATTGAATATTAATCTCCTCCAGAAACACCCTCCCAGACACACCCAGACATTATGCCTTACCAGTTATCTGGACATCCCTTATGACAGTCAAATTGACACATAAAATTAACCATCACAGCTGCAATAACAAAATACCACAGACTGATGATTACAACAACAGATATTTATTCCTCACAGTTCTGGAGGCTATAAGTCTAAGATCGAGGTGTCAGCAGGTTTGGTTTCTTCTGAGACCTCTCTCCTTGGCTTGCAGATGGCCACCTACATGCTGTGTCCTCACATGGCCTTTCCTTTGTTTGCAGATGACTGTGGTGTCTCTCTGTATGTCCAATTTCCTCTTCTTATAAGGACACCAGTCAGATTGGATTAAGTTTCACTCAAAGTCCCATTTTAACTTAATCACCTCTTTAAAGGTCCTATCTCCAAATCCAGTCACAGTCCGAGGTACTGGGGGTTAGGGCTTCAACATATGAATTTGGGAGGGACACATTTCAGCCCGTAACAGTAGCCAACTCATGGTGGATAAAGTGAAAGAGAGAATTTATCACCTCCAATATCTGAAAAGCTGTGGTTGATCAAATTGTTAGAGCTGGATCCAGATACCCCTTTGGAACATTGTGCCTTCACTCCCTCCCTCATCTCCATGTTTTCTGGCTTGAAATCATTCTCAAAAAGCTTCCTTTCCACTGTGGCAAGATGGCTGTCACAGCTCTCAGCTTGTCTTCTGCCAACTCAGCAACTCTAGGGAAAATAAAGCTTCTAACCCAGTGGCACCAGGAAAAGTCCTGGGGCCAGTTCTCATTGACACTGACTAGTCATGTGCCCATCTCTTCGCCAATCACTGAGATTCTAATTCGACTGACCTTGGCATGCCCTCACCCCCACTCACACACACACAAAAGGTGGAGTCAGCCTGATGAAACCACATAGACTGAGGGGGACAGGGGTTCTCTGTAGAAAATCCAAGACTTCGTTATAGAAGAAGGGCAACAGGGTGCAGAGTAAGAAAGCAAGAAATTTCCATCCCCACGGCTTTACTGTTCATCTTATTTTGATCCACACATTAACCCCAAGAGGGAGGTTTTGTTTATTCTCATGTTCATAACAGAGAAATGGATGCTCAGGGAGGGTAAGTCAAGTCAAGTAGCTGGTAAGTTGAGAACTAGATTTAAGTACCAATCTCTCTGACTCCAAACTGCTCTACCATGCCACCTCTCTCAACTTTTTCTGGGCAGGGACTTAGCTTCCAGCTTCCTCCACAACTGGCCCAGCTGTAAGAAATCATAGGCGCTCAAGAGATGATAGAGGCCAGAGGGTGATGGTAGTCGGTTGCACGTTGGACGTGCTGCAAAGTGCGTTCAGCCTCAGGCCTGGGGTGGGGGCAGGTACGGCTCCAGGCTGGGAACAGAGGGTGTGTGAGCAAGGAATTCTGGGTGAGACGGTGAGGGGGGCGGGGAGGAGAGAACTTGGAGGTACACACAGGAGCAGGTCGACGGGTGGGACTGGTACAGCTCATTTCCCACGGCTTTGCCAGGCACGCGGGACACCCACCTGTTGTCTCCCATTTCTCCCCTCCAAGACTTGAGCTTTGCTCTTTGAGTGAGGGTGGGTCTGTCAGTATCCTTCAGATCTTCCCCTTTGTTCTTCTTCTTTGTAGATGGCTTTGCAGACTTTCAAACACTAGAACATTGAATTAGAGATTGCTTGGCTCACTGCAATAGAGTGGAGAGATTGAGAGAACAGTCCAGAGGTGGTCTGCCTGGCTCTGCCACTTAGTTGCTGTGTGACCTTGGGCAAGTTATTTAACCTCTCTGGGCTTCAGTTTCTTTATGTGTAAGATGGGGAGAGAAAGAGGTTGACCTTATAGAGTTGAGATGATCTACCATAATCTCTCAGCTCAATGTCCCACTCACTGTATATGCTCAGAAATAAAAATGTCAGGTGTTCCTGAGAAGCCGGGCTGGACAGGGGCTGCCCAGCCCAGAGCAAAGACCCTGATGAGCAAAGGTGAGCTGGCTCCTTGTTCAGAACATTCCTGCAAACTCAACTCAGAGTTACAGTTTTGTCTCCTTTAGGGGAGAGCTCACGGGCAGGCAGTCAGCGTTACATCTGAGTTTGCTTTCCTTGAAGAGGGCTTAGAACAGGCTTCTCAGAAGAAGTGAATCATAGGGAACAATTTTAAGAAGGGGAAGTTGTTGATTAATAGGGTGACATGAAACTTCAAAAGCTGACCTCCATAAAAATTTAACTAGTGGAGCAATTTTTATCCCCTCATATTAACTGAGGGCTCCTTTGCCTTGGAAATCTATACCCTCTGATAATCCCAAAAGCACCTGTGATTTCACAGTGCACACACACACACACACACACACACACATATATATGTATTATTTTGGCAATAGATTTACTTCTTAATCACGTTTGTAGTTTAAATTAATATGGAAATTAACCCTGAAATTAACCCCAGACCATTTCAAAGCACTTCATTTTACAGATCTTGAACTACCCTAAAATAAATGCTGAAAATGTGAACTGCATAAAAAATAAAAACTGATAGTTTTAATTTAATTTCATCTCCATTAAAGATATCACAAATGATTTACTGAGCTTTTAAAAGTGAAAAGGCGTATGCTCTGTTATGGGCACATGCCACTTACAGATGCAGGTTGTTAGAATGAAAAATGATGCTTTTGCCAGATGCTAGTTTATGGCTGGATCCCAACCCAGGAATAAAATTTTGTGGGTTTCACTTTAATGATAACCTCTATGAACGCATGTCTTTGTGCAGAAACATCTCATATCTTTTGCAGTATGTAGCTACATACCAGACTTTGTCACATTCCACATTCTGGGGAGAATAAATTTCAAACCATCTTTACTGTGGATCTGAATTTGTTCATTCACAAGATGTACTGAACACTCACTATGTGCCCTGCACTGTGTTGTGTATTTACTGAAAGTAGTGGGTAAAGAGAGCAGATGTAGTCTCTGCCTTCATGAAAATAGTAGCCTGGGGGCAAGGGAGACATGAGAGAAGTGAACCCAAATAAGTATATAATAGTAATTTGGGATAAGTGCTTGAGAGAGAATTTGGAAAGGGTGTTTAATTTGGTTTGCAAGAGGTCTGAGAAGGCCTCACTGAGGAACTGACATTTAGCCTGAGATGCAAAGAAAGGTGAGGACTTTGCCTGTTCATGCGCACACAGGTCCCCTCTGCACACATGTTATTATGTGCCTGTGGAAACATAGCAGGAAGGTTGGAAGGATCTTCACATACCATGTGCTTAGCTCAGGGTGAGGAGGGGTAGGGGTTTTATAGGGAGGATTCTAAGTGTGCATCATTCCCAGTCACACTCTTGGTAAGTGGCACAGCTGGGATTTGAACCCACATCTCTGACTCAGAGTGCATGCTCTTTCTCTCACACTACAAAGCCTCTCAGAAAAGAGGAGCTTTCTCCCCCACTTAGATTCCCAGCACGTCATCAAGGGCATCTCGGCAGGTGGTTGGAATTTCATCTTTCTTCTTCAGTTTGGGCTGAGACAAGCGGTCTTTCTCTTTCCCAGAGGAGCTCCCTGGACCAGAAGACCTGAGCTATCACTTCCCCCTCTGAGGCTGTGTCTGTCCACGCGGTGGCTCAGATCGATGGGTGGCTTAAACGGGACCGCTGTAACCAAAGCGGAGGAGTTCCTTCAGATGTTGAGAGGTTTCTTTAGTGCCTTTCTTCCCAGCTAGAAGCCTGTGGAGATAATCCCATCACCAGCTGGGGGAAGGAGTGATAAGGCTGGAGGCTGAGGATAAGTGGACCCGCCCGGGGGTGGAGAGCAGGTGGGGGTGGGGCGCCTGCCAGGTGTCACCTGTAGGATGGCCACACGTGTAGGGGAGGGGAGATACGTGGCATTCTAAGCCCCAGAGAAGAACAGCTTCTGACCTCTATTCTTTTTTTCTTTTTAACTGACATTTGAAAAGACAATTCAAGTATAATTTACATATGATAAAATGAGCAGATCGCAAGCTCAGCTCCACGGATTATGACAATGTGTACACCTAGGAAACTGGATGATATAGAACATTTCCACCATTCCAGAAAGTTCTCTTATTCCCCTGCCCCCACCCCACCATAGAAAACTGATGTTCTGACTTCTATCACCATTGGTTAGTTTTGTCTGGTCTTGGATTTCAGTTACATGGAATCACGCACTTCTGGCTCCTTTCACGTCTGGCTGCTATCTCTCACACGTATGCATGTATCAGGAGTTTCTCCCTTTTTATTGCCGACCGGAATCCCGTTGTATGGGTATACCATAATTCGCTTATCCAGTTTTAGTTGGCGAACATTTGGGTTGTTTCTGGTTTGGGGTTTTTATGAACAAAGTGCTATGCATATTTGTGTCAAAATCTTTTTAGAGATATGTGTTTTCATTTCTTTTGGGAAAATACCTAGGTGCGGAAGTGCTGGGTCAGAGGGAAGTTGTACTTTATGTACCTTTACTCTGGCTTCTAGTAGAAAGAGAAGCAGTGGGGAGATGGAATCTCACCCACTCATGGCTTTGCTGTCTTTTCTGATAAGCGTCAGTGCACGCAGCGTATTTATATCCCGTCCCCACTCCGGTGATGCTGAGCAGACAGCCCTAAACGAATGCTGTGGACATTGCTCAGCAGGTTGCTGCTGAGTAGAAGGGCTGGTTCTTACCCTAAAATCGTCTTTCCCTTGGCTTCATTTCCTGTCCATTCTTAGTTCTCTAACTCCAACGGTTAGGTCCGTCTCCACGTGTCCACTTCTCTTGCTGCAGGCAGGGGATGTTGTATAGTTGGCAAGCTTTGGAGTCAAGCAGATTTGGTCCGTCTCCTGGCTCTGCCACTTATTAGCTGAGTGGAAAGAGCAATTACCTAATGTCTCTGAGCCTTGGTTTCCTAGAAACTGTTGAAAACAACTATCTTGAGGAGTAGTTATAGGAATTACATCAAGGCTCCCAAGTATGACCATGCAGGGTGCTCAAGCCCAAAGGGACCAGTGCCTGCTCTGCTGCCGAGCCCTGTGTCTCCGTGTCACCATGGAGGAAGGGGCATCTTTGGTAATTTGTCTGACAGAGGGAGAAACTTTTCAAGTTTTCCTGCCCAGAGGTGGTGTCTTGTAATTCATACAAAGACGGCTGTAGTCAAACCACACGGTGAACAATATTCCACATTCAGAAGGTGCTAAATAAATGGTAGCTATTATAATGCAAATTGTATCAGGCAGGATTCTTGGTTGCAAGCAACAGAATTGGCTCTGGCTCTCTTATGGGTAAGAGGAAATTTTCTAAATGGATATCGGGGGCTCACAAACTTGTTAGGAGACAGGAGAGCCAGGCTTGGGAATATCAGGGACCAAGGGCAGGGGGCTGTTTTTAAGGACTGTGCAGCAGGAACAAAAGCCAAGGCCACCTGAGCAGGAACTGGCTGGTCCGTGCCCTGCAGTGACTGCTGAGGTAAATATGGCCTCCAAATGTCCCACATCCTTGAATCACTCCAGGAAGAGAGTGTCCAATTGGCCAATTTGAACTCATGTTCTTGCCCACCTTTGGGGATGGGCCAAAAGAGTCAGGATTGAGCTTCCCTAATGCTGGGCAGGCCCTCCCTACCCCCAAGATGTCACCACATGGACAGTTCCCCATTATGATGATGCCTCTTTCCCAAGAACACATCTAGTCGGGATTTCCCATATTGGGATGGTAACAGGAAGGGGGATTATATGCTGGACAGCCAACGAAATGATGAATCCCATATTTAGGTCAGTTCTGAGGAATGGAAGATGTTCAGGTTTATTGCCAGGAGTCCTCGTCACTTGGTAAACCAAGCCTTAAAAATGCAGGAGGCTGTTAACCCAAGTCTTCTCTTAAATTAATGGAGTGACAAAGACCCTCAGACAGAGCAGGGCACAATGCCTCAGTCTTTTCCACTTTGGTATTTGGAGAAACACTCATTCATTGTTGTTTTAAAAATGCAGAATCACCTGAAGAGATACGATTTTAGTTCTGGGAGAGCTGCCTGCCAACTTCCAGAGGATTTATTCCTCACATTATTGACTGTTAGCATAGCAGAGTGAAATGTGCCTGAGAAACTGTGAAAAAAGTAACAAACATGGTGGTGATCAAGGCTGATGGGAGGATGCTCTTGGGGAGAGTTGAGGTTTTGATTTATAGCTTTAGCATCAAGGAGTCACAAGCATTGCCGTTGCAAGCCACATTGTCACCAGATACTAACCATAGGGGAAGATTCCAGAAGGACTCAAGACTAAGTTTTTGGAGGGATACAGACACCAAGAAGAATGCATTATACATTCTATGGTGGGGTGACGATCTGGTAGGGTTGGGGATAAGTGTAGGGTGAGCAGTGGGCTCTCAGTTCCTAAAGAAGGAAAGCCAGCCTTGCAGGGCAGGAGAAGAAGGTGCTGATATTAGCTAGGCATCATTCCTGGCACTTCAGCTCTGTCAACTCGTTTAACCCTCACCACAGCTGAGTGTGGTAGGTATTATTATTCCCGTTTACATATGAAGAAACTGAGGCTCAGAGAGGCCATCTAAATTGCTGTATGGTCTTATTCAGATGGACTCGTGTATGGCTAGAAGTTTTAAAGAAAGTCCTAGAACATTGCCACACATCTGAGATCTGGAATCAGTGGGAGGGAAGGATATTCAAAACTGCCACATCAGCCCAACGATAAGAGACCCTTGTCACCTCTGCGTTTTGATGACTCTTCATGGTCTTTAACATGTCCTAGCTGCCCTCAGCCCTCAGGTTCTCAAGGCAGATCTTTCCTGATGGCACAAGAGGGCACGGAGCCTCCTCCTGCCACAGTGTGGCTGCGCCTATGCAGAGGGTCCAGCTGCTGCTTGTCAAGGAAAGGAGAAGAGGGAGGAGGGAGGACAGGTGAGCGCTGCTAGGTACTCAAGCCACGAGGCCCCTTTCTCTATGCAAACAGCCCCGGCAGAGCCGCAGAGGCCAGGGTTCGTTGGTGGCCCAGGCTGCACTCCTGTCACCTTGGGGGGTCTGTGAGCAGAAGTGGCTGATCCCTCCACCCCTACTTCCCATGTGTTGTGTGTTCTGAAGAGCCACCCTAGGCTCTTCAGAGGCTAGGACATCCCCAACTAACCGGAGCGCGGCCGTGATTATTTGGCTAGTAACCACCTCCTCTGTTGAACTTCCTCAAACCTGCCTCACTGAAGGTATCCAAACACCTCACCCATTCCTCCATCCCACAAATATTTACGAAGCACCTGCTCTGTGTCAGGTACCATGCGGTCCCCATGGGTTTGGCAAGCAGTCCCTGCCCTCAGGAGGCTTACAGTATGGTGGGGAAGACGAACCATTCTCTTCCATAGCTCCCCCACCCCCAAAGCATCCCTGCTATTTTCTCTCACCCACCTCCCACCCCAGTGCCTACAGTCCCTGGGTCCTCCCCGCAGCCAGACAACACGATGACAAATGCTGGGCGCTCATCAAAGACTCCATTGAGAGCTGGTCACCGTGTGCAGAAAGCATCAGTGTTAGTCCTGAACCTGACCCAGGGAGCACTGCCTATGGGCAGCGTTGTTTTGACAGCCCTTGACAGCAGGTGTCTGTCAGCCCTCCATTCGTCCCTCCCCCACCCCACCCTCAACACATACACACACAGCCTCCAAGCGTCACTTCAGTTTGGAAAGCATGGAGGGAGCAAGGTGGAGAGAGGAGCCAGGCGTCACGCGGCCTGTTGACCAGCGATGGGGGGCAGGTGTGGCCAGAGGACACATGCAGCTGTGCTGAAACACCCCACGAGTGTGATGCAGCCCCTGCCCTCGAGGATGAAGGGAGCGGGTCCCTCAACTGCAACACTTCTCTCTGCCTGTGACTTTGAAGAGGGCTGTTTTCTTCCATGGACCCACCATCAGAGTATGCCTTCTCAGTGTCTCACCTGGTGGAAAGAATTGCTCCGGCTGTAGGGTCTCGGCGATGAGAGGAAAGGAATGTCCTGGGTAAGGGTGTGGGCTGCCAGAGACTGATTTTAAGGGAAGAGAAACAGAGTGAGTATAGCGTAGTGAGTTAAAGCTTTGGAGTCAGACGCACTTGGAACTCAAATCCGAAATATGATCCAGCAATTCCATTCCTAGAGAAATGAAAACACCTGTCCACACAAAGACATGTATGCAAATGTCCATAGCAGCATTATTCGTAACAGCCAAAAAGTGGAAACAATCCAAATGTCCATCAACTGAAGAATGGATGAATAGAATCTGACGCATCTATACGGTGGACTACAATTAGCGGTACACAGGGGTAGCGTGCTGACACGTGCTACGACATGGATGAACCTGAGAGCATCAGCTACACGACAGAAGCCAGATGCAAAAGCTCCTAAGCTGTATGATTTCATTTATAACAGAAGTCCAGAAAAGGCAAATGTCTGGATACAGAAAGAAGATGGGTGGTTGCCTGGGGCTGGAGACAGGGGGTGGGGCGTGAACAGGGAGTGACTGCAAATGGGGACAAAGGTGATCTTTTTAAGGAGGTGGAAATGTTCTAAAGCTAAGTAGTGAGGGTTGCACAGCTTCGTAAACTTACCAGAAGTCATTAGATGGTGCACTGAAAGTGGGTAAGTTCATGGCGTGTAAATTGCACCTCCGTGAAGCAGTTTCAGAAATCCTAATTATGTCACTCACTAGCTGACAGACCCTGAGAAGCTACTTGACTACTGAGTATCCCCATCTGTCAAATGGAGATAATGATACCGACCCAATAGGCTCGCTGTGCAAGCCAAGGGGCCTGATTTAAAATGAGCATTCAATAAACGATAGCAGCTTTTGCTACCACTCCATTTTTTTAAAATGATTTGGTTTATAAAGATATATGGAGAGATACCAAGAATCATGGGTAGCTACGTGAAATTATAGTGTTTGAGGGCTCTCCCTGTACTAGATAGATTTTTTTAAATGGTCTGCCTCCATATACATTCCTGAATGTTTCTCTGAATGCCAGGGAGACTGGTTTAAAAAAAAAAACCAAAACTCACACCAGCCAAAAGCATAATGGGGGTGCAGGTCTTATATCAATATTGACAGCAAGGGGAGTGAATTATACCGAAGTGAAAGCGAAGGAAATCCAGTTGGTGACTAGTGTGCCTTCCTATTCCAGCTCTTCATTCCTATTTATGAATCCAGGAATGCCTTTGGACTGTGAGCAACAGGTGGGCTGAAAGATCTTTCTATGAGTCAAAACCCTTCTCTTTGCAAGTGTGGAAACACGACACAGACTGGCCAAGAAAGAAAGGAAACATAGACCCCAGATCCAACGATAGAATGGGATTTGAGCTTGTCTGGATCTAGGATCTCAAGTGAAGTCAATTCTGTTCCCTCTAAAGCTTGGCTTTCCTCTGGGTTAGATTTATTCCCAGGAAACTTGTCCCTCTCATGGTGACAGCAGAGTTTGCGGCAACCCCAGGCTCATGTTCATTCAGCTTAACAACCCCAGGGAAACAACAATTCTTCCCCAATAGTTTCAGCAAAATCCCCAGGGTTTACTCTCCTTCATTGTACCTAGATCTCCTGTGCCTCCTGAACCAGTCACTGTGGCCTGGAGAATGCAGCATGCTGATTGGCCAGACTGGAGTCACATGTCCTTAGGTAGGCGAGGTCAGCCCCACGAAACACACGTTGATGGTAAGAGAAGGAGGGGAGGTCCCTCAAAGGGAAATTAAGAGATTCTTACCAGAGGAAGAGAAAATAACCAACAGTCAGATAAAACATAGATGTCCACTCTGACCATCCACCTTGGGGCTTCTACCTTCCTTGTGCAGGTCTTGGAGTAATTTTATTATTTTTTATTTATTTATTTATTTTTGACTGCATTGGGTCTTTGTTGCTGCGTGCAGGCTTTCTCTAGTTGCGGCGAGTGGGGGCTACTCTTTGTTGTGGTGCGTGGGCTTCTCATTGTGGTGGCTTCTCTTGTTGCGGAGCACAGGCTCTAGGCATGCGGGCTTCAGTAGTTGTGGCTCGCGGGCTCTAGAGCGCAGGCTCAGTAGTTGTGGCGCACGGACTTAGTTGCTCCGCGGCATGTGGGATCTTCCTGGACCAGGGCTCGAACCCGTGTCCCCTGCATTGGCAGGTGGATTCTTAACCACTGCGCCACCAGGGAAGTCCCTTGGAGTACTTTTAGAACTGTTATTTGGGGAACTCTTTGGCCCTGTTTGATGGATCCCCTTAGTCTGCTATTTTTCAGGGGCTCCAAAGCTGTCCTCCTCTTCAGGCCTGAGTACTGGTTAGCAACTTCATTTTCATAAGACAATGTTAATCCCACCTCCCAAAGCATATGTTTCAGCATTTCACTGGAAACACAATATCTGCATTATAAATTCTTGATAAGGAATATAACTTTAAAGATTTGACTCTTATAAAAAATTTGATTTCAGGGGCTTCCTTGGTGGCACAGTGTTTAAGAATCCACCTGCCAATGCAGGCAACACGGGTTCAAGCCCTGGTCCGGGAAGATCCCACATGCCGCGGAGCAACTAAGCCTGTGCGCCACAACTACTGAGCCTGCGCTCTAGAGCCGCAAGCCACACTACTGAGCCAGCATGTTGCAACTACTGAAGCCTGCGCACCTAGGGCCTGTGCTCCGCAACAAGAGAAGCCATCGCAATGAGAAGTCCGCGCACCACAACAAAGAGTAGCCCCTGCTCGCCGCAACTAGAGAAAAGACCATGCGCAGCAACAAAGACCCAACGCAGCCAAAAATAAAATAAATAAATTAAAAAATTTTTTTGATTTCAAAATGTAATTCACATGGAGACTGTTTAGAGCGCTTACAGTGTAGTCGTTTCTCCAGATACTCCAGACTGCAACCCTGGGTCAAGCCAGAGCTACCCAAGAACCGTATGGCTACTTCAACTGCATGGCTTTGGCTCCTCTGTGCAACCACCTCTTGGGAGTATGCCACTGGTTTTTACTGAAAAAAAGTTTTTTACTATAAGAGTAGCTAATGCTCTTACTATAGTTTTTTACTATAAAAAGCCATTGTATTAGTCAGGATATTCCAGGCCATGATGCAACAACAAATAAACCCTGAATCCTCAGGGGTTTAACACAACGAAAGTTGACTTTTTGTTCACCTTGCAGTCTGATGTGGGTCAGGTGGTCCTCTCCCAAAGAGACTCAGGAATCTAAGCTGCTTCCACCTGACTCCTCAGCTGTCTCTGATTTCTTTTCTCGCGTTCTTGAGGATGAAGCAGCTGAGCGGAAGGGAACCAGTGAGCAGAATTCATTGATACTTACATTCTCTTCCCTGAAAATTCAGCTACATGATTCCAAACTAAAAGGGGTTCTGGGAAATGTCATCTCCCTGAGTGCCCCTGAAGAGAAAACAGGCTGGTGAACCCACGGCCTACGGCCTTGTCTCTGCCACATTGGTTGTAGGAAAAACACAAGCTTATTTGTTATAAGAAGGCTGTTGAGATTAAGTAGACCAGATGGAAACACATGCATTTATTACGATTCCTTCCCCAAACCCAGCTAAAAGTATAGTAAGTGGATTTTCGAAAGGCATGAACCCATGAGGATAAAGAGAACGAGAAGGAGATGACAGCAATTAAATTTTGGAAGTTGGAAAACAAATAAACAAGTGGGTACCGGCCACTTCCAGGAAAGCTGAAGCCTTAGTCAGGACGAGGTGGAGGTAGGGTGAGGTGAGAGTGGAGCCCAGAGGCAGGCTAAGCCCAATCCCAGAAAGGCTTAGGTGTCAGAGGCGCCAGGTAGTATTTGGAAAGTGAGGGGACAGATGGTACCAAAAACAGAGGGACTGGTTTAAATTTGTAAAAGTAGCCTTTAGACCACCCCCTACCCTCCTCCACACATGGACAACTGATTTTTCTATCCCACTCCAGCAAAAGAAGAGAGGTTTATTTTCTAGAGAAACTGAGCCAGAAAGACGCTGGACTTGCACTTCTGGACACCCCTGAGGGCAGGGATCCCCAGTAGACAGCAGGAGCATTAAGTGTAAGTCTGCACACCAAGGGTTAACTCCCTCTAGCCCTTCCCCATCCGGCTCCCAGATCTCAAGCAGTCAGATTTATTATATAACCCAAACTGGAGAGTGGCAGAGTCCTCTCTGAGGAAACCCATGAAACCAAGAGAAAAGACCTACAGGAGCTTGCTATTTCTTTATGGCAAGGTACCCTCCCCCAGACCTTAGTGTGCTTTTGTCGAACAGCCCAGGAACACCATCTTAGGAACATTGTGAATACTGTAATGAAGGAACCTTCCTCCTTTGCTTTGCCTCTAGGAAACTTAACTCCACATCTTCTGTCCAGCTCAAGAAGTCGTGTGGAACGTTCTGGTGTATATTTCTGGGCACTAAATTTATTCCTGACTTTACGATGCCACCTTATTTTAATTTCACTCTGATTTCCATCCACTGATCCACTCACTCACTCGTTCAACAAACATAGGTGGACTGAATGTACTTTGTGTGCCAGACAGTAGGCTCAGCGTTGGGGCCAATGGACTTGCTCCCTTGGACTTTACACGCTGGCATCGTGTGCATTTTGGTAGGTATTCTCAAATTTATTTTGGAAGTGTATACAAGTGTACGATTTTATTTATTTATTTATTTATTTTTACTTTTTGGTACGCAGGCCTCTCACTGTTGTAGCCTCTCCCGTTGCGGAGCACAGGCTCCGGACACGCAGGCTCAGCGGCCATGGCTCATGGGCCCAGCCGCTCCGCGGCATGTGGGATCCTCCCGGACCGGGGCACGAACCCGTGTCCCCTGCACCGGCAGGCGGACTCTCAACCACTGCGCCACCAGGGAAGCCCCCAAGTGTACGATTGATATAAACAGATACATATGCCAAGAATAGAACTGATTGTCCCCCTGTGATGCTGGAGAATTTGCTTCATTGCAGGGGCTAAATTCCAGTGATGTCTCAGTACATCTGCCACTATGGATGGTTAGGTATGGTGTAGGGATGAGGGTTCTGGGAAATGTGTAACTTCTCCTGGAGGGACCCCATACCTTGAGGAATTTAAATAGGAGAGAGACAAAGGAATGAGCTTGTATTCTTACCTCTCAGGTATCTCTCTAAAGAGTCTTTACTCTGAATTTATGCTCCCAGGTGCCTGAGTAACCCTGCAAGACAACAGTGTTACGGAAAATCGCCAGCCAGTTTCGGGAACACCAGCTTGGGTCTGATTACTGCTTCTCTCAAAGGCTGATCTTTGCTATGAATGGGGGTCTCACTGCCCAGATCCACCCCCTGCCCCACCACCCCTTGTTGGCTGAGTGAGGCTGGGGTGTGCGGAACGCAGGTGACCTGCCTCTGGGATGTACGTGCTCCGTCCAGGTGGGTCTGAGGATCTGGCTCACCTCCAGGCAATGTTAGCAGGGCGGCCCCCCATGCATATACACACCACGCATAGGCTCACATGTGTGCACACCCTACAGGGAGGTTAATAGAGATCTACAGCCCTCGTTACCATTTGCTTTCATAAATAAATATATTAAATAGGTAAGCCAAATTTATTTCTGGCAACAGCTTGCTGGCTACACCTCCCCCTCTTAGTCCCAGTTCCCGCAGTAACCCCAGCCTCTTCCACCCTATCCCCAGGCATGATTTTCTCTCTTAAAATTTTATTTTTAATTTGTCGTGATGAATGAGTGACACCTCTGACAGCCGATTCGCGGAGATTAATAGAAACGACACAATATTTACGTCGGCGCTACGAACAATTATCCTGCCATCTATCTCTGAGATTATCTTCCTGATTGAAAACTACTCATCCATGTAATCGGAATTATTTGGAATTAGAAGGGAATTTATAGCCCCCCTGGAGCACACTC
This sequence comes from Tursiops truncatus, assembly GCF_011762595.2. NCBI lineage: Eukaryota > Metazoa > Chordata > Mammalia > Artiodactyla > Delphinidae > Tursiops > Tursiops truncatus. The sequence continues at coordinate 26,580,792 of NC_047035.1, read as the reverse complement.
TCTCCCCTTGAATCAACACCTCGGGCTTCATCATTCTCTTATCCTTCCTCTGGGGCTTTGGCCTTCTCTTCTGTCTTGGTGATGAGCAGGGAAAACTCCCCTCTCTTCCAGGAGGGCCGCTTGTCAGGGCAGTGGGCATCTCTCTGGCCTGGCATGGTGACTGTGTGATGAGGGGTCTGGATGCAGTGGTTGGTGGGAGAGAGCGACCAAGTGATGTTGGAAGAATCAGGGGTCAGCAAGGGCGGCTTGTGAGCTCAAGATAGATGAACACAATCTGAAGAAAGAGGCTAATACGAGAGTGGAGAAGAAAGGTGACTTTGGGAAGCAGGTGGAATCAGGTTGGACCAGCTGAGAAATCTAAAGGAGCAGGACAGGGTCTAAGAATGATGCTGAGATGGGTGGTGTGCAGGGCCAAGCAGGCTGAGTCGGGTGGTCTGGAGCAGGACCCTATTAAGAGCCACATTTGGGTTGCAGGGGTGGGGGAGGGGAGGCTGCATAACAGCTTGTGCAGATCAGGGGAGGCCATGGAGTGGGATTCAAAGGATGAAAGAATGGTGATCCTATGAGTATGTTCTTTGTTCTCTGCCTGGTCCCTGTCTGCTAGCCCAGTGGATACTGAATCAGACAGCCCTTGATTCTGACTCCTCACTCTGCCACTTTGGAGCTGTGTGACCCCAGGCAAGTTTCTTAACCTCTCTGAGCTTCAATTTTCAATCTCTAAATCCCCAATTTACAATCCTCCCTGTAGGAGTGTACACAATCTGTACATTGAGGGTAGTAACAGTACCTACTTCACAGGGGTGTTATGAAGATTAAGTGAGATAATGCATGCAGGGTGCTTTGCACAGTTCCTTGTATGTAGGAAAAGCCCAATATATGTAGGTGCCGCAGAGGAGATAAAGCTTTGTCTCCCTTTAGGAGACAAAGACCTGGGCTCCAGGATTGGCCCTGTTTGCCAAGTTCCTGTCCCTTCCCTTGGCATCCTCATCCTGCTAACACGTTGGCCTGCAGCCTCCCCCTCCCCTCCCCCTCTGTAGTACTGGACTGGCAACTGCAGCTGCAGAAAGCAGGCAGGTGCTTGGTTTGATGGGTGCATGCTAGGATTTCAGAACCACTTTCTGGTACTTCTCCTGTCCTCTAATCCTTCTAACTGCTAATGTGTATTGGACACATATTAGCATATTTTAAGTACTTTACCCGCATTTAATCAATATAATATCACCATAAACTATGTGCTATTAGTTAGTAACATTCTCATTTTAAAGATAAGGAAACTGAGGACCTGGGAGGTTAGATTATTTGCCAAAGTCACATGGCTAATGTGATGGGCAGCCTCTAAGATGCCCTCACTGGTCTCTACCTCTGGCATTCACACCCATGTGTCATCCTCTGCCCTTGGGTCAGGCTGGACCTAGTGGCTTGCTTCTAGTGAACAGAGTATGACAGAAGTGATGGGATGACACTTTAGAGATTAGGTTCCAGAAGACTGTGACAACTGTCTTCCCCAGTCTCTCTCTTCCTAGCTTTTCTCAGGTCGCTTGCTCTGGGGAAGCAAGCTGCCAGGTAGTGAGCTCCTGTATGGAGAAGCGTCAGGGAACGCAGGGCAGCCTCTGATCAACAGCCCATGAGGAACCAAAACCTGCCAACAACGCTGGGAGTGAGTTTGAAGGTGAATCATTCCCCAGTGGGACCTTAAGGTGACTGCAGCACCCGGTTGGACACACCTTGATTGTGCCTTGTGAGAGACGCTGAGTCAGAGGACCCAGACCCAGACCCACAAAACCAATCAGCTGCTGAGTCAGGAGGATTTGTTACACAGCAGTAGATAACCCCTACAACTTGTAATAGCCACGCCAGGATTCGGACCTAGGCTGCTGGGCTCTAGAGCCTCTGTTCTTGACCGCTTCGCTCCCTGGCACCTGAGGAGCCCTTTAGGGCTGAGCCGCTCAGTTCTTCAGTCCTGTCTGAGACGGGCAAGCGAGCTCAGATGGCTTCTCATGTTGTCACAGATTCAGACTGAGCTTAAAATAATGTCCTGGTCAGCAGTGACTCGCAAACACCACCTGGACACTGTTTCTTCTCCCTTAGGGCTAATTTAGCCCTGTCCAAGGGAAAGAGGAGCAATACATATCCTTCAGGGCTAGAGGAGCTTTATTCTTTAGGTGGTTGGTAGGCGAGGAAAGAGCTGGCCTTTGTAAAAAAAAAAAAAAGAGGGTGTCGGGGGCCCTGCACAGGTGAGAAGAATCTCTGATTGGATCCTCAAGAATGCTTCCAAGCCAAGGAGGCCTCCTGTGGTAAATAACAAGGGTTCAAAGGCTAGCAGGACTTGTCTTCAACAGGAAAACAATCCGGCTTTTACCTCACTCGCATTGGAGCCCAAGCTCATCCGACAGAAATGAGCTCATCACCACCGTGTTGTGAAAGACCCTTCTTCCCTTCATGGACTCCCATCCACACCCAAGTCCCCCTCCCACTGCCTGTGTCCAGCGTGTGTCCCCCTCCCACTGCCTGTATCCAGCGTGTGTCCTAGAGATGTAACAGGACTGAGCAGAAGAGACTAGGGAGGAAACATATGTGAAATGATGTGTACGGTTACCCTTTCTTAGGAACCACTTCAGATGCAAATAGACGATTCTGCAGAGGACCAGGGCAGGGCCCAGAGACAGAAGTTGAGCCTTATTTAAAAATGACAGTAGATGTCTGTATTTGTTTGGCAGTGTGGATTGCGGGGGCAGGGGGCACTGCAGTGAGGTGCGTGCTATTCTGGTGGGGCCTGAGAGCAGAACAGACGGGGCCGTTGGAGTCCCATCCACCCCGAGCTGAGGGGCGTGATCTCTCCTATCCTTGGGCGGCACCCGGTGCTGCAGGAAAATCAACCCAAAGCAAGTCCTCTGAGAGCAAGCAGCCTCTTCATGGGAGGGGCCACGGGGGGCAGGCAGGAAAGTCATCAGGGTAACCAGCCTTAATAAAGGTAGAAGATGAAATGCGAGAGGGCTGGGCTGGAGCAGGGGGAGTCGCAGGGAAGGAAATGGTTGCTGGAGAAACAGATGCAATTGAACAAGACTCGTGGAGATGGATTTCCCTGCCTTGGTCCAAACTCAAATCCCTGTGCTCAGATTAATTAGCAAGGAAATATTTTCCTGTCTGCAGAAACAGGCTGCTGGATTGCCAGTGGGACATGAGGGTGGGCAGTCTATCAACTAACTACTAATTAGGTTACTTCCCACTGCTGTTGACATGTTCCTGGGCCAAAATAAAGGAGGGAGGAGGAGGGTATAGGAACAGAGACAGAGAGAGAGGTGCAGGCCAGGATCTTCTCTGCTCATTGTGCAAAACTGTTGGCTGGAATTAGGAAGGAGACCTGGGTCCAAAGCCCAAAGGGGAGATGACAGAAGACAGCCACGTTCTGAGTAGCGGACAGCCCTTGGCGGAGAGCTACACTTGTGCTTGTATTGCCTGGCTTTCTGCAAAAGCTCCGAAAACATGCACAGTAGGGAAGCCCTGGGTGGGAATTTGAATGATGATAATAATGACAATGGGTGCTTTTTGAAGTATCGGTAGTACTTCATTCGTTCATTTATTCAACAAGTATGGGATAGGGGCATGGCGGGGCACAGAGAATGGGAGATTAACATTAATTTGCCTCATTGTTTCTCATAACTAGGGAGAAGGTATTTTAGCCCCTTTTTATACATAAGGAAATTGGGGCTCAGAGAGGTTAAATAACTTGCTCATAGTCACACAGCAAGTAAGAAGTAGTGAAACTGAATTTTGCACCCAAGGTGGTCCTGATTCCAGCCCTGCCTACCCTTAATCACTGCTCAGTGGATAATGCACAGTCAACAAATATATTGTCTTCTTTTGTCTGCCTGAGCTCCCCAATTCTGCCCTAAAGTTCTCAAGGCATATTCTTCAGTATGTCACATGCAGGAACTTTAAATATCCTGCAGGAGGGGCACCACCATGTTTCCCAAGGTCTGAGGCCATCATTTAGTTCCCGATTTTAGAGAACCAAATAGGAAGGTTGGCCAACCCATTCCACTGGCAGCACCATCAAGTCATCTACATTGTGCATGTGTGGAGTTTGCCTATTTGCTTACAATCTCTCACTGCAGATGGGGCAGTAAGCTGTGGTGCAAAGTAGCTCATGGCCATGCCCTCTCCTGGGCCGGTCCATCCTCCACCCTCCACCCTTTCCTTGTGAGCAGAGTTGGACCACAGGATATCCCTCTGCTCTCTGGGTGAACCTCCTGCCTGGTGAGTCCTGTTCTGCCCTGTTGTTTCTTTCTTTCCTGGAATCTCCTCCTGCTATTAAAGTAGCTCTTTGTAGCCTGTGCACTAGATAGCAAGTTTCTTGAGGCCAAAGACTGTGTCATGTTCACCTTTGCGTTCCCTGAACTTAATATTGTACCAGGGACCTTGTGATGAGTGTTCCATGAATGTTTGCTGAATGAGGGAGTAAATGCCTGAAGGACTCTGTTTGGCTCACATCTGACCTGCCTCTAAATGTTTCCCTAATTTTTACTATTGCATCAGACACCAGAACTGGGGTGTCTAAGTATTCTCTGCTAACTAAGTATGGCACACAGATGACAGTGCCCCCAAGATGCCATTTTACCCTGTGTGCATGCAAGTTCCCTCTTAACATTGAAAGAGTGGGGACTCTGTACAGAGGAGTTGCTACTGCTGTGGACGGTGACTGGAGTTCAGGTACTGCTGTTCTCCCTCTTAGGCCTTTGAAAGGCAGATCCAGACCTGAGGGCCTGGGCATGGGGAGGCTGACGGATGGGGTAGGGAGATACATCAGAGTGGCCGGGAATGAAATAGTGTCCAGGAAACCTGCTTCCTCGGAGCGAGCCCTGTGCGAGCAGAAGGAATCTATCCACAGAGGGGTGAGGTAGCAGAGCAAGTGGGTTACCTAAAAATAGCAGCGCTGGTTTCCCACGCTTAGAGATGGATCCTCTGTGAGTCGTCTTGGCTGGTTTGTGCAAGTTTGCTTATTTATTGAGAGTTAGAGAAAAGGACCAAATCATTCACCTGCAGGTGGAAATCTGCAAGCCCTTCTGCAGTGAGCAACTAGACAGGGCAGCTACGCAAGAGGCTCCTGAAACCCAGAGGCCTGGGGCTTGCTGTGGGGAGGCAGCCAGGCCTAGGAGTCCCCCTTCAGCTGCTTCCTGCCTTTATGGCACAGTTGATGGTGGGCAGAACCTCACTCCAGTCACGGGAGACTTCTGTGGAAGAGGCATGTATATACACACAAGCGCCCATAGATCCGTCCGAATGTGTATCTCTTTGAGGGAGTTAATGAGCTACTGGGCATAAATCACCTGGCCCAGCACCAGGCACCCACAGTAGGTGCTTAATAAATGTTAACTAAGGAGTCAGTTAGGTGGGAGTGAAATCAGGACAGGAGGAGGTGGGGATCGAGAGATATAATATAAAACAGCCATAGTGTTTTTGAAGACAAGGGATGGATTTTTGGAGTCAGGAAGCCATAGGTTCAGATCCTAACTCTGCTGTTTGCTAACACTGTAACCTCAGGCAAATTACGTCACCTCTCAGAATCATTCCTCATCTATAAATTTTTAAAAACGGGGATAATAATACCTATCTCATAAGATTGTTGGGATTATTAAGTGAAATTATGTAGAGAGAGTACCTGTACAAGGCTGAGTTCAGTAAATTAGAGCTATTTTTCTTTTTATTATCATTTGTTACGAATAGCATCAACAATGAGGACCCTCAGATTATTAACAGTTAGAATATTACTTTAAAAAAGAACTATTAAAGATGCCAATATTCCCCAAATCGATCTATAGATTTAATGAAATCCCAATCAAAATACCAGTAGGCTTTTTTTTTTAACAACTGATTATCAATTTATGAAAAACGTTGATTTAAGCATCTGCAATGGTGACTTCAACCTCGACTCCTGGCTCAGTACTGACGGAAGTGATATGCTTGACAATCTCAGAAGCACTGTGCAGGTCGATGAGTCGCTTGTGGATCCTCATCTGGAAACGTTAGAACCTTCACCACAAGGAGTTTTCCTTGTAGTCTGAGAATATTCTCGGAGTCTTGGTAGGCATCGGAACCGGTCCTTTCATTTTGAGATTCTTTTCCTTCGCACTTCTGATCAGGTCAGCACATACCTTCTCCAAAGACTGCACGCTGCGGCTGGTGAGGGGGATTCTAATGCCGTGAATCGCCACCTCGGCCTCCACGGGAGTCTTTGCGGTATCTTTAAAAGCCACGGCTGCGGCGCGGCTTCCTGACCGACTTGTTCCTCGGCCAGAGCGAACAGCGGTGAGTCAGGAGCAGGAGCCAGTGGCCCGAGGCTCCGCTGCAGGGACCGCATCTTCCTCCAAGAGCCAGCAGGCTTTTTAAAAATAGAAATTGACACACATATTCTAAAATTTATATGGAAATGCAAAGGCCTCATAGTAAACCAAAATATGTTTTAAAAGAAAAAAGTTGGAAGAGCTATACTACCAGATTTTAAGACTTAAAAGCTACAGCAGTAAATATTGGCATAAGGATAGGCGTATTGATGAATGAAACAGAATGGAGAGTTCAAATGTAGACCCATTTAGTTGCTTTTCTACATAGGTGCCAAGGTTTTCAATGTGGAAAGGATAATATTTTCAACAGATGGTGCTGGAATGGCTGGATATCCATTTGGAAAAACAAAACAAAACAAAAACCTCAGTTCTTCTTACCTCACACCACATACAGAAATTTATTCAAAATGGGCTATAGATTTGTGATGGCTAATTTTACGTGTCAACCTGGCTGAGCCATGGGATGCCCAGATATTTGGTCAACCAGTATTCTCCATGTTTCTATGAGGATATTTTTGGATGCGATTAACATTTAAATCAACAGATTGAGTGAAGTAGATTACCCTCCCTAATGTTGGTGGGCCTCATCCAATCAGTTGAAGGCCTGAATAGAACAAAAAAGCCGACTCTCCCTTGAGTAAGAAAGGATTCCTCCTGCTTTCCTGCCTTTGAGCTGGGACAATGACTTTTTCCTGCCTTCAGACTTGAAATGAAACAGCAGCTCTTCCTGGGTCTCTAGCTTGCCAACTCTGCAGATCGTAGGACTTGTCAGCTTCCATAATCCCATGAGCCAATTCCTTGTCATAAATCTCTTTCCATAAATATATAGATATATCTCCCACAGGTTCAGTTTCTCTGGAGAACCCTAATACTGACGAAAACTTGTGTTTATTGAAAGACACAGTGGTAGATTGAATATTGGCCTCCCCAAAATGTCCATGTCCTAATCTTGGAACCTGTGAATATGTTACCTTACATGGTAATAGAGACTTTACAGATGTGATTAAGTTACGAATCTTGAGCTAGGGATATGTTCCTGAGCTATCCAGTGGGCCTAATATAATCACAAAGACCCTTTTAAGAGGGAGGCAGGAGGGTCAGAGACAGAGAGGAGATGTGATGATGAAAGCAGAGGTTGCAATGATGCAGGGCCACCAGCCAAATAGTCAGCCTCTAGAAACTAGAAAAGACACGTAAATCAACTCTCCTCTCGAACCGCCAAGAAGAATGCTGCCCTGCCAGCACCTTGATTTTAGCCATCAAAGGAGGTGAAATTGACCTCCAGAACTAGAAAACAATAAATCTGTGTGCTTTTTAGCCACTAAGTTTGTGATAACTAGTTACAGCATCAATAGGAAACTAATAGACACCACTGAGAAAACACACATGCACACAGACATAGGACTTATATCAAGAATACATAAAGTCCTATAGTTCAGTAATAAGACAACCCAATTTAAAAATGGGCAAAAGATTCAAACAGACAAAAGAAGACATACAAATGGCCAATAAGCACACAAAAGATGCATAATATCACCAATTACCAGGAAAATACAAATTAAAACCACAAAGTACTATCTCATGATCATTACAATGGCTAAAATGGAAAAGACTGCCAATGCCAAGTGCTAATGAGAAGGAGGACGAGTTGGACTTGCATACGTTTCTGGTGGGAATGCAAAATGTTCAACCACTGTGGAAAATTGTTTGCTGGTTTCTTATAAAGTTAAACATAGATTTACTACATAACTGAGAATTCAACTTTTAGTTATTTACCCAAGATGAATGAAAACATATGTCCAAGCAAAGACTTGAACATGAATGCTCATAGCAGCTTTAATCTGTAAAAGTTAGAAATCAGAAACAACCCCAAATGTCCATCAACCAGTGAATAGATAAATTATGGTATATCAATAAAGGAATACTAACCTGCAATAGAAAGGACGAGACTACAGACACATTCAACAACACGGATGCATCTTAGAAAGATTATGAGAAATAAATTTAGTCAGACACAGAAAAGTACACTGTGATTCCATTTACATGAAATTCTAGGAAAGGCAAAATGAATCTAGAGTATCAGATAGCAGATCAGTGGTTGTCTGGGACCAGGGGTGGGGCAGGCAAAGAGGCAGGAAAGAGCTTTTGGGGGATGATGGAAATATTCTGTGTCTTGATTGTGATGGTGGTTAGAGGTCAGCAAACTTTCTTCTATCAAGGGTCAGATAATAAATATTTTAAGCTTTGAGGACCATATGGTGCCTGTTATGACTACTCAATTTTATCACTGTAGCATGACAGCAGACATAAATAATACGTAAACAAATGAATGTGGCTGGATTTGGCTCAAGGGCCATAGGTTGCTGACCCCTGGTCTAGACTCTTCAAACTATATTCTTTAAATAGGTACATTTTATTATATTATATAACATCGATAAAAATAACACAAATCAAAAATATTATGTAGCTATTTTTGAAGTTAATGTTTTGGAAAGCTACATACAGAAAATGTACAAATCATGTGTACAGCTTGATGAATTTTAATTTTAGCCATTCTAGCAGGTGTGGAGTAGTATCTCATTGCAATTAATTTATATTTCCTGGTCACAACTGATACTGAGCACCTTTGATAATGCTTACTGGCCATTTGGGTATTTTTGTGTGTGTGAAGTGCCTGTTTAAGTCATTTTAAAGTTCAGTTGTTGGGACTTCCCTGGTGGCGCAGTGGTTAAGAATCCGCCTGCCAATGCAGGGACACGGGTTTGATGCCTGGTCCAGGAAGATTCCTCCGCGGAGCAACTAAGCCCGTGTGCCACAACTACTGAGCCTGCACTCTAGGGCCCGCGAGCCACAACTACTGAGCCCACGTGCTGCATCTACTGAAGCTCACGCGCCTAGAGCCTGTGCTCCGCAACAAGAGAAGCCACCGCAATGAGAAGCCCGCGCACCTCAACGAAGATCCAACGCAGCCAAAAATAAATAAAATTATAAAATAAAGTTGTTTACCTTTTACTGATTTGTATGAATTCTTTGTATAGTCTGGATACAGGTCTCTTTGTCAGATATGGGTATTGAAAGTAGATTCTTCTAATCTACAATTGACTTTATGCTCTTTTTATTGAAGTATAGTTGTTTTACAATGTTGTATTAGTTTCAGGTGTACAGCAAACTGATTCAGTTGTACATACATATATATACATACATATATATTCTTTTTCAGATTCTTTTCCATTATAGGTTATTACAAGATATTGAATATAGTTCTCTGTGCTATACAGCAAATCCTTGTTGTTTATCTATTTTATATATGCTAGTGTGTATCTGTTAATCCCAAGCTGCTAATCTATCCCTCCCCCCCCACGCCCACCCTTGTTTCCCCTTTGGTAACCATAATTTTGTTTTCTATGTCTGTGAGTCTATTTCTGTTTTGTAAATAAGTTCATTTGTATTACTTTTTTAGATTCCACATATAAGTGATATCATATGGTGTTTGTCTTTCTCTGTTTGACTTACTTTACTTTGTATGATAAACTCTTAATCCACGCATGCTGCTACAAATGGCATTATTTCATTCTTCTTATGACTGAATAATATTACATGGTATATATATGTACCACATCTTCTTTATTCATTCATCTGTTGATAAAGATTTAGGTTGCTTCCATGTCTTGCTTATTGTAAATAGTGCTGATATAAACATTGGGGTGCATGTATCTTTTCAAATTAGAGTTTTTTGTCCCTTCCAGATACATGCCCAGGATGGATCATATGGTAGGTAACTCCATCTTTAGTTTTTTAAGAACCCTCCATACGTTTTCCACAGTGGCTACACCAGTTTACATTCCCTACACCAACAGTGTAGGAGGGTTCCCTTTTCTCCACACCTTTTCCAGCATTTATTATTTGTAGACTTTTTGATGATGGCCATTCTGACCAGTGTGACACTTTATGCTCTCTTAATGGTGTCTTTTCTTGAACAGAGCTCTTAATTTTAATACAATCCAACGTATCAATATTTTCCTTTTATGGTTAGTGCTTTCTACGACCTGTTTAAGACATCTTTACCTATTCCAAGGTTATAAAGATATTTCCCTGTTTTCTTGAAAGAGCTTTATTATTTTAACTTTCACATTTAGTTATTCAATCTGGAAATGGCTTCTGTGAATGGATATCCAAGTGACCCAGTTCCATATATTGAAAAGGCAACCGTTTCCTACTTCATTGCAGTTACATCATTGTCATAAATCAAGTAACCCTTGTGTGAGTCTGTTTCTCTATTCTGTTCCATTGGTCTAGTTTTCTATCTTTGTACTAATACTGTACTATCTTTTCTTATAAGGTTGTTATTTGGTTTTGATATTAGGGTAATGCTGGCCTCATAGAATGAGTTAGGATACATTCCCTTTTCTTCTGTCTTCTGAAGGAGATTGTAGAGAATTGGTATAATTTTTTCCATAAATGTTAGGTAGAATTCACTGTAATTTACCTGGACCTGGTGCTTTATGTTTTAGAAAGTTATTAATTATTGATTAATTTTCTTTAGTAGTATAGGCTTATTCAGATTGTCTATTTCTTCTTGTGTGAGTTTTAGCAGGTTGTGTCTCTCAAAGAATTGGTCCATTTCATCTAGGTTATCAAATTTGTGAGTATAGAGTTGTTTATAGTATTCCTTAATTAACCTTTTAATGTCCATTGGATCTGTAGTGATGTACTCTTTTTCATTTCTGATATTAGTAATTTGTGACCTCTTTCTTTTTTTCTTAGTTAGCTGGTTAGAGGCTTATTGATTTTATTGATCTTTTCCCAGCTTTTGGTTTCATTGATTTTCCCTATCAATTTTCTGTTTTCAATTTCATTGATTTCTGCCCAAACTTTTATTGTTTCTTTCGTTCTGCTTCTTTGGACTTAATTTCTTATTCTTTTCTAGTTTCCTAAGTTGGAAGCTTAGATAAATTTCCCCACTACTATAAGTTTCCTAAGCACTGCTTTCACTGCATCCCACAAATTTTGATAAATTGTGTATTCATTTTCATTTCATTCAAAATATTTTACAGTTTCTCTTGAGATTTCTTCTTTGACCCATGTGTTATTTAGAACTGTGCATACTATCTTAATTAGTGGAACTTTGTAAAAATTCTTGGTATCTTCTTATAAGTCCTCAAACTTTGTTTTCCTACTTCAACATTGGGTTTTTTGTCTGTTTGTTTTGTTTTTTTACTTTGCATTTCCATATAAATTTTAGAATCAGCTTATCAATTTCTTAAAAAACTGCTTGGGATCTAATTGGGATTATACAGAATATATACATCAATTAATGAACCCTTTTTACAATTCATGAATATTGCATATCCCTCCATTTATTTGGATTTCACTTTCTCTCAATAACTTTGTAATTTTCTATGTAAAAAAATTTCACACATCTTTCGTTATATTTAAGGTATGTGATTTTTTAAATGCTATTGTAAATGACATCTATTTAAAGTACATTTTCTAATTGTTTGCTTCTAGTATATAAAGATAAAATTGACTTTTGGGTATTGGTCGCGTATCCAGAGACCTTGCTAAATTCACTTATTCTAATAGTTTATCTGTATCGTTTTTGTATTTTCTACATAGACAATCATGTTACCTGCAAATAGTGACAAATTTATTTCCTCATTTCCAGTTCTTACACCTTATATTTCTTTTCCTTTTTTATTTCTATTTTATTTCTTCCTTAAATCTTTGGAAGCATTTACAAATGAAGCCATCTAGGCCTAGAAATTACAAATTTAAATTCTTTAATATATAAAGAGAACTATTCAGATTTTCTGTTTTTTTCTTGTGTCAGTTTTAAGTTTTATTTTTAAAGGAATTTGTCCTTTTCATTTAAATTTTCAGCTATATCAGCACAAAGTTGTTATTCTCTAATCTTTTAAAAGTCTGTAGAATCTGTAATTGTGTTCCCCTTCTCATTCTTCTTATTATTAATTTTTTTGTGTGATTCTTTTTAAGGGTTTTTCAGTCTACTAGTCTTTTCTGAAAACCAATTTTTGGCTTTGTTGATTTTATCTTACATACCTTTATTTTCTATTTAATAATTTCTGCTCTAATTAGAAATAAAATACAAGAAAAAAACTATAAAAAACACAAACAAGTGGAAGCTAAACAGCATGCTACTAAAAAACAATGGATTGCTGAAGAAATCAAAAGAGGAGATCAAAAACTACCCAGAGACAAATGAAAATGAAAGCATGATGATCCAAAACTTACAGGATGCAGCAAAAGCAGTTCTAAGACGGAAGTTTATAGCAATATGATCTTACCTCAGGAAACAAGAAAAGTCTCAAATAAGCAACCTAACCTTACACCTAAAGCAACTAGAGAAAGAAGAACAAACAAAACCTAAAGTTAGTAGAGAGAAAGAAATCATAAAGATCAGAGCAGAAATAAATGAAATAGAGACAAAGAAAGCAATAGCAAAGATTAATGAAACTAAAAGCTGGTTCTTTGAAAAGATAAACAAAACTGATAAACCTTTAGCCAGACTCATCAAGAAAAAAAGGGAGAGGACTCATATCAATAAAATTAGAAATGAAAAAGAACTCACAGCTGACACCACAGAAATACAAAGGATCATGAGAGACTACTACAAGCAACTGTAAGCCAACAAAATGGTCAGCCTGGAAGAAATGGATGAATTCTTAGAAAGGTACAGTCTCCTAAGAGTGAATCAGGAAGAAATAGAAAATATGAACCAGCCAACCACAAGCACTGAAATTGAAACTGTGATTTAAAAACTCCCAACAAACAAAAGTCCAGGACCTGATGGCTTCACAAGTGAATTCTATCAAACATTTAGAGAAGAGCTAACACGTATCCTCTGAAACTGTTCCAAAAAATTGCAGAAGAAGGAAAACTCCCAAACTCATTCTATGAGGCCACCATCAGCCTGATATCAAAACCAGACAAAGATACCACTAAAAAAGAAAATTACAGGCCAATATCACTGATGAACATAGATGCAAAAATCCTCAACAAAATACTAGCAATCCAAATCCAACAGCACATTAAAACGATCATACACCATGATCAAGTGGGGTTTATCCCAGGGATGCAAGGATTTTTCAATATCTGCAAATTAGTGTGATACACTACATCAACAAACTGAAGAATAAAAACCTTATGATCATCTCAATAGATGCAGAAAAAGCTTTTGACAACATTAAGCATCGATTTATGATAAAAACTCTCCAGAATGGCATAGAAGGAACATACCTTAACATAATAAAGGCCATGTACGACAAACCTACAGCTAACATCATACTCAATGGTGAAAAGCTGAAAGCATTTCCTCTAAGATCAGGAACAAGACAAGGATGTCCACTCTTGCCACTTTTATTCAACGTAGTTTTGGAAGTCCTAGCCATGGCAATCAGGGGAAAAAAGAGAAATAAAATGAATCCAAATTGGAAAAGAAGAAGTAAAACTGTCACTGTTTGCAGATGAAATGATACTATACATAGAAAATCCTAAAGATGCTACCAGAAAACTACTAGAGCTCATCAGTGAATTTGGTAAAGTTGCAGGTTACAAAATTAACACGCAGAAATCTGTTGCATTTCTACACACTAACAACAAAAGATCAGAAAGAGAAATTCAAGAAACAATCCCATTTACATCGTACCAAAAAGAATAAAATACCTAGGAGTTAAACTACCTGGGAGACAAAAGACCTGTACTCCGAAAACTTTAAGCACTTTAAAGATGCCATTCCTTGTCTTCTGGCTTCTATCATTTATATTAAGAAGTTATCTGTCAGACTTATTGTTGCTCCTTTGACTGTGATGTATCTTCACTATGGCAGCTTGTAAGATTTTCTCTTTGTTTTCAGTTTTCAGAAGTTTGACTAGGATGTGCTTGGGTGTGATTCCCTTTGTATATATCCTCCTTGGGGTTTGTACTGCTTCTTTGCTTTGATATCATTCATCAATTTTGAAAATTCTAGGCCTTTATTAGGCCTTCATATTATTGCTTCCACTAATTCTCTCTTCTCAAATTCTGGGACTACAAATCCACATATTTTAGAACTCCTACCCTGACTCATGCCTGTTTGCTTTTTTTTTTTTTTTCCACATTTTCTCTTTGTGCTTCAGTCTGACTTTTTTTCTACTGACCTATTTTCTAGCAAAGCGATCGTCTCTTCATCTTTGTCCATTATGCTGTTACATCCATGTATTGACTTCTTAATTTGACATTATATTTTTCAGTGATAGAGACTCCAGTTATTTGTCAGTTATTTTCTTGAACACTTTCATCACATTTATTTTAAAACCTATGTCTAATAATGTTCATATCTGGCTCATCTGTGGATCTGTTTCTATTGCTTTGTCCTCTTCTTTTCTGTGCCAGGAAATTTTATCCAATACCAGATTTGTGGTATTGGATTTGAGCAGGATTTTGGGCAGGTATTGGATTTTGGGCAGCTAGGGCAGGCAGATTACCTCAATCCAATTAGAGACTGAAATAATGCAAAGCTGGACTTAGACTTTTAAAGTTTTGTTCTACCTCTGATGCTTCTTACTCTTAGGGTGTAGCCCTCCGACAGTTCTAACTGGGAGTTAAGGATGTTTTCAAGGCCCGTCCCCATTGTCCAGCTGTTTTGGAAACGCTCCGCTGACCTCAGATAGAATTTTGTATTTTATCCAGCTTTTCTGTTTGTTCTTGGTGGGAACATTGGTCTACTATAAGCCACTGCATCCTAGTGAGAAGCAGAATGTAACAAGTATTCTTTTTATAATCTCTAGAACTGTCATTTAGGCTCTGATCCAGGACTAGAATTCATACATTTTCTGAACAATATTTATTGAGTTTCTACTTACAATTTTAGGCACTGTTTTGGTGCTGGAGATACAGCAGTAAATAAAGAGCAAAAATCACTGTACGAGCGTACCTTGGAGTTAAGGCAGATTCAGTTCCAGACCACCACAATAAAGCTAATATCACAATAAAGCGAGTCACACAAATTTTTTGGTTTCCCAGTGCATGTAAAAGTCATGTTTACACTATACTGTTGTCTATTAAGTGTGCAATAGCATTGTGTCTTAAAAACCAATGTACATACCTTAATTTAAAAATACTTCATTGCTAAAAAAATGCCAGTCATCATCTGAACCACCTTTGCTTGTGGAAGGTCTTGCTTTGATGCTGATGGCTGCTGAGTGATCAGGGCGGTGGCTGCTGAAGGTTGGGGTGGCTGTAGCCATTTCTTAAAATAAGACAACAGTGAAGTTTGTTGCATTGACGGATTCTTCCTTTCATGAATGATTTCTCTGTAGCATGCAATGCTGTTTGATAACATTTTACCCACAGTAGAACTTCCTTCAAAATTGGAATCAATTTTCTCAAACCCTGCCACTGCTTTGTCACCTAAGTTTATGTCATATTCCAAATCTTTTGTTGTCATGTCAACAATCTTCATAGCATCTTCACCAGGAGTAGATTCCGTCTCAAGAAACCACGTTCTCTGCTTATCCATAAAAAGCAACTCCTCATCTGTCAAAATTTTATCATGAGATTGAAACAATTCAGTCACATCTTCAGGCTTCACTTCTAATTCTAGTTCTCTTGCTATTTCTACCACATTTGCAGTTACTTTCTCCACTGAAGACTTGAACCCCTCAAAGCCATCCATGAGAGTTGGAATCAACTTCTTCCAAACTCCTGTTAATGCTGATATTTGGACCTCTTCCCATGAATCACAAATGGTCTTATTAGCATCTAGAATGGTGAGTATTTTCCAGAAGATTTTCAACTTACTTTATCCAGATCCATCAGAGGAATCACAATCTATGGCATCTATGGCCTTACTAAATGTATTTTTTTAATTAATTTATTTATTTTTGGCTGCGTTGGGTCTTTGCTGCTGGGCATGGGCTTTCTCTAGTTGCGGTGAGCGGGGGCTACTCTTCGTTGTGGTGCGCGGGCTTCTCACTGCAGTGGCTTCTCTTGTTGTGGAGCATGGGCTCTAGGCGTGCGGGCTTCAGTAGTTGTGGCATGTGGACTCAGTACTTGTGACTCATGGGCTCTAGAGCGCAGGCTCAGTAGTTGTGGCACATGGGCTTAGTTGCTCCACGGCATGTGGGATCTTCCCGCACCGAGGATCAAACCCATGTCCTCTGCATTGGCAGGCGGATTCTTAACCACTGCATTACCAGGGAAGTCCCACTAAATATATTCTTAAATAATGAGACTTGAACATCAAAATTACCCCTTGATCCATGGTTGCAGAACGGATGTTGCGTTAACAGGCATGAAAACATTAGTCTAGTTGTACATCCATCAGAGCTCTTGGGTGACCAGGTACATTGTCAATGAGCAGTAATATTTTGAAAGGAACCTTTTTTTCTGAGCAATAAGTCTCAACAGTGGGCTTAAAATATTCAATAAAACATGCTGTCAACAGATGTGCTATCATCCAGGCTTTGTTGTTCCATTTATAGAGCACAGGCAGAGTAGATTTAGCATAATTCTTGAGCCCTAGGATTTTTGAAATAGCAAATGAGCATTGGCTTCAACTGAAAGTCACCAGCTGCATTAGCCCCTAATGAGAGAATTAGCCTATTTGAAGCTGTGAAGGCAGGCATTGACTTCTCCTCTCTAGCTATGAAATCCCTAGATGGCATCTTCTTCCACTCTAAGGCTGTTTTGTCTACATTGAAAATCTGTTGTTTAGTGTCCCCACCTTCACTCATTATCTTAGCTAGATCTGGATAACTTGCTGCAGCTTCTACATCAGCACTTGCTGCTTCACTTTGCACCTTTATGTTATAAAGATGGCTTCTTTCCTTAAACTTCATGAACCAGCCTCCTCTAGCTTCGAACTTTTCTTCTGCAGCTTCTTCACCTCTCTCAGCCTTCAAAGAACTGAAGAGAGTCAGGGCCTTGCTCTGGATTAGGCTTTGGCTTAAGGGAATGTTGTGGCTGGTTTGATCTGCTACCCAGGCTACTAAAACTTTCTCCGAATCAGCAATAAAGCTGTTTCTCTTTCTTATCATTTGTGTGTTCACTGGAGTAGCACTTTTAATTTCCTTTAAGAACTTTTCCTTTGCATTCACAACTTGTCTAACTGGGGCAAGAGGCCTAGTTTTTGGCCTATCTTGGCTTTTGATACACCTTCCTCACTAAGCGTAATCATTTCTAACTTTCGATTTGAAGTAAATAAATTGACTCTTCCTTTTGCTTGAAAACGTAGAGGCCATTGCAG
Source organism: Tursiops truncatus (assembly GCF_011762595.2). NCBI lineage: Eukaryota > Metazoa > Chordata > Mammalia > Artiodactyla > Delphinidae > Tursiops > Tursiops truncatus. Next base: position 26,563,206 of record NC_047035.1, on the reverse strand, counting down.
GGTTATTAATTGGCCTAATTTCAATATTGCTGTGTCTCAGTGAAGAGGGAGGCCCGAGCAGAGGGGGAGAGATGGGGAATGGCCAGTCTGTGGTGCAGTCAGAACACACACAACATTTATCAAATAAGTTCACTGTCTTAAATTGGTGAGGCTCCTGATGCTCCAAAACAATTACAACAGCAACATTAAAGAATGCAGATCACCATGGCAAATATAGTGATAACGAAAAAGTTTGCAATATTGTAAGAATTACCAGAATGTGACACAGAGACACAAAGTGACCAAATGCTGTTGGACAAATGGCGCCAATAGACTTGCTCAATGCAGAGTTGCTGCAAACCCCCAGTTTGTAAAAAATGAAATATTTGCTAAGTGTGGGAAAGTGAAGCGCAATAAAATGCGGTATACCTGTACATGTGGTGCTTGTAATTTAGTGGGAAAGATAGAAAGTTGGCTAAATGATGATGTAAAATATATAGTGTATGAAATACTGGGCATATACCCTGAGAGAAACATAATTCAAAAAGAGCCATGTACCACAATGTTCATTGCAGCACTGTTTACAGTAGCCAAGACATGGAAGCAACCTGAGTGTCCATAACAGATGAATGGATAAAGAAGATGTGGCACATATATACAATGGAATATTACTCAGCCATAAAAAGAAATGAAATTAAGTTATTTGCAGGGAGGTGGATGGACCTAGAGACTGTCATACAGAGTGAAGTAAGTCAGAAAGAGAAAGACAAATACCGTATGCTAACGCATATATATGGAATCTAAAAAAAAAAATCGTTCTGAAGAACCTAGGGGCAGGACAGAAATAAAGACGCCGATGTAGAGAATGGACTTGAGGACACGGGGAAGGGGAAGGGGAAGCTGGGACGAAGTATATACACTACCAAATGTAAAACAGATAGCTAGTGGGAAGCAGCCACATGGCACAGGGAGATCAGCTTCGTGCTTTGTGTCCACCTAGAGGGGTGAAATAGGGAGGGTGAGAGGGAGACGCAAGAGGGAGGAGAAATGGGGATAAATGTATATGTATAGCTGATTCAGTTTGTTATACAGCAGAAACTAACACACCATTGTAAAGCAATTATACTCCAATAAAGATGTTTTTTAAAAAATTTTAAAAAATGTATATATAGTGTATGAAATAATGAAAAGTGTTAGGGAAAATACGTGAAGAAAGGGGAATAGAAAATGTTTAGGGGAGTGAGTTGTAATTTTACACAGGATGACCAGCTAAAGTCTTACTGGGAAGGTAACACATACATGAAGACCTGCAAGAGGTGTGAGAGCAGGTCATGCAGATATCTGGTGGAAGAGCCTTCCAGGCAGATGGAACAGGAAGTACAAAGCCATGACGCAGGGGCACCCAGTATGTTTAAGGATGTGCAAGGCGGCCAGTGTGGCTGGAAAAATGAGTGATGAGAGAGTAGTAGAAGGTGAAGTCAGAGAGGAAAAGGGGCCATTTATGAAGGACCTTGGAGGTCATTGTAAGGCCCTTAGTTTTTACTCTGAATAAGCTGAGAAGGCATAGGAGGGTTTTAAGCATAAGTGTGACATGACTGACTTATGATTGAACAGGTTCACTCTGGTTACTATGTATTGAACAGATAGAAGGGCGACAGAGGAAGCAAGGAGACTTGTTGGAAGGCAATAATCTAGGTAGGAAAGGTCTTGGATCAGGATGTAAACAAGAAAGGCAAAGATGAAGCCCACAGGATCAGATATGGTGTGAGAAAGAGGGGGATGAAGGATATCCAAGATTTTTGGTCTGAGCAATTGGAAGATGGAAAAACCATTTACTAAGATGAGAAGAGCAGGTTTGTAGAGGCCAGAAGGGAGATTGCTAAAGCTCAACTTTGAATGATGACTGAAAATGTCTATTAGATATTCAAGTGGAATCAGTTGGTTGAATATAAAAATATGAAATTCAAGGGAGAGGGCTGGGCTGGAAATGTAAATTTAGGAGGCATCGGCATATAGCTAGTATTTAAAGCTATGAGACCTAAGGATGTCTCCAAGAGAGATGTAGGTAGAAAAGAGGTAAAGACCAGGACTGATCCCCAGGCTCCTCCAACAGTTAGAGGTCCAGGAGATGAGGAAAAACTGGCAAAGGAGACTAGGACGGAACATCCAGAGACATGCTAGGAAGATGAAGACATATTAGGAGAATGATGTCCAGGAGGGAGTGACCACCTATGTCACTGAGGCCCAATTTGATAATGATGGGTAACTGACCACTGGATTCAGTGGCATGGAGGCATTTGGTGATTCTGATAAGGGCCTTCTGGCATCATGGTAGGAAGGAAAAGCTCTTATATATAGGTTCAAGAGAGCTCAGCAGAAGAGAAATTGTAGACAGTAAGTATGGGCAACTCCTTTCGGGAACTTTGCAATAAAACAGGACAAAGGTGATGGGCAGAAGCTGCATTGGGAGGAGAGGTCAGAGAGCGTCTTTTCAAATTGGAGAAAAAATGGCATGTTTGCCCTTATGGCTGGAATGGTCTAGCGGAAGGGGAAATTGATGACAGAGGAGAAAGAGGGGAGAATTATAGGAGCAATGTCCTTCAGTAGGTGCCAGAGACTGTGCAGCGTGCATGCATGGGGGTTGCCTCAGCAAGGACCACAGACAGTTCAACAATAGTCACGTGACGTGAGCCAAAGGCTGCTTTGGCCACAGATATCCAAGAAGAATAAGCTTTCTGACCTGTTCATCCTATGACTGCTGTATTTCACTTGTATTTTATTTAATTTTTTTATTTTTATTTTTTGGCCACACCATGCGGCACGTGGGATCTTAGTTCCCCTACCAGGGATCGAACTCACGCCTCCTGCATTGAAAGCACGGAGTCTTAACCACTGGACCACCAGGGAAGTCCCTTGCTTGTAGTTTCATACTAAATAGTTGGCTCCTCCAACAAAGATTCGACAAAAGGGGGAAAAACTTGTGCCAAGGGAAAGCAGCACCTTCAGAAACAGAAGAAGCAGATTCCTTCTCTCCTGCCCGTGCCCTTTGGTTCAGGCTGTTTTCCAGGAACTGCAGGGCAGCCTGAGGGGAGACCAAAGTCTGCAGTTAGGAGTCAGCCCTGAAGGCCAGGCTATCACTTCTCCGGCACGGCAGAGGGAGGAGCGCACCCATCCCTGCCTTGGTTCTGGTTGTTATCATCCACCAGGGTCCCAGGCCGGAACTCTCACAGCTACCTTGCTTCTTCTCCATCTGTCACCTCCACCAACTAGTCAATTATCAGATCTTGTAAATTCTATTTCAGAGATGTTTACTGCAGGTCCCCATGCCTCTCCATTCCCTCAGCATCGCCTAAATCTACACCCATGTCTTCTTCCTCTCGGTCTATCTCAAGGCCTCCTACGGGCCTCCCTGCCTCCTACTCTCTGTTCCTCCATCATTATAGGACCCCTAGAGTTATCCTCTTAAAAAACAAAGCTGGATTTGTCACATATCTGCTTAAAAGCCTTTTTTGGCTTGCACATGGCTAGAGGGAGGAATTTTGAACCTGGGGCGCATACACTCCCTGAAATCTCAGGTACAATTTAATGTGTGTCACTATGTGTGCATTTTTTTTTCTGGGGAAGGCAGCGGCTCATAGCTTTGCTCAGGTTCTCGGAGGTGTCCATGACCTCCACAGGCTAAGAATCATAGGCTTGAAGGGTAGCAGGCAATCTCCCTTCTTAAAATACAAGGTCCCCTGTTATTTGACTTCAGTTGTACCTGCTGTCACTTCTCAATATTTAACAGAACATTTGTTGAGCCAGGCATTTTTATACTACTAAGTGCTGGGCATTGTTGTGTGTGCCAGAGAAAATGGAGATAAACAACATATGGAGCTTACCTTTCATTAACAGCTGGGATTGGAGAGGGTATAGAGATAGAAAACAACAAATAAAGAAAAAGAATAACGTATTTTTTAAAAACTAATAAGTGCCACTTGGGAAATTGAAGTAAGATTATACGAATGCTAGTGAGAGGCTACTTTAGGTGGTGTTGCAAACTGAACTAGGCCATTTGGTCAATGATAACCCTTAGGTTATTTTTGGTTGGTAATGGGAGTGGCTAAAGAAGTTTGAAGAGGATGAGTGTTAGCTCTCCCCCACAATTTCACAAGCATGTTATTAGAGAAGCTACTGCAGACCGAATTACACCCTCATAGAGACCTTCATGAACTAAACTTCTACCAGGAGTCAAGCACAAAAACAGTTCATACACCTATTCTGTAGGCTCAAAGGAATCCCAGCTCTCTGTCCTTTTAGGTGCTCCAAAAATGACCAAGATTCCAGAGGCAGGATTCTTACTACCCTGAAAGCCCAACAGCAACCAGAATTTTCCATAATTCACAGCTGGCTGATGATAGAATAACTTGGGGTTTGGCTTAGAGTATCTCCCCGATGGGTAAAACCTACAGGCTCCACTGGATTCGTATACTCTACATACAAGGGAGGGAGAATGTTTCCACACATTTAGCTAGGCCAGTTGCTGTCTTACTTTGGGTTCTCCCAGAAGCAGACCCCTGAGACAAAACCCTGGGTACAGCTATGTTATTTCAGAGATTATTTCAGGAAACACAAGTGAGGGAATAGGGGGGGTAGAACAGGGAAGAGAGGAAAGACGGCAAAGGTTTTACTAAGGAGAGAGTTATTGCTGTGAGTGGTTGGACCTTAACCCATCAGGGACCCTCTGGGACACCATGTGGAGCATACCTCAAAAATCTTTCCACCGAAGGACTGGGAGACTCCCATCTCCTATCAGTTGAAGTTTGCCCCTGGGGGCATTAACTCTCCTGGCTGGACCTGCTTTTAGCAGAGCAAGCTCCAGTGGCGGCAGAGGAAAGAATCAAGCTGAAAACAGAAAAGACACAGGCAGTTGAGGTGGGAAGTGGCCAGGCTGTCAGACACTGTCAACCTCAGACGCAGGTGAACCCAGATGGGCAGAGGGGTTATGGGGTGGGGCACCCTCTCACACGGTTGTTGAAAATTTCACAACAGAACTCATTTCTAATTTACCAATAAAATTCCATTTCTGACATTCACTGTGCTACTTAGCCAAGTGTTGCTGGTTGATCTAGACAAAAATACCAGATGCTCTGACCATGGGCCTCCCAGCTAATGGGCAACCCTCACCCTGCCCTGTGCATTCTTGATTGAAATGCTAGAGGTCCCTAGGTTATAGCTTAACCTAGGTCTCACACATATAATACCACCCTTACATGCTGGGGTCTTTTAAGGTAAGTTACAGACATTCTGACAGGTGGGTAGCCAGGGAAGGTGTCTCGGAGAGGTGACCACAAAGCTGAGGTCTGAATGACAAGAAGGAGCCTGCCAGGCAAGGTTGGACATTTTAGGCACAGGGACCAGCTCTTGCCACTCCCTCACCCTCCCCACTCCTTCTTCCTGGGCATGCCAGAGCCTTTTATGCTTTTTGCTTGTCTGGACCTGGAAAACAACACTCACCTGCCTATATGCCTACAATCTCCTCTTCAGGCTTCAAAGCCCTGCTCAAATATCCTACTTCCTCATAAACTCTCTTTTGACAACTTCACTGGGGTCCTCTGAGCATCCAAGGCACTTGATCATTGACCTTGACCTCTGACTTAGTATTTATTATGTTGTGTTATATTTTGCTTTTGTATGTTTGCGTTCTTAAGAAGCCTTGCTCATCTTCAGATCTCTAGTCCTCAGCCCTATGCCTGGCTCCTAGTAGGTGCTCAATAAACATTTGCTCCACGAATGGTATCAGCAGGCTGGGCAGGTAGTCAGGATAATTAGCCAGAGTTGACTCCTCTTCCTAAGTCACTGCTGCCAAGTCCTTACACCCCCAGCCCAACGCCTCATCCCCCGTAGTACCAGGAAGGGAAATGGTACGAATGTCTGAAAGGGAGAAACTGTCTTCTGCGTGCTGAGCACAAGGCAGGTCTTTAGGTATATGCTGTGGGGGAGGTTTGGCCCTCCATGGTTTAATGTGTAACTGGTCACCTTTCCTGAATGTCAATTTCTTTTATTTGCCTGTAACACATTCACCTTGCTCAGTCTCCTTGGTTACAGTGCGCAGCTCCAGTCCCACTGCAGTCGCTCCACAAGCCTGCCCACCTCCACTCCATGTTGATTGACGGAGGCTTTGACACCTTGTCTCCAGTGCCAGGGGCACAGGGCTAGACTTCCCAAGTCTCCCAGACATGCCCCCAAACCGTCCCTGACCAGCGTCCAGCTCCTAGGAGCCCTGGGTGTTCTTTCAGAGTAAGAGCCTAGGGCGCATGGCCTGTCCTGTGCCTTGTACATTGGAGGTACTGAAAGAGTATGTGCGGAATTAAACCAAATTGCTGTCCTTCTGCTAAGTTTCCTTCATGTGAAGATGGCCTGTCTCCTAGAAGAGTTCACACTAACCCAGAAGCTTGCCCACCTTTCCTTCCTCCTTTCCTTCCTTTCTTCTACAAATGTTAATTGAGCACCTAATATATGTCAGGCACAGAGGGGCCGATGGTAAATAAGCCATTCCAGGCATCTCTTTTACAGTGATGACCTCACAGTGGGGTGGGGGAGAGGCGAGTCAACAAATCAACAAGGTGACCACTAACTTTGGGAGATGCTCTAAAGGAAATAAGCAGAGGCCCCAGACAGAGAGGAGAGGAGAGGGGTCTACTCTGTAGAGGGCAGTCAGGGAAGGGGCCATTGGAAGAGGTAACAGAACACCTGATGAGCAGTGTCAATGTCTTAATGATATAAAATTTTGTTTCCTAAAAAAAAAAAATCTGCCGCTAACGACATAAGGTTAACATTTCTTCCTTTTGGTGGTGAGTACATAGGTATTTATTACCTTTTGCACTTTTCTGTATTAAAAAAGCTTTCTGCCTTAAATCATCTAATTGAAAAATTCTACTCCAACAGTTCACAATTTGTGACATGTGAGCGGTAGCTCTTATGAATGACAAGTAGCCACCTTGAAGCATCATCACTGGGTCCCTGAATGATCCTCAGACCCTTGTCGTGTGGCCACTCAAGGCTTTTTCCTTTTCTCTTCCTGGCAGACTCTTATTCATGCTTCAAAACCCAGCTCAAATACCACCTTCCCAGGGAAGACTTCTTTTACCTCCTCTTAAGGAGAGTCAGATGTTCTATGGATTGTGGTTGCTCAGTACATTGCTTATGTATTTCTAATAAATCTTAGCATACTGTATCATAGTTCATTTGTTTGCATATATAGAATCTTCCAAGGCATCGTCTGAATCTCATTCAACTCTTTATCCTTGGCTTCTAGCACAGAGTACATAGTAGCACATTGTAGATTCTCAGTAATGTTTCTCCATGATGCCTGTTGGATGAATGAATGAATGTTTAACCTTCAATCAACAAGCTCTCGAAAGAGTATTAATAGAAGATATTTGCATATAAGGAATATGCTAATTAAAGTTAGTTTTATTTATTCATTCATGCAAACTCAGCAAGAACCCCATTTGGCTGCTGTTAATGTTTAGTGTGATTTACTGTAAGTACTAGAAATGTAAAAAATGTGTTTCTTTTAAAAGGAAAGCCACAGTTCCTTCTGGTTTCCCCCCGTTCCCTCCTTCCATTTGTCTGAATTAGTAAAGCTTTACTTTAGCTCAGGTCTTTTCCTGAGACTTGTAGGCTTGTGGCATGCTAATTTAATTACTTCTGAGTCTACTGTAGGCAAATACCAAGCAATCTACGGGGAAAGATTATGGAGTTCCAGGTTATTTATTAAGTAAGCCTTGGTAGTCCTTGTGGTGGCAGTGGTAACCCCACCCCTCATACCTACCCCTTGGGTGTCAAGTGCTGGGAGGGAAACCCACGTTTCCCTAGATCTTGGAGTGAGCCAGCAGGAGGATGGCAGGACGCTTATATAAAGACCAGCCAAGACAGAGGGATGCTTAGCTCCTCCCCAAACTCTGGGTTCTTCCTGGAGGGATACAGATTCATAAACATAGAATGGCTTTCTTTTCTTTCCAGGAAGGAGTTGCCCCCATCATTGAGCAGGTTGTGGGGGAAGTGTAGGTCTGGAGTGGGACTAACTTGGTGCATGTCCCAGCCCTGCCTCTTTCAAGGTGGGAATGTTACAGGGCCTCCCTCTGCCTCAGTTTCCTCATCTGTAAAATGGGGATGAGAATGGTATCTCCACTTCATAGGGTTGCTGTGAGGATCAGATAAGCTAACATATGTAAAGTACTCAGAACAGGGCACATAATAAGTGCTCAGGTGCAAAAGGAGTTCTTCAAGAGACGCATTCACAAGGCCCAACTGATATAGAGAAAGAGGGTGACCTTCATTGCTACCGCTTGTCCCTTGGCTGTTTCCTCACCCCTGTCCCGTCTACCTGGGGGTTATTGTGGCCTAACTAAATGAATAGTGTTTTGTAAATTGCAACAAAAAGTATGCAGGGTTTTTTTTTTCTCTGGCCCAAAGACTAACCATTTGGGGGAAGGTGAAGGTTGGGGCTTGGATTACAGCTAAGGGGAGACAGTACCAACTTATCATACACAAATCAGAGACAAATGGAATAACCAAAAATCAAATTCACACGATTGATACTGACTGATGTTTGTGTTTAGGGATTCTTCATTTATGAAGTCTCAGGATTTTTCTGCTCATGTACACCCAGTTTACATTAATTAACTGGCTCCCAACTTGCATTGCCATATTTAGCATGAACTCTCCCCGCCCCACACACACCAATACATCACTTAGAACGCTTGGGGTTGTAAGTAATGGGAAAAAAAACGAATAGGGATTTAAGTGATTAAAACACACATTATCTCCTATAACAAGTACATGATTCCAGGGTCGATTTTGGTTCAGCAGGTCACGGATGCCCTCAAGGACCCATGCCTTTTCCCCTCTTGTGCTCTGCCATCCTTTGCATATTGGGCTTTTCTCCTTCAAGCTTCTTTCTTCATGGTGGCAAGGTGGCCTCTGCAACATTTCCCATCTCTCTCTCTCTGTCTCTTGCAAATGTCGCTTCTCCGCAAACAGACTCTTCCTTAAGTCTTACTGTCTAACTGGGACATAAGGCAGCCTCTAGCTGTAAGGAAGGCTGGGAAAACCAGTGGCATTTTCAGCCTCTACAGTGTGTGACGGGTCCTGGAAACGCACTGGGAGAAGACCGTAGGGTAGCCAGCCAATCATGTCTGCCAAGCTCGCTCAAGCTCCTCTTCTAGAATTCTCATCTGTGTTCCCTTTTCCCAAAACCCCTCCCAACGCACATTAACTGGCTGGTTATTTTTTCCCTGGGAAAGGATCTATGCCTTCCTAAGTCTGTTCTTTTTCTGGGGCTGCTGCGTATAGCTGCAAAGGTAGTGATCTGCATGATCCTAGGAAGTTCATGTGGACGCTCACATGAATGGTGCCTCCTGGGATTGTGCAGTGCGCCACCTACTCCACCAGCAGCGCTGTGGACCATTTCGCACTCATCCTACATCGATCTCTGACCTCACCCTTCACCTTCTTACTCTATATTTCGTCATTCATCAGTTTTCATTCATTCAGTCAGTAAACCTTTGTTGGTTACCTAGTAAATGCCAGGACCTGTGATAGGCATTGGTTGGTAGTGGGACAGAGGATGAAATAAACATACAAAAAACAAGTCCTCATCCTCTAGCAGTCGCATCCCAGGAATGGCGACCAATATGTGAGCAAATATGTACAGTACCAGGTGATAAGTGCTGTAGCTGCGTGTGCCACACAATCCTGTAGGAGTACAGAGGAAGGAGTGGCTGAAGTTGGGAAGGGCTTCCAGAGGAGGTAACATTGGAGCTGGGTATTGAAGGTTGCATGCCATGTTCCGGGCAGAGGTATGAAAGAGAACGCAACGTTGTAGAGGAAAAAGCTTCACGTGGCAGGATACAGCGAGAGATGTAACCAGGAATATAATACACAGAGCAGAATTATTCACTATAGATTAGAGCCAGACAAAGGACTTGGATTTTATCCCACGGAATGTAGAGAGCCATGCAAGCGGGAATCCACGGCAGAGATGATTCAACAGTGGCTAGGAGCACAGCCTTTCCAGTTAGGCAGATGTGGGTTCAAATCCTGACTCCCACTGGGTGATCTCACTTCATTCTCTGACTGCCACTTTCCTGGATGATGAATGGGGAAAAGTATCCCTGCCCGATAGGGTAGTCGTAAGGATTCAATAAGGCAATGTAGAGCTTTACACAGACCCTGGCACACAGCAGGTGCTCAGGTCACGGTGCCTAATTTCCATTATCACCGCTTTGCTGTAGCACGAGGCAAATACTCAAGAGAAGACGGTACACGACTCAGGGCAAAGTGGCATGCGGTGGGTGGCTGGAAGGAGATGTACTGTTGGCGGTGGGGAGACCAGCAGGTCAGACCCCGGTGGGCAGGGAGTGCACAGGCAGGACGTCATACTCATGAAGAATGAATACAAATTAGGGGAGAGAGAGAGGGAAGGCAGTAGAGCTAGGAATGCACCCCGCAGGGAGAGCTTATTGATGGGACACCCGTGTAGCCTGGGTGAGCAGCAGGGCAGGGTCACTTGGGGTAAAGGGAGAAATTGGGGGAGGGGGGGCTGGGCCTGGGGATTTTTGATTTGTTGACTTGGCCCCTTGTTAGGTCTCCTGTTATTCCCCCATCCCTGTTCTGGTACCTCCCCTTCCTCTAAGAGTGTAGGACCCCCCCAAGAGGGTTGCAGGCCTGCATCCAAAGGCTGGGCCTGGCAGTTCCCAGGCAAATGGAGTTCCTGGTCAAGAGGTTCTGCGTCCACTGAGGGGGGGTGGGTATTTGCTTCAGTGGGGGCATCTCCTTTCATGGCCGACCGTCTAGGAGGGGATCAACTGCCCCTTACACCTCCTCCTCCCATGCAAGACATCCCCAGCCCACATCCCTGTGGAATGCCCCCCAGAGGGAAAAGCCAGCAGTGTCCCAGCTCTGCCTGGCCCTTGTGTGGAACGCCAGTGCCCACGCCAGTGCTGCTCCCTGGTCTCCTGTGTCCCAGTGGGAGATGATTAATGACCCAGCTGCACCGATGTGTTGTATTTAGGTCTATTCCTGAGAAGATAGATTTTTCTTTCCAGATCAAATGAAGGCAGGCCCTTCCTGGGCTGCGGCGGGTCCTTGCCCACCCCTCCCCATGGCAGTCTGTGAGGGAACTCTGAAAGGTAAATGAGTTGATAAGCCGGTGAGAGCAGGCATGACTGTACCTTCAGCGGCCCTTGTAAACAGCATAAAGTCACCTTGATGTGCCAGGACTAACGACGTTGGGGCAAGCCATACGGAGTCCAGTGGCACCAAGCCAGGGCAGGAGCCTGCATGCCTACGGCCTGAAGACGGGCTATCAAGGCTTCACCTCCCTCTGAGTGGGTGTCTTTCCCGAGGTGACACCCACTCAGCTGTGTCTCATACTGAATGCAAGACCTCCTGAACTTTCAGCTGCTGCCTCTGTAAAAGGCGATGGTATGGGTTGAATTGTCTTCCCCCAAATGATGTGCCAGTCCTAACCCTCAAAACCTGTGAACATGACCTTATTTGGAAATAGGGTCTTTGCAGATGATCAAGTTCAGGTGAGGTCATTAGGGTGGGCCCTAATCCAATATGACTGTGTCCTTATGAAAAGGGAAATTTGGACCCCAAAACAGACCCATGCACAGGGTGAACACCACAGGAACAAGAAAGCAGAGGTTGGGGTGGTGCTTCTACAAGTCAAGGGGATGCCAAAGTTTCCGAGCAAATCACCAAAAACTAGGAGAGAGGCCCGGGCCAGATTCTCCTGCATTCCCTCAGAAGGAACCAATCCTGCCAACATCTTGATCTTGGACTTCTAGCTTCGAAGAATGTGGGACAATCAATTTCTCTTGCTGTAAACAAACTGGTTTAGGGTACTTTGTCATGGCAGCCCTAGCAAACGAACACAGGGAAATAATAGTTCTCCCCTTAGGTGTGTGTGAGAATGTCACATGGGGAACCCATGTGAGGGAGCTGGCACGTCGTGGGTGCTCACAGCGAACTGTCAAATCTCCACGCCAGGAGGCTCACCCTAAGACACCCTAAGACACGGGGGCCGAGACCAGGGTGGAGGCCCACAGGTGGAGGCTGGTGGACCACGTGAAACAAGAGGTGCCGCAAAAGGGTCAGGCTCCTGTTTCCATAAGACAGACATGTGGGCGCAAGAGGTTAGGAGGGGGCCACACGTTACGTGAGTTCATTTACAGGATTTGTCCACAGTAGGCAAATGCATTCCGACAGAAAGCAGATTCAGGTGGCCAGGGGGTGGGGGGAGGGAGAAACAGGAAGTGGCTGCTACAGAAGGTACAGCGTCTCCCTTGGGGACGATGAAAATGTTCTGGATCCAGATAGTGGGGACGGCTGCACAACACTGTGAGTGTATTAAATGCCGCTGCACTGTGCACTGTAAAATGGGTGAAACAGTGAATTTTGCATATTAAGAAAAAGTATATATTGCATGCTAAAAAAGAAAGGTGAGTACAGAAAACTCAAGAAGTCCCAGAGTTGAAATCACCTTTGAAGGAGGAAGGAGAGCTCATAATCTCAGGGAATTATAGGTTCAGTAATTGGGGTTTCAGTGATACTTTGGTCGCTTTTTTCAAAGCCGTGTTCTGGTCAGCTGCTGGATAGTAGCTGGAGGTGGGATCCTCAAGTCTTCCGGGATCCTGAGATACCAGAACGCTCAGAATACTCAAGGTGGGCAGAGCATCTCTTGGGAAATGGGAGGGGGTGGTGGACAGAGGGGCGAGCAGGTTATGAACCTGGCCCTTTGGGTGGTAAGGGGGTGAGGGTCCTCTGGGCGCTCCCATTCTTCGCCTCACCCGCCCCGAAGCTCACACACTAAAGCCCCCAGGTCCGCGCACAGTTTTCTCTTCCTGACCTCTGACCTCTGGCCAGGCTCTGCAGGCAGAGCCCTTCTTGTGGTCAGGTGCTCGCCCTGCCAATGCTACTGCCTCTAGCTGTGGGAGAAGAGCCAGAGCGCACTGAGTAATGTGGCAAAGGTAGGCAGAGGTGTGCACGGGGGCTGGTAATGCTCCCCGAAACATTTATGGAGGATTCTCTTGTGACAGTCACTGTTCTAAGCGTCTCCTTGCATTGAGTCATTTTGTCCAAGTGACAATCTGAAGAAGTAGACACTTAGAATTGCCACATTACAGATGGGAAACTGAAGCACAGAGAAGTTATGGGATTTCACCAGTTTCCCAATACTAAGTGGAAGAGGCAAGATTCCAACCCTGGGAGCCCCGATCCAGAGTCTGTGTTTTAACTGCTGGGGGTGTGTCTGCGTGTGCATCTGCCCAGGGCGCCTGGCTCTTGAAGCTAGAGAAGCTTTAGATGAGAAAACGGGGCTATTAAGAGCCTCCTGAAAGCAAAGGCCTACAGACTGCCCACAAACACATGAAAGAATGCTCAACATCACTAATCATTAGAGAAATGCAAATCAAAACTACAATGAGATATCATCTCACACCAGTCAGAGTGGCCGTCATCAAAAAATCTACAAACAATAAGTGCTGGAGAGGGTGTGGAGAAAAGGGAACACTCTTGCACTGCTGGTGGGAATGTGAATTAGTACAGCCACTATGGAGAACAGTATGGAGGTTCCTTAAAAAACTACAAATAGAACTACCATATGACCCAGCAATCCCACTACTGGGCATATACCCTGAGAAAACCATAATTCAAAAAGAGTCATGTACCAAAATGTTCATTGCAGCTCTATTTACAATAGCCAGGACATGGAAGCAACCTAAGTGTCCATCATCGGATGAATGGATAAAGAAGATGTGGCACATATATACAATGGAATATTACTCAGCCATAAAAAGAAACGAAATTGAGCTATTTGTAACGAGGTGGATGGACCTAGAGTCTGTCATACAGAGTGAAGTAAGTCAGAAAGAGAAAGACAAATACCATATGCTAACACATTTATATGGAATCTAAGAAAAAAAATGTCATGAAGAACCTAGGGGTAAGACGGGAGTAAAGACACAGACCTACTAGAGAATGGACTTGAGGACAGAGGGAGGGGGAAGGGTAAGCTGTGACAAAGCGAGAGAGTGGCATGGACATACATCCACTACCAAACGTAAAATAGATAGCTAGTGGGAAGCAGCCGCATAGCACAGGGAGATCAGCTCAGTGCTTTGTGACCACCTAGAGGGGTGGGACAGGGAAGGTCGGAGGGAGGGAGATGCAAGAGGGAAGAGATATGGGAACATATGTATATGTATAGCTGATTCACTTTGTTATAAAGCAGAAACTAACACACCACTGTAAAGCAATTATACTCCAATAAAGATGTAAAAAAAAAAAAAGGCCTATGGTCTCCCATGACAACCACCAGCATTTCAAGGGTGCCCCTCCTGATCAGAGGGTGCCTGATGGTTATCAGATGCCCCACCCCCAGCCCCGCCCAGGGCCGCTCAGCGCAGCAGACACCAAGGCTCAGTTCGTTCAGCTGCGAGAGCTGAATCACTGGGAATAATGCAGAGATCAGCCTGGAGGTAAAAAGCCAAAACCGAAGTCCCACAGGAGCTTTCTAAGGAGGATGCCTTTTAGGAGGTGTGGCTTGGTTCAGTGCATTCACTGAGCGCCTACTACAGACAAGGCATGGTGCTGGAGGCCGGGAGGCTCTGGGAGAGGCTGCAGCCACAGGGAGAGACTCATGCATGATTTCTGCCAGAAGTCAGGGAAGGGTCAGCAAGAGTCCGAATGGGCGCAGCCGAAAAATTTGAATAGAAAGCAGATAAGTCTTCCGTCTGCATCGGAAGACAAACGTTTTCCCCTGAGAACGAGCCTGGCAGTGAATGTGGGTCCAAGTGGCCATAGCCCCAGTCATCAGCATGGGAATTGGTCTACAACCCTGCCTCTCAGCAGGGTTATTGGACTTCCTAGCAACTACACTCCCCGGAGAAGCCCGTGAGTGCTCAGGCCTGATTAGAGGGAGTGCTCGGTGGCCACACTGGCCAGGAACCCAGAGCACAGAAGTTCTCAGATGAAACTGTGGATAAATGGTGTGTCAGTCAGACAGTATCCGCCTAAAGTCCTACTCGTAACTCTCTACCTTCCTAGGGGCACTCTCATAATACAGACATTCTTCTAGAGAGAATGTCTTAGTCTAAACGCGTAACTCAAATGGTGGGTATCTTAGGCATCACTCATTCATTCAGTCAGTTAGTCAGTCAACCCACACCCAGGAAGGTCTTCTATGTGTCAGGTATCGTGGTAGCACTGGAGATGCAATGGTGAATAAGACGAACACGTGTCTTTCCCCTCTGAGACCTTATATTCCAATGGCAGGTTATTCATGGAAATGTTTGAGGTCCTGCATATTAAACGGGCTTTGACTTCAACAGCCTGGGTACCCTTAGCCTCAGAGTTTCTGTTAACCTGGAGAGTAAAGAATTAGATCTAACGTGAAGAGGCAATTCCACTTCATGTTTTTTTAAAGTTGGAGATGGGGAAGTTCTAAGGGTGATGAGGTGCCTGTCCCTTACCACCAGCAAGGGGCTGGGCCTATCCATCACTCTTCTGGAAGCGGGGAGCCTCCCCTGAAATTCCACCTAAATCAGTGCGTACAGGTAACCAGATCATCAAAGGTAGAGGACCCTTGTGTGATCAAAGCACATGGTCTCCAGATGGCAGGATGGGAGTCCCCGGGGTGATCAAGAGCTCACCTGGTTACTTGTTGGACGTTCACAATTCTGTCGTTTCTCCACAGCTCTCCGGAAACTTTGCCCCGTGGCTCAGCTTTCAGAGATGGGCTGGACCGCCCTGGGGAGGCTGGCCCACTTTTGCAGAAACTGGGGCAACCAGTGTTTCTTAGAGACCCCCTCAGTATCCCAAAGACTGGGGCTCATTTCCCCAAGAAGAAACTTTTTCAGACAATTCAGCCTCCTAGGAAATCTTTCTAGAAGAAGCAGAGACAGCAATGCCCCCATGGCCTTTTAATCTTGGGCAGTTCTTCTGTCTGGAATGTCACCCCCTGAGCTTTTAAAAACCCATTATGTGCTGCAAGTGGGCCCACTGGGTCCTGCCTCACCAGGCACCGGTGACGCTGTCCCAACCCCTCACCTGCAAATCCTCCCCCCACCTTTCCCGGCTCCAGGAGCCTCCTGCGTGTCCCCCAAGAAGCCTGCCTGGCCTCTGGGCTAGGAAATCTCTGTCTACTCCCTCCCTTCCTCCTGATCTGGCAGGAGGCATGGAAACTTTCGTGGAAAGCACTTGTGCTGACGAATGCTCCCAAGTCAGGACTTTGACTCCAGCCCTGACCGGGCCAGGGGCTCAGGGATGTGGGGCGGGGCCTCTCCTTCAGGGGTTCAGGACCTCCTGCCTGTTCCCCGCCTTGCTGTCTCTGCCGCCGACCATCACTCCTTGGCTCTCCGGTGACACCAAGTGACTGCTCCACCACCAGAGAAGTAACTGTCTTCCACACTTTCTCTCTTTTTTTGTCCTCCCTGCCCCACCGTCTCCTCCTGCCCTTTATTGTATATTTTTCTTCCCCCCCGCCTTTCCAGTGCCCATCTGTGTAGTCTGCATGGAGCTCTGCGGAGTTGAAAGTCTAGAGCCTTTTGCTGTTTTGTTTAAGACCTGGTTATGGTTGTGGGATTTTTTTTTTTTTTTTTTGTCAGCTGCCTGTTATATCAATCACGGAGTCGGGATCTATTTATAGGTTGGGAGTACTGTGTCCTTAGTCACAAAGAGACACAGACAGGGGACTGTCAGCTGGTGCCGGAGGAGCTGAGCAACAAGCCATCAGCAACTGGAAACAGCTGAGGGAGAGACCCTTCCCTGCCAGCCCTGTCCCCTCCCCAGCCCCAAGCATGTAAGTACCAGACTTCTCCCTCCCCTCTGCCCCAGACTCTGCCCTGGACCTTCCTGTCCTTTTTCCCACACATCCCCCCTTCTCTCTTTCTCTCTCCCTCTCTCTTTTTAATGGATAAAAATATCTCGGCATGCCTGCTCTTTCATCCTGGGTTTCGGCACCATTGAGCATCTCTGGGTGGCCCAGAGGAAAATGTTGCCTCTCACAGACTGTCCTGGGAAGGTCAGAGGGACCCGGAATGGCTGGGTGGGACAGTTATACAAACTCATTTAGAATCAGTACGTTCTCTTTTATTTTTATTTGTTTTCACTGAGAAAAAGTTAGTAAATCAAAAGGGCAAGGGAAAGTTTACATGCGACTCAGCGGGTGGTTGTCTCCCAGCATAAAAACTTTTATTTGCTGGCAGCTCCGGCACAGGGTGAGCTGGGAAGGTTCCAGAGGGAAGACCCATTTCACACAGGACAGGTGATGATGGAGGGCTGCCGGCAGGTTCGGGCTGAGCCCAAGAGCTTCCAGGTTCAGGGGGAGTCTTGACAGTCCCAATGGCCAGCTTCTCTATAGCGCCTTAAAGGAAAATGACTTTTTTTTTTGCTGCACAGGGCGGGTTTGCTTTGAGAAGTAGGGATGAGAGCTGACAATTTGTCCGGCCTTCCGGGCTTTCGTTGGTTCACTGATTTGGTGTGTTTTCTTCATCCTGAAAGGGGAACTTGGGCGGAGGGCAGGTGGGGAGGAAGAATGTCTGAAAGAACAGAAGCCAGGTGTGGAGTGCCATGGAGCCCTTGCTCTGCATCCTTCCCGAAGGAAGAAACTTAATATCACGATCCTTGTCAAAGCCATGCTTGTTTCAGACACTCAGAGCACAGGCTCTGTGAGCACACTGGAGGCTCCTAGAGATGGCAGTCCCCAGGCATTGTCCACTGGTCCACACAGCTAACATGCCACCAGCTTCCTGTGGAACATTTGGGACTTTAGCTTCTGGAAAATGCACCAGAGTTAACTAAAAATGCTACACTTGGGGAGATTTGCTATATATTATTTACGAAGAAATAGTAGTACTATTTAGTAAATAATAAATTTAGTAAAATTTAATTTACTAAATTTTGAAAAAGAATGTGATGATGCTTAAGGTATGTGATATACAACTTTTAAAATGCATCTCTTTTTACGAGTCAAATAATCCCTGAGTTTCTATTTACTAAAACAATGCTTACCATATACTATATTGCTAAGCACTACTTCTTGGCTTGTTTGGGAAAACAGTATCCTAACAAAACAATCTTCCCAACAATTTAAAAGCATTAAACAAAGCAGACATGTCTGGCTTGCTTTTGATTAAAAACAAAATTGTTTTGGCAGCAAATCTAACGATGAAAGTTAAATAATATGGACACACACATATATTTAGAGAGGCAATTTGGTCTCATTTTTATTTTGACCTTTATGAAACTTTTGCTTTCCTTCTCTTGGTCCTTTATTTTTACCAGTATTTATTTAAGGTTATTAATGCCTTTAATCCATTCATTCATTATTTTGGAGGACAGAATGGGGATCCAGAAGGAATAAGAGATTAGAAAGTACAATTCACATGTTCACTATATTCATTGGTAGAGAAATTAGAATAAGGAGTTTGGTGTAAAATCGGGGGAAATGTCACTATTTCAAACCTAGTAGGGAAAGTACAGTCCCAGAAATTGAGAGGAAAAAACAAAAAAAAACAGGAATTGAGCATATTATATACATAGCATTATTATTTTCTCTATCCCAAGGACTCTGATTTAATAAACATATCCTGCAAGGTTTCCCACAATAATACTGCGGTGGGATTTGGTGGGTGAGCATTAATTAAAGCTCGAGTGAATCCAACGCTTGAGACCTTGCATTCAGAAATCTCAGCAGTCAGCTGTGGGCAAAATTGAACTGTTAGGACTTTCTGATCTCAATGGCTTTTTAGGAAAAGTGTGACATTTTTAAAACCTTTTCATACAAGAGCAAACTGTTCCCTCCCCTTCTCAACATGCACCCTGGAGCCTGCTGGCCGGTGATTAAATGCACTGGGAGAGAGTCCCGAATTTCTGAGCAAGTCCTACGTTCTCATTGGCGTTAACAGTTGAGAGGGAAGAATATTTGTTGGCACATTTAGACAAGAACTGCTCCTTCCTTTGGCCACCTGTGGCTGCTTTTAGGTGGGCTGGGGGCTTGTTTGACGGTGTGATGGAAGGCCTGGCTTTCATCCTCAAGTTCAGGATGTGGCTTTTCCCCTTTGGGCTTATTTATAGCGATGCAGTTGGGGAAACTTCAATGTATTTGCATAAGGCAGCCTCTGATTACTTAGTTTCTGCTTCAGTAACGATTCATTTTATGTGGACCAAGCTGTCGTCAATCTCATTTTTTCCCCAAACTGATTGCTTACATGCAGTTGGTCACAGGGCTGTCTGTGACTTCAAGTCTGTGAAATCTCACCCATTCCACCCTCATCTTTATTTCTTTGATGTAAAGTTGCAGTTGCCTGTGTACATGCTGTCGTTTTATGTGTTCCCCCTCCTCCCTCAAGCTTGTGGAAACCCAGCCCTGACCTCCTCCCAAACTGGGGACAGTGGGGCCAAGGAGCAGGTGCTTCGGACGCAGCAGGCTCAGGTACAGGACCATCAATCTCGAGGAAGAAGGAATCGCAAATACCTGGAAAGCGCTCCCCTCATTCAAACAATTTTCCAGAGCTGAGGTCTCTCCAAATATCCCACAAATAAAAAAATGGCAGCTGGCAGGCTTTTTCAACCACGGGCCATGTACAACTCTTTCTTCCCATCACTTCACCTCTACACTGTATCTGTCCATCTTTTTCTTATCTCTACTTTTACATTTCATTATCTTCCTGCGCGCTGTCGCTCTCTCTCCCTCCCTCCTCCTTTTCCTCCCCCCTCTCGCCTTCCCTGAAAAACACATTTCTATCTGGCACAGAAAATAAACTCAGATTGTGGGTAGTTATGTTAATCTAATTCAATCCTCAGCGGGTTAAGAGTGAAATTCTAATCGTGGAGCTGTTGAGGGCTTTTTTGTTAATGGCTTGGGGATTACATTGAGTTAAAGGCTCATTTCCTAATCAAACAGAGAGGGAGAGAGTGACTCCGAATATTTATGAGTCTCCCAGTGAGAGTTTAAACATTCAACTCCAAAAGCAGGGTTTCTGCAGGAGGAAAGAGTTAAAGCCCCTCAGGGCTGCTGGGGGAAAAAATTAAACCGGTTAAGCCATCAGCACTTTCAGGCTGCTGTACAACTTGGGCAGAGTGGAAGGCGGAGGGGAGAGAGGGGAATCATTTCACGATTGAAGATGGAAACTGTGACAGAAGCGCCGAAAAAAAGTCCCCCGTAACAGACACGGATCCTGGGTTCACCAAGGGCCTGGAGGGCCTGTGTGCCTTCAACTCCCCCAGTCAATTCTCCTCCAGTCCGGAGGTGAGCTCGTGGAGACAGGAGAATGGCTCAATTTACCAGCAGCGAGAGAGTTCCCCCAGCTGCCTGCTGAAGCTGGCGGGCAGGAGTCTCCCCCACTTCCGTCCTGTCTCTGAAATGCTGAGGGCTGGCTTCCCCTTCTAGAGCAAGTTCACATCCCCACAAGCTCCCCCTTTGCTATGTCATCGGTCTGGGTCCCTCGGTCCCTTGGCTTCGCTCTCTGCACACCAGGACCTCAAAGCCCATCTGGATGGCTGTGCCCAGGAGAAAGCAGGTGGAGAACGCCCATCTCCAGCCAGAGAAGGCATGGAGCAACTTGACCAAGGTCAAGCAAAGTCAAGGCCAGTCTGAGGTCAGGAGTCTTAAGTTCTGCACAAGCGTACGATAGAGGAGAGGGGAGATTCAGAGCCGTCAGGCTGCCAGAAACGTGCCCTGGCTCCCCCAGAGTGCAGTTTCCTTCCCCAGCTTCGGGAAAAAGGGCAGGAATCCCTTATACAGGAGGATTCTGACTGCTCTGTGGACACTTGGCCTTTTTTCTCCAGCAGCCAAGTGACCAGTTTCTAGTCCTTTCGCTTGGGTCTTTTTTCCTGCTCCACAAGGTCAGTCGGCAGAGGCTCTGGAAGCCACCTTTCTGTCCACAGGGTCCTTTTGTTCCCCTCCAACCTGGGCACTGATCTTTCTCTTAGTGCTTCATGCTCAGGGGCCGTGAGGCCTCTTGCATTTGCCCTTTCTCGAGTCAGGGTGGCGTTTGTAACTTGTCTACACCAGCTCTTCTGCCTTGCTTACCTGGTTGGCATCTTCCTCTTCTTGGGGCCCCAGCTGATGTCCCTCCATCATCTCATTCACCCCTATGGGGCGATTGCCCCCATGGGTCTCCCTCACTGTACCAGGAACCCCCAACTGCAGGGGCTACGTGACATTCCCCTTTGTAAGCCTAGCTCATCCTTGCTCATTCCTGTCCTCCTGCCCTGACAGGTGCCTCCTGCGGACGGCACGGAGCTGTGGTTAAGAGCGTACACTCTGAGTCAGAGAGCCAGAGTTCAAGTTCCAGCATCACCTTTTCTCAGCTGTGAGACTTGAGCTCTTAATCTCTTAAGGTCTCGATTTTCTCATCTGTTAAATGGGGATATATAGAGCCTACCTCATAGGGTTGTCGGGGAGATGAAATGCATGTGAAGTGTTAGCCCTTTGCCCTATTAATAAGTCTTAGCCCTTTTATTTGCTCAGCACAGAGCAGTCACTTCTGCACATATCATGTCACACCACTAAAAACAGGTCCCTATGCCTCCCACTAAGGGGCTATATCCTAGTCAGCTTGGACTGCCATGACAAAATCCCACAGACTGGTGGCTTAAGCAACAGAAATTAATTTTCTCACAGTTCTGGAGGCTGGTCCAAGATCAGGGTACCAGCAGGGTTGGGTTCCAGTGAGGAACCTCCTCTTTGTAGGCCATCTTCTCATTGTGTCCTCACGTGGAGGAAAGAGTGAGAGCTCTGGTTTCTTCCCCTTCTTAAAAGGGCATTAATCCCATCATGGGGGCTTCACCCTCACGACCTCATCTAAACCTAATTACCTCCCAAAGACCTCACCTCCAAATACCATCACATGGGGGATTAGGGCTGCAACACACGAGTTTGGGTGGGGACACAAACATTCAGTACATAACAGGTTATTTTCCCTGAATTTTGGTGAGCGGAGTCCTGTGTCAGCAAGACTTCCAGCTTCATCCTCCAATGGGCAATTCCAAATGGAAATCAGAGTTCAAGGCATATTGGGAACATCCTCCCTGCAACCTAAAAGGAACTTGGGGCTTTAAACCACTCTGGGAGAGCAGAAGATGTGAGCTGGGCTTCAGGCAGCAATCCTAACTCAGGGGAAGAAGGCTTGACTCTTTTCTGCTCTGCAGAAACGGAGTTTGGTGAACTCTCTTGGCCTCACTCACATTCCAACGAACAGCTTTGATCTTGGGTCTCTGAGTCATCCTGCACCCCTCTCTGCCCTACATTCTCAGATGGCAGTTCAGGCTCTACCCTCACAGTAGGCCAGGCCAGTCCTGGCTGTCAGGCCCACTGGGCTGTGTTTTCAAGGCAGCAGGTGCCTGCTAGAGTCCTCTCTCTCAACAGGGTCACTTGACCAATGAATCCAAGAGCCACACGGGTGTCATCAGAGTTCCTGCCAGAGGCGTGCTCCCCTGGGCTGCCTGCAGTGCCGATGTCCTTGACCCTCCCTGTGTGTCTTTGTAGAGACTCTAGGCAGCAAGGCAGTGAACCCTCCTCCTTTTCTCCCCCCACTGATCAGGGGATCAGAGTATGTATGCAGCGCCCCCCAAACTTACAAAATGCCCCATGTTCCTCGCCCCGCCTCCTCTCTGCTCTCCCTCCTAGAGCTGGAGATGACAGTACTAAACACTTGAATTGTCACCGCCTCCCTTTTGCCTCCTTGCTATTCAGCTTTGGATGCCCCAGTGCCAAGCACGATGCCTGGCATACAGTATGTGTTCAGTAACTGCACGCGAAGTGAATTGCATGGAGCCTCTCCTCTCAAGGGGGCACTCCCAACCCGTTCATTGTAGGGAGGGGGCAGTGATTTGAAGTTATGAATGTCCAACTGCCTTAACTACATCAGCTCGTAACCCGTTGACCATGGTCGTTGCCCCTACCCTTCTCTGTCCCTCCTGTCTTCACACTCCTCCATCCGGGAAAAAAAAAAGAATGAGGTGTGTCTTTTATGCACATGTGGTCAAACCTTCCCCGGAATTTTATGCTGTTCAGTAAGGAAGCTTTGTCTAAGTTGATGTCAGATTTAATTGCTAAACTGGTACCTCTCCTGTGATGCTTTCCCTCATCTGTCACGCCCTCCCCTCTCCCCTCTCCAGGCTGTACCTGCTTCCTCTGCCTGTTCTCACTCTGGGGTCCACATCCTCCTCCTTTGCTTTAAACACGCTGGTCCCGGTTGGTGCACATGAGAGGGAGACCCTCCTTCTGAAGCGCTCCAGAGTGTCTGCTGCCATTAGCACAGACAAGGCTTTTGAAAGGTGGCAACTTGGGAACATCATCTCAGGCACTGGATTCTTCCCAGCACAGCATTTCTGCTCTTTGGGAAGTCAGGGGAGAAAAGCTCAGGCCGCAGAGGGTTAAGTGAGAGCAGTGAAAAATCTAGGCGTCTCTTGGGGACTGGCCGCTGGCTGAGACAATTGATTAGCTTGGCTTAGTGATCTTTCTAGCAATATTCAGGAGTGAAATTATTGCTGATTAGACCGTGTGTGTGTGCGTGTGTGTGTGTGTGCGTGTGTGTGTGTGTGTGTGCGTGTGTGTGTTAGGGCTCACAGCAGTGAGGAGGGTAGGATAAGATCTCAGAAAGCAATGTTATGGATTGTTTGCTCCTAAATCAGTCTTAGGAAGAGACCTATCACCCCACGTGTATCTGCAGTTATATTAGAACTCTGTGTGGGTACGAGTCAGCTGGAGGGGCAGGATGAATTGTGCGCAGAATCTCCCTGGCCATTTTCTTTTCGACTCCCTGTGACGTTAGAATTATTCTGAAATAAAAAGTTAAAAACGGGGAATTCCCTGGCGGTCCAGTGGTTAGGACTCCACACTTCCGCTGCCAGGCACCCAGGTTCGATCCTTGGTTGGGGAACTAAGATCCTACAAACCGCAAGTTGCGGCCAAAACAAAAAAAAAAAATTAAAGACCGAAGTCAACTGGAGGAAAGCCCACTGTTGAGGGCTGCTTCTGTCTGTGGTTCTAGTGGATGGAGGGCCAGCCGGCTACCCTGGGCAGAGGCAGGTGCCAGGCGGGTTCAGTCCAGTTCACTCCCAGATCAGTGATAATTATTGAGATGCACGGGCTCTCAGGGCCTCAGTTCCCTGCATCACAACATGAGGGATTGGACGAGATCTCTTAGGCCCTCCAGCTCTAAAAGTTTACATTTTAGAACCGTTCGTGGTGGACCTGGTTCATGGTACTCCTGACATAACAAATAACTGCAGCTCAGACTGCCTGTGTCCCTTCTTTTTTATTTTTATTTATTTTATTTATTTATTTTTGGCTGCATTGGGTCTTTGTTGCTGTGTGTGGGCTTTCTCTAGTTGTGGCGAGCAGGGGCTTCTCTTGTTGCGGAGCACGGGCTCTAGGCGCGCGGGCTTCAGTAGTTGTGGCGCACAGGCTCAGTAGTTGTGGCTCGCGGGCTCTAGAGCGCAGGCTCAGTAGTTGTGGTGCATGGGCTTAGTTGCTCCGCGGCATGTGGGATCTTCCTGGACCAGGGCTTGAACCCGTGTCCCCTGAATTGATAGGCAGATTCTTAACCACTGCACCACCAGGGAAGCCCCAGCCTGTGTCCCTTTAATGCAAAACCTTGGGCCCAGACTTGGCTCTGGGGTGCTCTGTGCCTTTACCAACTCAGTCAGTCCCTATTATCTATCATCTTTTTCAGCCTGTTCTCTATCCTCACCTCCCTCTGTCTGTGAGTACACCTGGGCGATGAGTAGAAAACTGGTCAGGCCTTCTTTTTCAAAAACAAATATCGTATAAACTCTGAATTTTTAATTTTGTTTTCAGTTGGTGGCGACCATGGTTTTATACCTCTGTGGTCCTAATATTCCTCCCTCACAATCTGCCCCAGAAGTTGCATCCGGGCCTCTAGGTGTCTGGAGAAGCCCCAGTGGCAGGGCACCTGCTGCTCCTCGGGGTTTGCTCAAACCCTTAGGTGGGAGCACAGTTGGGATTTGGGAAGAGAGTTACCAAACAGAGTGACCTTGGCAAGTCCTTAACCTCGCCCTACGTTCATTTCTTCACCAGCAAAAGGGGCTGAAACCTGCTCTGAGTGCCTCATGAGATTGGCGTGAAGCTAAAATAAGAATCAGAGGGCAAACGTTCCTTGAGAAAGGGCAGTGCTTACCTATTTTAGACTAACTTATTCTCCTGCACGGTGACTCTGTGCAGTGGTTGGGTGGTGACGAAACGAGCGATAGAACCATGCTGCCAGACCCATGTCCTCTTGTACTAGTTGTGACCTTGGACAGGTTGCCCACCCAGTCCACTCCACGCTCAGTTTCCTCATCTGTATAATGGGCATGGTAAGAGCATCTCCCTCGTGGAGTTGTTGTGAAGATTAAAGGAGACCCACGTAAAGGCCCTTGAACAGTACCTGCTAGATAACAAATTCGGAAAGCCATTGTTGAAGATGATAACATCTTGGCTGTTGTCATCATTTTCTAGAGTCCCATGCCAAAAAGGCCAAGAGGCAGGAAACGTTCAAAGTTTCCCTACATTCCTCCCAAAGCCCCCCTGGGTAACTTACAAATGCAGCAGAAGGTGCTACTCTAGAGGTGATTTAAAGACATACCGGGTCCTCTGCAATTCCCTGCACTTCCGTATCCAATAACCAAGTGGGCATTGTCCCGGTGCCTGCCGGGCTTTGGGGTGATCTGCCCAAGCCTGTCATCTGTCATGGAAATCTGTTCTCCATGGCCTAGCGTACATGGCTGCTGAAGTCCAGGTGTGAGGTTGGAAATGGTTTAGATGGGCTGTCTTGTGTGTCCATAAGTGCAGTGAAGTCACTAGAGTGTGTTTTCTGCACAGGGCCAATTCCTCCTCCTGTACAACGTAACTGAGTGGGGATTGCTTATCCATATATTTGATGGTGCATATTTAGGGAGTGCTTGGAAAGGAAAGAAAAATGGGAATAGGTAAGAGCAACTTCTGATGTCTCCAAGGGGGCCCGATCTGTACATTTCAAGGGACCTGTAGAACCAACGTCACCTTCTTAGGGGAAAATTCCAGATTGAGACTTGGGACCAGCCTATGTGTTTGTGCACACGTGTTCACGTTAAGGGTATCGTGGTCAGTCATCCCGGACTCTCTTCTTTCCCCATCTCAGGCTGAGAGTAATCTTGAAGGAACATGTAATTACTGTCTACTCTAGGGCACTCAGTTGGGAACACCCTCATGTAATGACTCTTGAGTTAATTCTGCCTTCAGATGCCCATCTGCTGCTGCTCCTTTGGAAGTCAGTGGGAACCAAGCACCACATGGAAAAAAGGTCATGAGACGGATATTAGTCCCTGCAAGGTCAAGGTTTACTCTTGGGCAACAGAAGTAGTGTGGTGGCATCTTTCTCATGCAGAACCTTCACGCAGATCTCTGCCCTTAGGGATAGAAGCTTCGAAGCAGAACCAACCATTAATCGAATGAGCAGTCTTGGTGGATTTGAAGAGTCAGCAGCACTGATAAAGGAAAGGCATTCGGAAAAATTCTAGAGATAGGATTGTAGCATTTATTTAAAGTTTTAAAACATGCAAAGATGCTGTGCGTCACCATTTTGAGGGAGGGGGATGAATTTGCCTGATCATTGAAGGTGGGGAATGGGGTAGAGGGAAGGCAGGTGGGTGCATTATAATGAAACCTGCAGAATTTATTTGCTAAAAATATCTGATCTATTACTTTGAAATATGACACTCTACTGATGCACTTGGACACTGTTGTGGAGGCCACCAAACTGCTTACGGAAATAAAACTGATTTGTGTGGCAGTATATTGAGTGAGGCTTTAGATTCGTTTCCAGGTGCCCATACTGCTCCTAGCTCTGCCACTGTCTGATGACTTTGTACAAGCGACTTGATTTCTCTCTGCCTCTGTTTCTTCATGTGTAAGAAGAATTGGTGGACTAGATAACTTCCAAGTGCTCCTCTGGGTGCAGCTCTGAGCCTCCCCAGTGCCCCACCTAAACAGTGATCATCTTGAACCACAGCTGTTTGTGTGGTGGTTTCCCTTCCAGAATTAAAGCTCCAAGGGCAGGGACTGGTGGTCCCATTACCCAGCACAGTGCCTGGACATGACAGACACCCAACTTGCCTTTGAAGGTACTAATGAAAGAACGGACACAAGTAAATGCCAACTCCCAAACCCGGTATCAACTTGGCTGTTTCCAGAAATGCCACAGGCCTGGCTGATGGTTCTTAATGGCTTGAATTTCCACCCTCTGTGTCCTCCCTCATTGGTCAGGGGTGGTGGTTTGTGCCTCCATAGTGTGAACTGGAAAATCTTTTAGCAGCATGTAAATTGAGCTGCCTAGAACCAACCTGCTGAAAACACCTTTTAGGAATGACATGATTTCCCAACTGCCATACCTGCTTCTTTGTATGACCATTCTGCTGTCTGTTTCTGTTCTTTTTTCCCTCTCTCCATCATACTCTATTAATTTGAAAATATTACATTTGGAGACTTGCTAAATAAAGAGACCTCAGAGCACAAAATATCCCTTATCCATTTTCTGGGTCCCTATGTGCTTCCTTATAAAGATTTTTTTCTTATTTTTTTACTACATGGCCTTAATTTTATCACTAATCTCTGTGTGACAATTCTTCTACTGTCTAACAATTCTTTTACTGTCTAACTTATTTCTAAAATATTCTCCCACAAGAGTCCCCAACTCTACTCTTATTGATCCCTTGTGCCCCTTTCACTTCTGTCTTTGCTGTTTCATAAAACTTATAAAGTGATTCCTTTATAAGTTGGACCCTTGATGTCAGTCCTTTCCGAGTCCTCCACCAAAATATCCCAGGAGGGCGGTTCTGACAATTGGACTTTCACAGTTCAGGGGCTCTTGGGTCGCTGTCATTTCCATACTGAGCCTGGGGACATACTTTGTTGTCTTTCCCCTAAAACTCGTATTTTCTTTAACGAGCAGTTTTCCCATTGCAGATGAACCACATTACGAATTTAAAGCCTTCAAAACATCTTCAGCGTCACTCTTTTGCGCCATATTGTGAAGGATTCCACTTTTTTTTTCCTTCTCACCACATGTCAACAATACCATTACCTGGTACCTAAGCATGACATTTCCTTGAGACATTTCTTTACAGTTTCCTTACATTGTTGCTTACTGCTTGCTTTGTTTCTTGGCTTTTTCATGTGTCCCACCTCTGCAACTACTCTTCAGAGTACGGGAGAAGAAAAGAGGCATTTATCAAGGGCCCATTATAGGTTGGAAACTTTACATAGTTTATCTTACTTGGCCCCTGTAACGACTGAAAGATGTAAGTATTATTATTATTCCCGTTTTACAGAACAGGGGTCAGAGGCACTGAGGACCTTGCTTAAGGTCACCCAGGTAGTAAGCTCTATGGTCTGACATCACCCTCCACAGTATACTGCAGGGCTAAGTGCAAGCAGGCAACCAATGAAAACCACACCAGTACCCTTTGGTATCATTTACATCAACATTGAACTTGTTCCAACATTTGCAAAGTTTTAGTGCTTTTATTTATTTTCTCGAAAAGTGTCAGATGTGCCCCTTAACGGACTTGTCAAGAGATCCTACAATTCTAGCTTTTCTTCCCCAAGTCCCTGCGTCCTTGGAAATAGTACAACACAGATGCTTCCATCAAGGGAGTCCTCTGTTAATCACCCTTAGCTCTCCTTTGCCACTACCAACAGTCTTTCCCCTACATCAATTTTTTAAACCTCTCCAGAGGAACTGGGAACCCTATTGGTAACAGGTGGACCTAACCTGTGGCTAAAATGGGTAGACTTTAAAAGCCCCCATGATGCGGGCTTCCTGTTTCAGAAAGCACGTTCCTGTTCCTCCTGCTTTATTCCGACCGTTCCTTGCCTGCTCCCCCATCACCTGTTCCACTTCTGCCTTTATATCCTCCCTCCAATTAGCCCATAGACAGTGTTTTCATTGGCTTTACGCTTCCCGTTTTGTCTTTTCCCCCACCTTCCTCTAACCACACGTCCTCTGTCCTGACTTTGTCTGCTGAGAGCTGCATCTACTTTGTAAACCTGACACTGGTGCTGTCCCCCTCTCCCGCCATCAGTATCATCCTGACTTCCCGTAGGATGTTGTGTGTGCTTCCCTCTTGTGTGAGCTACACCAACCATAATCCACCACACTTTTTTTTTTTTTTTGAGGGAGTGAGGTGAGGGAGGAGGGGTCTCTCGCCAATGCCAATGCCACAGCCTTGGATGGCTGGACTTGCTGCCTAGTCTCCTGTGGTCTTTAGTTCCTCTTTATCTGCCCACCTTGGCTCTTGGGATGCCAATCACATTCCAGAGCAGAGTTATAATATCTCCCCACCTTAGGTGGAGTCCAGCATGCGCTCACTGTTTAGGACAAAGAGTTTATCGTCTCCCTGTCTGTGACCTTCCAGTGGGTACAGGTTCATCAGGTTTCCGCCTTTCCTCTGGCTTCCCTTTCTCTTAAGGGGCCCTCACAGCCTACAGTCTGCCTCCTGAATACGGTGGGTAGGGGGCGATGGTGCTCACTTGTCGGGCCTTTGCAATGAAATGCTAATGGGTGTTTGATAGTCACTGCTACGATTTCCAGTGTTTCATGTTTCCCCCTTGTCCCCAAGCCACGGTGTCACACTGAGAACCTATGTGAGATCATTGAAGTTGTTTAGACAGTCAGCGGAGAACTTTTCTGTCTCTGAACTACTCGCTTGCCTTGGAGACTTTGTTTCCTGCCTTGTCTGAGGTTCTTAGGGTCTCTAATTCTCCATCTCTCTTTTTGTAGGGAGAATATGAAAGTCTTCCTGTGTGTGTTCGGCGGGCGAGGGTGGTGGCAGCATGTTTGATGTGACTGTCGTTGCTCTTGGTGGAGCCCACTAGGTCCTCAGCTGCCGTGGGACAGGGTATTAGTGTGAACTGCAGGACGTGTTGGTTTCCTGAGTCGTAGCCTTAACCCAGGCTCTGCTTCCCCAGATAACAGCGACCCAGAGGAGACGGATAGTATTCTCTCCTACTTCTGGGGCCTTTGCAGATCCAAGGCCAGCATCTTCCCCAGGTTGGGTGAGTCTGCTGCTTAGTTGTTGCCTCTTCATCCGATGGGTGTGCAAGTGTCTCTGCTTCGCCGTTTTGGCATTTACCTTGCTTGGGGTTCCACCATCACCTTGGCAGTTTGGGGAAGACTCCTGAGAGATGGGGAGGAGAGTGTCTTTGGTCAGTGTCCCTAGACGCAGAGCCTGAAATGGAAATTCTGGGTGAGAGATGTATTGAGGGAGTGCTGTCTGGAGACACCTGTAGGGGAGTGAGGAAAGAGAGAGGGGGGAGGGGAGGAAGCTGAGTAAGTGCGTGGATTCAGGTGAGGTCTAGCTTCAGCCTGATCCCACGGGGCGCTCTGGAGCATGAATTATACCACAGACTTGTCCCACCTTGAGGCAAGCATACTGGCCAGGTGCATCTCCATGTCAATCAGGCATTGGTTGGGAACTGCCCCGAGGTGAGTCAGTAACCTCCCAGACCCTTCTGGACCAAGGGGGCTCCAGTGGTCAAGGGCGATTCTCAGGAGAAGGCTGCAGCCCTTAGCATCTTGAGACGGCTGTACCGGGGGTGTGGGGGGCACAGGGATCTGAGCAGAGCCACAGCAGCATCTGCTACAGACAGACTGTCCGAGTGTGGGCCTCTGTCTCTCCACCTCCACTTGGAATTTGACGGTGGGCTTCCATCACTCTCCAACATGAGCCCAGGGAAGAGCCATTATAAAGCACCTGGGTGTTGAAGATGGCAGGGTACAAAAACAAGGACTCTGAAGATGCCAATGCCCGGAGCTGCGTTCCACTTCTCTCCCTGCTGGTTGTGCTCACCAAAGCTAGAGGAAGAGAGAATCACTCACCTCATGCTTTCACTCTGTGGGAGCCGGAAACAGAGTAAGAAATAGCCTCTTCCTCTTCCACAGAGGATGGCTTCCCTCTAGGTCCCTTCGGTGGAATTAAGAGCCTCCCTACAGGAGAAACTTTTGGCCTTTGATTTGCCTAGAGCCAAAGGAAAGGATGGGGTATGTAGGCATTACCTGTTACCAAGCAGCACTTTACGGTAAGTCCCCTACGTACAAACAAATTCGGTCCGAGAGCGTGTTCGTAAGTCCAATTTGTTCATAAGTCCAACAAAGTTAGCCTAGGTACCCAACTAACACAATCGGCTATATAGTACTATACTGCAATAGGTTTCTAATACTTTTCACACAAATAATACGTAAAAACAAACACACACAGAAAATAAAGAAAACATTTTTAATCTTACAGTATAGTACCTTGAAAAGTACAGTAGTACCAGCTACCTCACCGCTGCTTTTATGTTGCTTCCGGACATCCTGGGCTTGAAATAAAGATACTGTACTACTGTCCTCTATACAGGACTGTAAAGTACACAAAAGCACAACTACTTTTAGAGGATGCACACACATGACAATATACGCCAGACACGTGAACTAACTTATGTGATTGGACATGCAAACGCACGTTCGCATCTTTGAAAGTTCGAAACTTGAAGGTTCGCATGTAGGGGACTTACTGTATTATAAATGGCCACGTGCCTGGCTCTGTGTGGAGAAAATACCGAAAGATCAGTTCTTGGATTTTTTTTTTTTTTTTTGAGTTTGAAATTAGTTGTGGGGGGGGGCGGAGTTGCGAGGAGGGACGGATCACCTGCATACCTGTACTTGGTTGTAACTCATCTAGCTGCCTCAGGGGAAAGGCCAAGGGATGTGTGTAAGGAAAGCAAGTTGCTGCGGGAGGAAACCACGAGTGCTGAAGGACCATGCTTAGAGTACGCAGCCAGGGTCTTTGTGTGTTATTGCATCTGATGGCCACAGCAAACCCTGAAGGACTTGTTATCTCCAATTTACAGCTGAAGGAACAGAGGCTCTCACATCAGCCTACCTGAGAGCACTGCAGACCTATGAATGGTAAAGATGAGTTTCAAATCAAGCCTGGTTCCTTCTCTAGTCCGTGTTACCCCATCCCTAAACCAGGAGGGCTTGGGTACCCGATTCTGGGAACACTGTGGTCAGGCCCCTGAGGGTATGCTGGCCCAGCGACTCCAGGTTGCCCAGTTCATCCCAGTCCCCAAGGGCTTGTTGCTTCTCCCTCTTGAGCTCCTCTGCCCTTCTCAATCCCCTCCTCTCATCCACCTGCCGTCATGCACACCCATTGTGCACCCTCCCCCCGAGCCTTATGCCAAACCACATCTCCTCTGTGATATTTTAAGATGTCTCCTCCCC
Organism: Tursiops truncatus; assembly: GCF_011762595.2. Taxonomy (NCBI): domain Eukaryota; kingdom Metazoa; phylum Chordata; class Mammalia; order Artiodactyla; family Delphinidae; genus Tursiops; species Tursiops truncatus. The sequence continues at coordinate 26,530,924 of NC_047035.1, read as the reverse complement.
GGAGCCGCCCTAGTGATATAAAGCCCAGTAAAGTACCCCCATTCCACATGTCCAGCACCCATCGCTGATTCCCACAAGGTGTCCGCGCACCCGGAGCCCACAGATGTTCACGGCCGCACTCATGGATACAGGCGCTCGTTCTGTGTGCCCGCTGCTCAGCCCTTTTGGCCACACAGCTTGCGGGATCTTAGTTCCCCGGCCAGGGATTGAACCTGGGTCCTTGGCAGTGAAAGTGCCGAGTCCTAACCACTGGACCTCCAGGGAATTCCCTGCTCCGCCCTTCCTACGTACCCACTCAGAATGCCGCCCACAGGTCTGTCCCCAGCACCGCTCTGTGCTCTGCATTATCTAAACGAAAAGAGAACTTCAAGACACAATGATGTCCCCATGCTGAAGGCGCCTACCTGGTGGGCCGATGCCAGCATTGGACTTAGGGCAAATCTGGGTTCCAAGTCTGGCTCTGCTGTGCCTTCAGTTCATGGTCTCAGGCAAGTTAATGTGCCTCTTTGCACTCAGTTTTCTCACATGTGCAAAGGGGTTGATCAAACCCAGTCTCATGGGGTTGGTGTGAGGGTTAAGTGAGGTGAGGCAGGAGGAAGCACGGGCTCGCGGCTGGGCTCAGGAGCTCTGCCCTCCTCACGGCTCAGTGGCTAAAGTTCACGGACGATGAGTACCATAGGGTTTTCATGGACACAAAGCCCCCAGGGTAGGGGCAGTTCTGATGGTAACAATATTAGTCTAATCTGAAATTCTGCTGACTCAAGAATTTGATCATAGACGTGGGAAGAGGGTAGGAATGAGGTTTGCTTTGCAAGACGTTTCCACACCATTCCTCACTCCTCCTCGACCTTTAGGACCCCATGACACATTTAAAAGCACCACATGCCATGCACAGAGCGGGGAAAGAAAGCACCTTCCCGCCAGCAGCTTTTCCGAGCACCTGGCACGTTTGCTTCCCTGGGTGGAGGGAGGGCTCTGGGGTGCACGGGCCACCATCTGCTGGAGCCTCCATGCCCGGGCCCAGCACCAGCCCGGCCTCCGGGACCCCAGCCCCAGCTTTTGGCAGTTGTCTGGGCTGAGGGAGCCTGGGCTGGGTGACCTCGCAGCTGTGCCTTCAGCCCATCGGGGGCTTGTGTTTCTGTGTCTCTCTGGGGCCCATCCTGGCTGCCAGGCAGAGGGCCCACTGTCCTTCAATAACAGAGGCTCTCGTTGCCCGGCCTGTGCCAGCAGTTGGCAAAGGATCCTCAACCAAGGGGCCCTCTCGCGTCCGTGGCTGCCTGTCCCACCAGGGGCATAGGCCCCAAGTCAGCATGGGTCTTCACCAGCTTTTCCATTTCTCTCTGACAGGTCTGGAAACTCCTTAAAAAATATCCATTCTCACATGAGTCAAAGGGGAAAATCGTGCAGATGGCTCTGAAAGCAGAGATACCTGATAAATTGTACTGAAAGGATATTGACACTAATCTAGGGATGGGTTTTTTCCTAACCTGACTCCATGGAAAATATACAGCTTGTGATGATGATGGAGGGAGGGGAGGAGAAGGAGAAGGAGGAAAGGGAGGGGGAGAGGGAGGGAGCAAGCACACGCCATGCTTGGCGCCCTAGTCCTGTTGTTCCTTCTCATACACAGCAGCCCTAGGAAGTAGGTGCTATAATTTCCCCCAGTGTACAGATGAGAAAGATGAGGTCCAGAGGGGTTAAACCCTCTGTCCCAGGCCACACGGCTGCTGAGTGGCAGCACAGGGATTTGAGGCTGGCCTCTCTCTAACGTGTGCTTTCTTTTTTTTTTCCCCCACATACTTTTACATACATTTTAATATTTGAACCACAAGTATATATTATATATTCAAAAACTTAAAATTTTGTTTAAATTAAGCGGTTGATAGTTGTGTTGCAGTTTTCTTTCTTTGTTTGCCAGATTTTTTATTGTAAAATACACATAACATAAAATTTACCATCTTTACCATTTTTAAGTGATACGTTCATTCATATTTTTGTGCACTATCACCACCATCCACCTCCAGATCTCTCCTCATCTTGTAAAACTGAAACTCCGTAGCCATTAAACAATAAATTCCTATCCCCGCCCTCCCCCAGCCCCTGGCAATCATAGTTCTACTTTCTGTCTCCATGAGTTCGATGGCTTCAATTAGCTCATATAAGTGGAATCATACAGTATTTGTCTTTCTGTGACTGGCTTAGTTCACAAAGTATAACGTTCTCAAGGTTCGTCCATGTTGTAGGATGCATTAGAATTTCCTTCTTTTTTCAGGCTGAATTGTATTCCATTGTATGTACATACCACTATTTGTTATCTATTCATCTGCCAGCGGATGCTTAGAGTGCTTCTACGTCTTAGCTATTGTAAATAATGCTGCTATGAACAAGGATGTACCAATAACTCTTTGAGACTCTGCTTTCAGTTCTTCAGAAATTGAATTGCTGGATCATATGGTAATTCTATTATTAATGCTTTGAGGAACTGCCGTACTGTTTTTCACAGTGGCTGAATTATATTACGTTCCCACCAACAGTCCACAAGGGTCTAATTTCTCTACATCCTCATCAACACTTGACTTTTTCTGGGTTTTTTTTTTTTTTTTTCTTGACAGTAGCCATCCTAATGGATGTGAGGTGGTATCTCATTGTGGTTTTGATTTGCATTTCCCTGATGATTCGTGATGTTGAGCATCTTTTCACATGCTTATTGGCCGTTTGTATATCTTCTGTGGAGAAATATCTATTCAAGTCCTTTGCCCATTTTTTTAGTTGCGTTGTTTGGGGCTCTTTGTTGCTGAGCTTCAGGAGTTCTGTATATATTCTGGATATTAATCCCTTATCAGATATATGATTTGCAGACGTTTTCTCCCGTTCCGTAGGTTGCCTTTTCACTCTGTTGATGGTGTCCTTTGATGTATGGAAGTTTTTAATTTTTATAAATTCCAATTTGTCTCTTTTTCTCTCTTGCTGCCTGTGCCTTTGGTGTCATATTCAAGAAATCATTGCCATATCTAGTTTGCCCTATGTTTTCTTCTAAGAGTTTTATAGCTTTAGGTCTTACATTTAGGTCTTTGAGTGAATTTTTGTGTATGGTGTCAGGTAAGGGCCCACCTTCATTGTTTTGCATGTGGATATCCAGTTTTCTCAGCACCATTTGTTGAAAAGACTGTTTCCCTATTGCATGGTGTTGACAACCTCATAGAAAGTCATTTGACCGTATTTGCAAGGATTTATTTCTGGTAACAGTTACACTTTTAACAGCCATTCCTGCACTGCATTTCAACACTGTGCAATGCTTAGTGGAATTATGGAATATCAAAGCTGTAGGAGACCCCAAACAAGTCATGAATACTTCCGCATTCTGTAGGTGGAAAAACTGAGGCCAGTGGTCAGAGCACTCTCAGTCTAGTGCTCAGGCCAATACAGGACTCTGTGAGGGTCCTCACCTCCTGGAGTGAACTGCGGGGTTGCTGGGAGACTTTTCATGCCTTTTAGCAAATGCTCCATTCTGTGGGCAAATGCACTCATGTGTTTTAGAAATCAGAATCGTAGAATGTAGAGGCGAGTGAGGAAGCATCAGGAGTTGGCCCAGCAGTGAGGTGTGCTGGATGGAAGGCCACTGAAACCCCCCCGAGTCAGGGTCCAGGACCACCATCTTCTGGATGACTCTGGATGGTACCCCCGATCCAGGCACAGGAGCAGCAGGCAGCCTAAATAGCCTGGGTGTGTACAAATCCTATGTTTCTCCGTGGCCCAGGCCCCACTTAGCCCCCAGCACACCTCCTAGGCTCCGCCCTCACCTCCACCTCCCTTCTGCCCTTCACTGCCCTTGAGTCCCAGTTGCTAGCTCTGTTCAAACACTCTATTTTCCTGAACACAGGCCAGGCTGAGTTGCACTCCTGTGTCCCAGCTCACACAGACACATTTACAACTGTTTATCCCCTTCTCAGAGAAGCCTTCCCTCACGCCCCCTCTGGTAGAAGTCACCTCTCTGGCCCTGGTGCACCATGGACCCTGTGCCCCCTTCTCCACTCTCCCTGGAATTAGAGTGACGTGTCTTCCTGCCAGAGCTGAGATCTCTTGAAACTGTGTTGCAAATGTTCAAAAGACTGTCCTAAAGAGATATGTGTGTGTGTGTGTGTGTGTGTGTGTGTGTGTGTGTGTGTGTGTGTGTGTAATCCTCAGTGCACACAATAGCTGCTCAAAACACTTTCGTGAATCCAGTTCAGAGAGGGAGCAATGAGTGAAAGGTCCGGTTGTGAAGGGAGCTGCCGGCTCAGCATGGGCCACGGCTGGGAGAGTGAGGGCTGGGGGAGTGAGGGCTGGGAGAGTGAGTCGGGGGCTCATCGCCAGGGTTTTACGGTACTCAGGCAAAAGCAATTGCGTATTTGTTTGGCCACCATGCCCCACTAACTCCAGTGTAAAATCGGATTTTCATTCTGGGAAAGGGGCCACCGATAAGCTTGTTTTCCCAGGGCCCAGGAAAGAGTGAAGAGAAGGAGGCGGTTCCCAGCTGAAGAATAAATGATCAAGTCAATTTCAGGTTTAATTTCCCTTTGACCTCATGTCCCTGACTGTCACTGCCGCCAAGCAGTGCCGGTGCCAGCAGGTCACCCCTGCATGCCAATTCCCCATCCCTGTCCCTCTGCAGGGAGCTGGAGGCTGTGTGTGCCCCTCCACACTAGCTGTCGCAGCTGGAAACAGCTGTGCGCATCACAGACACCGCTCAGCCCAAGCCAGGCGCTGACCTGTGCAAACACAGGAGGAACTACAGCCACGCATAAACAAATTAGCATCCTTTAAAAGGTGAAAAGCTCCATAAGATGTCTGGGTTTTGTTTACGGCTTCGAGGTGGGAGTGACGGGGAGTCGGATTAAATCACTGGGGTGCGCATGCGGTGCTGGCCCTCCTGCTTCCTCTTGCTTCCCCCCACCCCTCGGGCACGCGGACACAGCCCTGCCTTAAATGGCCGCTGCGTCCGCCCTGGTCCTGCCGTTGTTCCAGCCAGCCCGGGTCCCAGCAGGTGTTCCCTAATTAGCAATCTCTTCATTTCCAATCAAAGCACAAAGCGGCCCCAAAAGCCTGTCTTTACGAGGGAGCCAGCAGCGGCTAGGGATGTGCGGGGGGATAATTGTCTTCGCCAGTGGCGGCAGTAAGCGGGTTGGCTAATTCATTATTGTAATAACTTTGCTTGTCCTTGGGGAGGTGGGGTGGGGGAGGGAGGAAGGGTAAGGGGGGAGGGGACTGAGTGTGGCTGAAGGTGGGGCGGGGTGAGGGTCTGGGGCAAAGGGGTGGGGAACAGAGGAGCGAATGAACGATGCACCTGCTCGCTCGGGTCTCCCCGACTGGCTGGGCACCCGCTTCCCACGGCGGGTGAGTGACAGCCCCCAGCAGGGCAGCAGCCACCAAGTGGCAAGGCATCCAGACTTTCCACGGCGCAGGGAGGGGCCCTGGATTCCGAAGAGGCTCTGGGCTCAGGGAAGATCACGCTCCATTACCCTCTGGGGCCTGAGGGGCTGAGGCTGGGTGGTGGGGTCCCTGGAGCCAGGCTTCTGTCTTCCCAAGGGCTGAACTCTTGGACCTTGACCGTCATCCAGCCTGGACACAGTGGCAGAGGGTCGCCAGTTAGAATGCCCCAAAGAGCTGCCTCATACTTCTGTTGGCAGAACGGTGTGGATGACAACTCAAAGACCCTTCCAAGTTTGCAGGGGCCACAGAGGTGGCTGAGTGCATCCCTAAAATGAGGCTGAGGTGACCCCAGGTCGGGTTGCCCCCTTGCTCTCTCTGGTGCACTCTCCCTGGCCCATTTCTCCCACAGCGAGCAGGGCCTGGGAATAAAAGTTTGGAGAGCCCCTCCCTGGCAGCCCCGGGCTGGGTAGTCAGGTGGCTTTGTGAGGGATTCAGAATTCCAGCTGAGCTTCCATCTGAAACCAAATACAGGTAGAGAGGCAGGAAGGGAGGGTGAGCCCAGTGGGAGAAACAGCATGGGCAAAGGCACAGGGGGAATCCTGGGACGGGGGGTGAAAAGCGTCAGGTCTGTGGGAGGGGGGATGGGTGAGGGGGCGTGCTGAGGACTCCCGGGAAATTCTGGGAATGGAGGGGGAGGCCGGCCCAGGGAGGGCCTGACTGGCAGCCGAGGGCTCAGTCTTCATCTCTTGTGCCCCCAAATTAACAGCACAGCAGCCCTGCTAGAGAGCCTGCAGATGGCCTTGCCCTACCCTGGAGGAGAGGTGTTAGGGTAAACCCTCAGCTTGGGACTCAAGGGAAATGGCCTGGACCGGAGCAGGGATCCAGGGGGCCAAAGGGAGAAGGACAGGCTTTCCCAGACTCCTCCCTCTCCCCTGCAGCTGCAATCTCACATCCGCCGGGTGGAACTTGTCAGGGGACATTAGAAATGGACCAGCCCTCGCCTGACCACTCACTGGCCTGCCTCTGAGCTGAACGCTTCCCCTGGCTGTAGTGCCCTGTGGTGGCCACCCAGTGGCTAGGATCGTGGGCTCTGGAATCAGAAGGCCTGAGGTCACATCCTGGCTCCATCTGCTATTCACCTTTGCGTGCCTCAGTTTCCCCATCCATAAACTTGGGATGAAAGAGTCCCTATCTCATGTGAGTTAATACCTGTGAGGTTCATAGCACAGAGCTGGCTGTGGTGAGGACTCCAGCCATCTAGTGCCTGCCCTTAAAGACATAGGGGTGGGAGTAAGAGGTACAAAGTACTAAGTATAAAATAAATAAGCCACAAGGATATATATTACAGCACGGGGAAGATAGCCGATACTTCATAATAACTATAAGTGGAGTATCATCTTTAAAAATTGTGAATCACTATGTTGTACACCTGAAACTTATTTAATATTGTAAATCAACTATAGCCCAATGGAAAAAAAAAGACATAGGGGTGGAGAGGGGGACGTGTGAGGGTCTGGGGAGGGAGCTTCATGGCCCTGCTTCCACCCAGTTTTTTTCCTTGCTTGTGAAGCGGGACAGGCGAGGCTGTACTGGGACCCTCCAAGGTCTCAGGTTGAAGGATGATGGGAGGGGGTGAGAGGTGGGACGGGGGTGGAGGGGGCGCTGTTGTGCTGGGCAGCACCCTGTCCTCTTGTCCAGGGACTAACTGGGAGATCTCCACATTGACCTGGAGACAGAGGCCCAGCCTTGTTCCCTCTCAGCCCTGCCCCGTCTCTGTGCTTCTGATGGAGAGGAGCTGCGGCGGTTCCTAGACCCTGGGGGGCAGGGGGTGAGGGGTGACTCCCTGACTGTGCTGACTGGGAGTCTCCCTGGTCCTGGACTTGGTCTGACCCCCGGAACAGAGTTTAGGAGGCCTGATGCCCAGCCCCCAGACCTCTCAATAATGGTCATTGCCTTTTTTTTTTTTTAATATTTATTTATTTATGGCTGTGCCAGGTCTTAGTTGCAGCATGCAGGATCTTCGTTGCAGTGTGCGGGATCTTTAGTTGCGGCGTGCAGACTTCTTAGTTATGGCATGTATGTGGGATCTAGTTCCCCGACCAGGGATTGAACCCAGGCCCCTTGCACTGGGAGCACGGGAAGTCCCCCGATGGCCATTGCCTTGGGGCACTGTGGCTTTGGTCCCTGCCTCTCAAACTAGCTTAAGAGTCAGAAAAATCAAAGAGCCGGTCTTGCCTATACCCCCTGCCCCCGCCAATTTACAGATCATTCTTTCAACAAATATTCACGAAGCATCTATTTTGTGCATAGCGGGAGAATCCAGTGTTACACAAGTAAATAAGAAGATGGTTGGGGCAGCCTCTCTCTGAGGATGGAGACAGCTTCTCTGAGGAGGTGACATTTCAGCTTCAGCCTGAGTAACTGGGAGAGCGCTAAATTAGGATCTGTGTGGGCTAGAGCAGTGTTATCCAGTGGAAATATAATGCAAGCCACAAACGGAAGCCATTTGGGTAATTAAAATTTTTCTAGTAGCCACATTTTTAAAAAGTCAAAATAGACAAGTAAAATTAATTATGTATTTTATTTAACTCAATATATCAAAATATCATTTCAACATGTAATCAATGTAAAAAATTATGACTGAGATATTTTACATTCTTTTTCTTGTACTAAATCTTCAAACTCTTTGTGTCTATTTTACACTCACAGCACTTTTCAATTCAGACTAACAACTGCATTTCACGTGCTCAATAGGCACACGTGGCTCGTGGCTGCTGTATTTGACAGCACAAGTCCAGAGGTTAAGAGTACGAAGTCTGGGGCTTCCCTGGTGGCGCAGTGGTTGGGAGTCCGCCTGCCATGCAAGGGACGCGGGTTGGTGCCCAGGTCCGGGGGGATCCCGCATGCCGCGGAGCGGCTGGGCCCGTGAGCCATGGCCGCTGAGCCTGCACATCCGGAGCCTGTGCTCCGCAGCAAGAGAGGCCACAACAGTGAGAGGCCCGCGTACTGAAAAAAAAAAAAAAAAAAAAGAGTACAAAGTCTGGAGCCGCTTGCTAGCTGTGTGACCTTGGGCAAGTTGCTAAACCCCTCTGTGCTTTGGTTTCTTTACCTGCAAAATGGGGTAGTAATAGACCCTATCCCTTGTAGTTGTTATGAGAATTAAGCTCATAAACATAAAGAACTGAAATAGTGCCTGGCCCTGGCCGGTAGAAAGTGCTATTAGATGTTAGCTATTAATAAGAAGAATTAGAAAACTGAGAATAATAAATCTCTGAAGGAAGAGAACTCACTCAAGGCAGAAAACAAAGAGCAGAAGGAAGAGTGGAAAGGCTGGTGGCCGGGCGGGGTGGTGAGGGGCAGCAGAGGAGGCCAGCAGGGTGGACACCATCAGGACACCACGAAGAGCTTGGTTTCCTTTACAGCTCCCTGAGCAGAGCCTGAGAAACCAGAGAGAAAATTCTAGGGGCTGAGACTTTGCCTGACACCTGTTCCTGTCTCAAGGGCTGGGGTGGGAGCCCCGGGTGGGAGGCCTGGTGTATCCCTCAGTCTTCCCCATCTTGCTCTGACTCTGAAACTGTTGCATGCTTCCCACTCACAGCCGTCTGGGAAGCACCGGGGCGTCAGCTGGAGGGGGAATATTAATGATTCAATTTTCAACCGGGTTCCACTCCAGGGCCTCGCCTGCGACATGCATTTTTAATCATAACAAAACAGAATGACAAAGGGAGTCATTTGCAGCAAGGCAGCCCCTGCTGGCTGGCCCCCCTGAAGGGTCTGCTTAGGGGGTTGTGGGGAGCTGGCTTCCCAGCCCACAAGACATTCCCCATTCTGGTGCCAGCACTGTTCCCCGACTTCCTAGAGGGTCTAGCTGTGGCGCCAGTCTCCGGCTGAGCCATGCACTGCAAGCCATTCTCTCTGGGCTGTGACTTTCTTCCAAAAGGGGGCTACTGGGTTAGGGGAACCAGAAACACTGGGTGCGCATCTGTTAGGGCTGGTAGAAGCTGGGGGTAGCAGAGACTTGACCATCTCCCTAAGGGTTCTGGCTGGTCCACAGCAGGGACAAGGAACCGTGGGGGTGGTGAGGGGCCACGTGGGTATGGAGGTTGCAGAGAATTTGACCTGCCCGTCCTCCAAGACCTGGAGTCGTTCTTCTGTCTCTGAGCCTCTGTCATGCTTGGGGTTGGTTACACGGAGCGGGCCTTCTGAGCTGACCTCACCGTGGTGATACCTGGTGATTGGCTGGCCCTTCTCTGAAGGAAGCTGCACCTTAGTTCCCTGTTGGATCACCTTCTGCCGTCTGCTGGGTCCTGGCCCATCCTGTTTGGTGACTAGCTTTGCACTGAGTCAGTCTGGAATGTTCTTCCTCGTTCTTCTTGGAATTCTTGAGAGTCCCGCTTGCATCCCATCTCCTCCATGAGCCTTCCCTGGCTGCCGGGCCACAATGACAGTCACCATCAACCAGCTCCTGGTCTCCTTTCCAATCACATTACCCAAGTCTGCACCATCCCCTTGGCACTTTTGCTGCCCTCTGACCGTCCCTCTGTCCATCCTCCCAATCTCCGAGCACCCAGTATGCACCAGGCGCTGTGCCTGCTTGCTCCGTCTAGTGGGGAAGGCAAATGGTCAGCCCCTAAACCTTTTCACTGTAACGGAAGTGCTGTAGTGGGAGGCATAAAAGAAGCTGTAGGGACCAGGGGCCAGGGTGCTTTAATGTGTACATGCTATTTATTCCACCAGCATTTATGAAAGACCTATCTGTGCCAGGCACTGTGCTGGGTGCTGCAGCTACAATGGTGGAGAAAACAGCCGTTTCTCCACCTTCACAGAGTTTACAGTTTGGTGGAGAGGATTAAACAAACCAACAGGTGTCCCATGCTTCTTTTTGTATCTGCCCTTGTGTCTTGTACACAGCAGGTGCTCAGTAAATGCTTGCTGGCTGGCTGGTTCTCAGTTGCCTAATTCTCAGATTGTGTCACCTTCTTCCCCCTTGCTCTATAGTTATGAGGCTGGTTCCCAGGTTGGGCCTTTACCTACTGCCTGCCAGGAAGCCCCTGTCCTGATTTGGCTAACTCTGATCTCAGGTGTGATAAATTAATAACAGCAACCACCAACGTTTATTAGGTGCTTGTTATGTGTCAGGTGCTAACCACTTTGCCAATACAGGTAATACCATCCTATTTAATCTTTACAACGACTCCATGGAATGGGTACTATTATTCAACCCATTTTACCAAAGAGGAACGTCAGGCACAGAGAGGTTAAGTCACTTGTCTGAGGTTGCACAGCAAGTAAAGGGCAGAGCTGGGAAAGAAACCCAGGCAGCCTGACCCGAGTCTGTGCTCTAAACCATACTGGGTCGCCCTGCAGCTGCCTACTATCATATATAAAATAGGTCAGAAAGACCTTTTCACCCCATTTGCAGAAACTTGCTGCCTTTTAGTTGACAGCCATTGCTAGCTACTTCTAGGCTGTGCACCACACCCTCCAGGAATCACAGAAGGCCTTGCTGGGAGGCCTCAGAGGTCCTCTTCTGCACCTCTCTCATGTTTCAGCCAAAGGAACCAAGGACCGGGGACGGGAAGGGGCTGGTGCAAGGGCTTAAGACCAAGTCTTCACTGAATGGGCCTCCTGGCCCAGGCTAGCCTCAACCCTGGGCTGACTTCCTGAGCATTGTTTTACAGGGGTTAGTAGACTGGGGGGCGGACAGCTGGTCTCAGATGGAGGGGGCAGAAAGGCCTATGAGCAGCCCCTGACCCCTTGAGTCTGTACCTGCCTCTCAGCAATCTTTGAACTCCATCGACCCTTATTCCTGGGCTCTTGGGCCCACGGCTGTCTGCCCTCCTCGCCCTATGCCCCCATTTCATAGCCGGCGCCTCCCTTCTCCTTTACATTGTCTTGCCCCTGGGGTGCCAGTCAGCATCAGCCCATGCTTCTCCCCATGTGGCCCAGGGCAGGAGTGGGAGTAGGGAGTCTGCCCCAAGGACCCTCCTCGCTCTTCGTGCATCCCAACACATGCGCTAGCCTGTCCTGGGTGTGGGTATGCAGTAGTGAACAAGACAGACGGAAGTCCTTGCCCTCGTGGATCTTACATTCATGTGTGTCGGGGGGTGGGAGGGAGCAGATCAAAACAAAACAGAACCAAACCTAAGATAAAAAATGCAGTTAGTATATTAAATAGTTAAGTATATGGAGAAATAGGAAAACAGGAGAGCCGGAGAGCCCTTACTGCAGTTGAGTAGAGACCTGAAGGAGGTGAGGGAGGGTGCCCTGCAAAAGTCCAGAGAAGTGTCAGGACTAGGGAGCACACAGCAAGTGCGAAGGTCCTGAGGTCGAAACGTGCCCAGTGTGTTCAAGGCACAGCAAGGAGGCTGGTAGCTGGTGTGGAGCAAATGAGAAGCGTGGAAAGAGATGCCGTGAGAGAGTGAACCTCAGAGGATGAATGGACACCCTCTGATGCCATTGACTGAAGGTGTCAATGAGAGACAGAAATCACTTGCAGTGGCCCTGAGGCTGCCTGTCCAGTGGGTGGGAGTAGAGGACTCTCACCATGGAGTCAGTCTCCCTGAGCTGCCCATTAATGATTGGCTCAAGACATAAGAGAGGGTCTGTGAAAACCACTGGCAGGTAGAAAAGTACACAGTGGTAGTAGTTTCTGTCCTTCCAACCCCTGCTTCTTGACCAAGGGAGTTATGGAAAAAGACTGGTCCACTTTCACCCCTTGTCCTCCTCTCACCTTCCATGGTACTGTGGGCAGAATCCGTAGAACTTTCTAGGGAATGGGTGATGGGGAGTGTGTTGAGGTGGGGGCAGGTGCTTGACTTTTTGTCTGGCCGAAGCTCCATCACCTGGAATTCTTTACAATGGAAATGATCTTTCTCTTCATTCCGGGAAAGGACTCTTCCAAGCTCCCGTTCGCACAGCTGCGCTAGGAAGGAGGCCTCAGTCAGGCAATGACTTTGCTAGGAACTTAGGAGCTCCTGGTCGTTGTTTTGAGGAGACTGTACCCAGGGGACACTCAATGAACACAGCCTCATTATTTACGACCCCGTCCTGCGTCTCCTGCTTGCCCGGAGGTAGGAGGCCCTGATGTGACATGTCCCCTGTGGGGAGCGAGCCACAGGGCTAAGGCTATTTTGCCCAGTGGAGCCTGAGGCTTCTGCTTCCTGTGCTTACGCTGCCCCTCCTTCTTCCCGCCTCCAGCCGCCTCTCTCAGATTTAAGGGCAGGTTTTATTCCCGAGCTGCCTGAGGGCTCCTCTTTCTGATATTATTAAAGGCTCCGTAATTCTCCCCTCATTAATGATTGGCATATTTTTACCTCTCACTAAAGGAGCTTCAGGGCGACTCCCGGGGGCCCTACTCTCCGAATGAAACAATTTCATCCTGCTCCAGAAACGCATTAAAAAGGTTTGTCAGGATCTTATCACCAGTTAGAGAAAGCTAATCAAATTACTTCTATTTATTAGCTGGTACAGCACTGTGTCATCCCATGAAGCGCCCGCCTAGGGTGGGCAGGAACAGAGAGCACCCTGGCTGCTGGAAGAGGGCACTGCTCGATGCCCGGCCTGCGGCTCAGCCCCTCTGCCCCCCTGGCACCTTGGCACCAGCCCTGCCTCACAGGAGAGCCGGGCTGAGCTATTGGCACACCTAACTGCAGTCACCTATGACTCAAGCGTGATGGCCCCTTGCGGGTACCTGCGTATTCTCATAGACAAGAGGGCACATCTCAGCCCCACACTGCCTGTCCTTGGCAGAGCTGGGAAGGAAATTGCAGTGTATTTATAAGAACACATGCATTCTCCCCTACTTTGGGAGAGAAGAGTATAGACTATTTTGTTTTCCTTTGGGGAATAGGGTTTTAAAAAAAAAAAAGAATAGAAAGAAAGAAAGAAAATAGTGTTTTTAAGAAAACAGTACAGAAAACAGTATGTATCTACCACCCCAAATCAACGATTGATAATATGTTGTTAAAACAGGAAACATATATAACAACAGAATTCACATTTCGGGTAAGTTAGAGACTGCTTTGTGCCCATCCTCCGGTTCCCTTATTCCCCACACTCCCTCCCCAGTGACAAGTATCATGAATTTATTAAGTATATTTCTAGGCTCTTAAAAATTCTTTAAAATAACGTATGTGTGTCCAAGGATGGTACAGTCTGTTGGGAACTGTAGCTCATTTCCACTCTGTAGCACCATGGGTGTCAGCCAGCATGAACGGTGGCATCAAGTTGCAGCTTGCAGCTCTGTGACCCTGGGCAAGTAACCTAACTTCCCTATGCCTCAGTCTCCCTACCTCTAAATTGGGAATAACAACAGCACCCGCCCGCCAGGGTTTGTTGTGAGGATGAAGTGAGATAACAAACGCGCTGGGCCATGTGCCTGGCAGGTGGTGAGTGCTCGCAGATAAAGGACGTCATCATCAACATCCTCTCTCCCCCTTCCGCTTGCACCTCATGGGGGGGCCCATGTGGTTTCTGGGCTCCACCTCAAGTGTACGTGTTCATGCCCACCCAGCCTGAGGCTGCTTCTGGATGTGTGGTGTCCAGTTGTGTGGACGTGTGTGCGCTCTTTGCAAGGAATTCTATGGTTCGCCGTGTGGAGGAGGCGGGCTGGGTGGGAGAACTGGGCCAGGCTGCCTGGCGTCTTGGCCCAGCATCCCCTGAGCAGACCCAGGCTGGAGCAGAGGAACAGCCCCCTGGCCTGGCCAGCCCGAGGCAATGCGGGCTCTTCCAGCTGCACAGCTGTCTCCACGACCCCAGGAATGGTTCAAAAGGCCATGCCGCATGCCTCATCACGGCGCACAAAAGGACATATTGATTGGTTTGTAGGAGCATTTCCTGGGGTCCTTTATATCTCTCTCCCTCGCCACCATGATGAAGAGGCTGAGTGCACAGAGGAGGGGAGAGGCCGGCACACATCCATCCGGGTGGGCTTTCTTCATCTTATCAATCAGGACTTTAATTAGACACGTCCGAGAGGGCAGTTCCGTCTTGGGGCAGGCGGCAATCTTTATCAAGCATGCCACATCTCTAATTACCGTGTACTGACAGATAACAAGTCGGGGGTAGGGTGGGGAGCCCAGGAGGCAGGGAAAGGACAGCAGGGCCTGGTGAGCAGCCGTTCACCCAAGGAGAGCGTCCTTTCCAAGCAACCTGGAGGGAGTCGCTCTGGCCCTGATACCCAGGGGCAGGGGATGTGGCCTCAGATAACAGCCCTCAGAGTGATTGCAGGGATGGGGCCTGGGGAATGGCCAGGCCAGGAGATGGACGGGTGTAAGGATCCCCATCTCCAGCCCCTGAACTCCGGATACTGGCTCCTTTCTTTTCTATAGCTCTGAATTCCACGTTGGCTCCGTGTTTTCAATGACGTAGAAAGGGCAAGGAAATTCTAAGTTTGAATCCTAGGGCTGGGCTACTTGGCTCCATGTCAGTCTGTTTCTGTGACCTCAGACAAGTAGCTTATCCTCTCTGGGCTCACTGCGAACCGGGGATGGTCGCACCACTCGTGGGATTGCTGTGGCCGTGAACTGAAATATGTCCAGGGATGTGTGTGTTTCCCTCCTCGCCTGCCTTTCCGTCCTTCCCGTCCATGTGGTGGGAGTGGGGACAGCTGACATCATCAAAGGCTAAAGACAAAGCCTCCTGCCATTCCGGGGTGAGTCTGTTGCTCAGCAGTGTTGAAAATCATCAGGGATGGTGGAGCTGGGGCTGGAAAATGAGGTACAGAGCAGCAGGCTGGTGAGCTCCGCCTCGGGTGAGGTCCGCTGCCTCCGAGGTGACAGGAACACACGTGGGGTCAGGGACCTGAACTGGGATGCTTGCGCTCTTATGAGTGTGTTCAATTGTTTATTATCTCTAAGCCTCAGTTTCCTCACGAGAACGGTGTAATCACCCCTCCCTCCAGGGCTGGGAGGTTGGCCCATGAAGTACGCAGACTCGGCCCAGCCCTGCACCCAGGTAGCGGCTTGGTGGGTTCATTGAGATTGAGGTTGCCCGACCCCGCTCTAATCCACACATGCCTGGTGCTTTCTGAGACCTGCCGTTTCTCAGAAGAGCGGGCTGCATGGTGCTCACTTGTCTAGACATCATCCCAGCTCCTTGTTCACTGGTTCTCAGGCTGGGGGCCTCCTGTCCTGATGGCCCCTACCCTCATACCACATTCGGGCCTCTTTCGCAGATACCTCAAAGGCACACCCTTGGCCAGGCCTCCAGTAACCAGCTCCTGTGGTCGCTCCCTGTGGCCTCCTGTCCCACAAGGCCTCCCAGCTCTCCTGACACCATGGAAGCCTTGTCCCCAGACCCCAGCGGCCAGCGCTTCTCTCAAGAGACTTGGCTTTAAAGCTTTCACACGCTTCCGGCCTCTGGGGTCTCAGGCCAAGTCCCAGGAAGGTACCCTGGGGTTCCCAGGGTAGAGTGGGGAACAGAGGCTCAACGCTAGCTCTTTACGAAGTATTTAATTGATCAAAACAGCCTTTCTAGACCGAGATCTTAATCCCTGCTCGGATAGGTGAATAAACTCACCCACTGTCTCTCAGAGCCAGAATTTGAACCTAGTTCTGGAGGTCAAGTTGATCTTCTTCAAACTACTCAGACAGGCAAGTGAGAACGTTCAAAACTGGATGAGACCGGGCACCACAGGCTCGGGGATACTCTGAGAATGTCCCTAGGTGATAATTCTTGTGAGATGCTTTTAACAAGCCAAGACTCACCTTTCCCTAAACGGACAGCCCCAGGTCTGTTGGAGAATGGCATAGAAGGTGGCGCACTCAGAGGCAGGGTTTATGGCCCCTGAGAGCGCCCCGTGAGGCCATCGGCCTGGTTGACGCTGGGCATGGGCTGACGGGGACCCCACGGTGGAGTTCCAGAATGCCAGGCTGGTTGGGACATGAGAGGACAGGTGGTGGAGGTGGCCATGAGGGTGAACAGAAGGGCAAAGCTCAGCCTCGTCTTAGAGACATCAGGACGTATGTGTGGGGGAGGAGCTAACACACGGACCCCCCAGGGAACAGCAGAGGGCTCACTGGACGGCAGAATGGGCATTCACAGGAAGGAGCGGGCCCCTCTGCTTCTGCAGATCACACATCTTTCAGAAGAGGTGGCATCCTAGCAGGGAAGAATGAACATGGTGAGCAAAGGTGGGGGATCGGGGAAAACTTGGCAAGAGCCCTAAGCAGGCCTGCAAGCAAAGCCCACCGAGCTCCAGGCCTTTCCAAGACCAGGAAAGCACTGCCGATCACAGAAATGGCATCCCTCCCCCCGACACATAACACGTTACACGTACCTCCACCTGCATTCTTCCCCAGTCACCGGCTACCCTGGGAGGTAGGTGATAGGATCATCCCCATTAATCCAGATGAGGAAACAGGTGCTTAGGAGCATGGTCTATGGTTTGAATTCGGTCCACCTGAGCTTTGATTTTCTCATCTGTAAAATGGGAAGAGTAACATTCATGCCACAGAGTTGTTAGACAGCTGTTACTTAGCATATTTTCCGGCTCAGAGTAAGAACTCTGTAAATAGTAACTGCCTGGATTCTTCATTCATTCGTTCATTCATTCGTCCATCAAGAAAATACTTGTCAAGTTCCTACTCCATGCCAGGCACGGTACCAGGTCCTGGGATCACAGCAGCAAACTTGACAGCCAAGTTTCTACTCTTTTTTTTCTTTTATAAATTTATTTATTTATTATTATTTTAATTTTTGGCTGCGTTGGGTCTTCGTTGCTGCATGTGGGCTTTCTCTAGCGTGGTGAGCAGGGGCTACTCTTTGTTGCAGTGCACGGGCTCTAGGCGCATCGGCTTCAGTAGTTGTGGCACGCGGGCTCAGTAGTTGTGGCATGTGGGCTTCGCTGCTCCGTGGCATGTGGGATATTCCCGGACCAGGGCTTGAACCCATGTCTCCTGCATTGGCAGGCAGATTCTTAACCACTGTGCCACAGGGGAAGTCCCCCAAATTTCTGCTCTTGAGGGACTTGTGTTCTAGTGGGGAGGTGGGAAGTGACCAAGTAAACATAGAGTGAGATCCCTGCGAAGTGGAATAATCGGTGAGGAAGGAATTAAACAGGGTGGTGGGGAGATAGTGGCTGGAGAGACGGAGAGATCGTCTAGATCCCAGGGTATGCAAAGAAGGCAGCTCAGGACTTCTTGACATTAGCGGGAAGTGTGAGAATGACCCAGTCATGCCAAGAGCAGCCCAGGTAGAGGGAACAGCACGTGCCAAGACCTGGGGTCCTGAGAACAGAAATGTGTGGAGCACAGTGAGGCAGAGGGTGGTCCAAGAAGAAGTTGGACAGATGGACCCACAGGGCCTCGTAGGTCATGGTTAGGAGATGGTGGTTTATTCTAAGCACAGTGTGAACTCCTGGAGTGGTTTTAAGGACGGGAGAGGTGGTGTGATGCAGTGCTCGAGAGCATGGAATCTGAAGCCAGGCTATCTGGATCCGAGTCCTGTGTAACCAACCCCTCCCAAAACTTATTGTTTTAAATCAATAAAAATCATTAATTTTGCTCACAAACCTGAAACGTGGGCAAGGCATGGGGAGAATGGTTTGTGGCTGACCTGTGTACATCAAACTGGGCTGGAGCTAGAGGAGATGGCTCACCCACGTATCTAGCAAGTGGTGCCGGCTACTGGCTAGACTGTCAGCTGGGGGCCTCAAGCCCTCCCCACGTGAGCCTCTGCTGCTTGGGCTTCCTCACAGCATGGCGCTTGGGTTCCAAGAGCAAATATTCCAAGCTGACTGGCTGCTTCTGATCTGGCTTTAGGAATCATGCGTCATCACTTTTGCCCCATTTTATTGACTAAGCTAGCCACTGGGGCCAGCCCAAACTCAAGGGGACAGGAATCAGACTCCATTTCAAAATAGGAATTTAACCTTGTACCAGAGAGTACCATGTACCAGGGAGTTTGGAGAGGTAGGTTAGGGCAGAGATAGATCAGGCAAAACCTTGTCAGTCATGGTAAGGAGTTTTTATCTTATTCTAGGTGTGATGTGAAGTCATTGGGTGATTTTAAATGGGCTGACTGCAAATGTGGTGGGTGATAGCATGCATTCTTGGAATTAGGCTGCCTGGATTTCAGTGCCTGTACTAATTAGCTGTGTTACTTTGAATATGTTTCGTAACTTCTCTGGGCTCAGTTTCCTCACCTATGAAATGGGATTAGTAACGGTACCTACCTCAGAGGGTTGTTGTGAGGATGAAATCAATGTAACTGTTGCTTGTAAAGGACTAGAACAGTGCGTGGCACATATGATGTGCTCAAAACCTCCTCTGTTACCATTAGAGATATGCTTTTGAACACTTGCTCTGGCTGCCATGCAGGGAAGGCATTGCAGTGTGACTTGAGTAGGATCAGGGAGGCTCAGTTACGTGGTGGAGCCAATATTTGAATTTAGACCTTTCAGGTGCTCTGCACACATGCGTCTCCTTAGGTATTTACTGTGTGCAGGTTACTGTCTGTGTTTGTTTCCTAGGGCTGCTGTAACAAAGTACCACAAACTGGGTGGAACAGCAGACATTTATTCTCTCACAATTCTGGAGGCTGGAAGTCCAAAATCAAGGTGTCTGGCAGGGCCACGCTCCCTCCACAGGCTCTAAGGAAGGATCTGTTCCATGTGTCTCTCCTAGCTTCTGGTGGTTGCCAGAATCCTTGGAGTTCTTGGCTTCTAGATGCGTTACTCCCATCTCTGCCTCTGTCCGACATGGTCTTCTCTGTGTGTCTGTGTTCCCGTGTCCAAATTTCCCTCTTCTTATGAGGACTTTAGGGCCCACTCTAATCCAGCATGACCTCCCCTTAAGTTGATGACATCTGCAGGGACCCTGTTTCTAAATAAGGTCACATTCACAGGTGGACATGCATTTTAGTGGTACAGCAGTCATTACACTGTCAGGGCTGTTTTCGGGGCTAAAATGATAGAATAGCTGCAGATCCTGCTTGAAAGATGAAGGAAACCTGCTACATGGATAACTGTCACACCTGGTAGGGAACTGCTATATGGCCTAAGGGGGAAGTTAACAGCCCCGCTGAGACCCTAGAACCTGGCGTTTCTCAGTACCTCCAAGGCCAGACCCTGAAATGACTCCACCAGCCAGGACAAAACACTGGGTCTCCTGGGTTCTAAACCAGGAGGCGGAGAGGATAGGAGCTTTGTGTCTGCCGGAGGGACTCCTCTGGGGCCAGGCCAGGGCGCTAGGTGCTCGGTGAGCTGGCAGGGAAAGCCGGCCACCAGGCCAGCCCTTCCCATGTCCCAGCAGCCGGCTCTGCTGCCTCTGGGGCCTGGGGTCCACCTGGCCAGGCCCTGGGGGCGTCTTCCCGGCCCCTCCTACAGGCTGTCCCCGACCAGGCTGAGCCAGGCCCTGCACAGTCTGAGGAATGTGCCCGGGATCAACCGGGATTCAGTAATTGGACCGTTGTTCTTTCATTTTGCCACGTCGTAGCATGCGGATTACAGACACCACACGCTATAGATTTCCTGTCAGACCTCATGAATCAGGCCCCACTGTCTTATTTACCACTGGCCAGCGGCTATGAATATCATCGCCCTCAACACTCGCTCACAGGCCCGTGCTAGTGCACCACTGCCCACAGAGACGGCCTGTTCTGGGTCTCCAGCCACCTCGACTGGGGAGGTAGCAGGAGGGAGCCTTTCCCCTTCTGCCTCCCTGCCCCTGCCCCGTTCCCCTTGGAACAAGCTAGAGGCCTGGTCGCCCAGGCAGCAGCCTTGCTCTGGAAGGAGATGGTTTCGTTCAGACTTTATTTTTTCTCATCCAACTTGGGCTTATTGTCTGTGGACTTAGGGACGGGTCCAGCCTCTAGACTAGCCTGCAGTCAGTCTATGCCCGTCCATGCAGGCAGTGAGAGAAGATGAATATTGTGCCCAGGCCCTGGGGCCAGAGAGATGGGGCTTAAATCCCAGTGAGGTCCCTCACCACTTATGCAACCCTGCCCTGGTTACATGTTCCCTGAGTCCTAGTTTCCTCATCTGTAAAATGAAGTAATAATAGCACTCATTCATGAATGTGTGTGTGTGTGTGTGTGTGTGTGTGTGTGTGTGTGTGTGTGAGAGAGAGAGAGAGAGAGAGAGAGAGAGAGAGGGAGAGAGAGAGAGGAAGAAGGAGAGGAGAGTAGGGTGGGGTAGGGCGAGGGGTAACTAAGAATTCGTGTGAAGCACGTAGCACAGTAGCAGGATAGATGCTATTAGCTATTATTATGGATGCTTAATGCTACTGCAGGCATGTCATAGATCCCGAGCCAGCTCACTAATCTGCCCAGCGGCTCTTCTAGGTGGGCATGGCTCCATTTTGCATATAAAGAACTCAAGCCTCGGAGGGGCTAAGTAATTTGTCCAAAGTTGCATGGCTAAAAAACCAAACAAACAAAAAATTAAGGGCTTCCCTGGTGGCGCAGTGGTTGAGAGTCCGCCTGCCGATGCAGGGTACACGGGTTCGTGCCCCGGTCTGGGAAGATCCCACATGCCGCGGAGCGGCTGGGACCGTGAGCCATGGCCGCTGAGCCTGCGCGTCCGGAGCCTGTGCTCCGCAACGGGAGAGGCCACAGCAGTGAGAGGCCCGCGTACCGCAAAAAAACCAAAAACAAAGTTGCATAGCTATTAAATGATGGAGCCCGGACTCAAAGCCAGCTCCATCTGGCCCTACGTGCCAGGGTATCTCCGTTAGGCCCACTTTGAAGTCAAGGACTCCAAGAAAACAGTTCAGAAGCAGCCTCTTTGCCCCACTGAGTCACCACCCACTCAATTGCCAAAGCAGCGGCTCCTTCCCTCCCCTCTCCTGCCCATGCAGGGGCTGTTCAGATGGACGCTTCTCCTCCTGTGGAGCTTAAACCCTGATCTTGTTGCTCAAGGCTAGTGGGGGGTCAGGGGTGGAGCTTATTAGATTTTTGCTTTTTTTGTACGGAGTGTCTATACGACTTATAGCACGTGCATCAGACTGTGAGCTTCAGAGATTATGCACTACGTGTGTCTAGTTCACCGATCTCCCTACCCCTGAAAACTCGGCAGGAAGTACCTGGGTGGTCGGATGGATGGATGGATATGTCCCTACTAGCTTCATAAGAAAAGCGTCTGGGTGCTTTTTAAACTAAATATGTGCCACATTTCCCATTGGATCTTTCTTGTCCGATATCCTTAATAACAGCCACTTCAAGGTGGCACATACCTGGAAAAATCATCATTAAAATGCAAATTTCTGTGCTTCAATTTATCTTTCTTTCTTTCTGGCTGCATTTGGTCTTGGCCGCTGCGCGTGGGATTGTTCTCTAGTTGCGGCGAGCGGGGGTTACTTTTTGTTGCGGTGCGCGGGCTTCTCATTGCAGCGGCTTCTCTTGTTGCGGAGCACGGGCTCTAGAGCGCAGGCTCAGTAGTTGCGGCACACGGGCTTAGTTGCTCCGCGGCATGTGGAATCTTCCCGGAGCAGGGCTTGAACCTGTGTCCCCTGCACTGGCAGGTGAATTCTTAACCACTGTACCACCAGGGAAGTCCCCTCTGCTTCAATTTAAACAGAGATGCTGGCTCCCGGCAAAGAAAACACCAATGACCTTCTCCGACCCCTCCTCCCTGGCCCGAGTGCAGGGCTGGACTGGCCTCCGGGTAGGGTCTGGCTTGCTGGCCCCCAGAGACTTGCAGGGGGCTGGACTTGGAAGACAACAGGAGTCCTCCCAGCAGAACACTGTTCCATCACATCCCCACAGACTGATTTCTCACTTTTCTCTCCTCGTGTCTTCAACACACAAGTCAGGAAAGGGGACTAAGGCTTCCATTTTTTCTGGGCTTGTCCCCAGTCACCTGTGCTAGACCCCAGAATCATCTTTAGCTAACTTCATTTTTAAAGGCGGTGCGGTTCCTGAGAAAGCAGGTCACTTGGTCTCTCCGAGCCTTGATTTCCTGATCCATAAAATGGGACTAAAAATATCTGTCTCACGGGGACGTTACGGAGCTTGGAGTCCTGATGCTTCCCCAAGTCTAGGATAAAGGATCATATTCCATGTCTTTTGTGTCTTCCCAGGCACATAGAGTGTATTAAATAAATACGGGTGATTGATTACGGAGCTGTTAGTTGCCACCTGGAGCTTCGGGAATTCTAAGCATAGGTGCTTTGGCTGGGGCCTGGATATGACCCCGTCAATGTGTGTATTAGGCCCCTTTTGTCTGGGAAGGTAGACACATTCCTTCCTTCCCCCGAGAAGAGAAACTTCCATGGAGTGATAAGGTTGGCCTGGCAGATAATGTTTGAGTGAGATGCATCCTCACCTCAAGGCCTGTTTGGTGAGTCATCTCCAAACAGGCCCCCTCCCCGCTCCCCCACAAAAGCTTGTTCTGTGCCCAGAGGAAACGCTTCATCCTCAAATGTAATTGTGTCTGAGGAGGTGTCCTCCGCGACCAGGCAGGTCACGGAGCCCACAAGTGAGTCAGCCCATCCGGGCGGAGTTAATTAAAGCGGGGAGGGCTGGCGGGGGCCGCCAGAGGGGTCTGCTGTGGCAGGAGATGACTCCCAGCAGGCATGCGGCCCAGTGCAGCTGGGCTTTTGGCTGTGGTCTGCTGGGCTCCAAAGGGTGCAAGGGGGCCATGGTCACAATGGGGGTGATCCAAGTCTAGGCGGGGAGATGAATCCAGGGGGCGATGGAGGCCTCCTTGGCTCTCCAAACTAGCTCAACAGTTTGGCTTAATATTGGGTGTTTCCACTGTCCTTTGGATTCTGTACACAATATTCACAAATAATCAAGAATTCCCTGTGCGTTCTCTGTGCCCAGAGAGATGGACTGGTCTGGCGGGGAGTGGGTAATTCTCTTCAACTGCTATTCACCCACGGAGGTGTGGCCTCCTGACAGATGCCCAAGATGTCCAGGGCCTAGAATGGTACCCGCACATTGTAGACACTTACTTGACAGCTTTGAATGAATGAATGAGGTTTAGGCTCTCCAGTTGGGGTTTATCTTGGCTGCCAATAGCTGGGTAGGTTGTAAGAGAGGAATGAAAGAAATGAGTTGTTAAGAGGCAAAGAGAGAGATGCATCCTCTAGAATGTAAATTCCACAAAGGCAGGATGTTTTCTCTGTTTTCTCACCACTGGGTCCCTTAGCACCTAGAACAATACCTGGTTCAGAGTAGAACTCCTTAAAGGTTTGTTAAGTGATGAGTGAACAGAGAAGGAAGGAAGGGAGGGAGGGAGGAAAGAAGGGAAGGAGGGAGGGAGGGAGGGACGGAGGGAAGGAGGGAGGGAGGGGGGGGAAATCCATGCAACAGGGTAGGCCTAATGAGAAGTGGCAAGCTTGGTGAGAGCAGTACCATTCTTCCTCTATACCATCCTTCCATCCTCACCCCATTCCTCGGGCACCTGTTCATGGGGAAGACAAGTGTTCTCTTAGCAAATGATGTGGCGGTTTCTTATCTGCCTCCTTACCCTTGCTGCCACCCACCAACCTGCTCTGATTTCTGAAATATCCACCCCAGGGGAGGTTCCAGCCAAGAGCTGTCCCCAGTCCCAGGCGGGACACGTAAATGGAATCTCTGCCCCTTTCCTTCCCACGTAAGCTGGGCGGGACAATTCGGAAGGACCCTCTACTCCTCCCTCAAGCATGTCCTCCCTCAAGCCAGCTGGGGCTGCGGGCAGGGCGGGCCACGCGCCCAGCTTCCGTTGACTGAGGAAGGCATTGTTCTAGACCAGCCCCGCCCTGCGAAGTTAACTGTCTCCTGGAGCTGCATCTGAAAACCTGTCTGCCCAGAAGGGTTTCGCTGAGCTGCAGGGCTGCAGGGAGATTCAGAGCGAGCGCTGCCGGGGCCCCAGCCTCCCAGGATAGCAGAAGCCGCTAGGCCCATGTGTATCGG
The DNA here is from genome assembly GCF_011762595.2 of Tursiops truncatus. NCBI lineage: Eukaryota > Metazoa > Chordata > Mammalia > Artiodactyla > Delphinidae > Tursiops > Tursiops truncatus. The sequence continues at coordinate 26,506,675 of NC_047035.1, read as the reverse complement.
CAGCTTCACAGTGGGGGACTGGGTGGGGGACGGGGTCCCTCGTAGTTTTCAGATCTGGCACTTCATGTGTTTCCAAACCAGAATATTCTAAGCCAAGAGAGTCAATATTCTGCCTCCCCAAACCTGGAGCTCTCAGGTGAACCAGGCACAATGACGGCCGTCTGAAGGCACTTTGTAGGGCGGCTGCTGAGTGAGAGGGTCTGGGCCACGTGTGACTCCCCATGAGGCTCGGGCCCTCTGTCTGCCACTGTCGTGGGCCACCTGGACGCAGCTGGATGGACTGGCATGATGCCGCCTCTCCCTCTGCCCCTCCCCTCTCCAGGAGTCGACGAGCGGTACAGCAGTAACTCGGGGCTTTGGCGATGCTGAGTGAGGCTGGCAGAGCTGGGGCTGGCAGATGAGGTGCGAGCTCCCAGGCACACCTGCCTGCTATCTGCCCTGCTCTCTGCCAACTGGAGGCACCTTTGCCATCCTGGTGGGAGCCGTGGGCTAGTTCAGACAGGTAGAGGACAGCAACGCTGAGACCACAGGCTTGGGATTGATGCCATCGTGGCCAGTGAGCTCTATACCAGGAATACCCTGACCCTGATAGTTGTGAGGGTGGAGTGAGGCAAACAGTGGGTGGATAAGCCAGGTTTAACCCCATTAATGAAAAAAAAAAAAGAGTTAATACTATTATAGTAGTTCCCTAGGGCAGTAACAACGTACCACACACTGGGTGGCTTCAAACAGCAGAAGTTTATTGTCTCACAGTTCTGGAAGCTAGAAGTCTGAAATCAAGGTCTCAGCAGGGCCATGCTCTCTCTGAACCCTAGAGGGGAGAATCTTCCTTGCCTCTTCCTAGCTTCTGGCGATGGCCTGCAATCCTTGGAGTTCCCTGGTTTATAGCTGTAGCGCTTCAGCCTGTGCCCCCCCCGTCACATGGCATTGCCCCCTCATGTGTGTGAATGTGTGTGTCTGTCTCCTCTCTCCTTATAGGGACACGAGTCATATTGGATGAGGGCCCATCCTACTCCACTATGACCTCATCTTAAGTTGATTACATCTGCAAAGGCCATATTTCCAAATGAGGTCACATTCACGATACCGGGGGTTAGACTTTCATATATCATTTTTGGGGACACCATTCTACCCATAATAACCATCCATGCCCTTCCTTCCAGGTGAAGGTCAGGAATATTATCTCATATATGGCACCCTATGCAAAAAGCTTGATTTCCTTGCTGTTCAGTCCACATGGCCTCTTCTTATAAGGCATCTAGAAACAAGAACTAAGTTAATGTCACTGGGGACTCCTATAGCTGATGAGGAATGTCAGCTCCAAGAAAGAAAGACTCTATCTGTCCTGTTGACTATTGAGTCCCCAGCACTTAAACAGTGCCTGGCACAAAGTAGGTGCTCAATAAATGTTTTCTGAATGAATGAATGAATATGGTGGTGGGAAATCCAGAGGCTGTCAGGTTTTAACTGTGTGACCCCACGAAAGTCACTTACCTCCCTGAGTCACATGTAAAATGGAAATAAGAATGAGGACACACAATTCACACATTATTGGGAGTATTGTATGGAACCGATGTAAAGGCATTAATTTGGTTCCTGGCACGTAGTAAGTGTTCAATAAATGCTAATTAAAGCAGAATCTGTTGGAGGCCATGGTGTGGTCTTTGAGTTTTACAGCTGGAGTGATGCCAACCTGCTGAGTGGAAATGTAGCTACACACTTCTTTTCCACAGGGAAGGGTTGAGCTGCTTTAACCAGTGCCCTGCTAGTGAGAAAGTGATTAACCCTCAGGTGGAAGGAGGAGAATGGATTGCTAGGGAGATAATGTGATCGAGTGACCCATTAGGGCACAGGCTCTGTCTGTGGCTGCCCCTGGAGGTTCAAATCCCAGCTTTGGCCTTTGCCAGCTGTGCTGAGACTCAGTCTCTCCAACTCCAATGTGGGGAGGTAATAGCATCTATCTCCTGGGGTTCTAGTGAGGATTGAATTGCAGTGACTGTGGCACACAGTGAGAAGTATGTACAGTTAGTATTATTAGTATCACTTTTGTAAGTACTCTGCCCTGATTGCTCGCGGCTAGATCCTTGGAAAACCTGACCCTCGAGTTCCGGGCTGACTTCTGGGGACACGGGCTGTCTTTCTGCTTTTCCTCACCCAAAGCGCGCGCACGGCATGCACCTGCCCACCCGCGCCAGCGCCCACTCGCGCCTGACATCTCCGCGCACTGTGAGATCCAGTGCGCCCTCTGGTGGCGCTCGGCGGCCGCGCTGAGAGTCATCTGTGGGCACGTTCAGGGCTCTGACGCTTCCTGTTCTCTGAGATGCCCTTGACCATGGCTTTCGGCCCAGCGGGGGGTCTGTAGGAAAAGCTATGTCTCTCTGCGGCCGCTTTCGCGCACTTGCAGCTGTTCTGGAGGGTCCAGGAGCCGAACCGGCCTGGAGAGCGCGGAGGGGGCGGACAGAGGGCACCCTCCTCATCCAGAGAGCAGAGCTGAGGGGCTCTTTCACACTCCCCCATCGCACTACTTTTTTCCTTAGTATGATGTTGAAACTGACTGGACAGCTAAAAGGGCCTGATATCTATAAATTTGCCCCTTTGGGGGTTCACCCCATATATCTTGGAATATCCAGCCATCTTCAGCCCCTAAGACTAGGGGATTAGAGTTCCTGCCCTGTCTGTTATGTGGACCTATTTTGGCATCCCAGCCTCAGGATTTCATTGTCATCATCTCTAACGTTATTTGGCACTAAGCCCATGCCAGGTGGGGTTCTAAGTGCTTTATGTGCATAACTCCTTTTTTTTTTTTTTTGCGGTACGCAGGCCTCTCACTGCTGTGGCCTCTCCCGTTGCGGAGCACAGGCTCCGGACGCGCAGGCTCAGCGGCCATGGCTCACGGGCCCAGCCGCTCCGCGGCATGTGAGATCTTCCCGGACCGGGGCACGAACCCGTGTCCCCCGCATCGGCAGGCGGACTCCCAACCACTGCGCCACCAGGGAAGCCCATATGTACATAACTCCTTTTATCCTGCAAAGAGTCGGACCTAGAGGGACAGTAGCACCTAGGAGGAAACAGGCTCAGAGAGGTTAGTGATTTGTGGAAGATCAAACAGAACAAGGATTTGGATCCTGACAGTCTGGCTCCAAGCTGATGTCACCACCAACCGGTCCTACTGACCCCCTGATGAATTCTGTGTTGTGGTGCTGCACCCCTACCCTTGTATATGTACGCCCCGACCCCTCTATCTAGAATTCCCCTCCTCATCTCCAGGATGCCCACTTGGCAAACTCTCCTGTGAGTTCTTCCCTGCCTCTCTGTGGGTCCCCTGGACCCCCACTCCCAGCCCCATCTCTCCATATGCCTGTCACCTGTGTTACTTGTTTGCCTCTGCTACTGGGCTCTGGAGTTGCTGACAGCTGGGACTATTTGCCGTTTGTCTTTGCTCTGTCAGCGCCAGGCACACGGCAGGTGCTCATTAGATGAAGCGAGGCTCAACGAGCAGCTGCCTTCTTCCAGGGACACATCTCACCATTGCCTCTGAAGTGGGGAGGAAAGGTACATTAGTCCCATTTCAGAGATGGAAATGCTGAGAGGGTAAGGGACTCAGCCAACTGCACAGAGTGAAGCAAACAGGAGATGTTCTTACATAGTCCCTTGTTCTGTGCTCAACTTCTCAGGCCAGAGACGAGTGAGAGACAAGGAAAAGGTGAGGGCCTGATGGAGAGTGGAGGTGTTCGTGTGGGGAGGTCCTGGGCTTTATCTGCCTAGGCCAGGGAGGAGAGACTTTAAAATTAGCACTTGTCTTATTCTCCAGGGTCTCCCCTTGAAAGATCTTATCCTTTGGGTCCATCCTCCTCCCTGGCATGTCTCCTTTCCATGTAGACTTCTGTGCAGGCTGAAGCAGGGGCCATGTGACCAAGGCAGTGGGGACCCAAGTAGAGGCTGGAGGAGTTGAGAACCCAGGGCAGCTGGGGGCTGGGATGCTGGGCCCTGGCATGTCTCACTCACTCACTCCCTGTTTAATGACTGCAGTGCTTGCCTCACTCTCCTTTCCCCGCGTCCAAGCCTCACCATGTCTCTCTTGGCCACATTACTGTTTGTCTCCTCTGCTCCACTCCCATCGCACTCCACTGAGCCATGTCACTGAGCACTGAGCTTGTGTCCGTGTGGATCACGTCAGGGATTTCTGGGCTAGTCTTGTTTCTCCTGTGCCAGTGGATGCTTCTTAAAGAGAAGAACCAGGTCTTCTGTCCTCTTTGCCTCCCTTCAGTGGCCAGCACAATGCTGAGCACTAGTAGATGCTTAAGAGAAAGCAAGTTGCTTAACTTATCTGAGCCTCAGTTTCCTCCTCTGTAAAATGGGGATAATATATCCATATGTGTGAGACTGAGTATGTCAGTGTACCTAGTACAGGGCCCAGCACACAGGAGGCAAACATTCAATGTCAGTTTCCCATCTTCCCTGTCAAATCAGGCTGGATCAGCCCCCGGCTTCCTGCTCTGACTGGGGGTGAGTAGCACCTTCCACCTTGGGCCCTGGTGGCTGGTGTTCAGAGGTTCAAATGCCTTCTCCTTTGTAGTCTTCTTTGCAACCTTGGGGACTAGAAGGGAAGGGCTGGGGACTCCCTGGCCCCAGCAAAGTGGAGGTTGGGTCTCGGTTGTCACCCCAGCATCCAGCTGGAGCACTGCGGAGCTCAAGGTGGAAGTTGCCAGTGTGACTGTCATTGAGTTGACCTGCTTCAGAGCCCCATCCCGCCTCCACCAGAAATGGCCTAATGAATGAATGGGTGGGGGGAGACGGGGATGGGCTTGGATTTCTCGCTGGGTTCGTGAGTGATGGCGCGAAGGGCATGACAGACACGTCTTACCCTTCTCCACTGGCTGTGTCTTTAAGCCAAAGCATAGGCTCCCATGGTGTGGACAGGTTTATTGGATGTGTCTGAGTGTTTCCTCACATTAACTCATTTCATCCTCACCATAACCCTGTGAGCTGGGTACTATATTTCTCACATGTTACAGATAAGGAAACTAAGAGAATCTACCTCTGGAAACCGTGCTCTCTACCACTGTTGTACTGTCTCCGGGTTGACAGAATGAACATTTTAATTTAAACCCCGCAGCCTGATTTCTTCTAGTGCCAGCCCACCTTTTTGGCTCATGGCCTGGTACCAGGGCCTGCCAGTGTCTCATGGCCCCAGGTGAGTGCTCTCTGCTCAAACCTCCCAGCTCTAAGCTCCCTTGAGACTCATCCTACCCTCCTGGCACTGCCCAGCTCTCAAGGGGAAGAGGAGAGTCCCCAGGGGATGAGAATAGCAGCTCATGAATATGTAACACTCCTGTCCCGCCCCATCCCCCCCCCCCCCCCCCCCCCCCCCGCCGCCCCCGCACAGCCCTGCGATCGCTCTAGGTGGCTGGACACTCTCTGTGGGTTTAACTTGGCCTTATTCTTTTGTCCAACTTTATGCTGCCTCACTGTACCGCCTCCACCATGATTTCTGTCTCTCCTGAGGAGAGGAAAGGGCTTTTTTTGGACCTCTGATGGCCACTAAAAGCTTCCTGTGGGGATCCCCAGGGAAGGCTTCCGCTATCCTTGAAACCCCCCTCCTCCCCACATGCACCCCGGGGGGAGGGTTGTCCGGGCTCCTGCCTGGTGTCGCTGCCCAGCTGCAGAGCCTCTAATGGGGCCGGGGCGGGGGCGGGGGGGGGGGGCACAGCGGACGGTAATTTACTAGCACTCACCACTCCTCTCCAAGGTTACCAAAAGTATTCTTCTGAGTTCACAGGAGGATGGGAGAGAAGGATCTCTATCCAGAAATGTAAGATTCTGGGAGGAGCTCAGAAATGTGCAAAAGTATTACCCAAAATGAAATGGAGTTTGTATTTAAAAAACAGTACAAATAATAAAGAGCCCTAGTAAAACATTCAGGGCCTTTGACTCAGTAATTTCACTTCTGAGAGCTGATTCTAAGGAAATCATTCAGAGAAGAAGGAAACATGAGGCCTAAAGGGGTTCATTACAGAAGTGAAAAATTAGAAACAACCTAAATATGGGAGAATGGTGAAATAAATGGAGACTTTGATGTGATGGTATCATGTGAGATCCTTTTAAATGATGCTTATGAAGAATATGTAACAACTGGGAACATGTGTACAATACATTGTAACTACATAAAATACAAAACTACATAAAATGTATGTGCAGAAGGGAATGAGCAAACCTGTAATAATTTCGGTGTAAGTGAAGTGATTAGGGTGGTAACTTCCTTTAAAATAATTTTCCTTGCTGGAAATACTCCTACAATTAAAAAGAAAAAGAAAGAAATGAACGACGCAGGGGTAGTGATTGGAAGGGGGACATCTGGGGTGCCGACAGCGTTCGATGTCTCGATCTAGGTGCTGGGTACACAGATGTGTTCATTTTATGAACATTTTGTGAACTGTACACTTGGGATATGTGAACATTTCTGTATGTGTGTTACTTCAATGAAAAGTTGAAAATAAAAGAAAAAAATGAGATTTTAAAAACAGAAATGGTGACTACCTCATGTTTTATTGGATACACTCTGAACTGTAGCCTACACAGTTAGTAAGGGTTTTCTTTTTTCCCTAAAAGGCCCTCTTATTAAAAATTAGTAATGACTGTTTTAAAACAATTTTTTTATTTTGGAGTATAGTTGATTAACACTGTGTTAGCAAAGTGATTCATTTACACATATATCTATTCTTTTTCAAATTATTTTCCTATTTAGGTTATTACAGAGTGTTCAGCAGAGTTCCCTGTACTATATACAGTAGGTCTTTGCTGGTTACCTATTTTAAATATAGCAGTGTGTACATGTCAATCCCAGACTCCCAGTCTTGTCCTCTCCCCCATACTTCCCCCCAACCCCCGGTAACCATAAATTTGTTCTGTAAGTCTGTGAGTCTTTCTGTTTTGTAAATAAGTTCATTTGTATCATTTGTTTTAGATTCTGCATATAAGTGATATCATATGATATTTGTCTTTCTCTGTCTAACTTACTTCACTTAGTATGATAATCTCCAGGTCCATTCCATCCATGTTGCTGCAAATGGCATTATTTCCTTCTTTTTAATGGCTGAAGAATATTCCATTTTATATATATATATATATATATATATATATATATATATATATATATCACATCTTCTTTATCCATTCATCTGTTGACGGACATTTACGTTGCTTCCATGTCTTGGCTATTGTAAACAGTACTGCAATGAACATTGGGGTGGATGTATCCTTTTGAGCCATGTTTTTCTCTGGATATATGCCCAGGAGTGGGATTGCCAGATCATGTGGTAGCACTCTTTTTAGTTTATTAAGGAATGACTGTTTTTAAAAGTCCTTTTCTCTGGGATTGTTTGAAGCTGGGTAGCAAGAAGATAGGCTTAACAACCTACATGCCCATCGACAGACGAATGGATAAAGAAGATGTGGTACATATATACAATGGAATATTACTCAGCCATAAAATGGAACAAAATTGGGTCATTTGTTGAGACGTGGATGGATCTAGAGACTGTCATACAGAGTGAGGTAAGTCAGAAATAGAGAAACAAATATCGTGTATTAACGCATGTATGTGGAAACTAGAAAAATGGTACAGGTGAACCGGTTTGCAGAGCAGAAGTTGAGACACAGATGTAGAGAACAAACGTGTGGACACCAAGGGGGGAAAGTCGCGGGGGGGTGGGGGTGGTGGTGTGATGAATTGGGCGATTGAGATTGACATGTATACACTGATGTGTATAAAATTGATGACTAATAAGAACCTATGTATAAAAAAATAAATAAAATAAAATTCAAAACAACAACAAAAAAGAAGCTGGGCTTAAGAACTTATAGTGCCTAATCTCTGTGAAACCTCAGTTTCGTGGTTTCCAAACCAGAGCATGCATCGGAACCTTCTGGATGGCTTGACTGCTTGTTAAAACATAGATTGTTAGGTCCACCTAGGTCTGGGGTGGGGTCTGAGAATTTGCATTTCTAACAAGTTCCCAGGTTATGCTGCTGGTTTGTGGAACCCACTTTGAGAATCACTGCCCTAAAATAACCATCTGGAATCCCAAGCTTAGTAGTAGAGGAGGGCTAAGACATAGTCTTTTTTTTTTAATTTTATTAAATTTTATTTTTTTTATACAGCAGGTTCTTATTAGTTATCTATTTGATACATATCAGTGTATACATGTCAAACCCAATCTCCCAATTCATCCCACCACCACCACCGCCTCCACTTTCCCCCTTGGTGTCCGTACATTTGTTCTCTACATCTGTGTCTCTATTTCTGTCTTGCAAACCGGTTCATCTGTACCATTTTTCTAGATTCCACATATATGCGTTAATATACGATAGTTTTCTCTTTCTGACTTACTTCACTCTGCATAACAGTCTCTTCATCCATCCACATCTCTACAAATGACCCTACTTCATTCCTTTTCATGGCTGAATAATATTCCATTGTATATATGTACCACATCTTCTTTATCCCTTCATCTGTGGATGGGCATTTAGGTTGATTCCATGACCTGGCTATTGTAAATAGTGCTGTAGTGAACATTGGGGTGCCTGTGTCTTTTTGAATTATGGTTTTCTCTGGGTATGTGCCCAGTAGTGGGATTGCTGGGTCATCTGGTAATTCTATTTTTAGTTTCTTAAGGGACCTCCGTACTGTTCTCCATAGTGGCTGTATCAATTTACATTCCCACCAACAGTGCAAGACGGTTCGCTTTTCTCCACACCCTCTCCAGCAATTGTTGTTTGTAGATTTTCTGATGATGCCCATTCTAACCGGTGTGAGGTGATACCTCATTGTAGTTTTGACTTGGATTTCTCTAATAATTAGTGATGTTGAGCAGCTTTTCACGTGCCTCTTGGCCATCTGTATGTCTTCTTTGGAGAAATGTTTATTTAGGTCTTCTGCCCATTTTTTAATTGGGTTGTTTGTTTTTTTAATATTGAGCTACATGAGCTGTTTATATATTTTGGAGATTAATCCTTTGTCCATTGATTCGTTCGCAAATATTTTCTCCCATTCTGAGGGCTGTAAGACATAGGCTTGAATGTCAAGACATAGTCTTCCTTCTGCAAAACCAAAGCTAGTGTTAGGTCTTGATGATCATGATTCTACCACCCCGAAAGATGTCAGTGCCTCTGGTCATCGGTGCTCTGCTCTGTGTGGAAGGAATTGATTTTGATGGGCCTTACAGATGCTTTCCAAAAATTCTAGCCAAGGCTGGTATTGGTGTGAAAGGGACATAGAGTCAAAATCATTCAAGAATGGGGAACAGGGCTTCCCTGGTGGCGCAGTGGTTGAGAGTCCGCCTGCCGATGCAGGGGACACGGGTTCGTGCCCCGGTCCGGGAAGATCCCACATGCCGCGGAGCGGCTGGGCCCGTGAGCCATGGCCGCTGAGCCTGTGCGTCCGGAGCCTGTGCTCCGCAACGGGAGAGGCCGCAACAGTGAGAGGCCCGCGTACCACACACACACACAAAAAAGAATGGGGAACATACAAATTAGAATGCCTGGCATTGTATCTTTAAACTCAAATGAGTGCCTTTTTAGGAGGTGAAAAAACAGTCAACATTTTTTACTGTTATTTTTACTGTTATTTTTACTGTTACATTTTTTACTGAGCAATTACCCTAGGCCAGGCACTATGCCGAGAGCTTTATGTTCTGTGTCTCAGTGCATTCTCAGAACCACCCTCCGAGGTCAGTACAATCATTGCCCCCATGGGCAGCCCAAAACTGTGGTGTATACATAGATGTGTGGATGGAAGCCCAGGTGCAGAGCGTGTGGCCATGCGCGGGGAGAGCCGGTGGGCACCCAGTCACTCCCCCTTGGAACCACCTGCAGCGGTGGCCAGGGAGGAGGGATGCCCGGCAGCCTGCACGGGCAGATCAGGGAAAGGATGGGTTTCATAGGAAGGGGTGGTGGAAGAGGTAGGCTCTGGGGAAGGCTGGCCTGAGAAGGCGGGGAGGAGGAGGATACATTGTGCAGGGAAAGATCCAGGAAGCAAGGCACCATGGGCTGGATTTGCTGGGATTTGGGGATGAAAGAAATGCAAATCAGAGAAGCAGAAGCCCCAAAGGCTCACTTATCTGCAGATCCTGCCCTCAGGGGTGGCTGGATCCACCAGGGCTACCAGGACTCCACCTCTCCTTAATTTCTGACTTTTCTACAAGGGACATAATAGAAAAAGAAAAAAGGAGTGGCTAAGGTCAGGTGGCCAGGGATCTAGTTTTAGTGGCCTGAAGGTGCTGCTGAAGTGCTTTGAGGCATCCTGGTGGGGAGCCCTTCCAGAAGCTGCTCTTCCCCCCTCCCCTGGGTGAGCGTGGCGGGCTGAGTGTGCCCTGCTGGCACCCCTGTCGCACTGTCGTGTTGCTCTGCTCTGGATGCAACCTGGTGTGTGAGGGGGGCGAGCCCGCCCTGTGCAGCCACTCCCGATGCTTGCGTGACTCTGTAGGGCTCTTGTTGGTACCCAGATTTTCCCCCGTAGGTGCTTGTTCTTCACGCCTGCTCCCTGCTGCCTCCCCATGGACCCAAGACATCTGGGTCTCTGCAGCAGACCCTGGCCTTCTCACTTGCAGGCATAGGGAGGGGGCTGAAGGTCTCCCTTTCTCTCTCTCTCCTTTTTTAAAAAATAAATTTATTTATTTAGTTAGTTTTGCCTGCGTTGGGTCTTCGTCGCTGCATGCGAGCTTTCTCTAGTTGCGGCGAGCAGGGGCTACTCTGGGTTGTGGCGCGCGGGCTTCTCATTGCGGTGGCTTCTCTTGTTGCGGAGCATGGGCTCTAGGTGCGTGGGCTTCAGTAGTTGTGGTTCGTGGGCTCTAGAGCGCAGGCTCCATAGTTGTGGCGCACGGGCTTAGTTCTCCGCGGCATGTGATCTCCTGGGCCAGGGATCGAACCTATGTCCCCTGCATTGGCAGGCGGGTTCTTAACCACTTCACCACTGGGGAAGTCTCTCCCTTTCTCTTTAGTGTACAGCGTTCTATGAGTTGAGGCACCTCACCAAGTCTACTGCTTTGCAGACTGCTTTATCATGAAGCTCTGTCGTGTTGGCTGGCATTTTGTATAACAAGACTTAATAGATGATCAAGACTCACTATTGCTCTGTCTCCCTGGTCTCAGATCTGATAGCACCTGCCTGCCTCTCTGGGTTGTTCTATCCTGAACTGTAAGGACATGCTATTCATCTTTAATATCTGTTCATTCCACAATCCACCCACCCCCACACTGGGAAGGGACCCAGGAGTGTCACCCAGAGGGTGGATTGACTTTATTTATTTCCCCCTCACCAGATGGAAGGTACTGTTCTGCCTCTGATCATGAGCTAACGAGAGCCACGAGACAGTGTCCAGGAGGGGTTTTGAGATGGCAAGGCATCTCTCTCTCTCTCTCTCTCTCTCTTACTCTGTCTCTCTCTCTCTCTCTCTCTCTCTCTCTCTCACACACACACACACACACATAGCTTCCACCCTACTTGGAGGGGCTGCTACCTGGCCCTCCTGCAGTCTCTCTCACATTATTGGTCATGGTATCATGAAAGGACACATTTGAGAAGCTATTCCAATATTTTCATTACACTGAGACCATCCTTCATTGGAGATGGTCCCAACATATCCCAGATGACTTGGCTACCCAGGACCAGATAGGTAGGATCAGGGTCTCACACACTTCTCTGCCTGGGCTGCTATCTGAGGCCATTCAGGGTGGCTGCACTGAGAGTTACCTTGAGATGGGAGGCTGAGGTGTGAGGGGGACCTCAAAGTACTCAGCTTCTTCTCCGCCACACAGTGAGGTGAAGTGAGTCCAGCCGTGGGAGACTAAGTAATCCTTGTCTCTTCATTACCTCCAAAAGGTCCTTTAGAGAAGAAATAGCCAGTATTTGGATTTTTACATATTGATAACTCTTCCTCCAAGATTAAGAGATGGGAGTAATATATACATTTCTGAGGGTTGCCTGGGCAACACCCAATGGTATCAACGGGTATGTAGGAGGATTTCCAAGCATGGAGTAAGCCTCAGAGGCTACAGGAGTGGCAGTTCCTTTTACCCTTGTTGAAAGACTCAGATCCCAGTGGAATGTTAGGTCAGCATGAAATTCCATGTTTGAATCACAACAAAGACTCAAAGCAGACCCAAGGGCGTCTCTAATGGGTAGTCCTAACTGTGTGGCCATGACCCTGATATTGCATGAGAGTCTGCAGCTTACCATGATGGACCAGGCATTCAACACTTAGGTTACGTGGTTGGGAAGCTCATGGTGAGGTGGGCAGAGGGTGGCCAGGCTACGAAGAGCTATGCTCCCATCACAGCTGGGGGCTCTGGAGCAGCGATAGAGCAGAGAGGGAAGCTGTCAACAGGACTCTCAGCGAATAAGTTTAGCCACTGGCTAACCTTAGCTTCAGCGGTCCTCTTCTCCAGAGGGCTGAACGTAATGTGGACAGTGGATGTGTTATGCAGAAGATCACTGTGAGAGTGGAGCCAGTGTCTGTTGAACATAGATTCTGTGCCAGCTACTGTGCAAAGAGCTCTACCCACACTACCATGCAACAAACCAGTTTAAAGACTGAGGAAACACGGACAAGGAGGTTACATGCTGCCCCAGGATCATAGAGCTAATGAAGGGCAGAGGGAGGGTCTGCGCTCAGGTCTGCCAGCCTCCAAAGACAGACCCTTTACTGTGCTTCTTAACTGCTTCCCCCAGACACAGACGGCAGGAGACTTTTACCTGGAGACTGTCTCCCGACAGCATCCGAGTGTTCCTTGTAATTCACAAAGCATTAGCTGTATCTTGATTCACCCCTTTTGCTCCCACTCAAAAAAAGCACATCCATGCAAGTGAATGAAAGTGATATTATTAAATACCATTTGATAGTACTAAGTACTAAATGAGAAAGAATATTGTGCTTGCAAATTTGGGTACTTTACCAATATTAACATTCCTAGTAACTGACTTCATACCATACCCGATTTGAAATCCACCTGTACATCATGACACTGTTTGAGAATCACCCAGCTGTACTACCCATGATGATGAGTTTGGTCCTCGCTCACATATGTTGCAAGGCCAGCCACCTAAATGGGGCTGGTCTCATCCTGAGTGGCAAAGGACATCGATACAAAAAGCAAGGGTGTTTAGGCAGGTTGCTACCTTTCAACAAAGTCCTCCTCTAACATGGCCCCGGGGTCTCCAAAGGGGCTGCCGTTCTAGGCCTGGGTCTGATTTGTAGTAGTGACACTTCTTATTTTATTTATTTATTTACTGGTTGATTGATTGATTCGATGATGTTTAGAGAACACTGATGTTAGAGATACTGTTTTGATTTTCAGAGCATGCTCCAGTGGGGCTTAGAGGTTCCATAGATATGGTTCATGGACTTCTTGGAGGTGTTGGTGAAGGACCTAGACTGGGAACGACTTACCAAAGAGAACAGCTACTTTTTTGCACTTTATATGACAGAGTTCTACGTACAGTTCCACCTGAAGAAAGGCTTTTGGGGGATCTTTTTAAAAGTTCGAAAGCCACTGCTTTAAAATGATGCTTTTGCAATCCCATAGGCAATATCATTCCTGCTTATGGGCGAGTCCCTCTCCTGTGAACCCACTTACCGGCTGGCAGGGAAGAGTTGCTCAGGCACTAAATCTATGTAAAGACCCATCCTCTGGCCTATGCTTTGATAATGGGGCAAGAAGTGAGTCTCCCTTGTGGAGTGGCTGGGCTAGCTAGGATCCAAGGAACAAAAGGAAATGTGCATTGGTGGATGTTGGAAGAAACAGGAAAATAAAACCACCTATTCGGTCTCCTGGTGGCCTTTCAGACTGGAAGGGGAAGGAATATGGGGTAAGGAGCCCTCCTTGTTTTATTAGGGAATTTATTCTACCTCCAGAGGGGGCCTCCTAATTTCTCGGGTGTTTGCAGAAACCATGCGCGTGCATCCAGGCTGTTTCAGAATTGCTGCGCATTTGAACCTGCTCCAACCAAGCAAATTGACCCTAATGGGGAAATTTTCCTTGGCAGTAGATCGTCTTCCTTTTCACCACCCCCTCTGTCTTCTTCCGGCTGCCCTTCGTCTTTTCCAAGTCATAGAAAGTTAAAATTCACCCTTTGGCATCATTCCATAAAGTCAGTTGGTTTCTTCCCCAGTGTTATTCTTTCTCTCATTTTCTCCCTTCAGTGCTGAGCACACACCTCCTTCTGATTTGAAAGACCTTCTCTATTATGGATGAACGTGTCTTGCTAAATACATGTACAGTGGAAGTAGGTCTGACCCATATTGACTTCCCAGGGGCTATGTCCCTAAAGTACTTTTGTAAATTGGTTGACTGGACCTAAGCACACATTTTCCCATCCAGCCATTGGCCCTGGGTTCCCAGGCCTGCCCACAGAAGCCTCTTCTCTAGCCATGGGAGGCAGCGCTGGTGTGGACTCTCTCAAGGTGACGTGGTGGAATGGACAGAGAACCCAGGTTTGGGGATGAGCTAGAATTGGGTTCAAATCTCAGATTATCTTCTGCCTTTGAGCCACTTACCCTTAGAGCTACAATTTCCTCCTCAGTAGATAAAATGAGAGTGCTGACACCCACCTCAGATGTAAAGTAGGCTTGATTGCCTTGAGTTAGGGCTAACTAGCAGAACAGTGCTGAGTGCCCAGCACAGAGTGGGCACTGTCACCCTGTCACCCTGTCACCCTGTCACCCTGTCACCCCTCTCTACCCCCATCATGGAGTCTGAAGAGTCGTACTAGAGTTGGTATTCTTCAATGAACAATGAAAAAAGAGGAGAAAATGAAAATGCTACAATATTAGTGAGGCACCAAAACAGGGAATCGATCATATCATGAATAAGAAACAGAGTTTCTGTCTCTATTGCTGGTATTAGGTAACAGGCAGAATTATTCAACTGGAGGAAGATGGAGTAGATGGAGACAAGATGAAGACGCTGAGAGGCTGTCTGGACAGTTTCTGGGCTCAGGGATGGTTACTGCTGACCTGTTTGGAGATGAATTCCCTTAAAAATATCCTAGGGGAATGTGGTCAGTTGTCTTTCTCTGTTTCTCAGGACTGCCAGTCCAGCTGGGGGTAGGAAGAGACAGAACAGCTGGGCAAGAGGAGGGATGGTGGACAGACCCTGAATATTTGATGCCTGGACCCACCCTCCTCTATGACAAATTTCTACCTAGTAATAATCATGTAATGATTAATAGTAATCATTATTTTCCTGATTGTTGATTAATTTAAAAATAAACACTTTGAGGGCTTCCCTGGTGGCGCAGTGGTTGAGAGTGGCCTGCCGATGCAGGAAATGCGGGTTCGTGCCCCGGTCCGGGAAGATCCCACGTGCTGCGGAGCGGCTGGGCCCGTGAGCCATGGCCGCTGAGCCTGCACGTCCGGAGCCTGTGCTCCGCAACGGGAGAGGCCACAACAGTGAGAGGCCCGCATACCGCAAAAAATAAATAAATAAATAAATAAACACTTTGAAACCATGAACAAATTTCAATGTTAAAGATATTATTCAAATTCAGTAAAATTTGTCATGTAGGAAGTAATATTTGAGCTTACAAATATCCCATCTCACAGTTCTGCTCTGTTTCACTGTTTTAAATTTTAAATGCAAATAAAAATTTCACATAGAATAACAAGATTGAAGTAAGCTGAGTTCTTTCTCTGTCTCTAGGACACCGTGCTATCATTGTTTACTTTGAACCTACCGTTTGAACACAGGGATATGTTTAGTAAGTACCACAGTGACCAAGACACAAACGGGCCATAAGTGAGCTTGAACAATTCTGCATTTTAAGAATGGAATTTTTTTTTTTTTGAGAGTTATGTTTTATTCGGCAGGAATTTTTAGGACTTCAAGCCTGGGAGGCAGCACCTCAAGTAACGCTGAGAGAACTGCTCCAGGGAGGCCAGGCTGGGCGTCAGGTTATATAGAAGTTTTGCAACAAAAGGGCAGGTCGCCTGACCTTCAAAAGATTATTGTTAATTAAAAAAAAAACAACAGATATCTCAAGTTAAGAAATTTAGCGCTTTTCTATGCATGGGAAGATGCAAGAGTCTGGGCTCACTGAAATCATCCCTTTGATAGGCACCTCAGCTATCTGGGGCCAGTATCCTGTGTTTTCACATCCTGAGTTTCCTCAGGGCTACCCGTAGGGAGTAGATGGCAGGTAAAGTATGGACTCTTGAAACACCCAGGGAGCTAAGGGGAGCTAAGTTTGTGTGTGTTTGGCTGACTTCATAACCTCCAGGTGGAATGTGATTTTTATTAAAGAACAGGTAATAAGAACATGCTAATTTGAAGCTTACGTATATTATTAAAACTCAACAGCAACTACAGCAGTCGTTTAGAACTTAGACCAATGAGAGGTTTTCTTGGGGAGGGGTATTCTATCACTGACATTGTTTCGACTTTCTAGAGCAAGACGAGAAAAAAAAGTAGCCTGACTTAGAGTCAGTTTTATTATTGTTTTTACATCCCTACAGACGATGAACCTCTTCTTGTTCACATCCCATCGGTGGCCTATGGCCACGGCCCTGCCAACGGTAAGGCCCAGGTGTGGCAGGCACTGTTTAGTGCTCACCCACCAGCCATTCCTACTTCCTCCTCTAACAGGAGTCCATCTTGTTTGTCACTGAACGTTAAAAAGTGAGCCTCTCCCCCAGCTTCAGGGAGTAAACATATTTTAAACCAATCATGGCAATCCATTTCTCCTCTGACAGTGATTGCTTTGGGGTCAGTATGTTTCTGGATTCTGGCCAAGAAGATGTGAGGATAAGTCTGCTGGAGTGGGAATGGGGAACTTCTGGGAAAGATTGTCCTCCGGAATCATATCAAATCAAAACAAACAAACACTGAAAAACAAACTAGAGACATAAGAGGTGACATTTTTCCCAGCATAAACACACATATGCATACATCCCCTTCCTGGCTTTGGACACACTGGGTGAGGAAGTGGTGCTTAGGCCACAAGACGCAACCTTCATCCCTGGGGGAACAAGGCGAAGGCGACAGCCAGTATGCTAAGGACGGCCCACCAAAAAGATGAAACCACCTGCCCCTGGAGTCTTTGCCATGTGAGATCATAGACTCCTATCCCTGAAGCCACTGGACTCTCCTGGTGCTTGAAGCCAAAACCAGCACAGAGTTATCGTTGAGTGGGTGTGCGTGTGGGGAAAGACGGTCACCCAAGGAAGTGGCACAGCTCAGTATGGAGAAAAGCAGCGAGAAGGGAGAGCATAGTGTGTACTGGGCCTCCCGTGGTATGGAGAAGGAAAAGAGGGGAGTGGAGAAGAGACATGGGGCCAGGGGCTTCTGATCTTGGCTTCGGATGATACCACTGACCTGAACGTCTTGGCAACTGAACCAGAACCAAGGTGTCTGAGTGGATGAGCTGGGGGATGGATGGGGCAGCGTCCACATGGGCATTTGTGAGCCAGGGAGGCTGTTACTAGTGCAGTGACCACCCATGTAATCCATCAATCATTGCACTCACTATGCTTCTCCTTCCCAAACGAGGAAGGCATAGTAAACAATAAAATAGTGTGAGCTGAGAGAAAGTCAGTGGCCCTGAGCCATTTGCTGATTCAGTCTTTATCCTAGCCTTGGTCCCCTACAAAACAGAGCCTGAGGCCAGCTTTGAAATGCTGATACTTCACTGGAGAGGTACAAGGCCAGGGAATGGAGGGTGATGTAAAGGGGAGGTGGGGGGAAGGACAGATGCCAAGCAACAGGACATGATGTGTACTGTGCTGGCCACCGCGTCTCATCTGGCCTCAAAGAGACCTAGCAGGTTGCTTGGGGTGCATGTCTCTTCTGGAAGGTTTATAAAGAGAAATCACACCATGAAACAGGGCACAGAGGGCAGAAAAAAAAGGGAAGAACTCAGGGAGCTACCCTCCTGAACTTCTGGGGTGCATCGTCCGGCCCCTCAGTAAACCAAACCTCATGCACCAGACGTGGAGGTGAGACTCAGCCTGAGTGGGTGCTGAGCAAGAGAGAGAAAAATGGAGACAGTCGAGGGAACCTGCAATGACACCTACAGTGTGCACGTGTGGCTCGGGCTCTGGACCCAGGTAATGTCCTTCAGTGTGCAGGGGCAACCCATCCCACCTTGTCCCACAGTTGTCCCTCTCCTTGTGGGGCTCAGACACCCTTCAGGAGGCCTTGACACGTTCTCCACCACTCTTCCATTCCTTTCCTCATCACCCTTCCAGTCTGCTTTCGAAGCAAGTCCCTCAGGGCTGAGCATAAAATTCCATCAGTGCCTTTAGTAAGGGAGAGTAAAGAGGAATTATGGCTGTTCTCTGCTCGGCTGGGTTTTGTAGAATTACCCCAAAGCAGTGTTTATCATGCCATTGAGCTGGAGGAACCATGCTTAATGTGCTATCTGTCCTGACCCCAGATGTCTCTCTGCATCGCTGCTCTTCCACCAGCTCTCCTACAGTCTGGCTCATTCTAGGGTCATTGCTGACAAGTGTATTACCCATGTTTATCCATATTAAATCTTGTATCGTTGACTGCCCTTTACCCATTTCTGTAAACTCTCTTTGGTCCTCCTGCAGTTTCCCTTCCTGCCTTGCCGTGTCCTTCTTGGAAAGGCAAACCCTTCTAAGTCAGGAGTTCTAGTGAGGCTTGTTTCTAATTGTTTACGAAGGATAAAGCTGTTAGAGGTGGCCCTGCTACAAGGCTGGAGACTTCACCTGGAATTGGTACTGACCCATTCATAATTACATCATTCAGAGCAGTGGGGACTTCACCCATGGAACTGGTTTCATTACAATAATATACATTTGGGAAGCTAACGATTGGCCAGCACTTTTCTCATGTAAAAACACAGCCGAAAGCTATCGTCTTAATCATGTTTTACATAGCTAGAGCATTTGACAGTTTATAAAACACTTGTGTTTGACTTTTTCTAAAACCTAAAAGCATTTGCTATTTTTCCCTCTCCATAAAACATTTTACTAGAACAAAAATAAAATGCATTTTATTCTGAAAAATAATGAAATAAGTTTTACCTTAACTGAGCCATTAGGAAATGAAAACAGTTCAGTGTTCCCAGGGTTGACTTTTATGTCATTAATGCTAGGGACACAGGCTCAGCCAACACGTTTCTTTGTTCCCAGTAAATAACAACACCTTACATGTGTTTGGTAGTTTAGAATTAATTTGCCCAAAGTTTCATGTATTTCATGATTTCTTTAAGATAATGATCCCTGAGAAGAGAAATGAACTAGGAGGCGTAATCTGTGAGTTTGCAAAGCAAATTCTTCACTCTTTCTGTGGCTAGTGTTGACCGTGAGATTTTGGCAGTTAAAACTATCATCAAAGAAAAAGTTTGCCTTCTACCAATGATGAGGCCCTAGAAACAAATTGTCTGCTTGGTATTTGAAATCAACTATGTTTTATGCTTAAATTGATGCAAAAGTCACAAGAAATTAGATGATAAATTAATATGTGACAAATGAAAATAAGGTCAAATCTCTTTGTTATTAGTTACGAAAAAACCCACAGTCCAGGGCTTCCCTGGTGGCGCAGTGGTTGAGAGTCCGCCTGCCGATGCAGGGGACACGGGTTCGTGCCCCGGTCCGGGAAGATGTCACATGCCACGGAGCGGCTGGGCCCGTGAGCCGTGGCCGCTGGGCCTGCGCATCCGGAGCCTGTGCTCCGCAGCGGGAGAGGCCACAACAGTGAGAGGCCCGCAAACTGAAAAAACAAACAAAGAAAAACCCCCACAATCCACTGTAATGGAAAATATTTCATTAGATCATTCATTCAGTTAATCGCTGGTTGTTTAATGCCTCCTAGGTAGCAGGTGCTATCAAGGCACATTCTCCTCCCCCCTCCCCCTCCCCACATCCTTCTCCTCCTTCTCTGCCTCTCTTCCTCTCTTTGTACTCCTTCTCTGGATCATCTTTCTTTCCCCCCAAATTTGGCAGGTGACAAAGCTCTTAGAGTCATGATGTGTTCTTATTCTCCTGGTGATGAGGAAGGAAAACGATCTTTGTTTCTATGGAGACACATGTCTCACCCTCCTGACCCCACAGCTGGCCCACTCACTGCAGTCCCCATCTTGCACAGGGCAAGGAATCTTTTTGGCCAGCAGAGAACTTCAATATGCCATTCAGCTGTGTTGGTGAGAATGGGATCTTGAGGCTCAGGGAAAAAAAAAAAATGGAGCTTTGAAATATCTGGAAGTTATTCCAAGACCCCTGGTAAGGATTTCAGATGATGAAACGGCTGATGGTGGTGGGAGGGAACCCAAGCATTTATCCACTCAAGACGTCATCCCCTTCACATTTTATCTTTGGTGTCATGGCGGCAGCACTAATAGGACACGAGCCTTCTTGCCCCAATAATGGCCCATTACAGCTTCAGGAAAAGCCATCATGTTTCCGCAGCATTTATCTGTCAGCAGGAGACTATTATGGGAGCACAAACTCGCATTGTATTAGCGTTATCAGTTCATTATGATTCTTGGGACGCGTGCCAGCCAGTGGGCTGCCAGTCTGCTGACCAGCACTCGGGAATATAACTCCACACCCCAAATTCAAGCACTGAGAAGAGAGTGGGCCCACAGGGGTGTGTGGTTGGGACATTGTCTCTGGCCAGGAGTCCATGGAGCCCTGGCCTGATCAGCACGGTATCCAGAGATGTCCAGGTTAGGCTCACTCTCCTGGCTGGGCCCACCTTAGTCCTCATGGACCGTCAACGGTTGTGCTTCCCCGACTCACCTCCCCCAGCGCTTACCCTGGGGTGGAACAGAAACAGGCTTGGACTGTGATTCAGTTTCACGGAGGCATCCTCTCCTTCCTGGGCTGGTGGTAAGAATTAACTATACACCTTGTGTTTCTCAAGGCATCATTCTCACCTGGAAACTTGGTTCGGGGAACATGGATAAGGTTGAGGGACAGGGACGCTGTAACCAAACAATCAGTGTCCCGCATTCACCAGGCTTAGGGAGCACGTGGTGGAATTGCCAGAAATTCTCGTTGCTCTTGTCTTTTAGTGATGAAGCCATTAGGTCCTCCTGCTAGGTTGCCTGGCTTGAAAGCTGAGAAAAGCGTCCCCATGGTTGAGCTGGAAGCAGCCCGTCCAGGGAGGGGATTCAAGAACCCGAGAGACACCGCTTACTGCTGCCTTGCATGTGCAGAAATGAGCGGTGTCAGGGGCAGGGGGGCACCTCAAGACAGGGACATACACACCAAGGCCAGTGCAAGGTGGCGATCTTCACCACACTTGTGGCAAGGGGTGCTGCACTGGGGTCAGCCGCGTAGATCATGGCAAGACAGCTTGAGTGGCCCTCGAGATCCAGGTGCAGGCATTCGGACAGCCCATTCTAAGGACTTAGCCAGGCTGGGATGGGAAAGAGTGGGTGGCTAGCGTGGACCTGGGTTCAGCTATGCGTGAGATACCTGGTGCTTTTTGTACCCAGAGGAACATAGATTTGGGGGACAGAACACTCCGAGCTGTGTCTGGGTATGTTTTCCTACTTATCTACCTCCCGGACCCCACCCCAAGGAGACCACTTGGGGAAGGGTGTGGACACAGAAGGCTGGGTCCCCACCATCTCCCAGGTGATGTGTGTGTGGAGTGTTGTTGCCAAGGGCATGGTTCTGGTTTGTCTTCATATTCCTTAGGAAAGAGCTTGAACTTGGGCAAGCAGGGAGGAGGGAAAGTAAAGAGACTTGTATACAGAGAGTTAGGAGTTGAATAAGTAGAAACCCGTGCTTTGCCAGTTGTTCGCCATGTGACCTTGGGGAGGTCCCTTCACCACACAGGGCCATTTACGCATTTCCGTATTTATAAAGTCTGCTGATGGTTCCAAATGATTCCCTGAACCCTCCCCACCCCCACTCCCCAGCCGTAAGGTCCTGTGAATGTAATAAATATCTATTTAAAGGAATTTGTCACAAGAGAAAGTCAGCTGCTGTCCCCTTCTACCCTCCACAATTACTGTGTCTAATACATTTTGTTCCATTCCCTTTGGGCTGACTTGCCCACCTAGGCGTGCCAGTACCGGGACACGGGACAGTGAAGGGGTGGCTTAGAGTTTTTTGCTGGGGTGGATTACCAATAGCCCCTGCTCCAGGGGAGCAGTGGAAGATTGAGATGATGATTGGCTGAATGAATTTCAAGCTTGAAGGAGCACAAGAGCCTTGCCCACCCCATTCTACCCCCTTTGTTTTCTGGAGAAGAGATGACATCAGCAAGGCCACGCGGAGTGGTTAGGACCAGATCCCGGAGTCCTCTGCACGCTCCCACACTACCGCTTCTCCAGCTACAGGCGTGGAACCCACTCTAGCTTCAGGAAGGAAATCCATCCCCCCATGAGCTGGCTGAGGACAGAGAGGGAGAAAAGCTGGTACCATGAATAGTGTGTGTCCTGGCCATGTTTGCCTGGAAAAACCACAGGAGAAGCCTGGGTCTGCCAGGCTGAATCAGGTCACCAGGATGTCTCTGCTGGTGGGTCCTCTTCTCCCCTGCAGTGGAGTCCACAGGCTCACACTTGCCAGGGAGGGAAAGGAGGAAGAACTCTGCCCCAGGGCCATGTGCAAGGGGACTGGACAGGCACCGCGGAGGAAGACGGTCAGAAGAGGACCAGATCTTAGGGACCTCATTCTCGCCCTGGAGGACAATCTGCTTGTGCCCAGGGATGAGGCCCTCAGTTCCTGCATCCCTGTGCCTTGGATGCAGACAGTAGTTGTGTGGGCGTTAGCCTAGCTTTTTTTTTTTTAATTAATTTTTATTAGAGTATAGCTGAGTTACAGTGTTGTGTTAATTTCCGCTGTACAGCAAAGTGAATCAGTTATACATATACATATATCCACTCTTTTGTAGATTCTATTCCCGTACAGGTCATTACTGAGTAGAGTTGCCTGTGCTGTACGTATTCTTATTAATTATCTACTTTATATAATATATAGTAGCGTGTGTGTGTTTTGAGCCTGTTTTCCCTCATTCGCCCCCAGTGGCTTTGCACCCACTGCTCCGGGCCGTGAAGTTGTCTTTCTTTTCATGCTCCATCGACTGTGCTCTGTCTCCAGTTTAAAAAAAGGTGCACCCACCCAAAGCAAGGAGCCAACAGCTCTCATACAACCTGTCAGGGACTAAGCCCCTCGAGG
This sequence comes from Tursiops truncatus, assembly GCF_011762595.2. Lineage (NCBI taxonomy): Eukaryota > Metazoa > Chordata > Mammalia > Artiodactyla > Delphinidae > Tursiops > Tursiops truncatus. The sequence goes on along the minus strand of NC_047035.1, from coordinate 26,483,525 downwards.
GTAGCCAGCCTGTCCCCTCAGCAGGCTTTGCCCACTCCCACCCTCCAAACTGCTGTGGTCTAACATTTCATTCAACAAAGTCTTTATCAAGCAACTGCTGTGTGCTAGGCACCGGTAAGCACCGGGGATTCTCCAGTGAGCAGAGACAGACAAGGTCCCCGCCCTTATGGAGCTTACAATCTAGTGTGTGTGTGCCGGGGTAGAGGGTATTATTCATACCAATATGCGTATAATTGCAAACTAATAAATTACCTGAAGCAAGGCAAATAGCAGAAGGTTCTGGCGTGATCTGGAAGGTGGGGCGTTCTAGGTGGCAGGGGCAGAGCCTGAGGGGGACACGGCATGGGCTGAGGAGAGGTGGGGAGACAACAGGAGCCTGTCATCTGGGGCTTGCCTTGTAGACCACAGGGAAGGACTGGGGCCTTTTTCCTGATTGCAACAAATTGCAAAGGAGACTTTGGGTGTGCATCTTACAGTGCACTCCCTGGCTGCTGTGGCTTGGAGAGTGGATTTCCAGGGGCCAGAAAGGATACAGAGAAACCAGTCACTGAGGTCTTGGCAAGAGATGGTGGTTGTGTCTCTGCACCTCTCTTTCCGTCTCCAACGTAACCAAGTACCTATGTGATTAAAACAATCCGGGCTGCCAGGGGTTCTGCTGACAGAGTCGACATCTTCATCCATCTCTCTGTGAGATATCTGCCAGCGCCCCGAGCCTGGAGAATCCCATGCGTTCCTCCACTTCAGCACATAGGAAAAACCTCAGCTTTGTTTCCCAGCCTGCGCAAGCTTCCATTTATCCAAGTCAAGTATCATCTGCTGTCTTGCTGCCCATTCCCCAGCCCCTTCTGAGTGGCCAGCCCCTCTGGGGTTGCTCACAACCCTCCTGCTTTTATCCCTGAAGTGCTTGGACACTGCCTGCAGTTACACTCCATTTAGACATTATTTTGGTGATAAAATGAAATTTCCCCCCTTGGGCTCATTGTCTTTTGCAGAATATAGGAGAATAAGGTGGTGGTCTCTCCTGAGGGCTTTTCCCCCTCTTTAAATAATTCTATACCTATCCTCTCCCCACACTCATTTGAATCATCAAATTGATTATCCCTGTGGCTGTCACATCTCAAAAGATGACAAGCCCCAGAAGAAGGATTGGGGCTCGACGTAAAGCTGGTTTTGGTACAGTGGCAGCCCATAACATTCGGGTTCATGGAGGGAGCAGCAGGCAGGGATTGCAGGTGTGTTTGTAGCTGGGGATTCAGGTGTGTATGTTGAAGTGTCTACTTGTGCCTCGAAGTGGATGTGGCAGGTAAGTCGGTTGTTTTAACCACAACTCTAAGCAGACAGGAATTTATTTGCTCGTGTCTGTGTCCTGGGTACGTTTCTGAGAGTTGCCAGTGAGCATGGTTTTATGCATCTAGAGAGCGTCTTATAGAAGCGTGCCCTGCGTCTCGCCATATGAGAGCCTTTCAGAACCCACTGGCCCAGGTGATGAGAGCTGGGAAGGGAATCAGTTTCTATCCTGTTCTCTCTTGCTGGGCCTCACCTGCTGGCCTGACCCTTTGCACTTCTGTGCACCAAACACCAGGTTTGAGGCTATGAATTTCTAAGGCGCTGGCCTCTTCTCCTTGATATGAGGGAGGAGAAATGTGACTCATTTTTAATTTGTAAAACAGACCCCTTCCGAAAGGCTGAGAGGTGAGTTTGCTAAACCTGCCAGTTAAAAGATAGGATGGGGGTGAGAAGATATACAAGGGGCATCTCTTTCAACCCCCCAAACCCACCAGCCAGTTGGACAATTTTTTTTTTTTCTTTAATGGCGAGAGGACAGGCCTTGCAGCTCTACAGCACAATCCTACTCCTCAGGAGGTGGGGACCTCGCGCGAGCGTCTGATTCCATTGAAGTCTCTCTGGCTCACCCCCCTCCCCCCACCCCAGCTCGATTCTGTCACTTTAAGTCCAGCCCCTGAGAGATAGCCAATAGGAGCCAAACCATACATCAGTCTCCCAGCCTTAAAGCTACAGTAGGGTTAGTGGGCTCCAAGTCTCTGGTGCCCGAGCCTCCTCCACGGCTCCCCATCCCCTCTGCCCGCTCGGAGTGTGTGCATCAGTGGCAGCGCTGGGCTGGGCGCGCAAGGCTCTCTGCCTCCCTCTCGCCCCACCACGGTGCTTCCTTCCACTCTGCCTTCTCCCGCTCACCGTGCCCCTGCCCGGACTCGCACCTCGCCGGTGCCCTTCACTCGCTCTTCCGCGTGATTTCCCCGCCGCCTTTCTCTACCAACTGGGAATGCTAAAAGGGGACTGATGGACGTGTCAGAACTCTGCATCCCGGACCCCCTCGGCTACCACAACCAGTAGGTCCTCTGCTTCTCCGTCTGTGTCTGTCCTTCCGTCTGGGTGTCGCAGTTCTTCTTCTAGGCATTCTTGAAGTGGCAGGGACCCCGGGGGCACTTGGGGGGGTGGGGAGGTTGGAAAGGGAAAACCACCCACTTCCTGGGTTTCCTTCTGGGGATAAACCCGACTCTAACTTTTCCCTCACCCCCTTTTACAAACCCTCACTTTTAGGTAAGAGCGGAGCTTTCTCATTCACTCTTTCTCTCAGACCTTCCCCGCGGGGAGAAAATCTTTGCGTTTCTGTGGGTTGGGGAGGAGCAAGCCTAGAACAGGTGCGGGAGTGTCGCAAGGATACCGGGTCCCATCCGGGAAAGCCTCCCTGCGAGCCCTTTGACTTTAATGTTTATTTCCATACTGGGGACCAAAAACGATCCCGGCAAGGGGACGAAATCGAACATGCCGCGCAGGTTTGGAAACTGTGGGCGGCCAGCGCCGTCTCGCACCGCAGTCCCAGTGGGGCGCCCCGAGGGCACGCACGCGGCGCGGTGGACTCAAGCCACCCCAGGGGTGCGGGCGGCGCGGCCCGGGCAGACTGCGCCCCGCACGCCCTGCGAGGGGAGCCCGCATCCCGCTGGGAGCGGGGACAGTCGGCTCAGCACAGCGGCGGAGGCAAAGTTGGTTCGCGGCTTTAGGAGAGGCTGCGCCCTGCGAAGCAGACTGGCGTGATTTCCGTGCCCCGGGGCGGCTTAGCGCTCGCCTCCCTGGAACCCGGGGTTGTCTGAGCGGCGTGCGCGTGGGTGACGGCGGGGACTGCAGGAAGCGACTCGCAGTAACCGCGGGTCCCCGAGCTTGGGCAGCGTGCCGAGCGCGCAGAGTGAGGAAGCGGAGAACTGATTCCCTGAACGGTGGGAGGCTGCCCCGCGCGGCCAGCCTGGGCTCTCCGGGGTCCTGCCCCGGCCACCCGCGGTTTCCCTCCCAGGGCCCTCCGCGGTTGTCGTCCCACCTGCCCGGGTACCTGCCCTGGTCTCCCCGCGGGCTCTACGCGTGCCGCCGCGCTCCGGGCTGGTGTCCCGGCGTCGGGGTGTGGGAGCGTGCAAAGTGGTCCCTCGGAAGGCTTCAAACAATAATACAATGAAAACTCTAGGTTCTCGCGGAACTGTTTAACTTCTTCCTCTTCTTCCTCCCCCTTTTTTTTTTCCTGAAGCAAACAGAACTACCAAAGTCAGTTCTCGTACCGCCATCCTTTCATTTTTGTACCACCCCTTCCTCCCAAGAACCGCGACATCCCTACAACAATACTCTGGATAACGTGGGGTCCCAGGAAGTGTGATTACCTCCCCCTCGCTGCACAGAATACCTCCACCCCAGGTGGACCACGCGTGAGAGAGGAGGCAACTTCACAGCAGCATCTCCTGGGGGTGACCGGACTGTCCAGCCTCCACGCTGACCTTTTTGCTTGTAGTTTTGGGGGTTCCCTCGACAGAGGGTCCTTTAGATGCCGCCGGAATTTAGACAGAGTGTCAGAAGGCGGCGATTGCGTTGGGAGATGAGGGGAATCTTTAATTATAATGGATTCAGATTTCCATCAGTTTGAAAAGTGGCTTTTCATTCTCTTTAAAGGTTACACTGATCCCAGCTTGCGTGGCTGGTGGGGGTGGAGTGAGGGGTAGTTTCACACGGTGGTGCTCCTTCCGTAAGAGAGTGGGAGCCCCCAAAGGAACCTCCGGCGTGGGCGAAGCTGTGAACAATGTAGGATGTTCGTGGGGGCATTTCCTCACGTAAAACTACCAAGTACGACAAATATTGGATATTTAAATTATTTAGGTCACTCTCTCCAGAGGTGCCTTCTTTAGTTGAGCTTGAAATATCTATGTATTTGTCCCTGGCTCAAGTCACAGTCAATAAATATGAAATTTCCTATGGGGAAGTACATCTTTTGATTATGTTGACCAAGAAAGCAAGGAGAGATGGGGGACTTAGCAGTTGGGTAATTCATCGAGTTGACGGCAACCCTGGCTTGAGTTTGAGGAGAAATATGGGCAAAAAAGGAATGTCGGGGAAGCGGCAAAGGGGAGAGAGGGAGCTGAGGTCCTGGGTGTCTGGGAAAGGTTTGAAGTGGAAATCAGTTATAAAGTAAGCCTGAGAGTGGTTTGGACCCCCTAGCCTTCTTGGTTTCTTTGCAAGGAATTAGCTTCTCACTCCATGGGACAGAGGAAAAGCCAGAAACATGCCTGCTTTTTCTACGGAGGAGCTAAGCATCCCTGTGAGATGCTGTTTCTCAGAGCCCAGGACCTGCTGGGCAACCGCCGAAGCATTAGTGAGCTGGCCCCGTATACAGGTGTGTGCCTCCTGGCGAGGGTTTACCTCTGCTGTAGTCACAGGGGTCCAGAATTTCCAAGGACGAGCTTGTGGAGGTCAGAGGCTGCTTTGGGGGGAGGCATCTTTCTGACCTCAGCCCCGGTGCTTCACAAGCAGCTTTAGAGCCACTGGTAGCAAAGTAACGAGACAGAGGACTGCATTCTTTGGTCTGTTGGAAGGACCATAGAATGAATCCATCCATTACGGTGCCGATGTTTCTTGGGGAGCATATACAAGAGTGGGTTCGAGTGCTCTGTACACACAATTTCTACCTCTTTGGCTTAGTTGATATCCCTGGACTGGAAAAAACCCAAGGGTGCAGGGACCACAGTCCAGTGAGAAAGAACTTCCCATATTTCCTTCTCACCTGCTGATACACGGAGAGCATTTTTTTAATGCTTTAGTGTTATTTTCACTTTCCAGGTGAGAAATTAACACACACACACACACACACACACACACACACACACACAGAGATATACCCGGACCTTCATACCTTTCTCTCCTTCATTTTCATTTTCCTGTAGCCAATCCTGTAGGTGACTCCATTACCAGTTCTAATCAATATTTTATGTACATATATAATCAGCTAGAGTGGGAGTGAGTGTGCTGGCCTGTGTGGGCTTGTGTACAAATGCGTCGGGGACGGACCTGATGGAGACCCTCGGCATAAAATCCAGGGAGCAGGGGGCGCTGCGTCACCCAGCGTCCGATGACCACTTTGCTGATGTTAAAGAAACAGAGAACAAACTGTCCTGAAGGTAAAATATGTGGGTTCACACGTAGGAAAAATGCCACATGGTAATTCAGAATCAGTGACCCAGAGAAAAACAAAGGGGGAAATTAATTTTTAATGGTACATGTAAAAATAAATCAGAGTGAGGACATTAGTCTTGGTTTTCTGAGGGAGGGGCTCTAGGAAAGAAACTTTTACGTGCCTGCCACACTTCCGGAGGTGTGGGCTGCCGTGGAAGAGGGTGGGCTCGTTCAGGCCTGAGGGTGATAAACTAGGAGAAAACAGTGGGTCAGCGCAGAGGGCCCCAGTCCCTGGTAAGGCCCTTTCCAGCCCAGTGAGGTCTTGACATCAACTGGAAATTTCCTCTCAGAGCTTATTTCCCCAACTCCATTTTACAAACAGTCCTCGATTTTACCAATAATTGGGACATATAAAAATACGTTTCTTTAAAAAATATATATGAAGAAACAAACTGACCCACCAAACAAGAACATTTTCATTCTATTGATTTGGAGTAATCAATACCTATTCCATTTAGTCTAAGAGAGGAGGGACAGAGGGGACTTTCGGGGAAAGCTCTGTGAGGGAAGTGGTTGTGATAGAGATTTCATGTCACAACCCTGCCTTCTCAGAGTGCCCCCCCCACCCCGGCCCTAGCCCAGGGGGCCTTCGTGACCTTGTCCTGTGTGCTTGATCCGTATTCCTGATAATGGGACATTTTGCCAAATGGTTTTTATTTAAGATAATCCATGCTCATTGAAAGTTTGTCACCTTCCTCAGTGCTCTGCAAAATGCCTAGTTTCTTTTGAGCAGTTGGAACTGGGAAGCTCTGTACAAGTCTGGCAGCCCCCAAAAAGAGGGGTGGGTTGTGAGACAGACATTGTGAGCGTGTTTGCCTGGCGGGTGGGCGATGGAGCTGGCTGTGTGAGGATTCAAAAGGAAATCAAGTTCAGTTCGGAAGACAGCCGAACAGTTAGATAAGAGGCGGATGCTCTTGACGCGGTTCTGCAGCGCTGTTCCCTAGAACTTGTCTTCGCGGATGCGTTAAGTGGTTTCCTCAATATGATTAAGATTATTCGAGGTTCTAATTTAAGGGGAAGGAATAGCAGATACTTAGACCGTAATCCACTCCTTCAAAGTAAAGTCCAGCCCACACCCTGAACACCCCAGGCTGGTGCCTTTCCACACCTACCAGCCATCATCTGGCTCTGTCCCTTTTCTCTCTGCAAGCAAGGCCCTCCCAGTCTCTTCCAGCTTGACCAGGAGGTCTGCCCAGAATTAGTCAGGACTCCTCACAGCTCTTGCTGGGAGCTTCTTTCTTGGTATCGGGCGGCTTTTGGCTGAATGATCCCATGCGGGACCCCAGCATGGCTTGAGGGCTGAGCCTCTGATGTCCTCCGCAGTGGCCGTGGTTCCCAGAGGGTGCGTGGGCCCAGGAGGGGGCTGCTAGTAGGGGGTCCACAGACCGTGCCAGGAATCCTGGAAAGGCTCAACTTGGGGATGCTGGGACCAGACAAGTCTGAGCCCACCTCCTGCCCTTGAGGCCATTTGCTGATTTCTAGGGATAAATCAAAGGTCTTTTTAGCGCTGTTAAGTGCTGCTGACCCCTGACTGGGTTTCATCTCTGGTGAGCATCCCCTTTCTCAGTCCCATCAGCCTCAGACCTCCGGGGAAGGGTCACATGCATGGTCATTCCTCGGAGGAGGGGCCCATAGGCTTCTGCTGGCCCCGGTGTCCCGCATGGCTGGGGTGGCCTGCGGCAGGATCACATCCCGGTTGTCCCATCGGCTGGTATGGCCAGGTCCCTGCGCAGGGAGGTTGCGGTGTTTATAATTGCAAATGTAATTAGCAGACCAGCTCTGGGGGGACTGGGAAGCTCAACTTCTCTGCACATCACAGTGACCCCTGTGCTGGCTGGCCGGCAGATTAACCCTCCCCGGGCCAGCCTGCCCCCCGCCTCTGGTGAGGCCGCTGACCTTTCACTGATAATGGCAGGGCTGTCCCGGGGGAGGGATGGCAGGGCCAGACCCCTTCCTCGGAGAGGTTGTCAGGGCAATGCCTGGGAGAGGTCAGTCGCTGAGGGTGTAGTTTTTCCCTAGGCCACTGAGCACGTGACCCTTACCACTAGCGACAGTGTGACCCCACGTGGCAGGCTGCCCTGGGGCATTTCCTCGTGCACTTCCTGGGCCACGCTGGAAGCAGGTCACCAGAAGACTTTGGGTGCGTGCTGGTCTGTGGCTCTGGGCGCCTTGTTGGGGAAAGCAGGGCTCTGGAGGGGGCGTCCTGTGGCTTCGGAGGACTGCTCCTGGGGCTCAGCGGGCAGAGGGGAGTGAATGCCTGCTGGCTCCCAGGTTCTGCGGAGCTGCCCCCACTCCGGATGTGGCACGGGGAGGCACGCCATAGGACAGCGTGGGCTCAATTTGTCCCTAGGAGCAGAGACCGCCAAGCAACCATCCAGCAAAAGACACTGACAGGGCTTCCCTGGTGGCGCAGTGGTTGAGAGTCTGCCTGCCGATGCAGGGGACACGGGTTCGTGCCCCGGTCCGGGAAGATCCCACATGCCGCGGAGCAGCTAGGCCCGTGAGCCATGGCCGCTGAGCCTGTGCGTCCGGAGCCTGTGCTCCGCAACGGGAGAGGCCACAACAGTGAGAGGCCCACGTACTGCAAAAAAAAAAAAAAAAAAAGACACTGACAAACGAGATGAGTGGGAAACTTGGAGCCGCCTGGTCCCTAGCCCCAGCCCCTCCTGTGAGTGTACTGGTCTCTGCCCACTTAGAGGGCCTTTCTGTACCGATCAGCATTAGAACAGAAAGGATTTTTAATAGCACCTTTAGTTGTAAGCATTGGCTTAAGGGAGTGTCAAGACCTTTCTTGTTGCCGTCAACACCCTTGATATAGAGGATATCTCTGAACCCCGAAACATCAAGAGCCACATCTGTTCCTAGGAGAGTGTCTGTGTGTGTACGCGTGTGAGAGCGTGCTATGGTGGCGCTCCCCTTTCAGATGGGCGTCACGGGGGCGACGGGCTCTGCTGTTTAAACACAGCCCCGGCCACCCTGCCTTCTACCCCTTGCCTAGACTGAGGTCAGGCTGTGGCCACATTTCCATGAGGGGCTGCTGAGCCTTGGGGTTTTTCCGTGGTGTGAGAGGGAGCGCAGAGAGACTCAAGGGCTGGCTGTCCCTGCTGCCAGAGGAGTTCAGTCTTTCTTTAGAGGCTCTCTCGAGTTTTCTGGGCCTGGGTAAGGCTGGCAGACCCCAGAGAGGGTGAGCAGGCCGTACTGCCCTTCTCCAGCAGAACAGATGGCCACGCTCAGAGGAGCACTGGGATTTCTGCCCCAGGTCCCCGACTAACCCTTCTCTCCCTGGATAGGGCCACTGACAGTCTATCGCTAAAAAGGTCAAACGTGTTCTTAAGGAAAACCAGCCTGGTTTTAATCTGCCCATGGGACGTTCAGTATGGAATTGGACAAGATGGGGGAAAAATCTATTGGCAAAATATCTTAAATTCAGAGTTGTGTGTGCTTGGGTTAAAATAAGCCCCAAGCAAAAGTTTTCCTGGGGGTTACAGACATAAGTTTTTTCATCTTCATTTTGCCATGCTTTTTAACCTATACACATTGTAGTCCCAAAGAAGTTTTTTTCCCCTTCTTTTCCTCTCTCTCTCCCTTCCCCCCTCTCTCTCCCTCTCTCTCTCTTTAAATTTCTGTCCTCTGTTCCTTAGGACTTTAAAATATTCTATTCAATATTGTCATTTGGTATCCCCGGGATTGAGCCTTTTCTGGAAATGGTTTTCTGGATAATGTTATTTTGTTTCTCAATGTCATTTCATCCAGAGGTCAAAAGACAGTTAAACAAACTCCAACAAGCTTTTGTTTTTATCTTCTTGTTTCAAATGTGATCAATTTTCATTTAAAACTGTATCAGAATCCTCTCCTGCCAATTACAGCAGCAGTCAGCCTCATGCCTCATCGGTGTTTACTGAAACATTACATTAAAATTGCACAGATGTGAAGTGCCCAATTAGAGTCAAGCTTTTCTATCTAGGAAGCCATGAGTTTCAAAACCCCAAATGCTAAGTGTTACTTTAACGTGGCTCTTTATTTTTTTTAATTGCTTGAATTAACTTGAATTCATAAATTTGGGTTTTTTCCTTCTTACTGTTATAAAATTCTTAAAGTATTATATTTACTTAGATTGATGCTTTCGGTTTTTTCACCTGGCTTGTATGTTTAAAAAGATACCCGGCAAAAGGTTTTTGATCATCACTGGTCTTTTCGTGTGTTCTTGGTTTCCAAAGGGCAAAGAACAAGGAAATACAGTCGTAAGAAAATGCTCTAGGGGAGGGTGGAGGATGTGAAGGGTGGTGGTTCGGATGAAATTCTCTCATGTCTTCTACAATTTAACATTTTCCTTTGTCTTATTTTTTTCCCTCTATTTTCATCCCAACTTGCTCTAGCTTGCCTTTGTCCTTTCATCCCTCTTCGGTTTTCTATGTTTTGGAGGAAGGAGTGTAGGGTGGTGCGTCTGTGTGTGTGTCTACCTGAGCGTGTGTGCATGTGTGTGTGTCTGAGTGTGAGGGTGTGTTGGAGCCGTTTTGAGCTGCTGCGCGCGATTAGCCGAGACAAGTCCCAAAGCAGAATGGCTGTCGTGGGCCACCCTGTTCCGATACAGCCATCAAGGCCTTGACCCACTGTCAATGGCCTGCTCGCATGTGGTGGGGACACCAAAGAGGGTAAAAACCGCACGTTCCAGGTTGGTTGTCTGTTACCTGAGGAGGTGCAGGTGAGGGGTGTCAGGACGCACCGAACTTTATTCGAAGTCTATTTTTCCATCTGTCTGCTCTCTTATCTCACTTCCTAGCACGTTGAGCTCTAGTTTGGGATCCTGGTGTTGCTGAGTGAATGAGCTAGCGTATGCTTTTGTTTTTGCTTTCCTAATCGATCGGCAGAAAACATTCCCTTTTGATGGTGAGACATGTCTTCAGCACGCAATGCAGAGTGCAGTATTTATCCTTTTCCTTTTAGCCTCACTCTTTGTCATTTGTCCCTTGGGTGTGTTGACATTGTCTACCTAAGCAGTCAGGCTAACAAGCTTTGGCAGAAAGAACACCGCTTTCACAGAAATAATAGCAAGAATGGGATGGTTGTAATAATTATAACAGTAATAACAGCTTGCAGCTTTTTCTTCCCCAAAAGCGCAAAGCAATTCTCATAACCAGTTTCCTCGTAGTGACTGGGTGAGGGTTGCTGTGTCTTGCCTCTGAACATAAATGTTTTTCTGCAAACATAACTTGCACAGGCTTCAGGTTTGCATGTCTAAATTCATCCAAGAGCAAAAAATGCCTGGTGTTTGCAATTTGAACAGACTGGTGAAGGAGAATATGGTGTCAGCCACACGGTCCCCCTCAGAAATGCTAGGTGTGTTGCCTTTGAACTGGGAAGGGAGAAATGTTTCTTGTAAAGGACACTGGGTCGGGTCTGACCCTCCTGTCACAAGCATCTGAGGTCCATGCCAGGCTCTGCCTCTCCATTGCCCCCAACGTTCCTTGGTTCCTCTGGCTGCAATCTCAGGAGAAGTTTGCAGACCAAAGGCACACAGAGGACAAGAGGGGTTATGACTTGGCACATGTGAATAGCTGGGAAAAGAACTGGGTGAAGAGAGAGGCAAAGTCACCTCACCACCCTTGATCACCTTCTTGGCCATTCAGCGTCTCCCAGGGCTGCTGTCCCTGTTCCTGGGTACCTCAACCTGTTCTCTGGAGGCAGAAATTAGAGGGAGGGCACCAGGGAGCCGCCCCCTCTGGATCCCTGAGACCCCTCTTGTGACTTTTCATGCCGAGTCCCAGGCCTGGACCTGCTCACCTGCAAACTGCTCATCTGCGCATTACTTTTGAAATTGGTGCTGCCTTTGTTATTTCCTCTCTCACCACCACCCCCTATTTTTGTATGTGCGACTTGGAAATAGGAGACAGCCTAATATACCAGCCTAACATAACAGGAGACACCTAATATACCAAGGTCCCATGACTGTATTTTTTTTCTACTTCAGTATTCTTACTCGTGTTCTTACTCAATTTTTCCCCCAAAAATACCCAACAACCTAAATTTTTGGGTTATTAATTGATTATTATCTGATTTAACAAACAAAACATCCTACCCCACAAGGAATCCCAGCAAGGATCTGGCTGTGTTGCTGAGGCTGAGATCTGCTTCTTTCCCCCTCAGTCGGTGAGAAACGTTATAGCTTCAATTCCCTTGCTGGACCCTGAGTAAAAAATTAATTCATGAATAATAAAAACCAATCAGTCTTGTTGAGTTAAGAAGGATTAGGAGAAAGGGTGTTTTTTCTTACAGAGAACATTTGGAATCTGCGTGTCATTGTCACCGAGTGTTCGGGGTGGCTTGAGCGTGCCTTTATTCACAGCAAATGAGCTGTTTATTATCCCGAAGTGTAACACATCTTCCTCAGTTGTAAGGCCAACTTACTGAAGATCGTTACGGGTTTCCCACCCAGTTCTCTCCCAGGATCCCATACCGCAAGTCAGTGATCATTCATTGAAATTAAGACAGTTTCCTGTGTAAGTGGCACATAACCAAAGAGCAACAGACCCGGCATTGCATTATGAATAAGCCAGTTTGTTGATGGAATGGAGTCTGCCTCTCGATTTCCCTCCCCTTTCTTTCCCTGGGAAGTAATTGACTAGAAATTTACATGCCTTTGCAAGAAGTAGAGAAATTAGACTTGTAGATACTCTTTTTAGTTTCCAGAATACTATCTTCCTCCCAGGTTTATTGTGAAGATTAAACAGAGGTAATTCACAAGTGTCAGGCACATAGTGGGTGTACATTAAATGTTTGATGTTCTTGTTAATTTTTTGATGCTATCTTATTGGAAGTTACTTTTCATTCCTTTGATATAACCTCACAATGAAAGTCCTTCCTACTCAGCAGTGAGATTGGGGTGCTTGAACTGATTACTTTGTTTAATGCGATCAATGTGGCTTGGGTTTCCATATGTAACACAAGGGAATTACAGAGGGAATTACGATTTGGGGCCGAGGTGATGAATAGGAAATTTCCTCTGAATGAATCCCTATATCCTTGGACCATGGGTAGAGTTGCCCAGTAAAATACAGGACACTCAGTTACATTTGGATTTTAGATAAGCAACAAATAATTTTTTAGTATAAGTATGTCCCATGTGATATTTGGTAAATCTGGCAACCCTACCATGGGTGTTTTTCTTAAATTGGTCTGATTAAAAAACACATTTCCCTTATCTTTTCTACTTTCGACAAAACCCCAAAGAACAATTATGTGTAGTTTTTTCAAAGTGTTTTTTAAATGACTATCTTTAACTTTTTGCCAATATTAACTTGTTAGGTTGGCCATGTCCTTAGAAGTTAGTGCGTAGAAGTGATTTCTGTCATCCAGATATATTGATAGAGTTGCAATCAGGTAAACAGATCCTGCCGAATGAGGTCTCCTAGCGTAGCACCCGGAGCTACTGAATTTTGCCTTACGGAGAAACAGGGTAAGCAGTCTTCTCGGGAACCTGCCTCTGCGTGATGTTTCCCTGACAAGCAGGTTGAGGGGCTGGATTGTTAGAACCTGACATCCCAGCAATTGGAAGCTACCCTTGCTGCACCTGGGAGGCCAAAGCAGCGGCCTCTCCCTGCCTTCCCACACAAGGACAAGAGGCTGACCTTTTGGAGGCATCCCCTAGGGGGCTGTGAGGGAAACGGCCCAAAGTAGTGTTAGGTGGTGGAGTAGGAAGGCCAAGGGGCTGAACCTGATACAGTCAGTTGGGGGCATGGATGAACTGGGACATACGAGGGACCAGCAAACCCCAGCTTCTCTTCACTCACCTCCCAGAGCAGCATAGTTGCTCAGCCCGGTAAACACAACCCATTGTTTTAAGCGTGGTACCCTCGCAGCCCAGAATATGGGAAATGGAAGAGCTCTAGAGCCCCCTGCAGGCCATCAGTGGCACTGCACCTCGTGGGCGACTCCCACTTACAGAGCCTTATGAGGGTGGGAAGGAATGTGGAGGATCCCAGCAGGTGAGCCTGCAGCAACACAGGATCCTGGAGGAGTGGGTTAGGGTTAGGATCCCGGCTTCAGAAAGTAGCTCTGGTTTTGGAATCGCCTTTCGGAGCCATGCTCCATGCTTTTTAGCACTGCAGTTGCCTCCTTGTGTGGTATGCCAATGCCCTCCCCCCACGCACACATACACACGCAGGACTCTCTGCCTCCGTGGCTTGCCCTGACCTCCCGACAGGCTGAGCAGTGCTCAGGCCTCACTCAGCTTAAGGAATGCCCTCCAGGCGTCACCGCAGCCAGTGCTATTTTCAGAGCCCAATTGACACTTGTGTCCAGACTGTCTTCTCCAAGACGCCTAACTCCCTGGGGATCATTTAGGGTTTGCTGGAAGAAAAATTTGGGGGAAGACAAGAGAGCTGAAAATAAACTGCAGGGTCAGAGGTGGACAATTGTAATACTACTAATAATAACAGTCGTTAACATTTATCGAGCACTTACTGGGTGCCGGGCTTTGTCCTAAGAACATTTCATGTATTAACTCACTGCTTTCTCACAATAACCCTATTGGGGTTAATTAGAAAATAGGAACTAGGTCCAATTACTATCCCCATTTTACAGGTAAGGAAACTAAGGCACAGAGATGCTAGGTCACTTGCCCAAGGTCACACAGCTGACAAAGCTGGGATTTGCTCAGGAGCAATCTGGCTGTGTGCCTGCAGTCCAGCCAGTGCTATATGTGTTGTGTGTCACTCAGTGAGTCTAGAATTCTAGCTTTCTAACTCCAGCTTTTACACCACCCCTTCTTAGCTGTGTGGGTCGAACACATACGTAAAATTTGGGGTGGAGGTGGAAGGGGGAAATTGAGCCTCATGTCTTGTTCCTAGAAAAGCAGAAGGAAGAATGGCCACAGCGGGTTGGGCCCTGTTCCCCCCTTAGCCTGTGTCATGGGCAGAAGGGAAGGCTGGAGAAAGGAACTTTTAGTCTTCCTGACCTCATCCTCCAAGAGCCCATGGCCAACCTCCAAGGGCACCCGCTTCGTGCCTCCCTCTGAGACTGTCGTCAATGTATGTTGAAGCTGTAATTTTCTCCCATCTCATGCCTTCCCCTTGTTTTCTCATCACCGGCTCTCCAACAGCTCCTAAGTCTGAATCTCAGGGTTGGACTCTGGTGTCCAGCTTGGGCTCCTGGCTGGACCTCACGCCAGCACGTGCAAAAGAGAATTGCAGCATCGCCCTCCAAACTGCTTCTCCCCTTGTCTCCCTGTCTCGCCCTCCCTTGATGCAGGGGCCCCCAGCTAGGATATGGAGCGTCTATCTAAATATACACCTCAGATCTATTTCCTATTCGTGCTGTTATATACCCGCAACCCCCAGTCTGCCTGGCAAACTTCTATTTAGCCTTTATTTATTTTTTTAACTTTAATTTTGTAAGTTTTATTCAACTTTTTGAAATTTTTATTTATTTATTTATTTTATTTATTTATTTATTTTGGCCGCACCACGCAGCATGCAGGATCTTAGTTCCCTGACCAGGGATCAAACCCGAGACCCCTGCAGTGGAAGTGTAGAATCATAACCACTGGACCACCAGGGAAGTCCCCTCTATTTATCCTTTAAACCCTGCTCATGTGTCCCCCTCTGAGTGAAGCCATCCCTGACGCCTCCCAGGGGGAAGTAATCTCTCTCTTTTTGCAGCTACAGTCTGGCCCATGCCCTTGACTGGGTTGTAACCTGTTGGATTTGAATATATGCTTATCTTTTCCCACAACTTCATGAGCCCCTAGAGTACAAGCTCATCTCTGTCCCCACCGCCTAGAACAGCACCTGGTATGGAGAAGGTGCTTAATGCATGTTGGTGGGGCTCACCTAGGGAGATCAGATATGGGTAAAGGGGAATTCTGGAGGCATAAGAGGGAGGTAGAAGGCCATGGAAACAGTGGCCAGGAGGGGCCTGGCTCTGCAGGATCTATTGCCTTGTTGACCAATGAGGGCAGATCTGGCTGGCTAGGTGGCCTCCATGCCCTTCTTGGGGGCAGTATAATGTAATGGTTAGGGGGGAAAGCGCTGGCTCCAGAATGACTGAGTCTAAATCCTGGCCCCAGTGGTGTGGTGGAACCAGCTCAAACTGGCTCAGGAGAACCGACCATTACATTTTCAGGAATTTTGTAGCTGATTGTTAAACACAATCATCATTAAAAATGAAATTATATAAACTTACTAGTAAATACATTGTCTTAAAAACAAAGGTAGGGCTTCCCTTGTGGCACAGTGGTTGGGAATCCACCTGCCAGTTCAGGGGACACGGGTTTGGGCCCTGGTCCGGGAGGATCCCACATGACGCGGAGTGGCTAAGCCCTTGTGCCACAACTGCTGAGACCACGTGCCGCAGCTGCTGAACCCCGCGCACCCTAGAACCCGTGCTCCAAAACGGGAGAGGCCACCGCAGTGAGAAGCCCACGCACCGTGACGGAGAGTGGCCCCTGCTCGCCGCAACTAGAGAAAAGCCCGCATGCAGCAGCAAAGACCCAACACAGCCAAAAATAAAAACAAATAAATAAATTTTTTAAAAAAGCTAAGTAGAAAATAATTGTTCTTACAAAAACAAAACAAAAAAAACCAAAGGTAATAAATACTCAAAACTCACTACTTTAATATTTTATTACCTTTATGTTCTTGAACTAAATTTGCATCTAGTATGTCTGCATGGTAGGAATACTATGATGGATTGTTAACTGCCCATCTCTTCACAGTAACACGGCATCAGTGATGTCACATTGGTAGCTTGAAGCTGGCCACGATGGTATTTACACTATGGAAGCAGGCAAATCATTCCCCTTCTTCCATCCAGTTCTTAAACATTTACTGTCACACCACTGCCTGGCTGTGTGACATCCCAGCTCTGTGACCCCGGATAAGTTACTTAATCTCTCTGTGCCTCCGATTCCTCATTATCAGTGACGACCTTCATTTCTGTAAAGATTAAAAATTGATCAATATAAGGTACTTAAAGCAGAGACTGGTACACAGTAAGTGCTCCAGAAATTTTGACTCTTTTTAGTGTTTCTTCCTCACGGTTCCAAGCATGTCCCTATTGAAATTCTATCAAAACTAATGACTTTCCCAGATAGCAGAGTGTGAGTTTTATCCTTAGAGTGTAAGGTTATCGTTTTTCCCTGCTGAACCCTTGCCCATGGGGTTTAACTGTGGTAGCCAAGAGCAGGAAGCAGAAAGCACTAATCTTCCAGGGGGAAAGGCTCCTGTGGAGAGGCACACTCAAGCCTCCGGGCCGAGAGAGGAACTGGGACCACAGCAGCCACCAATGTGGCTGAGCAGGTGAGGTGGGCACAGGTGAAGTCAGGAGAGAAACAGAGCAGATGCAAAGAATAGCCAAGCGCCAGGGTGAAGGGAGGCTGTGCAGTGGCTGCAATGGGTCCCTTAGATCACATGAGGGGGCAGATCGTCTCCCAGGAAATGCTGGGCAGTGCAGCCATGCCTGCGGAGGCAAGGGCTCCCCTGGTTTGGGAGTTGAAGGAATATTGCAAACCATCCCCAGGTTAGCACACATGCTGTAATCAGCTTGAGCTGGAGTTGCATGGGCCGTGCTGCAGTTGCTGGGGAAGCCGCAGGAAAATCCACAGCTCCCAGCACAGCAGAGGCCCAGGAGAGGCCAGAGTGCGCTAGGCTCTCCTGGACTCTTCCTCGGCTGGATTCTCGGGCCGCAGTCAACTCTGGCCCCAGAGGAGGTCTCTGCACTGGCAGTTCCCTGGAAATTGCTTCTGGCTGAGACCTTTGGCATCAGGAGGTTCAGCTCAATGACTCAGTCACACACAGCCCCCAGGCCAGGCCAGCCCGCTTTCAGTGTTGAGTGGCCTGCAGGCCTGCAGACATGGGTAACAGCTAGATCTGCACAGCTTTCCGGGCCAGGGGTGCATCTCATCGCTGGGGGCTCACTTCGTTCTCTGAATCCCTGTTCTGTAGAGAAATGCCCTTAGAAGTGGCCTTGTCAAGGAAGAGGCAGCCTTGAGAATCAAACCCTCTTTCCCACATCTCCATGAGTGTTGCCCCATCACCCTGAGCCCCTTAAAGGCCTGGGTCCAATTTATTTGTGAATCTGCAGTGCAGGGCCAGGCATGGAGGAGCCTTCAGTAAATATGAGGTGAAAGCTTGGATACAACTTGAGAAAATTTGTGTACTGAGTTGAGCTGCTGATGGGCCACCTGTACAGTTGTACAGGTTGTTCACTGACCAAGAGTTCCTGGTTGAGGGTGTGGGTGAGGTCTGAACCTAGTTGTTCTAATTAACCCCAAGATACACATGGCAGGGAGGAGAGGCGGTGAGTATTCAAGTTCAGGGCCTAGAGGGGCTGAGGAGTCTCAGGCTCTGACACACAATGGGAACAATCCCCCTAACTAACATATGCCGTGGTTGTCTAAAAGCCGCTGTGTTTCTGTCTGCTCAGCACCACCCTTGCAGCCTGAATTTAGAGCCTGATAAGGTCTTCAGAAAGCTTTCTGTTTTGTCTAACTGCAGTTCTTAGTGGGCCCCCAGAGCTCTCCATAGGCAAGACCAGGAAGGGTCACCCAGGCCCTGTTCTGTTGCTGCCCAACACATTGGGCCCCTGTGTTCCCAGACTCAAGGGGCCGGGTGGTGTGTGGGTGTGAGCAGGCGGGGGCCCTGGCTGGCAGGGCATGTTAGAGGGAGAGTCTCACATGGTCCCTGGGCTCCAAGGGCCTCGGTGAGTAGATTTTGGGGAGCGCTGGAGCTTAGTAGCTTGAAAGGGAAGGGAACTGCTGTGTTAGCGTTTGATCGGGTGCTCGCAGGCACGATCTCTTTAAATTTACAGTAACACCTCAGTAAAGTAGGGGGTCCTATCCGCCTTTATGGGACGAGGAGCTGGAGGTCCAGAGAGATTGAGTGACTTGCCCAAGGTGACACGTGGGTCCACTTTAAAGGTCCAGGCTGCGAATCCAAGCCTGCCTGAATAGTGCAGCGGTCCAGACCAGCCCTCCTGACACTTCCCTTGTCACGATAACGTGGTCCCGAGCTGCCCCTGGGCTCAGGAACGGGGAGCAGAGCCCCTGAGGAGGGCATGTGGCTCTCGAGCTGCCCGGGACACCTGAGCAGAGGGTCAGGGCATCCGGAAGTGTGGATGTAGGTGCCTGTGGATGTCTGTGCTGGGCTGAGGGAAGTGCCTCTTCTCGCCAAAAAGGGAAGAGGAGGAATGAAGTACCCCCCCCTCCCCCCGCTGCTTCCAGGTCAGCTGCCTTGGAGCTGCTGAGAGCAGTCAGCCTGCTCGAGCTGGAACTCAGGCCTGTGGCTGCTGCCTCCAGGGGCCTCCATGCAGGTCTGTGGGGGAGGGGATGTGCCAGAGGCCAGGGTCCTGCGTGTAGCCTTTAGGGCACAGTGGAGAGGGAGCCTGCATTGGCTTGTTTGTGCTGTGGCCAGTGTTTAGCAGGCCTGGGTTTGGGTTTGAGGTTTTCTCTCTCCTGTATATCCAACCTCCCCATCGCCGCAGCTCCACCCCGACCAGCAGAGCAGTCCCAGGATTGACTTGGGGCAACAGTAGGGGACCCACCCTGCCCTCCCTGGGGACAGGCACCCCTCAGCAAAAAGGCTCTCATCGCCTTGGGAAGGGCCCCAGCTTGGCCCAACTAGACACCCGCACGTGTGCTCATGGCTGTCAGCCTTGCCCACCCCTCCTCCACCCCTGCAACCTCCTAAGTCTTTACTCTGCCAGGTACTTTCCCCCGGTAATAGTAAAAAATATAGTTACAGTGGTCCGCAATGGATCTTTTTTTATTTGGTCTGTAAATATATTTATCTAAAAACTGTTACATGTTGTGACATCTAGATATTGCATGAAATACCTTTATGGCAGAGGTTAAAGTAACCTGAGATCAGAGCAGTCCCAGAAAATAGGGACCCCTGGCAGCCAAGCCAGGCCCACAGGGAGTGCAGAGGTCAGGACGGGAGGCAGGGGTCCTGGCAGTGCCAGGTCGTCATCGTGGGTGTGGCCGGTGTGGGCCGCTGCTCATGGGTCGGTGGGTCTGCAGTGTTGCCGAGCAGGGGCCCAGCCAGCAGCCAGTGGCCATGTGCAGCGGATACCTGCAGGATCTGCATCAGAGGCCTCTCCACGGGCATGCAGGAGGACCGAGGGGTGTAGAGGTGGGGACTCGGGCGAGGGACGCCATAGCCGCAGTCTTCTCGGGGAGGTCACTGGATTCTGGTTTATTCAGTAATCACAGCTCCTGGCCATGCAGGTGAGGCCAGAGATGGTGCCCATGACCGGGAGACCCAGCCACTCCAGGCTAAACCACTTTCTCTCCACGTCTGCAGCTCTTTTCTGTTTCTCCATCATACTTGCCTCCCAGCCCTGTAGTCCTGCCTCTGTTATCCTAGGCTTGTTTCACTGTATTTTTCTCTTCTTGCTGCTCATGGCCACAGTCATCATCACTAACATCTGCTGAATGCCTACTATGAGTGAGGCACCGTGCAAAGTGCTTCCTGTGGACACTCGCATCTTTTCCGTCCTCTCTTTCCAGACCTTCTGTTCTAAAGACTCAGCCCTGGGAGCCCCTGAGCACCATACATGGGTGGCGTGTGGGACTCCCTACTTCCCAAAGGGAGAAGGCAGAATCTGGGGGCTGGGGAAGACCCAGGAGGCTCATGGGCGCCTCAGCCCTCATTTGACAGATGGGAAACTGAGGCCCTGAGCGGATGAGGGTCTTGTCTGCAGTCCTGCAGCTCATGTGCAGAATCCAGCCCAGGCCCCACCCAGCACCTGGTCGTGCACTGCCTATCTTTCTGGATGGAAATCCTCTTTGCCCTCAGCTTCAGGGAGGGCCTCCAGGACCCGAACTGTGAGCCTCAGGGCCGAGCAGTGCTCGTCACCATCTCTCTCTTCCACTGTTACCCTGTGCGCCCACCCTAGCCGGGCCGTGTCAGGCAACAGCAGGAGCCGGCGGGAGCCAGACAGAGAATCATAGGGGTGCTGGACAGATTGACATGAACAATTCCAATCATTTTAAAACATCGAAGGATTGAGAGAGTTTCAATAGTTGGAAACTGGCAGGAAGAGAGATGAGCTGGTGGTCCTGGGCAAGGAGGCCCCCCACTCCTCGTGGTTCCCCTGCCATCCGTCCCCGATGCACGCCTGTGAGCTCCTTCATGTTGCCCTCCCAGGGCATCTCTTAGACTGGGCTCTGCTCTCGGTGACCAAGGTGGAGACAGCAAGGATCTCCCCATGTGGAGGAGAAGGTGGGAGATTTGAGCCACGTGACAGTAATGACCACGTGCTCTGTCTGGCTCACGCTGGCCTTCCTGGTGCCTCACCCCATGGCTGGCACCAAAAAAGAACACATTGCCCTGCTGCCAACCCTGTGGGCACTTTCAGGCAGCATCCAAGCTGCTGCAGCCTACGTCCAAGGTCAGCACCTAACTGGCCATCCCTGATCCGAGGTCAGCGTCAGGGTCTGTAATACTCCCGGGTACATAAATGCACCCGGCTGGGCTGGCGAGGCTAGAGAAGGGCCCCTTGGAGGAAGGAGAGGGTACCCTTTCCTGACATCTGACTCACACTAGCGGCCATGCAGGAATAGACCAGCCCTGTGTGATGTGCTGGAGAGGGTGGAAACTTTGATGTCAGACTGGTCTGAATTCACCTGGTAATTCTGGCTCCCCTTGCTGTGCAGCCTGGAGAGAGTCACCTAACCTCCCTGTGCCACGCTGGCCTCATCTGAAAAATAGAAATAATAACCCTTCTGGGACTTCCCTGACAGTCTAGTGGTTAAGACTCTGCGCTTCCACTGCAGGGGGCACGGGTTCGATCCCTGGTCGGGGAACTAAGATCCCACATGCCACGCGGTGCGGCTAAAAAAAAAAAAAAGAAATAATAAGCCTTCCCTTAAGGGTTGTGAGAAGCTTTAATACAATAATGCTTGTAAAATGTTCATACAGGACCTCATAATGTCCATTATGCCCCAAGCATTCTCTGTAAACATTCTGTGGTCATTGAAAGGAAACGTGCAAATTCATTTTAAAGTATGACTGAATTGTGAATTTATTATGTATTTTTCCAACTGATGAAGAATAAAGGTACCAAGATTATGATACAGGAGAATCAGGAAATGTTTTGATATGAAAAAGCCCTCCTAGGTCCATATGGACTGATGCAGAAATATAGACAGCATAGAGTTAAGTGAAAAAGCAGAAGGCTGAGCAGAATATATAGCAAAATTACATTTGTGGCTTTTTAAGTTCCAAATGCTGGGCATATGCTTTGGGAATTTTGGGAAGGAGACACAAAAAGCTGTCATTTGAGTTACCTCTGGGGAGTCTGCTTGGGAATCCTGGAATTGGGAAAGATTTTTCTTTTGACCTTACCCTTTTGGTCATATGTGAGTATGGGTTCTATATGAAAACAATTGTAATTTAAAAGTTAAGGAAACCGACTTAAGCAAGTACATTGGCAAATGCTCCCAAGAAAAACATCAAAATAAAAAAGGGTCCTCTACAAGCTTGGAAGCCAGCGCTCTGGACAGACAGACTTCCAGAAACGGGGCTCTGTCCTTGCCGGGCTCCCTGCCCCCCTG
The DNA here is from genome assembly GCF_011762595.2 of Tursiops truncatus. Taxonomy (NCBI): domain Eukaryota; kingdom Metazoa; phylum Chordata; class Mammalia; order Artiodactyla; family Delphinidae; genus Tursiops; species Tursiops truncatus. Next base: position 26,461,471 of record NC_047035.1, on the reverse strand, counting down.
CTCCCTCTTGGCCCCTGCAGTGCACGCCTCACCACGCAGGGGTGGGTACCTCTGCCCGCAGCAGCCGCAGAGACGAACCTGGGTGCAGGTCCGCCCGCAGGCTGGGCTCGCAGGCGTGGTGCTGACAGGGGATGAGGCAGCCGGGCTCTCCCGGGTTGGCAAGGGCTGGCCTCCTCACCACAGCCTTTCTCCGCTTCACGCCTCGCAGAGCCAGCCCGGGGGAGTCGCTGGAGGATCTTGGCTGGATGAGTGGGCGGCTGCCCCCCTGCCTCAGAAGCCATTAATCTTGTGTCTCCTCGGCCTCCCACCCCCGCTGCCCTGGCACAGACGGACTCGGGAAAGGACATGAAAGGGGCCCTGGGCTTCTCTCTGTGGTGGACCGTGACCCTGGAACACACCATCTGGCTTTTCTGTGTGTCTTCTGACACGAATTCCCCAGGTCGGGACACATCAAATAGAGCTGTGTCTGGTGACATTTCTCATTGTTATTCCTTTGGCGGGGCCTTCTGATTCAAGGTCACAGGTAGGTGCAGCCTCCAGAGGCTGCCTGCGGGGGCCGGGGGCCTCCCGTCCTGTGGATGCCTCAGGAGGGGGCTTGCACAGGGAGGCCCAGGACCGCAGAGAGGGCAAGACCCTACTCACCGCCCCAGGCAGGCCAGTCCCACGGGCCAGGCCTGGCCCCAGAACTTCCTGGTGCTACCAGCTCTGGGCTTCCTTCCCTGCAGTCTGACTCTTCCCACACAAAATAGCCAAAGTGCCAGGTACCCAGTCTGGGGTGTCAGCAAATGTGTGTAGTTTGACCTTGGCCCTGGGAATATCGGCTTTAGTCTCAGGTCCGTATTTGCTTTAGGAAGGCAGAGGTTGCTGGCTTTAGAGTAATTCCAAAACAGAGTGATTTGGGGTAAAGTAATTTTGTGCAAAGGAGAGGGTCTTTTTTTTTTTTGGCTGCGTTGGGTCTTCGTTGCTGTGCGCGGGCTCTCTCTAGTTGCGGCGAGCGGGGGCTACTCTTCGTTGTGGTGCGCGGGCTTCTCATTGCGGTGGCTTCTCTTGTTGCGGAGCACGGGCTCCAGGCGCGCGGGCTTCAGTAGCTGCATCACGTAGGCTCAGTAGTTGCCGCACTCGGGCTCTAGGGTCTGCGGGCTGTAGAGCGTAGGCTCAGTAGTTGTGGCACACGGGCTTAGTTGCTCCACGGCATGTGGGATCTTCCCGGACCAGGGGTCAAACTCGTGTCCCCTGCATTGGCAGGCAGACTCTTAACCACTGCACCACCAGGGAAGTCCCAAAGGAGAGGGTCTTTGGTTAACCTAGATGTTTGGTACTCAAAGTTGGACTATCTTCTGAGCAGTGAGTTCTCCATCACTAGGGGCATGTAAGTGGAAAGGGGACCTGTTTGGATTGAGCTTGCTGTTGTACACTTTGCTCTTTAGAAAAACCCCCTTCGTTTCATATTGGTGGGGAGGAGATGGTGCACCTGCACAGGGCCACATTGGACAGCATCTCACTTTTTTACTTCTGATCTTTCCAGCATGGGGCAGCGCCTCCTGAGCTACCTTGCACTTATTGGAAAGTTGGTTCAATAACCCTAATAGCTAACACATATCTATGTGTTTAACTATGTGCCAGGCTCAGCACTGCATGCTTTTATCTACTTTTCATCTTTGAATCTCAACAGTACTGCAAGGTAGGCACATATATTTTTCTCATTTGACAGATGAGAAGGCTGGGGCTCAGAGAGGTTGAGTAGCATCCCCAAAGTCACAGAGCTAATAAAAGGCAAAGCCAGGATTTGAACCCAGATCCACCTCTGAGTCCACTCTGCTGGACACACTTGTGGATGACAAATGGCTCCCTCTGTATTCTTTGCTCCCCGTTGGAAGTTGTTTGGTTCTCCTTTTTGTCACTGTTTACGCTATCAGAGTTTAAAGGCAGTCAAGAAACTGGGTGGTCTCTGCTTTGCTGCTTCCTGCCTTGGCAGGCCTAATGGCTGGGAGGAGGGCAGGGCTACAGGGGAGGGGGTCCGAGAAGAGGACTCTCTGGGCAGCACTCTTGCCACATGAGGGCATTCACCTGGGGTAGGGGGTGCTTAGCGTCGGGCATCTCATTCAGGGTCAGCCTTCCCAGGCCCCAGATACACACGCTCATCCAGTCGTTGCAATAACGCAGTGGAGCAGAAGCTCTCCTGTGCCTCGCTGCACGGACACTGAGACTGATGCCCAGATTGGCTGCGTGGTTGATCAGCTAGTGGACAGTGGAGTCAGATTCAGATCAGATCAGGATCTACCTGATTCCTAACTCAGTCTCTCCACCGCCATCCTGCATATTATAGAGATCAGTCTCTGCTCTCTTGTTGAGGGGATATATGGGGAAACAGAAGAGATGCAGTTCCTTAGGTGAGTGAGGGATTATTCTAATCCTCCTTTTCCAGATCAAGACCGTGAGGCCCCAGAGTGTCTTGTTGAAGTCAGAGGTTGGGGACCAAAGTTACCACCAGGCCCCTCCTTGTCCCCTGTCTCCGGTCTGTTCTCTTTGCAGAGGGGTCCAAACAGTAGATGCTGATAATTTGAAGGAAATGGTCACATGGCTGTGTGCAAGGGGAGGAAACTGGATGATGTGTTGGCTGGCTGGTTGTTTTTTGCTTGTTTTTAAATCAGTACTCACATCCTGATTTGAACAGGTGGAATGCTTTGGCCAGTCCAACAGGAAGTTCCCTGTGGTGGAGTCTGAGGCCCTGGCTCAGCCCCTTTGGTAGATCTGTCATCTTAACTAGTCAGCCTCTGAGCCTCCATTTTCGCATCTGTATAATGCCGATAATATCAGCCCAGCTCACTGGGTACATGTGAGGGTTAGGTGAAATCAAGTCTCCAACAACGGTGAGATGCGACTCCCTGGGAGGCACAGCCTAGCAGTGCCTCCATCCCCACCCCTCCTTGGTGGGCCCCACAGTCTGCATCATCTTCTCTGAATTTGCCCGCTGGTGGCGAGTCTTCTTCCTACGGGGGTGATTTCATTTTTAATGTAGCCAAGGTCATATGGAGGCAAGTGTACGGAATTAACTGGGTGACAAAGCGATTCTTGATTACAAGGAAAAGTGAAGATGTGACTCTCTCTCAGGTAATCTAGCTCTCAAGGCAGTTCCCAAGAGGAGTTTTAAAAAGGCTTTGACCAAAGACAGCCTCGCTGGGAACTGGGAAGGGATGCCCAAGGTGACCACGTGGAAGGGGACAGCACTCTCCAGGTGTATAAATATCGGTTGGTCACAATTGGTCTCCTGACTTCACAGTCACACTCCGTTGCTCCTGACGAGCTGCCCCCGTTGGCAGAGCAGACTTGGGGCGGGGCGGGGGAGGGACGGGGGGCTCATGCTGGCATCCAGGGGAACTTGGGTAATTGTGGCAGCCACGCGTCAGTCTCAGTCCCTGCTCCATGCAGAATAAGTAATGGCCCAGCAAGATGCCTATAACTTTCTCGTTTTACCAGCCAAGCCTGCAAATTACGCAGCAGAACCCATGCTGCTTCGGCCAGGAAGGCCAAATGAGCCGGAGCTTTGGAGAGTCTAGCGGGAGGCAAAAGGGAAAAAGGACACTCAGCCCCTCCCGACCCCCAGGACATCATTTGCTCTTGAGAATTAGCCTGGCAGTGGGAGCCCTAAAAATGGGCACTTCATTCCCCTTTGCTGGTACTGCCATCCCCTGGCATTTTGCTTCTGGGAAAACTTCCAGAGAAACCGTTCTGGGAGACGTAGAAATTCGGAAGTTTTGAATAAGAAGATAGCAAGCCAAGAACATAACTTGGGGAGAAAGGCAGAGTACGGGGGCAGAGAACCCTGAATAGTGGCAGGTGGACCTCAAATGCTGGTCTGAAGACCGTTAGAGATCAGAACAGAATGGGAAAGGAGCAGTACCACGAACCTCCCAAAAGCGTTCACTTCAAGGGCAAGATTGTCCTTATTGTGAGATTTTTATTTTTAAATGGCTCTTCTTTTATGAAATGATGGTCATACTAGGTTCTTTTTTTTTTTTTTCATTAACATTCTTACCTGACAAAATAGTTAACCTTGTACTGATTCCCAAATTTGGTGGTAGTGGGGTAGAGTGAGGTTCATTCTGTGAGACTGAAAGATGGGGACCCACTGGCCTAGAACACAGAACCCAGACACCAGCTGTCCTCAGGCTGGACCACGGGCTCTGCAGGGAACCTGGGGCAGCAAGTGCAGACACGGGGAACTAGTGCTCGCACCTGATGTTTTTCAAGGGGAGGCTCCTACGAGATGGGGCTCCGTCCACCCAGGAATCTTCTTCCCCCTTGAAGCTCTGCCCTTTGTGCTGTTCAAAGGGCAGCTGACTAGAAGTCACAGAGAGAGGAGAGTTCTTCTTGGCTTTGGCCAAGTGCTGCTGAGAACGCTGTCTTCACCCTCCCTGGATTCCGCCCGAAGGTCTGGCCTCCTGCGAGGCATCGGCAGCTGCGTGTCTGAGAAGAAAGGCTCCTGTTACCCTTTGTGGTAATGGCAGTTCAGGGCCAGGCCACTGTTGAGGCCAGCATAGCCCCAGATATTCACGTGGGAGGATCGAGAGGAGAAAAGCAAGCAACTCCTTGCGTCAAAGGAGAAGGGAACAATGAAGGAAAATCTGAAACAGACTGGGAATTGTCATCCATGAAAGAGCATGTCTTCTTAATCCCCACTCCAGCCTTTCCAGCCTGGAAGACTTCAGATTAAAGGGCCATGATGAATAGTGACCACAGTGACACATTACTTCAGAGAGCACCCCAGGATTTAGGTTGGGGTTGGCTCCACTTTCTGGGCAGTGGGTGGGAGCAGATCCTACAGCGCTCTTCGATTCTGACCCTCAGCTACAGCGCTCCTTGAAGCATTCGTGGAACTTAGGGACGGCAAGATGCTCTCGGGGGGAAAAAAAGGTTTCTGTGGCTGTATTAGTCAGGGTTCTCCAGAGAATCAGAACAAATAGGGAGGGTGTGTGTGTGTGTGTGTGTGTGTATCACACGTATAGATACACATACACACACACATATATATATGTATAGAGAGAGAGATTTTAAGGAATTGGCTCATGCAATTACAGACGCTGGCAAATCCCAGGACCTGCGGGTCAGTCAGCTAGTCCAAAGGCCTGAGAACCAGGAGAGCTGATGGTGTCGTTCCAGTCCAAATGCCGACAGACTGGACACCCAGGAAGAGCTGCTGTTTCAGTTTGAGTTTAAAGGCAGGCAAAAGCTGATGTCCCAGTTTGAAAGCAGTCAGGCAGGAAGAGTTCTCTCGTACTTGGGAGAGGCCCTTTTTGTTCTATGCAGACCTTCAACTGATTGGGCGAGGCCCACCCACATAAGGGAGGACAATCTGCTTTACTCAGTGTCCTAATTCAAATGTTAATCTCATCCAGAAACGCCCTCACAGAAACAGCCAGAAAAATGTTTGACCAAATATCTGAGCACCTTGTTGTCCAGTAAAGTTGACACATAAAATTAACCATCATGTGGTCAGATGAACTTGGGATACTCTGTGTACTATAGCTGTGTCTCACACCTTCCAGTGTGTGTTAGTATATTAAAGGTTCTGAGAAGTTCTGCAGTTAAAAAAACCTATTTGACTTGTTCACCCAAGTGTTTTGCTTATCTATTTGACAATGATTTTTTTCTTTCTTTTATTTTTGTGGAGGTGGTGTGGGGAACAGACAAGATACCTGTTAAAATCTCAGGTAACTAGATTCTGTGGACCAGGCAGTGGGAAACACTGCCCTGGAGACATTAGCTGAGACATCACTGGTCCTCAGAACTTCCTCTGCCATAAGTGCCTCCCTGCAAGTATTTGATTTGGCTTCTTGGGCTTCTCTTCCCTGCTCTCCCCCGTGCTGAGCTGGCACAAAGGTGGCCTGTCCATGATTGGGGCTATTGTGCATGTAGAAGACTTCATGCACTATCATGGTCAAACTGCAACCAAAAGTAAAACGACTTAGGAGAGAACTTTCTGAGAGTTCTTATTTAGGTGGCTTTTCTTAGGTACTTAGTGCTGGCTTGGTGCTAAGTGCCTTATTTATATGCATGATCTCATTTAATTGTTCCAACCACCCTTTGAGTTAGGAACTGGTATCTCATTTTACAGATAAAGAAATAGGCACGGTGGGAATTCCCTGGCAGTCCAGTGGTTAGGGCTCCGCACTTCCACTGCAGGGGGCACGGGTTCAGTCCCTGGTTGGAGAACTAAGATCCCGTATGCCACGTGGCGCAGACAAAAAAGAGAGAGAAATAGGCACAGAGTTTCCATTACTTTCTAGCAAATGGGAAGTCAGTATTTGAACATGGGTTCTGGAGCCCATGTGCTCCAGAACCATGCCCTTTACCACCGTGCTACCCTGATTTGCAATGTGTGACTGGGAAACCTTTAGGAACAAAGGAAGCAAAGTTCTCACAGGCATGTAGTTTGAAATCGGTCTATTGATGGCAAAAGAGAAAATTGGAGCGATTAGGGAAGGGGAGGAAGATAATGCCAGTTAGGGAAGAGAGACTGTGTTTGTAAAATGTGCTCATGTTCCAGAGGGAAAGGCAGAAGAGCATCAGCTTAGGATGTCACCCTTGCTGGTGACAGACAGACCCTGCTCAGCTGTGTGTTTCACTTGGTGCAGGAACGGCCTGGTGCCCTTGGAGATGATCCCTGAGAGCGCCAGTGGGCTGAGGTGGTAACAGGCAGCAAGGTCCTGCTAACCGGGAGCACGACGTCTGGTCCAATCATAGGCCTGGCTTGGACACTCTGGGTGCTCCCAAATACCTGGCGTGCTGTCTGCCTGTCTGCTAAGTGAGCAAGGCAGCTGCATCCGATTTGGCACAAGGGTATTCCACAGAGGAGGGGCGGTGTGTGTGCGTGCGTGTGTGACCATGTCTGTCTGCAGCAGTCGGTGCCCATCAGGGAGGGGCTGGCTCCTGCCACAGAGGTGCCCACAGGAGTGTGTCTGCATACTGTGTACACACCACACATAAATGCGTTCCTGCATCACACAGTACTTTTAAGTTATTTCAATTATATTATAAGTACGTATTATATTGTATTATATCCTTGTTAATCATCTGTCCCTCCCAAGAGAATAAAAGCTGCCTGAGGTCACAGACCTTATTTTCACTGCCAGGGAGTGTCCAGAGCACTGAAGTACCCAATAAATATTATGAATGAATGAATGGATGAATGGACAGACCACTAGGTATAATCTTTTAGTAAATTGTCCTGAAATTTACACCTTCATGTGAACTGCACCCCTTCAGCAGAGCCCTTCGGAAACTTCAGTTAGCTCTTTCAGCCTTCTTCCCCTTCCCCTCTCCTCTCCCCTCCCCACCCCTCCCCTCCCCTCTCCTATCCTCCCTTCTTCCCTTCTCTCTCCCCCCCACCCTCTCCCTCCCTTCCTCCTCCTCCCCTTCCCCTCCTTCTCCCTCCCCTTCCTCCTTCCCTTCCAGTTCTCCCTTCTTCCCCTCCCTCTACCCTTCCCTCTCACCCTCCCCTTCTCCTCTCTTCTGTGCCCCCTCCCTCTCCCTCCTCCTATCCCCCACCTCCTCCTCTCCTCTCCTCCCCTGCCACTCCCCCTCCTTTCTCTGTCCCCTCCCTCCCTTCCCCCTCCTTTCCCCCTCCCCTCCCCCTCCTTCCCTCCCTTCCCCCTCCTTTTCCCCCTCCCCTCCCCCTCCTTTTCCCCCTCCCCTCCCCCTCCTTTTCCCCCTCCCCTCCCCCTCCTTTTCCCCCTCCCCTCCCCCTCCTTTTCCCCCTCCCCTCCCCTCATCTCCCCTTCCCTACCCCCACCTTTTCCCCCTCCCCTTCCCCTCCTTCCCTTCCCTCCCCCTCCTTTTCCCCCTCCCCTCCCCCTCATCTCCCCTTCCCTTCCCCCTCCTTTTCCCCCTCCCCTTCCCCTCCTTCCCTCCCTTCCCCCTCCTTTTCCCCCTCCCCTCCCCCTCATCTCCCCTTCTCTTCCCCCTCCTTTTCCCCCTCCCCTTCCCCTCCTTCCCTCCCTTCCCCCTCCTTTTCCCCCTCCCCTCCCCCTCATCTCCCCTTCCCTCCCCCTACTCCTCCTCCCCCTCCCTCGTCTCCTCTTCCCCCTCCCTCTTGCTCAGTTTCCCCTCCAGGTCCCTGGTGCTCAGAGTCATCTCTGGCTTCAGCCCAGCCTCTTGAATATCCTTAATGACGATTTTTACCTTTTTTTCTAAGAGACAAAAGTCATTTGGAACCAAGCATATGAGCTGGTTTGTTGGCCAAGTTGGTCACTAACCCAGAGATGATAAATGAGTGTAGTAGTAATCAGACTAATATTTTTTTGAATATTAATACCTTTTGGAAGACGGCCCAGCGCCCAGAGGGTGGGATGAACTGCCTTCTAAGTTTCCTTTTGAGGTGGTTTGGGAGCTTGGATGCTGAGTTTATGGGCATGATCAGAAGAGGGTAGAGTCTTCTCGGCAGTTTTTCCTAGTGAACCTGGGGGTGAGGCTCTGTGAACTTCAGCAAACAGATCCCAGAGGGGAGAGGGAAGTGGACAAAGCCCAGAATCTCCAAGGGCCTGCTTTGGTCAGGTTGGTAAACCAAGGTTAATTCAGCTCTTCTTCTCTGCCAAGCCTTCCCTCCGCCTTTGACGTGGGACCTCGGCAGCGACTCCTCCCACTCTGATTTCCTCTCTCCTGGGCTTGCATCTTATTCCACCCTGTGCTCACTACCTGCCTGGGAGAGCAGCTGCCCAGGAAGCCAGGCCCTTCTCCTGTGATGGATGGACCCCCGCAGAGGCAGAGGTTGGCCCTGCTACCCCTGGGCGTAGTTAGGGTGGGACAGAACGGCTGTGCCCTGCCTCACAGACTACCTCTTGCTGGGCAGGCCCTTCATTCTGTCTACAGCGCTGGCCCTTGGGCTGCATTGCCACTTTCTGCCCAAGCTCCGGGAGCCCTGATCCTGGGGCACTGGGCACTCAGCCTGGTTTGGAGCCATTGCCCCTGCTGCAGCTCTCACAGCTTAGCACAGAGCCTTGCACGCTCCCAGCCAAGGCTGTTTGAGATCTTCACAAATCCATATGAAAGCATCCATGTTAAATGCCTCATTAATATAATTTTTATTGTAAAAATTACTTGGAAAGGTTGAAAAACATTTGGAATTTCAGGGATGCAAATAACTCATTGAATTTACAATAGACTCTGATTTCTTGGAAATCATTAAGCCAACTCAGATATTCTTACTAAAAAAAAAACAATCTAACCTACCGATTATTTTCAGATGTGATGAAATGTTTATGAATAAATCATTAACGAGGCAAGTTGACATCATGTTATGCTTTGTGGACATTTAATTAAACATTAAAAATTTTTTGATTTTGCATTTTTTTCCTTTTCATATTTGGGGATTAATAATATTTTGCATATTTCAAACATATGAAGGTCTTTGAAAAAATTCACAGGCCAGAGGCTCTGTGTATATAGAGCTGAGTGGACAAACCGACCCTGTTCCACCCTTGGGAGTTACAGGGTAGGGAAGGGGCAGGAGTGGGAGGTGGGGAAGGGGAAGGTGATGGCTGGAGAAGCCCAGGGTCTCTGAGAGCCAACTGGGGTGGAGCTAGGGCTAAGAGTCAGGGCTGTGTTCTGGAGTCTTCTCTGATTGTTAGTTGATCTCATCTGTAAAAAGGCATTGAAGCCTTGTTCTGTTGCCTGGGGTGCTTCTCCTCCAAGCTTCCAGACAGCCATTTAACTCCCTCCCTCTCTTCAGTCAAGACCCTACTCAAATGTCATCTTAGTTAAAATGGTACCTCATCCTTCTCCAATATATGATGCAGTGTTAAGAAGCCATTAATACTATGAAGACAGATAAATCAGGACAAGGAAGTAGGGAGTGTCCACTGTCGTGCATTAGTTTATTTAATTGCGTGTGGTCTGTCTGGACCCTTTTCCTGAGTGGGACTGTGTTTTGTTCATGGCGGCGTCTCCAGCTCCTTGGACAGTGTCTGGCACCTAGTAACTCCACGTGGTAAATGCTTGTTGGCTCCATAAATGAGCGAACGAATGATCTTTGTCTGCCTGCCTCCAGTGGCTGTTAGGAGAATCAGGTAAGAAGAGATGCACTCTTCAAATGATAAACTGTGCCAGGGGCCCCAGGATTCAGAGCACATTTTCTGTTTGCAGAGGGCTTTCCAGGTGTTCACTACGTGGCTCACAGGACAGCAGTTCTCAAACTTCCATCTTGGTAACAGTCGCTTGGAGAACGTGTTGAAGTGCAGGTTGACGCCTCACACCCAAAGATTCTGATTCCATGGGTCTGGGGCAGAGCCCTGGCATCTGAATTGAACAAACTTTCTGGGTGATACTGATGCTGCTGGTCACCAGACCACACTGCGAGAAGCCCTCACCGAGCACTAGTTGTAACTTTCGCTTCATTTCGCAGATCAAGACAAGATCCCAGAGCCCCTGGGCTGTCTCAAGCTGGAATGCAGTGTGACCCCAGAGCCCATGGTTCCAAAGTTGGTGGCAGGCGGGAATGGGGCTGCCCCTCTGAAGGTCCCAGGAGCCTGCACTGAGAACCGTGACTCTGGCTTGGTACCCCTGGGTGCTGGAGTTCTGGTTTGCCTATTTCTTCTTTTTAGACCAGAGGATTTGGGAGCTGCCAACCACACAGGCAGCTCAGGGCGCACACCAGGTCCTGCGGGGCCAGCCAGGCCACTGAACATTGATAGGGGCTGAACTGTCTTGGAGGAGCAGGTCTGGGTGCCCCCAGGAGGTCAGAGGTAACCGGTTACTGCCTGAAGCCCTTGGCACGAGGCACAGAATTGCTGGCATTGGAAGCTGAACGGCCCACAGCTAATGAGCCCAGTGTGGATGGAGACAGCTGATTGGCTGCTTCTCTGAAGCAGGACAGATCCTCCCAGCCTGATCTGCCTGTGCAAAGCGCCCGTGAATTCCTCTGGTGCAGCCCCTGGCTGGGTGACTATTGCCACTGGACTGGGGGTCCTGGCTGCCCAGCCCTCTGACAGACACCAGGCAGCACATGGTGTGCAGGTCACAGATGCACCAGTAATCTTCGAGGACAGGGTATCTGGCCACAGTTACTCACATCTGCAGAGCAGACTTGGGACCCCCGAGTCATGAGGCCGGTTTGAGGGGCCATCGGGACTTGGCCCAAAAAGAGTGCAGGTGGCCGTTGCCAGAACTCTGGCCTCACTCATTGATTCGTTCTTTTTTTTATATATATAAATTTATTTATTTATATTTATTTTTGGCTGCATTGTGTCTTTGTTACTGTGTGCATGGGCTTTCTCTAGTTGTGGCGAGCGGGGGCTACTCTTCGTTGCGGTGCGCGGGCTTCTCATTGCGGTGGTTTCTCTTGTTGTGGAGCATGGGCTCTAGGCACGCGGGCTCAGTAGTTGTGGCATGCGGGCTCAGTAGTTGTGGCACACGGGCTTAGCTGCTCTGCGACATGTGGGATCTTCCCAGACCAGGGCTTGAACCCATGTCCCCTGCATTGGCAGGCGGATTCTTAACCACTGCGCCACCAAGGAAGCCCCACTGACTCATTCTTTTGTTCATTCCACAAAAATGTATTAGGCACCTTCTATGAGGACACCAAGATGAATAAGACAGTCCCTGTCCTCAAGGAACTTAACCAATAAATGATGGCCCAAGGCACAAGCACTTACAGAGCAGCAAGCAGCCATTGAATGCACGGTGCTACACGCAGCAGACACCCAGTAAATCTCTGCTGAAGAGAGAGGTGCAGGGGGACGTTGAGGAGGGAGTGAGAATGGCGCAAGGGAAGGCTTCTCCTCGAAGGACAAGGGAAAAGGCATTCCAGACAAAGGTGTGAGAGTCATAAAATATTCGGGGAGTGCCAAGAAATTTGGTGTGAGTGGCAGTGTAGAGGAGAGAATAACTTTTATTAAACACTGAGTCCCAACCAGGCAGTGTTCTTACACATGCTCTTAACCCTCAGGCGATGCCAATGTATAATGGGAGTGAGAGCAATCTCTTTAACCCTTGGAGATTGCTATCACTCCCATTATACAGTTGCATAGCCCGAGGCCCAGAGAGGTTAAGTTAATGCTCCAGGCCATGCAGGTAGTAAGTGGTAGAGCCAGGTGTTAAACCACTCACCAACTGGTACTTAATCAGTCTGAGCCTCGGTTTCTCCATCTGTAAAATGGGATACCCAGGCTTCTCTTGCAGGTTTCCTGGAGGGATTAAGAAAGCTATGCATGAATGCACATGGAAAATCTGTGAAAAGATACAAGATTCACAAAAAAGCTTGGTAGCAGGGGTTACTGTGGGGAGGCTGTTAGGGGACCAAGAATTAGGAGACGGGAAATAACATAGTAATCTCTGGATCACTTGTTGGGCTCTAGTGCGTAAAGGTTAAGTGAAAAGGAACCTTAAGGGGAAGGAGTTGGGGTGAGGGTTCAGTCTGGGAGGAGAAAGAGAGTTGAGGCTGGTATCCTTAGAGCAGGGATGGCATTTGTCTGCAGCGGACAGTCCCCCTGCACCCCTGCCCCTCTCTTTGAGGGGCGGGACACTGTGGCGACAGGCCTTCTCCTTCGTACAGTGTGTAATTTTATCTCTGCAGACTTCTTGCAGACTTGGTTTAAAGATCTCAGCTCAATACCATTAGTGTATATCTGCAGAGGGCCCTTTGTAAAATTGATTAGAAAGTGGCCTTTTGCATGTGGGGTGGGAGTGGGGGGGACCTAATCGGATTTGAACACTAGATGGTATCTAATTCCCTGCATCTAGCAACTGGCTTGGGGACCTCCCTGGGAGCCAGGGCCCCTAATTTGGTTTGCGAATACATTAGCCAAACAAGCTGAGGGGCCTCCTTTGGGGAGAGGGTTTGGGGGGGACGAGGCAGGGAGATGGTGGGAAGGCTGAGGAGATGAAAGAGGTGCTTTCTGTGCAGGTCCTGGGTGTAGCTGTACCCAGCATTGCCAAGGGTGTGCATTTTTGATGGTTTTAGCCAGTCCAGGAGAATGAAGCAAACTTTTAAAGGGACTTGCATTGCTTGCCAAGTTATTAAGCCCCTATATGTGTCTTTTTTTCATTTTACAATTTTTTTAAAGTAATATTCACATGTATAACCAAAAAAGTCAAAGAGTTTGAGAGTATAGGCAATGACTGGTAAGTTATTCTTTCTCCCATAATCCTTGGTTCCACAGACAGCCTTCCCAAAGTAACCATTGTTACCAGGTTTTCTATGAATCTTATGTTTTCTCAGATTTTCCGTGGGCGGACAGAGCTTTCTTAATGCCTCCAGCAAACCTGCAAGGGAGCCTGGGTGTCTCATTTCACAGATGGAGAAATTGAGGCTCAGATTGGTAAAATGCCAGTTGGTGAGTGGCAGGGCCAGGATCCAAATTGTCAATGGTCTGGCTTTAAATCCTGGAGCCTTTTCATGGAATCATGTGTCAGTCCTGAAAAGAGAGGGGACTGCTTAAAGCTAAACCCTTGGATTTTTATTTCTCCAGCTCTTCTCTTGAGTCCACTCATGTGCTGTCATTTGGTCCACTTTTACTCAAGAATCTTCAAAACAGGATGGAAACTTGCAAGGGCATCTTGGTGGGAGACTCCTTCAATTCGACAGCCCTCATGAGACGGCCTGGAGTGAATCCTTGTCTGTTTTATCAGGATATGGTGGGCGGCCTCCTTCTGTCCCCTTCCCTACCAGGCACTTGTATGTGTGTGGAGGAGGGAAGAAATGTGTGCAAGTGGCAGTGTGGGCTGTAAAGTAAGTGTGGCTTCAGAACCCAGGGTCAGCGCCCAGCTTATTCCAGATGGTACTGGTGCCAACCTCATAAGGTTCTTGGGAGGTCTGAATGGTATGATGGCATGGCACCTGGCCCATGGTAACGTCTCAATAAATATTAGCAATTATTAGTAATACTACCTAGGTAAACTTTCATATATTACTCATCTACTCTGTACAAGTTACCCCAACCAAAATATAAGAATAGTACTGTTCTTATATTATTATACTGTTATTTACTATTACTTAATAGCTAATATTATTTAAGTTATAATTCTGTTTCCATAATAGAGCTTTTAAAGAACAGAATTAGTGTAATGATAGGCATACAAGAAACGCTCAATAAATGTGATTTTGCATTTTTTTCCCTTCCCTTTACCAGCTTTAAATCGAGATCTTGGTTCTCTTTTATCTCCATTCTGAATCTAATTTCTCTAGGGGAGAATGAGAACAGGGGAGTCAGTCGCAGTCCAAGCTGTTTGGGGGGGACTGGGAAGTGCATGGGGTAAAGGGCTAGGCTCCCTCTCCCCACATTCTGTAGGGACCAGAAGACCTCAGCCCTGATGCTGAAGTGTAAACCCAGAATTATGTAACAGCTGGATTACGGGGCGATTATTAGCTTTGCTTAAAGATTTTCTGCTTACACAAGGATTAGCTGCGGGGTTCCTTTAAATAGCTGGCTTTGCTAATGCATTTGTACTGCAGAGAAAGGGGGTGGGAGAAAAAAGGGGACAGGACTGTGAGGCAGAAGGTCTTCGTTCTACGCCTGCCGCGTGACGGGCATTTTACCTCGTGGAGCCTCAGTTTCCTTGACGGAAATGAGAAGCGTCTGCCCTGAGGTGCCGGCAGGAGGACCGCCAACCGCTGTGTCAAGGCTGCGCTGCACAGCTAAGGCGCCCAGCTCGAACCGCAGCGGGGGGACAGACCCGCCTCATGCGCTGTGGGTGTGATGCACCAGCCCAGCAGATGCTCCAGAGCCCCGCAGCCGCCCCGCAAAAGCTCAGAGGTCCAGACGCCCTAACGTAGCCCCCAGGGATTTTCTGGAACGAGCCCCTGCCCACCTCTCCATCCAGATCTGTCGTGCCCTCATTTGCCCCTGTCCTAGACTTTCCAGATTCCGATTCCTCGATGTATACTGCTGTTTCCCATCTGTGACTTGCACGTGGTGGTCCCGTTACCCAGAGGCCATTCCACACCCGCTTTCCTTATTGGCCTAGCGAACACCTTACTTGTCCTTCAAGACAGCCTAGAGGACACCGCCTCCAGGAAGGCTTCCCTGACCCCCTTTCCCCTGAGGAAGGTTAGACACCCTTCCTCTCTGCTTCAGGAGTCCCCGTGCATAGGCATGTGTGACTCTATCAGAACGCTACTGGACACTTTACTGTCAGCGTTCACTTGTTTGTAGCTGCTACGAGCTGCTGAGATTAGGGGCAGGGTCCTTGTGTTTGACTCAGTAAACTTGTAGTAAATGAAATTTTTTTTATGTGAGGTAAAGGTGCTTCATCCCCAGGCACCACATCCCCCAGGAAGCATACAGCATGTCCTTAAGAACCAAACCCTGGTGTTAGACCATGGGAGTCGAAATTAATCCTGGCTCTACACCAGCTCTGTGACCAAATTACTTTGCCTCTCAGGTTCCCCACCCTTCCTATGGGACTGTAATGGTTCAGACCTCTTAGGGCTGCTGCTAAGATGAAGTAAGTGCTGCACTTAGAACAGGGCCTGGATATCGTTCTGTGTCGGGCGGTGGACTTCATTCCGGAGGGCTCTGGAATCCTGCCCCTGCGGATCCTCCCAGCCCACCCTCACCCCCTCCCACGCCCCCAAGTTGCTGAGCTTGCCATTCCTCTCTCTCCCCTCGCTCCGGTGAACTTTCTCACTTCCCTCCCCACCACAACCAGTCAGCACGGAAGTAATCCAATTTTACTTGATTATTAGTCATTACTTTCTGCTGCTGTTTTTATTACTTTTTTAAAGCCTTCGAGATTTAATTGAGTTGATTGATTAGCACAATCACTGATTGGAAGGAGATACTCTGTAACCCTCTCCGCCCCCAGCCTGTACCTTTGCCCAGAGAGTACCTGGGCTGGTTGTTAGGGTCCAGGGCTCCTGCCCTAGGGACGCAGTGGCATGGCTTGGTGGGCTGGGAGCCAGGCACCTGACCCTACCTGGCTGAGTGACCTGCGGTGAGTTCCTTACCCTCTCTGAGCCTGAATTTCTTCCTCTGTAAAAAGGGAATTGAACTCAGCAAGCCTTCTGATCCTTTCCTGCCCAAAAATGCTATAAAGACTCTACATCTAAGTACCACCATCCCCCACCCCTGCCCCCGCTCCCGCCTTGGGCTGTGAATCATTCATTCGTTCAGCGTCACTGAGACCCTGTGCCCAGCACTCAGCCAGGTGTGGTGGGATCCAGATGTGAGTGAGCCCAGGGCCCTGCCTTCCAGGAGCTGGGGTGGGGATAGCCTGACCAGCAGCAGATTCCAGCATTTATAACTTACCTGTGTTCTAGGTTCAACAGGGTTTTGAGGGGAGTCCCTAACTCTGGAAAGCATAGAGGGGGTGACCTCAGTGCAAAGCGAAACAAAACAGACTGTGATGGGGGGCAGTGACCTTTATGGAGGTCACCCCTCTGTGCCAAGTACTGTGCTTAAGCCCTTTCTTCTCATTTCCTCTGTAATCCTCACAGCAAGCCTGTGACTAGGGGAATGCAATAGCAGTTTTACAGACGGGACACTTGAAACTTGGCAGGGCTAAATGGCTTGCCTAAAGCTACACAGCAAGTAAATGAGGTGTGAACGATATGAAAGCATGTCCTCTTTATATAGTTTTCTACCATGTACAGTGTGCAGTAGTTTGAGAAAGGGTTTTAAAATGTTCAGCTAATTTCCCCAAATATCACTTCTCTTTTCATTTTTTGTACATTATCTTCCACGCATACCCTTTTTATGTTGTGATTATATACATCTCTCCAGTGCAAAGGCCCTGAGGTGGTGATGCCCTTGGCGTGTTTGGGGACGAGAAAGGAGGCCAGGATGGCTGCAACATGGGGAGAAGGGTGGAAGGTGAAGTTGGAAAGGCAGCCAGGGCTAGGGCATGAGGGCTTTGTAGACCTTGGTAGGGGCTGGCTTTTATTCCCTACAGGTTTTGCCATTGTCTTCCAGTTCCTGTTGTTTCAAAAGTCAACCCAGTGGATGTGACCTTATTTACCAACACTGAGGTTGTTTCCAGGGGGCAGTGAGTGTGCAGTGTGTGTGTGTGCACTCATGTGTGTCTGAAGTGAACACTACAGGTTGCATTTCAGGCATATGGCTTTTGGCTTCTGGTGAACTTTCTTCGTCTAAAGCAGTAGGCGTTGAGGTGACCGGTTTGGTGATCGATCGTTTGTGTGACTAGACCAGCACGGCCAGGCTGTGACTTGTGGTGGAGAGAGGGGAAGGCACTGCAGCCAGCGGATGTGTGAGTGCCAAGGCGCAGAGCCAAGGAAGAGTAAGGCTTGTCCGGAGGCCTCTGGCCCTGAAGGAGCGGTGGGCGATGGGAAGGCAGATGCCACCTAAGGGCAGTCAGCACGCGTGGCTCTTCACCTTCTCTTCAAGAGGCAAAGTTGGAGCTTTTACATTTTTTCCAGTTTTTTTAAAAAAGTAATTAATTAATTTATTCATTTTTGGCTGCGTTGGGTCTTCGTTGCTGCACGCAGGCTTTCTCTAGTTGCGGCGAGCGGGGGCTACTCTTCGTGGCGGTGCGCAGGCTCCTCATTACGGTGGCATCTCTTGTTGCGGAGCACAGGCTCTAGGTGTGCGAGCTTCAGTAGTTGTGGCTCGCGGGCTCTAGAGTGCCAGCTCAGTAGCTGTAGCACACGGGCTTAGTTGCTCTGTAGCATGTGGGATCTTCCCGGACCAGGGCTCGAACCCACGTGCCCTGCATTGGCAGGCAGATTCTTAACCACTACGCCACCAGGGAAGTCCCCATTTTTTTTCCAGTTTTTTAAAAAACTTTTTATTAGGATAGTTTTGCTTTTGCAGAAAAATTGCAAAGATAGTGTAGACAGTTCCTGTATACCCCTGTCCAGCTTTCCCTGTCACTAACTTCTTACAACGTTATCATGGTACGTTTGTCACAATGATGAAAATGACATGGGGACACTACTATTAACTAAACACTGAACTTTGTCCAGATTTCATTCATTTCCCACTGCTGTCCCTTTTCTCTTCCAGGACCCAGCTCACCACCCCACCCTGCATCCTTGTCATGTCTCCTTAATATCCTCTGGTCTGTGACAGCTTCTCTGACTTTTCTTAGTTTTCATGACCTTAACAGCTTTGAGGCTTGCTGGCTAGGTATTTTGCTTTTGCATTTTTAAACTTTCTATTTCCATCTGAAATCGTGACGTTGGGAACGCAGGAGCTGGAAGGGCCTGGGTTCAAATCCTGACTGTGCCCCCAACCCAGGAGGCGACTGAGGAACCCTTCTATCCTCCGTTCCTCCCCCCTTACAGTGGCGTAAGTTGCCTCCCGCTGGGACCTGGTGAGGGTTCACTGGATGGTTGCTTAAGTGCTCAGAAATTCAGGTTTCATTTTCATTTTCATTTCGATGGACACCTGCTGGGACTGATTGCCCTGAAGACCTTGTTCACTTCCTCTCCAGGAGGCAGGGTTGTGAAATGCCAGAGCGAGCAGGATGGCCGGGAAGGTGTGACAACTTTGTCGGAAGCTGACACTTTGCAAAGCTTTTGAAACTAAGATCCTAACTTGATCCCCACAGTAACTCCATGAGGTAGCAAGATGGGTTAACCCTGTTTTATTTTATTTATTTATTTTTAAATTATTTATTTATTTATTTGTCTGTGTTGGGTTTTCGTTGCGGTGCGCAGGCTTCTTGTTGCGGTGGCTTCTCTTGTTGCAGAGCACGGGCTCTAAGCACGCGAGCTTCAGTAGTTGTGGCGCACAGGCTTAGCTGCTCCATGGCATGTGGAATCTTCCCAGACCAGGGCTCGAACCCATGTTCCCTGTATTAGCAGGCGGATTCTTAACCACTGCACCACCAGGGAAGCCCCAGGGAATGTTTTCATTTTGTAATGTGGGTTTTTTTTTTTTTTCTTTAAGTGATTTCATTTTTAACCCTTGAATTACCTGTGAAACTGGGATGAGCCAAAAGCTTGTGACTGGGGCCTGCTTCCTGGGGCAATCTTGGGACCAGTGGCTCCAGCTCCCCCCCAGAGGGCCCACTGTGCTACCTCCTGTGTCATGTGTCTTCAGGCCTCTCCTGCAGATGGCTAGGCTGTCTCCATTTTGCAGAAAGGGAAATGGAGTGACTGAGATCAGACAGGGCAAATGACTGTCTCAAGAACACACAGCCTTGGAGCTGGGGCAGAAGCCTTATTAGTCACTGGGCTTTTTCTACCTGGCATAATAAGAGCTCAGAAGACCCTTGTGCTGTTTACTATTTCTTTAAAAACCTGAAATGTAAACTACAAAATGGCAATTCCACCCTTGAAAAGGGAGCTGGAGGGCATGTGTGTGTGTGTGTGTGTGTGTGTGTGTGTGTGTGTGTGTGTGTGTGTGTGTGTGTGTGTGTGTGCACACTATGAGGACAGAGAACAAAGCAATTTTGGCATTTAAGCCTGACAGCCAAAATGTACCCTCTATTCCACCAAGGCACACAGAGGGTGGAGGGGTGGGCAGTCCTTTCTGAAAGGACCTCTGGGGCCTGTGGCTGCCATTCCCTTGATAGTTGAGGTTCCCATTCCATCCTCTTTGAACTTTCTACATTCGGGGCTCACAGGCTGCCCCCAGCCCCTCGTAGCTCTGCACAAGGATGACGTGGCCCTGGCAATTCTTCTGGTTCTAAGTGACATCTCCTCTGCGTGTCCACCATCACCAAGGTGTGCCCAGGTTTTCAGATCTCTGAGAAGCTTAGCGTCTCACGGAGCGGGCTGAGTGTTCGCCCGCTCCCTCCTCCTCTTGGCCCTGGTGGTTGGCCTTGGGACATGGGTCACCGTACCTGGGTTATCCAGAGAAGAGTTTCTGCTCAGACCTGCTGTCTTAGTCTGTTTGTGATTCAATAACAAAATACCGTAGACTGGGTGGCTTATGAACAACAGAAATTTATGTCTTACAGCTCTGGAGGCTGGCAAGTCCCAGATCAAGGTGCTGGCAGATTCGGTGGCTGGTGAGGGGCCACTTCGTGGTTCATAGAGAGCTGTCTTTTCCCTATGGCCTCACGTGGTGCAAGGGGTAGGGGAGAGAGCTCTCTGTGGTCTCTCTTTTTTTTTTTTTTTTTTGCGGTTCGCGGGCCTCTCACAGTTGTGGCCTCTCCTGTTGCGGAGCATAGGCTCCGGATGCGCAGGCTCAGCAGCCATGGCTCACGGGCCCAGCCGCTCCGCGGCATGTGGGATCTTCCCGGACTGGGGCACGAACCCGTGTCCCCTGCATCGGCAGGCGGACTCTCAACCACTGCGCCACCAGGGAAGCCCTGTGGTCTCTTTTATAGGAGCACTGATCCCACTTATGAGGGCTCCTCCCTTATGACCCAGTCACCTCCCATAGGCCCCCCTAATACCATCACAATGGCGGTTAGTTTTCCACGTATGAATGTTGGGCTGAGGACATACACATTGGGTCTATGACACCTGCTGTCTTCTTTCTGGCTGTCAGTAGCCTCTGCCCCTCTTACCAGCCAGACCCACTAGGAGGAGGAAAGAGTTTCTCTTCTGCCACCTTTAAAGACCAGACTGGCCAAGAAAGGGAAAAAGTAACTGTTTGGAGTCATCACACTTCTCCAGAGATAGTCCTTGATCTTTGGAAGGGGGCAGGTTGGGCAGAGGGGCTGAACCCCTCACTGTGGGTGTCAGGTTGGATTAACATACAACCTTCAGTGAACCATAGAAGCTGTGTGGCCCGTGAGGCCCATCGGTGCCCCCATAGACTTTCCCGTTTTCCCAGTAAAACAGGACTAAAAATCCAGAATTATTGGGAGGATTAAATAAGCTTGTATGCGCAAAACGCTTCGCACATAGTAAATGCCTGCTAAACAAGATAGGAAATTTAGTATAATTACTGCGTTAAATAATACAGCGGCATTAATTTTTTTTTTTCCTTTAAAGGGCTTCCACGTCTAGTTTCTTACTGAGTCTTTACAACCACCCAGGAAAGTAGGGTGGTTTTTCTTGAATCCAGTTTACCAGTGCAGTACCTGAGATGCAGGGAGTATAGTGACTTGTCCAAGGCCACTCAACAAGGCAGTGGAGGCACTGAGGCCTGACCCTGAGGTCCCTAGGGGTATCCCAGTCTGGCATACCTGCAGCCCCAAGGGCCTTTCCTGTCCGGAATGACAGCAGCCCCTGCCCCTCCGGGGCTCCCCTCATGAAGGAAAAGGACAATTTCCTGTCATCCTCCTGTCTTGCCTTCCTGGAGCAGCTGTCTTCCCCACCCCGGCTGTGACTTCCCAGGGAGAAGGGCCCTAATCCTTGCTTAGTACTGGCAGGGGGTGGCTCCACCTCTCAAGCCAGTGGCAGCGCTGGTGTCATTGCCAGCAGCATCTTGGCGGGATGAAGGTTGCATTAGTGAGCAGTAATTGGAATGCAAAATAACATTTTGATCGAGCCAGCAGGCTGTTTATTTATCAGATCAATAGTCAAAATGCCCCATCTGGAGAAGTCCGCGTGATAAGTGACAGCATTTCCAAGGGCAAGCCTGGTGAATCCAGCCCCTCACTCCCAAAGGTTTAGATTAAGGAGAGCCAAGGAGCCTGGGAGTGACCCACCACTGCTTCCCCCTTTCCTCATTTTCTTCTTATATCCAGTTTATAGAGGAGACGACTGAGAGCCAAATTGTCAGACCATACCTGCCATGGCTGGAAGGACCTGCATCCCAGAGGCCTGAGTAACATAGAGGCCATAGTAACAGCTCACATTTATTGAGCACTTACTATGTGCAGGCGCTGGTGTCAGTGCTTCCCATTTATTGTGTCATTTAATCCTCAGAGCACTTCTCGGAGGTAGGTATCTTTATATTACCCATTTTGCAGATGAAGGAACTGAGGCATGGAGAGGTAAAGCAACCAGTTGTACAGCCTGTAGGTGACAAAGCCAGGATTCGAACCCAGGTGATCTGGGCCCAGAACCCTTGTGCCTGGGCCTGGTTCTGTCCCCTCTAGAGGGCAGGGAGAGGCAGTGGCTATTTTTTCACTTATACAGATTCGGGGTCCTGGCTCTGAAGTCAAGGCGAGCTTTTTCCAACCTCACTTCCCACAGGTTTTCATTAATTACTTTGCCTTTTGTGTTAAAATATCTTCTTTAACGTTTCAAAACTAGATTTCTTGATAAGTGGGTCTGAGATGCTAGCTTCTCTAAGTTCCTTCCAAACACATGACAGGCATTCGGGTGCTTAAAAAAATAAATAAATAAAAGTAAGAAAAATCCATACATCATAAGCAAAGCCTTTTCCACCAGGATGAGTGGAATTTGATGGGAACTGGGGGCAGGTTTCAGTGGGACTGTCGGCTGGGCCTCTGCTCTTGAGGTGCTGGCTGACTCCCTTGCCCTGACTCTGGCCCTATCTTGTTTGTGGCTCAGGCCTGTGACTGTCACAGCCCGAGGGGGGGCAGGCCTTGGGGACTCGTATCCCACCCAAATCTCAGACCTCCTGCATCATTTGTTCATTCAACAAATCTTTTCTGAGCATCTGTTGTGTCCGGTAGCGTCCTAGACAGTGGAGAGCAACAGAGGAGAAAGCAGAGGCAGCCTCTGCCCTCCTGTGCGGGGGGCAGAGGCCCCGAGGTGGAAGCATGCGGTCTGGTCCAGAAACAGCTGGAGTGGCCCCGTGGGGGAGTGGGCAGCTGTGGAAAGGACCTTTGCTTTCCTGGGGGCGTGATGGGAAGTCCCTGGCTGTCTGGAGCAGGGGAGTGTTGTGACTTACTCCCCTTTGCGTTGTAACTCACTCCAGCACTTTCTGGCAGTGAGACCCCTGCCAAGATATTTAGCCCCTCTGGCCTCTGTTTCTTCATCTGCAAAATGACGACAGGTTGTTGAAAGGAATCGCTGACCTCGTGCGTAGTTTCGTGCCCAGTGCAGAGTGAGCCCTCTGTCGTCACCATTATGGAGCTCAGAAGCAGGTTCCCAGTTGGCTGCAGTGTCAGGTCCCCACCTGTTCACCCGAGTTAGGATGTATCTTTGTCATCTGCCCAGGCTGCCCATTGGCACAAAGACTGAAAAACTGGGTCAGGAAGAGAAATGGATACTGGGAGCCCCAAGCTTCCTGTGTCATCCCTGCTGTGCATAAGGCCACATGGAAAGGGCCACTGCTGTGACCAGGTGATATATGGAAGTGTGGTCCCTCTCACTGGGTTTGCACACTGCCCTGCAGGAACGCACATAAGAAGGGGGTGGTGACACCCAGGAACAGCACACATGAAAGAGACTCAGGTGCGTGATTGCATAAGGAGCAGAGGGGAAGTTAGCAGTGTGAACCAAGGGCCTTAAACGCTGATCCCATCTAGGGTTGCATCAACAGAGGTATAGTATCAAAAAAAAAATTTTTTTTTTTAAAACAAACTTAGCTTTAGAGGATTAAAAAACCCCCAGAAGTATAGTATCTAGGACGAGAGAGGTGTCAGAACTGCTCTGCACTGGTCAGAACTCACCTGGAAGGCTGTGCTGTATTCTGATGCTCCTTTCTGTGAGGAGTAAACAGAGCAGATGGACTGTTCTCAAAGGAGGGCAAAATGTGTGCAGGAGTGATTCTAGGTCCAGGAGATGTGCTCCTGGTGAAGACGGGGCTCAGCAGGGAGCAGGAAGCTGCCTTCAGCAATCTAGAGGGCTGTCAGATGGAAGTGGGGGGTTAGACTTGTTCTGTAGGTCCTGAGGGAGAGAGCTGTATAAACTATAACTGAAAGCTCCAGAAAGAAGAAATATTTTGGCTCTTGACAGAGAACTTAAAAAAAAAAAAAAAAGGGCTTCACTGGTGGCGCAGTGGTTGAGAGTCCGCCTGCCGATGCAGGGGACGCGGGTTCGTGCCCCGGTCCGGGAGGATCCCACATGCCGCGGAGTGGCTGGGCCCGTGAGCCGCGGCCGCTGAGCCTGCGAGTCCGGAGCCTGTGCTCCGCAACGGGAGAGGCCACAACAGTGAGAGGCCCACGTACCGCAAAAAAAAAAAAAAAAAAAAAAAAAAAAACCTAAGTTGTCCAAAGATGGAAACAGCTGCTGCCTGAACTAGTGATCTCCTTATCACTGGGGTCTTTAGCAAAGGCAGGCAGCCTATGGGACAGACCAGGAGCCCTTTGAGGTCCTGGCCTGGTCCAAGTGCCCCTGGCTGGGACAGGGCCCTGCCTGCCTACCTCTCCCTATCTCTCTGCTATTCCTTCAACACGGAGCTCTCCCTGCATGCCTCCTTATCTGTTTTTCCTCGGGCTTCTGCTTAAATGTCACCCTTTCAGAGAAGCCTTCTCTGGCCACTGTGTCTGGACACTCCTCCACTCTGCCATCTGTCCTCAGCCCTGCTCTTTCTTCATAGCGCTCATCACTAACTGAAGTTATACTATTTGGTTGTTTACTTATTTATTAGTTAGAGTGGGTCACACTAGCTATCGTTAAATACAACCTCAGTTTTTCAGTGGCTTAGGATGACAGGTTACATCTTGCTCACATAACATTTTGGTGAAGGTACTTGGCAGATCATCTTTCATGAGGTTTTTCATGGGCCCAGGCTCCTTCCAACTTGTGGCTCTGCCATCCCCCAGGGCCTTGGAGTCCCCTCCTGGAGCCTCTGCATGGATCTTGTGTGGCCTGCAGATGGGGGAGGACAGAGAGAGGGAGGAAGTGGGGGCGGGGAGGGCCATGGGAGATTTTTATGGGCCGGAGGGAGGAGTGCCTTACATCCTTTTGCCCACATTCCATTGGTCAGGACCCGGTTGATGCGCACAGCTAACTGCAAGGGAGACTGGGAAATGTGGTCTTCCTGGGTCTAGAAAGAACATGAAACTGCTTTTGATGACCTCGTGGCAGTCTCCGCTCTACTCATTATCATATTTCATTGAATCTTTGACATCATAGACACCATTATTTTTGGAACCACTAATTAAATTAAACTATGGCAAGCCATCCACTCAAGATGCATTCTGATTGCCAAGATGTTAAAAAGTGAAAAAAGGGTGTAGTTTAGAGTCAATGAAATATGGTGCTGTCACTCCTTGAGGAAAGGAACACGTCCACCTTGGGCACCAACCATCCCCAGGGCTAGAACGGTATCTGGCACACCGAGGGTACTCAAGGAATAGCAATGGGATGAATGAGGGAGGGAAGGAGCGAGTGGGTGAACGAATGAGACGGTGTGTCAGTTGGTTAGCTGTCAGAACCCCCTTGTGTGAGCTGCCACACCGGGGAGTCAGGCCTCGTCGCTCACCTGAGCAGAGGTGCTGCCGCGCTGCCAACTAAGGCTTCCGGGCCCCTGCCCCTGGCTGGCACCCTTCTCTGCTGCCAGCTTCCGTATTCTTCTTTCTCGCTGCACGTTGGTGTGAAGTATGACCTCGCTCACACTTGAGCTGTCCGTCTTACTGCCTCTGTCCCTGGAGAGGCAGCCACGACACAGGGTCTCATGGGAGAGACTCACTGCCCAGCCTGGGTCAGTTGCGCAGCCCTGGGTGACTCTGCTGGGTAGCAGGTGGAGATGCATGCGAATGTGGCGATTCCTGTGGGAGCTTGGCGTGCACACAGGAATTAGAGAGAAAGGAGGCTGGAGTCGGTTGTCAGCTCCTAGAAGAGAGGCTAGTTAGTTCTACTAGTTGGTTCTAGTAGTGCCTGAATAAGGAACCCCTTTGTCTGAAAAGGGACTTCCTCCGTGGAAGTTCCCGCATGCAGAGAGGCCCACAAATGCATGACTAAGTGGTGGATGGACGGATGCATGGATGGATGGGTGATGGGAAGGAGAGAGGGAGCAAGACGGTCTTGCTTGCTGTGGGAATGGACTTTTTAGAGACTGAATGGAAGCCATCTCCTCATTACTAAAAAGGGTGCGAGTAACAACTGCTAACGTATTTATTGAGCACTTTCGCCAGGCACAGTTCTAAGCTCTTTTCTGTATTAACTCGCTAACCCTCAAGACCACCCTATAAGATGAATACAATAATTATTATCATCCCTATTGTACAGATGAGGAAACTGAGGCTCAGAAAGGTTAAATAACTTGTAAGAGACAGAACTGGAATTCGGACTCAGGCAGTCCAGCTCCAACCACTGAGCTCTACGGCCCAGCATCTCAGCTCCTCCAGGACCGAATGCCATCTGGAAACTGCTGAATTTGTTCAGTGACAGTAGGTGGGATGTTTATGCTGTATCACTGCTTGATATGGGGTAAAAATAAAACAGATTCAAGTAGAGTGAAGATAAATTCACAGATGTCAGATCTCCAAGAGATATTGAAAGGAAGATCGCTAGAGGTGTGTTTGGGGGCATCTTCTGAAATTGTGAGCTGTCCTTCCTCCAGACACATCCCTTTGTGGTGTCAGAGGCTAGAGTTGGCCATATGGGCTAAAGTCAGAGCCATCAGGTACCTTTGGCTCCTGCATGAGGACACTCCCTTGAGAGGACCGAGGTGAGGGCTGAAATTTCGAATTGGTCTCCCCAGAGGGGGCCCCTCTTTCTAATCCACACACAGCCACAGAATGAGCCAGCAGCGGCTGCCCATTGTGGACCAGAGCTTTGCCGGGGGACTGGGCCCTCCCAGCTGTCCCTTGGCAGCCACTTTGCTTCCAGTGGCCTCCTCCTGCTTTGGCGAGCCTCTCACTTCTCATGATGATGGATGCAGCCTGGGACATCATGGATAAAAAGCCCCGATTGAAAGGCACTAATTACCCATCATTATTTTCCATGCCGTAATTTGTATGGAACGAGATTTCAATCAGTTGTCTGGGATCAACCTGGTTTTGACTAATCTTTCTAACGACAAGATGCTTAATTACAGATTTTTGCCTGAGTTCTGGCGTACAGGGGGAGGCAGCTCTCACTGAAGCCAGTTTGCTATCAGGTCATTTTGTAGTCTTAAGTCCCAGAGGGTCCCCTAGGGGACAGAGAGAAAGAAAGAATGAGGAAAGTATTCCTGAGGAGACCAGACAAAATCGAACCAGCACAGGACCGGTGCTGTGGTAGTGACGTGGTGATGGAGGGTAGCAGGTGGGCTGAGTCAACCTGCTCCCCTGCGCAGGTCACCTACCCACCGTGTCTCTACACCCCTAGCCAGCCCCCAGCCAGCCCCCAGCCAGCCTGGCTCTCTAGTTAGTGTCTCTCAGTGAGTCATGACTTCTAGGGCCTTCAGCTCCTCATCTGAAAGCCATCCAGGCCAGGCAGGAGAATCTCTGAGCACTTACGATTCACTGACTCCCTCTGTGCTCTGTCTGTCCAGAAAAATAGATCCACTGATGAAAGATACTCATTGCAGGATTTCACAAGGAGTGATAAAAACACTGTTTATTAAAACAGGTGATTCAGACCACTCCGAGGGAAGGTCAATTTGAATTAAAGAAATATCTGAGTTTAAGGAAAGAATATATAACAAATAGATGCATGGAATTGGATTAATTATAATCCTTGGTTAGTAATACTTTTCATCACTGGCTTCCCATTCCCACTCCTTCCTTCCCCCTCCCTTCCCTTCCTCCTTCCCTCCTCTCTTCCCTCCCTCCCGTGTAATAAGTACCGGTGGATCCGTGTCCCAACAGGAATACCGGGACCTTGTCAATTTAGCCATATGGTCCCCCCCCCCATCCTATACGTCCATTAAAGGCCCATTGTGCATTGTCTAATAATATTTTTAAAGGAAGTTTAGCTCTGTTACTTTCAGGTGCCTGAGGGGCTGATTCATAACAAAGCCTTGCTGGAGGGTCTGAAGGTCTGCTTTAATGAATAGCTCAGTGGCCCCTGGTTAGCAAACTAATCATGGAAATGTACCTAAGAGTTTCTCAAGTGTACGGAACCATTTTTCTTCGGTAGAGTGGATTCCCATTTCAGGCTTATTTATCCTCTTAATTCACCTAACCTGCTACTTTCTTTCCTGGTAAATGGCAGGTTCCTTGTGGAATTATTATACTTGGCCGAGCGAAGAGCTTTGCTAGGTTTAACCACAGGCTGCCGCCAGCTGCTGGATTTTCTGGAAGGGGCTTCCTGGGAGAATCACAACAGCAGCCACTGTCCCCTGAGAGCTTGCTGGGCTCTAGCACGTTCTAAACGTTTTGCCTGCATTAGCCCCTGCTCGCCCAGAACAACCCTAGGAAGGAGGTGCTGTGGTGGAGCCCATTTTACAGATGAGGACCCTGAGGCCCAGAGAGGGTGACCTGTTTAACGCAAAGTCAGCAGCTACTGTGAACTGCGGTGCTCATCTGACGTCAGAGTGATGGCTCTTAACCATTAAGTGACTCAGTGGCTTGTTTCTGCTGTTACAGGGGCAACCCCAGCACAGAGCCAAAAGGCGGCTGTGAGGGCGGCCCCTCGGCATGTGATCCGGCTTCTGGCGTGTTGTAGGGTGGACTCTACTCAGTAGATGACAACAAGCCAGGCCCTAATCAGACCATCACATCCCTCTTCCCTCCAGGAGCCTCTGTTCCTCCAGAAGCTTCTCTTCTGCTGCCTGCCCACCAGTAGGTAGCCTTGAGGGGGGTAGGTCCCTGGGATTCCAGCTCAGATTTTTATTTTTAAAATTTTTTATTTTTATTTCTTTTTATTAAAAAAAATGTATTGCAGTATAGTTGTTCCAACCTAAAGATTTATGACTGTCTCTTGCTGATATCCTGGAGTTTCTCTTCCTCTAGAGGTCCGTGGCTAAATAGCTGAAGAGTTTGGGTTTCCTTCAGAACTTCCAAGATTCTGTTGTATTTGGAAAAACTTCAACCCACTTCACTGTCCAGCAAGGTGATGTCCAGCAGAGGCAGAGAGTCCCCAGTAAGCTCAGGCGTCCCTGGAGGTCAGGCCGCTCTGGGGTAAGGGTCCCACACTGGACACTAAGAGGGGCAGGCCTAGGTGGGGGAGGGGACCCACATTAATCAGATGGTGGTGACATTGAGGCCAGGGCAGCTCTGGCTGTGCTCCTGTTACGAGATGGATCAGAGGGAAAATGATGCCTCGAGGGGCTTCGACCACTGACTACTGCTCTTTCACAGGCGGCTCAGATGGGGCAGCGGTCCCCTCCTGTAAAGTCAATAGTCATCGACCAGTTGGGAACTGGGACCCAGCCAACCACAGATGATGGACTCGACATGACCCTCTCCTCCCCAGAGCGCAAGTGTTAGCCACCTCCCCTTCACCCCTAGGCTGTGCTTTCCCTGCTGCCCATCCTAGCCACCTACCCAGTGGCCACATCCTCCTGGGCCTTGGCATCCAGGCTCCACCTCTGAGATCTTCCCTGACCCAATCTCCCATCCTTGCAGCTGTCCTGCTCCTTCCTCCTGCCGTACCTCAGCCTCCCCCGCCTGGAAACCCCCATGCTCTCGGGCGCTCCGTTTTCTCCCAATTCCTCTCTTTGTGACATCACTCTAGCCCCAAACTACACCATGTGCCCACGCTTCAGCTCCTGGGCCCTGTGCCTACCCCTTTCCCGCCAACGTCCAAGTCAGTGGTTCTCAACTGGCGGCGATTTTGCCCCCCGGGGAGCATCTGGCAGTGTCTGGAGAAGGTTTGGCTTGTCATATCTGGGGCTGGGGGTGCTACTGGCTTCTAGTGGGTAAAGGGCGGGGGTGCTGCTAAACGTCCTGCAGCGCACAGGATGGCCCACAGTGAAGAATCACTGGCCCCAAATGTCAGCAGTGCCCGGGCTGAGAAACGCAGATCAAAGCTCCCCTGTGTTGCTGGCCCTGCAGAGTGAGTTAAGGGGCCTGGTAAAGCTTTATGCCCCTGATTTGTATTCTCTCCTCCTCCCACAGTTGCTGTTGCAAACGTTCTTCCTTTTCCTGGATCTCCTGACCTCACCTCCCATTTCACAGAATGAGGAGAGGCCACGTGGGGGGCAAGGGAGGCCACCTCCAAACTTCCCCTCTGCACAGCCAACCCTCCCTCCCCCTCTTACTGCTTTGGCTCGTTTCTCTTCTCTTCCAGGGCATCCAGATACCTTGCAAACTCCCACCAGGTCCCCTGACTGCATGTGTTATTCCTGTAGGATTCAAACTTGACTCCCCTAAGATTCACATCTGGGGTGCTGAAAGCAAAGCAATAAGCAAAACCAAAAATGCAGGGGCTTCCCTGGTGGCGCAGTGGTTAAGAATCCGCCTGCCAATGCAGGGGACACGGGTTCAAGCCCTGGTCCGGGAAGATCCCCCAGGCCGTGGAGCAACTAAGCCTGTGCGCCACAACTACTGAGCCTGCACTCTAGAGCTCACAAGCCACAACTACTGAAGCCCACGCGCCTAGAGCCCGTGCTCCTCAACAAGAGAAGCCACCGCAATGAGAAGCCCATGCACAGCAATGAAGACCCAACACAGCCTAAAATAAATAAATTAAAAAGATTTTTTTAAATGCAGATTTCTGGGCCCCTCCTGCAGGGCTGAGTGTCCAGAATATGACTGGGGTGAGGTTGGGTCCAGGAAGCTACCTGTTCAACCAGCACGTTTGCTGACTCTGATGAAGATTGGACTGGAATTTGAGAAAAATCTTTTGTGATTGCAATCTTTCCATCTTGATTCGCTCTTTACCATTAGCATGTAACATGGAGTCACCATAGAATTCATTGCCTCCTCTGGGGAGTAATGGGGAGCGATGGATAATTATACGGGGTCAGTAGGTGGGATCACGATTGCCCAGGGCAAACTGGAAAGTAATTTTTAAATTCCTTACATTCTTGACACACCCCCTCCTCATCAAAGAGGCTGATAAATTACGGACAATAACAACAAAAACATTCCTTCCCTGCCGCCACCGCCCCTAAGTTCAAGGGGATGGTGCTGCCTACAGGTGAGCAAGGAGGACGCCACCCCTACTCCCTCCTCTGCCCGGCTCGGCCAGACATGGCCAAACTCCCTGAAAGGATTGTCTGCTGTTCAATGCCTCCTGCAGACCCGGCCCTGTGGCTCCCATCCCCCCATGCGTGATACTGCTCTGACCAGCCACATCCTGACTGTTCACTGCAGGGGACACTGCACTCCTGACTTCACCTGACTTTGTGGCTGCACGTGACGTGCCGCCACCTCCCTCGCGATGGCTCTCCTCACTGCATGTCCACGGCTCTCTCTCGTCTCCTCCAGCTCCTCTGGCCACTTCTTCTCTGCCCTCTTCTTGGACTTCTTTCCCTCTGTCCTTCCTTTAAATTTTGCTTTTGAGTAAAGGAACAATGTCCAGGAGGTCAAGGATGGGTGGAGGGAGGGGTAGGTTTCCTGGAGGGGAAATGAAGGCAAATATGAATAAATGAGTGAATGAATGAAGTCAGACCAAAGGGGCATGGCGGGGGGGCGGAGGGAGCCCTGTCGGTGTCGTGTTCCACACCCCCAGCCCCTGCCTTGCTGGCGCTCTGCACACGTGTGTTTCTTTTGTGTCCGTTCTTCCGGGTGAGAGGATGAGCTTCTTGACATCATGGGCTGCGCTGGTCACGTCCTGCTGTCTGGCCAGCACTTGGCACATGGTAGGTGCCCGAAGTACTTGTTGACTCACCCTGGAAAAGACATTCTAGGGGCCAAAATAATGGTCACAGAAGTGAGACACCTGCAGGGATGAAATCATCAGACCCTCCTCAGCTGGGGCTCAGGCACTAAACCAGTAGGTGGATTTCTGTGCCAACGCTGAGGCCAGGGTCAAGTTTACTTCCTTCTCAGTCCTAGAGTCTCTGACCAGGGCCTGGGGGCAGCGGTCACTAAAGAAGGCTTTGAACCAATAAGGAGAGAGGCAGGAGGGGAGACCTGTGGCTTAGGGTATGAAACCACTGCCTGCCCTGAGTGTCCTTCAGGGCTGGCTGAGCCGTGAGTCTGGGGAAGACAGCTGGGGAAACTGTGTCCTGCTGTCCACCAGGCATGGCTGTAGGTCTCCCCAGCTGCGTCTCTCAGGGCACAAGCTTCTCATCCGTCCAAGGGACAGATCTGAAGCGGGTGGCATATAACACGTGCTCACTAAATAGCAGATGCTATCATTACTGCTTACATCAAGTGTATCTCCTGAAATCTCAGGGGCACTCACAGCCTGGGAGAGGAGTGGGATGGGGGGCTTGGGTCTGGGAGCTGCCTTGTCCTGCAGTGTTTGTCACAGTGGGCCTGGGATGTTCCTGGGCACTGCAGAGCCTAAAGCAGCAGGAGGAGGGGATTACAAATGTAAGAGCACCTGGTCTGCTCTCCCTGCAGGCCCAGCACAAGGCACTGTGGGGAGTTAACCCACAGGTGCATTTGTGTTTCTCAGGCCAATGGCATTTCCTGAGAACACACCAGGGAGCCTCTGGTGGATGGAGGGGGTGGCA
This sequence comes from Tursiops truncatus, assembly GCF_011762595.2. Taxonomy (NCBI): domain Eukaryota; kingdom Metazoa; phylum Chordata; class Mammalia; order Artiodactyla; family Delphinidae; genus Tursiops; species Tursiops truncatus. Next base: position 26,429,321 of record NC_047035.1, on the reverse strand, counting down.
GGTAGCCTTGTGGAGGCTGGGGACATGACAGGGCACCAGCCAGAGATGTAAAAAAAAAAAAAACCACCAGAGAAGACTTTCAGTGTGGTACCCTCTGCCAATGTAAGGGATGGGCTAGTAGGAGAGGTATCTCAGAAGACTCAGGAATATTCAGTTTGGAACAGAACAGACCTGGGAGCCTCTATCTTCAAACACTACATTCCAGTAGATAATAAACTTCTTGACAGTAGGATCCTTATAGGTATCTTCTATCTTTTTATCAGAAGCAGCTCCCAGCTTCTGATTAGAACTGTCTGCGGGGCAATGTGTTCCCTGCCTCCGGACATGTTCAAGTGTAGATGGATGGGACAGTGCCCTGGGAGGGGTATTGACTATGAAATCACTGGTGGGACCAGGGACAGTGGAGGCCCCTCCCCATCATAAGATTGCTTTTGGCGGTGCAAGTGTGTGGCCAAGGTTTTCTTGGGAGGGTGGGCTTTGTGGGTGTGGTAAGACAGGCCTTTCCCCACATGGTGAATAATCCTTTCCCCAGTGATCTGCTCAGAAAACAGGGGCTACCTCTGAGCATCGTTGGACTGTGGCTGCTTCCCCAGTGGGCCCTCCAGCACTGGGACACTCCCTCCCTCCCCACTGGGGCCATCTTTCGATGAATGGGGCTGCACTGCCACCCTCTCCAGCCCTTTTCGTTCTCCAGGACACTTCCCTCTCTTTTTTTTTTTTTTTTAAAGAATCAATTTTATTTATTTATTTATTTTTGGTTGTGTTGGGTCTTCGTTGCTGCACGCGGGCTTTCTCTAGTTGTGGCAAGTGGGGGCTACTCTTCGTTGCGGTGCGCGGGCTTCTCATCGCGGTGGCTTCTCGTTGCAGAGCACGGGCTCTAGCCGCGTGGGCTTCAGTAGTTGCGGCACGCAGGCTCAGTAGTTGTGGCTCCCAGACTCTAGAGCGCAGGCTCAGTAGTTGCGGCGCACGGGCTTAGTTGCTCCGCAGCATGTGGGATCTTCCCAGACCAGGGATCGAACCTTTGCAGGACCCTTCCCTATTAACTTTCACCTGCTCCTTAGGCATCCGCCTTGGCCTCCTCTTTACCTCCACCCAGCCAGGCCAGGACATGGACAGATGAACCCTGACCCAGCCTCCCGACTCCAGGGCCTGGCTGGCCCAGAGCTCTTGGGCATGGACTGCAGCTGGGCTTTCCTGAATGCATTTCCCGGCCCTTCCCTCTCCTTGCTCACGTGGGAGAGAAGCCCCTCCCCTCATCCTGGGAGCTAGGATGTGTGAGGGTCGCACTTTGCCTTCTTACCCTCTCAGCATGGTTCTGGGAGGAGGGCTTTTCGTTTTGGGAACTGTCTTATGACCCTTCCTCGTGATCCTGCCTCACTGTTAACGCTCCCTTGACTCTACAGTGAGGCAGGGACCTTAGAGGTTGAAGTTTGAGTTAAGAAACAGCTGGGGGATGCGCGGAGTTGGGGTTGGAAGGCCTCCTCATGCTGCATGATTGAGGCACAGTCTCTTGAGGGGGAGGCCAGCCTGATCAGGGCTATGAAGAGGAATGAAAGAGGGGGCCTGGGGGCCACCCACCAGATGTGCCCTGGGCCAGAGGCAAAACCCGGAGGGCAGCCAGTTGGGCGGACGCCTTGGCCACAAGCCCTGCCTCTTGCCCTGGCCAGGTGGCTTGGCGTCTCTGGTCCCAATCTCAGTGATGGTGGCATTTGTGGGAAGCTCCAAGCTCGGGCTTACCTGCTGCCCCCGGGGCTCAGGTGAAGTGGGTCATCAGGTCATTGTAATAATTCATCAGGCTGAATTATTACCACTTTTGTCACCCTCAGACCAGCAATTTGCAAAGGACTGGGGGGCCTCATCTGAAGTTTATTGATCGATCAAAATGTAGTTTTTGTTTGGAGGACTCAGAAGGTTCTGGTGGGTAATGCCAGAAACTTGCTCTGGGCTGTGCCGTTTTTCAGCCCAATTGACCTTCTCGGCCAGCATTTTATCTCACCGATGCCTTAATGTAGGGCCCCTCCCAGCCACCCCGCCCACCCGGTGCCCGGAGCCCAAAGCTAATTCCTGGGGACAGCGTCACACCCACCGCACCCTCTCCGAGCTGACTCCTGCGCTCTGTGTCCCCAGGCTGCTGAACAGGATGTCCGCAGACGACCGGCACCTGGTCTCCAGCTGCGGCTCCTTCATCAAGACCGAGCCATCCAGCCCGTCCTCGGGCATCGATGCCCTCAGCCACCACAGCCCCAGCGGCTCGTCCGACGCCAGCGGCGGCTTCGGCCTGGCCCTGGGCGCCCACGCCAACGGTCTGGACTCGCCGCCCATGTTCGCGGGCGCCGGGCTGGGAGGCACCCCCTGCCGCAAGGGCTACGAGGACTGTGCCGGCGGCATCATGGAGGATTCGGCCATCAAGTGCGAGTACATGCTCAACGCCATCCCCAAGCGCCTGTGCCTCGTGTGCGGGGACATCGCCTCCGGCTACCACTACGGTGTGGCCTCCTGCGAGGCCTGCAAGGCTTTCTTCAAGAGGACCATCCAAGGTGCGTGGCAGCAGGGTGGGCCCAGGCGGGGTGCGGGCCCGGCAGGGAACCGCGAGCTGCCAGCTTGGGTCTGGGAGCCACTGGAGCCCAGGTTCTGGAGGCTCCCTTCTCTGTATCCCAGGTTTTCTCATTTTGGGATTCTGGACAAGGGTTCTAAGTCCCAGGCTTTTGTTGAAATGGCATGCACCCCCATAGGGAGCCCCAGAAGACCCAAAGAAAATCCACACAAATGCCTTAGCACAGGTGTCTCTCTCGCTAGGATGGGGAACGCTGTCAAATGAGTGTCCCTAGAAAGCTGAATGTTTTGGAGAAAAAGCCCTCTTTGCCCTGCAACTCCAGACCTCTTGAACTGTAATGGGTCTCTCCTTTTGGTTTTATCTTTTTTAATTGCACAAATGGAATGTGACTATTTTCTTCATCGTGAAACGGTCAGGGCCACAGAGCAAGGGAAATCTCCCCCTGACTACTCATCCTGTCCCATCCCCGTGGGGCCGCTCTTTGAGGGCATGTGCATATCAGCTGAGTCATGTTCCAAAGGCCATGCGGTGGCTGTCTCTCTCGGTGGGTACTCACTCTGAGGAAGTCAGTCCTGCGCAAATTGGGGATAACAATGGGTCCGCCCTCACAGGGCTGTTATGAAGGTCATGGCACAGGGTGCAGCGCAGAGGAATGGCTGGGCATGCCAGCCAAGATTCTTTCTACAGTAGGTCACGCGTGGGGCACTTGCTTCATGCGTTCCCTCCCGTCCAGCCTGACGCTAGGATAGACCAAAAGCCCTGCTCGTGGAGGTCACTGAGATGAGCAGATGCCGACCCCTGGGGACAGAAACTGCAAACCAGACTGGAGGAAACCCAGGGGTGCCAATCCTGTCCCCGTCCTGCCCGGCGATCCGAGGGTGTCCTCCCTTCCGCCACTCCCCTATTTCACTTTTGGAAGAGGCAGGCTGAGCTTCCCTGGGGTGATTCTTGGCCTGTTCATTCAGCGAATATTTGTTTCAATTTCTTGTGACGAGTTATTTACTAAACTAATTGAGGGCGCTAGGATTGGCTATGTTTCCAGTTCTATGTATTAGTTGAGATGGTGTGGTGTCCTGGCCAACCGCCAGGCGGGCTCCTGGGTCACACAGCTCCATCCCTTACCTTATAGCTCAATGCCTTTGGGGCCTGCCTCAGTTTCTCTCTCTGCTTCAGTTTGCTCTTGGGTAAGGTGGGATGATGTCATGCCTACCTCACATAGAGCTGCTAAAACAGGCTTAAGTGCATTAATGGCTATAAAGCACTCATACTTTTGTTTTGTGTGTGTGTGGTACGCGGGCCTCTCACTGTTGTGGCCTCTCCCGTTGCGGAGCACAGGCTCCGGACGCGCAGGCTCAGCAGCCATGGCTTACAGGCCTAGCCGCTCCGCGGCATGTGGGATCTTCCCGGACCGGGGCACGAACCCACATCCCCTGCATCGGCAGGCGGACTCTCAACCACTGCGCCACCAGGGAAGCCCTAAAGCACTCATACTTTTGCCTGGCACTTAGTAAGCGCTAAATAAATGTTTGCAATTATTATTTTCACTTTCGCAATATCACTTAGGACATATTAAGACAACAGACCAAGTTTGTTTTATCTTCCAGAGCAGGCCTTTGTAATTAACGTACATTTAAATGAAACAGTACGATCACTATTTTGACTTAACAGGATTTAAACTATTTTAGCTACTTTAGTTATAGATAAATTTATTCATTAAGTGAACACTTTAAAAAAATATAAACATGGTAAAAATTCAAACAGTACGAAGGAATAAGACAGTAAAGAGTAAGTTTTCCTAAAACCCTAGGCCCCAGTTCCCTAGACCTTTCCCCAAAGGAGTCATGATACCAACTTCTCTCAGCAAATATTGATTGAGCACTTTTGTATCAGGCACCGTGCTAGCCTTCAGCACAGTGAACGGATGCATCCTGGTCCCTGCCAGCTTCACATTCTCCAGTCTGGGAGGAGGCCCTGGAATCTCTAGATGTCAAAAGCACTGCATTAATTCTCAGTATCCTGCCTCAACCAGGGTTGAAAACCTCCAGTCCAATATCCAATCAGTATCATTGGATATTTGACAAATAAACATGAGATGTTTAAACCAATTTAAGCTACTGAAATAACAGTGTTTTTCTTTACAAATTGGGAAGTGATCTTGGTAAGATTGCCACCATTTTAGACTCTCGGAGGGCGGTTTTTGAAAAATTGCATTTTAAGAGACAGTTACATTTTCTTCTGTCCATATTCTTAAATGTGCTGGAGAGTTCTGGATTAAATTTTCTGAAAGCAGAGCCTGGTGTAGACTTAGGAACCTTACTACACCCTCAACAGCGGCCTGGGTGCTGACAACATCCTCTGCAAGTCAAGAGCCCACAGGAAGGGACTTCCCTTGCAGCGCAGTGGTTAAGAGTCCGCCTGCCAATGCAGGGGACACGGGTTCGAGCCCTGGTCTGGGAAGATCCCACATGCCGTGGAGCAACTAAGCCCGTGCGTCACAGCTACTGAGCCTGCACTCTAGAGCCCGCGAGCCACAACTACTGAGCCCACATGCCACAACTACTGAAGCCCGCGTGCCTAGAGCCCGTGCTCCGCAACAAGAGAAGCCACCGCAATGAGACGCCCACGCACCGCAACCAAGAGTAGCCCCCGCTCGCCGCAGCTCGAGAAAGCCCGCGCACAGCAACAAAGATCCAACACAGCCAAAAAAAATTTTTTTAAATAAATAAATAAAGAGCCCAGAGGAAGGATTTGTAAATAGTCTTAGTTATTTGCTACCACGTAAAGGATAAAGATCTCTTCCTAGAAGTCCAAAGACAAACAGCAGGCTTTATTGCGATCAGAACTGAAGTACTCTCGTTTCTTTGTCACAAGAAGAGTTACTCATTTCCAACCAGAAAGGTCTCTATCTGAAACAGGGACCAGTGAACTCTAAGGCTGACGGATTGCTCTGGTTATCTTATCAATTCTTTGGTTTTCTTCTAACAAAGATTTTGATTTTGTTGTTTCTGAGCATAATAGTTGTAGGAAATTTGGAAAAATGGGGAAAATATAAAGAGGAAACAAATGATCTACAATTGGACAACCCCAGAGTCAGTTTAGTACCAAGAGAGAATTAATTTAGTCCCTGCCCTGAGTAAGGTGCTTCAGGGAGAGAAAGAGACAGGGTACCTGCCCTCAAGAAGCTGGAATCTGAGGCTTAGAGCACACGAGGCTGCAGGCAGAGCCTTAGCCCAGCCAGGGCAGTCTTCTAAGCACCTCCCCAATTAAGGAGGGTACGGAGGCCATCTTTAAAAAGGCCTTTAGTCACAGAATGATCCATTCGCAAAGTAAACGCCTGGACAGCTCTGAAAATCATGCTAGCTCACAACCCCCCCTTCCCTCCTTAGATCCCTTCCATCTGCCCAATTCGGTGGTTACGTCAACATGGGAAGAAATTTATGGAAACAAAGAAGTCACGATAGACTTAGGGAGAAAGCCCTCAGACCGCCATTCCTTGCCTACAAATATTTATCGAGCACTCAGTGTGTGCTTGTCTGTGCCGGGGGCTAGCGCTGTGTGGATGGGGGAGGGGATGGGAGTGGTGGGCAAAGTACAGTTTGCCGGCGGCTTCTTGCTTTTGTAAATCAAGTTGTATTAGAACAGGGCCACACCTATTTGTTTACATATTGTCTGTTTTGGTGCTTTGGTGGAGTAGTTGTCAGAGACCTGGCCACACGCAGAAAGCATTGACACTTTCTGGCTTTTTACAGTAAAAACTTGTAACCCCCGCCCTGCACTTCAGCACTGAACAGGTAGATGCAGCCCACTAGCCCTCAATGCCTAGTAATGCATGTTAAGTGTTCATTACACTTTGCCCATTTCTATGCCGTCAGTGCTGGGGCTTATGTCACTCACCCAGAGTAGATGAGCTCGGAGATAGACAAAAAGGCACAGTCCTGAAGGGACAGAAAGGCTCCATGGCAAAGGAACCACCCTCAACCTGATTGAATTTACTAGCATATCTATGGAAAAAAAAGAGGATGGATCAGCCCTGGAGGCACAGAAAAAGAAAGCTGACTTTGGCAAAGTCCCCGCCCGAGGTAAAGGGAGTCAGCCTGGGACAGCCTATTGTGATTAAACATTCAATGGATTTGATTAACATCTTTCTGATTACAATCTGGGTACCCTGTTGGTCTTCTGCTTGGAGCCACCTTGCTGGTTAGGCAGGATGCTGGCTGGGTAGATCAATTTCTTATCATACTTGAGTGTGGAGGCATCCCGGGCTTATACATCTGGTCCCTGAATTGGGGCAATGGGAGTCAGCCCCTGAGAGATGGAGCCCTTTTCTGTGGCTGACACAGTCAGGCTTCTGGATCATAGGGCTAAGCGCCAGCTTCTGGACTGGGACGCTGACCCACAGTAATGAAAACCTTTGTCATGAGTACCGCAGTGACGAGGGGGCCTTTCGGGGAGGCACCTGGGGGATCTTTGCTAAGCTATACCCCCAAACTCTGACCCTCTCTCAGCAGCCACCCTGCCTCCTCTCCTGTCCCATGGGGAAAGTGGAGGCCCTCAGATGGGCACTCCCTCAGCTTGTTGCCACCAGCCCTGCCCACTCTCGGCAGCATCTCTCATTCACTGATGGTACACGTCTTCATTGCTACCCACTCGTGCGGGGAGAGGTGGCTCCCACCCCAGGCTCAGCTTTTCTCAGGCTTGGAATCCATCTCCTGACCACTTCCCAGAGACCTTCCTACCCATTATCTCCTCTCTTTCATCATCTCACTCCCTATGGGCTCCTTTCCATCAGCATTTAAATACTGTTAGTATCTCCAGTCTTAAAAGAAAGTCCCTTCTGGGACTTCCCTGGAGGTCCTGTGGTTAAGACTCTGTGCTTCCACTGCAGGGGCCATGGGTTTGATCCCTGTTTGGGGAACTAAGATCCTGCAAGCTGCGTGGCCAAAAACAAAACAAAACCCACAACAATATGCCCTTTTGTTAAACTTGCATATTTTCAGTCATATTATGTAAGACCATGTATTTTTTTTTTTTTTTTTTACAATATGTGGGCCTCTCACTTTTGTGGCCTCTCCCGTTGCGGAGCACAGGCTCTGGACGCGCAGGCTCAGCGGCCATGGCCCACGGGCCCAGCCACTCCGCGGCATGTGGGATCTTCCCGGACCGGGGCACGAACCCGCATCCCCTGCATCGGCAGGCGGACTCTCAACCACTGCGCCACCAGGGAAGCCCCATGTATTATTTTTTGAAAAACTTTTTCTTAACATTTTGGAAGGCAAGGTTTATCAAATGTTTCACATGACTCTTTGATGAAAGTGTCTTTGCCACTTTCCGCATCATTTGGTGCAGTGTTTCAGAGCACACCCCCTTCACTTCATCTTGGTTATGGGAGATAATATGAGCATGTATGTGCTGCTGTCCCTCAGATTTTTATTTTGAGCACTAAGTACATTTCCTAGACCATTAGGATAGTTCTTTTTTAGTTGTGTCAGTATTTTTTAATTGAAGTTTGATTAATTTACAGTGTCGTGTTAGTTTCAAGTGTACAGCAAAGTGATTCGGTTATACATACGTATGTGTGTGTGTATATATATATATTCTTTTTCAGATTCTTTTTCTTTATAGGTTATTACAAGATATTGAGTATAGTTCCCTGTGCTACACAGTAGATCTTTGTTGTTCACCTATTTTATATAGTTGGGTCAATTTATAGTCATGGTTTCCACAATATATCAGGTACCATACTGCTGCTTTTTTTTTTTTGCAGTACGCGGGCCTCTCACTGTTGTGGCCTCTCCCGTTGCGGAGCACAGGCTCCGGACGCGCAGGCTCACCGGCCATGGCTCATGGGCCCAGCCGCTCCGCGGCATGTGGGATCCTCCCGGACCGGGGCACGAACCCGTGTCCCCTGCATCAGCAGGCGGACTCTCAACCACTGCACCACCAGGGAAGCCCCTATACTGCTTTTGACTCTCAGTGTTTGTTAATTATGGTTCATATCCCCAGCAATAACTAAATTTGGGCTAAATTTCTTTCTGCCTTTGTTACTGATTCAGTCCGGTGACGAGCCTTGATTGGGGTCTTCTCAGGGCACTGAGTCTCCCCAAAAGGCAGTTGTTCAATATGAAGGGACTGACACAGCACCTCTGATAAGAGACTTCACAAAGACGCAGATATTAAGCAACTTCCTCTTCCTTCTTTCTTTTTTTTAAAATTAATTAATTCATTCATTTTTGGCTGCGTTGGGTCTTCGTTGCTGTGCGCAGGCTTTCTCTAGTTGTGGCGAGCGGGGCTACTCTTCGTTGCAGTGCGCGGGCTTCTCATTGCGGTGGCTTCTCTTGTTGTGGAGCACGGGCTCTAGATGCGCAGGCTTCAGTAGTTGTGGCTCACAGGTTTAGTTGCTCCACGGCATGTGGGATCTTCCCAGACCAGGGCTCGAACCCGTGTCCCCTGCATTGGCAGGCAGATTCTTAACTGTGCCACCAGGGAAGCACTTCCTCTTTTCTAAAGGACAGTGTTGGGGGAAAACTCCTGCCTTACATCTGAGCTTAGGAAGCACTTGTTCAGTTCTTTGGTGATACTTTACTGAGTCCCACCCATTGTGCTGGGAGCTGAAGACAGAACAATGGGCCCTACTCTGTGGTCTTATATTCTCGGGGGTAAGGCAGACAGTATATACGGTAACAAAGAGGCATAATGACAGACCCAGGTGAGTACTGTGAAAGAGAAAAACCAGTGATGGGAGCAAAGGTGGCTGAGAGAGGGGGTCTAATTTAGTCTGAGGATTAGGTAAGGCCGTGCTAAGAAGGCGACTTTCAAGGTAAGGGGAAGTTCAGGCGTTCCAGGCAGGGGAAACAGCGGATCTGTTTCAGGACCAGAAGGAGGACCATTGTGGCTGTTATGAGTGAGTAAAGGCCAAGTGGAAGGAGACGGGGCTGAGAGGCTGATAAAACTCAGGCCGTGGTGAGTGCAGCACTTGGATTTTCTTCTAGGTGGGATGGAAGCTGTTGACAACACATGCTGCGTGGCCATGAGGGGCTGTGCAGAGGGTAAAACTGCTCCGTCCCCTTCCCTGTGTTCCCAGGGCAAGTGGCCAACTTTGCAGGTCACCAGGAGGCCCCTTGAGTAGCTCCTTAAGATGAGGAGGAACAAGCAAGAACGAGGCCCTGGCACCAAACTCCCTCTGTTCACATGGGGCCCCGATGCAGGCTTGGAAGGAAACTCCCCAGGGAGAGGGGCGGGGGGATGATTGATGGCTTATCCTGCCTTGGACCACCTCCAGGCCTTTTGTCCTGGTGAATGAGGCCTGGGATCCCAGGGGACAGAGACTATGACAGGGATGCAGAGACAAGCCAGGAGTAAGTGGGAGCCTGGAGTGGAGTGCTGTCCCAGCCCTGCCACTCGCCAGCCAGCTGACCTTGAGCAGGGCCTAGGATCCTCTGGCCTCAGTTTCCTCATCTGTACAAATGCATAAAAAGAGTCAATTAAACCCACAAAACATTGCTGTCTGCCGGGCACTGAGGCAATGAGAGGAAGAACAAATCACAGTTCCTCTTTTCAGAGGCACAGCCAGGGTGAAAGTCAGGTGAGACACAGCCAGACAGAGCAGGGAAGGCTTCCCAGAGGAAGGGACATTTAAGCTGGAGTGGAAAGTGAACATTCTTGGTAGAAAGAACAGCAGGAAGAGGCCCACAGGAGTTGAGTGTGCTCTGCTCAGCAAGAGGGGACCAGTGGTAGGTGAGGGGCTGGAACAGAAGCTGGGACCAGATGTCAAAGGTTTTCACAGGCCCTTGGTAGGAAAAGTATAGAGTAATATTTCTGCTTGGGCTGCTTCACCTGGCTTAGGATCCCAACTCTACAATTTCGTAGTTGTGTCAAGTTGGGCAAGTTACTTCGTTTCTCTGGTCCTTAATTTCCTTGTCAGTAAAAGGGGACTGATGGGGCTAATAAATAGTTCCCGCTCCCAGGATATTCTTGCAGAAATTAAATGAGACGTGAATGTAGAGTGTTTAGCTTAGTGCCTGGCCTATGATAACCATTAGATAAATAGGATTTGTTATTTGTTATTTATACTTGGCAACGAGAAGCCATTGAAGATTTTTGAGCAGGGAATTAATCACATCTCCTTTTAGCAAGATAATTCCGGCAGTGATAGGGAAGATGGGCTGGAAATGGGAGAGTCTAGGGGCCAGCAGACTAGGCGGCGATTTTAACAGTCTAGTTCAGAGATCTAGTTAACAGTCCACTTAGAAGTATCCAAACCCCAACAGTGGCAGAAGGGTTAAAAGGAGAGGTTAGGATTTTGAAAGTGATTTCAGTATAAAAAAATAGTAACTGGATTGTGAGACTGGCTCTTAGATGTCTAATTTAGGCTACTAGAGGATGGTCAGGCCATTGGCGGGGGAGAAACCTAGAAAGAATAATTTTGCTGGTGGAAGGGGGGTGGGCAGGGAGGAGAGGTTGGGATAATGGATGAAGTCTGAGGCATGTTGAGTTTGATCAGTTCACAGGCCTTAACCTGGGCAGTGGGAAATGCAGGGCTAGACCCCAAGAGTAAAATCCGAGTGGGCTTTTGGGTCTAATGAGATCCTCTAGGGCAGGGGTTCTCAAAGTATGGTCCCCACACCTCAGCACAGGCTTCACTAGGGGGCCGGTTAGAAATGCAGATTTCAGGCCTGCAGAATCTGAGGCTCTGAGTTAACAGGCCCTCTGGGAGAGCTTGTTCTAGGGAAAGCTGCTCTGAAGGAGAGGGTCAAGGGATAAGGCGCCAGGAGGAGGGACGCTGGTGAAAGGAAGGGGTCAGAGCCTTGAAAGGAGACTGAGAAATACCATATTTTGTCAGTTCTAAGATTCACATTTCCCCCGTGTAACATCTCTGAATTGGGCCGATTACTGTCTGCTAGGTGACAGATGTATGTGGTTGTCACTGCCCTCACAAGCACATTAAAACTTGCAGAAAGGGGCCAGTGACCTGGAAGGAAACCCCTATGAGAACAAGGGACATTCAAGAAGCACAGCGTCCTCAGCTCCTTTGTCAGCAAAGAGGACCGATCTGTGGAAAAACACAAAGACAATGACTTTGATCAAAAAGGATTAAGAAGAGTCACACTCTGAGAAATTTTAGCAATATCTTCAATTTATTTTTCTTATGTTTTCCCTTTCATGTATCCACAAGAATGCTGTATGATCAAATCTGTATCTATCAATAAGTCTCAAAGAGCTCTTTTAATAAGAAAAAAAAAAGAGAAAATGCTAGTGGCGAGGAAGCACAAGCCGTACTTTGATTGGCAGATGTTTTTCCTCTCTTTCTTGGTGGTATATAAAATAATGGTGCAATCTTACCATCAAAAGCATCTTAGATTCTATGCAATAAATATAGAAGCGATCAGAGACGTTACAAGAGTCCCTGGAGAGAAGGGAGATGAAATCTAACAGAGTGGGTTTTAAGAGGTGTGATGGGTGTCTGTTGCTTCCGGAAGGACCAGGATGGGGAAGGCCCAAGGGAGGGGATTGCACTTGACAACTGGAAGGTCATTGTTGAATTCTAGGTTTCTCTGGGTGGGCACTCTTGCTTTCAACTTATTTGCCTTGATCAACGGGTGCTTCAGGGGGCAGACACTGTACTTGAGATACAGAAATGAAAGACCTAACAATCTCTATCCCCAGTAAGCACGCAGTTCAGAAGGGAGGACAGCATGCAAAATCCTGATTATGAAACATTAAGCTAGTTGCTTTCAGTGTGTGTATGTGTGTGGCAGGCGGGGTGATGGATGAGGCCTCTGGGGGCAAACAGGAAGGGGCATGTAAGCCTACCTGGGACGGAAGGGAAGAGGGCGTCACTGAAAAGGCCACATGCGCGCCGAGGCTCCGAGGATGTGGAAGAGTTTGCCAGGAGGGGTTTCAGCTAGAGGGAGGCATGAGAGGGCCCAGAGGCGCCATGTGGTTTTCTGGAGCCTACAAACCGGGGGCCTAGGTGGAGGGAGATTACAGTGGACTGGTCAGAGGTGGCCAGATCGTAAAGGGCCCGATGTGCTTTTCCCTGGAGGTTAGATTTCATCTTTACACAATGAGCAAATTAATTTTAAATTAATTTTTAACTTTTACCAAAATAATGTATGCACATAGTTTAAAAAGACCCAAAGTATAACTCTTATAATGAAAAATAAGCGTCCCTGACCCTATCCATTCTCTCCCTCCGTGATCTAGAGTTAGCCATTTAAGAAAATCTTTCTTCTAGCCCTTTGTCTTCTTAATTACTACTATGATTTTACAGCTATACTTACTGACAGCAATTTTACATTATTTCTTGACTTCCTGTTATGGAAGATGAAGAGTTAGTTCCCATTATACAAACCATCCCAACACACATACATTTCCCGTCTTCCCATTGTCTGAATATGGTTATATCACAATTTTTGGTTAAATCTCTTTGTCTATTGCCAATTCCTCCTGGATATCCCCTTGACTTTTCTCCTGGTAGGATCCTCTGTCCTCTTCCTCTTTTTGGTCTTTCCCTTTGGGGTCAGGCGTGGAGGAGAAGCTCATGCTAGAAAGGCACAGGAGAGGTAAAATTGTTGACATCTTGGATGTGTGGAAATGTCTTTACTCAATCCTTCAACCCATACATTAGATGCTAGTTGAAAATAATTTCTCCCGAGAATTTGGACACCATTGCTGCTTTGTCTTCTAGCTTCTAGTGCTGCTGTCCAGAAGTTTAATTCATTCACTTAGAAAATGTATACTGAGGCCTAACTCTTTCCCAGACATGGTTCTAGGTGTTGGAAAACAGCAATGAACAAAGCAGATAATAAACAAGCTAAATAAACAAAAGTCAGGTGATGAGTGCTAAGAAGAAAAAAGAGTGGTGAGTATGTGCACTAGTTTTGTGTATCTGTGTGTGTACAGAGAGGGTTTTTTCCCTTATGGTTTGAGATATGGTGGCCAATCTTATTCTTGATCCTTTGTATTTGACTTTTTTTTTTTTTTTTTGCGGTACGTGGGCCTCTCACCGCTGCGGCCTCTCCAGCTGCGGAGCACAGGCTCCGGACGCTCAGGCTCAGCGGCCATGGCTCACGGGCCTAGCCGCTCCGTGGCACGCAGGATCCTCCCAGACCAGGGCATGAACCCACGCCCCCCGCATCAGCAGGCGGACCCCCAACCACTGCGCCACCAGGGAAGCCCTTGACTTGTTTTTAACACTCTTGCTGAAAGTTTTTAGGATCTTTTTTTGGTCTTCCATGATAAAAAACCTATGTTGTGTGTATAGGTCTTTATATTATTATTATTTTTTTTAGTACCTTCAGATACTTTTAAAAAAATTTATGTATTTTATTTATTTTTGGCTGCATTGGGTCTTCGTTGTTGCGCGTGAGCTTTCTCTAGTTGCGGTAAGCGGGGGCTACTCTTTATTGCAGCGGGCGGGCTTCTCATTGTGGTGGCTTCTCTTGTTGCAGAGCACAGGCCCTAGAGCACGCAGGCTTCAGTAGTTGTTGTGCACGGGCTTAGTTGCCCTGTAGCATGTGGGATCTTCCTGGACCAGGGCTCGAACTGTGTCCCCTGCATTGGCAGGCAGATTCTTAACCACTGCGCCACCAGGGAAGGCCCTATATTATTATTATTATTATATTTTTGTTTTGAGGTAATTGTAGATTCCCATGCAGTTATAAGAAATATTACAGAGAGATTCCATGTACATAGATCCCATACATTTCACCCAGCTTCCTTCAGTGGTAACATCTTACATAACAATGTAGCATATATAATATATGTAGCTATATGACATAACATATATGGGCTATATAACATGAGTATATATAGCAAGATACCACAACCAGGAAAATGGCATTGATATCCATCAGCCTTACTCAGATTTTACTAGTTGTACACTCTCATCTGTGTGTGTGTGTGTGTGTGTGTGTGTGTGTGTGTGTTAAGTTCTGTGCAGTTTTATCACTGCAAATTCCTGTGAGCACCACCACAGTCAAGATATAGAACGATTCCATCACACAGGATTCCTGGTGCTACCCTTTTACAGCCACACCACCTCCCTGTCTCTTCCCTCCCTGACCCTGGCAGCCACTGATCTGTTCTCCACCTCTATAATGCTGTCCAGGTCATTTTCATTCATTCTTCTGGACTCTCAGCAGGCCTTTTGACCTGGAAACTCATATTCTTCTGGTCTTAGACATCTTCGTCCCTCCCCTCTTCTCGCCTTCCCTTTCTCCCTTGGTGATAACTTCCTCTCCACTGTTTTCTCTTTCAAAAACTCCTCAGGGTTGGATATTGAGTTTCCAGGACCAATCTTCTAGTTCTTACCTCTTTTCTGGCTTATTGTCCATCTCTTTGATTTTTTGTTCTATTTTAGAGTAGCTGCTTAGTTGATTCTTTGGAATTTTTTTGTATTTTTAATTTCTATGAGCTCCATTAAAAAAATAATAAATTTATTTATTTATTTTTGGCTGCATTGGTCTTTGCTGCACACGGGCTTTCTCTAGTTGTGGTGAGCGGGGGCTACTCTTGGTTGAGGTGTGCGGGCTTCTCATTGCGGTGGCTTCTCTTGCTATGGAGCACGGGCTCTAGGTGCACGGGCTTCAGCAGTTGTGGCGTGCAGGCTTCAGTAGTTGTGGCTCGCAGGCTCTAGAGCACAGGCTCAGTAGTTGTGGCGCACGGGTTTATTTGCTCTGTGGCATGTGGGATCTTCCCGGACCGGGTCTCAAACCCATGTCTCCTGCATTGGCAGGTGGATTCTTAACCACTGCACCACCAGGGAAGTCCCTGAGCTCCATTTTATACTTTATTTTTATTGCATGCTGTTCTTGTTTCATGAATGCAGTATTTTTATCTTCTCAAGTCAACAGTATACTGAGTATTGCTTGTGGAGGTTCATTTCTCCTTCTTGCTTTGTCCTGGTTTCTTCCCACATAATGTTCCCCCTGTTTATCTTGGTTAGTTTTTATATTGAAGCTTTTCACAGATGTAGTGATAATCCTTGGCTGTCTTAAATGCAAACAGGGATAAAAAGCATAGAAAGAGCTTTCCTTTGGCTTATTTTTTATCTGCTGATTTTTTTTTTTTTAACATCTTTACTGGAGTATAACTGCTTTACAATGGTGTGTTAGCTTTTGCTTTATAACAAAGTGAATCAGCTATACATATACATACATCCCCATATCTCCTCCCTCTTGCGTCTCCCTCCCTCCCACCCTCCCTATCCCACCCCTCTAGGTGGTCACAAAGCACCGAGCTGATCTCCCTGTGCTACACGGCTGCTTCCCACTAGCTATCTATTTTACATTTGGTAGTATATATATGTCCATGCCACTCTCTCACTTCGTCCCAGCTTACCCTTCCCCCTCCCCCGTGTCATCAAGTCCATTCTCTACGTCTGTGTCTTTATTCCTGTCCTGCCCCTATACCTGCTGGTCTTTTCTCTGATGCCATTTGTTTTTCCAGAGAAGATTGCTACAAATTCCCATCTT
The DNA here is from genome assembly GCF_011762595.2 of Tursiops truncatus. Classification (NCBI taxonomy): domain Eukaryota; kingdom Metazoa; phylum Chordata; class Mammalia; order Artiodactyla; family Delphinidae; genus Tursiops; species Tursiops truncatus. Next base: position 26,413,292 of record NC_047035.1, on the reverse strand, counting down.
CAGGCTAGGGGAGTAGGGAGTGGAGGGTGGGAGTGAGGGTGTGGAGTAGATGTCTGCCTGCTAGAATTTTGGGGGTGAGCTTGGGGAGTGGAGCTGGGCGGTCTCACTCTTTGGTGTGCAGTATTCGGAAACTTCAGCTTCCCGTCTGCCCTCAGCTAAGCCTGGGGCCCCTGAGTCCGGATTCACTTGCTTAGACTCTCCAGAGATGAAGTTGGCTTCTCTTGTGCAGGCTGTGGGGAGATCCTTGGAGGCCACCCGTAGTGGCAGCTAAGTACTCCTTAAATACAGACTTCCAGCAAATTCCCATTTTTACTCCCATACCTCACTCCATCTTCCACTGTGTCTTCAACACCTGAGGCTTTTTGAGGTTCTGCGGTACAAGGGCTTATTTCTTATCCGGAATCCCCTCCGGTTACTTTGGTTTTGACTTCCTTCATTCTTCCGTGACTGTTCTCACTCCCTTACTGCCCTTTGGCGGGCTCCTGGGAAGGCATGCAGACAGAAGTGGGTGATCCATCGAGGCACTTTACACAGGAGTTATTCACGTCTCTCCAGGGGCGGTGTGGAGGGTAGACTGATTGGAAAGGGCAATGGTGACAAGAGGAAGCAAGTGCGTTAGAGGAGAGGGAAGAGACGATGGGCGTGGGAACTAGCTGTGGCAGGAGGGGAAGGAGGGTGGAAATATCAGGCAGGTGGGATGAAAAGGACCTTAGAAGTAAAGGAGAGGCATGAATCTACGATGCCACCTCAGTTTCTGACCCAGGTGGCAGGTGGCTTAGTGATGGCTTTGCTGAGACAAGGAACACAGTAAGAGAAAGTCTGGGTGAGGATGGGTTCAGGTGGAGGAAGTATGAAGAACCCAAGGGAATTCCAGGTGGAAGTAGCCAGCAGGCAGATGGATATAAGGGTTTGAAGCACAGACAGTGCCTCTTGCTGCCCGTCCTTGCCAATTACATAAGCTGAAGCCAGTGGCATGAATGAGATCATCAGCTGGAGGGTAAGGAGGAGGGAAGGGTGGAGAGCTGAGGACAGCGGACCGTGCAGAGATGAAAGGGAGAGTCTCTCTCCTCCAGGAGTGAGATAAATAAGGGAGTGGAACCAAGTGCCTCCCAGCCCAGCCCTATCACTCCAGAGCTAAAAATGGTGGCCATTCAGAATGTTAGCCAGCAGCCCCTGAGCCCATAAATTCCTCACGAGCTGTTTATCTAAGCTCTGCAGCCCCCATCCCTGAGCCCCAGGGAGGGGACTGCCCACTTTCCTGCAGCTGTTTCAGGACAGCTGATGGGGATGCCCCTGGGCTTTCCTTCTCCTGGGGCACAGGATTGAAGAGAGTTGATGGTGGGGATTTCCCTGTGCCTTGAGGTCACACTGAAATCCAGATCATTCCTGACTCCCTCTCCCTCCCACAGGCAGCATGAGCTCTGAGGTCTATCTATGGGAGGCCTGGTCCTAATGTTCTTAAATGGCAGAATGGGTGGCTGGCCTCAGGTCTGACACCTGGAAAGGACTTACCCTGGGGTCTTCTGGCTATATGTACCCTGGCAGCCCTGATGCATGTAAAAATAAGCATGTTCACTTTGCTTGCCACCCAGTGCATGCACTTCACTAAGCCCTTTATGTGCTGAATCCGCAGGACTGTATAGTTGGGAACATATTGTGCCCATTTTACAGATGAGGAAGCTGGGGCCCAGAGAAGTTAGGTGATTTGCCTGAGGTAGAGTCTGCATATGTCTATACTGGGCACACTCCCAGGTTAGAACTCTGAATTTATGCTAGATGTTGGCTGTGTCCTTGTCCTGTGAGAGCCCATCCCCAACCCTGCCACCCCTCAGCCCCTGGTGAGTGAGTGAGTGAGTGAGTGAGTGAGTGAGTGTGTGTGTGTGTGTGTGTGTGTGTATACACGCCCCTCCCTGCTCCTGTGCTCTCCTAGACTGCCCTCCAGAGACCACAGGAATTCTGATGAATTAATCTCATCACTTTATCAAGGAGGCACTTACAGAAATTACAAGGCAGGGCCACCAGCCTGGCTTTGCTGGCAGTCAGCCGCTGGGGCCATAAAACAAATTGAAAGGAACAAAAATAAATAAATAAAATTAGATCTCTCTCCCTCTCACACACACACACAGCCACACCCACAGAGTCAAGAACATCCCTAGGTTCTTGTTAATGCTCAGTCTCTTGTCCTGGGAGAGCAGCAGTGCCAAATCAACAGATACTTATGGACCCCTTGCTGGAGTGACAACCTAAGATCTGCCCTTCAAGGGATTGACAGGCTGGCTGGGGGGCTGAGACCAGTGAACGTGAAGAGTTAGCTACCTGCAAGTGGCATCCCAAGGCGACCCGAGTCCCCAGGCCCCAGGCCCTGTAAACTCACCGCCCAGGGGAGCAGAGCAGAGCCAGACCCCCTGGTTTCAAGTCCTTGCTCTGCCTCGTCCTGGACTCTGCTTACCTTTCTCATCTGTAAGATGGAGAGGAAGATGTTTACCTCCAGTGTTGTTGGGAAAATTAAAGATTCAACATAAGAAAAGTTGAACCGCAGCTGCTTCATAACAAGCTCTCGTCGGTGTCAGCTCTCAGTGTGTATTGAGCACCTACTGTGTGCCAGGCACTGGGACTACAGAGAAAAGCTGATTTGGGAGGAGGAGACACACAGTGGCGACCGGGTGATGGAGAGAAGGGTCACCTTCCCAAGGGGGACCAGGAGGTGTGGGCAGGCCAGGCCAGGAGGCGGAGGGAGCAGAGTGGCCTTGTCCTAAGCAGCAAAGGCCTGGGAGCCTAGGAGGTCATTGAGTTCCAGGAACTGAGTTATGCAGAGCAATGGGGAAGGTGAGGCTGGAGAGAGAGGAGGGGAGTGGGGTGGAGGCCGGGGCCAAATTCTACAGAACCTTCTAAGCCGGGATAGACCTGGATGAACTAGCTTACGTATGGGATTTCCTCCTTTCTGTTTCTCTCTCTCTCTCTCTCTCTTTCTTTACAATGTTGTGTTAGTTTCTGGTGTACAGCAAAGTGATTCAGTTATACATATATATCTATTCTTTTTCAAATTCTTTTCTATAATAGGTTATTATAGGGTATTGAATATAGTCCCCTGTGCTATACATAGGTCCTCGTTGTTTATGTTTTTTTTTTTTTTTTTTTTTTGTACGCGGGCCTCTCGCTGTTGCAGCCTCTGCCGCTGCGGAGCACAGGCTCCGGATGCGCAGGCCCAGCGGCCATGGCTCACGGGCCCAGCCGCTCCGCGGCATGTGGGATCTTCCCGGACCGGGGCACAAACCCGTGTTCCCTGCATCGGCAGGCGGACTCTCAAGCACTGCACCACCAGGGAAGGCCCTGTTTTTCTATTTTATATATAATAGTGTTTATTTGTACATCCCAAGCTCCTAATTTATCCCTCCCCTGTTTCTCTTTTTAATTTTACCATGCTTATGTGAATATTGAAATTATTTCCCAAGAAGTCACAAAGAGAGTGACCTAAGAAATGCTTAGGGTCAGGTAATAGGAGGGAGGGGCACACGGAATCTTTATTCCTCCCCTTTCCTCTTACCTCCCATCCTCCAGCACAGAGGATGGCTTCTGGCCCCCCTCCCCACAGAAGGATGGTGCCGGCTGGACTTGAGAGAGAGAGAGAGAGAGATCTGTAAGGTGCTCCGGCCAAATCGACCTCTGTGAGCCTCAGTTTTCTCACCTGTACAAAATGAGGATCGGAATGCTCACTGGGACGTTGTGAGTACTCAGTGTAATTAGGCATCGTGTAATTGGGGCTCAATAATTTCAGTACTTCAAAACACTTTTGTCAGTGGTGGAACCTGGTTCATGCTTGTTCTCAGAAAATCCAAATGCTACCTGGGGAGGCTGAGGCACAGGGTCACCTGAGGACAGCCCCTCTCCCCTTCCTCTAGACCACCTCAGTAGCTGGGTTAGCATAGGGGCCTGTCTGAAGTCCCCAAGCTTCTAGTGGGGTGCAGGTGTGGCACAGCGGCTCTGTGTGGCCTCGGGTAACTCACTTCAGCTCCCTGACTCTCAGTTTCTTGGTCTGTAAAATGGGGCACTGGTGGGTCCCAGAGGGTTGCCGTGAGGATGGAGGGGTCTGAGGCAGGTCACGCTCCTAGCAGGTGCACAATGAAGGTGGCTCTTATTGCTGCTAAAGTGGATGGGTTATGTGTGTGTGTGTTGGGGGGGGCGGGGTTCTGGGCACAGGCAGGCCTGGAGCTGCCCTTTCTAGCACGGTGCAGGGCTGGGCGTGGCCTTTTGGAGGCTGCTCCGTGCCAGGCAGTGTCCTTGTTGGGTGAGCTGGGCCCGGGAGGGGAATCTGGACAAGCGGCTTGCTGGGCATCACTTGTCCCTGCTCCCTGAGAAGGTGGCAGCTGGATGGGTGTTGGGATGAAAGGTTTGCAGTAGTTCAGAGTCTGTTCTCTGAAAACCACAGACTCAAGCAGACTGCACTGACTGGGACGGGGGCCGAGGAGACCTGATAAAATCCAAAACGGCACAGTGGTCCGCTGTCCTGCACTTGTATCTTTCTATTGCCTGTCTCTCCGCCCACCCCCAACAATTCCAGTCCCTTTCCCCCTCCCATTGCCTTTCCTTTGGCCTCCAGGCTTGTTATAGCTGCACAGTGCACATTTGTGACATGAGTGCAGACACGTAAGAGCACTCAGGGCAGATGCTGTGCCCCTACGTTAGAAAGGCAGCTGCAGCCTCTCCCGACCGTGCTGTCAGCCCTCCCAGGAAGAGGCCCTGCAAAGGGACAATGGCCTCCCCAGAGCATTCGAAGATCAGCTCATCCCGAATAAGACTGTAAACCACTCTGTAAACCTCAGGTTTCTCATCTGTAAAATGGGGATGGTATCAGTACCTACTTCATGGAGTTGCTATGAGGATTCGGTAGATTTTTTATTCAGCAGGCTGGTCTTGCACGCCTTCTGTGCAGCAGGGGTTGATCTCAGTGCAATAGAGATGACGTGATGAACAGCACACCTCTTGCCTTCGTGGTGCTCACAGCCTACTAGGAGCATGGGGTCAGGTTCACGGAAGCCATTATTATCACCCAGTTAAGGGGTGACATGGAAAATTAATCACAGTTTCCCTCTGCAGCAATGAACTGTGCTTATAAATTCACCAGCTCACTTCAAGTCGTGCTTTACAATTTTTAAAGCAATCTTATATACCTGATCTTGCTTAATCCTTCATCTAGCAAATATCACACTATTTTGCAGATGAGGAAACTGCAACTCAGTGAGAGGAAAGTGATTTTCTCAAAGTCAGCCAAGCTGGGTGGCCTGGGCCTCTGCCGTGGGATGTGGGATGCAGGCCCTGGTCCCTGCGGGCTCAGAGCTGCTGAGAGGTTTTTCCCATGAGTTGGGGCCCAGGCTGAGGGCATAGGGCCGGTGGGCCACACTGACGTTTTGGTCAGCAGTGGGATAAAATTTCTCTGCTTGGGATAAAATGTCAGCTCAGTGAGTTTTGATGTCCCAGTTCAGTGGTGGCTTCAAAGCTGTGGCTGCCTGGCCGACCTGACCTCTGGCACTGGGAACTCTGTATTTAAGAGAGGAGGAAACACCCTGACATGTGTCTCGGAGCACCTCCTACTTTGAGAACCACTGCCCTGTGGGAACCTCGGGGCTGGAGAGTAGTGATTTGGTCGGTGAATCCCCATGCAGCCTGTGGCTGGCAGATGGGGGCAGTACCTGGCAACCCTTCTGTGTCTGCTTACAGGGAACATTGAGTACAGCTGCCCGGCCACCAACGAGTGTGAGATCACGAAACGGAGGCGCAAGTCCTGCCAGGCCTGTCGCTTCATGAAATGCCTCAAAGTGGGGATGCTGAAGGAAGGTAAGAGGCCCCGCTTGGCCATGCAAGGCGGAACCGAAGCCTGGGTCCTGGGCAAGCTCTTCTTCCCACGGGAAGCCTCAGACCCCCGGGAAATGCCAGCAAGCTCAGGACCTTCTCCCTGAGCGGCGCAAGGGAACAGGTCTCTCCCTGTAGCCCGGGTGAAGGCCCTGCCCCCCGGGCTGCCTGTCTCACACAGCCTGCAGGCAGGTGTGCAGCCTCCAGTCCCCGTGGGCAGCTAAAGCTCTCTGCGCTCTCGGGACGCTGCTGGGCAACAGGAGTTGGAAGTTCTCCATTAAAGATCCTTTGGGGAATCATGACCCCACTTGGGCCTTAGAAAAGCTGGCTTGGCGCTCTGGGGAAGGCCCTCGTCGGGGCCAAGAACCCTCTCCACCCTGGGAAGGAAGCCTTGGGATGCTTTATCACCTCTCAGTGGCCCATGGAGTGTGGGCATGCGGAGAGCAGAGACGTTGAGGCCCAGAATGACACATCATGTACCCTTCACCTGCCAAGGTCAACCTCTGTTTTCCAGCAGGTGCACAGGACATGGCTGTCCCCTGGCCAGTGTTTTCCTCCTCCTGTCCCCTGCCCCCACCCCATCCTCTCTCTTCCCTTTCCTTTCTCTACCTTTTGCCTCTCTTTCTCCTCTAGAGCCTGCCATCCAACACGGCAGCGTGAGCCACGTCTTCTAAGTGTAAATTACACACCAGATTTTGAAGACTTACTAGGATGATAAAAAGGAGTGTAAAATATTGTGGTGATAATTTTTTAAATGATTACATGTTGAGATGATGATATTCTGGACATATTGGATTAAACAAAACGTATTATGACGTTGATATCACAGCTTCTTTTTACCTTCTTTAGCGTGGCTACTAGAGAATTGTAAGTGACCTGTGGCTCTCGTTATTAGGACAGCACAGCTCTCGGTCTCCCGCACCGCCTTCCCTGTTGATCTGCTCAGGCTGATGAACCTCGTTTAGTGCCATTTTTGGAGACGGGTAGTGTGTGTGTGTGTGTGTGTGTGTGTGTGTGTGTGTGTGTGTGTGTGTGTTTCTCCCCTTCCCCTGCTTTCAAGGGGAGCCAGTGGCCATTTCTACAGATCTGCTTTTATGATTCTGGGCCCTGGGATCCTTCCAGAAATGAGAGGAGTCAGGAAAAGAGGTGTGTGCTGGTGATCAGATTATCGGATCCAGAGGGGCTGGGAGAGGAGAGGAAGGGGCAGGACTGGAATGCAGGCCCTCAGTGGGAGGGGCTTCTGGAGCCCAGCCCAGCCTTTAAGAGCCCAAGGCCCTCCTCCCATCCTGGCTTCCAGGCGCCCTCTGGGAAGAGGGCCCGAATCTAAGGTGCTTTGTTAGTAGGACGACTTGGACGTTGTTGTGATGTGGAAATCGGGGACTCCGTCCGTTTTCCATTCCGGGTGCCCCCTTCACCTCCGCCGAGCCCGGTTCCTCCACCGCCCCTGTGTCAGCATGGCACATTGACCCTTAAACTGCGTTTCTTACTAGTTGTTTCATGCAACCCTTTTGACATGGAGGAGGCCCCTCAGCTCTTATTCACATGCCAGCTGCTCCACCGGGGGAACCAACTGAAGAAACAGCTCTCTTTCTAGATTAGAAACAGGCTGCGCTGGACCTGCTGAAAGACTGTGTCTGTTCATTTTGATTCTCCCCAATTTTGGTCTACCCCCGTGTAGGGTGTGACCCCAGCTAGTGGCTGAACCAGGTCCTCTGTCTTCTGTACCGGGTCCTTTCTGCTGCTCCAGAGCATCCTGGGGTGCACAGATGAGGAAACTGAGGCACAGAGGCCCTCAGAAGCGTGCCTCAGCACTGGTCTCCTGATCCCCCCTCTGCACGCTGCTGAGAAGCAGCCGAAGGCTTTGTCAGCCTTGGAGAGACTCTGCTCTTAAGTGTGTAAGGATGTTCTGGGAAGCCAGGTGTGAGGGCCCTGACCCGGGCAGGGGCCAGCTGTCCAACAGCGTTTCCTGGTTGGAGCGTGTAGCCTTCCTGGCTTACTTCACAGCGTCTGAGGAGCTTGGAACAGAAGCAGCTGATTGCTATCAATATACTCCTGAATTTGAAGGCAGACAAAATTGAGTCCTGCAGCGACGCACGCTGGTTTGAGGGGAGCTGGTCCCAGAGCCTGGAGCTTCTCCCTGCTGTGCTGTGTCTGCTCCGCATGGCCCAGGTCAGGGGTGGGGAGGCTTCTAATCCCAGGCCACCTCGCCCTCCCCCCAGGATTATGAGCAGGGAGGGAGAGAGAAGGAAAAAGTGGGGACCGCCACTTGAAATCCCTGGACCACCTTGCAGCCTTTGAGCAGAGTCTCTTGAGGGGTTACCCAGTGCTGGGAAGAGAGCAGGGGTACTTCCCAGTGGCGCCCCAGAAAGGCAGAATGATGAGGGGATCCACAGAGGCAGGGAAGCAGGTGGCCAGGGGCACAGTCCATCGGCAACAGCAGGCCAGGCGCCCCGCCAGCTACTTAAAAGGAGCGAGATGAACGCTGTGTGGCCCAGGATGATGGTGTGGGCTGCTGGGGGAACGAGAGCCTCAGGTGGGGAGCACACGTGTGGTGGGCGTCTGAGGCTGTTGGCGGGAGCCGGGCAGGTGTGCTGAGGTGAACTTCCCGGGGGCTCAGCCCTCAGGAGCTCTGCCCCAGGAGAAGGGCAGTCCCCAGAACGCTCCCTCCCGCCGCTCTGCCCTGCCCCCGCTGCTGACGGGGGAAGATGACACAAAGGCTCCTTCGCTTAGCTCTTCCCGGCAGTACAGAGCCTTGGCAAGGTCCCGGGCTCTGAAGCTCCGCGGGGACGGCCCCTTCAGAGGAGCGCGCCTCCTTGAGAAGCCTGTGTCCCTGCCAGGGAGCTGCCCTGGCTTCTGCTTTTGTTTAGGTGCCCGTCCCCCCACCCCCATCATGTGCAGGCACGCAGCCTCCCTCTGTCTCCCTCAGACTCTGACCTGACTCTGAAATGCAGACCCCAGCCTTCCCCAGGTGCCCCCCGCACCCCATCTTCAAGGCTCCTCGACATCGGGGAGCCAGGGGCTGGGGTCCTGGGTCTTCTGGGGGAGGGAGATGGAGAAGGGGAGAATGGAAGGCCAGCCTCCCCTCCTCCGCATCTCACCTGCTTCCCTCTTCTGTCCAGCAGCTCTGGATCCTTATTTGGTCTTTCCTTTCTTAAGTAAAATAACCTGAGAGAGCGCCACGCGATTTGGGGGCCCAGCAACTGCCAGGGAAAAGGTCAGAAGTGGGGCTTTCTTTGGCTCAGCCTCTGCCTCGAGGCTGCTGTCAGTTCTGGAAGCGTCAGCTGTGGAGCACAGGTGATGTCCAAGGGTCTGTCTTGCTTCAAGCAAATCCCGTGTATGAAAATCTGTATTTTCAGAGAAAAGAGTGACGATTCTCTTTATAGGAAACTGCATACAAAATCTGCTCCGGGCTGGGCGTCAGTGCCTGTGTCCCCTCCTGGCTCTTAGGTATCCTTGCTTTGTCTATGATTTCTCACTTACGAGCCTGGGCCTGCATTTCTTCACCTGTGGAGCAGGGGTGTTGAAACCTGCTCTCTATCACTAGGTCAAGGTGAGGACCAGATGGGACGACTCCTTGGTAAGATCTGCTGTGGGACCGCTTTAAAATGTCAGCTTCCTGGGCGTGTTAAAGTAGTATTGGATTCAAAGATGCTCTCGTTTGCGCCCATTGTGTTAGGTGGGGCCTACTAGTGTCCAGCTGCCTTGAGTTTCCTCCTGGATTGGCTGGTGGGAGACCTAGAGGTGGCATCGCCTTAGGCTGACCCCGTCTGGGGTCTAAAATGAGGATGAGAGGGTCCCTTGGGAGGACCATGGAGAAGCCCTCCCCAGATAGGTGAGGGTGTGGCCTGATGGCCTCTAAGCCAGGAGAACCTGGAGAACCATTTGCTGCGTGTCACAGGGGGCACCCGTACATCCGGGAATTCTGCAGATCTTCCTGCACAGACTGTCCGCGCAAACTTCTTCTGCTCACCTCACTTTACCTCCCTCAGGCCACCAGCCTCCCGGGCCCGCTTCATTTCCTCCTCCCCTCAGCCCCTGGTCTGCCTTTCCCCAAGTGTTTTCGAAAAGATATTTGATTTCAGTGAAAGCTGGGCTGACATCCATGCGATACGCTCTCAATCTCTTTGTGCTTGTTGGGAAGGCGGAGGGCTCCTCCGGGGATTCTGGGTAATTGGGTTAGTGGCCAGCTCATGTCAGGAAATTAAAAGGAGGCCCTGATCAGGTTCCCGCTGCATGGGATTTAATGGCTTTGTATTTATAGAGTATCCCGCCTCTAGCCCATGCCAGAAATACCACTTTTCTGGCCCTGTGAATGAAGAAAGAGGATGAGAGATGACTTGCCTTTAAAAATTCTTTTTCTTTTCCAAAATACATTAGTGTTCTGAAACAAAACAACTCTCGAGCACTTCAAAGAATAGTTTTGAACTAGAGCCCAAGAACTCTGATGGCTGTTTGTATCCCCCGAACCACCTTCCACCCTACACACACACATGCTCACGCACACACATCTGACGCCTCACAAGATCTTCCCACGTGGCCTCGCACCTTGGGCCACTCAGGCACGATGACCTGATGACCTCTGGTTGGGGAAGTGTTAATTGAATGAAGTCACAGAAGATGGTCTCGTCTGTGCTGAGCCCTTATTACTGTCCATTCAGGGCTTCTGGCTCATCAGACGTTGGGTAACAGGTTCAGTGGTCACACAGACCCGATAAAACCCCAGCGGCACCACGTATACGCTCCTTGGGTGATTTACTAACTTCTTGAAGCCTCCCTTTCCTCCTCTGTAAAATGGGAATGATAGTAGTTAGTTGCTGTTTCATCTTGCTCCTGATTCACCAGGGAAACTCCTGGAGTTGTACCACAGAGTAAAATGTTAGTCACCGATTTAAGATACTCTGCATCATGTTACATCACTGGTTTCTTCTGTGTTTCAGAAGGCAGTTGTGACTCTCCTGTAGCCTCTTTCCCTGCTCCTTGGCCGATGACCTTGCTTCATATTTGCTTGAGAAAATAGAAACAGTCAAGTGGGGAATTTCTAAACCTCCTGCTGTTGAATCCACAAACCTACCTACTTGTTTTCTGTCTTCACTCTTGTTAGAGGAATTTCTGTTCCTATCAAAAGCCAGGCTCCCCATCTCTGCACTGAATCGCATTCCTCTTTCTTTATTAGGGACTTCACTCCTATAGTATCATGTCTGCTTCCAACCCCATCAAACCCTTCCTCACTGCTGGATCATTTTCATCAGCACCCAAACAGAATTGAATTTAAAACACCCACAAGTGTATTTTGATCCAAACTTTATCTCTGTTCAGCTGCTGTTACCTTACCCTGCTCCCTTTCTCAACAAAACTTTCCTGAAGGGTTGACAGCACTTACTATAATCTATCCACTTTAAAAATAAAAATGAAAACAAACAAAACACTTCCTTAAAAAGTAAGCATTGAGGGACTTCCCTGGTGGTCCAGTCGGTGGGATTTCATGCTCCCAATGCGGGGGGCCCAGGTTCAATCCCTGGTCAGAGAACTAGATCCCACATGCGTGCCACAACTAAGAGCCCGCATGCCGCAACTAAGAGATCCTGCGTGCCACAACTAAGACCCAGCGCAGCCAAAATAAATAAATAAATTTTTTTTTAAAGTAAGCATCAAGTAGATCCAGAAAAATATTTATAGTTTGTTATATTAGTTAGGGTAAGGCTAAACTTCTGTACAAAGAGACTCCCTCCCTCAAAGCAAAAAACTCAAACCTAAGCAAGATAGAACTTTAATTCTCTCTCATCTCTCATATAACAGTCCAATATGTCTAAGGTGATCCAGGACTGGTTGGCGGCTTTGCCATCCTTAGCAAGTGGTTTCCACTTGTGGACCCATCTCCGAGACAGCCAAAAGGAAGAAAAGCCTGTATGCGATCCCTCGAAGGGCAGGACCCAGAGTAGTACAAGTTCCTTCCATTCACAGCCCATTGGTGGAATCTAGTCACTCGGCCACACGTCTTTGCAAGGATGTCTGGGAATTGTAGTCTTTAGCTGGGATGCCATGTGCCCAGCTAAAACTATGTTGGGATGGGAAAAGAATAACATATTTTAAAGGACAGGCATTGTCATTTGCCAAAAACATATGTGAAGTAGGAAGAATATTGATAACGTTCCACCCAGTCTAAGAAAAACAAATTTTACCCTTACTTTTGAGCTTCCCTCTGTGCCTGAGCCGCATTCATTACTCTCAGGGGCAGCTGCCATCCTGATTCCACATTATTTCCCCTTGCCGTTCTTTATGGTTTTATCATACATTTGTATCTCAAATCATATCATGTTTTTCCGTTTTAAATGAAATTATACTATACATATTCTTCTGCATCTTAATTATTTTAATCAGTATTTCCGAGATGAATGCTTCCTGTTGCATGGTGCTATCATTCATTTATTTTCACTTCTGTATTACAGGAGTCAGCCGGATATGTATTTTAGGCTTTGTGGGCCAAAAGTGAAAATACTTTTAACTAGTTAAAGTTAAAGTTAAAATACTTTTAAAGTATTTTAAAGTAAAGTATTTTAAAGTATTTAAAAGTATTAAAATACTTTTAAAGTATTTTAAAGTAAAGTTAAAATACTTTAAAGTTAAAATACTTTTAACTATACTTTTGAAGTTAAAATGCTTTTAACTATTTAAATCTGCTGTTGTAATGTGAAAGTGGCCACAGACAGTACGTAGAGGAGTAAACAGAGCTGTATTCTGTGAGGTACTTGTCTGAGCCTTTCCTCAGATTTTCTACTTCATTTAGAAATCTTTATATGTTCTGGTCATTTTTATGAGTCATGTTTTCAGTAGCTGGTGGTGTAAAAATCTCATTTGTAGCTCTCTTCTCTTTATGGCATCCTTTGATGAACAGAAGTTAGTAATTCTAATAAATTGAATGTATCAGTCTTTTCCTTTATGGTTTGCACTTCTGTGTCATTAAAATATATATTATTTATCTACTTAACCTGCTACTGTAAAGATGCTTTCCTAATCTGCCTTACCCATGTTGGTCTCGGATCCTGCTGGACTTGACTTTTGAGTACAATGAGCTGGCTCCAGGATGGCAAATTGCTTTCAGCTGGACTGTCAACTGTAGGGTGGGGAGCAGCTGCCTAGAATGCATGATTGGAAGGCTTCTTAGGCAGTGCCTGGGATCAGTAGGCAAGAGTGCTGTGACTGATTAGCAATGTCTGCCACAGACTAGGAAATGGAGGGTGGTGGCACAGCTGACAGCTTTTTGCCATGACTGATCTAGTGCAACTGAGTTTAAGTGATTCGCCCAAGGCCACGCAGCTAGTAAATAACAGAGCTGGGTGGAATCTAGTCTCCCTGGTTATACAAGAATTCCTTCTAAGAAGCCCAATCCAACTCATTGAGATGCCTTGGCCAGTAGCAAAGGCTGTAGCCCTTCCTCAAAGTGGGAAAAAGAGGAAGGGAGTGGAAAGGGAGGCTGAGCTGAAGTAGTCTTTCCTGGTGAGGTGTTCAGTTTTAGAGACTTTATGGCAGCTGGGAATGCAAGGATAGCACAGCCCTACTGAAATGTCCTTGGGGACACGGTGCCCTGGGTGAGAAGGGTCCAGAGGAGAGAGCAGCAGGAGAGCGGACACTTCCTTAATAAGCCGAAGGCCAGGGTCTCATCACCCAGTACCATCTTACCCATCCTGGAGCAGCTGGCACAAGTCTGGAATATTAGGTGGCATGTGTGTTTACCCGCCCGCAAGACTCTCTCGGCTTATAGTGAGTCAGGAGTGAGGCACTCTTCACCATTATGATATAGCACCAGGGTAAGGGGCAGCCCGAGATAGCTGTCCTGTCGGAGGCAGCAAGGTGAGCTCACCTGTCACCCAGGACCTCCTGCCCGACAGGGTGGCTGAAGGGAGCTCAGATCTTATGGGGGGTGTAGGTGAGTGTTTAGGAGGGCATTCTGCTGGGCTGGGGTGTCCATCAGTGTGTCCACGTGACCCACAGCCCCTGGGCCCTCAGGAGCCCAGAGTACTCCTCTCACCTTTTGTGTGATTTGTTCCTCTTTCTGGAGATGGGTCAGCTATAGTTTGGTAGAACTTATAGGTAGAGAGTCAACACCTAAGTCTCCTGGAAGGAACACTGGTTAGACAAAAGGACTGCATAAAATAGGTTTAGTGCATGCTCCCCAGACCTGGTAGATAGTAAGAATCATTAGAGGAGCATTGCAAAATTATCCATTCCTGTACATCTCCCCTATTGACTTAGAACCTCGAAGTGGGTAAGTCCTTAAGGTCTGTGTAGTTCAAAGGCTTTCGGGGCATTCTGACGATCATACAGGGTAGGTGGTCTCAAGTTCAGGGCAAAGGAGATAAGACTTAGAGATTAAGGTTTAGATCCTCCCTCAGACCTTTCCTGGCTGAGGAAGTGGCCCTGAGAAAGTCACCTGCCCTTTCTGAGCCTCAGTTTTCACATGGGAATAATAGTAATCATCATGTGTTCTCCCTCCCTCAATTCTGGTACACAGATCAAATGACATATGGAAATAGCTTTGTAAACTGTAAAGCATTGCACACATCCTTAATAAACCAAGGACATTAAATTGTGTGTGGGGGGGCGGGTTTCTAGGTAAGGGGAAGAGAAGAGTCTTGACCATGACAGCTTTGCAGTGTCAGGACGGCAGCTCTGCAGAGGAGGCAGGAGAAGGACACAGGCTCAGAACCTCTCCCTCTCTGCCTTGTCTGAGCCTTTCCTGTGGGAAGAGAAATGTGATGGGGCAGCACCTGGGACAGGCTGGGGGCCAGGTGCAGGGCCAGGCTTTTCTGAGCTTTAACCGGTTATTTTTAGTGCCTGGGATAAAAGAAAGAAACTTAAAACTGCCCCCACGCTGCTGCCGCCCCTGCACACTCTGCTATTTTTACTTCGGAAAGGCTGGGATCTCATCCAGCTTAGTGGTGGTGGTGGGGGACCAAGGGGAAAGGGGGGAGTTGGAGGGAAGCAGGAATTATTTTACTTCCATTAAGAAAAAAGTCAGAAGCCTCATCTTCTCAAGTCAGCAAGTGGACATGTGATCCAGGACACGGCAGCCGCAGGCTCTGACTGCTCTGACGTGCCTGCAGTGTGGATAGGTCAGTAGATGGGGCAGGGGCTTGGGGGAGCCCCACTCCCCTCCCCGCAGGCAGTTTCTTCCTCAGAGCAGCCCAGCAGCTTCTTTGCTCTTTCCTGTGCCCTGAGCTGGGAAGTGGGATTGGACACTGTAGATAGAGGGCCACCAGCCTAGTGATGAGACCGCTGGGGGTTGGGGACTATATGGCTACAGCCGAGCATATTCAAGAGAGTACCTGTGTTGGTGCTGTGTGCCCCTGGGCACAATATCCAACCTCTCTGAACCTTAGTTTCTTGAGAGTTTTGTTTAACACATCTGACCTACGGTAGTTATAACTAAAGGGGTGTGTTTCTCTCTCTTCCCATGAAGAAAGCTAGCAGTTTAAGGCAGACACTACCGCTTTCATAGGCAGATGAGAGGAAAGAGATGACTATTGAGGGCCTACTGTGTACTAAGCACATCACTATGTTTCATACATTTTATGTTATTTAATTCCACTAATCAGAGAAAAGTGAAGTATTTTTAAAAATCTTTTAATAGCTTTATTGAGATATAATTCACCCATTTAAACTGTACAATTCAGTGGTTTTAGGTATATTACATTGTTTTTTTAATTGTGGCAAAACATATTCAACAATATTCACCTTTTAAAAACTTTTTATTTTTCCCGGCCGAGCTGTGTGACTGTGGGATCCTAGCTCCCCAACCAGGGATTGAACCTGGGCCATGGCAGTGAAAGTGCTGAGTCCTAATCACTGGACCACCAGGGAATTCCCTAAAAATCATTTTTAAGTGCACAGAAAATTCAGTGGCATTAAGCACGTTCAGTGTTTTGCAACCATCACCACTACCTGTTTCCAACACTTCTTCATCATCCCAAACAGAAACTATACTATAACTCCCATTTCTCCCCCACCCCCTGCCCCTGGGATCCTCCAATCTACTTTCTGTCTATTCGAGTTATTTCTTATAAATGAAATCCTACAACATCTCTCCTTTTGTGTCTGGCTTATTTCACTTAGCATAATGTTTTCAAGGTTCATCCATGCCATAGCATGTATCAGAACTTCATTCTCTTTTCATGACTGAGTAATATTCCATTGTGTGTATAATTCCACATTGTGTGTCGATGGATACTTAGGTTGGGGAATTCCCTGGCGGTCCAGTGGTTAGGACTTGGCACTTTCACTGCCAGGGCCTGGGTTCGATCCCTGGTCGGGAAACTAAGATCCCACAAGCCACACAGCTCAGCCAAAAAAAAAACTTAAAATTAAAAAAATTCTAAAACGACCTTTGAAAAAAAAAGAAAGGATACTTGTGTTGCTTCTACCTTTTGGCTATTGTGAATAATACTGCCATGAGCATTTGCAGATGAGTATCTGTTCGAGGTCCTGATTTCAATTCTTTCGAGTATAGACCTAGGAGTGGAATCGCTGGGTTACGTTTCCACAAGTAGTTAAACAAATTTTTAATTAACCTTTTAAATTTTGATATAATTGTAGATTCATATGCAGTTGTAAGAAATAATACAGAGACATCTCATGTACCCTTTACCCAGTTACTCCCAATGGTAACATCTTGCTAAGCTATAGTACAATATCACAGCCAGAATATTTGCTTTGATACAGTCAAGATACGGAACAGTTTCAAGGGTGAAGTATTGATATTTTTAATAATAATTACATTGGCTAACATTTATTGAGCACTCACTACGTATTCATGACACACTTACGAATACTTAAATTTTGGCCTGCCCATGTTAAAAGGTGACACAGTGTTGAACTGTAGTTAAAACAAAGGATAAGTATTTATTATAGTATTTGGAGCTCTGGTATACTTTACATGAGAATATTATTGATGCTTTTTTAAATTCAGAAAGTATCAATAGGATGATATAATCTAATAATCCTGGACAGCAATTTTAAGTTAATTAGTATTTTAATTAGTATTTTAATATGCTCCCCGAGCCTACTTTGTTAGATATTTCACTAACATAAGAACACAAACAATAAGGCAACTCTTATTTCAGGTTCAAGTCCCCGCCTTTATTTTTTTCCATTTGCTGTTTGTAAGACTTAAGCATCCTAATTTAAAAAGTAATTGCCCATTTTATCAGTGAAAATTGCTTTCTGCTGCAAGTTACAGAGAACTTGACTGCTAGTGGCTTAAGCATCGATAAATGAGATTGATTGCCCCACCTAAGAAGACCAGAAATGGCCAGTTGCACAGGCTTCTCAGCCACAGCATCAAGGGCTCAGGCTCTGCCTTTCTTCTCTGGTATCCTCACATGGCTGCCTCATTGTTACAAGGTGGTTGCCACAGCTCTAGGCTTCATCTTCCAGGTCAGGGCAGTAGAAGGGCAAAAAGAGCTGCACCAACTATGTCTGTCTCTCTTTTTTTTTTTATGTCTGTCTCTTTTATCAGAAAAACAAAACCATTCCCAGAAGCCCCCACCATGGACTTCACCTTACATCCCATTGGCCAGAACCAGGTCATATGACCAGCCTTGGTTACCAGGGAAACTGGGAAAGTGGGCAACAGGAATGCTGGGACTGGCTAGGGCTCTCTATGAAGAAAGCCCTATGTGCCTATGAAGAAAATCCAGTCTCTGTTAGCATGGAAGAGGGGGAATGGAATGAAATTGGGTGGGAGACTAATAATGTCTGCCAGATCCAACTGTTAGTATTTGGTGATGCACTTCTAAAGGATTCATGATACAACGTCTTGCTGTATTACCTCTTGGGGAGGGGCTGTTTCTTTCTTTCTTTTTTTTTTATAAATTTATTTATTTATTTTTGGCTGCTTTAGGTCTTCATTGCTGCGCACTGGCTTTCTCTAGTTGAACAAGCGGGGGCTACTCTTTGCTGCGGTGCGCGGGCTTCTCATTGCGGTGGCTTCTCTTGTTGTGGAGCACGGGCTCTAGGCTCACAGGCTTCAGTAGCTGTGGCACGCAGGCTCAGTAGTTGTGGCTCGTGGGCTCTAGAGCAGAGGCTCAGTTGTTGTGGCGCACGAGATTGGTTGTTCCGTGGCATGTGGGATCTTCCCGGACCAGGGCTCGAACCCGTGTCCCCTGCATTGGCAGGCGGATTCTTTACCACTGTGCCACCAGGGAAGTCCCCCCAAAAACACACATTGGCAGATAATAAGTATAAACATAGACCAATGTCTGTTTAGGCAGAGTGCAAAGGAATTCAGACCTCTGTCCACTGCCTCTGCCCTTGAGGGGCTGACCTTTCTCGCATCAGGTCGCATCAGTACAGACAAATGTGTGGAAGGCGAGGAGGTGGCTGGCCTAAAACACTGTACAAATGTAGAACATAAAGGGTACTTGAGCATAGAAGGTGGATGCCCAAGGATGTTCAAGTCCATAAAGGGTTGTCTTATGGAAGGGAGGTGGCCTTGTTGGATGGGATGCAGGGTAAGGAGTGATCTGGAGAAAGAATTTAGCTCAATACAAGGAGAAAGTTTCATGAAGAATAGGCTGCCTTGAGAGAATGAATTTCTGGAGGCTGGAGAGACAAATGGAAGCTGGGGCAAGGATCAGACCCTGAGATTCTTTCGTTTCTTAACTCTGAAGAGCTTCATTTTAACTGGGCGCGTCATTTTACTCAGACACTTGGTTACTGACCGCAGGCTGTGTGCTGAGCTTGGGCTGCAACGATAAATGAAAGTCCTTGTCCAGAAGTTGCCCACAGTCCGCCAGGGAGATGGGCACATAGTGCATGATGGTGAAGAGTTGTTTTGACCTTGGTTGCTGTATAGAGAAAGAACAAAGGGAGCCCAAGAATGGCGTGGCCAGCTCTGCCAGGGGAGTCTGGAAAGGTTTCCCGGTAGAGATAATAGTTGAACGGGACCTTCAAGGTTCCCTCTGATGGTATGGGCAGGTCACTTAGGTGGGGGCCCATCTGCCCAACCCCAGCCTGGGTCTATGCCCCAGGACCCCTCTACCCTAAATGGTCTTTGATAAACCCTGACTGTGGGGCAGTGTAGGGGGGGAAGGGAGAACTCAGAAAATGGGGCAGACCTGGGCCCTGTCCTCCAAGAGCCCACTGAATTGGAGGTGGCATGTGGAGTACCAGGTGGGTGTCAGAGCACAGAGCCATGGGAGTGATGGCCTCACCTGGCTACTGAAGCCAATTCCCAATTTACCAATAATTTTCCCACTATGATGTCATTTGTCACAACAGCCACATGCGGTGAGCAGAGTTGTTACTACCACTGCCCCCTCCGCTGTATCCCAGACCAAGGCCACGAGCGCCAGCTTGGCTAAGGCCACACAACTCATAAGGGACCTTGATCACTGGATCCCGTGGGCTTGAGTGCCTTGGGTTTGTGTTCAGAGTAGGACTTGGAAAGCAGACAGGTAGCAAGGAGGACAAACACACCTCATACCAGGTATCAATTTGTGCATAATCAAACGCAACAGGCTACTCTTTTTTTTAAACAGAATAACCTGTTAATTGGTACACTTATTGATTGGCGCTATTGACCATTGTGCTATAAAGGTCTGGTGGAGAAAATTTAGAGAGTTTATACCTGTTGTGCCCTGGGAGGTCATACCCTGGAATGGCAAAGAGCTTGGATATTGGCTCATTTATTGGGCAACTTGCTAAATCTCTGTGAGTCTCAGTTTTTCTCGTTTGTAAAATGGGGATAATAGCACCTGCTTTATATGCTGTGGCTTAAATAGGGCGACGCATACAGAAAGTCCTCCGTAAGTTAGGCTGTTCTCATTGTCATTATCAATGTGACTTACCAGAGGGTTGTACGCAGCACAGGGGAAGAGCAATAATAATGATGACAGCGACGATCATAGTAACAGCTCACATTTTCTAAGCAAACACGTGGCACGTCGGGTGCCACGACAGTCCCTGGAGTAGCACGGTGAGCAGCCTCTGGCTGTAAGGGGCGCCTAGTTGTGAGGGGAAGCCCGATGTGTTATTGGAGCCCAGGAAGAAGCACCCAGCCTGGGTGGAGGCATATCCCTTCCTGTATGTGTCAAGACTTTCTTGAACACCCACGAAGAGCCAGGCCCTGTATCAGGACAGAGAGTATTTCACATGGATGCCGCGACAGAGGTGGCATCCGCCCATCTTCTCGCCTTGCTGAGGGATGGGCGCCTCTTTTTACTTTTGTGGAGCAGTTCACTCTCCTGCTGACATCTGTCTGGGATCAGGCAGCCTGGGTGGGAGGGGGAAGCTCATGAGACTGGCATCTAGCAGACAAAGTCAGTGAAGCGGGGAAGGGGTTCATCTTGGACTCCAAGTCAGACCCTGGCACATAGTAGGTGCTCAGGAAAATGGGGTCCTCACGGCCCTTTATGCCTGACGCTTGGCATTTTCACTCTTGGTCTTGCCAGCTTTCCAGGGGGAGAAGCTTGGTGGAGGGTTTGACTCGCCTCGGGTGTAGTAGGCAGGTCTGAGCTGCTTTGTGGCTGTGTCACGGGATGGGGTCAAGAAGACTCTTGCAAACAGGGCACTTCTCCCCAAAAACCTTTTCCCCAAAGGGAGGAACTGTCCTCCTTCCTGCCCTTATGTGCCTGCTCCTTCTGCCCTCACAGAAGGGGCCGGGAGGGGTGAGCCAGAGTCCCATCAGCACATGAGTGTGGTCTTGTGCTGGATGGGATTCCGCTGCCCCTTCAAGGTCCGAGGTACTGATGGACGTGGATTATACAGCCACATCCGCTAGGAAGCTGTGGTCGTTATTGACTTTCTTCCTGAGAACGCCTCCAGAATAAACGTGCCTACATTCATGTCCTTATCGCAGTGTCTTGTCCCAGAGAACCCACTGTAGAGGTGGTCAGTTGCAACCCATTCTGACTCTCGAAGCAGAAGGGGAGTTCATTGCACACCCGTCAGGAGGCTCAAGGACCACACTTAGCCAGACAAGGACCAAGGGAAGCCCCTGAGAGCCCAGGCACGGGAGATGCAGTCATCAGGAGAGTCTGGCCCAGGGCTGCCCACACCCCTGCGGCTGACAGCACTACTGCTACCCTCCCCAGTAAGATGACTCACAACAGGGGAATTGCCTTGAAATAGGAAGCAGGGGTGGGATGCTGGGTAGACCCTTGCCTGGGGAAAAGAGTTCACTACAGCCATGTTCAGCATCAAACACAAAAGTGCCAGGTTGTGGGGGTAAAAAGGATACTGCTGGTGAAAGGGCGAGCACTGATTGGCCCCCAAAAGACAGTCCCCTCAGGCAGTCTGGCTGGGTGTGCTTACAGCATCCTCCTGGCCCTCCGAGCACCCCTGTGAGCTAGGAAGATGGAAGAAGGTAGGACCGGCAGGAGGAAGTGCCGGGGAAAGACAGGGCCCCGAAGATCACCTGACTGGGGCTCTGTGCCCGTGACGCTCTTGACCTTTGGGGAAAGGAGGAGGAGTTGAAGCCACCGAGCTTGCTCCCTCTGGGGACGCTGGCTCTGTCTCTGACTTCTTATGTGTTTTAGTCAAGGTCCATTTCATGGTAAGGAAAGGAGAGCCGCTCTGCTTTCTGTGTTCGTTCTCACTTGGAGCTCAGTCGATGTGTCCCATCCATCTTTTCATGTCAGGTCACATAGGTTGGTGGCCACACACAGGCTTGTGTAGCCTTGGGTGAGGAGCCCCCTGGAGGTCCTGTCCGCCCTGCCTGCTGGTGGGGCTGTCAAATGGTACCAACAGCTCTGTCCAGACAGCAGGAGCTGTGGGTGGGCAGCACTCTTGAAGGTGGTATGGACCCAGTGACGATAAGGGGTCTGTCTCCCTAGGATAGGGCCTCACTCCTGGAAAGGGACGTCAGGGTGGAATGGCCACAGCTGCTTTCGTACCTGCTGTTGAGAGCCTTCCGGGCACCGGTGTTCCTGGTGTGGCCAGGACAAACAGCATGCTCATCCCGTGGGGCGTTCGTATAGACAGACAGAACTGAATCCTAGAATCTCTGAGGGAGGGATCCAGAAACTGACATCTGTAACGAGTGCCCATCTAGATGCTTTTTATGTGAGCAGTTTGCAAGTCTTTGTTATAGCTCTTTGGAGGGGCCGCGCATGGCAGGGATTCCTTTCCTCTCTTGGTGAAGCTAACTCAGTCCTGCCTGGATTCACGGCAGATCTAAAATGATGTGTCTTCTTTCCCCAGCCGTTGGAGGAGTGTGTTTGTTGTGCTTTGTCTTTTGGAGACAGAAAGACTCAAGAGCTGAAGGTTGCTTGGGATGGATTTCAGGAGGATGTTGACTCCAGAGAGGCAGGACCAGGCCTAGGGCAACCCGGATGGGCCATTATTACTGTGAAGACAATTATCTTAGGATTGTCCAATCACCTGGCCTGAGGCTGGCCATGTGGCAGCTGTAAAAAAAGGCCATCGGCGCGTAGCCCTGAAGATTTAGCCGTTGCTGAAATTCCAAAGTCAGCGCTAACACCCCTGGTGATGTTGAACAACTCTGAGACCTTCTCCCTTTCCTCCCCAAAAGGTGTGCGCCTTGATCGAGTGCGTGGAGGCCGCCAGAAATACAAGCGACGGCTGGACTCAGAGAGCAGCCCGTACCTGAGCTTACAGATTTCTCCTCCTGCTAAAAAGCCATGTGAGTGCAGGGCATCCCTGCCCCTCTTGCCAGCATCTGTTCCTGGAACATCTGGCGTCCCTCTGGGGAAATGCCATCTTCACCCTGCTGGGTTATGGGGCACTGAGGGTCACGGGGAGGGGCCTCAGTGTCTGGCATTGGTATCGGGTACTTCAGGCTTCATTCAGAAGACCTTTCCTGTGGCATTTACAGAATGTAGCTCCAAATGCAGCATGATCCTAAGAGGGCACAGGCCCAGCATCCCTCACCTCCCACTCGAATCACGTTCATCTCAGGAGAATTCACCAGGCAACTTCCCTTGTTGGGATATCTCCCAAGAGCCCAAACGATCACTGCCAGCAACTCTGTGGAGTCAGAAAGGGATGGACTGGGAGTTTTGGGTTAGTAGATGCAAACTATTACATATAGAACGGATGGACACCAAGGTCCTACTGTATAGCACAGGGAACTATAGTCAATGTTCTGGGATAAACCATAATGGAAAAGAATATAAAAAAGAATGTATATATGTATAACTGAGTCACTTTGCTATATAGCAGAAATTAAAACATCATAAATCAACTATCACCAATAAAATAGAAGGAAAGAAAGAAAGAAAGAAGAAAGAGAGAGAAAGGAAGAGAAAGAAAGAAAGAGAGAAAGAAAGAGGGAGGGAGGGAGGAAAGGAAGGAAGGGAGGGAGGGAGGAATGGAGGGGGGTTTTTAGCCATGTTTGAGCTTCCTGGGGCTCCTGGGAACCTGACTTTTCTTCCTGAGCCATCTCAGATTCCACCTTGGCCCCTTTCCTCTTTTCCCAGGCATTTACATTCTCCCTTGTGTTGTTGCAGTGACTAAAATCGTCTCCTACCTGCTGGTGGCTGAGCCGGACAAACTCTACGCCATGCCACCCCCTGGCATGCCAGAGGGCGACATCAAGGCTCTGACCACTCTCTGTGACCTGGCAGACAGGGAGCTCGTGGTCATTATTGGCTGGGCCAAGCACATCCCAGGTGAGTCCCAGAGGACTGGGGGAGAGTGTAGTCAGAGGCTCACAGCCGCTCTCTCCGTGGCTCTGGTCCTGATGCATGGGAACCCGTGACCCAGGAGCCCTGTGGAATCTTGGCAAAACTATTTTTCTCTGGCCTCCTTTCTCTCTTTGTGGGATTGGAGGCGAGCCGTTGTTTGGAAGGTCCAGTGATGTTCCTGAACTGCTGGGGGCTCTTCAGAACGGATTATCATTCTAGCAGCGGTATGACTGCTTCTACAATAGGTAATAATCAGAGCAGGTTCTTTGAATCCTTAAAGGCCAAAGAACAGGGTTTTATCCTAAATCTTATTGGCAATATACTGGAAAACAACACAGAAGAGGAATTGACTCTTGTTTCCTACTAGAGGCAGGTGAAGTGGAGTGGTTAAGGACATGCGCTTTGGAATCAGACTGGGATTCAGGTTCTGGGTCTGCAACTTGCTAGCTGTGTAACCCAAGGCAGGTCGCCCGACCTCTCTGCAAACAGGAAATACCAGCAGTACCTCCTTTGTGGGCTTTGACGTGGGGCTGAAATGCGAGCGTGTGTATGATGCTTGGCACATCCCGACGTCAGCTGCGTGCTCACTCTTGCCATTTGCCTGATCTTAAGGGAGGCCTGTCTCTCAGTTGGGATTCTGTGATTTTTAAGATCATTTCTGGCATGAAAAGTACATGTTACGAATGTGTTTTGGGTGATCCGGACTTCTCTTCGTTGCATGTGGCCCCAAACTGCTCTTTCAGTCTTTTTCATTCTGGATGGAGGGAGGGAGCTGATTTTTAATTCGTTTTTGTAGACTCCGATACCCACATATTCTGCACCACACCCTTCTTGGGGGGCTTTCTAAAGTCTGTGCAGTTTATTCCTTTGCGGTCCTAACAGCTTGGCTCATACTGTCGGGGAGACGTCCTGTTCTTCTCTGGCAGTGACCTACCATGGACTCAGATTCTTCCTAGCTTTGTAATGTGGGACAGTTTATCTTCCTGTCTCTACGTCCTTTTTGTGTTTGCCACCGGCTCTGAAAGATGAATACAGCATGCATGGTTATGTAGCAAAGGTGTCCGAAACTTAAGATGCCAAGGCCCACAGTTGATTGGGGCAAGTCAGAAAGTCCTCATATAAGATGTTATGGGCACAGCTTACAGGAAGGAGCCTTCCTGCGGACAACGGCTCAGAGGGGGTGCTGGTGTCACTTAGTTGGCAGGAAGCCTAGAATTCCTTCCACAGGGACTCCCTGACTCACGGGTGGGCTCCCTGGGGATCTGGGCTGGAGCGCCCTTACTAAGGAGCTCAGCCTCTTGGGATTACACACTCAGTAGTTTTTGAATCTGCCCTGCGCTGATTCAGCACCACTGTGGGGTCAGGCCACTGCTTAAGACACCTCAGCCTGGATTGCTCCACTAACCCAGGGCCAGGTTAGGCACAGCTCCCCCTGCACACACCCCCTTCCCATCACGCACTCCTCTTCCAGGCTGAGCAGATACTGCATCGCAGCCACGGCTCAGGAGTGGCTCCTGGCGGGCCCGTGGGTCACTGCCCGCTTCTTCTACCACCTCGTGCCCACAGTAACCCCCAGGGGATAGAGTAGAGCCAGGAGGCAGTGCCTCCCTTGCACCCATTTTCCTTCTCATCTCCCAGCCCCACCTCCCGTCTGTGCCCAACCAAGGGTGCAGTGGCAGAGCAGAATGGTTGCTGAGGGCACAGACTTTGGATTCAGGCAGACCTGGCCTCTCATCCCAGCTCCGTCCTTACTGGCTCTGCGCGAGATGTTTCATTTTTCTGTGCGTCAGGGTCCCCGCCTGTGAGCAGTAGCGCCTCCCTCACTGGGTTGCTGGGAGGACCTGGCTCGCTTAGCCCAGGCCCCGCACAGAGTGGGCACCTGATAAATGGCAGAGACTGTGACCATGGTCGTTGCTAATAGTATTAAAAGCCTCCTTTCACATCATCATTTCTCCTTGTCCAAAGCTGAATTCTTTTTGCTTAAAAAAATAAAATAAACATAGGGGCTCATTTGTCTGTCTCAAATGCTAATTTGCCTATTTTGCATACATTTGCATGCTGAATTATTTGGGCCTGACCTTCTAGTGTTTAAGGTAAAATTAATTAATAGGGTCTCCTGCTACTGCATGTAAACCTCATATTAAGGGTGATGACATAATCCAGTGCCTGATATAGTTAAACTAATTGACTTAATCCCATCTCAGATTAGATGGAAAACTTATCTGAAGACCTGGTCAGAGAATGAGAAAGAGAATGAGAAACAGGGCAGGTTGAGTAGGGAGGATACAAGCCCTGGGACTTTTGTCAGCAACTGTCCATCTTGGTCCCTGGACAGACAGAAGGACTGGCTTGGCTTCTTTAGATGCTCAGGTTAGAGCTCTGGAGAGGAGCCCAAGCCGCTGCCCTGAATTAAGCACAGGATACCACATTTCATGCATCAGTATTGTCTAATCCAGAGCCTGGCACACAGAGGGTGCTTCCTACTTGCTTTTGCATGCATTTATTGAGCACTAACTGTATGTAAACTCTCTTGCTAGGAGTTGTGGCCCATCTAAAGAATTAGATTAATTGCTGCCCTAAGGGTCTCATTTGGGAATAAGTTAGATAATTTAAAAAAACAAAACAAAAACCTTTTTTCATGGAAAATTTCAAACAAAGGTAGACCAAAGAGTATGATGAACCTCCCCATTACCCTGCTTCAACAGTTATCCCCTCAACGGCCAATCTTGTTTCCTCTCTACCCACCCATTTCCCACCTCCTGTATCTCAGACGTGAGAAGGCAGATGCTTAGTTAGAATGCAGCAGGAAGAACCACAGGATGGAGTGCAGAGGCAGGAGGGATGCCGCGGGCTTGCGGGGAGAGAGTAGAACAAGAGTGAGGCCTTCAGGATTGATGGGCAAGTGGCCATGGAAGAAAAGTCCAGAGGGACATTAAGTGCTGTGCACAGAAGCGGACATATTCATGCGGGCACTGAGTGGCCAGCTTAGCCGGAAGGAAGGCTCATTTGAGCACGAACTCATTCCCAGCACTCCCCTCCCTTTTCCCCATATTACTGAACACACAGGATACTTTTGCAAGGGTGAGTTCCGTGGGAAAGCTGGGGCTGCTTGTGATTCCCCCAGAGCAGCAGCCACTCTTTCGTTTGAGTCAGTCTGAAGTTGCCCACCCCAGCACAGGCTTTTCCCTTGAGTTGAATTTTCCAAGTATTGGGCTGCCCAGAGAACAAGCCCAAGTCTTTAGAGTGTCCGCCTCTTATTCCCCATGAGCGAGAGATTAGAACAAGAGGCAACAAACATTCACAGGCAGTGGGTATCTCTTGATGAATCGCAGCCTGCAGATGTTATTAGGTGTTACCCTCCCAGCCCAGGCAGCCCCGAGGGTGCCCCAGCCAGGACAGCCTCCTCCAGCTGGCCCTGCCCAGCCCAGGCTGACACGTGCACGGCCTCTGCAGGGGACACCCCCCAGGGGCCTCCTAGCGGAGGGTCCCTCAGAGACCCTGCTACCAGGAAGCCACTGTCTGGCTCACACTGGGGAGAGAAGAACACCAGCGGCCGATGAAATATGGGCTGACGAGTGACAGCAGCTGTGTCTGGAGTGGCCTCAGATCCTATAATTACATCTCCCTTTATTACCTCTGCTAATGGCCCTCCAGGTCGACAGAAACGATAATAAATTAACAGATTATGAACTCCACTTGCCACAAATTATGTGCTTTTTTTTTTTTTTAAATTCTAGAAGCTCATGCTGTCAAATCACTGGGGGATGGGGGCTTGGGAAGAGCCCGAATGTTATTAGATCAGTTGGTGCAGATAAAGCAACTTTCCGGGGGCAGCAGAGCTCAAGGTGGGAGAGGTGGGAGTAGGCAGCCAGCTGGGAGAGCCCCAGGGGCACTGGCCACACGTAGCCTCTCCCAGCAGCCCCTCTGCCCCAGAATTGCTGATCAGTTGATGGAGGAGACTCAGCCCAGCACAGGAACGCAGAAGTGAAGGGTGCATTGCTGAAGGGCAGGGAGGAGTGCTTCAGCTCCTTTGTTTGGGTTTAATAAAAGAAAGAATATGTGCTTCCAGTAAAGATGTGGCAGAGGGGTGGAAGTGATGTGTTCCAAATACCCATCTTTCTTACGCCTCATTCTGGGAATTTGTGTATGTGTAGAGCCACTGTGTGTGTGTCCCCTCCCTGCCATCGTTCATACTATAACACTGCTTTACACTCTGCTTTTTTCATTTAGTTATATGAAATAGTAGCATTTACTATATGCTAAGCCGTGTTCTAAGCGGTCCACACGTTAGCTCATTTAATCCAAACAACCCAATGAGGTAAGTACTATTATTATTCCCATTTTACAGATGAGGAAACTGGGGCACAGAAGACGTGCCCAGGGTCACAGCCAGTGGTCAGCAGAGCTAGGATTCCAACAGACAGGCTGGCTCTGGCATCTGTGCCCTTCATAGTTAACATCTCTCTTGGGCAGTGAGTATCTTTCTACATCCACATTCATGGTTCTTCCTTATTCTCTCTAGTGGCTTCTACTGTTCCATTCACCCAGCTAATAATTACATTTTATTACATTTATATAATAAGTACATATAGTAATTGGTTACATTCAGGTGGTCGCCTGCTTTGGGTCGTTACAAACAGATCTAACAAACAGCCTTTTCACATTTATCTTTTTATGTTTATGCATACTTTTCTTTCTAGGAGAAATTCCTAGCGGTGAGATTGCTAGGTTGAGGGAGAATGCCTTTTGTGTCATGCTTGATTCAATGTCACTTCTTCAACACGGACACGTTCAAAAGCCAAAACTAGACAAAAACGCGTAGGCAGAACTCCCACCTCCGTCCCCATCCCCTCCCCCTCCTTTCTCCTAGAGATAATTTTTATTTCTCATTTTTCCTTCTTGTGTTCCTTTTGTCAAACATTAGAAAATATTTGAGCTATTTCAAATATTAGAAAATATCCAATATTTCCCCCCGACCTTGCACAAAACCAAGCAGCCTCTATCCGCTGTGCAGCACTTTGGGGTGTGCACCTGGATTTTCAAAGCTATTTCTAGATCCTTCTGAAGAAGCTCAAGGAAGAAGAGAAGAGTCAGGGGCTGAGTCACTCCTCAAACCAGCCTAGCAAGGGGTGTGCACACAGGCCTCAGGACACCCTCAGGTGGTGGTCCCACATCCCCAAGTTGCTCCATCCCCCCCTTCACCGCACCCTCTGCCACCGACCTGCCCTGTAGGCCTGCCTCTGACTCAGGCATGATAAGCAAAGGCAGCTAAATCTGGACTCATGTGTAGAGGACTAAGAGGGTCCATCTATGTTCTTCTGGCCCATCTTCTCGTCACCCAGGAGTCGAGGCCCGGTGGCATCTGTCCATTCTTGCCTCTGTGCCAGGAATGTTTGTGGGGCCCCTTTGCACCAGGCTGGGCACTTGGCAGTGGGGCTCGGAAGGTGAGCGGCTTGGTGCCCGTGCTCCCGGGAGCCCGGGACACAGGAGTGACTGCGGTCCGTGCAGACACACCCCTTCAGGGCTCCACCTCGCCCCTCAGAGCTCAGCCCCAAAGTCTCCTCTTCTGCAGAGTCCCCAGGACTCTCTCATTTGGGCCACATTCCCCCATTGCATGTTCTCAGCCCTTCATCTCACTGGAGCTCTTCTTACAGCTGTAACCTCATGGGGACACGCCGTAACTTGGGGTGTGGCTTTCCCTCTTGACTGAGCTCTGGAAGGCAGGGATCGGCTCTGGTTCCAGCTGGCCATTCTGTCCCTGGTGCCTGGCACAGGGCCTGGCACTTAGTAGGTGCTCAGAAAGTATGTGGGGCGTGAACGAGGGGGCAGAGCGTGTTGCCCATGTTCTCCTAGCCCTGAGCCTCTCGTGAATCTTTTGTCTTTCGTTTCCAGAAGCCTAGCTCCTACCCCACCCTCCCTCTCTGCCACCTTCCAGTTCAATTGTCTATTAATTTTGCCCCGTCCACCTCCTACATCTTCCCTCCCAGTCTGTCTGCCTTCAGACCCGCACCCCCAGTGCAGTCCCACACGTCCCTACGTACACACACCCCCCGTGCTGGCTGATTGCTATCTGTTAATTAATGTCGCCCCAGGCCTCTCCTGCTCAGAGGCCCGATAAGGGAAATTGGATGTCCATTTCTATCTATCTTTCATTACCACCCGGCTCTCCCCGCCACCACGGGCAGCCCACACCCGCTCCCACTCTGGAATCTGGACGACAACACACGAGCACCTGACCCCTCTGTGCCACAGCCTCTCCCCCGAGAAGACGCATCAATCCACGCTCACCCCGTGTCGGCAGTGTAATCGCTCCAGCTCTGTGGGCGATCACCGGGGATGCCAGCAGCCGGGTGGTGATCCCAGGTCCGGGTGGTACAGATCGGCCTGCGAACTGTGATAGTCAGACTAAAAAGGGTGTTTACTGGGAAAGGGGTACCTGCTGAGCGAAGGGGGGCTTCCTCCCCTGGATGCCCCTTACAGTTGGACACTGGTCGTTGCGCTGGTTGGAAAACAGGGAGGGACAGTGGCTTTTAGAGACAGAGGACAGCAGATGAGGGTGGAATAGACTCCAAGAAAACGCAGAGGGATGGGCCAATCCAGAGGCTTGGGACCGCCCCGGGCCTCCAGTCTGGGGGCGGGGGAGAAGAGTCACGTCAATAGCGTGCTAACAACAACAACAACAACAGTAATAGTACCTACCTTCCTCGTTCACGTGTACTGAGCACCAGTTGTGTGCAGGGGGAGGTGTTGGGTGCTTCCCGCGGCCATCTCTTTTCATCCTCACCGCACCCTGAGTCAGAACACTGCATCTAAGTGGGGTTAGGTTCTAGGTCAGCAAGTAAAGAGTCCTACATAAGCAGAATTACCCGTGGAGCTCCCTTCATTTCAGCTGTCCGTGACGGGTGCATAGTGCAATGGCTTTGTGGATACCTTTCCTTTTTGGCACATCGGGTGTGGTCAGTCGTGGCACCCATCACTGAGTTTCTGGTTGAAGTTACTGCCTTGTGTTTAGTGACCAAGATATTTGAAAATCAACTCTCCTCCTCCCTCCCTGCTTCCCTCGCTCTCCCTTCCTTCCTTCCTTTTCTTTTTTCTTTCTCTTAAATCAAGATGTTCATTGACTTTACCTAAGTTAAGTGCATATATAATACAGTTCCAGTGTGTCATTCTCATTTTGCAGATGAAGACTTTCTTCTCATCATTAATAATAATAGTAAGAGCTCAGTAAATGTACGTTTTGTAATCATGGTCTCATTTAGACCTCACAGTGACTCTCTGAAGCAGGCACTACTGTTATACCCATTTCATAGATGGGGAAGCTGAGGTTTGGGGAAGTAGCACAGCTCTTACAAGGTCAGCCCACAGGTAGTAAATGTAGAGTCGGGATTCAAGCCCAGGCAATCTTCAGAGCACACTGAACAAGACAGTGTCATAACTCTGGAGCCGCCCCTGCCCCCATCCTTCTTTCATTCTGAACTCAGCCTCCTTGCTAGGAGGGAGGGGGAAACGCCCATGATCCAAGCTCACAGAATACAGGACTGCTTGGGTCATTGTTAGGTGGAGAGTGATGGCCAGGCCAGTGGGGGTCTGACCTCTGGGAGGACAGGCTGCCTGTGAGAAAGTGCCCCCTGACCCTGGGCGCTCTTGAGCTCTTAGCAGCCCCAGGCTGTGGTCACTGGCCGGGAACAGCTGATTCCTCCTCCTTGCTGGTTGGGCCCCTGGGTCTCGGCACAGCTGAGACTCTGCGTTGAGGTCAGGCGTCACTCGAAAGCACTACAGCCTCCCCTGCACTGAGCAGAGAGGGGGATATGGAAACTCTTCTGAGTGGAAGGCACCCTATACTGCCACCTCCTGATTCTACGATGAATTCAGTAACTCCTTAAATTACAAATGCATTTCATTCATCAAAAAGCCTCTCTGCACATTCGAAAAATGCCATAGAACTAACAATAATAATGATAATAACAACCGTCAACATTGACTGAGCTCTTGCTTTGTTAAGTCTTTTCCATGAATTCCATGTCTGACTCATTCACCAAGGGAAGGACAATGAGACCAGCAGGTAAAAGGGAGGGGCAGGGTCCAGAGGTTCCCCACCAGCGCCAGGGAGGCCCCCTGACCTCCGCTGCCCTGCTTGCGCCCTCTTCCTGCAGGCTTCTCCAGCCTCTCTCTGGGGGACCAGATGAGTCTGCTGCAGAGTGCCTGGATGGAGATCCTCATCCTGGGCATCGTGTACCGCTCGCTGCCCTACGACGACAAGCTGGTGTACGCTGAGGACTACATCATGGACGAGGAGCGCTCCCGCCTCGCGGGCCTGCTGGAGCTCTACCGGGCCATCCTACAGCTGGTGCGCAGGTACAAGAAGCTCAAGGTGGAGAAGGAGGAGTTTGTGACGCTCAAGGCCCTGGCCCTGGCCAACTCAGGTACGGGCGGGTGTGGGGCGTCCAGGGGGAGCTCCAGGAGGTCTTCTGGGCCTGAGGAGCACAGCTCTGGGGCCTGTGAGCAGGACCTCTGTAAGGGGCAGGAATGGTGTGAGGACGCCAGAGCTTCTTGTCACCAAAGATTGTGCAAGGGGTGGCCTGGAGTCGAAGAGATGGTGATGGAGGCTGGCATTGGCTGAGTATTTCCTAAGGCCTTGATTTGCAGGGCATCCTGCTGGGCCCTTGCCATGAAGGTCAGCACAGGGTTAAGGGCACAGATTTTAGAGGCAGGTTGCTAAGAGTCAAGTCCTGCTCCTGCCACTTGGGCAAGTCTGTGCCGCACTTCACTCTGTGCCTCAGTTTCTTCATCAGTAAAATGGGAACAACAAACAGTCCAGAAGACTATGGAAGGGATTTATTTATATATAGTTATGCTTACACTATGCTTGGCATATAATAAGTACTCAGTCTGTTAAATCAATTAGCCATGAACTGATTTCATCTTACAGTCAACCCTATGAGCAAAGTTATTATTTTAACCCCATTTTACAGATGGGGAAACTGGGGCTTGGAAAGGTGAAGCAAATTGCCCAGGGTCACACAGTTAAAGAGTGTCAGACAGAGCTAGGACCCAAACCAAGGTCCTCTGATTCCAAAGTCAACTCCAAGCTTATACACACTCCTCGAATCTCCCACTCAAACTGCTCAGGTCCAAGAGAGAAAACTTTCCTGGCATTAAAAAGGAGGCTTCACTCCATTTCTTTTAGCGCTCACCAACTTCTAGCTAGACTATCTGGGGAGGGGGACCGGGCATTGGTAACTCAGGTGAGTGAGCTTCAATGTAACCTGTGTCCACACTCTGCAGGTACCAGGCCAGGTGCAGGGGTTGTGGTGGGGATTGCAGAAGAAGGAGAAAGGCAGGGTCCCTGTCCTAAAGAGAGAGTGTCAGGCACGCAGACACATAATTCTGCTGCTGGGCGCATGCAGTAGTCAATTGCTCAGATCTCAGTCAAGTTCAAAGTGGACCCCAGTTCAAATTCTAGCTCTGATACT
Organism: Tursiops truncatus; assembly: GCF_011762595.2. NCBI lineage: Eukaryota > Metazoa > Chordata > Mammalia > Artiodactyla > Delphinidae > Tursiops > Tursiops truncatus. The sequence goes on along the minus strand of NC_047035.1, from coordinate 26,380,330 downwards.
TCGTAGCAGTGTGACCTTGGGCAAGTTGGCAACCTTCCGTAGCTCTGTCCTGTGTGTAAAGTTGGGATGTCCCCATCCCTCCTCCAAGCACTTTTTTAAATGATTGACTGAAGATAACACGCTTAGCCCAGTGCCTGGCCTAGAGGAAATGTTCAATAAATATTAATTATTATCATTATTTTTAATATTAGAGAAAACAAGTGTTATCAGTGTATGGAAGAGAGAGAGCTGGTTCCAGATGGAGACAGTACAAATAGGGGAACCAGCCAGTTTGCTTAATGCTGTCACACTTTCACTGGAAGGTCCATGTCCTGGGAAACCTCAATCCCTGTAAAACTGAGACAGTTGGTCCCCTAACAAATGGCTTCACAGAGAATACGGGGGATGCTGTCACTGCCCCACTCAGACCCCCTTTACTGGGTTAGTGCATCCGTACCCCAGCTGCTGAATTTTGCTGCTGATAGCACACAACTGCCCCCTTCGCCAGAGACCTACCCTCACCTGCCTTGCTTGGAGGGTTACATATCCAACCCCTGACCCCCTTCTCACCTTCAGCCAAAAGCGGACCCACACAGGGGAACCAAAGGCTGGACTCCCGGAGTGGGATCAGGCGCAAGCCAGGCTGCGTGCATCCTTACCGTGCTTGCCCCGCCCTCACCCTATCCCGCCTCCTCACCTTCCTTTCTCCTGAAAGCACACTCGCCACAAATCCCACGCACCCGAACCCCCATCTCAGGCTCTGCTTCCAGGGAATATGACCTAATAGACAGAAGGAAGCTTTTTTTTTTAGTTCAAATCCCTTTTATTAAAAAACTAATGCAAAAAAAGAGTTAAACATTTTACATACTTCTGTAGAGACCATTTACACACACCTTGATTCCAAAATCGTAATGTAGTCTGTTAGAGAATGCTAACGCTGTTGGTTTCTTTCTGGTACAGTTTCAGATTGACAGAATAACTGAGCAGATAGTATATAGAGTTCCATACACCATCCCACCTTCATTCCCCAGCCCCTGTACACAATTCCCATTAACATCTTGCGTTAGTCTGGTAATTTGTTGCAATTAATGAGCCAATTTTTTTTTTTAATCTGACGGCTTTTTTTTTTTTTTTAGTTTCGTTTATTTATTTATTTATTCTTGGCTGCATTGGGTCTTCGTTGCTGCGCGCAGGCTTTCTCTAGTTGCAGCGAGCGGAGGCTGCTCTTTGTTGTGGCGCGTGGGCTTCTCACTGCAGTGGCTTCTCTTGTTGCGGAGCATGGGCTCTAGGTGCGCGGGCTTCAGTAGTTGTGGCGCACGGGCTTAGTTGCTCCGCGGCATGTGCGATCTTCCTAGACCAAGGCTCGAACCCATGTCCCCTGCATCGGCAGGCAGATTCTTAACCACTGAGCCAGCATGGAAGCCCAATGAGCCAATACTGATACATTATTATTAACAAAAGTCCACAGTTGCCTTCAGAGCTTACTCTTTGTGTTGTCTGGTTCTATCAGTTTTGACAAATGCACAACGACAAATCCCCATCATCACATATCATGCAGAAGAGTTTCACACCGTCACAGTTCCCTGCGCTCTCCTATTCCAAGGGAAGCATTGTCATCAGCGGTTGTAGAGGGGCTGGGGGTTTGGGTGGGCCGAGGAGGAGAGGGAACCAGTGAAATCAGAGGACACAGGGCAAGCACAGCGAGATGCAGCAAGGCTGCCCAGACCCTGGAGGGCACCTCCTGGATGTTGGACTCTCCTGACTCTTCTCACAAGACCCGGAACTCACGCTTGCCCAGGCCAGGACAGGAACGTGAGGAGGTAGGAGGCCACTCAGCTGTCGCCTCCACCCACTCCTCAACGCCAAGCTTTCAGAGGACTCTTTAGCTCTGCCAGCTGCTCTGGCCTTAGATCTCAATACATACAGACATGCACGCATGCACATGCGCACACACAGACATACACACATACAAATATAAAACACCTGAGGACCGACGGAGCCCGGCAGGAGCTGCCGCTAGCATCAAGCTTTGCCGAGGTAGGTGCTTTGCCATGAGAGACAAAGTGCCGGGAACCTGGACTTCTTGCCCCAGTGGCATTTACCAGGCCATCCTGCAGCTCTGTGCGGGTTCAAGAGCTCCAAGTGGAAAAAGAGGAGTTTGTGATGCCTCAGGCCTTGGCTGTGTCATGGAGCGATCAGATGCAGGCAGGAAACAGAGAAAGAACAGGCCTGTTTGGAGGTTAGGCTAGAAGAGCTGTTGGTGTCAGAGCAGAGGCTCCAGGACTCTGAAGGGAGTGGGGTGGAATAGGGTCGGTATAGGGAGCCGTGAAAGGTTGTGGAGGAGCGACCTGTCCCCAGCAGCGAGGTAGGACAGTCACCCAGGCAGACGGCGTGTTAGCTGGAGGAGAGACGGGCTAGATCACTGGAGTGGTGCTGGTGGCAGCCCCGAGGGCCACCACGGGTGCCACTGCGGAGGCTGAGTGGGCGGTAGCAGGTCAGAGGCTTTGGCCCCGAACCACGCCCCCTCGGAGCCTGCTGGCTGTCTTTCACCCCACCTCCCGGCCTCTCCAAGGCTCCCTGACAGCAGAAAAAATTCATAGCCATTGATTTTGTAATTAACAGTTTATCAATGCCATCGATACAGACTCGCTGATGGATTGCAAAGGAATTAATCTTCCAATGTTATTTTATTTCAGTTTTGGTCGAAGGCAGCTGCCAGTTTTGGCCTCCTTGGGGAGCGTGGGGTGGTGGGGAGAGGAAACCGGCAGGAAGGAAAGGAATCTGGACGGCCAGGTCCCAGCCTTACAGGGACTAGTGCATCTTGGCTGCACGCTCTGGAATCAGCCAAGAGTGTAGGAATGGAGCCACGCTTCATCCCCAGCTGGCAAAGGAAGAGTCCTCACCGCCTTGGTAACAAGGAGCAGGAAAATGTGGAGGAGTCTTAGGTATGGGGCCGGCCCTGCAAGAGCACTCTCCTGCAGTCTGAGTTTTCACAGTAATGATAATAACAACATTTATTAGTGCCTGATGACGTGCTAGTTCATTTAACCCTCACCACTACCCTGTGAGGTAGGCACTCTCATTTGCTCCATTTCACAGACAGGAAACAATCTCAGAGAGCCTAAGTAACTTGGCCAAAGTCACACAGCGTCTGAGACGCCAGAGTCTTACCCACCTCATTCTACTGCTATTCTCCTAAGAAAAAGAGACAGGACCCTTGGAGGCATGGGCTGAGTACGGATCCAAAATGTCAGAGGGAATTACTGGGCTTAGCCAGTTGGTACAACTGCCCTTGGCAGTCTGGTATCTAAACCAACCCAGCATGCAAAGGAATTGCCCTGCTTTTTTTTTTGAAGAATTCAGGAAACTTGCCCAGTCTTCCTTGACAACCCACCCAGAGCTTCAAGTTCCCTTGATTCACATGCACCCACCCCCTCCCACCTTTGGCAGGCCCTGGGGGCTGCAGTTCAGGGTGGTGGCTCGATATCTTCAGGCACATCAGCAGAGGGCTGGTTATTTTCCCCGAGGCCATGAAGTGGGTTCTACTTTGCTTCTGCTCAGACCCAGCCGTCAGCAGGCACCTCCCTGCCCCTCTGGGATTTAGGTAAATTTCATTTGAAGTTCATGGCCTGAGCCCGAAGGCTTCCCCAGGATTCTGTAGAACTCCCAAGAGCATCTTCCATCACTGTGCCCCATGTGTCCAGCCATGCTATCTTAGTCCCCCCATATCCCCCACCACATGGCACGCAGACACAGAGCTCAGCCCCTTTATCGGTGTATGTATACTGTAACAGCTATTTTGTAAGGTTAGTGAATGCGCTGAAGACTTGAGCTGGTGCCTAGTGGCAGCAGTAACAATAATAATCATGATGAAGGTCGTCACAGTCATGACGGTTATGTTGGTGGCGCTGGCGATGATGATGAAGGTGATGGTGGTGGTGGTATTGATGATGATTGACGGTGATGATGGTGGTGAAAAGATGATGGTGGTGATGGTGTTAATGATGATGCTGCTGGTGGTGGTGGTGGTGATGGTGATGATGATACCACTGGCTGGGCACTTATTTTGTGACAAGTACTGTTTTAAGCCCTCGATCTATATTAACTCACTTAACCTCTTGAGGTGTAGGTATGGCTATTATCTCTTCAAAAATTAGGACAATGAGGTACAGAGAAATTAAATAACTTGTCTAAAGTCACAGAGCTAGCAGGTGAGGGACGCAAGATTACAATTCCACCAGTTTGGGTTCAGAGTCCACCTGGCACCTGCAGGACAATGACAGGTCTGCTCGTGTTTAAGCCCTTCAGGGTCTCCACTGCCACCTCTTGGTGGGTTCTCAAGAAAAGTCCTCCATGGATACAGATCTCTTCTTGGGTGTGAACCACAGCTCCGTCATTGGCCTCTGTGACTTCAGACTGGCACCTTAACCTCTCTGAGCCTGGGTTTCTCTCTCTGGCTCCAAAGCAGAGATCAAGGACCCCGGGGTGGCCCCCACGCCCAGGGCAGTGCTCTCCGGCCACGCCCGCTGATGCTCTGCCTTGTGTCCACAGATTCCATGTACATCGAGGATCTGGAGGCGGTCCAGAAGCTGCAGGACCTGCTGCATGAGGCGCTGCAGGACTACGAGCTGAGCCAGCGCCACGAGGAGCCGCGGAGGACGGGCAAGTTGCTGCTGACGCTGCCCCTGCTTCGACAGACGGCTGCCAAGGCCGTGCAGCACTTCCACAGCCTCAAACTGCAAGGCAAGGTGCCCATGCACAAACTCTTCCTGGAGATGCTGGAGGCCAAGGTCTGATGGCCTGGCCCAAGGACCGAGTCCCACCCAAGGACAGACAAACCGACGGGGAGACCTCCACAGCCACCAGCCTCAACATTCAAGTCCTGTATCATGGCCGCGAGCAGTCCCAGAGGAAGGGGCTCCTGGCCTCCTGGCCGTGTGCAGAGCCCTGGGTGCTGTGGGGTAGGGAACGGGGATGGGAGGGCAGGGCGCGGGGCTCATCTGTAACTGGCTTTTTCTTTGGTATGTTTTTCCTCCGCCACGGGCAACGCTGAGGCCTGGGCCAGGGCTGACTCCCCTGAGGCTGGAGACCACCGAGGAAGTGCCCCCTCTCCCTGCCAAACCACCAAGAGGCAGCACTAGCAGAACACACTTCCTAACCCATGCCTGACCCCTGTCCTCTGTCCATGGCCTGCGTGGGCAGTGCTTAGCGGCCAGCATACTCAAGTGGGGTACCTTCTGGAGGTTTCCCTCTCCCAGAGGGCAGTTAACTTTCTTGCAGGGGTGCTGCCTACTCTGGGCTTCTGTGGGGCCCCTCAAGAGGTCCTACACCTTCCACAGTCTGGACGGCTCCCTGCCTCCATCCTTCCTCTAAGCTCCCAGGCCCGGCTCACCATCAGGAGAGTAGCGCCAGAACTCATGCGTTTCCCTGGTGACCCCACCCCTTGGTGCGCCCCCCGCCCGCCTGTCACCGCGGCCCCAGGGCCTGTCCTCCCCCTCTCTCCCCCAGGAGTCCTGCTGCTACTTCCTGCCCTACCTCAGAGCTCACTCCCACAGTGGGTTCAGCCAGCCAAGACCTCAGGGCCCGTGGGTGGGACTGGTGCTGGCTCGGAGAAGAGCAGGGGCCAGGCAACACTCCCCAGCGCTCCCCCTTCTTCTGGCTTCTCCCACTCCCCGGGGGCAGGTCCGGAGCAGGTAGGCCTTGGGAAGCGAGGGAGATGCAGGGGCCTGACCCCGTCTGAGGGCACCCTGGGCACTTGATGCTGGCAGCCCTGGGAGGACCAGGTCAGGATGATAGGGAGAGGCCCAAACCAATCTTTGCCGAGCACAGAAAGGCCCGGAAGCAGAGATGAGCAGGCGGGGGAACCCTGAAGACAGAGGTTCGGTGGAGGTCACCAGCCCACCTGATCTTTCCTGGTATCCAGGGGCAGTGGACACCGAGGCGCCCTCCCCTGCATCCCAAGGGCTGGGTGAATCAGCGCCACAGGAGGGGTTGCTCCTGCCGTCCTTGGCCTAAGGAGGTGTAGCGTAGCTCCCTGGGTGCACTTAGAAGACCAGCTTTCTGGCAGGACAGCCACTCCGGCCCCCCATCAGTCCTCCAGGCTGCTGTGTAAGGTGACAACCACCCCAGTTCGCCCAGGACCGGAAAGTCCATTTCCCAGGAAACCCCTCAGTCCTGCCCAAATGGGGACAGTTGGTCACCCATTTCTGCGAGTGGCTCTGAAAGTTTGTTCTCACCCACTTGTGGTAGGTCGGGGGCAGCCTTGAACATGCCATCCGGTGCTCAGGGGATCGCCCGAGGATGAACGGTTTTGAGCGTTATGGAGAAGCTGCTTCCAATCGGCTGCCTTCTAAAGCAGGGATAAGAGCATCCCCGCTGGGGCACATCCCTGGGGAATCCACACACACATTCTAACCCGACCTCTAGTCACTTGGAGAGGCAGGCAGATCCCACCCACCCGTCGCTAGGACCAGGAGGCCAGGCGCCCTCCGCCACAGCCTCGCAGCTTTCCAAGGGAAGCAGCCACCGCTGGCTCCAGCTCTCCACCCCCAGACACCGCTCCTTCTGAACTTTTGCTGGGACGTGCCGAGGTCACCCCAGGCAGGAGGGTTGGCTAAATCCTAGCAGCTGCTCTCAGATACCTTCACATAGAAAATGTCGGGTTCCAAGAGACTTCACAGACCAGCAAAGTGTGCCCCCGCTCCCTTTTGCCACAGTCACTTGTCAGTCAGCATTGGGATGATCCGGGATGCTTCAGCCCTAGCTCTCTGTGCAGTCTCCAATCTGGGCGGACAGACGCACAGGTGCCTCTAAGGGACCAGGGGTAAAACCCAGGCCTAACCTAGCCACTGGGGACCATGCCATGAAGTCTGGACTAGGGAGATGGCACGGTGCGAGAACTTGGGGTCTGCTGTGCGGGAGCCTCCCCTAGCCCCTCACTGTGCTGTGTGCTCGAGGAGGTGGGGCAGAGAGTCGCACCTCATCCCCCCGCTGTCTGTAGCGTCCCTGCTCAAGCATGAGGACCCAAGCTGTGAGCTGCGGCAGGGGCTTGTGCCAACTGGCCTTTGCAGTCCATCTTTTCTAGAAAAAGCATCTCTGGCTCACAGTGCAACAACTGGTTTGCGGTGGGTGGGTGTTCTGTACGCAGGGCAGCTTCGCCTCGCCGGATCACACGCATCTGCAAGTGTCCCGGCATCAGAGCCCCTTTAAAGCAAAGAGGGGGCAGTGGTCCTGATGGCCTGGTGCTAACGAGGTGGACCCTCCTGCTGCTGCTGCTTTTACACTTAAAAAACGCCAACGGCGACAGGAAATGTATCGGTAATGATGAGAATTCTGTCCAGTGGGAAAGGCCCTGGTGTGTACTTGAAGGATCCACTGGCTTTCAGAGAAAAAGTTCAGGAGCCAGCTTCTTAGTTGGAAGTCTAGCCAGCTTCTTAGTTGGAAGTCTAGCCAGCTTTGGGACCTCCCTGGGAAGGGGTGGGGGGCTGACTTAGTGGAAGACAGTGGAGCAAGGAGAGTTTAGGACACCCCATCCCCCCAAACAGAGCAAAACTGAAGTTTACCCACAAATCCGCTCTTCCTGGAAAATCTGTAAAGAGGAAATAGCCCTTCTCAATTGTACTCTCATGATACAGGTCATTGAAATGAACCAAGAAATAAAATGAAGAAAATCCAACCATGGAGAAGGTGGTATTGGCTGGGCTTTGTTTGGTCCCCATGTCCCCACCCTTTCTAAAGATTCTAGACTGGTTTCGTCTCATGTGAACCTTGATGGCGGCTCCCAGTTTGGGCATAGGGGAAACCTCGGTGATTTCCCAGGGCACAATTTAAGAACCGAGTAGGAAGACCAGAGTAGGATGTTGGGTGGGAGGCCGTGGCAGGGCCTTAGAGGAGCCGGAATCTGCACCCACCCCTGTGTCAGGGTCTCCCTTCCCTCCAGACTCTCCCCTCCCCCTGCGCAGTTGGCGAAGGTGGAGGGGGGTTGTGGCGAGGGGAGGTAGTGACAAACTCGTGACCAGAAGACAGAGGGGCCCATGCCCACGGAAGAGCACCAAAGAAAAGCACTATGTGGAGATTGTTTTATTTTCTAATAATGATAATATGGCTGGAATGGCTTCTTAAGATGTATATATTTTTTAAAATGGCGGTCCCTCATTGCATCACCCACCTGTACGTACTTCCACCTCTGTATATGTTCTCCCAAACACCCTAGGATGCTTCCATCCGGGTCCCATGTATCTGGAATCTAATAAATAAGGAACGGCCTATCGGAGAGTTTCTTCACACATTATCGTTGCTGGCTGGCTGTCCCCTGGACAGCACTGCCCTCAAGTCTCAGGTTGATGCTAGAAGAGACCGTCAGGAGAACCACCTCAGCCTCAGAGTCCTCTGGGGATTCAAGTGAGCATTAAAATGTGTATTCAGCAGCAAAACTCAGGAACGTAACTTGAGCAGCGTGATACAGGTCTGAGAACCACTTCTGCTTCTTTTCAGACTTTTAGTATTAATGGTGAGGCCCTTTATTATTTTCATTAATGTCAGAGAAATGGAGCATCAAGTATATGTGAACCAAAAACATTTCATTGCCTTAGGATTTTGAAATGCATCTGTGTATGCATGCACATGACGCAGACAGTGCAGAAAGCCCACGTGTTGTACCAGGACACACTGAGGACCTGTGAGAGGCAGAAGGGAGGACCTGAAAGAAATCGAGAGGACTATATCAGGATTTTTTTTGTTGCAAGTTAAAGACACCAGAGCTTATAAGGCTTACGGGGCTTATTGCCTTGGATATATGTGAAGTCTAAAAGTGGATCAGGCTTCAGGCAGGGTTTGATCCAGAGGTTCACAAAATCAGTAGGGCTCTGGCTCTACATTTGTGATTCTCTCAGTTCTGCCCTCTTCTGTCTGTATGCTTTGTCCTCAAACTAGACTCTTTCACAGTAGCAAGAAGGCTGCCAGATTTTTATTTAGCATCATGGGGAGACAGAAAAAAATCTCTTCCTACAACCATGGAAAATATCTGAGAGATTCATTCTAAATCCCAGCGGCTTTTGTGCCTATCCGTTAATGGACCACTGTGACCACCTGGGGGTGGGACCAGTCCCACACATCAGTCTAGCTGCTGCACAAAAAGGGTTAGGTTGAAAGTCTAGGAGGTGACCAACCAATCATGATGCCCACAGAACCCACACACCTAGACACCTCAAGGTCTGGTCAACTTTCAGTGGGCTCTTTGTAGGTTTCCTGAAGCTCTTGGAAGAGAAGATCCACATGGCAGTCTTTGAACTCAATACCTGGCAAGTCTTGTGCATTTGATACGTAAACTGTTTGTGGGAATGAAAGTACCTGGTCTGTGGGTTATTTTAGGTAAATTCCCAATTCACCTACATCTGGTGCATGTGTACATGTGTGTACACAAACACACAGCTGGTATTCATGCTACTACCTTAAGAAAAAATAATTAGGAAAGAGTCAACCAGAGCATCATATAATGCAATCAGAATAGAAATTTTTATTGGACTCTCTATTTTAGGATTTTCTGTACCACGTCTTCGATTTGTCTAGATAATTGTGATCAGACTAGCTAATAGCTCATTTTTTCAAAGACTTAACCCTTATCCATTTCTTTATCTCTCTTTGTTCGTTCTCCAAATATTCCCCCCTTCATGTTAGCAAAAGAATTGAAGCTTCAAAGAAAGGGGAAAAAACACAACTGAGGGTCATTCATTCATTCAACAAATATTTACTGAGGGTCTGCCCTGTGCCAGGGCAGAGAGACTAGACTATATCAGTAAAGAGAACAAGCACAGTCTCTGTCTTCATGGACACACAGTCTAGTGGGAGAAAGAGAGAGACAATGAGCACAATAAATAACCAGATTATATAGTTTGTTAGAATGTGATAAGTTCCATGAGGGGAAAAAGCAGGATACGGGGGATCAAGAATGGGGGGGTTGGGATATAATTTTAAAAGGAGGGACTTCCCTGGTGGTCTAGTGGTTAAGACTCCATGCTCCCAATGCAGGGGGCCCCGGGCTCAATCCCTGGTCAGGGAACTAGATCCAGCATGCTGCAACTAAAGATTCCACAGCTAAGACCCAGCGCAGCCAAATAAATAAATTAATTAAAAAAACAATTTTTAGGGCTTCCCTGGTGGCGCAGTGGTTGAGAGGCCACCTGCCGATGCAGGGGACACGGGTTCGTGCCCCCGTCTGGGAGGATCCCACGTGCCGTGGAGCAGCTGGGCCCGTGAGCCATGGCCGCTGAGCCTGCACGTCCGGAGCCTGTGCTCCGCAACGGGAGAGGCCACAACAGTGAGAGGCCCGCGTACCGCAAAAACAAACAAACAAACACAAAAAAATTTTTTAAAGGAGTGGTCAGAGCAGCCTCAATGAGACTGTTTCATTGAACAGTAAGTTGAAAAAGTGAGGGTCATGTGAGTGTCTGGAGGAAAAGTTCTCCAAGTAGAGGGATCAGCCCGTACAAAGTCCCTGAGGTAGGAGTATGCCTGGTGCGTTCAGTGAACATCAAGGGAACAAGTGTGGCCGAAGTGGAATTGGTAACGTGAGGGGGAGTGGGGAAATCACAAGGGGGCTTGAGGCCACAGTAAGTGTGGCTTTCACTTTAAGTGGAAGATTTTGAATAAAGGAGTCCTATGATCTCATGTCTCAATGGGAGCCTTTGGCTGATGTGTTAATACCAGGCCATAGAAGGACAAGGATGGAAGCAGGGAGACCAATTAGGAGACCACAGGTAAGGTGACAGTGGGTTAGACCGGGGTCAGGGAAGAGCAGGGGTTAAGAAGTGCTTGAGTCCTGGATCAGTTTCGAAACCACCAGGATCTGCTGATAGATTGGATGTGGAATGTGAGGGAAAAAAGGAGACATAGGGGATTTCAAAGATTTTGGCCCCAACAACTGGTCTAGTGTTGTCATCCACTGAGGTGGGAAGACTCAGAGAAGGCAGCTCTGGGAGCCAGAGGGGGGGAATCAACTGTGTTACGTTTGAGAAGCTATTGAAAGTCCAGAGGAGACACCAAGAAGACAGCAGGTGTGGGGCCTGCTAAATGGGGGCCAGGGAATGAGAGCATCCCTAGAGAGCAGATGTTAGCACTGACCATCTTCAGCGGCTGTGGATTCCTTCTCACATCCAGCCAACAGCAGCCGTTGCTCTCTAAGCCAGTAAAGTAGATTCATCCTAGAAACACAGATTTTTGGAACAGAAGGGGCTTAGCAACTACCGTTTTATATCCCCATTTGACAGTTGTGAGAAATGAGCCTAAACTCTAACCTCACCCTTGATTCTCAAAAACAGTGCGGGGTGCTGGACTCAGGCATGCACAGCTGCTTGACTTGATTTAGACCAGAAGTTCTCAAATGGGGACGACTTTGTCCCCAGGGGTACACTGGCAACGTCTGGAGACATCTTTTGCTGTCACAAAGGGGGGCGCTACTGGCATCTAGTGGGTGGAGACCAGGCCCCACAACAAAGGATAATCTGACCTCAAATGCCAACAGCATTGAGGTTGAAAAACCCTAATTTACACACATTCTGGGCATTATCAAGGAAACCCCCCACTCTGAGTTCCAGGGAACAGAATTTGGGGGTGTCAACCCACCTTACCAAGCCCCTCCCACCACTAGATGCCACCTCTGCCTCACCTGGTCTCGCTCTGACCCCGACACATCTGTCGGGGGCAGACGTCCCACGCTCTACGTGAACGATTCCTACTTGGACTCAACCTAGCGGTACGAGGAGAGAGGGGTCCGGTACTGCAGTCAGGCCGATCTGGTTTCCTTTTACATGTAAACTTTTGGTTTGGGGAAGCAAGATCACACCTGTGGCTTCCTGTCTGGAAGAAGTGGAGAGCCTTGCTGGCAAACCCTGTGCTCCCTGTTTAAGGTGCTGAGAATGAAGGTGCCTCCACCTCCTCTAGGCCTCCAGTGGCCCTCCCATGACTGTCCCTACAAGTTCAGCTCCATCTGTGAGTTCTTTCTCATCATTTCCCTCGCTGGCCTGGGATGGGCAGGGAACCTGGGGCTTAGCCTTTCAAGATCCCGTGTCTGATGGTCAGATGCCAAGCCTTCTTCTCTACAGGAGACCTTTTTTTCCAATTTACTTTTTCCAGGAAGTTGGTCTCACTTCTGCAGTCATCCCCCCGTTCTCAGACCAAATGCCCAGCCCATCTGTGCAAAGATCCCATTGGCAGCTGTTTCAAGTCAAAACGAGGGCACTGTGGCTCTCAGTTGGGTACTGAAGAGTCTCCCCACCTCCCCTGCGGAGAAGAAGAAACACCAGAACCTCCCGTCACTTCCTCCCACACACGCACATGACAAGCCCTACAGTCAAGCTTGGAGCAAGGCTGGGACAGGGGCTGGCATAAAGGAGAGAAGACTCCGGAGCAACCCATGGGCCACACAGACTGCACTAGACCCCGTTCTCAAGGCCCCTCATTAAATACATGTTCCAGGTAAAGCCGCAATACCACATTCAATGCCCAGCTGGTCCCTTCCAAAGAAACAACAGTCCAGCAACCACAAAATAACTAAAAGTGACTGTAGTCTTACCCTTAGCATACGCTTAACACCACCAGTGGGATGTTAAATTATCAATGTACAGCAAAGCTCCATCAGGAACCTCTTTTTACATCTCTCTCCCAGGCAGCACCTGCTCCTGGAAATCTCTCTTGTGCATCTCCATACTGTCCCAGCTCCCCCTAACTCAGTCTTCTGGGCGCCCCTTCTCAGCTGCCCCATCCCTGATTCGGCTCTTTGCTACCTAGATCAGCTCAGCCTCCCCAGCTTCTCTCCACTCTTCTGCACAAGCTAAAGAGGAGTTAGAAGCTGATCCAGGAAGCAAAATCTCTTCTTGAGCAGAGGGTGTGTGGTGGGGGCAGTAGAAGAAGACTGAAAACCTCACCACCTCATATATTTTATTTTGCCTCTAATGCAAATTCACTTCACCCCCAAAGGAGCAGATGCTACCTGGAATCCCAGAGAGCTGTCCCTTACCTGCCCCGAGGCTCTGTCGTGCAGACTGCCACAGAACCAGGACGTGCCCATCCAGGAACCCACCTCCAGGCTCAAAGGCTGGCAGCTGTTTTAGGGAAACACCCAGAAAGACAAATCTTTTCTGATCCAGGATGTGCTGTCTCTTCCCAGTAAGCCCTCTTTTTCCTTGCTAATTCTAGTCACTTTGGCCTGCTCTCTTTACTCATACTTTCATCACCCGGCATGGGGCTAGATCTGGGGGTATGGTGAGGGCTCCTGATTTAGCAGAGAAGATAGACGGCGAACTAGCGGTTTATGAGGCCATCTTATCCAGGAGACTTTCAGCAACATATGGGCATGTGTAACAGGGCAACCAACCTGGTGTTTGGGGGAGTGGGGTTTGTGTAAGTAACCATCTTTTGGGAGCAGGTGGAGGCTGAGACCTGTAGGAGAGGAGGAAGCCAGGTGAGCCTTGGGGAGAGAATTTCCAGAATAGAGAGAGGAGAGACACACACACACAGAGGATGACGTGCTCCAGGCTTGCTCAAGAAACTGGAAGAAGACCATTTGATTGGTTGGTCGGTGGCAGAGGGGTGGAAGAGGAGAGAAGGCTGGAAGTCAGAGGGGCCAGACTGCGTAGGGATTGGTCAGCCTTGTTGAGGACATTGCTCTCTATCCCAGAACAAATGGGAAAGGCTGGCAGAGTTTTAAAGAGGGAAGGGACATAGTCAGATCCGTCTCTCCCACCTAGAGATAGTGGGTCAAGCTTTCTGTCCTCCATGGACTGGCTCCGGTCATGAAGCACAGGTTTTGGGTTCAGACCGGCCTAGGCTCAGAAGTCCCTGCTCTGCCCTCACTGGCCAAGGCCAGGCCCCTCCCTTTCCATCTGCACAATGGAGCTTACCATACCCTGTAAAGATGCTAACAAGTTACATATTCGCGGGACCCCAGCTACATCCCAGACACTTTACACGTATTATCCCATTCGTTCCTCATGATGCGTGTTTGACACGAATGCTGCTGTCTTCCTTTGATGGGTGACTAAAGCTCAGAAAGGTTAACCAACTTGCATAAGGTCACAGAGCTCAAATGTGAATCCAGATCTGTATGAGTTCAATTAAACTCTCTTCTCTTAACCACCACACCATATTTCAGACTAATTATTTAAGGGCCAGGCACATAGTAGGCACTCAGCAAGTGTCCGTTCCTTTCCCAGATCTCCTCCCACAGCAGGGGGCCACGTGGCCTCACAGGAGCCACCCCAAGCCACAGATGTCTGCTCCCACCCCTGCCAGGGCCAGCTCGCCGCCCATCCAGGTCAGCTCATGTGCACGACCGCAAAGGGGCCTCTGGAGGGGGTCTTGCTGTGCCAGTTAAGTGACTTTACCCAAAGTCATGCCACTTGCAGGTAGCTGGGGTGACGCCGCTGGCCTTCAGACCACATTACTGGGGACAAAATTCCAGGATCTCCATACCTTATTCTTACCCACTTGTCTTTGAAAAATTTCAGCCTTGCCTCATGGGCCAATATTGTGATGACATTTCTGTCATCATCTGAAAGGTCCCTGGATGGACTCATTAAGAGGAAAAGCCTCAGTTATATGCTACCAGAGGTCAGAGCTTAGATAGAAGGGATCCTCTGTCCCCATATAAAACACGGAGGATCGTAGGGTACCCTGGGAGGTGGAGGTAGACAGGGATGCCTGGCGCAGGTACTTTGTGTCCCTCAAACCATGTCTGGTAGGTGGTTGGTTCTGCCTAAGGTCACTTTCTTAGTCACAGGTCTCCTGCAGAGTGGACATGGGGAGGGGGTACAAGTGTCCAGCACAGAGGAGGGGATGGGCGATCCCTGCCTGTCCCTGGCCAGGTCCTACGCCCTCTTCATCCTACAGCACGTGTAACCCCCTGCTCCACACTGAGATCACTACCGTGAGGGTGGGGTGGGTGTGGGGAGTGAGTAGGAGGCCAGTAGAGGAGAGGGACCTGAGACAGATGTGAAAAGCTGGCCAACAGAAAAAGAGAGAGAGAGAATTTGACTCAGAGGCAATGTGCCTGGAAGGAGACAAAGCTTCCCCAGCTTCCTCTGGAAATTGCTTTGTTTAAAATGCAAAGTGCAGATGTGTTTAGATGACATCTTAGCATCCATCACCCTATGCAAATACAGACCCTGGGGAAGAGGAGGCCCTGTAAGTCACTCGGATCCCCTAATCGAGTGCGTGTGGTGACGGCAGGCCGCGGGAGCAGCACAAGGGTGGGTGACAGCTCACCACCCAGGAGAGGGGCTGGATAAGGGGGTGGGAGGAGGGAGCCCAGCCCTGGGCATGGGGTCGGGGTGTCGGTGGATCCCCAGCAGTAGGGATGAGCTTCGCCACCTGCGCACACCGCCCACCCCCCGCCCCAGGCGAGCTGCTCTTGGATGGGGATGCGGGGCGTGGGATGCTGCTGCAGGTGATAGAAGGACAGAGCTCTAAACAAGGAGCTGACAGGCTCAGGGACAGTGAATTAAATCCTTATGGGTGAGCGGGGAGGATGCCCCTTGCCTGAACACTCTGCCCCGGGAAAACTGGGGAAATCGAAGGCCTGGTTAGGGGTGGGGTGGAGCTCTTAAACTCAAACCCACCATCTGATATCTCAGCCAATCACCGTACCTGCTCTTCATCATGGTGTTCCAGGCTCAGCTTGTATAACTTCAGTGAAAAAACTTAGCCTGGCAGGATTACCAGGTAAAATCCTAGATGCTCAGTTAAATTTGAATTTCAGATAAATAAGGAATAATTTTCTAGTATAAGCATGCCCAAAATATTGCATGAGATTTTTGTCGTTTACCTGAAATTCAAATGTAACTCGGTGTCCTGTATTTTTACTTGTTAAATCTGGCAACCCTACAGCCTGGACGATCCATTCCATTTCTGCACATATCTAATCACTAAGTCATGGGTTGAGCCCACCTCTGCCTTCTTGTTATTTCTACACATCCCAGCCCATCCCGGTTCTTCCTTCCAGACCACATGCAACAACTTTACTTCCTTCCCTTTATCTTTCACAGGTTCCCCCCACTTCCCCCCACCCATAAACATCCTGCACTCCCAACCCCATCTTAGCCTCTGCCTGTGGTCCTCAACCCTGGGGAAAACCGCTCCGCTTTGCTGTGAGCTCCACTCCAAACACACTGTCTTCGATATTCATTCCTCTACTCAACAACTGTTTGTTGAGTTCATGCTATGAGTCTGACACATGGGTAGACACTGAGGATCCAGTAGTAAAAAAGACAATTGTGGTCTCTGCTTCACTGGGGCTTCCATGCTACTTGGGTTAGACAGATTTTTTAAAAAAGAAGCAGCAGCAGCTAATAAAGTAATTATAAGTGTGAGGGATAGAAAGGAATAAGGAAGCTGAGATGGAGAACTATGGGATGAGGAGGAAAGCTACTTTAGGTGGGATTATTGGGGAGGGTCACTCTGAAGAGATGACATTAAAGCCAAGCTCTGAAAGATGAGACAATGTTAACTGTGCAGAGTGAGTGGAAGTATGTTCTAAATAGTGAAAACAGCATGTGCAAAGGCCCTGGGGTAAGAATGAATCTCAGCAGTGGGGCTTAATGTTAGCCAACTCTTTCATTGCCCAGAACTTTTATTTTATATTTATATTTTTTATTTTATTTTTTTATTTTTTTTTGCGGTATGCGGGCCTCTCACTGTTGTGGCCTCTCCCGTTGCGGAGCACAGGCCCCGGATGCACAGGCCCAGAGGCCATGGCTCACGGGCCCAGCCACTCCGTGGCATGTGGGATCTTCCTGGACCAGGGCACAAACCCACGTCCCCTGCATCGGCAGGCGGACTCTCAACCACTGCGCCACCAGGGAAGCCCTATATTTTTATCTTCAGTGGATATTCTGACTTCCAGTATTCTTAAGATCCCAAGCCAATCTCATCCTTTAGCAGGTGACCTCACCTCCTGATTCACTAAGAAGATGGAGGCAACACACTTCCTTTTATCACCAAGTTTCCTCCCGTGGTCACACACCAATTTCTTCCTTTCCTTTGTTCTTGAAATCTGTTCTGACTTCCCTCCATAGCCAGCCCTCCCCCCAGCCCCTTTGGGGCCTTTGCTTCATCAATTATTTCCTCTGTCTTGTACTTTCAACCTTGCCCATTCCACTGGCTCCTCCTCTTTCACCTTCAAACTAGCTCAAACTTGATAGCTCCTCTTCCAGCTGTGACTTTCATCTCTTCCTTTGTGCTCTTAGCTGTTCTGTTCTGAAGATATTGATGTCTTCATTGTTTCCCTCCTGATTCACTCCTCACGCATGCCTTCTGTCTTCTGCCATCTTCCACCCAATGGCCTCTGCTCTTTGAAAGGCAATCAGTACCGCCTTTCCCAGACTTCCTAAACATGTGGTTCTTCTCCCTCACCCTCTGCACAGGTCTGTGTTCTGCTGCCTGGGACATCATGTTATTTCCTTGCTTGAATGCAAGGTCCTTGAAGTCAGGGACTTGTCTTATGTTCTACCACCCAAAGCCCCAAGCACATTACTCTGCCCAGAGGAATCGCTCAGTACATATTTATGAGTTGAATTCAATTGGGGTGTCTCTTGGGACACTTCTGGGAACAAATGTGAGAGAATTTCCTCTGGGGTAAATGTGAGAGGGCTCCCCTCAGTGGCAGAATGAGGAGGTTGGATTGGAGATGGGGGTGGGGAGAGAGAGGGAAGGAAGGGGGAACAGGCAGAGGGTGCCAGCTTTTATAAGAGGATGATCAATGATAGCAGCGCTGGGAACAAAACCAAACATCTTTCATGCTGTCAGAGCAATGAAGCCAACACATTCCAAGACGCGGGCACCTGGCAGTGCCTTGCTTTCGGAACAGGCACAGACTCTCAGTCCCCTTCTGCTCGTCTTCCTTGGGGTGTCTTCTGAAACTGGGGGGAGATGTGTATCCTGGGGTTGGTGAGATGGAAGGAAGTCAACCTGAGCCAGCTGTCCTCTTCAACGTCCCCTTCCCGGGCAGTAGTGGTCTCATGTGACCCTACTGGTCCTTTCCTTGCCTGGGGTCAACCAGATGGTGTTGGCTCCCATGCGTGTTGCAGGGCATTTGTCCCACCCTCTTTATGGAGCACTAAAATATTAAAGTAAAAATGCTCCAAGAATAAGCAAACTGAAACCACCTGCTGGGGGTGATGAGAAGATCCCAGAGACTTAACTGTGGCATATTTTCTTCCTTTGTCCACAGTAGGGTGTGAAGTGGAAGAAGTCGTGCTCTGACCGTCAAGAAACCTGCCTGGATTCGGGGTCTGGCTTTGCCATGGAAAAGTTATTTCACCTCTCTGAGTCTTGATTTCCTAATCCCTAACTTGTTGGGTTGAGTAAATGAACCCCGAGTTACCTTCCTATTTTCTTATTCTGTTATTCCTTGTGCAACTCAGCAGTGGGCATCTGTGGTGTTCTCAACCCATTTCTGTCTTTATGATAACAGCACCCCACTTCACCATTCCCTTTCCACATAGTCCCGGCCAGGCTGTCAACCATCCTGCCCTCCCCAACAAGGGGTGGGGCCAGGATCCAAACTCGGCCAATCAGACTCTGGGACAGGGTCACGTGTCGGCAGCCCCCCCAAGGGACCTGCCGTGGGTCCAGCTACCCAGCTGCCCCAGTTCCTGCCCTGCCTGAGGTCAGATTGTCCAGCTCTTCAGCTCTTCAAACTCTCCAGTGTTGCTCCAATAAAATCCCTTTTTCTCCAGGGTCAATGTCTGGTGTTTATAATCAGTGACCTTGATGATAAATTGTTAGAATCCTGAATCCAGGATCAGAAAGTGACTGGAGATGGCAGATTGAATTGTCAGTAAAGCTGTCTCTCAGCTGGGGAGAATTTTAATAGAGAAAGAGGGAGTAATCTTGTTAAGTTTTACTGTCTGCTCCTGAGAGAAAAGGGTGCCTATTCAGCAAGTGGGGATCCCTTGGAGAATTCTGAGAAAACGCTGAGGCTCCCTGAGAGAATGCCATATATGCCAGTGTCTTTTGGCATTTCCCACCGAGGGTATTCCTCTGTGCCTGAGCCCAGACATGGGTGCACCTGTGACCTGAATGATGCTTCCAACAGGCCAGTCCAGGTAAGTCAGCAGTTCACATAAGCTCAGCAACTGCCCCTGACCCAACACTGCCCAATAGCATTTAACAAGTCAACAAGGAAGGAGCCACTGAGTGCCCTCCATGGGCTTATAGAGCTGGCCTTACAAGAAGCCCTGAACAAGTGTGCTGTCGAACGTCTGAAACCTTAGGTAGCTGGAAGGAAAAGAACTGGAGCAAGAGTGGAGGTCAGGGACTTCATCTTTGCTAAATGGATTTGAGTATAAGAATGATGAAGGGGGCTTCCCTGGTGGCGCAGTGGTTGAGTCCGCCTGCGGATGCAGGGGACACGGGTTCGTGCCCCGGTCCGGGAAGATCCCACATGCCGCGGAGCAGCTGGGCTCGTGAGCCATGGCCGCTGAGCCTGCGCATCCGGAGCCTGTGCTCCGCAATGGGAGAGGCCACAACAGTGAGAGGCCCGCGTACCGCAAAAAAAAAAAAAAAAAAAAAAAAGAATGATGAAGGGAGATCACCCGGCCACCTAGGGAGCAGACCTGAAAAGGAACTCTATTTTGGACTTTCTAGTTCTTCCCTACAGGACAGTGTTTCTCAAAGTGTGATTATGAAACATTTTCTCATGGCGCTTGGACATTTAAAACATCTTTATTGGGACTTCCCTGGCTGTCCAGTGGTTAAGACTCTGCACTTCCAATTCAGGGAACACGGGTTCGATCCCTGGTCAGGGAACAAAGATCCCACATGCCACATGGTGTGGCCAAAAAAGAAATTTTATTTTTAAACTTTGTTTTGCTTTATTTTATTTTAATGTGTATTAGACAAAATATTACTAACCTATCCAAATACGATCTACAGATATTTTGCTTAGGAAGAAGCTAAGGTAGGTCCATAAGGCTAGAAGTGAGTTCGTCTGAATAAAGATATCAAGTAGGTAACAGTATAAGTGGGATATGAATTTGGTGACCTTTGCGAAGGTGGAGCTGGAGTAACTGCAGTGGGGCAGCACTTGTGTAAGAGAAGCTCTGAGCCTCCCCCCACTTCCTGCCCCGCCCCCTCGCCACCTCCAGCCAACGTCTCTGCCTCTGCGTGGCTGGGTGAGGAACTATCTTGAGTCTGTGAGCTCCTCCAGGCACGGGCTAGGCTTCGTTCACATTGACTCCTCTGTGTCTAGTGCACAGCCAGCAAATAGGAAGTACTGACAGATGGAATAATAGTTTTATGCCCTGCCTTGCTCTAGAAAACAATTAAAGCAGACGACACAGAGTAGACGTGCACAGAAACAAAGCATGACACAAATTCTAGCCCTTTTTCACAGCACGCTTATCCTGTCCAACTGGTCAACCAATCCCAACCACTCGATAAGTAGCTTAAAACCACCCCTTCTGTCTACTGCCATCCATCCCCATTGCTACTGCCCGGGTCAGGCCACCAATATTTCTCACCTGCAATATTGTTTGTTGCTATCGCCTGACTACTGTCCCTGTCTCCAGTCTTACCACATCTAAGCCATTTTTTTCACCCAACAGCCAATGGATTGTTTCCAAAATGCAGCTCCACCCCCTGATGGCTTCCTGCTGCTCACAGGTTGAACTCACAGTCTTTAGAATAATAGACAAGGCCTTTCGTGACCTGGCCTCTGTCTAGCTCTCCAACATTATCTCTTACCAATTGCATTCCCTACCCCACTCCTCAGCCATATTGTAGTTTTCCCTGAAAGCACCATGCGTCTGGGCCTTTGCACACACCACTCCCTCTGCTTGAAATGCCCTTCCCTTTCTTCTTCTGCCTTACTCCTCCTCAATCCTCAGGATCCACTGAAGCTTCTCCTCCTTCAAGAAGCCAGCCCAGACTTTTCAATTTGGATTTCATGTTCCCACAGCACCTGCCCTTACTTATCCTAGTACTTACAATAATGAGTCCCAGTTGTTTGTTTGTCCACCTGACTCATAAATCCTCAAAGTCTTTGAAGGCAGGATCCATGGCTTATTCACCTTTTTCTAAAAATTTATTTATTTATTTTTGGCTGTGTTGGGTCTTTGTTGCTGTGCGCCGGCTTTCTCTAGTTGCGGCGAGCGGGGGCTACTCTTCGTTGCGGTGCACGGGCTTCTCATTGCGGTGGCTTCTCGTGTTGCGGATCACGGGCTGTAGGCGCGTGGGGTTCAGTAGTTGTGGCACGTGGGCTCAGTAGTTCTGGCTCACGGGCTCTAGAGCGCAGGCTCAGTAGTTGTGGCGCACAGGCTTAGTTGCTCCGCAGCATGTGGGATCTTCCCAGACCAGGGCTCAAACCTGTGTCCCCTGCATTGACAGGCAGATTCTTAACCACTGTGCCACCAGGGAAGCCCAGCTTATTCACTTTTATATCTCCAGAACCCAGCCCAATGATGGACTGAAAATAGGCCCTCAGCAAATATTTGACAACTGAGCAGCTGATGGCCACAGTCCTGGGAAAGCTCATGACAAAGGGGCTTGGAACCATGGAGCTTCTTAAACTCATTAGTGCTATCCACCAAGTAGTTCTAACTTCCCACCTGCTCAGCACACAGTAGGATTGCACTCCCTGGCCCCCCTGTAGCCCCCCACATGGTGGGGACCATGTGATTATTCTGGTCAATGAGTTATAAGCAGAATTACCAAGAGTCACTTTTAGGCTGAAGCATTTAATGCCAGAGCTCTCCCTCCCTCTGCTCTGAAAACCTGCAATGATCCAGATGGTGGCTTCTCCATCAGTCGGAATCCTAGAGTGCCTACAGTGCCAAGTAGAGCCCCCGCTGACCTGTGATTAACGTGTGGGATAAATGAGAATAAGCCTTTGTTACAGTAAGTTTCTGATTTTTTTTTGTTTAACCAGCATTACCTATCACAACTAACACAGCCATGTAGCCCCTGGGGCCCAAAGGACTTAATCTAAACTATATTCTATCCTTCTATCTTCATTCTGGTCTAGTTCACTGCTCATGCTGACCCTTGCCTAACCAGCCCCCTCTCACCCAGAAACAAGAAGGAAGGAAGGAAGGAAGGGGGGAGGGAAGGGAGGGAGGAAGGAAGGAAAGCCATCATACCATTAACCAGGAACCCAGCTGAATGGCCACTTGGGAGATATGGCCTCAAGCACTGTGAAGTCCAGGGCTTCCCTGGTGGCGCAGTGGTTGAGAGTCCGCCTGCCGATGCAGGGGACACAGGTTCGTGCCCCGGTCCGGGAAGATCCCACATGCCGTGGAGTGGCTGGGCCCGTGAGCCATGGCTGCTGAGCCTGCGCGTCCGGAGCCTGTGCTCCGCAACGGGAGAGGCCACAACAGTGAGAGGCCCGCGTACTGCCAAAAAAAAAAAAAAAAAAAAGAACTGTGAAGTCCATAGTAAGTTCACCGCCATGAAGACAGCCCAGCCCACCCTCAGACAGCAAAGGGGGAGCTGGGTAGTTTTCCTCTCTGTTCTCTATATAGCCAGTTATTTGGGGATCCTTAAAACTCACAGTGCGTTTACCCTCTAAATCTGACCCTCGTCCCGCTCCTAACTCATATGTACCCTGAGGCACCCTTTATAGGTAGGTATACACACCCTGAGGGGGGAGGAGGTCACAACTCACACAATATCACACCCATGCCACCTACCAGCTTGCCTTCAGCCAGTGTCCATACCACTCACAGCTCACAAAATGTCCCTCTGCTAGTTCCCACCCTGTTCTTTCTTTTGTAATATTTATTTATTTTGTCTGTGCCAGGTCTTAGTTGCAGCATGTGGGATCTTCACTGCAGCGTGCGTTATCTTTTAGTTGCAGCATGTGGACTTCTTAGTTGCGGCATTTGGGATCTAGTTCACCGACCAGGGATGGAACCTGGGCCCCTTGTATTGGGAGCGTGGAATCTTACCCACTGGACCACCAGGGAAATCCTGGGCTGTCTGTTCTTGAACACATTGGTATCATGGTTCCCCAGATACCAATGCCATCAGCCACACATGTAGGGAGTTATGGTTGGGCACCATCTTGTTCTAGCCTCTGAGTCCTGGGGTCCTGATGTGAGGTCCTGTGCTTCCCTGGCAGGGGGGTATGCACAGCATATAAAACCATGTATATGCTAGGCCTTCTCTCATACCCATTAAGCCCAATTAGAATGCCAATGCATAATCGTATTATTCTAATGCCCCATGTAATGATTAAGAATAATGGTGATTTCCACTTCCCTTCCCCTTTCTTCCCCTATCTCCTCTTCCTCTCCTCCCACAGAAAGGCTACATGTTTGCCTCTTTATGAATTTTCGCTTGACTTTCTTCTTTCCCCTGGGGACTGGGAAGATGTTGGCTGGGTGATGATGGTGATGCTCATCCCATTCTGGCATTTTCGTCACTGGCTTCTCAGTGCCAGTTACAGAACATGGCATCAAAGGTTGCTGATGGGGATGGGGACAGGACCGAGAGGAGGAGAGTGACGTTGACGGGGTGTACACATTGGGAGTTGCTCTCCTGGACATTTGCTCACTTAGTTTTCATGGCAACCAAGGGTAAATGATATTATAACTATCATGAGGACTGTCCAAGCTGGGGAACATTGGACCTGCAAGGTGGGTATGAGAGGGCAAAGCAGAGGAGAGAAAAGGGAGGAGAATGGAGCTGAATTGCTCTTCCCAGAGCCCTCCCCCTGCAGCATCACACACACACACACGCACACGCACACGCACACACAACCACCACGTGTAGAAAGTTCTTCCACCCAAGCCCTGATCGCTTGTTTGCACAGACTTACCCAGATTTGCTGGGTGAAAGTGGTAAACTCTTTGAGATCTGGGAGTCTGAAGATTCACTTCCTCAAATAGGTGGCTTCCTGTCTTCAAAATGTCCATCCTATATCCAGCCTGGAAATAGGATGATCCTGGAAAGTCCACTGTCAATGTAAGATGCACCTCCTTGGTGTGGGGTAAAGAACATGGACTCTGGAATCAGAAGGATCTGGGAAAGTCTCTTAGCCTCTCTGAGCCTCAGTTTTTCTATACTTAAAATGGGAATGATCATGCTTACCTCATCAGACTGATGGCTCACACAGAGTGCCTAGCACATAGTAGGTACTTAATAAAATATTAATTGGAGGTAAACTGAGTCTTTATTCATATGAAATGTATTACTTAACTTTAGTTTTTAAAAGATAGTTTCATTGGGTATAGATCTTAGGTTGACATTTTGAAGATAATATCATCACTGTCTTCTAGTTTCCATTAGTGCTATTGATAAGTGAGCCACCACCCAGTTGCAGTTCCTTTTTAAGTGATCTGTCTTTTCTCTCTGGCTTTTTTTTTTTTTTTTTGGCTGCATTGGGTCTTTGTTGCTGTGCACAGGCTTTCTCTAGTTGCGGCGAGGGGCCTACTCTTCGTTGTGGTGCGCGGGCTTCTCGTTGTGATGGCTTCTCTTGTTGCAGAGCACAGGCTCTAGGCACTCGGGCTTCAGTAATTGTGGCACGCGGGCTCAGTAGTTGTGGCTCACAGGCTCTAGAGCGCAGGCTCAGCAGTTGTGGCGCACGGGCTTAGTTGCTCCGCGGCATGTGGGATCTTCCCGGACCAGGGCTTGAACCCGTGTCCCCTGCATTGGCAGGCAGATCCTTAACCACTGCGCCACCAGGGAAGCCCTCTCTGGCTATTTTTTACATCCCTTTTTCTTTGATGTTTTGCAATTTTACTCTGATGTATTTGGAATGAATGTGTTTTGATTTATTATGCTTAGAGTTTATTGGACATCCAGGATGTGAGGATGTCTTTCAACAACTCCGGGAAATCCTCAGGCATTATTTCATCAAGCATTGGCTCTTCATTCTGCTTCTCTCCTTTTGGGACTCAAAACAGGCGTATCTTAGATCTTCTCACTCCACCCTCCATGCCTCTTTAACATCTCTTTCATATTTTACATGTCTTTGTCTCTTTGAACTAAATTCTGGAAAATGTTTAAATCTATCTTTCATATTATTAGTATTTTTCTCTTCAGTTGTGTCTAATTTTTTGTTTGATCCTTTCATTGACATTCTAAGTTTAATTATTATGTTCCCACTTCTACAAGTTCCTTTTGTTTTATTTCCAGCTATTTAAGTTGTTCTTTATATTCTCATACTCCTTGCTCTTACTTCAAACTTATTTCTCTAGATATATTTGTGGTAGGCAGAATAACGGCGTCCCAAAGATGCCCATGTCCTAATTCCTGGGGGGTTACGTTATATAACAAAGGAGAATTAAGGGTAGGCATGTTTATGGGAGGTCTGTTTCTGTTTTGTAAAAATTATGTTCTATTGATCCATGTGTCTATCCATCTGCCAAATTCCATACAGTTTTGATTACTGTAGAACTGCTGTTAATTCTTCTTTAAACATTTGATAGAACGCTCCAGTGAAGCTTTCTGGGCCAGGAGTCTCTAATATGGGAGTTTTTAAATTACAAATTCAATTTCTTCAAAAGTATAGGATTATTCAAATTACTTACTTCATATTGGGTGAGCTGTGGTAGTTGGTATTTTTTGAGGAATAAGTTCATTTCATCTAAGTTGTCAAATTTATGTGTAGAATTGTTTGTAGTATCCTTTTACTTAAAAAAAATATCTGCAGCGTCTATAGTGTTACCCCTTGTTTCATTTCTGATACTGGTAATTTGCATTTTCTCTTCTTATTCTTTGTCAGTCTTGCTAGAGGTTTGTCAATTTTATTGATATTTTTGAAGAACCAGCTCTGTTTTCCATTGATTTAAATTTTTTGCCTGTTTTTAATTTCACTGATTTGGGGTCTCATCTTTCTTATTTCCTTGCTTTGCATTTATTTTGATCTTATTTTTCTAAGATCTTGAGGTGGGAGCTTAGATTATTGATTTAAGACTCTTCCTCTTTTCTGGTATAAGCACTTAATGTTATAAATTTCCTTCTCAACATAGCTTTAGCTACAAAACCACAAGTTTTAACCACTTTCATTCAGTTTGATTTTTTTAAAATTTCCCTTTAGACTTTCCTCTTTGACCTATAGATTACATGGAATTGCATGGAATTGTAATGTTTCATTTCCAAATATTTGGAGATTTTTCTATTATATTTCTGTTATTGATTTCTAGTTTGATTCCATTTTGGTCAGATAAACCACCCTGAATGACTCCAGCTCTTTTCAATTTGTTGAGATTTAGTTTATGGCCCCAAATATGATCTGTCTTGATATATGTTCCATGGGCACTTGAAAAGAATGTGTATTCTGCTTTGTGGAGTGGAGTGGATTAGATTCTATTGGTTTATGGTGTTGTCAAATTTCTCTATACTCTTGCTGGTTTTCTGTTTAGTTCTATCAATTACTAAGAGAGGGGTATTGAAGTCTCCAACATTAATTATGGATTTCCCTATGTCTCCTTCCAGTTTTATCAACTTTTGCATTTTTATCAATATTTTGCAGCTCTGTTGTTTGGTGCATACACCTTTAGGATTGCTAGGTGTTCTTAGTGGATTGACACTTTTATCATTATGTAAAGTACTTCTTTGTCACCAATAGTTTTCTTTGCTCTGAAATTTACTTTGTCTGTTATTGATATAGACATTTCTCTTTTCTCCAGATTTGTATTTGCAAGACATATCTTTTCCATCCTTTTACTTTCAACCTACCTATATTGTTACATATAAAGTGAATATCTTGTAGATGGCATATAGTTGGTGTCATGGACTGAATGTTTGGGTCCCCCCTCCAAATTTATATGTCAAAACCCTATTCCAATGTGATGATATCTGGAGGTGGGGCTTTTTGGAGGTAATGAGGTTATGAATAAGATTAGGGCCTCTGTAAGAAGAGGCCAGAGAGCTAGCTAGCTCTCTCTGCCTTTTGAGGATAAAAGAAGTCAGATGTCTGCAACTCAGAAGAGGCAACCCAACCATGCTGGCACCCTGATCTTGGACGGCCAGCCTCCAAAACTGGAGAAATAAACTTCTGTTGTTTACGTCACCAAATTTATGGTATTTTGTTATAGTAGCTTGAGCTAAGACAGCTGGGTCATGTTATTTTATCCGCTCTTTTTTATTTTTTATTTTTTTTAATTTTATTTATTTATTTTTGGCTGAGCTGGGTCTTCGTCACTGTGCATGGGCTTTCTATAGTTGCGGTGAGCGGGTGCTACTCTTCATTGCGGTGCACAGGCTTCTCACTGTGGTGGATTCTCTTGTTGCAGAGTGCGGGCTCTAGGCACACGGGCATCAGTAGTTGTAGCACTCGGGCTCAGTAGTTGTGGCCTGCAGGCCCTAGAGTGCGTGGGCTTCAGTGGTTGTGGTACATGTGCTCTAGAGCACACAGACTTCAGTAGTTGTGGTGCACGGGCTCAGTAGTTGAGGTGCGTGGTAATTGCGGCTTGTGGGCTCTAGAGCACGGGCTCAGTAGTTGTGGCACATAGACTAGGGATTGAACCCGTGTCCCCTGCATTAGCAGGCAGATTCTTAACCACTGGACCACAGGGAAGTCCCCATTCTCTTTTAAGTAGTATCTTTGAGTCATTTATATTTAATATAATTATAGATATGCTAGAGGTTTTTTTCTTTGTGTTCTCTCTGTGTTTTGTTTCTGTATTTTCTTTTTCCTGACTTCCTCTGGGTTCCTTGAACAATTTTTAGAATTTCATTTTTATTCATCTACTTTTTGATTATTTCTCTTTGTATTGCTTTGTTAATGGTTGCTCTAGAGATTACATTATATGTACGAATCACAATCTACTGGTATCATCATTTTATAAGTTCAAATGAATTGTAGAAACTTTACTCCCCTTTATATTCCTTTACCCTCCTCTATTATGTAATTTTCTTAAATATTTCTTCTACACAATTTAGAGTCACATCAGACTGTGTTATAATTTTTCTTCAACTGTCAAATGTAATTTAGAAAAACTAAGAGAAGGAAGGTCTGTTGTATTTACCCAAATTTCTGCTTACTGTATTCTCTCTTTCTTCCTTGTGTTTCAAAGTTCCTTCTTTTATTCTTTCTGCTTAACTAAATTCCCTTAGTCATTCTTTCAAGGTTAGCTCTAATGGCAATGACGTATCTCAGCTTTCCTTCTTCTGGGAATGTCCTGATTTCCTCCTTTACTCCTGGAGGATATTTTTTCTGGTTATAGGATTCTTGGTTGATGGTGCTTTTCTTTGAGCACTTGAAAACTGTTGTGCCACCTCCTTCTGGCCCCATGGCTTCTAATGAAAAACCTGCTGCTATTTAAATTATTTTTCACCTATAAGTAAGGTGTCATTTCTCTTGTTGCTTTCAAGATTTTTTCTTTGTCATTAGTTTTCAAAAGTTTGACTATCATGTGTGTTGATGTGGATTTCTTTAGGTTCATCCTGTTTGTGATTTGCTTAACTTTTGAACCTGTAGGTTTATGTCTTTTGTCAAATTTGGGGAGTTTTCAGCATTATTTCGTTGAGTACTTTTCAACCACACCCTCCTTCTCTCCTTCTAGAACTCTGATGACACAAATGTTAGATCTTTTGTTATAGTCCAAAGATTCCTGTGACTGTTCATTTTTAAAGTCTATTGTTGTTCTATTTTCAAGTTTACTGATTCTTTCCTCTGCCCTCTCCACTCTGCTACTGAGCCCATCCATTGAATTTTGTCCTTTTTTTTAATTTTGGTTATTGAACTTTTCAGTTCTAAAATGTCCACTTTTTTAATTTATATTTTCTATTACTTTTCTGAGACTGTTTCTCTTTCATTTATTCCAAGCATGTTTGTTACTTATTGAAGCCTTTTAATGATAGCTGCTTTAAAATCTTTGTCATCTAATTCTAACATCTCTGTCATCTTGACACTGACATCTATTGATTGTCTTCTTCTTTTCAGTTTGAGATCTTCCTGAACCTTGGTATGATAATTTTTCATTAAAACTTGGTATTATATTATGAAACTCTGGATCTTATTTAAGCCTTCTCTTTTAGCTACTTTTCTTTTGACTCCACTCCAGCAGGGAGTGAGGGGGTGCAGCCTTGTACTGCTAGGTGAGGGTAGAAGACAGTGCTTCTTTTTTTTTTTTTTTTTTTCCTTGCAGTACGCGGGCCTCTCACTGTTGTGGCCTCTCCCGTTGAGGAGCACAGGCTCTGGAGGTGCAGGCTCAGCGGCCATGGCTCACGGGCCCAGCTGCTTGGCGGCATGTGGGATCTTCCCGGACCGGGGCACGAACCCGCATCCCCTGCACCGGCAGGCAGACTCTCAACCACTGCGCCACCAGGGAAGCCCGAAGACAGTGCTTCTTATTACTCCTGGGTGGGGGGGTGGGAGCTCTGGCTCCTCACCAGCCGTCCACTGACACCTCCCTGGCTGGGAGGAGTAGGAGTGCCTCGTTACTGCTCTCCATGTGGCCTCACTGACACCACAGAGTGAGGGAGTGGCCTCATTACCAACTGATGGGGTAAAATTCCCAGCTCCCTACATGGCCTTCTCCGACACTACCCTGAGGGGCAGGGTACCTCATCACAACCTGGCAAGGATGGAAACCTAGGCTTCGCACTTTGTCTTTGCTGCTGGGAGGGGATGTGGCCTCATTTTTTTCGGTGGTATTTGGCTAGAGTAGTTATCGTCTGTAAGTTTTCTGTCTTGCCTTTCCTGATCCTTTGGATGGGGAGAGCAGGCTTTTGTCTGGGCTTTTAAAAATCTCTGCTTATTGGTGTTTCATGTTGCGAGCTTCTTCAGCTTCAATTTGGGGGCTTATGAGGCAAAAAGAAAACACAGAGAATGCACCAGCATGTTGTTCCTTGGGCCTCGACATCCCTACCTGGTCTTCCATCTTCTCTTCACCTTTCAGAGCCTTTTACTGGTTGTTTTATACGGAATGTCCAGGGTTTCTAGTTTTACTTAGTGGAAGTAATAGGGGAAAGTATGTCTATTCCAGCTTCCCAGAGGCAAAAGTCCCACTGCATGACTTTTAAAATTAGAAAAAACAGTGAGTGTATACGGGTGTGTGTGTGCCTGTGTCAGTGTGTTTGGGAGTATTAGGATACAGACACATTGGCCCTCCCTGGCATCCAGTGGTTAAGACCTCACGCTTCCACTGCAGGGGCCAGGGGTTCACTCCCTGCTTGGTGAACTAAGATTCTGCCTGACACTTGGCGCAGCCAAAAAAAATTTTTTTTAATTAAAAAAAAAAAGACACAGGCACATCAAGGTTCATTGTCAGCCTCTTGGTTAGCTGCCAGGCACTGTACTGGCACTACAGGGACAGAACAAAATAAGGCACAACTCCAGCCTCAAGGAGCTCAGCCTGGAGGGTTGAAGCGAGCACATAGGTAAGTAAGTACAATACCTGTTACACTTGCTGTGATGGAAATAGGCCCAGGTAAAGAGATCTGGTCAAATTCTCCTGGGGCCTGGCTTCATGGAGGAGGAGATGCTTGAGCTGAGTCCCCTGGAGCTCCTGGCCCATCCCTAGAAATGGCCCTTTCTTGGCAGGTCAAGGTGGGGACATCAAAGCTGTGGGAGTGGGGAGCAGGTGAGAGCAAGGATAGCAAAATAGTTTAGAGCAGCACTTCTTAAATTTTCATGTGCATGTGAATCACCAGGGCATCTTGTTAAAATGCAGATTCTTATTCAGTAGGTCTGGAATAGGACCCAAGATTCTGCATTTCTAACAAGCTCTCAAGTGATGCCCGTGGTGCTACCAGTCCACGGACCACACTTTGAGTAACAAGGGTACAATATGGACTTTGGAGTCAGACAGTGTTCAAATACCAGCTCTGGCTCCAACTAACTAACTAGGCACGTCGCTAAACACCCCCCTCAGTTTCTGCATTTGTAAAATGAAGACAGCGTAGCTCCTGCCCTATCGGGTTATAGTAAGGACTGTATGAACAGTGCCTGGTACACAGTCAGCACACAGTGAAGTGGTGGGAACCAGGCTCTTCGGTTCTGCAGCCGTCCCCTGGCCCTGATCACTGGTTACACGAGGCTGCTGGGACTCTATGGGCCTGGTGATGGCACGTGCAGGGTTAATGCTCGGGCTCTTGCCCAGAGACAAATGTTTTGTGTTGCGGAGTTGCTGCTGGGAAGGAAAAGGAGGGGGGAAAGAAGGCCCCTTTTTTATTATTCTGAGGTGCATTTTAATTTGCACAAGCGGCGTTGTGTCTGTGATGGATGACACAGAGGGAAAAATTACAGCCCAGCAAGCCTGGCAAAGGGGGAAAAAAATAAAAGAGATCAAGCAAGGATTAAAAACAGCCCACTGTGATGCTGCAACCCCATCAGGGGCTGGGGGCTGGGGAGGCTAGAAAGGGAGGCTGGGGAGGCCAGAAGGGATGCCTGGGAAGGAAAGTGCCAGGCGGAGCCAGTCTTTGGCAAACTGAGAATTTGTGGGAAGTTTGCTTTTTGTGCCTCTGGCTTCCCCTTTCTGAATTTGATTCTCCCCTCCATGGCACTGCCACCATCTCTGGGTCATCCAACTAGGAACTTTGGGGGGAACCTCTTTGATCTCTTCTCCCATTAACAAAACGCAGGAACCTTGGAGCCTCCTTTCTTCTGCGGGTGTTATACATCATTGCAACACACAAGGGCAGAACCAGAGCAGCCAAGGGTTAGGGATCTAAATGAGGCAGCTCATGTCCTAATTGCTTAGAGCAGATCACTGATGGCTGCACTGAAAGGAGTTACAGACATTCTTCTCCTTGGCAACTGCAGGCAGTAGTTCAGAGCATGAGTTCTGGAATAGGATTCAGAGACCTGGGTTTGAAACCTGACTTTTCTACTTCATAGCTGTGTGACGTTGGGCAAGTTACTTAACGTCTCTGTGTGTCTGTTTCTTTAACTCTCGAATA
Organism: Tursiops truncatus; assembly: GCF_011762595.2. Taxonomy (NCBI): domain Eukaryota; kingdom Metazoa; phylum Chordata; class Mammalia; order Artiodactyla; family Delphinidae; genus Tursiops; species Tursiops truncatus. The sequence goes on along the minus strand of NC_047035.1, from coordinate 26,348,509 downwards.
GAGATAAAATTATACCTACCTCGTGAGGACTATTGTGAAGATCAAATAAAATAGTGAGATACTTCTGCCCTGGAAAAAAATCGGTCAAGCAAGATTCAGGGGGGGTGGGAATTCCCTGGAGGCCTGGTGGTTAGGACTCCGTGCTCTCACTGCCGAGGGCCTGGGTTCAATCCCTGGTCAGGGAACTAAGATCCTATAAGCCTCGAGGGACAGCCAAAAAAAAAAAAAAATTCTGGGGGGTGAGTAGAGTTAGGAAGGGCAGCGATCCTAGCAATAAAACTGGCTGTCCCCAGTGCAGACAGGCAGCCAACACTCACCTTCAAGACTCTCAGGAAGGAGACCTCGAAATACGCCTGATCCAATAACTAACCTACGTCTATCCTCACGTCAGGGCAGTTTCCTCTCTACAAGTTCTTGGAGGTGGGGGAGTATCTGGCCATTGTCTTCTGTCTAATATCCCCCGCTGAACTAAGGGAGGGTGCCTGCCCTCTTTCCTTTCAGGAGTGAAATTCAAGCAAATCTAAAACTTCTCTATGCAAGACAGCCACTCCACAGCCTGGTGCCTCTTCGCCAGGAGAGCTGCTGGGCAGGAAAACAGAGGTGATGTTTCTTACAGGCAGCTCACCTAACGTTGATGGTGCAAGAATAAGGACACCTTAGAAGTTGTAAGGGACCCTCACGGAACACCCCTCCTGCAAAGAGCAGCTCTACTCCAGGGCTAGATGCCTCTCACATCCTCACTCACTTATCAATGATCCAAATAGCTAACATTTGTTGAATACCTTCCCTGGTGGCGCAGAGGTTAAGAATCCACCTGCCAATGCAGGAGACACGGGTTCGAGCCCTGGCCCGGGAAGATCCCACATGTCGCGGAGCAACTAAGCCCGTGAGCCACAACTACTGAGCCCGCGTGCCACAACTACTGAAGCCCGTGCACCTAGAGCCCGTGCTCCGCAATAACAGAAGCCACTGCAATGAGAAGCCCGCACACCGCAACGAAGAGTAGCCCCTACTCGCCACAACTAGAGAAAGCCCGTGCACAGCAAGGAAGACTCAACACAGCCAAAAATAAAATAAATTAATTAATTTTTAAAAATCTCTAAAATAAATTTTAAAAATATAAGCACTATATATATACATATATGTATATATATTCAATTAATCCTCCAAACAATCTAAGAGGTATGTGTTGTTATTATCTGCCTTTTAAGGAAACAAGAGAAGTTGAGAATCTTGCCCAAGATCACAAAACCTAGACGCACCAGAGCGAGGATCCATACTCAGATAGTCTAGCTTCAGAGCCAAGCGTTCTGGACCTCTGCTATAACACACAAAGGCGCGCAGGACACCAGCAAACCCTCCTGGGCGTACGCGAGTGTTGTAAGTTATTTTTCTCTAGCTGAGGTGCATCTGTACTGTGAATACCAACATTGGAGAGTTGATCTGAGCGCTTTGGACGGTATGGGTTAGGGTGGGACACAAGTTGCTGGCACGAGTGCCCAGAGGGTGCAGCAGTTACCAAGAAAGATAATGCTTTCTGGAACACGTGAGAACTTTGCTTTGTGCATATATAAGAGGGCACAGACAGGGCAAAAATACTCAATCAAGTGACTGCAAAATCAATAATTGGATGCTTTTAGAGACTCTGAGACCTTTCTTCTCCTGTCTTCCTAGTCTAATGTGGGTCGCCATTATTATTATATGGTGTTCTTTTGACTTTTCTTCTACACTTGGCTCCAGGGGGCCCCATGCTTTCGTCCCATTCTGACTCAGCCCCCATGTGGAGTCTGGATTTGGGGGAAGGCTTAGGACCACAGGGAAGAGTCTCAAAGGAATGTGCTTTGAGTTGGAGCATAACGCCCCATTTGCAAACACTTTCCTGCCAGTGCCCTTTGTCACCTGTGGGACAGCAAGGGGGGAATCAGCTGGAGTTAGATGAGCCAGGTTAGAGTCTTGCTCTGCTGTGTGACCTCTTTGAGCCTCAATTTTCTGTGTGGGATAATACTTATTCCTTCTGCCTCAGAGATTATTAAAAGAGCTAAACAAGGTTAGTGATGATTGTTATTAGCTGTGGTCCTATCACCTTATGTCTAATTAGCCATGGAGGATGACCTCCTGTGGGGTATCAATGCTAAGGACCTCACCTAGAATCTCTCCACTGTAAACAACTTTGTGGAGTCTGAAATTCTACCATTAGTGATGTACTTGTTTGGATCTATCTTCATTCTTTATTAGTATGAATCCTTTGGGAGTGGTGATACCTTCAGTTTTATCAGGTTATCCCTTAGAGAAATGGTTCTTAATATTTCTGAAATTAAGACCAGACCTTCTTTGAGGGTCTGATGAAATCTATAGATGTTCTGTCCAGAAACATGCACAAATTTGGGGGGAGGCAGTGTCATAAATCAGCTTCCCTGCCTTGTCAGAGTACATTCTGTCAGGAGCTTGGCTACAATGGATATCTGCTCTTCATGCCTGCCCTGCATCCCCATCCTCTCTTTTTGGTAATAGCCTCTTACTTCCCCTTGGGGACCAATTGCAACAGAGAGTACCAATTTTCCCAAACACACTGGTGACTTCTCACTGTGAGCACTTGCCAGAGGGCTCTCTGTCCCCAGAAGCATGCTTAGCCCACGTGCACGGAGCAGGTAAGACGTGCTGGGGAGTTAATGTCCCCAGGAACAATCCTCAACTAAAGATAAATTGTGCAGTGGTGGGTAAATGCCCCACCTCCTCAGCCCTCGGGTGTGACAACTTCAAACCTGCTTCCACACAGTCTCCCAAGGGCCTCGGTGGAGCTGAGCCCCAGTTGCCCATCATGTAACCTGCCTGTTAATGCACTTCAATTGTTTCTCCCTGTCTCCGTTTCCCATGCCCCTAATGATGCTTTCTGGGACCACCTCCCAATTAAAACACCTGCACTCAGACCCTTGTCTCAGGGTCTTTGGGGGAACCCAGCCAAAGAATTCACTTGTTCACCATCCTTTGTTCATGCATTTCAGGTGGAGCTGACTCAAGGCAGGGGCTAGGGTCATCCCTGTGACTTCTGCTGATAGCGTATGGAAAAGGGGACAGCCTTTTTCACTGGGGTCACTGGCCACAAAGACCAGGAAGGCCTGCAGCTACCAGATTCAGCCTCATCACCAAGTAGAGAAAGACCAAGGCCAAGAAGGCTGAGAGAAGGTGGGAGGGATGAAAGCACCCAGGTCCCAGCTCCGCAAGAAAGCACACCTACCCGTGGACCTTTCCATGACATGAGCTGATAAAACCCTTAGTTTGCTTACAATGCTGTGCTTCTCATGACTCCAGCGGAGGTGACTGTCTTCAAAGGACACCGGGAGTTTCTTGTGCTGTCTCACTGGGTCTGCCGCTTCCAAGGTGGCCGAGTGCACAAAAACCGCGACAGCCCAGCAGCCCCTGGAGAGAGAAGCACATTCTTCCTCGTCACCACTGAACAGTGCATCTCTGATCAAGACAAGAGAGGGCTCACCTCCCTGGATTGTGATTCTGTGGCCCTGGGCTTGCTGTCCCCCCGGACCTGTCTGTCTCCTCCCCAGTGGGTCCCCAGCCTAGAGAGCAGGGCAACTCTCCTTGTCTGCAGGCCTAGCGGTGGGAGCTCTATGGAGACAAAGTGGAGGTACTGCGGCCCAGGGCACTGGGCCTGGCTAGTTCGGGGCTAACCTGTGTCGGATCTGCATTGGCTGCCTCCACCTCCACCCTAACCCTCCTTTCCATTAGGGTATGAAGATAAAGAACTTAGCACCGTGCCCCGAACATAACGAGGCTTTAATAAGTGGTAGCTATTACTGCTGTTACTACAATATTGCTACTACTATTGTTATTTTCACTGCCCCTCTTTGGGTCAGGTCCTTAGCACCTTTGGATTTTGGCAACAGCTTCCTAAATTTATCTTGTCACCCCGGTATTCCCTCCTTTTCACATACAAATTCTGTACTGGGAGCCTTTGTCCCTCCCTGACTGGGCCCTATTCTTCCTTTCTAGCACTTGTTTCCTCATCCATCTTTCCCTGAATACACTGGCCCCTCAACTCTTGCTCATGCAGTTCTGCCTGCCTGGACTGTCTCTCATATCTTCCTGTCAAAATTCTGCCAGTTCTTCCAGGTAACATCAATAATCTTCCCCTCTGTGTTAGTCAGGTTGGCCTCAGTAACAAATAGCCCCCAGATCTCGGTGACATGTGGGTTCATAGGAAAGGGTTCTTTCTCACGTACGTCGTATGTTCATCACAGAGAACGATAGCCTCTGCTCCACGTCACCCTCACAGGAGACGCTGGCTGCAAGGCTCCATCATCTTGAAGGTATAGTCACTGGGTGTCGCCCATTCCACCCAGCTGGTGAGTGGAAGCCATGCGACATGGTCTCAGCCCCTTGCCTGTGACTGATTCAGGGACAAGGCTGGGCTAATGTCAGCCAGTGAGATGTGGGGAGAGGCTTGCTTGGGGATCACGGGAAAAGAACTTCAGTCTCACCAGACGGCCACACAAAGCTAGTCTGTTCGAGAACAAAGCCACGCCGCTCCCTAGCGGGCATTGCATTCATTTCCTGAGACTTCTGTAACAAATGACCACAAACCGGTGGCTTAGAAAAAATAGAAATGTATTCTCTTACAGTTCAGAGGCCAGAAGTCCAACATCAAGGCACTGGCAGGATTGGAAGGCTCTAGGGGAGAATCCTCCTTGCCTCTTCCAGCTTCCGGTGGCTCCAGCCGTTCCTTGGCTTGTGGCTGAATAATTCAGTCTGTGCCTCTGTCTTCACGTGGCCTTCTCCTCTGTGCCTAAGTCCTCTTCTGTCTGCTACAAGGATAATTGTCATTGGATTTAGGACTCAGCAGGCCAATCCAGGATGATCTCATCCCAAGATCCCTAACTTAATTACATCTGAAAAGACCCTTTTTCCAAATAAGGTCATATTCACAGGTTCTGGGGCATAGACATATCTTTTGGGGGGCCACCATTCACCCCATCCCAGCCATTTTCCAATCTGGAGGAAAGCCAGCCTGAGGACAACACTAACATGTGGGAGAGGGCAGAGCCAACAAATGGCAAAGAAACAAAGCCAGAGCCCTGATCGCTCTGTGCCTGAAGCTAACCCTACCTCTCTACTTCCTCCATGTGAGATAAGTTTCTTTGTTGTTCAAGGCAGAGTTTCTATTACTTGCATCCCTTGCAGCTTCGACCACCTGTGTGTGTCCCCATCCCTCGGGGATCTTGCTAGACATTCATCTGGACTCAGATTTCTCCTGCTAGTGGACCTTGTTTCTTCAGGTCTTGGGCATCTGCTGCACAGCACACACTGTTTCCTGGGGGTAATTCTGTCCTTTTCATGTCTCTCGGGTTTCCCACCCTCCCCTGTTTGTGTCACTCTGGCTGAATTATACACGCAGCTTTAATTGATCAGCCAGTAACTTTTCCTTCATTGAGACCATCAATGTAATCAGGCACCCACTTCTGCTCAGCTCGCCTCCGCCAGCAGCAGCCCGGTCCTGGCCCCTCGCCCCTCCTGTTTGTGGCTCCCATTCATCACACCTTTGTTTATAGCCTTTCAGCGTAACCCCATCCCAGAGATGTTCCCTGTCCATGCCAATTTAAATTAATTTTGCCAGTCAGATTTCATGAGACACTGAATCAAAAGCTTTTCTAAAAATCAAAAAGCACTAAATCTTCAGTGGACACTCTTCCCACTAATATTACAAATTAGTTAGAATAAAAAAAGGGTTATGGTTTCCCGGCATGACTTCTGCGTAAACCTGCCAGCACAGTTTATGGCTCAGGCCTCTGTTGCCCTCCAGCTGCTTACTGGATTTTCTACTCATAAAACTTATCGTAAATTTTTAATCATAAAATTTGTTCTGTGGCTTGCCTACAAACGGAACTTACGGCTTCCCTGGGGGGGGGGGGGGAATTGCTGGAATCGGTTTTCTTCCTGTTTTTCAAGCCCAGTCCCATGTTCTTCCTCTCTACACCATCTCCCATGGTTCACTCTCTTTTTGAAAGTAAATGTCAAGAGTTCCTTAAGTTCATTAGCTAATTCTGGCCAGACCTTTAGTTTATGTGCTCTGATTTATGCATCTTCCTAGATTTAATTTTTCTAAGTGACCCTTTACCTGTTTTTTATTGTGACTTACTAATTGCACCCATTTCCTAACTTTATTTTTCTTATTAAAGACAGATTTTAGGGCTTCCCTGGTGGCTCAGTGGTTGAGAGTCCGCCTGCCGATGCAGGGGACACGGGTTCGTGCCCCGGTCCAGGAGGATCCCATGTGCCGCAGAGCGGCTAGGCCGGTGAGCCATGGCCGCTGAGTCTGTGCATCCGGAGCCTGTGCTCCGCAATGGGAGAGGCCACAGCAGTGAGAGGCCCGCGTACCGCAAAAAAAAGGACAGATTTTAATAGGTGGTTCATTTCTCAGTCACTTAAGGGTCCTGATTAATTTCACTCACCTCCCAGTCATTCAGGAAAGGATCACCTTTCTTGCTAATATTTCTTTGTCCCTGACGGGACAGGTCTGGAGTTTGTACTTAAGTGGCAAGTAGATGCCTGGGTACAGGCACGGGGGTCTGGTTCAAATTCTGCCTCCACCACTTCTAGGTTACAGGATGTTACTTGAATTCCTCGTGTCTAGTTTCCTCATCAATCAAAGGAGGACAGCGGAATCTACTCTAAAACCTCATGGTGGGACTCAGTGAGACAGTGCAAGTAGGCTAGTTCCTGGCACATAGTAAGTGCTTAGTAAACGCTAACTGTGCTTTTTGGGAGAGGCGCTTTTCCATCCAGATAGTCTCATCTAATTCATTCTTTTCTAAGCAACTTCTGTTTCTAGTATTCTGCCAGGTTGAAGAGGGGGTGGTTACAGAGCTAAATACTATGACCTTGCTTCCAATCCAGGTTCTTTTCTTGATAGCACGCTACTTACCTCCTAGCTCCCAAAGCCTTAGTTCTAAGCCTTCCAGCTGAGGAGAATTCCAGGACAAAGAGACAACTTTGAACTCTTGAGCCCATGGGAGCCCACCCACCCTATCCTTCATGGGCACCAAGCTGGTGTACATTCTTGAGTCCACTGACCCTCTAAGCCAGGGCTTCTCAACCTTGGCTGCACTCTAGAATCACCTGGGGAATTTAAAAGAATCCTGATGCTCAGAGCATATCCCAGACCCAAACAATCAGAATCTCTGGGTTGGGACCCAGGCCTTGGTATTTCTGAAAGCTTTCCGGGCAATGCCAACATGCAGCCACAGCTGAAAAACTCTCTCACACTAGTGCTCTCAAGCTCTGGAGTAAATCAGAATCACCTGGAAGACTTGTTAAACCTCAAATTGCCGGGTCCATCCCAGGTTTTCAGTAGTTCTGGAATGGGGCCCAAGGATTACATATCTAATGAGTTCCCAGGCGCTGCCCCTGCTGGACCACACTTTGAGAACCGATGCTCTAGCTGGCCTCACTCAAGTCTCACCCAATCATGCAGATACTACTGGGCGCCCAAAACACTGTGCATCTCCCTTCTGTGTCACCCCTCCCTCATGAGAGCCCTCCCCCCATAGCTCCATACAGATCCTGTACGTGCAGGAAGAGAGGACTTTAATAAAATAGGAGACATGAGGAAATTCGGCCTCAGATAAATAGGATTGATTATGAAATGAAAGGGCAGAGGGCAGAAGAGTTAATTAACTTGAATGTCTGTGTCACTTATTTAATATATCCCTTCAGTAGTAAGAGGTGATTTTCATCCTGTGACCGGCAGCTTTGGTCACAGCCGAGGGAGACAGGCCACTTTGGAAAAACCTGCTCTCAATCAGATCTGCCACTTCTGACTGTGGGATTGTGGCCAAGCTGCTAACGGCTCAGTTTCCCACTCTGAAAACAGGGCTATAATGATACTTGCTTCTGGTAGAGTCGTAAGGCTGAGATTAAGTAACATTTGAAAGCGCCTATTCAATAAATGGTAGCTATCATTATTACTGCTATTACTCCCATATGATTATTCTTGGCTTTGCTGCTGTCAGTGCCCCTTAGGTAAAGATTCTCAGCAACGAATTATGCTTACAGTTTAGTGTAGGGAACCTTTCTCTCGTCTGATTAGCCAGGGCACTTCTATTGGTTAACAACAGCTGCTGTGTTTACCAAGGAAACTCAGGACCCGATTCTGTGACGTTTTGACAATCGTCTTTGGACAAAGTTCTCTGGTATAAGTCTGTCACCCTTCTTTACTTACCTTGGTCTCATTCCTTACCACTAGCTAATTTTGTCTCCCCACTGGCTTCTCAGATCCCCCAAAAGAAGTCTTGCAATTCTCTGCTGTGTCTCACTGGATGGCCACTCAGTCATGTTTGATGGTGGATGGATGTGACATCTAAATGAATATGAATGACCTAAAGTCCTGCGGAGCAATGAGTGATTTAAAAGCAATAAATTATTAAATGCCCAGAAAACACAAGGAGTCTGGGTCTCACTGGACTCATCTGTGAGATGGAATCAATTCTACTTTAACTAACATCCGACAAGAACAGGAAAGTCAATAGTGAAGAGAATAGAACATAGGGAATCCTGAGTTCAAATTCTAGATCTACCAGTTCCCTCCTTTCTTTCTTTTTATTGGGCAGGGTCTTCAACCTCACTAAGCCTTGAGTTCCTCAGGTGTAAAGTGAAATTAATGATGTCTCCATTGCAGGCTGCTGTGGCAAGAGGATATGACACGTGTGGGTACACCTGGCATAGAGCCTTTCCCCTTGGCTGTTCAAGTACTCTTGACTCTACCCTGCCTTGTAAAGATTTAGTTCCAGCCGCCCTGCAGCTTCTACGGACCCAGGCCTGGTGGGGGCGGGGACGGGATGGGCCGCAGAGGGGAGGCAAGACACCACAGCATTTAAGGAGGCCCCGACTCTCAGGGTTATGCAAGTGCATGGTCAGCCCCTGAGAGTCAGCGCCTCCTTATATGTTGCTCCCTAGATGCTTTGCTTGCAGCAACTTAGTCTCCACCTGGGTCTCCTGCATGACTTTTTGTATCTCCGTACCCCATACACAATTTAATTTAAATGACCAACATGAAACTGGCTTGGAATCCCCTTTGGGGTTCTCAGAACTGCTGGAATCTGGGCTTCCCTGGTGGCGCAGTGGTTGAGAGTCCGCCTGCCGATGCAGGGGATACGGGTTCGTGCCCCAGTCCAGGAAGATCCCACATGCCTCGGAGCGGCTGGGCCCATGAGCCATGGACGCTGAGCCTGCGCGTCCACAACAGTGAGAGGCCCGTGTACCGCAAAAAAAAAAACCCCACAAAACCTGCTGGAATCTGTAGTTTTCAAATCTAATCAAAACAGATGGTGAAGCGCTGATGCTAGGTCAGTATGCAAAAGCCCTTGGGCGGTGGGGCTGGATCCCTGTCCCCGTGCAGCTGCTGGAGGACACATGCCGTGACTCCCAGACCCACCCGAACAGAGCTGGGCACCTTCCACAATCCATCCCCTACTTAGCTCATCAAGTCTGGACCTCTCTGACCTCCGTGAGGTAGGAAGGACAGTTAGGGTTCTCCCAGTTTAAGCAATTAGGAGGTGGGGGAATGAGTGATTCTCCTAAGGTGACAAAGCAGATTAGGTTCGAAGCACTGGCTAGACCAGTATTTCTCAAAGCAGAGTCCGAGGTCACCAGGGGTACTTGTCCAAGTCCAGATTTCTGGGCCTGGGCGATACCCTAGACCTCCCAATTCGGTCTCTGGAGGTGGGGTTGGAATGGGTAGAGAAGCTTGTGGAGGTCCTAACTCCTCTGACTTCTGTGTTTTGGTCCCATGTCAGCCATCACACCACATATCTGAGTGTCCAGGAGGGAGTGACGCTTCAACCCACGTGTAGCACGTGTGTGTGCCATGGTGCTGCTTGGTATAGAGTTAAGTTCGTTGCTCGTAGTAGCCAAGCATTCATTTTCACAGTATTGGGAAAAATATATAACTGTCACTTCAAGCACATAAGTTCATGAATTTTTGCTTAGGGTAAAGTTAAGTTTTGAAATCAATTTAAAGTTGATTTTAAGAAAAGACGGCACATGTGGTACTGCAATATGACAACAATCGTGAAAGTGATACAACAATGATTACAGTTTTGGAAACACAACTTTGGGCGATTCTATGTCAGGAGCAGAAGTGAAGCTGGGAGGCAGGACTGCTTCTACAGGGATTTTTAGCGCCCTGCACAGAGACTCTACCTCTGTGCGTCAAACACCGCCAGCAGCCCATAAACAGCATGATAACTATTTACAGCGACCATTGTCATCATGCCAGGTGCCCGGGGACTGTAAAGCTCTCCTCTTAGGGACAATCCATAACCCTTTCCAACAGGTGGTCGGAACCCTAGACTCAAACTCCACCCAGGTCTGAAGACCAGGAAGCAGGCAGAGGATGGTCCCCTATGGGGCAACTTCCAGAGGGCTGAGACCTGCATCCTTCTCACATCTTCCGCAGGCTTTCCCAGCGCCAGTGCTACCTGAGGCGGCTTTTCCCTCCCCTTCCCAAGGGACCACTGCAGAGGGCCTGGTCGGCAGGGGTTTGGGGTTTGGGGAGGGGCTTTGTGCAAGTAAGAGATGACAGAGAGAGGGGAAGAGAGCAAGAGAATGGGGGTGGGGAGGGGAGAGACTGGAGGAGAAAGAAGAAAGGAAAAGTGGGGGAAAAAAGGCATTTGTAAAATTAAATGGCAAGGCCCCATCAGATGGTGTTGGGCAAGGAAAGCATGTTACAGGCAGGAATAATTGGTAATCGGAGCTGATGTGAAGAAGGGATGATTTATGGGAGCATGCAGACAGGGGTGGAATAATTTTTGGAGCAGAACGGGGAACTTACTGAACGCCTGAAACTCAGCTACTTATCCGCTCGTTCTTGTGATGAATTAGCTCTTGTTTAAAGTAACCGTGGCTCCATTCTTCATCCTGATTACTACACTTGATATCTTTCTCTCCCTCTGTTTCCCGCTGACCACTGCCCCCTTACCAGGTTCTGGGTGCAGAGGCACTGGGTTTGTAGAAACTCGTCACCCCTCCTTCTTTTACCCCCACGCCACCCCCATAGCAATATTAACTCTAAATGGCCAAGTCTAAAATCCAGCCACTTGCAATATTACAGAGATTAGGAATGTGCAGAATTAGCAAAGACCTCAGATGCAAGGCTGGCCTGCTTGTGCGTCCTAAATGATGGCGATTCCTCTGCTATCTGATGTGGGAAGTCTCTCTCCTGGCCCGTCTACTGTCCTTAAAAGTGTGAAGTCCCGAGCACACTTCCCACCTGGCTGGAGCACTCCTTTTGGAGATGGAAAGTCTTTTGAGGACCCCGGCAAGCCTCATGAGAGACAAATCAAGACGAACAATGTCCTATACCATGTACCCTTCCTCGCCAACATTTTAAAAAATCAGTTTAGGGGCTTCCCTGGTGGCGCAGTGGTTAAGAATCCGCCTGCCCATGCAGGGGACACGGGTTCGAGCCCTGGTCCGGGAAGATCCCACATGCCGCGGAGCAACTAAGCCCGCGTGCCACAACTACAGAAGCCCATGTGCCTAGAGCCTCTCTCCGCAATAAGAGAAGCCACTGCAATGAGAAGACCGTGCACCGCAACAAAGAGTAGCCCCCGCTCACCACAACCAGAGAAAGCCCGTGCACAGCAACGAAGACCCAACGCAGCCAAAGATAAAAGTAATTAAAATAAATGCATTTATTTTTAAAAAAATCAGTTTAAAATTGATATTGTGCAGAAAGAAGCAGAAAAGAAGCAGTTCTAGGAACAGGTGTAGGTATACCAGTATCACGTTTTTATTATTTAAACTTTTTTTGTTCTTGAATAAATATACAACCCTTAAAGATTTAGCTTCCCATGTGGTCCAGGCTCAACACAAATTTCCATTGGAGAAAAAAGCCAGTCTGACAAAACAGTGATTCATACCAGTTAAATATTTATAGCAGTTGCTTGTGAAAATAACAAAGGGAAAATATTTATCTGATGCTCGGAAAACATTTCTAAGGTGCTCTTGACATCTTTTTCCCTCCGCAACTATCAACTCTACCCGAGAAGTTCTTGACGCTCCTGCGTGTGGCCCCAGGTCAGGTTGCTGCCACGCCCAAGCAGGCTATGCCAGGCAGTGGCCCAGCTCTCTGCTTCTCGTCACTGCCACCCAGCCCTCAAACGCGGCTGCCTCTATTTTCTCTCCCGTTAGTAACTGGACCCCCTCCTCCTCCTCACCACCGGGCCTCACCGTCCCCTCGGTCTCTGCCTTTACCTGCCGCTGGCACCTTTCTTGCCTTCCTTTGGTGGTTCTATCTCAAGTCTGTCGGGATCTTTCCTTTCCCAGCAGACCCCTGGTTCTGTCGGCTTCTGTTCCAAAGTGCCCTCAGCACCGGGGCCTCACAGCCGCTGTCTTCTCTGATTTCTTGACTCCTGCAGCACCTGGGCCCTCAGGTACCTGCACACTCCCTACCTCCAGTTGCCTTTTGGCTCCTGACTCTGGCTTCCATCTTTAAATCCAGCTTCCTGGGGCTCCCTGGAGCTCAAGTCTATGCCTGTTGGTTTGTTCGGCAATGTTTGCTCACATCCAGACTCCAGCTCTCCTGGCTCTGGGTTCCCTCCCCGCCTGGATGATTTCCCGCGGCCTTGGAGGGACACGGGATAGGAGAGGAGACCAGTGTGGCACAGTAGAGAAAAGCTTTGGGTTTGGAATTAGGACACTTAGCATCCAGTCCCAGCTCTGCCACTGATTCTAGGCAGTGGGTTTCCCTCTTTGGGGGATAAAGAAATGAAGTTTCCTCCTGTAGAAATAAAGAGATGGACTAGCTAGTCACGAAGGTCCTTTCCAGTGTCATGGTTAAGAGCATGTGGTCTAGAGTCAGGCTCAGGGTCAAACCCCATTTCTGCCCCTCACTGTTGATCTCTCTGAGCCTCTGTAAAACCGATTTCCTGGGGTTTTATGAGGATTAAATGAGAGACTGAATACAAAGTACTGATCACAGCACCTGGCACTCCGTGAACTCAGCGTTAGCTGCTGATATGATGACGTTAATAATGATGATGACTTACTATCACTCTGTCATTGAGCTAATCTCGGAAGGCTTTCCTTTTCACTTTGGTTTACACAATCAACTCTTTAGAGCGGCACCTCTGTCCTTATTCTGCTTCATCACACTTGTTGAATAAGACCCACTCTCAGACAGCAGCAACTCTCAATTCAGCCAGCAGGGATATCAGAATCGCACGAAGGGAAGAGGAAACAGCCCCCAATAGCAGCTGAGAATCACTCCTGCTTCCCCTATAAAAAAACATCCATCAGAAAGGAGCTGGTTCAGCCTGACGACTGAATCCTCAGCGTAGCCAAACAGGTCCGACACTCTGGGAGATGCCCAGGTTCATCCACCCTCCAGGCCAAGGGGTCCTTCCTGGGCTTTGGGAAGCAAGGTTGGGTGCAGGGCAGGGTGGGGCTGGTCCTGGCCAGCAGAGAATGGAATCAGGAAACTGGAAAGACAGCAAGCAGGGCTGACGCCCAAACTGAGAAGCAGTTAGATGGTCCCACCTGAGTTCAGGAGGCTGGCTAGAGAGATGGAGCCTGGAGAGCTGCTGGCTGGGCTTGTAGAGCATGACTGTGACAATATACCTCATCCCAGGCCTCCTCCAGTCCCCACCAGTGCCGCATTCCGGACCACCTCCCGGACTGAGTGGAAAGCTGGGCTCAGAGGGAGTACGTGCCCTGTGGTGACCTCCCCCCTTCTCCTCCAGCTGGTTGGTGGGGTCCCGGCATGTCTGGTCATTAGGCAGAAATTCCAGAAAGAAGACACTCATCTGGCTCCTTCAGCAGCAGTGGGGACTTGAGCACCCAGTTTCTATCCAGCAACAAAGGTCACTTTCCTTTTTGCTGGAGGTCATCTTACCTGGCTGGGGCTTGAAAATGGGCGGTTCCCCTGAGCTGAGCTCGCAGCCTTTGATTCCTAGAAAGCAGAGCTGATTGTACCCCTCGGGCCCAGTGCGACTCAGCAAGCTCGCACTTCCCCACCTGGGACTCAAAATTCACTTCAGTCCTCCAGGCATCCGTTCCACAGATGGTTACTGAGCACCGGTTATGTGTCAAGCACTTGATAGGAGCTGGAGCTGACTCAGATCCAGGGTTGGAAAGCCAGTGAGCTAACCTACCCTTGGAGACAAAAACCACCCAGAGCACTTGCTGCTCCCCTCTGGGGACAGTAAGCCAATTCCATTAGCTGTGAGCGCTGGAGAGCAGCAAAGGGGCCGTTCTGTTCATTACTGTCGAGTCAGCGATTAGCACAGTGCCTGGAAACGAGAAGGCACTCTGGAGGGGATGCTTCTTCCAAAAGGGTTTGTGGATAGATGGTCCCCAAGTGCCCCAAACCAGATGGCCCACATTTGCAGCTGTTCCTCTCCAGGGTCGCGTGTCAATTCACACGCGCCCATAGATGCCAAGCCAGTCCTGATGTGACCCTTTGTAACAGCGACCCCGAGAGTTTGGATGATGGTGATGATGGTGATGATGGTGATGATGATGATGATGGTGATGTTCCTACTCCAGCTGAGGAAATCGAGACTCAGAGAATTTAAATGACTTGCCCACCGTCAAACCCAGCTTCCAAAGGCTGTCTTCTCAACTGTCAACACAGGGGACGCTATTGAGGAGTTTGGGGTGAGGGTGTGGAGGTTGGAAAAGGAGAGGGAAGGGCAGGAGGAAGAGTTATTACCAGTTTGGGAACTCCACAGCAGGAGGCGGGGCTTCCAGCCTAGACTCAGGAAGAACCTTCGGTGTGTGTGTTTTTGAGAGGGGGCTTCAGGGTGAAGACCTCCGAGCCCTCATCCCTTCGCCGAACAGTCATTCAGCAACTCTGATTGGCTGCCAGCTGGCGCAATGGGGTGGAGGAGGGGTGGGGGTGGGCAAGGTGGAGCCGGGCACTAGCTCTGTGGATTTCCTCCCAGGTGACTGCAAACTGGTTGAGACGGGCTTACAGTAGAGTTCAGGTCCGCCAGGCGGGACCGAGGTGGGGCCACGGACCCATGCTGTGATTGTTCAGTAACCAAACTTCCCTCTTCCCCAGGAGTCCCTGCCTCTTGTAAGGTGAACTGCAGATCTTTAAGTTAATAATTAACTTGTCACAAGCTCATCAATGCCCCATCAAGGGAGTGGCAGAGAGAGAGGGAGGGGAGGCGGGGGAAGGGAAGGGAACCCAGCCCACACCCCAGCCAGCTGTAGCTCCTGTTCACCTGGCCCATAATAAATAGGATGAAAGGCGCTCCTGATAAATGCCCGTGTCAGGGAGAGATTTTACCTTCACTCAGAAACAATGTAATATCTTGGCTATTACCCCAAATAATTCATCAATGTGTAATAGCTTTGTGCAGACCTCAGATAGGAGGGGAGCTGCGCTATCAGAGATGGATGTAGCCTACCTTCGGCTTTTAATTTTTAATGCTCGCAGCCAGCTTTGCATTAAAGGCCAGGTGTCATATAAAGACTTAATGTAAGAGGAGAGTTCATGAATTCTAATCAAGGGAGGCGCACTCCCTGGCTGGCTGCTGTCACCTCCCGCTGTTCTTATTGATCTTGTGTTTTCTCGCCTCCAGTTCTTCTGGCTTTTCTGTCTCCCCTTCCCCCCCTCCACCTCACTCCACCCCATCCCTCTTCACCCTCCCCACCCTGCCGACCTTCCCCACCCCACCCTGGGCTTTCCCCTTCCCAAGTCTCAGCCTTTTCTCCCCCCAGATGAGGGGGCGTGTCTCGGGCTGGGCCAGGGCAGCGAAGATTCTATAATATCTGGACTAGCTCGCAGGATGGCAGAACTCTTTTCCCATTCATCCCATTTTTTATTTATTTATTCATTTCTTTTTCATTCAGTTATCCAAAAAGTAGTTTTGAATACCCACGAGGGGCCAACTCTATGCTTGGCCCCGTGGACAAGGTTAGAGACAAGCAAAGTGGTTTCTGCCCCTTAGAGGGGTGTATAACCTTGCTGGCAAGAGGCTCCCACTGCCAACGTACACGTGTACGTGAGACTTGAGACCGTTACGTGAGATTCAAAGGAAACGCTCAAACGTCGTATCCTCAGTGAGGCCTTCCCTGACCGTCTTTTAAAATTCGTGCACCTAAGCGTGCACACAGACACGCCTGTCCAGCATTCATCGTGCCCGTCTGCACTCTCCTCCAGCGCGCTAACCACCTTCCCCCGCGCTTTGTAAATTGCGTTTATTTTGCTTACGATCTTGTAGCAGGAAGACAAATCTGACTACAGGTTGGATCGGTTTCTTTTACTTTAACCTTTGCTTTCTGCTGCTTTTGTTCTCTAAAAGGATACTGTCTATACACAATGGCCTGCCTCGGGGAACCCTGCCCCTCTGCCGGAATGTAAAACCAAAGTGCCTTTGTTCAGGCAAACATCCCGACCCTGTCCACCAGTGGATGGCTATAAGAAAGAAGAAATGAACACATCCCCTCCCCGAGGCTGGCCGTTCCAGGGGATATTTGCAAAACTTCTGGCCTTTTTACTTTACTTCCTCATCTCCTTCCCCTCTCTGTGCTATAAAAGAAACTGGCCTCCAAGCCCTGATGAAATGGTTATTTTGAGACTTTAGTCGGCCATCTTCCCGAATAAAATCGTGATCCTTGCCTCAGCACCTCATCTCTGATTTGTTGACTTATTGGCCTGAGAGCAGAGCGAGCTTGGGCTTGTAACAATCTGTCTCCTCTTACAAGAGTGTAAGCTCCACGAGGACAGGAACTTTGGCTGTTTTGTTCACTGATATGTCCCTGGTGCATAGAACAGCGCCCGATAGAGAGTAGGTGCTCAGAAAATATTTACTGATGAATTAAGCGACCAAGAGTTGAGCTCAGAGAAGAAAAGTGGTGTCTGTGTGGTGGGAAGGGGAGGCTTCCAGCCCACGGTCACTCCAACTCTTCTGCCCAGTGCCTGTTCTCTGCCCTGGGGATCCTCCTTAAAATGCCCCTGTGGTTCCCCAGACAATCCGCCGCCCTTCCCGCCTGATCCCAGCCTGCCCCTTGGCTGGGCTCCTGGCCCTTCCCTCCGTGTGGCCCTCCACTGGCCCGACTCAGATGAAAGGTTGTCACAGGGTGGGGAGGGCATGGGCACCTGGCCGTGAGCTCCTCAAGGTGGGGGCCGGGCCTCTGCCTCTCTGAGCTCGGAGCACAGGTGCTGGCACGCAGCAGGTGCTCAATTCCAGGCAGGCCAGTTTTTAAGGAGAGATGCATTCCTGGAAAACCTCTCCTAATTTCAAACTCACAGAATTCAAGACCAATTTTCCTATAGAAATAAAGTTAAAAGCTGCATTATTTCAAATTTTGGACAAGCGAAACTTAACTCATATTGTTCGTATTGCCCAGTTTCCGATTTGCTTAAAATTGCAGCTGTGGGACTTCCCTGGTGGCGCAGTGGTTAAGAATCCGCCTGCCAACGCAGGGGACAAGGGTTCGAGCCCTGGTCCGGGAAGATCCCAAGTGCTGCGGAGCAACTAAGCCCATGCGCCACAACTACTGAGCCTGCGCTCTAGAGCCCACGCACCACAACTGCTGAGCCCACGCGCCACAACTACGGAAGCCTGCGAGCCTAGAGCTCGTACTCCGCAACGAGAAGCCACCGCAATGAGAAGCCCGTGTACCACAACGAAGAGTAGCCCCCGCTCGCCGCAACTAGAGAAAGCCGGCACACAGCAACAAAGACCCAACGCAGCCAAAAATAAATAAATAAATGTTCCTTTAAAAAAAAAATGCAGCTGTGTCGAATGTTAAGTCCAGAGGGGGCACATTCCTCCCCATTCTCATTTTGTTCCTGTTGCCTCTTGTGCCAAGGGGCCTCCTTCAACTGTTCCTATGGTCGAGGGTGCGGTTTCCTCCCTATAGTTCCCTTCTCATCCTCTAAGAAGACCCACTGCAAAAGTCTGCCTCCTCCACGAAGCCCTCAGGCACAGTGGGTCCCTCCCTCCTCCGAGCTCTCCAAGAATTTTGCTCCCGCCTTGTTGCCTTCTTCGCAGGCAGTTGAATTGTTAATGAGTTGCTAATGGGTCCTTCCCTACTAATCCTGAGTCAAGGCAGACCCTGTGTCTAAGCATCTCTTTAATCCTTGAATATGAATAAATGAATGATGAATGAATGAATGTGTGCACAGATATTCCCACAGATATTCCCCAAAGCTGAAGATGTAAACTTCCAAGATGAGTTCCTTAGAATCCTTTTTGGAGTTTCAAACAAACAAACAACAAACCACCCAGATTCCTGGACTCCACCCCAACCTTGCTTAGAAAGCCCCTGGGAGATTCTGATAGTCTGGCCGGTGGGAACCACCCACCTGTAACTGGACTCAAGTGGGGCACTTGTTAAAGGCACAGATCCTTGGGCCCCACCCTGAAATCTCTAGGGCGGGGCGTAAACGTTTAACAATCGCCTGCAGGGATTGGAGGACTCTCGGTGGCTAGGAAACACCTCCTGTGCTCTGACGCATCCCCCTCGAGGGCTTCAAAGTGAGACAACACTTCCTCCAGCCCTAGCCAGTCAGTGAGGCCCTTCAGAAGCCCCCAGTGATTTTCTGGTCCGGAAGGGACACTAGTGATCATTCTGTTCCAGGGTTTCTCAGCCTCGGTGCTATTGACGTCTGGGGTCGGATAATTCTCTGTTCCGAGGGTTCTCTTGTGTAGGGTAGGATGTTCAGCGGCATCCCTGACCTCTTCCCACTAGACGCCTGCAGCAACCCCTCCCTCCTCCAGATATGACAACCCCAAAATGTCTCCAAGACATTGCCAAATGTCCCCCGAGGGACAAAATCTTCCCTGGTTAGGAATCATTCCAGTTCTGCCTGGGGCTCAGAAAGGCTAAATTCTCTGCCAAAGAAAAGTGACACAGCTAAGATTTCAGAAAATCATCAGAGAGGCAAACTTTTACCTTACTCTCTAGGGGTCCTTTTGCCTGAGCATGAGAATTAAATTGACATAAGACTGATCAACAGAGAGAAAAGAATACAATGTTACTTAGTAAACATTTTATGTGACATGGGAGCCTTCATAAGGAAGGAAGACCCAAAGAAATGGCAAAACCTCCTTGCTTTTATATCAGGTTGAACAAAGAAGAAATATTTTAACAGGGTCTGGTTGTATAGAATTTTCTTGGTCTCAACTTTTTGTCCTCGGTGATAAGACTATTACTTTCCTTGGTAGAGGGAGAACATTTTTCATGTGGGAGTTTCATCTCCTGCTTTTAAGAAAAAGAAGGAAGGTCAAGAGTTTTCCTTATATTCGCTGTTTTTCAAGTGCTGTTAACTCAAAACAGTCAATATGCCAGAGAGGCATATTTTGGAATGGCATGTTCTGAGCTCCTTCCTAATCAAAAGTAAAAAGAGATTACGTGTAAGGGGAGGCATCACAACATTGTTTATAATGGCAAAAAGCTGGAAGCAGCCAAAGTGACTAAAAACCAGAGTGATTTTTTTCAAAATTTTTGGCACTTTGTAAGATGCAATATTAGGCAGCCATGAAAATACATAGAAAATGATTAAAGGTTAAATGAGAAAAATCAGTTTAAAGTGGGGTGAAGAGCGTGGTCTCAATATTATTTAAAATGTGAAAACAGAAGGACATAGTTTTTGTGCTATTTCACAATGGAAGCGTATTTAATTTTTTCCTGATAACACATTATTGTAGTAAAAAGTTAAAAGCATACAGAGAAAGTGAAAATTCTCCCTATACCCAAGCACAAGGCAAGACAAAAGCGTGAGGGCTCCCCAGGCCAAGTTAGAATTAATACAGGTTATGCTGGTAATCTTCAAGCACACCTTCAACAGAGATTCAGTGGGAATGAGGAGAAGCACGCTTACCGAACAACAACAAAATTTCTATATTTCTATTTCGAAATAAATCATTTATTGAAATGAAGAAAAATGTTTTGTTTTCAATTATGACATATTTGAAACATACAGAATATTATAGAAAACAATACAAATTCTTATGTACCTAATGTTAACTTATTTGCTTTAGAACTTTTAGTTTTTAAGGAATGTTGTAATGTTGTAGATATAGTATAAACCTTGCTCTCTTACCTTTTCTCTCCTACTTGTAGTCAAAAAAAATCAGTATATTGAAGGTGATGTAAATCACCCCTAAGCATGTCTTTACTATACATATGCAATAAACAATTTTGTCTTACAATTAAAAATTACAAATAGTATCAAATTGTTTTGATAGTCTCTTGCAACTTGCTTTTAAACCTTGTGTTTTTTTCATGTTTATAAATATATGGATTTTTTCATATTTATATATATATATGTGGATTCATTGATTTCATTAATTCATTGATTTCAACTGCTAACTAATATGACATTAAATCACTGAACTACAATTTATCTATTTTCCAACTGCTATTTCTGACAGCAACACATGAACTTCCTTATACAGATTTCCTTGTGTATTTGTGGGAGAGTTTTATTTCTAGGGGAGCACTTCTCAAACTTTTTGATCTCAGGAGTCCTTTAGAGTCTTAACAATTATTGAGGACCCTAAGAGCTTTTGTGTAAGAGTGTTATATCTATTAATAAGTATCAGAGCTACCAGTTTAGAAATTAAAACTGAGAATTTAAAAAATAGGTACTCATTAATTAATTTAAAACAATAGTAAACCATTACATGTTAATATAGATAACATATTTTTATGGGAAATAATGTTTTTCAAAATAAATATAGTAAGATGAGTAGCACTGTTTTTCTTTTTTTACAAGTCTAATATCTGTTGCACTACATGGTTTTGGTTGAAGTCTATAAAGGAAATTTGGCCTCGCATATATACATAGTTACAGAAAAGGGAGGAGTAATTTAGTAGCCTTTTCAGATAATTGTGGATACTGTTTGAAAATACACTAAAACTCAACAAACATCATTTCTTAAGGTCAGTTGCAATGTGAAATCTGAAACCGTATCAGTTAACTTTTTGTACATTAAAAGGCAATGATCTATCTTGTACTCTGAGTAGACCTTTTACTCGTGATTTTTGTAGCATAATATGTTGATCATTTGGAAAATATTGGTTCACCAAGTCCTGTAGATCTTCCAGATGTTGACACTTCGTCATACAATAGCAAGAATCTGTTAATATCACCTCTGATCTTATCACAAAAGTCTTTAAGTGTGGGAAGCTGTCACACTCATGGTGACAGACATAAGTTTCCTAAAATTTAAAAGTTCAAATCTTGACATTGGCAATAAATTTAAAGGTTCAAAAATTTATCCTTAATGTGAGAAGCTCACTTTATTTCTGAGAAAATATCTACCAAATAGCCAAGCCTGAATAAACATAGTTTTTTTGTTTGTTTTTGTTTTTTGGGGCCACGCCACGCAGCTTGCAGGGTCTTAGTTCCCCAACCAGGGATTGAACCCAGGGCCTGAGCAGTGAAAACAGTGAGTCCTAACCACTGGACCGCCAGGGGATTCCCCAAGTAACTGTAGTGTGTGAGTTGTGCTTTAAAGGAAAAATAGTGTTCCATGAAAAAACTGGCTAGCTCATCTTTCGACTCAAGATAGTTGCAGGTGTGATTTTCCTCCAGACGTCTGTACTTGTGTATTCAGCAGAAGGGCTTTATGTGCAATTCCCATTTCATCACACAGAATTTTAAAAAGACAAGGACTCTGGGGTCAAGGTTTTTAAAAATTAAAATTTTTACTGCTCTAAGTAGAACATTCTTCAGTGAAACTCTTTTCCCCCTACAAAGTGCATGGCAGTGCAGAATGCAATGATAGCTGGTGTACTTTGGGGCCACTGCGTTGATTCATGCTAAGGTACCAGCAGTCTCATCCACCATGGCTTTTGTACCATCAGCGCAAATGTTAACACAGCAAAAGAGACCAATAACATCTTAATATTATTCTGAAAAAAGTTTTGACCTTGCAGATCCCCTGGCAGCAGCTCAAAGATCCCTAGAGGTCTGGGATTATACTTAGAGAATTGCTACTTTAGGGTATCTAACCAGAAGCTGAATTGCTAGGTGGTTGGATGTACGCATCTCACCTTTACTTGTCACTCTCAAATCGCTCTTCGAGGTGGGTTTATTAACTTTACTCCCACCAGCAATGTGTAAGCATTCTCAGCTCTCCATATCTTGGTCATCACTTAGTGTAATCCAATTTATATTTCGCCAATCCAATGGGTATGAAATAGTATCTCATTTTTGCATTAACCACATCATGGCATTTCAAAGATATTTGGAATGTTTTTTCAAATCAGTTTTTTAATCACTCATACTTAGATGGTGTTTATTGCACTCACTAATAATTGAGGTAATTGACATGGATATAGATATAAAATATAAAGTCTCTTTCAACACACGTTTAAGAGGGTTTTTTTCTCGTTTTCATGTTGGCAAATATTTCCCACTTCTCTTCAATTTCCTTTTGCAATTTCCAAATGAGAGAGCTTCTGGGGAATGCTCATCTAGGGTTTTTAATCATTTATTTCCTGTAAACATTGCCAGCACATATGTGATTTGGTTTCAGAATTGCAGTTGATTACACTGCAGATTTGAGCCCACAGGTCTCAGGGCTGGTGATGCTGCCTATAGTAGTTCCTTGCACCTTACATGTATAAATGTTGAAACGCTCATCATGGGTTTGTAGATGCTGGTAAACTGACTGCGCTAGACTTAGTGAGAAATAGATCAATCTCTGACATAACAACTTTCAGGGGACCTTCCAGGATAAGTTTGACTGTATGTGATTTTTCCTTTACATGTTGATTTCACAAGCTAACCCACATGGAAGAAGCAAGGCCATTCTAAGCAGTCCTGTGTGGGAGCCTGAATTAACAGGCATCAAGTTTCTCGTCTATTTCAGTAAATTCTTTGGTTTGGGTTCTCAGCATTTGTTCATCTAAACTGTGCGTTGGCAAACTTCTCCATAAAAATCCAGATATTAGATATCTTAGGCTGTGTGAGCCACAGAGTCTCTGTTGCGACTACCCCACTCTGTGGAGTAGGGCAAAACAGCCACAGATGATAGGTAAACCGATGGTGTGGCTGTGTTCCAATAAAACTTTATTTACAAAGAGCAGGATAAAACTGTAGCTTGCTGACTCCTGGTCTAGACTGCCTCTTCATCTGGTTCTCTGGACAAAACTTTTGCTAATCCTTTAGTGTCTATGCTTCTCGTATGACAGTCTGTAGTTTACTTTTCATATAAGTGTGCCTGTGTATGTTGTTGAATCTTTAATTTAAAAAAAAAAGTAAATACAACAAGTTGAAAATGAAAAGAACGTGGATAATAAATAAGAACATAAATAGTCTGAGAGAACTTAAAAAACAAAAACCAAACCCATCCAGAGTTTCAAGGCTAATCTCTCTCTCCCTCTCTCTCTCTCTCTCTCTCTTTTATTTTCTTTCCACACCACATGGCATGTGGGATCTTAGCTTCCCGACCAGGGATCTAACCCATGCCCCCTGCAGTGGAAGCGTGGAGTCTTAACCACTGGAGCACCAGGGAATTCCCAAGGCTAATCTCTCTTAAAGTCAACTGATTATGGAGTTTAATCACATCTACACAATATCATCACAGCAAAGCCTACATTAGAGTTCTATGGAGTAACTTGGGACTATAGCCTAGCCAAGTTGACACATCAGAAAAAACATCACAGATACCAAACCCCAAGGCTTCCCGTGGAGCCTGACGTTATTTGCTTCAGACCACATGGCCATGAGCATCTGTGCACACAAGCAGGGAAGATCATCTTGAGTTTGGTTCCTTAAGTTCAGACAGGCTGGACAGACAACTTAGCTTATAGATCAATGCATAGTGAGTTGGCTTGAAAGAAACCTTGGAGGCCTTCAGGGCCTAGAAGAGGGAGTGTGCCCTGCTCAGCTAGGACAAGCCCTTGGGGCCCCTGAGGCTCTGCTTTGGATTCACTAGTGCTTTCCAAACTGTGGGTCACAACCCACGTGTGGACCATAAAATCAATCCAGGGGTGGTTGATCCACACTTTTTTTTTTTTTAAATGAAAAGGAATAAAATAGATGATGGTAGAGTGCATCACACATAATAAAGATAAGTGTTCCAGGGGTGTGTGTGTGTGTGTGTGTGTGTGTGTGTGTCTTTTCCCATAGCACTGACATACTGACAGGCATAAAATGTCATGTATTATATGATTCTTTTTATATGAAATATACAGAACAGGCAAATCTATGGAATCAGAAAGTAAATTTGTGGCTGCCAGGGGCTGGGGGAAGGGGAGAATGGGGAGTGATTACTTAAAGGATAAGATGTCCTTCTGGGGTGATGAGCGTTTCGTAGCTGGAATGAGGTGGTAGTTGCACCACACTGAATGCACTACATGCTGCTGGATTGTACATTTTAAAATGGTCAGTTGTATGTGATATGAATGTCACCTCAATTACTAATAAAAAAAGAAAGAAAGAATCTTAAGTGATACTTGGGGAGGGGAGAGGGAGGCTTCTGTCCTTCCCATGTGCCCTAGGGCTTCCCCCCGCTGACCAAAGACTCCATCCTTGAAGAGTCCTGACTCCACTCCAGCCAAAATGCGACAATAGAAGGTCCTGTTTGCAGAGAAAGAGAACAGGCTTCACCCCCCTCTCGCAGCTCCTGGCACCCTGGGCCTCTGGTCTGGCTGTGTGCCAGCCAGAGCCCTCTGCCCCCATGGGTGGGTGGTACAGCCCTAGAGTGGTTGATAGGCTGCATAGCCCTGAGCTCAGCAAAGGTCCCCGAGGTTCCTCTGATCTCCTTCCGAGGTCAGGCCCCCAGGGGAGGCGCCTCCCGGGTCCCCGCTGGTGACCAGTGGTCTCAGCTCCTCTATTCAGGGTCTCTGGCTGTTGAGTCTGTGGCTAACACGGTGATTCTAAGTGCCGTGTACTACAAATTAATTCATTCCTTTAGGCCTTGCTGTTCTGTAACTGGCTGTCACAGCGATCGCCCCGGGAGCTAATTGAGAGTTGCGATCCGTGGCAGTATTTCCATTAGGGGCATAATGACAGAAGCCGCCGTGCACACACAGATACACATGGAAGCAAAAAACATAGGTACACGTACACTCATGGAAGCTAAACACACACACACACACACACACACAGAGCTGATTAGCCCCAGTTCATTAGCACAGGGACCACTGGGCTGCCCATATTTTAGGAGCCTCTGGGTGAGGATCAAGCCCCTATGACCATGGGACACTGTGGGTGGACCCAAGGCCACTGCCAAGAACACAAGGGCCCTGCTCCACGGCACCGCCCCTCTGCTGTGTCCCGTGTCAAGGCTCCCCAGTGGGCCACGGGGACCTGGGCTCCTCGTTGGCTTCCTCTGACCAGGGGGAGGGGCCGGCAGTGACCACGGCAGACACTCTGAGTGTGTGTGCACAGGCACGTGGTGGCGGTTGGGGTGGATGGACGACGGGATCAATGGTTCTCACTCCAACCAAAGTTCACTGGCGGCCTCTTCGTGGCAGGGAGTGCAGATGCGTGAATGCATGGATTCCTTCAAAAAGTCCTTATTTGGCTGTGAGCCAGGCACCATCCTGGGCACTCAGGGGTTGTCCTAGGTTGGATCTAGGCCCCTCCCCACCCCCCAAGCAGAGCCTAAGATGTGAGCAAGGGGGTTTTGGGGACACAATCCCAGGAAGCCCCGTTGGGGAGTGGGGAGTGAAACTAGGAAGGGAAGGGAGGGGATTTGAGAGCAGCAATGAGCAACTCACCACTGCATGGCTGGGATTGGAGAGAGTATGCACAGTTGTTCCAGGAGCCCCGCATTTACCCTCAGCTCCCAGTGATCAAAAGCGAGGGCTGAGGGGTGCCCCCAGGGGCCTTAGCTCCCTGGCGCTCCCAGTCTAACCCTTGAGCAGACCAAGCGTGCTTCCCTGCCAAGCAAGTCCTCAGGGTCACAGGTACTTGCAGTGAGTACCTGCAGGGTGAGTACATACAGGGCGAGTGCAGACGGGGTGCAGGGGAGAGGGATGAGTGCAGAGGGGACAGCTGAGTGCAGAAAGGAGGGGTGAGTACGGAGGGGAGATTATTAGTGCAGACGGGAGGTGAGTGCAGAGGAAATGTGGGCCACAGCAGTAGTCTTTTTTCTCAGTGGTGCGCAAGGCAGACCCAGTCCCTTTGTTTTTTTTTTGTTTTTTTTTGCCTCTCACAGTTGTGGCCTCTTCCGTTGCGGAGCACAGGCTTCGGACGCGCAGGCTCAGCGGCCGTGGCTCTCGGGCCCAGCCGCTCCACGGCACGTGGGATCCTCCCAGACCGGGGCACAAACCCGCGCCCCCTGCATCTGCAGGCGGACTCCCAACCACTGCGCCACCAGGGAAGCCCTAAGGAGCTTATTTCTAATGAACAAGACCAGGAAGTCAAGTTCAGGAGTCAGGACTCAGTGGCTCAGAGCTGAGCTCTGGCACCCAGTGGAGGAGGGTAGAGGATGTTCTAGCCGTGAGCTCTTCCTCCTGCTGGTGCTCCTCACGGCTCCACCCAGGGGCCTCTATTTCTTACCCTATATCATCTCCTTCAGCCAATCCCCTGCACCCAAAGCTTCAGTTGCCCTGGTAGGCAAGTGACCCCCCCACCTCAGATAACTCTAGTCTGGCCTCTCCTCCAAGTCCCAGTGCTGTGTGTCCAGCTCCCTATCTGACATCTCCACTTGGAAGTTGTGAGGGCACGATACACTAAAGAAGGATAAGACCAGCTCATCATCTCCCCTCCTTCTCAGACACTGGTCACCTTTAATGTTCCCCATTCAGAGTGTGGCAGCCATTGCATTTCTCAGGCTAGAAGCCTAGGATCCAGTCTGGACACCTCCTTTCCCGCATCACTGATGGCCAATCAACACCAAGTCCTATGGATTTTTCCCTCCCGATGCCACCTGTTCTATCTCCACTGCCACCACCTTAATCTAAGCCACTCCCCAGGGAACACAAGATGGGCACTCAGAAAAATCTGCTGATGGAGGCAGGATGCAGACGGGCTTGCACTTCTACGAAGGCTCTCGAGACTATCTACTCTGCCAGGGTGCTGCAGTGACACTCTGGGAGCGTGCCATCCGCTTCTGAATCTGCATGGTTCCAAAGATAAATAAAAAGAAATATTTTCCAAAACTAGATAAATTATAAAACCCAGGCAAGGAGTCTGATAGATCCATTCTATTTTTTTTTTTTAAGATTTTTTGATGTGGTCCATTTTTTTTTTAAGTCTTTAGTGAATTTGTTACAATACTGCTTCTGTTCTTTTTATGTTTTGGTTTTTTGGCCCCGAGGCATGTGGGACCTTAACTCCCTGACCAGGGATTGAACCCGCACCCCCCGCATTGGAAGGCGAAGTCTCAACCACTGGACCGCCAGTGAAGTCCCTGATAGACCCATTCTAGATTAATTGCAATTAATATCCTTCCTTTACTAGCGAGAGAAAATATGACCCAAACTCATGACTTAAGCAAGGGGGAGAGGTGGTGGTGGATTTAATGGCTCAGATAACTAAAAAGGCCAGTAGTAGAGCTTCAGGCGCAGCTTGATCTGGGCACTATTGATACCATCAGAACCCAATTTCTCTCTGCTCGTCTCTTGACTCCACTTTTTCTATATTAGTTCCATTCTTGGAGAAGTCCTGACCTCACATGGCAAAATGGCTGCCAGAGGTCCAGTCCATAGCCTTGTGGGTTCCAAACCAGAAGAAAGAATTCTCCCTTCCTGTACGAGTTCTGGGAATCACTGTAATTGCATTAATTTGGAAAATGTGCCCATCCTGAACCAACCTTTGAGACCAGAGGTATTTAATATGCTGATTGACCAGGCTCTGAAGTCTTGGACAGGGCCCTGTATACCCTGAGAGTAAGGGAGATGGATCCCCAAAAGTGAATCTGAGTGCTGTTTACTCAAAGAAGGGGAATGGAAGCCAAGGGCAGAGGCCACAGACAACAAATCCTCACTATTAATACACACCCAGAATAAGAGGATGTGTTGCCCAGGGCCAGGAGGACCCTTGGATGGAAGGTTGGGGAGGTCAGTCACCGTGAGCCACTAACTATGTGCAGCAGCCACTTGACCAGAGCTCTGGGTCTGCCTCGCTTGATCCAGAGTCCACTGCACAGGTAAGGCCACACCCTGCAGGTATGTGATGCAGGTGTAAGGGTGGGGGTGGGGGAAGCAGAGATTTGGGTCCTTCTTCTTTCTCCAGGATCCCGTTTACGGATCATAGTGCCTCTCACTTGGTGCTCTGGGTTGAACAATGTCTCCCAAAATGCATATCCACCTGGAACCTCAGAATGTGATCTTATTTGGAAATAGGGTCTCTCCATATGTAATTAATTAAAATGAAGTCATACTAGATTAGGGGTACCCTAGATCCAGTGTGACTGGTATCCTTATGAGAAGAAGAGAGGACACACAGACAAACAGACACACAGACACACAGAGAAGAAAAGCCATACAATGATGGAAGCAGATTGGAGTGGTGCATCTACCAGCCAGGGAACACCCAGGGTTGCTGGCAGCCATCAGAAATGAGGAAGCACGGGAAGATTCTTCCCTAGAGCCTTTGGAAAGAACACGACCCCGCTGACACCTTGCTTTCAGACTTCTAGCCTCCAGAACCGTGTGAGAATACATTTCTGTTGATCTAAGCCACCCAGTTTGTGATGTTTTCCCACAGCAGCCTTAGGAATCTAATACACTTGGGCTGACCTTGTTCCATACAACTCCATTCCTTAATACCCACCCTTGCAAGAAACAGATGAAACCCATCATGGACACAAGACATTTGTGTGTGTAGCAAACATTATTGAAAGTTTGGAGGAGTTTTTATTTGGTCACATCAGTGACCTGTGACCTTAAGACACTGGGATGCCCTTTTCCCCAATGTCTTTCCTCCGCCTTCTCCTAGAAAATCAACTTCCTCACTTCATTATGCAGAACAATCTAGTCCCCGTGTCGTCCTCTCCTCTGGGTTCACCTGACCCTCCAAAGCCCACTGCCCTGCTCTGCAAAGACAATTTACTGCAGGACTTGTCTTCAGCAACAGGAAACATGGCAGGTCTTTGGACCTTTCTGTCTTTCTCTTCTCTTTCTCTCACACGTGTCAGCTAGAGGAAGAAAGCAGTAGAGAGATTTATTTCTGTACTCATTTGAATTATTCTTTCTTCCTTGGGAAGCAGAAACAGTACTCTTTTGGTTTTAAGTAGCATTTTTCATCACCAAGCCTGGAAAGGCCATGTCTTCTGCCCATGGTGTATGGGCCACAGTTGACCTTTAATTAGCTTTGGTGACTCTTTATCCAGGTGGACCCACTGCCTTGGTTCAAAATCCCGCCCAGTTTCCAACTGCCACAGATGTGGGCCATCTTCCCAGCTCCTGCTGGAGGCTCTCCTCCCCCATCCATGGCCATTTTGATGGTCAGAACTGACGGACATGTTGAGGGACCTCAGAGTCCATCTAGTGTGGAAACAGAGACCTAAAGAGGAAAGGGACCTGCCTGGGTCACCCAGCAGGTGGTGGAGGAGCTGAGACTAGAGCTGGGTCTCTTGCCTCTTCCAGCCAGTCTGCAGCGGCTGAGGCAGCGAGGCAGGCACTGCTTACCGCCCACAAAGCGCTGCTTGCTAGCTGAGGCTTTCTCCAAATTCCATTTAAACTTGATCTCAAATTCTCTCCATAGGGCCCTGGTTAGAAGGAACATACGCTGCCTCCAAAGTAGCATATACTCAGCATGTGGCAGTAAAATGATAATAGACCATTGCAAGGATGCTATCTTATGTGGTATACAATATACACAATGGAATATTACTCAGCCATCAGAAAGAACGAAAGCATGTCATTTGCAGCAACATGGATGGACCTAGAGATTATCATATTAAATGACGTAAGTCAGACAAAGACAAATATCATACATCACTTATATGTGGAATCTAAAAAAATAATACAAATGAACTTATTTACAAAACAGGAACAGACTCACAGACGTAGAAAGCAAACTTATGATTACCAAAGGGGACAGTGGGGTGGGGCCCGGGCTGGGTAGACAGATTAGGAGTTTGGGATTAACATATACACATCACTATATATAAAATAGGTAAACAGCAAGGTCCTACTGTATAGCACAGGGAACTATACTCAATATCGTATAATAACCTATAATGGAAAAGAATCTGAAAAAGAATATATATTTATATATGTATCACTGAATCACTTTGCTGTACACTTAAAACTAACACAACATTGTAAATTAACTATACTTCAAAAAGATAATACAGTGTGTCCTAAAAAAATGACTTTCCCTGGAAAAAAAGGAATGACATCTTACACATTTAGGTTTACAGAGTCCTTTCCCATAGATCTCAACCAAGGACTATTTTATCCCTCAGAGGACATTCGGCAATGTCTGGAAACATTTTTGGTTTCACAACTGGGAGTTACCATCTACTGGCTAGAGGCCTTAGACACTGATAAACATGCTACAAAGTACAGAACAATACCCACAACAAAGAACGATCTAGTGCAGTGGTTGAGAAGCACTGCCATGGGTCATATCATTATCCTCCTGACAACCTTCTAAGGCAGAACTTCCCAACTCGGGTCCAGGGCTATAAGCATGTTACACACAGCAGATCCTCCTCTTCACCCTTGAGGCATCCAGGTAGGGCTGGGGAGCTCCCCAGTCCCCACTAGCCTCTGGCTGCCTACAGCCTCCTGCTGGGCCCTTGCAAACATGGCCAGAGCTGAGCATAAAAGTGCTTAGCAAGCATTCCTTTAGTCTCCAAAATAGGCAATAGTATCCTTATTACAAAGGTAAGCAAACTGAGACTCAGGAAGCCTGTCAGTTTCAAAGTCACACAATTAGGTGCGGGTTCCAGGACTAGGGAAAAATTAAAGCACAGTTTTTGATGCTCACCATGTAATGTAGGGAATTCATGTCAATTAATTCCTAAAATTCCTGTAAGTAGAACTGGATTCAAACTCAAGCCAGTCCTATTCCAAAGCTTGTGCCTATTTTCCATCATATAATACCCCCTTCCAGGTGTCTCTTCTCGAGATGAGTGGTAGGTCTTATTCCTCTTGTGGCTGAGTTCGGCACAACACCCAGTACACCGTCGGAACTCAAAAAATGCTTATAAATCACTCCTTCCATCATTGGCTTAGGTACCCAGATTCAGGACTACTAGAAACTCCTGAGTTTATTGACATTTCCCAACTGCTCCTCTTGCTAGAACTCTGCCCCCAGCAAGGCTTGTCCTTCCTTTCATTTCAGGCTCCACTCACATCTCTCCTCTTTCAGGACAGCTCCACAAATGAACTCTAGTTACTCATTTTCTCGTCTACCTTGAGCATGTAAGCAGGTGGAGGTTGATAGGTAGAATGGAAAGAGCATGAGGCTGCATGCCAGGAGACCTCTTGGGACCTCTGTTTCTTTTTTATGTTAAGAAAGTTGAAAAGATTATTTATAAGATCCTTTCTGTGGGACAGTGAATAACGGCACCACAAAGATGTCCATATCCTAATCTCCAGGGAATGACCAATTCCTCTAACAGCTAGTTGTTGAGCACTCACCATAGCTGGCCCTGATCTAGATGCAGGAGGAGCAGTGGTGAGCAAGATAAACCCCTGCCCTCGGGGAGCTTGTACCCTAGTTTGGGAGCAGCATTGGTCCTGCTGATGACGATGCTAACACAGAGACATCTGAACAAGGCTTCATGGTCTTCGGGTCTCCTCAATAACCACGTGTGGCAGGCTGTCCCACCTCCTGGGTAGGACGCTGAGGTCCAGGCAGGGAAACCACCAATTTTCTTGCTGGACCCCATGGGTCAGGTCCCCCTCTAGAGGGATACATCATCTAACCAATCAACAGAGTATTTCCGCACAAAAAACCTACCCGAAAATGAGCTCCCAATCCAAAATTACAAAGCACATGGGGAAATAATCCACTATGACTGAAAGTTAGCAGACAGAACAGATGAAATCAGATCCTCAAGAAATTCAGATAAAAAGACTATAGGCACAACTCTGGGCATATACTAAAATCCACTGAACTGTCCTCTTTAAAAGGGTGCATTTTATAGCATGTGAATTATATATCAGTAAACTGTTATTAAAGGAAAAGACCACAGGGTGGAGACCACAATATACATATGTTTAAAATGATTAAAGTCATATTATCTTCCTGTGGGATTATTTAAGAATTAGAGAAAATGTATAATTGGCATAAAACAGTAAGGAGTATTAATTATAGTTATTCAGTGATTATTAATTTATCCTCATTTCCACATTTCCTAAGCTCCTTATCATTAAGTGTACCTGCGATGTGTCCCATTCTACTAGAGCCTTAATACCATATTCCCTCAATTCTAAAATGCCATCAATTGTAACACACATCAATTCAATAAAAGTGTTTTTTTAATAAAGCAATCTATCAAATGTACTTACCGACTGTAAGTTGCACTCTGATTTTGGAAATGTAAAAAAATGTGAAAAACACATTTAAATTTATAGTACCTGATAAAATTATTTGTGGTAATGTGATAATGGATGCTACTGAGTAACTGACTTCATGCTTTATGACTCTAAATCCTAGAGTATCTGAAGGCTGGCAGCTAGAGATTGGCAATGTTAGAGGATGGAGCATAAGACTGTCACAGCCGAGTATGTTTGCCCCCAAGGCAGTGGAGCCCATGGGTCTGAAACAGGAAGGGAAGGACAACGCAGAGGCTCCAAGAGGGAAATTGCTTCCGTAGCAGGTAGGCATGACCTGGCCCAGTGCTGTATCTTCCTACCAAGGACCCTATACGACTCAGTGTTTGGTGTCATCAGTCTTCCTGGAGCTTTTCCTCGCTCCTGGGCCTCAATTTCCCTAACTGTAAAATGGAAATGAACCACATTTTCCAATGGACCACTACCAGTCAAGGTTTACTTGGCTCAAAGTTCGGCAGGATGGAGCTCTGTTTCTTCTTCGCCCCCTCTGTTTCTCCCAGTGAGAGGGGATCTACTCTTCAGGAGAGAGCACTGTGGCTAAGGGTGGTGCCTGTTAAGAAGATATCAGGGATCCACTATTGTCCAGGATTACAAGGCTGGGACTTGTAGGGAGGGCAGAAGGAGAAGAAGGCAAGGGTCAGGGAGACAAAGGAAGAAGGGATTTGCAGATGTCCATCCATGGCTGATTTGGACCTCCCTGAAAGACCATCTAACGGTAGTGATTTAACAGTGGGATTTAATGGTGCACGGAATAAAGCACTGCCACAGAAGTAAGTGTGAAGTTCAAGCCCTTTCACGAAAGATGATGAAGCTGGAAAGCCTAGGCCGTCAAGGCAAGGGTCTTAGTATATGCCAGTGTCTCTCAAACTTCAGAAAACCCACAAACCACCTGAGAAGATTGTTAAAATGCAGATTCGAATTCAGCAGATCAGGGCGGTGCTTGAGATTCTACATTCCTGACAAGCTCCCAGGGAATGCAGATGCTGCTCGTGGTCTAGGAACCACACTTTAGTAACAGTGGCATAGGAGGTACTGCACCAATTGTCATTCATTCACTCATTCATTCAAGCATCCAGCAAATATTTATTGAACACTTACTATATGCCAGGCAATGTTCTAAGTGTGGAGATACCAAGTAGAAAAAAAAAAAAAGACAAAAATCAAAACATAGAGCTTCGATTCTAAATGAACAAATATATGATTGAATCAGTTAATGAGTGGTGGAAACTTGTGGTTTAGTGCAAAATAGTAATGAAGATGCAACAAAACAAAATCTCCCCTGTGATAATTTATCTTGCAAACCCAGGCTCCACTATTTATTCATTAAAGAAGGGGTGGGAGGAGAGAGGGAATCCTGGGCCACTCACCAGCAGAGTGACCTTGGGTGTGTTCCTTAACTTCTCTGGCCTTTTGATTCTTGTAAAGGAGGAGCCTCTTGCAACTTTCCATGATCACTGTGAGGATTAAATCAGAAAATGTACCCAAATGAACCTGGTCCAAAAGCCTGGCACATGGCAGGCACTTGATATATGGTGACTGCTATCATTTTATTATTACTGACCAAAGTGTGAAAGTGCAACTGCCTGGGCCCATGTTTCTCCCCAGTGCCCCACCTGGAGTTCTCCCTCCCCCATCACCCTTGCCTCAGGGAGCCACAAGGCTACCGTGATGAGCTGTGCAGCTTACTGTGAAATGCGTTGCATTTTCTCCCCAGCTGCCTCCTGATTGCAGTATTTACTTTTAATCTCCTGTGCCTCAATGCCCGATAAAAACTTTGTCACATTAGATGGTGACAGATGGGGGAGAGAAGGGGGGTAGCCCTGTGAGGGAGCGCCCAGGCCGCTCAACAATCCTTCACCACGCCAATTACGTCCTTCGGTGCTCCCTGGCGTGGGCACCCATGTCAGAGCAGAGGGAAATGGAAAAGCATAAATAAAGACAAAACCAGGCTCGGCGAGGCTTTAATCTGCAGAATAACATTTCTCATTTGTGTGAAATATCACTGGATTCTCTCCCTATGCTCCGGGGGCACACATGAGTGCACACACACACCAGGAGGGAGACGGGTTCCCAAGCCCCAGTGGTAAGTTAACTGTGTGCAGCGCGCCTCCTCAGAGCTGGGTTAACCCACCCCGTGTCCCTAACTGGGCTGTCAGGGACATCGCTTCTTCATGTTTGCAGGGTGTAGTGGAAGAAGAGAGACGGGAACTGACAGAAAGAGGAATGAAAGTGGTTAAGAAATTATCAGATGAGCGTGGAAGGGAGAAGAAGGGCCAGACAATCAGAATTGGTTCTGCTCTTACAATAATGTATAATTATCTCATAATAATCTATGGGATTGGTGCTTAACACTTTCTAAACCTCTTTCTTTCACGGGTAAACTTCCTGATCCTCAACAATTCTGTGAAGCAATTAAAAATCCTCACATATGTGGAGAGCTTTTCCTATTATGTCTGTTCTCTCTCTCTTTAGGGATGTGTAGCGTTTTGAAGAGTGTGTTAGTGTACCAGAGCAGCTGTGACAAAGTATCACAAACTAGGCGGCTTAAAACAATGGAAATGGGGCTTCCCTGGTGGCGCAGTGGTTGAGGGTCCGCCTGCCAATGCAGGTGACGCGGGTTCGTGCCCCGGTCCGGAAGGGTCCCACATGCCGTGGAGCGGCTGGGCCCGTGAGCCATGGCCGCTGAGCCTGCGCGTCCGGAGCCTGTGCTCTGCAACGGGAGGGGCCACAACAGTGAGAGGCCTGCGTACTGCAAAAAAAAACCAAAAATAACAATAGAAATGTCTTCTCTCATCGTTCTGGAGCCCAGAAGTCTGCAAGCAAGATGTTGGCAGGGCCAGGCTCCATCTGAAGGGCCCAGGGGAGGATACTTCCTTGCCTCTCCCAGCTTCTGGAAGCCACAGACAGTCCTTGGCTTGTGGCAACATAATTCTAATTTCTGCCACCCTCTTCACATGGCCGTCTCTCTGTGTCTGTGTCCAAATTTCCCTCTAAGAGCACCAGTCATATTGGAGTTAGGGCCCACCTTAATGACCTCATCGCAACTTGATTACATCTGCAAAAAAAAAAAAAGTCATATTCCCAGGTGCAGGGTTTAGGACTTAAATGTATCTTTTTAGGGGACAGGATTTGACCCATAACATAGAGGTACAGTGATGGAAAGGCATGTGTTTTGAAAGCAGACAAGCTTGTGATTGACATCAGCCTTAGAGACAGCTGCTGTGTCTTCTGCTGTAAGAGGGGAGAGTCCCCGGGGCCACACTCTTCCACCTGAGACAGTGAGGTCCACTAAAGCCCTCCCGCCCCGCGGCACATGGAAGGCTTCGCGGAGCTGCTCGTGCGCACGCTCAGGAGTCTCCACCTGCCTGCCCATCTCGCACACATTCGCAGCACACATCTGCAGCATCAGGGGGCGAGGGGAGGGGCCTGAGCGCTACTGAAGGAGTTGACAGAGTCCAGAGAGGAAGGCAGAGGCTGTGTCTGAGAGACCCCGTGATGGAAGCCGCAGGGGCAGGGACTGAGGGCTCTTTGAGTATAGTTATGAGTCCCTGGGGCCCGAAATGACCCACTGTACCAGGACATGGTGAGCTGCTGCTGCCCTAGACAACACTTGAAGTAGAACTGGGCGACTGAGAGCTGGACACGAGGAAATCAAACACAAGTACACTGCTAGACACTCCTGGCTATAGGTGTCACCAAAACCCTAGCAGGACAGCTTTGTCAGCTAACCCCTGAACCGCCTGGCTTCATTCTCAACTGCACTGAATGGACACTGGCTCAAGGAGAAGGAAAGGGGGCTGCTGAGGCCTGGCCACTGAAAGGGCAGGAGTGGGCAGCAGGGAACAGGGGATTACAGAGAGCCTGGTGGAGAAAGCCTTATGAGAGAAAGCCCAGGAAGCAGAATTCTAGCAATACCCTAAGGCAAGAAGTGGAGGGGAAAGTCGCAGATGGGGTTATCCCCAAATTGTAAAGCAAGTCTTTTTTTTTTTTTTTTTTGAAGGAAACACACTCTCCTTATGACTTTTGACTGGTTTGTTCTCCTTTTTTTTTTTAAATTAATTAATTTATTTATGGCTGTGTTGGATCTTCATTTCTGTGCGAGGGCTTTCTCTAGTTGCGGCAAGTGGGGGCCACTCTTCATCGCGGTGCGCGGGCCTCTCACTATCGTGGGCTCTCTTGTTGCGGAGCACAGGCTCCAGACGCGCAGGCTCCGCAATTGTGGCTCACGGGCCTACTTGCTCCGCGGCATGTGGGATCCTCCCAGACCAGGGCTCGAACCCGTGTCCCCTGCATCAGCAGGCAGATTCTCAACCACTGCGCCACCAGGGAAGCCCTAAAGCAAGTCTTTGAGAAGATGATTGTCTCACAGATGGAGGATGGGGGTGCGGAGAGGCTGCCGAACGGCACTGTGACAAGAGGAAGATCTCATGCAATGTAATCTTTTTTAAAAATTGAGGTGAAATACACCTAACATAAAACTAACCATTTGAAAGTGTACAATTCCGTGGCTGTTAGTACATTTGCAGGGTTGGGCAACCATCCCCTCTATCTATCCAAATATTTTCATTACCCCCAAAGGAGACTCCACCCCCATTAAGAAGCCACTCAGCATTGCTCCCCGCTCCTCCCCTGGCACCCACTAATCTGGTTTCTCTCTGCATGGGTATTTCGTATAAATGGAACTTCGCAATAGGTGACCTTTGGTGTGGGCTTCTTTCACTTAGCATCTTGAGGTTCATCCACATTGTAGCATGTATCAGTCCTCCGTTCCTTTATACAGCTAAATAATATTCCATTGTGTGGATACACGTTTTGTTTATCCATCATTCCTTGATGGGCATTTGAGTTGTTTCCATCTTTTAGTTACTGGGCATACAATGTAATTTTGATAGGAATTTTGTTAAAGTAGCTGTTTATTCCGGCCAAGTGAATGTTGAAAGAACAGTTACTATGGTTATTATGATTATATTCCAAGTGGGCGTTTACAGTGGTTATTGTATGGAGTAAAATGGAATGAAGGACTTCTAGAGAAATCTCCCTCCCTCCCTCTCACTTCCTCGCTCCCAAAGGTAGGAAAGGAAACAATGAGAACGATCCCTCTCTCAATCTTTCTCACCCTCTTCTTCTCTCCCCTTCTCCTTCTCCTCCCTCTCTGCTCTCATCCATTCATTAATTCAACAAATATTTCTGGGGATCCTGGGCAGCATTGCTAACTCCCAGCTCCAGGTCCCAGGGAATCATGGCCCCAAACTACAGATGCCACTCCGGCTTCTGGTGGCAACTTCCCATTTGCCCTTCAGAGCAGAGAGAGAATGGCTGGCACCTGGACTGGGCTTCCATCCAAAGGGCAGAAAGGGCTCAGTTCAAAAGTTAAAGAGACCTGGGGAACTTCCAAAGGCCCAATTGCTAACACGCACAAGTACCCCAGTGAAGACAGGGTACTTGTCCCCTGGAGGGGCTCCCAAGAGCACCTTGGCCCTGACGCATCCACGGGAGCAATGAAGCCTTCACTCCTTCTGAGGCTGGGGCTGGGGTGGAGGGGAGCAACGGATGGTTCCCTGGACTGGGCCCCTCTTTGTTCTCCATACCTTGGGTGTCTGCATGAGAAGCTGAGAGACAGATATGGAAAGAGACAGAGACAGAGACAGAGACACAGAGAGAGAACCTGATTGACTATTTAGTAAGTTGACAGGGCCTCCAGTGAGAACATAAACCATAAAAAAGGGGGACTCCATAATATTGTTAAACCATATATTTTTATGTTTAACAAAACTACCCACAGTTTATTCTCATGTAGATTCAAGTCTTCTGAAACACTCCTTCTATCGCCTTCATAAGATCCTGCATAAAAGCCACCTTCAGGCTTGGTGTTTGAGCCCACACTTGTGGGGTTCAGTATGAGAGTCCAGACCAAAAACACCCAGGCAGTGTTTCTCCAAGTGTTACCAGTGGAACATGCAATACAATACATGCAAGCTGGGGTGCTTGGGTAAATTTTGGATTCCTGGGTCTCCCGTGAGAAGAGTGCCTCTTTCTTAATGGTGTCCTCCCACCAAAGTCCAAGAATTGGGTCTCCTTGGTTCCAGTTTTTCGGGCTTAAGTCATGTTCCATCCTAAATCAATCGCTATGGACAGAGGTGAGGGTAGGAATGGAACACTCTCTCAGCCAGGACAAGTGGAGAACAAGGGAGGGTGTTTGCAGAGAGACAGATTTTGAGCCCAAGAGGAAACCCTTTCCAACAATGAGAGCTGACCAGTATCTGCTAGGCTATGACTTAAGGAGTGAGCTCCCGCTTACAGGAAGTCCTCGAGCAGAGGCTGATGACCATAAATCAGGTTTGCTACAGAGGGGTTTCTGTATCAGGTAAAAAGCTGGAATAAATGAGGGTCTCGCATTAGTTCTCCACGGCTGCTATAACACATTGCCACGAACTTAGTGGCTTAAAACAACACAGAGGTATTATTTGACAGTTCTATAGGTTAGAAATCTAACATGAATCTCACTAGACTAAAATCCAAATGTCAGCAGGGCTGTGTTCCTTTCTGCAGGCTCCAGAGAGAATCTGTTGTCTTGCCCTTTCCAACTTCTAGGGGCCACCTGCATTCGTTGACTTGTGGTCCCCTTCCTCCATCTTCGAGCAACAGTGGGTTGAGTCCTTCTCCCATCACATCACTCTGACCTCCTCTTCTGCCTCCCTCTTCCACAGTTAAGGACCCTAGTGATTATATTGGGCCCATCCAGATAATCCAGGATAATCTTTGTATTTTAAAGTTGGCTGACTTTTGTAAGTCAGCCTTACTTCATTCCACCAGCAGCCTTACTTCCCTTTTGCCACGTAAGATAATGTATTTCCAGGTTCGTGGGATTAGGACATGGACACTTTTGGGGGCCACTGTTCTGCTTACCGTAGGACCTCTGTGTCCCTTCCCAGCCAGAGATTCGGGGGTCCTATAACTGATTGGATCACTGGGTCTTTTCAAGCAGGACAGAGACTCGGACACAATCGGGCACAACATTAATGCTCTTCAGATCCCTCCAAGAGCACATCACGTGTTGATTGTTTGCTTTGAAACCAGAAGGCGGGTTACACAGTAATTACCTCTTTGTCTATTAGCAGCAATTACACTCCAGTCTGTAGGAGGTCTAGAATGACCGTGGACTCAGCCTCTTTCTCAGAAAATCTATTAACTGTCTAACTAAAGAGCCATTACAGAGCACTTGAAATTACAGAGTTACCTGCCTTAGAAAAGTCCCTGCCATCTTCCAGAGAGGGCAGAGAGGATGAAGCAGCAGGTAGACAGTGGGGGAGGGAGTCTTCTTCCCTTGAATTCTCATGGTCCCATGAAAGTTGGAGCATTCTGAGCCTTGACCCAAAGGCAGTGATATAAAATAAGAGTGGCTCTTCATTGCTACTTCCTGGGTGACAGGCATGGAGCTGGGGCTTTACACACCCCAGAGGCAAGTTCCTGAGGGATGCTACTCCTTCAGGGCCTTCCCAGGCTGAGAGGAACACGCTGAAAACGTGTTTCAAGGACAGAGGGGCATAGGCCTCCAGGGGTCTGAGTGTTAGCTGGGAAAGGCATTCAGGCCTCAGCCTTCCAGAACCATCCCGAGCCAGCCTGCGCCCTTAACAAAGGCAAGGGGGTAGAAACAGCACTGAGCAAGAAAGAAGCTTATTTTTTAAAGCATGCAGTTTGGAACAGAAGAGTGAGGCTGACTGTGGGCTGAAGCCAGGCTCTGGAGCGTCTTGCCTTCTAGGTTAAAATGTTTACTCCATCACCATCAGGAACCATTGAAAGGGTGGGTCAGGACATGGTTGTACCCTTTAGACAGACCTTTCTGTCGACTGTCAGCAAACTTTGTCTGCAGAGGACCAGATAGTAAATATTTTAGGCTTTGCTGGCCATCTGCTCTCTGTCACAACAACTCAGCTCTGCTGTTATAGTGCAAAAACAGCCCGAAACAGTATATAATCAAATGAACTTGGCTCTGTTCCAATAAAACTTTATTTACAAAAGCAGGCTGGGGGTCGGATTTTCCTACGGGCCACAATTTCTCAACCCCTGGTCTAGATGATGGATTTGAAGAATATGTGTATTCTGTGTCCTATAACTCAGGATTCCCACCCACTCTTCTTTTATTCATTGGCATATTTAAATGGATTGTTGGACTGGCTCAAATAACAACAGTGATAGCAATTTATCATATTAATATAACTTTTTACAGTTTACAGATCTCTCTCATATAAACAGTTTCACATGATCCTTACATAAGTTGAGGACATGAAGACTCAGGAAAGTTAAGTGACTTGCTCAGATTTTTAATCTGTTTGAGGCATTTTTAATTCTGTTTGAGATCAGTTTTTTGTTGTTGTTTTTTGTTTTCTTTTCTTTTTTGGTCGCAACGCATGGCATGCGGGATCTTAGTTCCCAGACCAGGGATCGAACCCAGCCCCCTACAGTGGAAGCGCTGTGTCTTAACCACTGGACTGCCAGGGAAGTCCCTGAGATCAGTTTTGCCAAGGGTCACATCTGTCTCCCATTTCCGTATGTTCCTCTTATTAGTAAGAAAATATGAAGGCTGTGGAAGGGAGGGAGATGCAAGAGGGAAGAGATATGGGAACATATGTATATGTATAACTGATTCACTTTGTTATAAAGCAGAAACTAACACACCATTGTAAAGCAATTATACTCCAATAAAAATTTAAAAATAAATAAATAAATTTATTAAAAAAAATAAAAAAAGAAAATATGAAGGCTGATTGAGCAGTTCATACTTTGAGGGTGTATTATGATGGTAGGAACTCCTACCCAAATTCCAAGTTCCAGAGAGCTACCTGAAGAGCAGGATGTGGTGCAGACCCTGGTCTCAAGCATGGGGCTGGGCTGCACGACAGGGAAGGTCTTTGGGACTGTGGCTAGGTCTCATCTCTCCCTCTGCACCAAGCTGAGAGGATGACTCCTTTCTCAGGAGGACAGCAGCTGTATCCAGGAATTCAACTCCTGGCACTGGCTTCAGAAGGCTCATTCACAAGGATGATGTTGACACGGACCAGTTAAAGGAATACCGAATTGAGGAAAGATATGCAGGGAGTGGGAATTTGAGCCATTTCCTGGAGTGTAAGGAATAAGGGAAGCTTGGCATTACAGGCCCAAATTCAAGACAATAACTCCTGCCTAGAGGTTAGAAACCCAGTTCATGATAATGGCTTTTAGTGTGCAAGGGGGAGGGGTCGGCTATTCCAATAATTGGGCTTCCTAACTGACATTTAGTGGGTGTGTCCAGGGAGACTGGCATCCAAAAGCACACAGGATAATCCTGCACAATAAAGATTGTCTCCTACCTCATGTGAATTTTAAAAACTCTACTGGACATTCATGTAATTGAAAAACCTGATTTGAATGATCTGAATCTGAACCTGACACTTTTTTTTAACATGTAAACACAAAGCAATCTTTTGCAAAGTTTTAACATGACCAACCTTTCCAGCAATTCAACTCTTGTAAATCAAGGTGAAATTGGACTCTGTTTTGTTCAGGACTTGCCATGAATTGTTCACTATTTCAGAAAATGAAATCAGAAAATGGGGACACCACTCATAGTATTTCACTCATTTGTAGCATGTATTGGTCTATACTTCCGAATTCACAGTGAATCTACAAATAGGTGCAAGGTTCCAACTCCTCTGTAAAACTCTTAGCTCATATTTTGAAACGATTACAGACTCCCAAAAAGCTGCAAAGATAGTACAGAGAGGTGCCCGATACCCATCACCCAGCTTCCCCCAATGGAAACATTTTACCTAACTATAGTTCAGCAGCAAATTCAGGAAATTGATTGGCACAATACAATTAACTAGACTATACACCTTACTCAGATTTCTCCAACTGACTCTTCCTTTGTGTCATCTAGTGTCATTGTGCGTGGTCATTAATAGATTAAAA
Organism: Tursiops truncatus; assembly: GCF_011762595.2. Lineage (NCBI taxonomy): Eukaryota > Metazoa > Chordata > Mammalia > Artiodactyla > Delphinidae > Tursiops > Tursiops truncatus. The sequence goes on along the minus strand of NC_047035.1, from coordinate 26,306,116 downwards.
TACAAATGGTTTTGTTATAAATTATTTATATATTTTTCTATATATGATGCTTAAAGTCACATTATTTTCTTAAATAAACTACTTTTATTTGATTTCTTCCTTGTTCTACACTTAGAACTTATTATTCTTAAAATATGCATTTATATAGGTTATATTATTTGTGGATTGCATTTTACAGTGGTAAAAGAGGCACGAAAACATCTGGCAGAAGAGAGGGATGGGGTTGAAGAATTGAAAGGTTAATGCCATCCAGAGCTCCCTAACCGTCCCTGTCCCCTTGCACTGCTGGGTACCTCATCAATGTGCTTGCTTGGGTATTAACCATTTTTGTGCAAGAGAATTTTAGCCCTTTGCTTCTCCCTCTCTGCCTTAGTCAGCTCAGGCTGCTAGAACAAATACCATAGACTGGGTGGCTTGAATGACAGTTACTTATCTCTCATGGTTCTGAAGGGTGGAAGTCCAAGATGAGGATGCTAGTCTGGGTTCTGATGAGGGTCCCCTTCCTGGCTTGTAGACTGCCTTCTTGCTGTGTCCTCACATGTCAGACAGACAGCTCTGGTCCCTTCCTCTTCTTATATGGGTACTAATCCCATCATGGGAGCTCCAGCCTCATGACCTCTTCTAAACCTAATTACCTCCCAAAGGCCCCAGCTTCTAATACCATTGCACTGGGGATGAGGGCTTCAACATACGAATGGGGATGGGGGGACACAAACATTCAGTCCATAGCACTTTCCTACACTGGTTTAGATTAATTTATCCAACAAACAGGGGAGTCACATTCATTGTAAGACAGGGTGGTATAACTTCCTACAGGGAACACAGAAATGATTAAGTAGGGTTCCTGTTCTCTAGGGATTCACAGCTCGCTGGGGTGTTCAAAGACCCACTCCCTCCCAACCCCAGGATCTGAAGATGAAAATGCAGCAGCACCAACAGGAAGGAGAGTACTTCTCCGGCTCTCCTCCACACCCCTTATCAGCCAAAGGCCATCCAGGTGTTTTCTGGGAGTTCCTAACAGACGTGTCCTGTGGTCTCATTACCAAGCCCTCTGGCCAGCAGGTGGCAAAACCCTTCTGCTTCCACAGCTGGGTGCCGCCCAGGTACCCCCGAGAGCACTTACCCTCACCACCATTGCCTCTGTGGCTTCTGCAAGGGGGCTACGTGGGCACAGACACCAATACTGCTGCTTTTGACCGAACCTACCCTTACAGAGGCTGGCGTAGGCGGTGGGCATCATCCAGGTCTCCCAAAGAACCCGGCACCTTCCAACACCAGGAGCTCCCACCACAGCTACTGCCGCCACATCCTACACCACAGGCCCCCTCCTGTCATGGGCACAGCTGACACAATGTGCCCTGGGGACTCCCAAGTGCCAGAGCCATCTCTGCTGCATGGAGGGGGAAGAATTCCTCTTAGCATCCCCCTACCCCCCAACAGTGCTGGCGTGTGCACCCAATTGCCCAAGGAGATTTGGAGTAAAAACTGTTTTTTGGTGGGGGAGGTGACGGCAGACTTAGAGTCAGAATGCTTGCTTTTGTATCCACATCTGCCCTCTACTGCATGACCTTGGGCAAGAAATTTTCTGAGCCTCAGTTTCCACATCAGAAACACAGGCAAGACAATAGTAACTATGTCATAGGTTTTGTATGAAGATGCATGATAATAATGACTTAAAGAGCATTTCACATGAAACAAGAACTATTCTAAGAGATTGAATCCTCACACCAACTATTATCATTCCCCTTTTACAGATGGGGGAACGAAGACACACAGTAATTAACTTCAGTTGCCAGCAGTCACAGAGCTAACTAACGGCATAGCCAGCATTTGAACCCAGACCTTCCAGTTCCAGAGGTCATGTGCTTAACCTCTGTGCCGCACTGTCCCTCATGGGGGGCCCTGTTCTCAGTGCTTTGCTTGAAAGAACTCACATCTCCTCCCACAATCCTAGGACATAAGAACTGTTATTATGCCCATTTTACAGAGGTGGCAACTGCGGCAAAGAGAGAATAAGCAGGCAGGATACAGGAGATAATGCACTTAAAAGTGTGCAGCACTAATTATATGTTAGCCTACTGTTCTCAGGACTCAGACGTGCCTCCAGGGAGCTGGGTTCGGGAGGCTCTCTGAGGTCTGGGACCTCCCCTGTGCCTCAAACAGCTGAGACAGGCCAAGCATGGTTAGTACTTAGAACACCATCAAGTTCTCATTTATTGATAATTTTCAGATCTCCAACAGGTTTTTGGGGATCCTCTAGAGCCCAAGGGCCTTTGTTTAAACCCTAGTTCTGTCATTTAGTCTTAGTCATGCACACGAAGTATGACCTTTTTGAAATTCCATTTCCACATCAGCTGTGTAGGTAAAACAACACCTGCTACTCAAAGTGTGGTCCATGGACCCGCAGCAACAGTATCACCTGGGAGCTGGACAGAGATGAAGCATCTCAGACTTCACCTCAGATCTGCTGAGTCAGAAAGTCACTTTAGCAAGATGCCTGGGGATTCACGCGCATTGCCACACCCATCCCATAGCACTGTTAGGAGGACGGTGGTAACGATGAATCCCAAATATTTAGACGGGGTAACAGACTCTGAGCAGGTAACAGCTAAGCTTGTCAAAGTGCTTACCATATGCTAAAGTCTTAACATACATTGTTCCACTTAATTCACATGATGTCCCATGAGGTGGTTTTTATAATCTCTGTTTTGCAAAAGAGGAAACCAAGCACAGGAAGGTCATGTGGTTTTCCCACAATCTTATAGCAAGTAAGCGGAGGAGGCAGGTTCCTCCAGAGTCTGCAATATGAACCACAAGGCTGGATGTTTCCAAAGCACTGTCATTAAGTCTCCTAACAATGCTTCCATTAATATAATAATAGTCACTTCCACTAATTGAATCCTTACTACGTGTCAGAGAGTGGGCTCTGTGCATTCATAGGCTATCTGACTCTCAAAAGTCCTGTGAGGAAACAATTTTCATCCCCATCCTAAAACCAAGACACTTAGACCAGAGAGGTTAAATAACATGCCAGTAGTTGCACAGCCAGAAAGTGGTAGAGTCAGGATTCCAACCAGGCAGTCCTGCTTCAAAGCCCAGCTTCTCCACCCACAAACTATGCCGTCTCCTCCTGGCTTCAACCTGTCCTCCTCTGGTTTTAAATTCTGTTTCCACCATAATCTCACGAGATCTGCCCTTACACCCAGGCAATGGGGTCCCTGTCCCCGTACAGTCACTCTTCTCCAGCTGTGCTCCTCCCCATGGGACAAGGAGTCTGGAGCCAAGCCTGTGCCCCTTTGTAGACCATATTCCCCATCCACTTGGCCCTAAATGGCTTCCAGCATCTATGTGGGCCTCTTTCCTGGGTCCACCCTTAGGAGGTGGGTCAAGCTTCCAACGTGCTCACCCCATGCCTGATGGATGGTCAAGAGGCAGCTGTGTGGCACAGAGCCAAAGCTTGGGGTGCCGGCTGGGGTGTCCTTGGGGAGGAGAAGTGGGAGAGCCCTGTACGCTCTCGTTCCAGCCACACAGGGGGGAGCGGGTGGGCTCTCAGGCCTTGCCCTCTGGTTGTGTGCTGCCTATAGTTTCCATCTCCACGCTTTGGTCTTAAGTTCCTGGTTGAGAAGCACTTTGACTTAAACTCCTCTCGACCACCCGGGGCCTAAGCAGGGTGCCGTACCCTCTTTAAGTGCATTGGGCAAACATGAAGCCAAGGGGTCTTGTTGATCTAGCCCCAGTTTCAATTCTGGTTACTAACAGGGTGGGAGACAAGGGGATCCCCAACTGGCCACAGGCCGCCAGTCCCAGCAGATGGGCCACCGGGCAGAGACCCCCCTCAGCCCTCCCAGGCCCTGCCCAGGCAGGAGGAGAGGCAGACGAGGGCACAGCTTGTCAGGATGTGTGAACAATGCAGGGTGGGCATGGGGTGCTTCTCAGAAAGATTATCTCACAGTTCAAACTCGTTAATGAAAGAAATAAATTAACCAAGCTCATTTTTCAGGGAATTCTTGTGTAAACTGGAAATTTTCCAGTCTGTGAGCCCTGTGTCAGGCCCTCCCATAAATCACAGCAAGTAGGCTGTCGGCTTGGCAGAGGGGGAAGGGGCGAGGGGGAGAGCAGCGGAGCAGAGGGGAAGCCAGAGGCTGCCAGGGCAGCCGCGCTGGAAGGACCGTGCTCTCCTGGCACCTTCTCTCTCCACGAAGCGCTGGGAAAAGAAAAAGGAAAAGAAAGGGCAGCACCAACCACAGGGCTTCTGCCAACCCGTCTGCAAACACTCCTAGGTCCCCACACCTCTAACCTGGGAGAGACCCCGAAACAGGTCATTTTTTAATTGAATACGATATTAATTACCGCGTGCACCATTAACAGTTTGTGGGATTTGACTAATTAATGTAATAGTTTTTGAGTCACGCTCATTAAATATGAAAATTACGCTGGTGAAAGGTATTGGTTTCATTATCAATCTTGTATGGACAGGATGGGGGCAGGGACTGCAGACGGGATGGACCCCTGTCTGCCTCTTCTGGCTGTGAAGAGCTGTATTGTGGTTCCACGATTGAGGGGAGCCTGCAAGGGGGCCTAGTGGAGGAGGGAGGGAAGTTGAGCCTGAGGGAAAGTTGGGAGCAAAGTCTCATCAGGCCTGACCCCTGATGAGGTAGTGAAAACCAGATCCCTGCATTCCTTTCCAGCCCAGACTTGTCCAGGTGAAAACCTTCTTAGATTCATTCATTCACTGGGGTACGGTGTGGTGGACACTGGTGGCTCACTGTCTAATACAACGTCCATCCCAACCCCCGCTCTCTTAGCCTGCCTCCATCTCGGGCTAAAAAAGGGAATACTTAGATTCAGAGCCTCCTTTGCAGCTGAGGATGGTCATGTGACACCATGTGGCCAATAAGATTTAAGGGGGAGCAAGATTGAAAGGACGGTTCTGGTGTCACTGTTCCTTGTCTTGTGTTTTTTGAACATGAGGGGAAAGCCAAGAGACATGCAGAGATGCTGGTCCTGATGCTGTTGAGCCCGTGAAGCATCCCCAGAATCATCTACTCTTTGTTCTGGGAGACAAAAATAACCCTCTGTTTACTGAAAACACTGATAATCGTTTTTTCTGTTATTTGCATCTAAAAGTGTTCCTAATGGATACACGTGATACAGGCACTAGGCTGGGTGCTGTGAGAAATTCAAGCAAGCTTACAGTTTAGTCACCATGAAGGGCAAAAGGATAAAAAATTTTAAAATACCTGCCATTCGAGGCAGCCAAGGCCAAGTGCCGGTTGAGTGGCCTCCAAGGGTTGCTCTTCATCTGGGGAGCCCCACTGAGCCTTACTATTACTTACAGCTGGGGCACATCCTGACCCTCCAGTGCCCTGGTTCTCACACATTTAGATCATCACCTGTGGGTACAGCCGCCTGAGGTTTTCAAAGGAAGATGGGTCGCATTGTCCGGGAAACCTCTGTGTATGGTCAGGACAGGAGGTGACTTGGGCTTTGAAGGATGGATGGGATTTCCAACAGCAGAAGTGGGAGAGGGGAGGAGAGGGCTGCCTCCCACGGTGGGTGAGGAAGAGACAGCAAGCAAGGCCCAGAGGTGGGAAAACGAAAGTCCATCTCAAGGGTTGAAAAGTAGCCCCAGTAGGTTACAATGGAAGGAAGAGAGTGTGGGATCCCCACTCTCTGCCCTGATGCAGAGACCAGCAAGGACCTGGAAAAAACCTGATAGTGACTGTGCTCATTTCCTATTATTGCTACAACAAACTACCACAAGCTTAGTGGCTTAAAACAACACGTGTTGGTCATCTCACTGTTCTGGAGGTCAGAAGACCCAAAGGGGCCTTATCAGGCTAAAATCAAGATGTCAGCAAGGCCATGTTCTAGAGGAGAACGCGTTTTCTTGACCTTTCCAGCTTCTAGAGGCTGCCGGCGTTCCTCGGCACGTTCCTTAGAAGAGCTCATGGCCCCTCCCATCTTCAAAGCCAGAAATAACCAGTCAAGTCTTTAGCACATGGAATCACTCCGACACTCACTCTTCTGCTTCTCTCTTCCATAATTTAAGGAACTATGTGATCACCGTGATGGTTAATTTTATGTGTCAGCTTGGCCAGCCCATTTCTTTGGTCAAACACCAGTGCAGACGTTGCTGTGAAAATATTTTTTAGATGTGATTAACATTTAAATCAGCAGACTTGGAGTGGAGCAAGTTACTCTCCATAATGTGGGTGGGCCTCATCCAATCAGTTGAAGACCTTAAAAGCAAAGATGGAGGGCTTCCCTGGTGGCGCAGTGGTTGGGAGTCCGCCTGCCGATGCAGGGGATGTGGGTTCGTGCCCCGGTCTGGGAAGATCCCACATGCCGCGGAGCGGCTGGGCCCGTGAGCCATGGCCATTGGGCCTGCGCGTCCGGAGCCTGTGCTCTGCAACAGGAGAGGCCACAGCAGTGGGAGGCCTGCGTACCGCAAAAAAAAAAAAAAAAAAAAAAACCCTGCCTGGGTTTCCATCCTGCAGATTTCTGACTCAAGACCGCAACATCCACTCTTCCCTGAATCTCCAGCCTGCTGGCCTGCTCTTACATTTCAAACTTGCCTGCCCTCACCACCCTGTGAGCCAATTCCATATATATATTTCCTATACAGTTCTGTTTCTCTGAAGAATCCTGACTGATACGATTACACTGGGTCCACCCAGATAATCCAGGATAATCTTCCTATTTTATTAATTTTATATTTTTAAATTTTGGCCACGCCTCACGGTTCAGCATGTGGGATCTTAATTCCCTAACCAAGGATCGAATCTGCGCCCCCTGCCGTGGAAGCTCGGTGTCTTGACCACTGGACCGTAATCTCCCTATTTTAAAGTCAGCTAATTAGCAACCTAACTCCATCTGCTACCTTTACTCCTTGTTGCCATATAACCTACCATTTTCACAGGTTCTGGGAATGAAGGCATGAACATTTCTGGGGGGGTGGAAGAATTTATTCTGCCTATAGTCAAAATGTAAATAAATAGAGCTTTATTTTCCTCCCATAATAATATGTCTGGAAGTGGAAGTTGAGGCTTGGGGGCATTGCTCTATGACTCAGGCTCTTTATAGCCTTCCATATGTTGGCTTTGGTCATTAAGCTCGCCACCTCATGCTCACAAAACAGCTGCCTCAGCCCCCAACATTATATCCTCATAGCACTATGCCAAGCAGAAAGAGAATAGGCACTACGCCACCTCATGCTCACAAAACAGCTGCCTCAGCCCCCAACATTATATCCTCATAGCACTATGCCAAGCAGGAAGGAAGAGAATAGGCCTTTCGTCCAAGGCAACAAACCTTTCCTGCAGCTTTCCACAAACTCCTTTTTGCATGTACTGATGGGACCCGAGTTACATGGCCATTTCTAACTGCAAAAGACACTGGGAAAGTATGTGACTTTGTATCCTGTATGGAGAGAGGCAGGGGAAACACAGGGGGCTTTGAAATGGCTTTGGGTATCCGTACTGTGATGTCTGCCACACAAGTTCACGCACAGCTTTGCATAGCAGACCTGGGACTGGGCAGGGTCCTGCAGGGGGCTCGTGGCCACTACTCTTCTTCATGATCCTGTCTTAACAAGCAGATTGTCTGCACAAATCAGGGGAGCCTTGTGGTAGGAGCGTGGCTCTCACTGCTGTTTGAACTCGGTCACTTCTTCATCAGTGAAGCAGAGTTGCTCTGAGGATGAATGAGATAAGCTGTGTAGATTTGTTAGGTAGCAGAGCAAGTTACTTTTACCCAGAAATCACAGCCTGGGGGGGCCAGAGGAGATGCAAGAGGAAGACAGGAGACCCAACCCTGGGGCCCCAGCCCACCCATCACAGAATGTGCAGCCCTCCATTTCCAAAATGCTGTCTCCACCGCTTGCAAGTTCTTTATTGGTACTATTGATTATTCTTGTTCATTAATTAGTGTTTGCTGAGTGAAGGAGAGAGACCCATTGGGCCAAAACCTCTTTCAAGCTGCCAGGGGACCCAGAGCAGGGCAGGAGAGATTTCAGCAGGAACAGGAAGGCAAAGGCCCTCGGAGGAAAATCAAAATCCCCTTCACCCAGGGCTCTCTCCTCCCAAGCACCGTGAAGGGAGCTGGGGACCCTGGGCCTGCTGGTGACAGTGACTAACTGCGGGGCAAGCCCGGGGGAGGGGCCAGGCCAGCTCCATTACGTTTGTGGTCCTGGCTTGGCGGGCGGGTTCCCGGGTGAGCTCAGGGGGTGGCTGTGTGCCAGGTGGGGGGCTGGGGGAAGCAGCACCCATGGGGTTGGGTGGGGAGTGTGGGGAGGGAAGGAGGGAGGAGCCAGCGTGTTATAAAACACTAAACCCTGGTTGAAAGGTTGTTTCCTTAATTTTAAAAAAAGAATTAAGGGATGTTGCTTGAGAAAAACAGAGAGGGGGAACTGAAAAAAAGGCGAAGACAGAAGGACAAGGAAGGACAGGAGGGAACAGGAGAGGGGACCAGGAATTAACGAGGCTGGCACCAGATACGGGCGGAAGGTGGGGGGCTGCTCCTCAGAGGTGGGGAAACTTGCTCGGGTCTCAAAGGATGGCTTTGAATTTGGCCTCTCTGACCCCAAAGGCCAAGCTTTTCACCAGGCCACAGGCTGTGGAGGTGGAGGTGGAGAGGGAGGCTCTGGGGACGAAGGGGCCCAGGTGTAACTCACCTGAGTGGGGGAGGAGCTTGGTAGCCCCACGGTGGCCCTCAGGATCACCCTGATCAAATGCCCTTCGTGGGTTGTCTATGATCTGTGGTGACAGCTGCCATCCCTGGTGGAACTGGGGTGCCTCCCCTGCGTCCTTGAGGTATGGCATTGCCTGGAGTTTAAGGGCTGTGACTCTAGAGCCAGACGGCTTGGATCCAAATCCTGGCTCTGCCATTTGAGAAAACTACTTAAATCCTTATGCCTCAGTTTCCTCTTATGGAAAATAAGGGTAATAATGGTTTCCATCTAATAGGGTTGTTATGGGTGTTCAGTGATGTATGTAGTGTGCTCAGAACCAGCATCAAATAAGTACTCAACAAGTTTAGCTGTCATTAGATACTTCTTTACTAACAAAATCCTTATGTTGTTGAGGATGGCAATGTGCCCAGCTAAAAAACTACATTTCCCAGCTTCCCTCACAGTTAGGATACCCCATGAGATGTTAGAGGAGGTCATTGTGCGGGTCTTCCAGGAAACCTCTTTAAAAGGGACTGACTCTTCTGGCAAGCTCATCCTTTCCCCCCTTCTTCATGCCAGGAAGGTGGGTATGATGACCTGAGCTGCAGCAGCCATTCTGCAACCCTGAGGTCCCCTTGAGATAGAAGCCATGCTGTAAGGGTGGTGGAGCAGAAAGGTAAAGGAGCCAGAGACACTGACCACGTCGAGGGACTGGACCTCCTGTCTCCATAAGCCCTTTGCCTGAGAGAAAAACAAACCCTTAACTTGTTTAAACTACTGTAGCTTCAGGTTTCTGTTAATTGCTGCCCCCAAAATCCAAGCTGATACAGATTGAAAAGTTAAATAGATTCTAGAAGAGTTAGAGAAATTTAAACTGATAAATCCAAAATGAGTGATTTGTGGAAAGTGGGTGTGGTTGGGGACATGTCTGGGAGGTTTCAAATAACCTCAGAGGTCCCATGACCTGTCCCTTGCACTAGAGTATCTGTGAGTCCAAGTCAGGGAGTGATTGTCTTATTATTGTCTTTACCAAAGCAATGAGAAAAAAGGTTTTCTAGAAACCAGTGCAGAGCACAAGCTCCTAGACATCAACATCCCATTGTCAGGAAGGGAGGGAAGCCCCCAGAAGACCACCAGAAACAGGACTGTTCAGCAACCTGAGGTCATAGGGGCAGCTACTGATGTTACCCGTCTGCACGGCTCGCTTCGTGCTTCTGAGGATGACATACACTCTAAGCCTTAGAAAGTCTCAAAAGGCCACTGTTGTGTTGGGATGGGGTGAAGGAGGGCCCTAGGATAATTCTCATCTCTAAACCTCTGCAGTTCTCCTATGGGTCCGTGTGCAGCGGGCGTTCCATGTCTGGAATGTCTCATGATCCTTGGGACACAGTGTGTACCACGTTGCATGTGCAGCCCCAGGTGAGATCGGGGGTTCTCGGCTCCTCGGGTCCTGGTCCTCGGGTTGGATGGTGGCCACTTCTTGCAGGAAATAAGGAAGGACTATATCTTCCCAGGGGAGTAGGGGTGGGTTGCTCCCTGCACCACTTCCCCAATCTCAGCTCTTTGAAATGAATGAGAAGAGAAGGCCAAGGGGCCAGGAGAGGCCCCAAACAGGTGTTCCCCGCTCAGACACCTGTGAGGGTGGGCTGAGGAGAAGCTGCATGCGTTGATGTGGTTGTTTGAAAAAAGGACCCCAGATTAGAAAGACGGTAGCACTGAGGTTCCCCATTGGGGCCTGAGGCCAAGGGGCAAGGAGAGGCCAGCACTGGGTGGAGGGCAGCAGTGAAGACCTCCAGAAGCCGGTCAGGGAGGCTCAGGGCTCCCTGTGAGTGTACGCGAAGACTTTGTGGGTCCTGGGCTTCCACGTGCGTTCTGCAGGTCTCTACACATGAGCGTGCTTTCTCATCAGTGAATTTCTTAGTTGACATGGAGTCAAGCGTGTTTGCAAATGTGGGGAAAGTATCTGATTCTCTCGTGGAATCTTGGCTTAGAAGTGGGGTGGAGCCCCAGGGCTAAGGGAGGAGGGGGAACCCCACCGCCACGGAACCGGGAGCCTCCCACACTAGGGCAGAACAGAGATGGTTCATCTCCGCAGAGAACGCCAAGTAGAGATCAAAACCAAGTAGGCTCAGGATGAAGCTATAGGCCAAACTTCCTTGGAGGTATGGGATTTCAGGGGTGGAGGACTCCATGCCTGGAAGAGCCCCCTGAAGCTACTTTCACACAGGACAGCATTCTGAGGACTGCAGTGTCAGGGTGGCTAGAGCCACATCCAGCCCACTCAAGGTTTGTCTCCTCACCAGGAAAGGCTTCTGGGGTCTCTCATTCATTCGTTTAGCCATTCACTTATTCTGTCTACAATTCCTTTGCGGGGCCGTGCACATAATAAATAGTTCACTCTAAGTCATATCTCTCGATTCCTCTGGTGCTCAATTCTAAATTCACTGCCTCCCTTCTTTTGCTGGGGGTCTCTGATCCAGCTTGCTCTGCTGCTTGTTGAACTGCATCCCGGAGGCGCAAGGGCAGCACAGAGCTAGCTAGAGTCAGCCCCTTTGCCTTGCTTCAAAGTCATGGATGCCACCCAGTCCTGGCTACAAAAGTATCATTGAACAAGAGGTCCATTTCTGCCATTTTGGCTCAGGGTCCCAGAATTTCTGCTACACTATTAGGATCTCCTCAAGGGTCTGAAGTTGACCCAAAGTTGTTGAGAGCCTTCATTCCTCTAACACCTACTTTTTAAGTGCTTCCTGAATACCAAGTACTTCACCAGGCATACCTCGGGGACACTGGGGGTTCAGTTCCGGACCACCGCGATAAAGCAAACATAGCAATAAAGTGAGTCAGATGGCTTTTTCGGTTTCCCGGTGCATATAAAAGTTATGTTTACACTATACTGTAGTTCTAGTAAGCGTGCAATAGCATTATGTCTAAAAAACTATGTGCATACCTTTTTTTTTTTTTTTTTTTTGCGGTACGCGGGCCTCTCACTGCCGTGGCCTCTCCCGTTGCGGTGCTCCGGACGCGCAGGCCCAGCGGCCATGGCTCACGGGCCCAGCCGCCCCGCAGCACGCGGGATCCTCCCGGACCGGGGCACGAACCCACGTACCCTGCATCGGCAGGCGGACTCTCAACCACTGCGCCACCAGGGAAGCCCTGTGCATACCTTAATTTTATTTATTTATTTTTTTTTGCTGCTTTTCCAACTTTATTTAGAAAAGCAAATCCAGGTCCCAGTGCCCCAGTGCCCTCCTCCAGCCCAGCCATAATTTAAATAACTTAGAGACAGAGGTGGGGTCAGGTGGGGAGTGGGTGGGAGAGGGAGGGAGGAGAGCCCACTACAGCCGCTGCAGCGCCCGCTTCTTGTCCATCTTTTTCTTGCCTGCCAGCTTCTTATCATGCTCACCCGCGTGCTTCTTGGCCATCGGCCCCTCGGCCCCTCCCCGGGCGTCCAGGAGCCGTGGCGTCGGCGGTGGTGGCCGCAGCCCCGCTGGCCGGGGACCGCCGGCCCCGGCCCTCCCGCCGCTGGGCCCGCCTGCGCCCCGGGGATCTCTGTGAGCAGGCGCGCGCGCCGCCCGCCTCCTCCTTGAGGGCAGACGCGGGGTTAGGGTGGATCAGCAGGCACCTGATGGTCAGCAGCACGTGCCAGATGCCCGGCTCAGCTGTCCAGCCCGTCTTGAGCACGTTGACGCAGATCTCACCGTTGGCGCCCACATTTGGGTGGAAGATCTTGGTCAGGAAGTAGCCCTTGTGTGGGGAGGCAGGGAAGTCCTTCCCCAGCAGGAGTTTCATGCGGAATAGGTCTGCGGTGTATGGGGTCCCCTCAGGGCCCTCGATAGTGACCTGCAGGTCAGTGAGGCCCTCCTCGTTGGGAAAGACCTTGATGCCATCAGGTGGCTCAGCTGTCAGTGTCGTTGCCTCCTTGTACACCAGGCGGATGATGTGGGCGGGGCAGGTTCACGACTGCTGCCGGCCAGGGGCGGGTCCCACTGGCCCCCTTTCTGCGCCCTCCGGCCGCCGGCCGGGGTGGGGGTGGGGTGGGCGCCCAACCGCTGCCGCTGTGGCCCTAGCGGGGCGCCGGTGGCCCTGCTCTGCTTCCCGCTCCCTCCGAGGCCCGCAGTGACCCTTGCCGTCTGCAGCTCCTCCCACCAGCCGCCCACTGGTGCCCGCACTAAGGTACACACCTTAATTTAAAAATACTTTATTGCTAAAATATGCTAGCCATCCTCCGAGCCTTCAGCAAGTCGTAATTTTTTTTGCCGTAGTAACATCAGTGATCACTGATCCCAGATATAATATAATAATGATGAAACAGTTTGAAATATTGTGATAATCACCAAAATGTGACACAAAGACATGAAGTGAGCAAATACTGTTGGAAAAAAATGGTGCCTATAGAGTTGCTCAATACAGGGTTGCCACAAACCTTCAATTTGTTTGAAAAACAAAAGCCACAGTACCTGCCTACAAAGCGCAATAAAGCGAGGTATGCCTGTACATGTAGCTTTTCCTGCTGGGACTTAAGCACCAGAAAATCCACAAGAATGGCTGTATTTCTGAGATACACACGTGGGCAAGGTCTTCAAAATAAAAACAGAACCATGGCACCAAGGTCAGGCTAGGTTTGAATTTTCGTAAGCTCTCCTGGGGAAATAGATGGAGGAACCAGGATGGAAAGCCAAAAAATCCATAGCCAACCTCTACAACAAAATTGGCAAGGAGAAATCCCATGAACACCCAGATATGAGCGGGCGAGGACGAGCACCCGGTAGCATTAGGCCTGTGTAGTATCAGCAACTGTGCCAGAGGGAGCGCAGGCAAGACCAAGTTGCTTCTGATGGCTGGAGCAGCTAGAGACCCTTCAAACCACCAGCAGGTGCTGGCCTGAAAGCGTGACAGGCCAACTTGAAGGAGCAGTGATGCTGGGCGGGGTCTCAGCAGGCCCTGAATAGCAGGGGAGGGTGCCCTGGAGCAGTCTAGACCTCACAACTGTTGAAACTCACAAATGAGAGTTCCTTTTCAGGGCAGAACTGCACACAGAGGAGGGACTACTGGTTGGAGTCTTCAAACTGAGGAGGACTGTGACAGCGGGGGCAAAAGAGAGATAAAGTCTAGAATTCTGCGTGGCTCAAGATGGAAGCCGCTATCCATATATGGCTTTTGACATTTAAGCTAAATAACTTTAAATATTTAGTTCTTTTGTTGCATTTGTCATGTTTCAAATTCTTTGTTTATTTATTTTTAATTAATTTTTTAAAATTTTTATCCAGTTTTTAAAGGTTACTTTCTATTTATAGTTATTCTAAAATGTTGGCTATGTTGTACCCTACATTCTTGAGGCTGTCTTACAGCCAGTAGTTTGTACCAACCCCTCCTCCACCCTATATTACCCTTCCCCCACCACTAGTTTGTTCTCTATATCTGTGAGTCTGCTTCTTCTTTGTTATATTCACTAGTTTGTTCTATTTTTAGATTCCACATATAAGTGATACCATACAGTATTTGTCTTTTCCTGTCTGACTTATTTCACTTAGCATAATGCCCTCAAGTCCATCCACATTCCTGCAAATGGCATAATTTTGTTCTTTTTTATGGCTGAGTAGTATTCCATTGTGTATATATAGATCAACCACGTCTTTTTTATCCATTCATCTGTTGATGGACACAGGTTGTTTCCATATCTTGGCAACTGTAAATAATCCTGCTACGAACGTTGGGGTGCATGTATCTTTTTGAATTCACGTTTTTGGTTTTGGTTTTGGTTTGGATATATACCCAGGAGTGGAATTACAGGGTCGTATGGTCGTATACGTATGGTAGTCCCATTTTTAGTTTTTTGGGTCGTATGGTAGTTCCATTTTTAGTTTTTTGAGAAACCTCCACACTGTTTTCCACAGTGACTGCACCAATTTCCATTCCTACCAACCATGTGCAAGGGTTCCATCATGTTCCTAATTCTTACAGCCACCTGTGGCTGGTGGCTTCCATTTTATGGTTACTGTATAGGACAGCACAGACATAGAACATTTCCATCATCATAGAGAGTTCTACTGGACAGCACTGGAGATAAAAGTCGGGGAGGGAAGCAGAGGTCTCAGAAAGAAAGAGGTCATCTTTTTTTCATTTCAAGAAAACAACCAAAGAGCAAGTTCTTGAGCAGAAAGCTACAAAAGCTATCTTTCCCATATCCCCTTCCTAACAGTTCAGGAACACACAGCTCCCTTAGACAAGGGCAAAGGAAAAGGACTGCAGTCAAATGCCCCCCCAAAGGCCAAGTCACTTATAAGGGAAAGAAAATCAAATTGTCATCAGACTTTCCAACAGCGATACTTTGTGCCAAAAAATTTTTTTAAATAGATCAATATATTAAAGCTATGCCAGGAAAGTAAAAGTGAGTGAAGGATGTTCTACCCAGACAAACTGATAGTCAAGTATAAAGACTGCAGACAAACTTTTGAACATCCAAGAAATCCCCATGAACCCCTCCTAAGGACTTTACTAAAAATGAACTAAGACAATAAAAATGATTGGAGTAATATTGACTAAGGCTGGAGATGAGCATTAAAAATGTAAATATATTTAATATATAGAAACATATGCTTAATATACAAACGTAATTTTATGTTTATATAAATGTATATAAATACAGTCAAATTATCAAAAAAGAGGGAAGAATGTGAAGAGCATTTGAAAACCATAATAAGATATCTGATTACCGTAAAGGTCTTAATCGGGAGTAAAAAGCCATTGCAAAGGGCTTCCCTGGTGGCGCAGTGGATGAGAGTCCGCCTGCCAATGCAGGGGATACGGGTTCGTGCCCCGGTCCAGGAGGATCCCACATGCCGCAGAGCGGCTGGGCCCATGAGCCATGGCCGCTGAGCCTGTGCGTCCGGAGCCTGTGCTCCGCAACGGGAGAGGCCACAACAGTGAGAGGCCCGCATACTGGAAAAAAAAAAAAAAAAAAGCCATTGCAAGGAAAGAATAGTGAGTGGGTCATTCTGCCCTCCCGAATATGTCACCTGGGTGCTGTAACTTCTTTTTTGATGTTCAGTTATCCCAACTGGAAGATGGAGGGAAATAAAACCTTCCTTGCCTAACCTGTAGGGTATGAAAAAGTGGTTGACATTCTGTAAACATCAAATTTTATTAACCTACGACCTGGAAAAAAAAAAATGCATTTACGAGCTGAAGAGACTGGAGGTTTTAGCCAAAATGTGTGAGCGGGAGGAGATGAGGATGCAGCTGAGCTACTCAAGCCTTTTGCTTCTCTCTGGAAGACGCGAGCCCTGGCCACTCATTAGGCTGCTCTGGGTTGCACCAGAAATGCGGAGCCACACCCTAGGGAAGTAAGCCCCCCAGGGACCTTGGAGGAAGCATGCTGCTCTGGAAGGACAGAAAACAAGGCAAGCTGGGGGACAAGGATGGGTGGAAGAGAAAGCCTAAGTCAGAAGATTAGAGACCCAGCTGGCAGGCTTCACTCCTGAGACTGGAAAATCTCGGCTGGAAGGAGAAAATCAAATAGGGGGTAGTCATTTGTTGGGGGCATACATGGGAGTCCCAAGGGTAAGTAGTCCCCACAGACACAGAGGAGGCAACTCTAGCTTTGTGCTGGTTTCAAAGACACACCCCTCCTCCTTCCCTAGCAGGTGGGGACGGATGACCCTCACATGCACCAGCCGAGTCACATCCGCCAAATGCACACCCAAGACATCCAGAGAAATTTGAACTCTGGGTCCCAACCCTCAGGGACCTAGTGATTCTGGGAGCCTCTGAGGCTGAGCTGGTCCCTGACACTTGGTCAAATAAAGTTTGCCCATGGTCCCGTCACTGCTGCTGTGTCCCTGACTCCCTCTCCAAGGAACCCTGCTCTCCATTTGTCAATTTTAAGTGATAATTTCTATTCAATCTGATACATATTATAAGAATATAAACAAATGCCTCTCCCCCTATCGGCACCATAATCACTTTCTTTTATAGCTATCATTTATTACAGGACGACAGATGGCCAGTTCACAGAATTCCAAAGAGGCAACCTGCCGGCCAGTCACCTGGGAACACAGGCACATTTACATTTCTCCAAAACAGATGGGAAAGGGTGGGGGGAAGGAGGCAGATTCCTGTCAAAACTTTGGCGCTTTCCAAAATGTGTTTCTTTTGCTTCTCCCTCTTTCCCTCTGCCTTTCTCGCAGATGGTACATATATCCTCTCGCCCCTTCCAAACCTCCTCACACACCCCATTCATTCTTTTCCCATCAGCGGCAACTGAAACCACCAATATGGCGGCCTTGAGGGGCTGGAGACAGGGTGGGCTCTTGGCAGACCACTTTCTGGGGACTTCCAGGGCCTGCAGCGCAGTATTCCAGCATTCCTTCCTGGCTTGTTATTTGGGATTGAGGCTGAGGTCAGAGGCCAGAGGAGGGTGAGAAGTGGGTCTGCTTCACAGAGGGCAGATGCTGGAGGCTGCCTTCTTCACAGACTACAGAGCAGTGGTTCTTGGCCCTGACAGCACATAAAATCACCTGGAGAGCTTCTAAAAAACATGAAAGCCAGAGCCCCACCCAGAATGATTAAATCAGAAAGCCTGGAGTAGGGGCTTGGCAAGGTGTACAGGTATGGCTGAGAACCCAGTGCTGCAGAGGCAAAGACAAAACAGGAGGTAAGAAGCCATAGAGAAGAGAGACAGCTGTGCGCCAGGCATTGAAAGAGCTGCAAATTTGGAACTTGGTGAAAGGAAGGTCCCTGCTCCTGGCCCAGTGGGATGAATGTAAATAAACTGCTCACTGCAACAGAGAAGGGGAAGAGCTGTGAAGGAGGTGCGTTCAGCATGAGATGGGAGAGAACCCACTGGTGGGAGCCTAGGGACATCTTCCTACAAGTAGCAAATAGAGGAAATAAGAGAATATCTGTATGCCCCCGACGGAGGGAATGATTTCTTAAGACACAGGAGTAAAAATCATAAAGGAAATGATTGTTAGATTTGCCTACATTAAAATCAAGATCTTTTGTTCACCAAAAGATACCATAATGAGAATGAAAAGACAAGCCACCATATGACCCAGCAATCCCACCACTGGGCATATACCCTGAGGAAACCATAATTCAAAAAGAGTCACGTACCACAATGTTCACTGCAGCTCTATTTACAATAGTCCGGAGATGGAAACAACCTAAGTGTCCATCATGGGATGAATGGATAAAGAAGATGTGGCACATATATACAATGGAATATTACTCAGCCATAAAAGGAAACGAAATTGAGCTATTTGCAATGAGGTGGATAGACTAGAGTCTGTCATACAGAGTGAAGTAAGTCGTAAAGAGAAAGACAAATACCATATGCTAACACATATATATGGAATTTAAGAAAAGAAAATGTCATGAAGAACCTAGGGGTAAGACAGGAATAAAGACACAGACCTACTAGAGAATGGACTTGAGGATATGGGGAGGGGGAAGGGTGAGCTGTGACAAAGCGAGAGAGAGGCATGGACATATATACACTACCAAACGTAAGGTAGATAGCTAGTGGGAAGCAGCCGCATAGCACAGGGAGATCAGCTCGGTGCTTTGTGACCACCTAGAGGGGTGGGATAGGGAGACGCAAGAGGGAAGAGATATGGGAACATATGTATATGTATAACTGATTCACTTTGTTATAAAGCAGAAACTAACACACCATTGTAAAGCAATTATACCCCAATAAAGATGTTAAAAAAAAAAAAGAAAAGAAAAGCCACCAACTAGAAGGTATTTGTGACACAGGTCACTAATAGAGGATTAATATCTAGGATACATAAAGAAGGCATAGGACTCAATAGGAAACAACAACCCAAGAAATAATCTGGCAAAGGATATGAAAAGGAAACACACACTAAAGGAAAGAAGAAATGTTCTATAAGCATAAGAGAAAAAAATCACTCATAATCCACAAAATGCAAATTACAACCATAACAAGATACCATTTTACACTCATTAAATTGGCCAAAACTTAAGTCTGACAACAAGTGTTATGAGGATGTTGATGGCACTGGGTGTGTGAATTGGTACAACCACTTTGGAAAAGCCATTCAGTGATATTTACTAAGGCTGAACTCTACCATCCAGCATTCAACTCTCAGTACATCTGCTAAAGAAACTTGCACATGCGCCCCAGAGATGCACATAATGAGAATCTTCACAGCAACATTGACCATAATAGCAAAAACTGGAAACAATCCAAATGTTCATTGACAGAAACATGGGTAAATAAATGTTGGCATAAAGTGGAAAACCACACAACTGTGAAACTAAACAACAGCCATGCATCAACATGGTTGAAATTCAAACGCATAATGTTGACTGAAAACTGCAAATTGCAGAATACATAGAATATAGTTCTACTGGTATAAATATATTGTTCAGGAATGCTTACACACGTGGTAAAATTGTAAATAAAGGCAAGGAATGATTAACACAAACTTCCACGAGATGCGTGCTGTGGACTGAATGTTGGTTTCCCCTCAAAATCCCTGTGTAGAAATTCTAACCTGAAAAGTGATGGGGGCTTTCAGAAGATGTTTAGGTCATGAGGGCAGAGCCCTTGAGAATGGGATTAGTGTCCTCATAAAAGGGAGCCCAGAGAAATGCCTTGCTCCTTCCACCATGTGAGGACACGTGAAAAGATGGCTGTCTACAAACCAGGAAACAGGTTTGTTTTATTTTGTTTTTTGTTTGTTTGTTTGTTTGTTTTGCGATATACGGGCCTTTCCGTGTTGTGGCCTCTCCCGTTGCGGAGCACAGGCTCTGGACGCGCAGGCTCAGCGGCCATGGCTCACGGGCCCAGCCGCTCCGCGGCATGTGGGATCTTCCCGGACCGGGGCACGAACCCGTGTCCGCTGCAACGGCAGGTGGACTCTCAACCACTGCGCCACCAGGGAAGCCCCAGTTATTCTATTTCTTAAGGTGGGTACGTGGGTGTTCATTTTATTATTATTACTTTATACATACGATATATTTCATTTAAAAAATTTGTACTGAAAACAAAAGGAAAATCACATGTAAAACCTCATATTACAGTTGCCCCTCGGTATCCATAGGTGATTGGTTCCAGGACCCCTGTGGATACCAAACCCTAGAATGCTTATATAAAATGGAGAAGAACTGCTGGTTCTCCGTGGTGCCCCACATCTGCAACTATATAAATGTTATTCCTTGTCCCAAAGTTTATCTAAGAAAGTGGCCCAGTGTGACCATTTCTTCCCATAGGAAACATCCACCCCTTAGCTTACTGAAATAGCTTAATGGACCCGTATCAAACACTGGGTGGACATTGTGGCCAATTTCCAGCTGAGAGACAGGGGTCTGGGGTTTGGAAATGGCCCATGATCTGCAGGTCTTTTTAGACCCTCTCTGCATCAGTCAGTCCATAAGCAGCCACCCTCTGAAAACCCCTGGACTAGGTGCCCAGGGAGAGTTGATGGTCAAACCCCACCCCAGTGCATATTATCATCTAATAATGAGGCAGATCAAGTGACCAGTCAAAATAGCCATTAAAGTAAACACCAAGGAGTGACAAACATCGTGCTCTGCTTATTTGTGGGAGTGGGGATGGGGGTGGAGGTGGAGATGTGTACCTGCGCTGATGGTCTGGAAGTTGGAAAAAGTCCCAGGATGATGACTACAGGCACTATAGACAATATTCGTACTTCTCTGGGCCTCAATTTCCTCATGTGTCAAGTGAACAGAGTGGACAAGGGCTACCATTAATGTCCCTTCCAACTTCAGACATTTTGATCCTACATATTTGGGGCTAAATACCCCAATACATATTTAGCAAATCATTTGTTTACACCTAGGCTAGGAGTTCGATTCTCAAGCTAATTGCATAGCTATTTGCATGACTTTGATGCACAGAAATGTAAGGAGAAAGTCAACATGCCTCCATGTTTCCATCAGAGATGGATATTGACCAAGACTAGAACCTGACCTTGACGCCAGCATCTGGGCAAAGAAGAGATTATTGACAGTGGCAGAGTTTGAGGGGATGTGGAGGGATGAAATTCTCAAGAGAGGTCTGTGAAGTACCACAGATGTAGGAAATCTGTAGGGAAAGTGGGGTGTAGGTCTCCTTGCTGCCATTAGGGTATGAAGAAGGTTTGCCAAGGCAGGGATGGTGCAGTGTTTAGTAAACAGGAACCTCCCTGACCGGGGGGGGGGGGGGGGGGGGGGGGGGGTCTCTCACGTTCCTGGACAGGCCTTTGATTCCAGGAGTGTTTGTTGATCCACTAGTCACCAAAGGAGTATTTCTGAGAGAGGGGGCTGAGTCTTGAGGAAGATGATTCCTTCTGTCGTGGACAGGATAGAGCTGAATAGGGAAGGATAGAAGCATGGAAGTTGCAACAGGGGCCAGCTGGGGCAGCTGGCGTGGTGGGGATGGGGGAAGGGGGCCGATTTGAGAGCCACACAAAGAGGACCCCTCCGGGACAGAACCTGTGTATGTTCACCCCATACAAACGGCCCGAAGCCCGGCAGGTGGTCTGTGCTCAACAAATAGATATTGAAGGAGTGAAATCCTGATAATAGCTAACGTATACTGAGAGTTTACTCTTTGACACTGGGCTGAGCCCTTTGCACACATCACCCTGGCAACGGCCTGAGAGTTCAGTGCTGTTCTTATGACCATTTCACAGCGGAGGCTATTGAAGCACACAGTGTGGTTACAGGTGGAGCCGGTTGTGACCTTTTGTCTGATTTCAGAACCTGTGGTCCCTCAACCCCGCTGTTCTTGTTGGGATCTCCTGAGAAGATATTCTAATTACCTTTTTACCTTTTTTTTTTTTTTTTTTTTTTTTAACTTTTGGCTGTGTTGGGTCTTTGCTGTGCGCGGGCTTTCTCTAGTTGTGGCGAGCGGGGGCTATTCTTTGTTGCGGTGCGCGGGCTTCTCATTGTGGTGGCTTCTCGTTGCGGAGCACGGGCTCTAGGCACATGGGCTTCAGTAGTTGTGGTACGTGGGCTCAGTAGTTGTGGCTCGCGGGCTTTAGAGCGCAGGCTCAGAAGCTGTGGCACAGCTGTTGCTCCGTGGCATGTGGGATCTTCCCGGACCAGGGCTTGAACCCGTGTCCCCTGCATTGGCAGGTGGATTCTTAACCACTGCACAGCCCGGGAAGTCCCTCTAATTACCTTTTGACAGATGAAAAGGCTGAGGCACAAGCGGAGTGAGTGGCCTATGGCCATACAGCTACCTAATGACAGAGGGAAAGGCTACGCACGAGATGTTCGACTCCTCTTTTCCTGTTGCCCTGGGCTGCTGGGTGGGGGCACACAGCGTGGACTCAGGCATCTTGTCGGCAAGTTCGGAGCTACCTCATCCCAGGTCATTACCCTGATGGCATCTATAGTGAGAGAAGGAAAGGCATGGAACCAGCCCCGCAGCTCCTGCTCTGTGCTCCCGGGTGGGTTAGGCCCTGTACCTCTCATTTAAGACCTCCAGTAGCTTCAGAATTAATGAATTCTCGCATCTGTTCACAAAGAAGAACACGGACAGCGAGAGGCTCGCAGCTGGTTTGGGCACTGGCAGCTCTGCCCGCCTTCAGAGTCCACGTCCTCCGCGGCACAAGCCTCCTTCCGCAGGTTCAGGCTCAGTGTGGGACACAGGGCTGGGGAGCGGTCAGCCTGCAGACCTCTTTTGTAGACCTGCAGCATCCATTTGTTTTCCTGGTTTCACATGGTGCTCTTAATTTTAGACAAGTGTGACTTGGGGAGGAGGGGAGAGCAGGAGGGAGGCAGAACCTCTGGGCACAAGCATCCCAGTCCAGGGGTGTAGACTTGAGAAAAACCTGGCATTGTGCCCTCTGTGGACCTGGCCCTCCAGACAGTCCCTAGGGGGTTGAAGGTAAGAGATGAAAATTGCTCTGGGTGGGCTTCCCTGGTGGCGCAGTGGTTAAGAATCCACCTGCCAATGCAGGGACACGGGTTCAAGCCCTGGTCCGGGAAGATCCCACATGCCGCGGAGCAACTAAGCCTGTGAGCCACAGCTACTGAGCCTGCGTGGCATAACTACTGAAGCCCACGCGCCTAGAGCCGGTGCTCCACAAGAGAAGCCACCACAATGAGAAGCCCGTGCAGCACAATGAAGACCCAACACAACCAAAAATAAATAAATAAAATACATTTATTAAAAAAAAAAAATTGCCCTGGGTGCCACCTGACTCAGGGAACAGAGGCGGGGTAGTAGCACTGCTCTGGGAAAAACTGACTTCTTTGAACACTTTCTTCCAATTTTTCTAAGCCCATTCTCTTCCTCTGGCTGCATCTCTCTCATCCCTCCTGCTGACCTCAGGTTTGTCTTCCTGAACCATTTCATCCTGACTGGGATGTGATGATTGTTAATCTCCACATTGGTAAACTGAGGGGCTTCGAGCCCTGCCAGGCCCTGACATGCTCTGTCCCAGCCCAGGAACAGTGGGCAGGAGCCAGAGGCCTTGATCCAACGTTCACTTTTGTCCTGACTGGCTGTGTGGCCAGGATGAGTTACTCACAGCCCCAAACTCCAGCTTGCTTTTTATGAGAAGCACATACAGGCACTCCTCAGAGATGTTGTGGGTTTGGTTTCTGACCACCACAATAAAATGAATACTGCAATAAAGTGAGTCACATGAATTTTTTGGTTTCCCTGTAAATATACATAAAAGTTATGTTTACACTATACTGTAGTCTCTTAAGTGTGCAATAGCATTGCGTCTAAAAAACAATGTACGTACCTTCATTAGAAAACACTTTAATTGGGAGGGTAGCATTGACATATATACACCACCAAATGTAAAATAGATAGCTAGCGGGAAGCAGCCGCATAGAACAGGGAGATCAGCTCGGTGCTTTGTGACCACCTGGAGGGGTGGGATAGGGAGGGTGCAAGGGAGATGCAAAAAGGAGGGGATATGGGGATATATGTATATGTATAGCTGATTCACTTTGTTATACAGCAGCAACTAACACAACATTGTAAAGCAATTATACTCTAACAAAGATGTTAAAAAAAAAAAGGAAACACTTTATTGCTAAAAAATGCTAACCATCATCTGAGCCTTCAAAGGATCATGGGAGTAGCATCAAAGATCACTGATCCGGGCTTCCCTGGTGGCACAGTGGTTGAGAGTCCGCCTGCCGATGCAGGGGACATGGGTTTGTGCCCCAGTCCGGGAAGATCCCACGTGCCGCGGAGCAGCTGGGTCCGTGAGCCGTGGCCGCTGAGCCTGCGCGTCCGGAGCCTGTGCTCCGCAACGGGAGAGGCCACAACAGTGAGCGGCCTGCGTACCGCAAAAAAAAAAAAAAAGATCATCGATCCCAGATCATCATAACAAATATAATAATAATGAAACCATTTGAAATATTGTGAGAATTACCAAAATGTGACACAGAGACAGGAAGTGAGCAAATGCTGTTGGAAAAATGGTGCCGATAGACTTGCTTGATGAAGGGCTGGCACAAACCTTCAACTTGGAAAGAACACAGTGTCTGCAGAGTGCAGTAAAGTGAAGAGCAATAAAAAGAGGTGTGCCTGCAATAATAGCACTTTCCTCTATGAAAGAGTGTGAGGGTGAACGACAGAGAACGGCACCCAGGGCTGGCAGAGCCTGTGTTCTCTAAATGCTGGTTAGTGCTGGTATAAGCCCTTGAACTAAAGGGTGAAACCTAAAGAGTGACTTCTTCCAGAGCTATTTAGACCAAAAGCTGGAATCTCTCACCAGAATTTCAGGCATCTGTAAGCAGGCAAGTAAGAGGCAAGGAGAGCTTTTTGGTGACAGTCAATTCACACTGGTTAGCAGCCCTGGCCTGGAGACGGGTAACTATGCGTAATAACAATGGTTAGCACTTAGAAGCACTTCCGCTATGCTGGCACTGTTCAAGGTCAAGGTTCAGCAAACTTCAGACCTGGGCACATGGGGCCCACCATCTGTTTCTGTAACCTTTAGCGAAACACAGTCACACCGTCACGCTTGTGTATTTACGTAGAGTCACAGCTGCTCTCCCACTACATTGGCAGAGTTGAGTAGCTGCGCTAGAGATCATCTGGGCTGCAAAGCCTAAAATAGGTACTATCTGGCCCTTCCCAGAAACAAAATATCTTACCCCTGTTCTAAGAATTTGGCACACTTAATTTAATTTAATCCTTATCATATGTCTAGAAATAGGTGATGGTTGTCCCCCTTTAAAAGATGAAAAACAGGTCAGAGAGACAAAATAACTAGCAATTCATTTCTGAATGTAGGCAACGCAGTGCCAGAATCTGGGATCCTAACACCTACAAGGGGTGGGGCTTCTCTCCCTGGTGGAGTCACCAAAGTTTAGCAAATAAAAATACAGGATACCTGTTCAATTTGAATTTCAGATAAACAACAAACACTTTTTTTAAAGTGTAAGTATAGCCCATGAGATATTTGGGATATACTTATATTAAAAAACTATTCGTTGTTTACCTGAAATCCACATTTAACTGGATTTCTGTATTTCAGCTGGCCATCCCACTGAGGACCCTTGGAGGAAGGAGAGCTCAGCCAGGCCTGGGAAGAAACCAGTGTCCCTGGGGTCTGTTCCTGGGAAGGTCTCTGCCCACAGCCAGATCTCTTCCTGGAAGGCTCAGGGATGGGTCCTCCCACGCATCTCAATCCCTTTGTCCCACAAAGGACAAACCTTTCACAAGGTTCTTGGGGTATCTCAGCGGGCATTGCCATGTTGCTTCAGACTCAAGCAGCCAGAAACAGAGAGAAAAGCTATGGGGGAAAGCATGAAGCCCCTCTCTCCAGTCCAAAGCCGAGCATCACCTCCCTTCCCTAGAAACCTCTGGAATCCTCCTCTCCTTTTCTCCTGTCCTTCTGGCCAAAGGCCCCGCCAGACCCTCTCTCCCCTTGAGATTGCATAGGAGTTTAAGAAAGAGAGAAAAAATATGGCAAGCCAGAGTGACAGCAATCCAAGGCCAGAGGGGGCCAGGGGTGGAGGCAGAAAGAGAGGGATGAGAGGTGGGGGATGGGAGAGGGCCATCTAATTTTTAATAGACGGAGACATAAATGCAACATGATTCACTTTGAACAGGCCACCTGGATTAGATGGAAGTTAATTAAAACAATCCCTCATTTCTCAGCGCTTAAAACTTCTTAAGTCTCACTTGGGGAAGGGTGCGGCAGGACTTTTTATTACTCTTAGATGGCGTTCAGGCCCATAAATACATCTCCTCTTCCTGTGATCCCATTAATCTTGCCGCCTCTCCTGCTCCTCTCTGCCAACAATCAGATCCCAGTAAACAACCTCAAGTGAAATTTGCAACTGTCAGATAAACATTAAAAATGCTTCTCTTGTCCTTTCCCATTGATAGTCCCATTAATATTGTAATGGAACAAAAAGTTATGAAAATGAATGCATGCTGGTTTTGGAAATAAATGATGCCAACCGCTGCTGGGATATAGACACACATGCATATGGATGGGCTCAGAAGATAGTGGATGCTATCCACATCCACAGCAGGGCTGTGTGCCGATAGGACAGGCAACACACTCACCGGGGACCAAGGACAGCCACGCACACCGCTGGGTACACACGTGTCCACACGTGTCAGGACATCTAAATGGAATAAAGGAATTCCACCCCAGAAACTATTGTAGATATATAACTCACCACCTGGCCTTATACAGAGTAAAATATTACGATTTCTCTTTTATCATTGCTTCTCCTCTCCCTTATCTGTTTGCAGTCAGGGGTTGGGATTCTCTCTAAAGATAATAAGATCCCCCGATTGATAAGACTCTCTTGACGTTTCTTCCTCATCTGTTTTCCATGCAGTGGCCTCTTTAATACACATGCATCCTCTCGTGTGTGTGTTTATCTATCTGACGAATGAGGCCTTAAAATCTGAAGGTAGAATACATGGAAACTTTATAAGAAGAAACTTCTTAAAGGAGTATTTAGGTCAAAGATTTATATTTGACGGAGGAGGTGAGTTTGAGTTTTATGTGTATTTAAGTTCACTAGGAGAGTACACAAGAAAGCAACGAAACCAACACACAAAACCCTTGCACCAAGATCTTTTGTTTTGGGTTTTTTTTTTTTTTTTTTTTTTTTTTTTGTGGTACGCGGGCCTCTCACTGTTGTAGCCTCTCCCGTTGCGGAGCACAGGCTCCGGACGCGCAGGCTCAGCGGCCATGGCTCACGGGCCCAGCCGCTCCGCAGCATGTGGGATCTTCCCGGACCGGGGCATGAACCCGTGTCCCCTGCATCGGCAGGCGGACTCTCAACCACTGTGCCACCAGGGAAGCCCCCAGCCATGCTTTTAACCACACACCTCAGCCTAGTGAATTTTTATCCTTCTTCAGGTCCATTCGGGGAAGCCCTCTTGGCCCCTTTGAGTGAGATAAGTCTCTTCACTACGACTCCCCAGAGTGCCTTTCTCTGTTCTTTGCCAACAGCCGACGTGGGTTTCCTCCAGGCTATGAGCTCCACGGTGGTAGGAGCCTGACTCAGAGCACAAGCTCAATAAATATTTGTTGATTGACTAATGGAGTAGTTATTTTAAAAGGAGTTACATAAACTCTCTATCCTGACCTGTAAGTACTTAACTTATGTCATTTGCAGTGAGGAGTAGGGAGACCACTGGCATGTTAAAACACAGACCAAATCTTGGCCATATGCCTGATTCGTAGTGAGACCTAGAGGAGGCCAGCTAAGCTCTCTGGGCCTCAGTTTCCTTATCTGTGTCAGTAAAACAGCATCACATAATGTAACTGCAAAGCAGAGGAAACCAAATGAGATATCCAAACTACTCAACATTCAATAGGATATTATATTAATACACATGAGCTGTATATATGAAAGAGCTAGGAAGGATATAAAAATAATGCAGAATTTCATTAAGTTCTTACTTAGAAAAGAAAACATATACAAAATTGAGAGACAAAGGGGGGAAAAAAAGGAAGATGCCCTCTCTACCACCTAATTGGGAGTTGCTGGCTTTCTGGAATGCGCGTAATATGGATATATGGGTAGCGGACTTCACCACTACCCCCTTTGAGTTGTGGTGGCATTGACATTATAGCAACCGTAAATAAGATTTAGTGCATCCCAAAAGGGGCATGGATCGGAATCCAGGTAGAATCCTGGCGAAATCTCAATCATCAATAACCTCAGCTAACGGGATGTCACTGCTTTCCAAGGGACACACCTTGTTCAACTCCAGGAAAATCTGTAGTTAAGTAAGGAAACGTTTAAGGAAATGAGAATTATATTTTAATATATTTGCATTAGGGAATCTTCAAAAATTTAATATCCTATCTATTTGCAAAATTTAAGGAATTTTTGCCTTTGGGGTGACAACTTTCTACTCCAATTTAAAATGTGTGATTACATAATTGATTTAAGACTTGGGATTTTACATTGTGAAAAATGTAATATTTTACATTTTTGAGTGTTGGAACATTTAAGAGGAGCTATACTCATTTTATTAGTTGAATTTCATAGGTTTTTGGGTTTTCTGAGTACTTGGGAAGGTTTTGTTTGTTAAGTGAGGAAATGGAAGTACTTAAGAAGGAAATAAAATATTACATTTACAAATGCAGTTTTAAATACTCAGAAGTATTTAACAAACTAGGTTTTGAAATGGGGTAAAATCGAATTCAAGAGCCCCTTAAAATGGTTGCTAAAATAAGAATAACAAGATTTGTAAAATGACTTACAAATAAAATAATAAAATGTGTAAACTGATCTTAAAAGACTGCGGAAAAAATCTTGTTACACGTTACAACACGGATGAACCTTGAGGACGTGATGGTAAGTGAAGTAGGCCAGTCACAAAAAGACAAAAATTGTGTGATTCCTCTTATATGAGGTGCCTATAGCAGTCAAATTTATGGAAGCAGAAAATAGATGGGTGGTTACCGGGGGCTGGGAGGAGATGGGAATGGGGAGCCGTTTAATGAGTACAAAGTTTCAGATTTGCAAGATGAAAAAAGTCTGGAGGTCTGTTTTACAACAATGTGAATATACGTAATACTAATAAACTGTACACTTTAAAATGGTGAAGAGGGTAAATTTCATGTTATGTATTTTTTTAAATCACAATAAAAGCAATGGGAAAACACGTATGGAAGAATTGGGGCTTTTAACATATAATTTTAGTTTATTGCACATTAATGTGTAAAACCCTAAATAACTATTTCCTTTATACAAAAGCCACCCTCAAAGGCATAAAAACTTCACACTAACAATCTGTATAATGCAGATAATCATGTATGACAAAATCGCTGTGAGGGTTAGTGGAGATAACATTCAGAACACAGGCCAAAAGAGGTTCTTGTTTTTAGAGGTTGCTACAAACCAAATCAAACGAACAAAAATGAGTCTCTTGGAAGAAACTGAGTCACATGCCCACCCCTGAGCCAGTCACTGTGGTTGGTAGGTCGGCTGATGACCAGTGGTAATTCAGTCACATCTCCTTCCACTGGGGCTGGGGTGGGGTGGGGTAGTTTCCCAGAGGAAAATCAGGGAGTTGTTACAGACGAATGGAGGAAGTTTGCAGGGAAGGCAAGTGCAGCTGACCCCGTGACAACGCCCTTCTCTACCCCTCTGTCCTCATCCTTTATAATGCAGGATTCATCAGAACTCCTAGAGCACCTCCTTTGTATCTTTTAAGTAACTCCTGCTTTTCTTCCCCACTAGAACCCTCTCCAGCTTCACATACATGAAAAAAGGAAGTGAAAGGTACATTTATTGGGGAGTGAACACTTACAAAACACCTACAGGATCGGCAACGTCGTGCCTCAGCTAGCAGGCTATTAATTTACCACCTTCACTATTGAGGCAAAGATATTCTGAGCATATGTGACCTTCCAAGACCAACTGAGCAAATATTTCCATATCCACAAATTTTTGTTTATAAATATATATTTATTGCCTATTTGAACAATTGAGCAAATAAAAGATTGTAGCCCAGAGAAAGGAAATGCTCTTTATTTGAGCATCCTGGAGCATGGAGGAAGGGAGAAGTACCCAGGCAATTCTAGCAGGAATCAGGGCAATTAAGACTGACTGGCTAACACTTGTAATGTACCAGTTACTATTCTAAGCGCTTTACATGTAGGAATCTACTTAATCCTCATGACCACGCTTTGAGTTTTATTATCCCCATTTTATAGATGAGAAGACCTAGTCTCAGACGGCTTAAGGGATGTGATCAGTTACATAATTTGTAGGTGGTAAAGCAACCTGACTCCAGGATCCACACACACACTCTCACCTACTGGGCTAGAAAATTGCAATGATCCTCTGTGTGATGCTAAAAGTACAGTTTAGAGAGATTAAGTGACTGGACTGGCCTACACAGCGGACAAATAAAAACGCTGAGACTTCAGCCCTGGACCCCTCATGATAAGCTCTTGGGCAAGAATGCAAACCCAAGAGTATTGGGTTCTTCAGGGAGGACCAACCATAAAGATGGCTTCTTTTTGCTCATTCTCGATTTGCAAGTCACTCTGCTCCACTCATGAACCCCTATTTTGCCACTTGGTTCAGTTTTGGCCAATTTTCAGAACCCACAGTGACAAAAAGAAAACCACATTACTATTTAATGCAGTGGTTTTTAGCAAGGGCTACTCTCAGAATCACCCGGGGTGATTTATGAATTATTGATGCCAAAGTTCCACCTTAGACCAATAGATCAGAATATCTGGAGCTGGGGGCAGGGGCATCAGTATTTCTTAAAAGCCAACCAGGTGAACTTAATGTGTAGTTAGGGCAGAAAACTACTGATTTAGCCAAACCCAAACACACAGGGGACCCAGAGGATGCTGCAGAACATGTCTTCACTTTCTGCATTAGCTTGCCTTTCCTCCCAAGCAAACTCTGCCCTAGACGGACACCTTGGAGTCTCTTATTCCCAGCTTGTGTCTTTGTTCTCTTCTCTTACCCACCCCGCCTCAACACTCCCCGCCCCCCCCACCCTCCAACCCCCGCCCCCACCGTCAGAGTCCCCGGCTCCATTCTCCGGGGCTAAAGTGCATCTTTACAGAAGGAGATGAATTCACCTTTTAGAGTCTTCAGTGTGAAGCAGCTGTAAGACAGAAAAGCCTTTCTCTTACTAATCCTGACAGATGAGGATGGGCAGGGATGAAGAGGGTAAAGGAGGCAGAGACCGCCATCCTGCTACAATTACAACTGAGAAGTACTGTGAAGGAAAAGTGGAGAACATCGTGAGCAGGACAGCAGGACCACTTGGGGCTGAAAGGCCTTCAGCTCTCTTCTTGGTTCATATTTCTACCTATTAAACCAGACTGTGACACCTAGTCACATATTGTAACTTGGTGGACACTACTGAAGTCACTGGAAACTCTATCAGCTCCTTTTCTCTGTCCCATCCGTTCATATGCTCTTCACCATGTGTTGATGCTGGTTCCCCCTGCCTCCCCCAAATGTGGAGCAGTTTCCATACTATCTATAAAGGGCTATAATTTGAGGGAAAAGTTTTAGAACACTTTCGTCTTTAAGATGAGGTAGGCAAGAATTACACCACAAGGGTGGGACCTTTGGGAGAGATGTAGAAAATAATTCAATGTGCATTTTCTAAGCTTTTACTTGGGGTCAGGCTCTACGATGGAAAGAAGACTCTGGGTCTGTGTCCCTGAATATATCCTATAGAGCAGTCATTCTCAAATACTGTCTTGGGGGTTGCCAGTGATCCAGAAGGGTCTTCCAGATAGACTAATCCTCTGAAGTAGCAAGGACTATGAAATGAGAGTACCTACACTTCTGTTTCTGAAATGGCTGATAACATTGCACTTCATGGGATTCAGTGCCTTTCTTCCCATCTCTCCTTCTAAGCTCCTTTAGCTGTCACTGAAAATATGGATAAAGTAGACAAATGGGGCATATAGCCTCTTGTCAAATAAAGTAGTGTGGGCCCTGAAGAAGTTGGAGAGACATTTCTGCATTATATCCTCAAGCTAGGGCCTTCACAGGTCCTCCTGAAAACTACAGTGATTTCTGCCACATTGCCAGTTTTCTCACTTCCAGTCCCTCAAGAGGTGAAGCTGAAGAAGATGCAGGCTGACCTTGGATAGCTTTAGGAAGTCAGGAGGTTAAATAAGGAGGATTCATATTGTGATTGTTTGTAGAGAGGTTTCTAAGCTTCACAACAACTCTCTGAGATCACTATTCCCATTTTACAGATGTGGAAGAGGCAGGCTCAGTGACCTTAATGACCACGATGAAGTTGTCCTCTGTGAAAAACTGCTAAAAAACTTTAAAAATATATGAAATGGCTGATTTCAGACTTCAGATAACAGGTATCACAGAACCAAGGAAGGAAACAACCACTCTACTTTTCTGCCTGGAAGTATTTTCCAGACCACAGTTCAAAGAGGGAAAACCCAAGCAGAGAACAACGATCTTGTTGAATTGAGGAAACTGAGATTGGAGTTGGAGAAGGTTGAAGTGGCTGGAATTTGAAGGGCAGAGTACCAAAGATAAAGGAGTTATACAGAGAAAGAGCTCCAGATATTTGAGGGTCCTCCTTGAGACTGCTGATCAAAAAGGGCAGGGAGGTGTCCAATTAACATCAGAGACATTCAGTAAAGACCCCAGAAGGGTAACAGCTTAATAATATAGCTAATAGAATAATGGCTACTTTAGATCCATCCTAACAAAGCTTAAAAACAAGTCTAGAAAAAACAAGTTGATCCACAAGTAACTTAAACATCTACCAATAGGGCTTAACTGGTGGCGCAGTGGTTGAGAGTCTGCCTGCCGATGCAGGAGACACAGCGTCGTGCCCTGGTCTGGGAAGATCCCACATGCCACAGAGCGGCTGGGCCCACGAGTCATGGCCGCTGAGACTGCGCGTCTGGAGCCTGTGCTCTGCAATGGGAGAGGCCACAACAGGGAGAGGCCCGCATACCGCAAAAAAACCCAAAAACCCAAAAAACCACAAATCTACCAATACAAACTTCTCTTCTCTTTAAAGGAAGACAATAAAATCCAGACATTAAACAATGTAACATCCAAAGCATCCAGTACCCATTCAGAAATTACTAGGCATTCAAAGAAGCAAGGATGTGACCCATAACCAAGAAAAAGAAAAAAGCCAATAGAAACAGACACAGAAATGAAGAGATGATGGGTTTTAAAAGACTTTAAAATAGCTATTATAGGGGCTTCCCTGGTGGCACAGTTGTTGAGAATCTGCCTCCCAGTGCAGGGGACAGGGGTTCGAGCCCTGGTCTGGGAAGATCCCACATGCCACGGAGCAACTAGGCCTGTGAGCCACAACTGCTGAGCCTGCACGTCTGGAACCTGTGCTGCACAACAAGAGAGGCCGCAATAGTGAGAGGCCTGCGCACCGCGATGAAGAGTGGCCCCCGCTTGCCACAACTAGAGAAAGCCCTCGCACAGAAATGAAGACCCAACACAGCCAAAAATTAATTAATTAATTAAAAAAAAACTCAGAAAAAAATAGCTATTATAAATATCCTCAAATATTTAAAAAGAAAACACGAATATGGAGAGGGAAATGGAAGATATGAAAATGAACTAAATGGAACCTCTAGAACTAAGCAATATATTTGAAATAAAAAATCCATTGGGTGGCCTGTTTAGCAGATTAGATACTTCAGAAGAAAAAAAGGTTATAAAATATAGCAATTAAAGAATTAAAGATTTAAAGATATAGGAGTAGAAACTATATACCCTGAAGCACAGAAAGAAAAAAGTTATATATATACACACATACAGAGCCTTAGTGACCTGTGGGAAAATATCATTTGCAGTCAAATATGTATGCAATTGAAATTCCAAAAGTGGGAAGAGGGAGAAAATGTATTTGAAGAAACAGGGGTCAAAATTTCTCCAAATTTGATGGAAATTATACCTCCACTAATCCAAGAAGCTCAGTGTCTTAGTCAGCTTAGGCCACTATAACAGAATATCACAGACTGGGTGGCTTAAACAATAAACTTTATTTCTCACAGTTCTGGAGGCTGAAAAGTCCAAAATCAAGATGTTGGCAGCCTCAATTCTTGGTGAGGACCCTCTTCCTTGTTTGAAGACAGCTGCCTTCTTGCTGTGTGTTCATATAGCCTTTCCTTGTTGTGTGTGTATGGAGAAAGAAGATCTGGTGTCTTTTCCTCCTCTTACAAGGGTGCTAATTCCATCACTGGGGCTCCATCCTCATGACCTCATCTAAACTTAATTATTTCCCAAAGGCCCCACTCCCTAATTCTATCATATTGGGGGTTAGGGCTTCAACATATGAATCAGGGGAGACACAAGCATTCAGCCTATAACACTCAGTAATCCCCAAGCAGGAGAAACACAATAAATAGCACACTGGGACACCTGTAAGCAACTTTCTGAACATCAGCTATAAAGAGAAAATCTTAAAAGTAGTCAGACAAGAGAGATCTATTACACACAGGGGTATAGAGACAAGAATGACTATAGACTTCTTGTCAGAAACACTAAAAGTCAGAAGGCAATGGTACGACATATTTAAAATGTTGAACAAAAATTGTCAATCTGTAATTTAAATTATATATTCAGTGAAAATATCCTTCAAAAATGAAGAAAAAAATGCTTTTTCACCCAAATAAACACTGATCTATACTGCAAGAAAAGTCAAATGAATTTGTACAGGCCAAAGGAAAATGATATCAGATGAAAACTCAAGAACTATGTGGAAAAAAGAAAATTGCTGGAGGTGGTAAATATTTAGGTAAACATAGAACTCTGTTTTATCTAGTTTTATTTATTTAAAAGATAACTGATTGTTCAGAGAAAGAATAATTCCTTCTTGGGAAATAAAGAAAATAGGAAAGATTGCAAATACAAACAGTTTAATTATCTTTTATTCTTGTCACATTACCTTCTGCTTACCATAGTCTATCCACAATGGATGTGACCAACAGATTATTTTCCTGAAGCCCAGCCCTTAGCATGACACTCCAACCTCAAGCACTATTCAGTCTTTATTACCTCCCCATTAGAAATGTGACAAAGTCTGTAATACTTAACCTAACATTCAAAGCCTTCTGTAATCTGGACTAAAACTGTCCATCCTTGTCTACTGCCTCTGCCCCCCACAAATAATGTGAGTCTTCTCACCTCCCACTCACCAGATACCCCTCCCAGATTCTCATCTTTAAGCCTCTACTGACTTTCTTTTGTCCCTAGCATGTTTCCTGCATGACCCTTCCCACACACACATAATTTTTTCTAACCTATCCCTCCTTTAAGACCAAGCTTAAGTCTGGCATCCCTTCCCACTTTGCCTCACCCTTAGAGTAGCCCTCTGGAAGTGACCTCTCTCTTTCCCAAGGTCATTATTGTCTACAGAAAGACCGTGTGATTTGGAGTCAGATGAACATGAATTCCAGTCCCAACGCCACCACTAAATGGGTGAGACACCTTGAGAACTGGTTTACTTCAATTTCTCCATCT
Source organism: Tursiops truncatus (assembly GCF_011762595.2). Lineage (NCBI taxonomy): Eukaryota > Metazoa > Chordata > Mammalia > Artiodactyla > Delphinidae > Tursiops > Tursiops truncatus. The sequence goes on along the minus strand of NC_047035.1, from coordinate 26,271,000 downwards.
GCAAAATGAGTGGTAATTGTCTTATTGAGGTGTTGTCAGGATTAAAATGAAATGATGGGTGTTAAGTGCCAAACACTTGTAGTAAATATCTAATTATTAATTCATACCCCCGCTTCTCTTTTAAAATACGGGATTCAGAAGTGAATATAGCATCCCAGGAACAGTCAGAATGGCACAGTAGATCAAATGACCCTTGTTTCCTTTATCCTGGATGTTATTTCTATCAGTGCAGGTTAAGATCCCAATGGCTTCATACTGAGCTGACAACCACCTTAATCTTTTTTTCATATTTGCTGCAGCTAAGTCACAGTTTTTCCAGTTCTGCTTGCTCAGTTGATTTTGTTGAAGCCAAGAACTAATTTGTGCCCAATTTCAAGTCATACATGGAATTCCCTCTTGCCTATCCTTTGTCTCTGAGCTCAGACAAGGGAGGCTGCCTGCTGACTTGCAGGGGCGGGGGGGTGGTGGTAAAGGCACTGTCTTGTCTGGGTGTGATCGGTGGTCTTTGCCAAAGGTCTCTGCTATTCTCAAATGTCTCCCCTGCCCAAAGAACCCCTATCTGCTTGGGGTTCTAACCACTGGAGATTTGGGTGTTAGTTGACACAGTAGGTCTTCAGTCCACTTTTCAGATGTAGAGTTTCGAATTTAGAGATGGAAAGAGCCACAGAAGTAATCTAGCTTAACCTTCTCGTTTTACACATAAGGAAACTGACGCCAGTCATGTGCATGGTCTAAGCAGTGGGATTCCTGATTCCAAGTGAGTGGGCTTCTCACTTGGTCAGGGATGACACAAAAGTTTATTCCAGACCGCAGGACTGTCTGTGTTGTTCACCAAAATATATCCAGCACCTGGCACCAATCTTGGCCCTAATAGGCACGTAAACACTTATTGAATGGATAAATGAATATTCCCAACTCTGATCAGTCGGACTGCTAAATTCTGAGGCCACTCACTCACAGGCTTAGCAGAAAAGTGTGTTGTGACCTCTTGGTGATGTCTGTCATCATGCAGCAGGGGGAATTATTACACCCTAGTAATAATTAGTTTACAAGCCATAAAGAGTTCATTTACATCCCAAGGCTCTGAGAGAAAAGCACACAAGCTAGGCACCCTGAAATTTTGGGTTCATGTTTGGGAACCAGGTGTTCCAGCAGTCACGATGAGGGTTGTGCCAGGTAAGCTTGGACCAAGGTTACACTGAGCATCAGTTGCATGTGCGCTGTGTGACCCCAAGAAGTACCACCCATCACCCCTCTTTGCGATTATCTGCAAAGGAGAGATGGTGGCCTGAAGAGCATTTTCTGCATTTTAACTGGGATCAAAACCTTAAGCTGAAGAAGCTTCAGCCAACAAGTCAAAGAGATTCACGTTCAGTCAAGCTTTTGCAAGTACATTAGTTTCCTAGAACTTCCAGAACAAACGACCACCCATGGACTGGCTCAAAACATAACAAATTTATTGTCTCACAGTTCTACAGTCTAGAAGTCCAAAAGCAAAGTGTCATCAGGGCCATGCTCCCTCTGACACTTCCAGGGAAGCCTCCTTCCTTGTCCCTTCCAGCTTCTTGTAGCCCCAGACATTCCTTGGCCGGAGGCAGCATCACTCCAGTTTCTGCCTCCTCCTCACATAGTCATCGTCTCTGTGTGTCCGTGTCTGTGACCCTTCTTCTCTTATCATAAAGGCACCAGCCACATTGGATTAGGGCTCATCCTAATGCAGTATGACCTCACCTTGATAACATCTGCAAAGACCTCATCTCCAAATGAAGTCTCATTTAGAGGTTCTGGGGGTTGGGGACTTCAACATATGTTTCTGTGGGGCACACTTCAATCCGTAACACCAACCCTTCTTGGCCCCGGGACAACTTGGAAGACAGGGAGAAAAGTGCTTGTCAGCTGAGGCAAAGCCCTGCACCTGCACCTGCCTCGACCTCCTTCCAAGTTCTCCAGATAAGGTCCTTTCCAACAGGACCAGTGCCAGGATGTCACAGCTCCTCCCAAGACCTGAAGTCATCGTGATGAGACAGAAGCAGCCCCTGACCCCAAAGCGTTCACCCAGATCCGAGGCTCTCAGACTCTGAAACCTTGGACGAGTGACACAGCATCTCTGACTCAGCTTCTTCCACTGGAAAAGGGGACCTCGGCGTGTTGTTACAGAATTCAATGAAAAGCTGCATTTAAGCTGTTCAGCACAGAGCCTGGAACACAGTAGGTGTGTTTATTGTTTCTAATAGAGTCAGGTTGAGGCTGTGGGCCCAGCCGCCTGCTTCTTCAGCACCACATAAAGAATCCAGAGATGGAAAAGACCTCTGAGGTGATGTGCCCAATTTCATCCCCACAACTAGGGAAAAAAAGGGAGACAAATAAAATGGCCATGTTAACTTATATCCTCGGCATTAATTTTCACAGTTAACTGCTGAACTGACTAAATTCTTTTCTTTTCTTAAGGACTTTTATAAATTCAGACATTAATAAAATCATTAATAAAATCAGACATTCAATTAACAGGAAACTCCAATTGGTAACTGATCGTCTCCTCGATACCTTTCTCTCCCCTCCCACTTTGCAGACTCGCTGGCTCGTCCTGGGCTTGGTCCTGCTGATGTGCTGTTTCCCATTTTCCCCTCTTGTTCCCCCCATGCCTGTCAGTGGCCCCAACAAAAGGCAAAGAAGAACACGGGCTGATTCCATTAACCTCTGTCATTGCTTAAATCTCTTTCTTAATTAACATGAGTTAATATGATTAATCAAAATAATGAGACAAACCTATTAAATTAGGGGGGTTTAAATGACAGAACTTGCAGGAGAAGTAAAAGCAAGAGGAGACATCAGAAGGGCCGGCGGGGAGCGGGGAGTCCAGAGGTGAAGTGGGCAGCAAGCTGACTGTTGGTCCTGTCCAGCCCAGTCCAGCCTCGGGCTGCGGGGAGGGGAAGGTGGAGGACAGGGGAGGAGGCCTGGAGAAATTGCTTTGGGGGAACATGTTCAGTGTTTGCATCCATCTCAGTTAATTATAACCAGTCCCCACACTTTTCTGGGGCCTATCCAGCTCCTTCTTAGCCTCCCCCAGCTTCTGAGTTCTTGGTGTTCCTTCTTGGTGTTAACTCTCCCTGAAATCTCTATCCTCTCTCTCCTGAGGCCAGGCTCTTAGTCAGAATTTCCAAAACCCTAGCTCTGCCTCTCATAGGGTATGAGACTTGGGGAGAGTTATTTTACCTCTCTGAGGCCCAGTGAACCCAGCTACAAGGATAGGAATAATATTCCTGAGCTGGGATTACTGCCGTAAGAATTCAGAGAGAGGCTATGTGACAATGTCTGGCCTGGTGCCAGGCCCACAGAAGACCCGCCCCCCCCCCCCCCCACCGCCCAGGACAAGTTCTTTCTTCCTTCTTCCCCTGTTATAACTGTGAAAATACCTTGAGATTCTGTAGTGCTTTTAAATTCTAAACTTATTTCCATATATAGCATTCTACCAAAAATCTAGGAGATGAGCATTACAGGTGTGAGTTTACAGATCAGTGAGCTTGTGCCAGCATTACTGAGCACCAATTGTGTGTCAGCCCCTGTGCAAGGTCACTCAGATCCAATAAGGGGAAAGGACTCACCTGGGACTTCTTCTAGAACCAGGGTCTCCTAACCCCCAGGCCAATGGGACTTCCATTGCCCCTAAGTGCAAGGGACCAGGGTACCCAGAGCGCCCCCAGAGCTCCTTTATCTCCCGGCCAACCCCGTGCCTCAGGAGAGTCTACCACAGGCCTGCGGCTCTGTGGCCTCCAGCTGGCTCTCCAACGTGGGACATCTGACCTCTGACAGATGATTTGGGCTCATCATCGGAATTTCTTATTCCAGTGAAATTGAGCCCCTGGAACCCCTTCTGTGCTGTCTTCAGTGGTCGATCCTCATGATTCAAAGACAGAAAACTACACACAGACAAGGAAGTTTTCCATGAAGAATCCAGACACCCCTAAAACCTTTAGCCCCACACAGTGATGTGTTAGTAACCCCCCCGCTAAGTCCTTCAAAGGCAGAGGCTGTGTGTGCGTGTGTGTGTGTCCCCTTCCCTGGTCATCCCCTCCCCCAGAGCATCTACTCTATGTCCTGTACAAATGCTCCCAAAACACCAGTGACTGGAACTGTGAGTAGTTGTGTGGTACAAATCCCCAAGCTTGGGTCCCCGGGTGCTGAGTATTCCACAGACATACAAATAAAGGTCCTACAAATTTCACTGAGATTGTCTTCACTGGCATGCCAAAGTCATTCCCATGCCTCCCCTATGATCCCCTTGCTGCCTTCCACTACAGAGTCTGGAAAGCCAGGCACTATGTTTCCCAGTTTCTCTGGCAGCTAGAGGTGGCCATGTGATCAAGTTTTGGCTGTTGAGATGGGTGAACTGCTAGAGGGATCTTAGAGAAACTAACTTTCTTCATCAGAGATAGATGGGTCTGGAGCTGCCTCTTCCTGATTATCTTGGACGTGAATGACCACAGCATCTATTTCATGACCTTGATGCAACACACATCAGGCTAAAAAGCCAACATTCTTGGATGGTAAAGGTAGAAGAACCTGGATGTTTGGTGTCATTTTGAGATTGCAGACCAATCTGAAGTCTGTCTGCATTAGGACTTCTTAATAAGTAAGCCATAAATATCCAAGGTTTACGCCACTTTTGGTTCTCAATTACCTGCAGCTACAAGCATTCCCATCGAACACAAATTCTTAAATTTGTGCTTTAACTTCCATGATTATCTAAGAATTAATGTAAGCATATCCTGGGTCGTCCACCTTATATAAGTGAATACTGTCATGATAGTTTAGTTCTCACGTTTATATTAATCAACAATTTTTTGGTACCAAATAGTACAGGTATCCTTTGCTACCCAAATACTTGCCATTTGAACTCAGGAATTGAATAAAATCCAAAATTTTAAGAATGGGGTTAATATCCTTTGCTCTCTGAACCCTTGGTATTTCTTATCCAAAACTCAGAAACCAAAGAGCTTTGGATAATTCAGCATCACTTACTATATAAAATCTCACTATGTGGATTTTGAAACTGAATAGATTTGGACTGTGAGGAATACTTGCATTTTGTCTTGGGTTGAAGAAAAAAGAATAATGACTAATTTAATATGTAAATGATACATTCATCTAAGTAAAGATCAACTTGTGTTAATTCACTGGGCCTGAACAAACACGGCGTTCGTAGGAATTAGAATAGGAAAGGGATGGAGCGACTGAGTTATTACAGCACAAAAAGAAAAGTAGGCACGTGAGTTCAAAAGAACCTAGAGAGCAACGGTGTGCTGGAACCAGCCTGTTGTGGCTCACGAGAGCCAATTGTTAAATTTTCAGGTATTTTGTGAGCCAGTTGTTAAACACAATGATTATGATGGCATCCAGAGTAAGAATATTTACACCATGGAAATCAGCAAACACCATGAAACAGGCTTTCTTTTCTTGTGGAAGCCAATTTATCAGCACATCACTCTCAGTAACAGTCAATTTCATATTTGCCTTGTGAGCGGCAATTTAGTTTCAGCAAACATCATTATCTAGTCCACTAACTTAATGTGGAATTTTATTGGTTTTACGCCTTTTTGTAGTTCATTTGTAAACTGGGTTTACTTTCACGATTCATATAAAAGACATACACGTAAGGAGTGTACACTTAGTTTTATGTCTGTATATATTTAGGTACTATTATATTAATAAGTTTTAAGTCAAAACTAGGTAGTAGCAAGAAGTTTTTTATTCACTCAAGTGTGAAAAACACTGATCAAAGCCCATTAAAGCTAATAATCCCAGCCTGGCACACAAGGCCCTCTAGGATCTGATCCCAACCTGACTTTCTCCATCTTGAGCTCCCTGCTGCAGCCAAACTGGTCTCTCCTGGTCCCTTCAGTACGTTTCTCAGGGATGTGGCATTTAACTGAGATAATAGAAATGAAAGTACAGCACCGACACTCTACCCCTCTGGCCTCTACACCAACTCCATATGCACTGACTCAGAGTCCTCCTCGCCTATGGAGACGCCTCTCTGATTACTCCAAGGGGAGGTGATTCCTCTCTTCTCTGCACATACCACCAGGTGTGCTTGATTTTGTCAAATGATGCCACTCACCTCCTTGACTAGAGGGGAAGCAGTTGCAGACAGTAAAGTTCTAAGGGTCCTTACAGATCCTTCTGTCAACTCACCTGCACCTCCAAATTTGCTCATCATCTCATACTTCTTTCCCTTCTGTAACATAAGGCAGAAGTTTGCTTATTTCTTTCCAACCAGCTCTTCCGCCAACAGTCCTGAGCACAACGATTCCCACTTCTCCCATCAATTCTCCTTTCTCTGTTTTCGGTCTTTAACTTCTTTCTTTTCTCTGAAAGTTCTCCCTTTATGTTGAGTTTCTGCCAACCCTAAAATAAAATAAAATCCGGTGATATCCATCATTGATGCTTTCAGCACCATTATAGAAAACTCAACTAAAATGGTTGAAACAATCATAAAATGTATTATCTCACATTAATGAGAGGTCTGCATGTAGGACAGTCTCCAGGTATCACTAAGATCAGAGTTCAGCTCTCTGTCCTCAGACTGGCTTCTCTTAAGGTGGTTATATGGTTGCTGGTAGCAGGCATGGCCATTCCTTGATCAGTCTGATTGGACCACAAAGTCAAGTGCCCATCCCTGGACAATAAATAACAGTGGTCAAGGGAATGCCTTGCACTGATGGACTTAAGCTTATGTTCTTGAGCCTATCAATGGCAGAGAGGAATGAGATTACTGTGATTGGCTTAGATTAATCAGTATCCATCCCTGAGACTTTGAGTCAAAAAGGTTGCATCGGGGAAGGATGGAAGCCTTAACAAAGTTGGGGTTCTCTCAGAAAGCAAGAAGTGGGGGAACAGAAGCTTGGAAGACAACCGACAGGTCCATTGTTCCATTTTTCTCACTCCCAGCTACTGCTTTCTCTCTCTTTTTTCTCCTAATCTCCTTTAAGAAGACATTACAGGGCTTCCCTGGTGGTGCAGTGGTTGAGAGTCCGCCTGCCGATGCAGGGAACACGGGTTCGTGCCCTGGTCCGGGAAGATCCCACATGCCGCGGAGCGGCTGGGCCCGTGAGCCACGGCCGCTGAGCCTGCGCGTCCGGAGCCTGTGCTCTGCAGCGGGAGAAGCCACAACAGTGAGAGGCCCGCGTACCGCAAAAAAAAAAAAAGAAGACATTACATTTGCTGTCTTCACTACTCAATGCACTGCAATTCAGTTTCCAATCCGGCCACTCTGCTACAATCTCTCTTGTAAAAGTCACTGGTGTCCTAATTTGGCTGCTCTTTAGGCTTTGACACCTCCACCAACTCCCTTCTTTACCCTCTTTCACCCATCACCCGACTCATAACCTTCAGATGATCAATCCATCCTCTCCCACAACATGCTCCTCATGACTCAGCAATGGTTATTCCACAAACATTTTTTGAGCACCTACCCTATGCCAGTTCAGTATATCCAGCTCATAACACTTTGCAAATTAGTCCTGAATGCATGGTTAAGTCTCCACATTTTTCACCTCCACAACTGCGATAACTTCCCAACTGGTCCCTCCACCTCCCATCTCTCCCCATCAGCAGTCTGTCCTTCTCGCTCACACGTGTGATCTCACCAAATGCAAGGCTGATCATCATAGCCTCCTGCTTCCAGTTCTCCTGCAGGAGAAAGCCTCAAAAACCCAGAATGGCTTTCAAAGCTATGGTAATCGGTCCCACCAACCTCTCCTAGTCTGTAGCCCATCCGTTCCCCTCTTATATTTTAAGCTCTAGGCAGAATGAACTACCCTTTTCCAAACACATGAGCTTTCTTAATTTGGAAGTTTGCTCATGTTCATTTTTTAACTAAAATGTCCTCTTCTACTTTTTCTGCAAGGAAAAACCCTACTCATTTTTCAAGATCCATGTTCCACGTTACATCCACAATGAAGTCTTCTCCAAGGCCAAGTCAAGCACATCCTTTGTGGCCCCAGAGCACTTTGTCTATATCAATAATAAGCCATCCTCAGAGTGTGTTACAGTTAGGTTAATACTCTCGCCGGAAGGGCTGGGTCTAAATCATCATTCTGTACTAAGCACAGGCACCTGGCAATACATGTGCAATATATGCTTGAAGAATTAAACTGAACTAATTATTTCAACCTCTTTATTTTACAGATGGGGAAACTGAGGGGTAGAGAGGAAGTGATTTGCAATAGTCATTCTGTGTATTTAATCACTGTCCTTTTGCTGCAAGTAGAAAAAAAAAGGGAATTTTTTTGGCTCACTGAAATGAAAACTCTCTCTTCAACTTCTGTCTAAAGACTCAAAAAGTATCATAAGACCTGTTTTTTTTAAGCTCTGTTTCCCTCTCTGCTGCCTTCATTCTCTGGTTCTACATGAGAACAAAGTGGCTGCCAACAGTTCCAGCCTAGACTGCTCCACGCCCAACTTTATATCAGTAGAAGAAAGAATGTCTTTTGATGGTCATTTAAGCAAAAGTCCCGACACTTGTTCTGATTATGACTTGAGTCACATGTAATACCACGACTGGTGAGTTGTAGGTCACACGTTCATCCGTGGAGCTGTGGAAAGAACCAATTCCACCAAAGCCTGTGGACGGTGAATGAGAGAGGAGTAATTCCCTCCAGGACAACATTACCCAACAGAGTTTTCAGTGGTGATGAAAATATTCCTATCTGTGCTGTCCAGTGTGGCAGCCACTAACCACATGTGGCTACTGAGCATTTCTAATGTGGCTAGTGTAAGTGAAAAACTGAATTTTTAACTTTAATTTTAATTAATTTAGATTTAAATGTAAATAGCAACATGTACCAAGTGGCTACTGTATTGTACAGCACAGCTGTAGGAGAGAGAAGGGCTGGAATTCCACACTGTCCTATATGGAAGTCTCTAGCCACATACAGCTATTAATTCACAAGGAATATGTACACCCTGGTTACTGTAAATATGAAGTTCTCAAAAGCCCTTCGAGGATGGGCTGCTTAAGAATAGCCTAGGTGTTTGTTTTTAATCCAGATTTCCAAATTTACTCCAGTCTCAGGTGTTCTGATTATCAGTAGACCAAAAGTAGGAGCTGGGAATTTTTATCTTAAGTCTCCCTAAGTGATTGAGGTGCACAGCCAAGTTTAAGACTCAAAGCTATTAGGGATGGGAGTTTATGGAGGGCAATGGGTGGCATCTCTGTGGCCAGTCTCAGAGTTCCCAAAGCTACAGAGTACTGAACTCTTCCTTCCTTTCTTCCTTCCATCAGCCATACCTTGAACATCTCCCAGGTGTAATTTGCTATGCTAGATACCTTACATCATTGTTTCATTCATTCATACATTCACTAAATATCTTCTATGTGCCAAGTGCTCGGCTCCAGAAATTTAAAAGTTGAACAAGAAAGACAGGGTCCCTTCCCCATCTGGAAAGTAAGACAACATTGATGAACTATTTACCCAAACCATGGGTGTTTGGAAAGGAAGAGTACAAAGCAGGGGCTCCAACACATCTAGAGGAAGCCTTGCTGACCTTAGGTTGAGCCCGGAGGATGAGGTGTCACCTGCCCAGATCTGCATTTTCAAAAGATCCCTGTGGAAATTTTGAACCAGGTAGCCCAGCTTCCTTTCACAAGTGGCCATCCATTGCTCCCAAACCCCAGCTCTGTCTACATTTCATATCCTTACTCCCCAAAAGATATTATGATTGGGTCAGTTTATCACAATCCAACACAGAGCTTCCAGGGGCAGTCATATGCCAGGCGACTCATGGCCTCCCCTGTGATTGCTGCATCCCAAGGACCATCTTTTCCTTGGGCACTGGTTCCTGCTCTCAAGGAGCAGGACAAGACATGGTCACTTGATGCAGACTGATTGGGACCTAGGGTTTCAGGTGTCTCCAGGACCGCCACTGGAACTAAGCAGAGATGGCCGAGGATGGAGGACAGTTGCTTTTAGAGATTCTCTCAAGTCCCTGACCAGGCAAAGAACAAGAACCAGAACTCTCCACACCCACTCTAGCTTTGCTTTCTGATGAGAGGGAAGGAAAGTCTTCCAGAAGAGCAAAGTTAGAGGATTAACACCATCTGATTTCAAGACTCATCACAAAGCTACAGTAACCAGGACAGTGTGATATTGGCATCAATATACAAAAATAGATCAATGAAACAGAAGAGAGAATCCATAAATAGATCCACACACAAGAACAACTGATTTTTGAAAAGGGTATAAATGTAATTCGGTGACGAGAATATGGTCTTTTCAACAAACGATGCTGGAACAATTGAATATTCACATGGAAAAAAACTGAACTTCAGTCCATACCTCACATCATATCCAAAAATTAACTCAAAATAGATCATAGACCTAAAGGTAAAACCTAAATCTATTAAACTTCTAAAAGAAAAAATATGAGAAAAACCTTTGCAATCTTGAGTTGGCAAAGGTTTTTTTTAGATACTACCGAAAAACAAAAGATACGTTAGACTTTATCAAAATAAAAGATTTCTGGTCTTTGAAAGACTGTTAAGAGAAAGAAAAGGCAAGCCACAAACTAGGAGAAAATATTTGTATTCATATGTCTAATAAAGGAAATGTGTCCAGAATAAAGACCTTTCAAAACTCAATAATAGGAAAACAAAAAACACAGTAAAAAAAAATTAGCCAAAGATTTGAACAGACACTTTGGCAAAGAAGATATACAGATGGCAAATAAGCACATGAAAAGATTTTCAACTATCTTTAGTTGAAAACTAAACTATCATTAGTCACTAAGGATAATTAATGAAGTCTAAACCATCGTTAGTCATTAGGAAAATGCAAGTTAAAACCACACACCTATTAGAATATCTAAATTTAAACTGAAAGGAATGACCATATCAAATGTTGGCAAGAATGTGTAGCAAATGGAACTCTCAACCAGTTTGGAAAACAGCTTGGCACTTTCTAAAACAAAAACCAACCAAACAATAACAAGAGAAATGAAATCATATGTTTACGCAAAGACTCGTACATGAAGGTTCATAGAATATTTATGAAACAACCCAATGTCATCAACATGTGAATGGATAAACAAATTCTGGTATATCCATACAATGGACTACTCCCCCACAGGAAAAGAAATGGACTTTTCATGTGTATTTCAATGAATCACAAAATAATTATGCCGAGTGAAAGAGTACAAAAAAGAATGTGTATTGTATGTTTCCGTTTACGTAGAATTCTGGAAAATGCAAACTAATCTGTAGTAACAAAAAGCAGATCTGTGGTTGCCTGGAGACAGAGTGAGGAGGACAGGGCCAGGAGCGGGTGATTACAAAAGGGCATAAGGAAAGTTTGGTAGAGTGGACAGTGGATATGCTCATTATCTTGTTTGTGGTGATGGATTCATGTTGAAACATCAAATTGCACACTTTAAGCATGTGTCCTTTTTTATACCTCAATAAAATTATTTGTCTTTGTCTGACTTGCATGCGGAATCTAAAAATTACAACAAATGAATGACTGTAACGAAACAGAAACAGACTCAAGAGATATAGAGGATAGACTACTGGTTACCAGCGGGAAGAAGGAAGTGGGGAGGGACAAAGTAGGGGTAGGAGATTAAGAGGTACAAACAGCTATGTATGAAGTAAATAAGCTACAAGGATGTATTGTACAGCACAGGGAGTATAGCCAATGTTTTATAGTGTCTTTTTTTTTTTTTTTTTTTTTTGCGGTACACGGGCCTCTCCCGTTGTGCAGCACAGGCTCCAGACGCGCAGGCTCAGCGGCCATGGCTCACGGGCCCAACCGCTCCGTGGCATGTGGGATCTTCCCAGACCAGGGCACGAACCCGTGTTCCCTGCATCGGCAGGCGGACTCTCAACCACTGCGCCACCAGGGAAGCCCTATAGTGACTTTTAACAGAGTATAATCTATAAAAATATTGAATCACTATGTTGTACACCTGAAACTAATATTGTGAATCAACTAAACTTCAATTTGAAAAAAGTAAAATAAAGTAACATAAAATTAATTTTAAAAAGAAGAATCCAGGAAAAAACAAAACCAAACAGGGCCTTTCTCCCCTGTGTGCTGTCACTCTCCCCATTCATCACAGAGCTTACTTGCGACTGAAGAGTGGGAGCCGTGTTTTCTGCCCCCACTGCCAATCACTTACAATTAATTATAAGGGATAAGCCTGGGTGGGGAGAGAAAGAAGACGGGCAAAGGTTTCTTCATCAAAGTCAAGCCAATTCCTTAGCAAAGCCTCTGGAATCCAACGGACCTGGGTGTAAATTCTGGCTCCGAGACTTAGCAGTTTTTTAATCCCTAACCTCTCCAAACCTCTGCTTCTTTACCTGCAAAACGGGATCATAATACCACACAAAGAACGCAGGGAAGATTAAGTGAGAGTCTCTTTATAAAGAGACATACATCAGGCCTGGTACGGAGTAAATGATTTCTCCATCCAGGGAGACAGCATCTAGAAAGGAGAAGGGCCCGGAATTCGAAACCGAAAAATGTGGGCTCTAGTCCTAACAGCCGCCAACCCCTTCCAAGACCTTGCTGACGGTCTGTGAAACCCTTCTGCACTGGCTGGAGAGGGAAGAACAATGGACAGATCCTATCAGTTCACTCCGCCAAGCTCTCCAAGCCCTGGTGGAGGATTCAGTTAGATCAGGAGTCAGCAAAGGACAGCCCACAGGCCAAATCCAGCCCACTACCTCTTTCTGTACAGCCCACGAGCTAAAACTGGTGTTTACATTTTAAATGGTTGAAAAAGTGTAAAAAAAGAATAATATTGTGTAACATGTGAAAATAATATGAAATTCAAATTTCATTGTCCAGTAATTAAGCTTGGCTGCTTCAAGATACAAAGTGGGAACAGAGTAATAGCAATTCTGAGCACCTGGGCCAGCACTCTTTACTACCTGTCCTTTTCACAGAAAAAGTGTGCAGACTCCTGAGTTAGATCTTTAGAAACAACCTGCTTGTCTTGCTACTTGCTCAGCTCCCCACAGAAAAGTATTCAGTGTGTTGAGATTTAATGTTATACCCTAAGCTTTTGCAGGGTTCATAAGAAACAGCCATTTGAACGGAATTTCTGCGTCTTTTGCAATAAATATTTTCTTGAATATTATGGCAGGGAAGAAGTTTGTCTTCAATTGGCCTAAAATACGTCATTATATTACCCCAGTGTAGCTGGCATATTAAGCGGTAGACAGAAAACTTGTAGATCATTTTAAATGATATCCCAGACAATTCTTCATTTTAATGATTACGCATTTATGTATGTGTTTACCCTCTTTGTGGTCAGTGATGGTGGTTTTCCATTTATGAAAATATCAAATTTTCTTTTTAATTTAATTAAATGAAACAATTGTAATGATTTTTTAAATGTCAAGTAAGTAACAATTTGGGTAGATCTACAAGAAAAAAGTGATGGCAGTTCAAGAATGAAAGAAGTTTGGGAGGTACCATATTGGACAATAGGAACAACATGTTTTCCTTTTTACCATGGTGGCTGGGAAGCTCAGGATTAAAGGTAGTGCCCATTTGCAGTAATATCCAGGGTTCTGTAACCTATCTCATCTTACTCTTTTGCATCTACCTTTATTAGAGCATTGACCACACCATATAGTCTCTGTTAGCTCAATATGTCTGTCTTCCAAGAGAAATGGGAACTTTGTATCTCATCCTGTCTGTATACCCAATTCTTTAATAGCTCTTGTCAGACACACAGAAAGGGGTGTGAAATTAACAAACAAAGGACTGAAAGGATGCAGGAATGGTAGTATTTATTTCCCTGTTCTTTTTAACAACTAACTGAGAGGGATTCCAGACAGGAAGTGGGAGAGAGAGTGAGGGATTCAGCGCACCCTGGGGAGAGGATGTTTGTGAAATTCTGGCTGCCTGTCTTCTCTGAGCTCTCAAGAGCAGGTTCACCAACTGACTGAGGGAAATGGGGCAGTGGAGGTCGGGGGTGGAGCTAGTGTCTAATAAGAGTGATTAGTATATCCCAGACTTAGTGCCTGCCTGCAGTATCTCAATTAATCTATATAACGATTCTGTCCAAGTACATATTGTTATTATCCCCGCTTGGTGATGAAACTCAGGCTTAGAGACTTTGGGGTTTCATGGATCAATAAGATATCCCCCAAATCAGGGAGGGCACCCATACAGGTGTTGCAAACATCTATTTTCCTTGGTAAGGTCAGTAGGCAAAACTACCATCTACCGTCACCCTTATTTCATAAAAGAATGGACATGTTAACAATTAAAAGAAGGTTGAGAGGAAAGAGCCTCTGAATAAAGAACAATTTTTTTTTTTAAGAACACTTCTTTGTTTTGTTTTGTTTTGCAGTACGCGGGCCTCTCACTGTTGTGGCCTCTCCCGTTGCGGAGCACAGGTTCCGGACGCGCAGGCTCAGCGACCATGGCTCACCGGCCCAACTGCTCTGCGGCATATGGGATCCTCCCAGACCGGGACACGAACCCGTGTCCCCTGCATCGGCAGGCGGACTCTCAACCACTGCGCCATCAGGGAAGCCCTGTTTTGTTTTGTTGCAGTACGCGGGCCTCTCGCTGTTGTGGCCTCTCCCGCAGCGGAGCACAGGCTCTGGACGCGCAGGCTCAGCGACCATGGCTCACCGGCCCAACTGCTCTGCGGCATATGGGATCCTCCCAGACCGGGACACGAACCCGTGTCCCCTGCATCGGCAGGCGGACTCTCAACCACTGCGCCATCAGGGAAGCCCTGTTTTGTTTTGTTGCAGTACGCGGGCCTCTCGCTGTTGTGGCCTCTCCCGCAGCGGAGCACAGGCTCTGGACGCGCAGGCTCAGCGGCCATGGCTCACGGGCCCAGCCGCTCCGCTGTACGTGGGATCTTCCCGACAGGGGCACGAACCCGTGTCCCCCGCATCGGCAGGCGGACTCTCAACCACTGCGCCACCAGGGAAGCCCAAGAACACTTCTTTATGTTAAAAAAAAGTTAGCTTTAAAAGAAACCATCACGTTGTCCTTAATTTCCTCATTTCCCCAGCAATCAAAGAAAAATTTAACATGAAATGGAGTAGGATGGGTTTAGGGAGCCCCTACGGTAGACTACAGGGAAAGGAACTCAGGAATACCGAGCAAAGCTTCGGTGGGGGGCAGAGGTGGGCATGCCTGCCATGGAGAGCCCCAAGCCCCCGCCCCCAGTACACACCTGGGCCAGCACTCAGGACAGAACCTGGGGAGGCCTTCAAACAAGATACCGGAGATGTCAGATGCTTGTATCCACAAGGCATCTGCCCAGGCATCCTAGAGAAATAGGATTTCAAACCTAGAACGTACCTGTGAGATCATGCTGCCCAACCCCTGACGTTGCTGAGAAAGAAATTCCGTCTCAGAGAAGTTAAACAGTTTCACAGAACCATGAGGCTGCCAGTCGCAAAGCCAGAATTCTAACTCCATCCTCCCAACTAGCACATTTTCCACCACATCACGGGTACCTGCCAGAGGACAAAACTCTGCAGAAAGGAAGCTACACTCTATCTCTGAGGGCATCTCCCTGTAAAGGTGGGGTATGGTGGTTTACCTTCTCCAAGGTCCTGGAAGGACACACTCCTGGGAAAAGAGACCCCCCCCCACCCCACTTCCACAAACATGCATGAACAATCGCCAGATCTCGAAGGTGCTGAGGACCTACGTGGTGAGAAGAACAAACGCCCCACCCAGGAGCCCCAGGAGTTGTCCCAGCACGGGGCAGTAGCCCATGGAGTTGGCACTCTGGGTTGAGGAGAGACTGCATGTTCCCCGAGCTCTGTCCCTGAGACCAGCCCTCACTGGACATGCCAGTCAGAACTCAGGGGACACAGTGGGTTGACCTGTTCCATTTCCTGTCTTCCTAGTCCCCTTGAACCCGATGACATGTGACTCCCACTACTTGCCTAAAACTAATCCCACAGAGGTCATCAGTTACCTTCAAATGGCCAAAGGCAAAGACCCCCTTTCAGTCCTCAATCGTCAGGACCTCTGCTCAGCACCCGAGCACCTTTACATATGTGATTACATCTTGTAAGCGGATGGCATCCCATCCACCCAAGAGCACGAGCCAAACAGTTCCGTCATCCTCGACTCCTTGCTCTGCCCTACGCTTCCTGTCCAGTCCCATCCTTTCTTCCACTGAAGCACCTCCTAACATTCCCGGCCCCTCTGGGAGCCCCACGGCCCTCACCCAGACCTTCTCATCGCTCCCGTGGACCTGGCCTCAGCTCCACTCTCTCCACTTTTACCTTCCCGGTCCCGCTCTCCAGGGCTGCTGGTCACTCTCTAAACAGGAGCCGACAGACTGCAGTCAGACAAGGTGGGCCAGGCCCACCCATCACCTGCTCTTACATTTTTTAATGGTTATACAATGGTTATGCAGATTTCTGGACCCCACTAGCTAAACATTCTGGTTCAGTGGATCTGGGATCGAGCCTGGAATCTGCATTGAACAAACATCCACTGCACACAGCCCAGGGGTTCTCATGTAGGTTCTGATCTCATTGTAGGTCAAGGTCCACACCTCATGAAATTCTGCTCTAATAACCATGGGGCGAACCTGAAGTTCCTGAGCCACTCCAGACGTTGCCGTGCCTCTGCTCTCACATTTCTGTCTGCCTGGGGAGCCTTGACAAATGCTCTCTCCCTCAAGGCTCTGCATGAAGGCCACATCTTCCAGACCCCTGACCCCTACACCAGACAAGAAGAGTCACCCCCTTCTCTGTCCTGCTCCATGAAGCACCTGTCCCTCTACCACACAGATGACGTACATGCATGTCCATCTCAGTAGCCACACGTAAGCTCTTCACGGGAGGCACTACTTCACTGTGCCCCCAGCCGCGGCAGAGAAGTCACTTGATCGGTATTCGATGAGTCAATGAATGAACAGACGGACTTGCTCCAAATTGCCACATGACACAGTGCAACGTCAGGACTGGAGTCCCAACCCCAGACACCCCGCCGGGTGACCTTTCTTGCCCATCCATCAGCTTCGAGAACAGAGTGGTTCAGAGCAAGGGCTGGCCTGGGTGAGAATCCAGCTCCAGAACTTGCTAGCTCTGCGACCTTGGGCAACTTGTGCAAGCTCTCCGAGCTTCGTTACATCATCTCTAAAATGAGAAAGGTGACACTAATAACACCTACCTCATAGAGGTGCTCTGAGGCTTAAATGAAATAATCCACGGAAAGCTCTGCAGCACATCGGAAGCATTCAGTACCTGTTAATTATGGTTGTTGTTATTCCATCATCTTCCTTTGTCCACGACAGGCAAGTGCCCAAGGGGACAGGAAGTCTCGGCCTTCAGCCTTCGACTAGGGAGGGAACAGCAGGGACTGTTCAGACTTGACTCTCAGGGCTGTCACTGGAATCCCACAGGAAATCACCAACCAAGGAAGCCCTGTCAAGTGACCCAGTACCCTAGGAAGAGGCAGACCCTGGAACTCCTAAAGTTCAGGGCCCCAGCTCCCAGGCCAACTCAAGAAATCCATCCCAAAGGTTGCAGCTAGAGATTATTATACTAAGTGAACTAAGTCAGAAAGAGAAAGATGAATACCATATTATATCACTTATATGTGGAATCTAAACTATGCCACAAATGAACCTATCTATGAAACAGAAGTAGACTCACAGACATAGAGAACAGACTTGTGGTTGCCAAAGGGTAGTGGGGAGGGATGGACTGGGAGTTTAGGGTCAGCAGATGCAAACTATTACATATAGAATGGATAAACAACAAGGTCCTACTGTATAGCACAGGGAACTGTAGTCAATCTCCTGGGATAAACCATAATGGAAAAGAATATAAAAAAGAATGTATATATGTGTACAACTGAGTCACTTTGCTGTACAGCAGAAATTAACACAACATTGTCAATCAACCAGACTTCAATTAAAAAGAAAAAAAAATCCATTCGGCAACCACCCCATTCCCTGGAAGGTTACGGCAGTTGTTTCAAGAGACAGAGGACACAGTGGGTGGAGAAAGTGGCAAGGGCTGGGACACACAGAGGATGCTGGCCGCAGGCGTCCAGGGCAGCAATGGACAGCACTGCACTTTTGTTGAGCCCTCGTCCCTGAGCTGACACCAGGCAGATGCCAGCAGCCCCAGGGAGAGGGTTTGATGGAGATGCCGCGGGTGCCCACAGCGTGGACCTGCCATGCACAGAGAGCAACGTGGCACATCCTTATGTGGCAAATCCAGGATGACCTCTGGGGACTCAGAGACCAGATTACAGGTGACCGGGACCCCGTCTTACAGCCCACAGGGCTACAGAATCAGAAAGACTTGAGTAGTGTTTGGCCTAAACACTCTTTTTAAGCCATTCTTCAGTTGCATGAACCAGAAACCTAGGAGTTGACCTTGACAGCTCTCTCTCCCATAATCTCCCCAACCTGACCCTCCATCATAGAACGCCACCATTTGTTTTTCCTTCCGCTGCACTGAGTCTTCGTTGCTGTGTGCGGGCTTTCTCTAGTTGCGGAGAGCGGGGGCTACTCTTCGTTGTGGTGCGCAGGCTTCTCATTGCGGTGGC
The DNA here is from genome assembly GCF_011762595.2 of Tursiops truncatus. Lineage (NCBI taxonomy): Eukaryota > Metazoa > Chordata > Mammalia > Artiodactyla > Delphinidae > Tursiops > Tursiops truncatus. The sequence goes on along the minus strand of NC_047035.1, from coordinate 26,252,443 downwards.
TTCTCTTGTTGCGGAGCACGGGCTCTAGAGCGCAGGCTCAGTAGTTGTGGCACATGGGGTCAGTAGTTGTGGCTCACGGGCTCTAGAGCACAGGCTTAGTAGTTGTGGTGCACGGGCTTAGTTGCTCTGTGGCATGTGGGATCTTCCCGGACCAGGGCTCGAACCCGTGTCCCTTGCACTGGCAGGAGGATTCTTAACCACTGCGCCACCAGGGAAGCCCAACGCCACCATTTTTATCTCCCAAGAATCTCTGCTGCCAACTACCCCCAGCCCCAATCTCCCTACGCTGTTTGATTTGTTTTTGTTTTCCCATTGCACATAATGCTCCCCAGCGTACTAGCTTATGTGTTATTATGTTTACTGTCTGCCTCTCCCTCACTAAAATGTCAGCTCTGTGAGGACAGGGATCTTTGCCTGTTTTGTTCACTGAAAAGTACCTGGCACAGAGTAGGTGCTCAGAAAATATTCATGGACTGCTTCTCCATGACCACCATCTCCCATCTGAACAACTACACTAGGCTCCCGTTGGGCCCACCGCTGCCCACTCTGGTCCATTTCCAGGCACCCCCCAGAGTGACGTCTTCTCAAAATGCAAAGCTGATCATATGCCTGCTCTGTGCTGCTGCCACCTGCATGCACAGGCTTCAGACACATCCATGGCTTCCCACAGCTCTTGGGTTGAAGTCGAATCCCCCTGACACGGTCCCCCCTGCGTGGCCTCTTTGCTCCTCTCCCTCCTCCCTCTCCCTGCTCCAGCCCCGCTGGCCTCCCTTCAGCTCCACCCATTTGCCCCAGTGGCTCCCAGCACAGGGCCTGAGCCCAAGAAGATTCCCGTGCTCAGAACGGTCCTCCCTTTCTCCTTCAGCCCTCCTCGCTCATCCTTCAGCTCTCCTCTGACACGGCTCTCCATCCTTCACGGGGTGAGGATCCCCTCAACGTAGGACCATCAAGCTGTCCCCTCCATGGCTCCTGTCACAGTTGCATTTTTATACCGGTCCATGGGTTCCGGTGGCATCTTTCTTCTTGACTGTAGTGTCAGCTCCAGGAGGGCAGGACATCTTCAGTGCTCACTATTTTATCGCCAGTGCCGAGCGGTGTGCAAGCACCTAAAAGGCTCTCAATAAACATTTGTTGAATGAATAAATGAAGTGAGGAAACCAAGGCCCAAAGAACAGAAGTGACTTCCTCACAGTGAGACAACCTGGAGACGACCGCGCTGAGCTAGGAACACAAACCTCAAGGTTCTGCCCAGAATTCATTCCCCTTCTGTTTGGCAGAGGAGTGACAATGGCACCCCAGCAAGCAGACCGTGGCCACCCAGCACAACCAGACAGGGGGATGGTACTCGGGCCTTCCTGAGGCCCTTTCTGGAAAAATAGCTCCAGGCAGTCAAGACAGAAGGTCAGTATTTTGGAGAATATTTCACATTAAATTCCCTTCTTGGAGATTACAATTCACGTCTGCATACCGAAGGCTCTGAAAATTCCCCAGGTCACAAAGAAACGGTTAACAACAAGCAGAGAGAAACATTTCTGCACATGACCAGTCCACAGGTCCTGAAAGCAGGCCCCCTTGAAGGTCAGCTCCAGGCACAAACCAAGTGGACATTCATTCTTCCAAAAACCATTTACCAAAGACTCAGTGCCTGGTATGAGCCAGGCTCCAAGGCAACCACAGAGGGAGAGACAAGCAAGGCCCCTGCCCTCAGGGAGCTTATGTTCTAGGATGGAAGATGCCAAGTACAAAACCAATTAAACAATAAAATCATCCTTGACCACAGATTGAAATCACAGTAAGTGCAATAAAACGGAGGACGGGTTGACTGCCAGGGCAGAGCTCTGAGGAGGTGACCACAGAGCTGACAGCTTGAGGCCCTGGGGCCAGTTTGACCGGAAGACCAGAGTCAAACCTTCCAAGCTCCTACTGATCCTGTCCTTTTGCTGTGAGTCCACTTGAGGCAAATTCTAGCGCCCCTGACGCATTTCCACATGCCCCTTCGGCCGTCACCCAAGTGAGAAACCACAAGTCTCTCTCCAGATTGTGACTTAAGAAGAGTGACGGGGGCGGGGGGGGGGGGGCGGCTCAGTGTTGCCGCATTCCAAAATCATTACTCCTGGTTGGAAAGCCACACGCAGAAAGGAGTGTGCCCCTTCCCAGGCATGATCTCGAAAACCCAGCAAGATGAATGTCTAACACCTCCCTGAATGTGCTCGAATGCTTCTGGAGAGCAAAAGAATTTCTTAAATAGAAAATAATTGTTGAGGGGCCATTATTACTAATTCAAGATGTGTCAAATGACATTGAGGTGTTCCAGTTAATGTTCTGTCATTACTCTCATCTTTTAGAGAGTATAAAAATGAGCGTTCATCAGATGACCTGGAGGCCCACACCTATTTCCCTCATAATCTCTCACGACCATCCTCCCGGAATTCTCCAACCTTGAGTTTGCAAGAGCATAGCCCTCGGGCTGAGGAGTCAACATCCAGGGCCTGGAATGGTCCGAGGCTACTGAAACGTTAAGTGACCTTCTCCAGGGGGTTGGCAGAGGGAGCCGTGCCATCCGAGAGCTGCCCTCACAGGCACTCATTGCGTGCAATCCCTCTGTCTTGCACGGAACAATGAGGGGAGAACTGGCTGCTGCGTCCAGGATCCCAGCCCGGAAGCTTGCCCTGGTTGACCCTCACAGTGGAGTGTGAAATGTTTCCCAAAATTTAGAGGAAACACCGGGTGTTGCAGAAAACAGCAGCGGGAAAATAAGGTTTGCCTGACCCCTTGTGGTGTGTGGCTCTCAAAGTCCGCTCTTGGCTGTCCAGAGAGGACGGGCAGAAGACTGGGTTCAGTGTGAATGCGGTGGGATGACTAGTGCACGCCCCAAAGATACGTTCCCCCAGTGTGACCGTATTTGGAAAAAGGGTCTTTTCAGATGGATTAGAGATTTTAAGATGAGAGCATCTTGGATGACCTGGGCTGTGCCCTAAATCCAATGGACAAGTGCCCTTATAACAGACAGGAGAAGACACAGACACACAGAGGAGACGGCCGTGTGAAGATGGAGCCAGAGATTGGGTTACATGGCTATGAGCCAAGGAACACCAAGCATGGCCAACAGCCACCAGACGCTGGGAGAGAGTCTCACTCAGAGCCTCCAGAAAGAACCAACCTTAATTTCAGACTTCTGACTTCCAGAACTGCGAGAGAATAAATTTCTGTTGTCTGAAGCCACCAAGTGTGGAGTAACTTGTTATAGCAGTCCTGGGACATGAATACAGTGCCTTTTATGTTCAAGATGGGGTTGAGGGTTAGGAGGCCTCCAAGTCGGTGGTTTCCAAACGCTGGGTTTTGGAGAGAGCGCATCAGAACCACCTGGGGCTCTCGTTAAAACAGATTCCTGGTTCTGGTTAGATCCCTGTGGTGGAGGCTCTGGAATCTGTACATTTAACAAGCGGTCCCCAGTCAATCCTCCTGCACAACCTGTTCTGGGAGCTGCTGCTCGGAACAGCTCAGGGATAACCTTGGTGGTCGTTTATTAGCGCTGTTCACTGAATATTTCTAGCTCTTTACCTTCCAAACACAGGACAGGATTGCACTTCCTGCCCCCCACCCCACCCCCATGAGTCACTTCCAGGCTGAACATTTCACTGCCAGTGCAAGACCCTGTGGAGCTCTTTTCCTGCGGTGTTTGGAACGGGGGCAGCTCCATCAGCTGGGCCCCCGCGTGGCTGAGCAGAGCCCCCTGCCTACGTGTAATGCCAACATACATCTCGGGTTTTCAGGCCACTGAATCGTCAGGTTGTTTGTCACTGCAGCATAGCCTGGCCCGCCCTGACTGATCTCAACACGGGAATGTTTAATTTCAACTTCAAGTCACTCACCCTAAGGCATAACTTGGATACAGATACATTTTTTGAGCTTTGGGAACAATTTGCTTAACATGCCTCAGGCTCATCATAGCGAACACTTCTCGTATTTTGGGGGACACTGAACTGAACTAACTCAGTATTAACTCCTGAACAAACTCCAGAGCTTGTTTTTCCTGCTATTTTCTTAATTCTCTAAAACTAGGAATTTTCTAGCCAGTATCAAACTTTACTGGGCACGTGAGTCACCTCAGGATCTTGTTAAAATACAGTATTAAAATTCAGTTGTCCAGGATGAGTTACATAGTTCTAACCAACTCTCAGGTGATGCCAGTTCTGCTGGTCTATGGAGTAGCAAGAATTTAGGTAAAGTGTTTCTGCAAAATTAACTACTGAACTAACAGTTAAATTAATTTCATGACATCCATAATTATAATAGCCTATATCCGTAAAGCCATCCATAGTTTCACACGTGTCCAATTTCAGCCTCGTGATAGCCCTGTCTGTAAGGGAGACCAAGCAGATATTCTTACACCCATTTTGCAGACGAGAAAAATAAAAGCTAAGAGACATTAAGAAACATCCTTGGGGTCATGTAGCTAGGGAATGCCAAAAGTCCGACTAGAGCACAAATCGTGTTTATGCTCTACCACTGCCTATTAATAGTCCTCAAGATTTCATCAGCATTTGAATGCTCAGCAAGATTCTAAACAGTGTGTGTGTGTGTGTGTGGTTGGAAATCACTTCAAATTCAAATTCTTTGGCCACTTCAACCTAACCCCTGAGTTAACACACCACTTTGGCTTTGGGATGTCCCCTTTCACGGGGAAAACACTGCCATCTGGTGGAACTTTAGAGCATTAATTTTTAGGACACAAGTCTGGGTTACATGCTTGCAATTTGGACTTCATAGCTCCAGTTCTTTGAGTCAACACGAAAGCTAGACTCTGTGTAAGAGATCCAGACATGGCTTAAGCTGTGGTCCTCACCTTCTAGGAGCTCTGGAGGCAGATTCAGAGACATAACTTTCTACCTGAAACAACTTGTTCATAGTGCAAAGCCTGTGATCAGAAGATACGGGTAAGTTTTAACCTCTGTCAGCTGTGTGGCCGTGAGCACGGCACTTGACTTCTGGGATCCTTAGTGTCCTTATCTATAAAAAGAGGATAAAAACGGGCTTGCCTTTCTGGATCACTGGGATGAAGATCCGAGATTTGTTTGGAGAGCCAACAGGACTTGAGAATGGAGATGCTACAGGAATGGAGAAGGTCACGATTCCATGATGGAGCCACGATGCTGAGCTCGGTGCACAGGGGTAATGGCAGTGCCACCGGCAGAGGGGCGAGCTGACAGCTGATTTAAGGGAGAAGATGACAACTTCAGATTTACTTATGAGTCTGAAAAGACACCAGGACGCTATGTGGCAACACCCAGAGCAGCTGGAAAGAGATGCAAAGTGAAGATACAGATTTGGAAAGGCAGGGGAATGCAGGGGTCAGGGGCACAGGTCTGGAGCCAACATCCTAGTTTTAACTCTCAAGTCCACTACTTCCTAGCTGCGATCCCAGCAGGCTATTGAACTTCTCAGTGTCTCAGCCAGGGCACCTATAAAATGAAAATAGTGGCTGCTGTGAGAATGCAAAGAGTCTGTGCAGGTACATGGGTTATAACATCTATTCAGTGCTTTCTGTTCCCTGGAATATAAACCTCCATGAGGTCAGGACTTTGCATTTATTTCTGTCCCCCGGTGTGGAATAGGCATTCAGTAGTCACTGAATAAGTGAGTGAATAAATGAATGAATGAAGTAATTGCCACAGGATGGTGAACAGAGGATCTGTTTGAGGGAGAGTCTGAAAGGGAAACCAGGAGGTTGGGCTCAGTTGTTGCCCAGATTTAGGGGCTGAAGGCCACCCTCTAACTGTGTTCTTTTTAGAAGTGTACCATGGAGGTTTTTCCCTGTCAAGGACTAGATTAGTGGTTCTCAACAGGGGTAATGTCTAGAAGGAGACATTTTTGGTTTTTGAAATTGGTGGGAGTGGGGAAAGCGTGACTGCTATCCAGTGGATGAGGTCCAGGATGCTGCTAAACATCCTGCAGTGCATGGGACAACCCCACAGTGAAGAGTAACCTGCCCCCCAAATGTCAACAGTGCAGATGTCGAGACGCCCTCAGCTAGATTTAGGAGTCTAAAAGACGATTCCGACCCCAAATGTGTTTCTCACTAGCTCTGTAGCTGTATCAGTCAAATCCTTGATCTCCCTGAGTTCACTTCTTTATCTGTAAAATGGGAACATTAATACCAACTGAGGGTTGTGATGAGGAACAGAACGGTGTGTTCACAGCCCCTGGCACACAGCAGGGCTGTGTTGAATCTATCAATACCGCTGTGATTAGTAATTACTCTCACGCAAAGGGATGCATAACACAGATAAAGGCTCCTCTCTTGGGTGAATGACTGAGGCCGAATCCTGCTTATAGAGCTCGATCCGTGTCACTTTGAAGGTCAAATTCACTCACTCTGAGCCCCCACCATTTACACAGAGAGCAATCATACTCATACTGGCCTGGTTCCTCCCTCCATCGGCACTGAGGATGAGAAAAGCAGTGCAGAGTCCAAATGACCCCAGACTTGCCACCAGAGCGAAAACAAGCTGAGGCTCCTCTCTCTACAGTCAGCTCATACCCAGCTTGTAACCTTGACCCAGGCCTGATCCAGGCAAAAGTTAGCCAGACTGAGTTCCCCATCTCGACGGTCTGCCCAACAGAGCAGCTTCCGGAAGAGGCATGACTTGCATACCACAAAAATTGCCAAACATAACTAAAAACATAGAAGATCTGTCTCCATGGTAAAAAGGAAAAAAAAGAAATCTGTGTAGATTCTCGGGAAGACCACACGTTCGTTACACGTTGCTGTTAATGAGTGTGCAGGTAGCTGGCCTGGTGTGTGAGTTACATACATGGACCTTCCTGCTTCCCTGAACACACTCACATAGCCTCCCTAACACTCAGAGTCCAAATCCTGGCCGCCCTTTCTCTGCCTGCTTCACTGCGGTTTACTGGTGACTCTGGCCCGACCGACCTCACCTGAGGACAGAGACCCAAGCATCAGTTCTTTCCTCTGCCCTGAAGATCTCATGAAAGATGGAAGGGTGCGGGATAGGGGATAGGAGTTTGGACAGGAACACAGAAAGAGAGTGGGGAAGAAATAAGGAATAGGTATGAATAAAATAAGAGAAAAATAAAATAAGAATTAGGTAATAGGATTGCCGAGAAAGAATAGAGCTCCTCAGTGGATAATAATAGCTACCATTTCCTGAGCACTTACTTTATACCAGGCACTGTGTGCGCGTTCATTGTTCAATCCTCCAACACTCCTGTGAGTTCAGTTTAAGGATGCCCATTTTACAGAGGTCTAGTAAAGTGTGCTCTGAAAATTACGTTGCCTCAGATCAGCTCAATCCCGGCCTAATCAATAAATATGACCCTGGGGTAGGATGTGAAGTGGTTTCAAAGGAAGACCTGCCTTACAGGAAATCCTCCCCACCAGGCACTTGTGTGTGTGTATGTGTGTGATGGGGGAGAGGATGCGGAAGACAGGTTTTTTCTTCCACTTGGATGACTGGGGATGGGGAACCCCTCTGGTATTTACTGGGCAAGCCAAAACTGCTAAACACCCTATGTTGTAAAGACAAGACTCTGGCTGAGAAACAGTGGAACTTTCTGACCCTCAGCTGCTCCACCTCTACAGTGTAAACAATATCACCTGCGTTATCACGTTACAAGGAGGATTAAATGACCATGACATCTGGAAGGCACCAGCTCCCACAGTGCAGCAGACGCTGTCAGAGCTCCAGCCACACCCTTGGGCTACGTCCCATTTCTGAGCTGGCTGGCTTCACCTCCACCTGCCAGCATCTGCATCTTTCTTTAGGAGAACCGTGAAAGCACCCTCTACCCTTCCTGGACAAGGCAAGCTTGAGGCACACCATGCCCTCAACCAGTGACCGGCACGAGCTGGTGTTTAAATGCCCCGGCTACCTCACCCCTCAGAGGGAGAAGTCTGAGGCTGGAGCTCTGCACAGTTTCCGGAGTTCTCCAGTAGGACTAACGTCCGGTTCCCTGCAGTGGTGACGGCATCCTTTCCTCCTCTGTCTTACAACACCCCCAGGCTTCCTGAGACCACCTCCCAACTAATTCATTTGCTCTCAAATCGTTGTCTCTGGTTGCTCCTTGGGGAAACACTACCTAAGACACACACCGAAGAGTTAAGTATTAGTCCCTTTCCTCTGTGCCCTTGTTGGTTTACATGACTTTTCAGCCTAAAGCTCCCATCTTGAGAGGGTGCGTGTCTTCTTGCGTGGGTCCTGTTCACGCTAGTAACTGTGTCCTGTGAATTATGTTAGTTCCTCTCTCTGGCTCATTAGCAACATTATTAAAAATCGAGTGGGGAGGGTGGCCCATTAAACCCCACACACTGAAAATAATTCTTTCCCAGACAATGTGAGCACTGCTTCGGGACTAATTTCTGAGAACCCCCCAGCCAGGAGAAGAGCGGGCCCGGGCACCTGCAAGGGTTGTGTCTGGGGAGGTATCCACTGCCCCCGCGTTCAGGACAACCTGCGCTGGCCAAGCGGTCCCTCCGGAACACAGCAGTGCTAGAGGCTGGCCGAGGGGACACACGGGAGGAAGGTGAGCGACCCTGCCCTCAGGAAAGGAGACAAAGCTCAGGCCAAAGGGACACCAAGCAACAACGCAATCCCAAAGCCACCAGTTCTCGGTGAGTTCCAAGCGGGTAGCACAAGCTGCAGTAAAGAAGTGCTGGTTTTGCAGCTGGTCCTTCGTCCCTTGAATTTACGCCTACCTTGCTTTCATTTCCTCCCCAGGACCATTCTATTTCCTCCGAGTTGATGTCCCTCATGGGGAAGTGAAGTCACATCCAGAAGGTTTGGAAAATGTTCTGAAGAAATACATATTTTCCACGTCACTTGCCTTTCTCTCATGCCGATGGCAAGACCTCATCACTGCAACGCCACCCCCGGGGACCTCTCAGCCCTTGTTGCCTACCGTGATAGGCCACGGAGGGTGGTTGCTCAGGGCCAAAGCTGGCATCCTGCATTGACATATTTTGCTAGTTAACCCCTGGGGGCTTTAGCCTTGCCTCTGTGTGTCCATGAGTAAGGCACTTGGGCTGTCTGTCTCAGATTCCACGACTGCAAAGTAGTTATAACAATAACCACTTCAGCGCCGAGACGTGAGGATTAAATGAGATCATGCAATGGAAGGAGCCGACACAAGTTCCTGGTAAGCAGCATGCAATTAATAACTCTCAGCCAGGAATCGGAAACAGTAGTTATAGCAGGAGAACAGTGGGTGGTGGGGAGCTTGGGCTCCAACGTCGCCTGCACTTCCCTAGCAGCTGCGCAAAGCTCTTCACATAGCGCATGCTCAAAACATATTTGCATGAAATAACCAGGAAACCAAGCCAGGCCAAAGATACTGTTTAAAGCTGCTGTCTATTGAGCACTTATCAGATTCCAGTTCCTGTGCCGAGCACGTCATACAGATTTCCTAATTTGTTCCGTTTATATTTTTCCCTGTTTCTGAGGTTTCCGTCTGGGTGGAGCTAGCTCCACCCACAGAAACACTGAGGCTCTCTCCAGCCCCTCACTCCTTTAGGGCGCGTCTCATCTGATTGGCGAGTTGGAAGGAGAAACTGGGCATGCGCCAAAGACCCTCTTCCCACCAACCTCCGTCGTTTTGGGGGGTCGCTCCTTGGCTCTTCCATCCTTTGAGTTTAACTGGGGCTGAACAGGTCCATGGATGCTGGGGGCCAGATAAAGTTGTCAGTTCTGGGGCTCAGTGTGAGGAAATCCTCTGGCCTTGTAAACACAAGCTACGTGTTACCTGGCCTTTATCAGTAATAAAGGGGATTTGGGGCCGCCCTATAAGGACTCTTTTGTTTTCTTCAGGAGTTGGTTCAGACCCATGTGGAGACTCTCTGTTCAACCTTAACATAATCCCTGCACCAACGCCGTGATGTAGATGCAGGTAACATTATCCTTTTTTTTTTTTAATAGAGGGGTTAAGTCACTTGCCCAAGGTCACACATCTAGATGAGCTAGGATTCAGACTCGGGTGTTTTTGACTCCAAAGAATGGCTCTTACCTATGCTGTACCCCTCAGCGGAAAGTTTCTGTGCCCCCCATCACTAGCAGAAAAATGGATTTTGAGACTCATGAGAAGAGAGAAAAGAGGACCATTAGGGTTCTCTCCACAGGGGACCCTGACCCGGACTTGCCAGACCAGCTTACCAAGGTAGGCCTTGCTGACCCACCATGTCTGTTGGCTTGGCCCACCGGCATGTAGCTTCCCTCTCACCCTCAGGAGTTTTGCCCATCTTCATATTTGCTTCTCTCCACTTTTTCATTGTTTGGCAAAAATATCCCAAGCCCTCAAGGACATGTAGTTCCAAGACAGTCCTCCATGAGCATGTTTGTTTCTCCTGGTTGGCTCTGTTACCGTTTCCTTCATTTATTCCTGAATGCTCTCAGGATGACTGGAATTTCAGAACCCATTCACTTTCCGAATGACTTGTTGGCACTGCTGTGTGGCACCACGATCAGGAACAGAATGTGCTCTCATCTCCTTCCTGTGCGAGCTCTCCTTTGGTGCACTGGCAGCTCTTCTCCCATGCTCCCATTCTGCTGGGTGTCTCCAGAGGCAAGGAATTTAGCATCTGGAAGGGACTCTGCCTCTTCCTCATTTCCCTCTACTTCTTTCTCAAATAACAGCTTAGTTTCCTGCATCTGAAAAATAGTGCCTAGTTGTAAACTCCAAGGACTTGGAACTGAAAGCCCTACTGCTCTCATATTATAGATGAGGAATTAAGGCACAGAGAGGTTAAGGGAGTTGCCTAAGGTCACACAGCAAACAAGTAGCTGAGCTGAGCCAGACTAACTCTCAGTCTCACGATTCTCCATCCAGTTCCCATGCCGGCATGCCATTTGGTTGAATTGATCCATGGGCTTAAGGACCACATAATTGAATGAAGCCGTTACATCCCATTCCCCACCTTACTGAAAGCTGAGTTCTGTTGGATCTGTCCATTAGGGTCAGAGCCCACCTCCTGCCTCTCTGCCTCACTTTTCAGGCTCACTTTTCTTACTATCGTGCAAAGTCAGTTCCTGCCCTCAGATGGAATACTCTTCCCAGCTCTTTGCATAGCTCCTCAGATCACTCAGGTCTCTGCTCTAAAGTCCCATCTTACCTAGACTTGTCCCTTCTTTCCTGTTCCTTCCTATGCCTCCTACCCCTCTCTCCGTTTTTCAGAGCACTGATTGATTACTCTCTGAAACATCGTCCGTGCTTGTTGTCTTGTTTTTGTCCACCTCCCACACAGAAATGTGAATTCTGTGAACGCAGGGACTTTGCCTTGCTGTATCCCCAGCATCTGGCACTCAGTAGATGATCAATAGATAATGAATTTGTCTGTTATTACTATATTATTGATTAGTAGTCTTTAGAACCAAAATATAGCACCAAGCATAGGGTAGCAGGCAACCAGGTGGCTGCCGTGAGACACAGGAGCACGGCGGTGCTTTCCTGAGTATACCTAGATTCCAACACTCTGTAGAGCACAGTACATCTGGCTCCTGAGTGGGGAGGAACCTCCACAGAGCAGGGCCACATCTCCTCCAATGCCAGGTCAATGAGCTAAAACACAGGAACGCGGCCAGAACTTCAAGCTGCCCAGGAAGGATTAAGGTGCTCTTTCCTACACCCTATTTTTACCAGATAACAGATTCTCTCCATGATGAGATGCCCACTGCCTGGGACCCCACCCCTCACTAGGGCCCCACGCCCCACCAGACCACATGGCTGCCCTTAGAAATGCATATCATTGATGGTCACTCCGTCTTCCATCTGCAAAGATAAGAAGGTAACTGGCATCTTTAGGTGAGGGGCCTGGTTAACCCAGGAGTCAGCAGAGAAGAACGATCTGCCTCTGATCATGGAATTTGGAATATCAGCGCTAAGTGCGGGTAGGGGGGTATCTTCAGGCCTAGCGGTCCCTTTCTGTGACATGTGACATCACGAACCACTGGGAGCCACAGAAATCCTTCTCCCACCTCAGGAACCCCTCAGTCAAGTGAGGAGGGAGTCACCACACCAAGGTGGCCTCACGTTTTCCCTTCTTACACTCTCATTGAGATGCTCAGTGGCAGCCCAGTTTTTTTCCTGCCCTTGGCCCAAGCCGGGAACATCTCTGTATGTGAAGAGACTGCGTTTACTCTACAGGGTGACCCGAGTACCCTAAAATGCCCTTGGAGCTGCCCAATTCTGCTTAAAGATGGCTTCAGTATTCATGCTTTATTACATATTATTATTTTAATCAGTGGCTAGCATTAATAATATTATATGCTAGGCACTGTTTTAAGTATATTACTTGTATTAATTAATTTAATTGTCACAAGGCCCTATGAGATAAGCAGGATTATTACACCCATTTTCAGGTATGGAAATTGAGGCACAAAACGATTAATTTGCACAAGATTCTGCAGCTACTAAGTGGTAGAAAAGGGATTTTCAACAAGCCATCTGGCTCTATAGCTGCATACTCTTAAGTTTTTAAGGCTATGAATTTTCTTCTTATTTCAGCTTTAGCTATATTCCTCACTTCAGTTTGTACATTTTTCATTGTAATAATTTTCTAAATGTTATAAAACTTCAGTTTTGACTTTATTGTTAACCTAATAGTAGTTTAGAAAAGAGTTTTAGGTTTTTCAAGTGATTTAAGGTTTTTTTCTCTTTGTTTGTTCTTATGAGTTAGAAGTCTCTGATTGCAAGGAAAAACCTCCAGCTGACTTAGTAAAGGAGAAGTTTTTCTAAGGATATAAGGCTTGGTGTACTCCAAGGGCAAGAGTGCAAGTGAAACGTTTTAACAGACACAAACCAGTGAGCGGGAAGTCATCAGGAGCCTCTCTCCATGTCTAATCTCTACTTCCTCCTGTGCATCTATTTCATTCTCTTTTTTGCCAACCTATTTCTTCTGTCTTAAATTCACATGGCAGCTCATGATCACTCAGATTCTCAAATCTGTTTATTACAGGTCCAGCCACTTGAGAGATGATATTCCCCTCTCTGTGCCTCAATTACAAATTCTCAAGAATTCTGGCTCAGCTGGCTCAGGTGTCCAAAAATCAATCAATCAATCAATCAAAGCCTGTGAGGTAGGGTTAAATTGCAATAAGTGGTTGTTGGAAGCCCAAAGCTGGGAGACATAGTTTTGGGAAATGGGGGAAGAGTAGTTGTGACCAGATTGGACACACAAAAAGGTATTCACTACTGTTTATTTTCTTATTTCTTTCTGGGTTTACTACATTGTGGACAGAAAATATATTCTGTCTTATTTCTGTCTTTAGCAATTTATAGAAATTTTCTCAATTATGGCTTTTTTCTTATTTACTTTTATAGAAGGAAATGTAGTAAAGTTTCCTACTGATACTGTGTCTGTCCATTTTTTACTATATTTTAATGCTATATTGTTTGACACATAAAGTTTCAGATACATTGCATTCAGTTTAAGGAGTATATTCTTCTTCTCTTGGATGCTTAGAAGTCATAGACTCTCAGGGTTGGAAGAGAGCTTAAATGTCATTTAGATCATTCCTCCTTCAGAAACTTGACTGCTCTTTCTAACATTCCCCCAAGTGGCCATTCAGCCATGTCCTCTCTCCCAGACCAGGAAGCCCACTCCGCTATTGGTCTGCTCTGACAACCAGAAAGTTCCTTCTCAATGAACTGGACTCTACCTTCTTGGTCTCAATTCGAACATTGAGCATCCTGTCCCATACAGCATCTCTTCACATTTTTCAGATCAGTTTCTAGAAACACAAAACCAGATCCTTCTTTCTGGATGTCTTTTCTGATAGCTTCAAATGTACTAAACATATCACAAATTCTGAAATGCTCATTGGGAAAGAAATACTTGAAACCTAAAAATCTTCTTTTTTCTGCCCCTCACTTTATGAGGGATCCTTTAAAAAGTTAGACTATGTTTTCTTTGCTTTAGTTTCCCCTCACTACTCACTAGAGACACAGAACCCTAGATTAGAACTACATCACAAGTTAGCTGTCACACAAGGCCAGTGGCCCAGGTGACTGAGCTCAGGGTTTGGAGATGACTCTGGAGGCTATTCACTTGAGTCCAGCCTGGTTCTGAGGACACAGAAGCCCTTATGGTTTCTCTGAGAATACCCAGGATGGGCAGATGGCTATTCTGCCTGCCTCTCCATAGGCTGAGGGTTCCAATTTCATGAGACACTCCAGGACCAGAGGGAGACCCAGATCTCAGCTCTAATCTTCACAGTTTGGAGAGTCTGAACCTTATGAAGGGTCATGGACCTCTTTGACAATTTGATTAAATCTTAGAATGCTCTCCCTAGAAAAAATCTCACAGGTGTGTACATAGCTGCTGGCATGCTGTAAAGCCCGTCCATAGTCACCAGGCTAAGAATCCCTGGTGTAGAGAGTGAACCTTCTGATTGGAAGGAATAAATCAGACTTAAGGCCTAAGGAAAAAGTCACAGCCACACAGAAGTCACTTTATTTTTGAATCATCTCATGTGATTCGAAAGCTGATATCTTTGTTTGAAGGGAAGGGGTCTGAGAGAGAGAGTGAAGGGTGACATTTAAAAGACACCTGCATACAGTTCTCAACCAGCTACTTTATTTTCTTTACATCTGTCTCATGATATGGAGAATCTAACAGTATTTCCATTTCCTTGGTAATTTAGAAGTTCATTCTAAAACACAGATCCTCAGAACAATATTGGTCTGCAAACAGCAAGAAATGTCCCCTCTCTCCAATGATGGTCTTCCTTGCCTTTCAGCAAGTCCTGGGTTGCCCCTCCCATATATCTGGCAACCACATTTTCTGATCCACGTACACTGAGATAAACTATCCGAAATCAGAGGCAGCCAGAGGTGTTGGAAGTCCATGGGCAGGGTAGGCAGGGTATCCCACCCAGCACTGCAATGCCAAGTTTTGGATATCACAAGATTGAACTCTGAGAAATTTTACATTTTTCTATTGGATTGGTGGATCTTCATCCTTTGGTGGTCACTAATGCTTCTGAAAATCTGATAAAGCTACACACCCCCTCATAACAAATATACAGTGTACACAGAAACAAACATTTGTAACCATTTTCAAGGGATTCACAACTCCCCTAAAGCTTATCCATGAATGCTCTAGAGCTGCACCATCCAAGATGGTAGCCACAAGCCCCATGTGGCTACTGAGCCCTTGAAGTGTGGCTAGTTGGAATTGAGATACACCAGAGTATAAAACGCATACTGATATTCAAAGACTTAGAATGAAAAAAAGAATGTAAATTATCTCATTAATAATTTTATATGATTGCAAATTGAAATGATGTTTTGATATATTAAGTTAAATAAAGTACATTATTAAAGATAATTTCACCTGTTTCACAGCCTTAGGAGATTCTGGATTCCCAAATTACAGATATTTGCTTTAGCTTCTGCCCCACCATATTCCCTACTGCCCCGTTTCCTGATGTCGTCAAGGTGGCTGTGCTAGGCAGGGCTCCCTAGGCCATACCTCTACCCTTTCCCTTCCTCATCAACCTCGCCCAGGGCTGAAAGGAGGCTTGAGAACAGGTAGGGACCTTCCTAAGGGAGAAGGCCCCTGATCAGGCACTAGGAAGATGTCACAGCCTCTTGGCAGACACAGAGCACTGAGCCTCCAGATGTGGCCAGGGACCTTTCAGCATGAGAAATGCGCCAGGGCCAAAGTTTTGCACTTCCTGCCAGTCCACCAGCCTCAGATGAAAATCCTGAAGCCTAGGTTCTAGGGGCCACAGCTCCTAAAGACCTGGGCCCAGCTGGCCATATAAAGAATGATGCTTCCATGTTCCCCGGTATACATGAAGACCATGCAGTGGTTTCCACCACAGCCTTTGGACGTATTCTAGTTCCGGGCAATGTCAGCTACTAAGACCCAGAAATGCCATCTAGTCCAACGCCTCATCTTACAGATGGAGAAACTAAGACTCAGACGGGTTGAGTGACTTGCCTAGCCACACCACTGCTCAGTAATATCTGCAGGGTCTAGCACAGAGCCTGGCTCAGTAAATACATGCACCATGAATGAGGAAACAATTGCTCTGGGGAAGGAAACAGACGTCTCGCTGCACAGGTCAGTGCGCATTTTGTTACCCCACTGACATCCTACCCTCACCCCTCTTTGGAAAATAGAGAATTTGTTTACCCTGTTGATGACCACAGGGAAAGTATGCAGGAGAAAAACATAAGAAGCTGAACAGGATTTGAAAGGAGAGATTTGACCTGTGACTGATCACTGGCTCCAATCATCCTTCCCTCCTCCACAGGGATTTCAGGGTCTCTGTAAACCCTAGGTACTCTCACCTCCAGACACCCCATCCCACTGCTTACCAAACATATTCAAATGCTCCCATAGCCTACTCAAAATTTATACCTGACTATCTGAGTTGATATGCAATTAGTTATTGACATATGTTATGATTTATAGACATTTAATTAAAACATTATTAACTTTAATATTTGGGTGTGTTGTCATTGTTGTTATTGTTAAGTCTCAAACATTTTCATAGGACTTCGCGAAACTCAGACCCCAAAGGCAGGGCAGCTATTCACCTGGTGACTCCAGTACAGCTGTACTGTTGTTCACCTCTGGTACACTTCTAATTGGCCAGTTCCCATGCCTGCCAGATGTTAAGTCTTTGAACATTACCTGTGCTCAAGGATAAAATAACCCTGTGTTCCATGAGCTTACTTTGTCATTGGATAAGCAATAAACTTAATTAACAGTCTCAGTTTGTTCTTTCGCAGAAGGAAAGAACAAGTCATATGGGTCTTAAAGAGTAACAACCGATTCCCAAAATCAGAGGTCCACGTGGGCCCCACCCTCACTTAGGATGACTCACCTGCCAGAAGCAGGATCCCACAGCCATTGACCACACTAATGCTGACGCTGCTCACTAAAAATGATAATCAACGAACACATACACAGCACTTCAGAGGTTGTAATTTCACATACCTATTTTTGCTAATAGGGTGGTGGAGAACATGATGGTGCACATGCTCTCCCACCACTCAGAAACTGGAGTCCTAGTGCATCTGGGCCCCTCCTCAGCTGCCAGGAAGACCACGTAATCCCACATCTGGTTCATCTGAGGCATGGGGCTGTGGAGGGGAGGTGTGCCCTGAGGCCATGTAGACTCCATTCCCAGCAGCATGGACATCTTCTGAAAGATCATTAGAAATGCAAAATCCCAGGCCCCACCCCAAATCTACTGAATCAGAATCTGAAGCCCAGGTGATTCATTCATACTTTAAAAATTTGAGAAACACTTCTCTGATAGATATAGTGGTGGGCTTGAGGTCTGGAGAACTGGGTTTGCATCCCAGCTCAGCCACTTTCTAGCTGCATCACCTTGGAAAATTTACTTATATCTGAGCTTCAGCATCCTCAGCTAAACAACTGAAAACAATGATAATGCCCTTCTCCAATCTCTTACGAGGATTATTGGAGCATGTACGTAGAAGTGTTTTGTAATGTATTAGGTGCCAGATAAATGCAACGTTCCATTTCTTTCCACTGTACGCATTTTTTCAAGTAACTCCAATGCTCTAGGGCCAAGAGGACAGCACCCTATTTCCCTTTTGACGTGAGGCTAGAGCACAGTCACATTGAAATGATAGCAGCTGCACCCATAGCTGCTCCTCCTTGGACACAGTCCTTGTCACTGTTTCCCATGGTCCCACGTGGACTTACTAAGACTAGGCAGCCTCAATGTGAGGGGAAGCCAAGCTGTTCATACAATTCCTGGGAGATCTGCCAGATTAACATTTATTAAGCCATAAAGAGGGAATATTGCAAAGAATATGGGCTTCCGAGACTAACAGATATGGCTTTAAATCCTGATTCTGCCAGTTCCTAGCTGTGACCTTGAACAAGCCAGCTCAACTTCTGAGCCTCAATTTCTTCATTTGTACAATGAAAATAATAACACAGACTTTTTTTTTGAGATAATGTATGTAAGGCATCTAATATAGCACCTGGCACATAGGTGCTCAATAAATGGTGCTGGTAGCAATAGTTACTGTTATAACCAATAAGAATTATTATAACGCTCGTTATAGAGGTCTGGTTTCCCAATGACCGTGAGGAGCTTGTCCTAGGCAAATCTTTTGGGCCTAGAATAGCTTAGGAGAAATATTCAGTAACTGACTCATTATTCAAGCACTTATTAAGCTCCAGCTGTATGCAGGGAAGATTTGTGTGGCAACAAGAGCATAGACTCTGCTGTCAGAAGAGCCCGGTTTGCATCTCCAAGGCTCCTTCCTGCTCTAGCATTCCAGAATGTGTCAACTTGCAGTGTAAGGAAGGAGAAAAGGGTACCCTAGAGCAGGAGCAATTCTGAGTGTCATAAACCAGGTAGGATTGTTCCTTTGCTGAGGGGAAAAGATATGACCGGGGGCAACAGGGATGAAAGGGGAGGGCATAGCAGAGAGCCCCACTTCACAGGGAGTCAGAGATAATCCGACCTCCAGAACAGAGCCCATAGGGTAGTCCCCCAACCTAAACCAGAGGAATGTTTGATTTTTTATTCTTTGAGCAGCTTGGAACATACTGGAAGTTAATGCTGTACAGCAGCAATTCTCAAACTTACATGTGCCTCAGTGTCACCCAGAGAGCTTGTTAAATATATAGATTAGTGGGCTATGGCCCCAGAAAATCTGATTCAGTAGGGCTTGGCATCCACACATTTAACAGATGTTTCTGATGCAGGTGAAAGAAATTCTGCCTTAGGGACTGAAACACACTTCTTCTGACTCTAAATTCTGTTCTTTTTCTATCATCCTAAGCTCCCCTGGAAGGATGGGTAGACACATGGATGGATGGAAGGACAGATGGACAAAGTGAATGACAGTTTCCCCCACATAGGTCCACAAGGCTGTGGGTGCATAACAGAAACTGGGGCCCTAAACTTGTTTGTCATTACTGTCTCCTTAGCATGGTTCTGGGAAGAACCACTGAGCTCTGGAGCGCTGGCCAGAGGATTCTGGGACACTGATCAAAGCCAACTTGTGTGATAGAAAGGGTGTGAGCTATGGAGTTAGAATACGTGTCCAAGTAAGTCTAAGCCCTTGTACTCCCTGGTGTATGATCACATGGAATTCACACCTTTACTGAACCTTGATTTTCTCATTTATAAAAAGACGATAAAAGTGCCCAACCCACAAGAGTGTTAACTACTAAAGTATAATAAATGCTAGCTAATTTATCCAGGTAAGGACACAACTGCCAGTCTTCACTTCTTTTTCCTACCTGATCTGAAATCCTTAAGGGGGATCTAATTACCTCTCACGTTTATGTACACACCACTTTCAGGTCCTATTTGAGTCCCGCAACAGCGTGTGGCTCTTGTGAGGTGGTTGCTGGTTGTAATTCCCAACTGAGAGATAGTTGAGGCAATCAGAATGCAGAGAAGTCAAGCCACTTATCCAAGGTTACCCTGGCAACGGTTGGAGAACTACAGATCTCAAGCGCGTCTTTGGGTTCGAAGTCCAGTGGCTTTTAACTACTCCCCAGTGCCTCCTCCAGAAGAGGGTGCTCTCACATGAAACCTGAAAATCGCCTTTGACATGGCTTGGGAGTATGGCGGGGTCACAGCTAAAATTAAGTTGGTCCCTTACATTTATTACTAAATTATAATTGGAAGTATTTGAATATTCAACTCCTGTGTGTCTACATCTTGCTGTCTAAGACTGGTTGGGCTGGGAGAGTTCCTGGGAACTCTCTTGAAATCCTTTCTTCAAGTCTGTTTCGTGGACTCTTT
The DNA here is from genome assembly GCF_011762595.2 of Tursiops truncatus. Classification (NCBI taxonomy): domain Eukaryota; kingdom Metazoa; phylum Chordata; class Mammalia; order Artiodactyla; family Delphinidae; genus Tursiops; species Tursiops truncatus. Next base: position 26,232,674 of record NC_047035.1, on the reverse strand, counting down.
GCCCCTCTGGCCTTCAGAAGGCATTTGCATCCTGGTTTCTGAGAGAGGAGGCTCTGTGAGGGGACAGAGTCTATTTATTCTAACTTGCTCTGTCGCCTCTAATGTACTGTCACACAAGTGACTTGCTGTGCAATGCTAGAAACAATAAAATGCACGATTAAGAGTGTGGCTAATGCCTCCCAGGGAGTCGGACTCTCTGGAGGTCACATTTCCCTGTGAATTCATCGTCCATGGACAGTTTCCCCACGGCCTTCAGAGGGGCTCTGCTGTGGGGTGCCTATCTTGCCCTTTTTTCCTCTTTTCCATATGGAGTTGGGGGTTAGGTGGAAAGTGGGGAGGGGAGAATAGAGAAGGTAGAGGGACCCACTCCACCCAGTGACCCTCTAGGTGAGAATGGACCTGTCTCACCCTTTCCGTGGGGTTGTCTCTCCTCATCCTGAGTTCAACCCTTGCTTCAAAGAGGCAAGCTCTGGCTTTTATGACTCAAATGACCTAGAACAAATAGATCCCACTGTGCTGTTATTGCTCTGATCTTTTTAGTAAGTCCAAGTCTTCCTGGTTCTTTCCTTTTTTGGAGAGACTAAAGGATTCAGGTCTTCTTGGATTCTTTTAACAAACACAATTGACTTAACAAGAATGTCACTTCCCTCCAACCACACAGTCCCAGGTATTAGGGCAATATTACCCCCCTATTGTCAAGAGATGGGGGTGGCAGGGACCCAGGAGAAAACTACAAGAAGGGAACCAGCATGCATTGCACATAATCACGTGCTGGGCATTTATATGGCTATCTCCAACCTCACCCAGCCAGATGGGTGGTGGAGCCCCGGTCTGGCTGACTCTAAAGCAGTTTTCTTCCCACTGTACCTGCCCTTGGATGACCCTAAGTGGCCTTCTCTGAGGAGACCCATCAGGTAAGAGAAAGTCCAACAGCACCATTGGCAACAGGAGTGTGGGACACAGCCCTGCTGGGGACTGTAATCGGGAAACTAGATCTTGCTCAAGAAGCTGCATCGAAGTACCTGCCCAGGTGTCCCTGCCCTGACTCTTGGAGGAGCCCCTACACAGAATCCCAAGTCAAGGGCACATAAGGAAAAATCAGGTACTGGGTAAACTGTGAAGAGAAAGTTGGTTTTTAGTTCTTCTGTTCTCTCGAGGCTGGTTGTCTCATGCTCCCTCCTGCCTCACGTGTACCCTGTTGACACACCTGTCCTGATCCTCAGGACACCAGGTACCACATAGTCCATCTGATAAACTTACCTGAGGTCCTGGGGGTCAGCAGGAGAGCCAGGCAAGCAGCGTTAACTGGGGCCTTCTGGAGCTGAGATCAGCGTCTGGCATGCACCCTCACTGTCCCCTACTTGGGAACTTCAAGACAAGGGGAAACCAGCCCACAGGGAGAAGGGGCTCTTTGGCACCCTTCACATCACATCCTGGCAGCTCAGGGAATGCCACTTCCAGCTCCTGTGACTCCTACCTGTCGGCTTATGCCCTAAGGGATTCCCTTACTGTCTCTCGGCCTCTGACACAGGCTCCTCTGAGGTTTGAACAGAGTGCTGGGGTCTCTATCTCCACCGACAGCCAGCGACAGCTGTGCAGGATGCTGGGGCAATCACCTCCAAGATTCTCTGTCTTCTGTGGACTCCCCTTCTCTCTCATCCACAGCCCTTGCTACTCCCAACCATATCCAGCCCTGGGGAGAAGGGGTGCAAACTCAGCCCTGCCCATCTCCCGCCCTCCCAGCCAAGGAAGGTCTCCTTCAGGAGCTCATCTGGCCCCAATCCTTGAACGCTGGGTTGTAAAGGGGGCCCATCCCTGAGGAGGGCTGATTTTGAGCAAAGCCAAGCCCAGCCCACTTGCAGGATGAAAGAGGCTTGGATCTGGGGGTAAAAAGAATTCCAGCCGAGCAGCTGCTCAGCCCTGGGCTGGAGAAGCGGTCAGAAGGAGGGGGCAGGGCTTCAGAACGGAGGCACAGTCCCCCTGGATGTTGCAGCTATCCCGTGCTTTCAGAGAGATCAGTTAGGGGCTGTCTTACTCATAATAAAAAGAAACTGCACTTGATAAAAGAAAAAAAAGGAAAGAGTGACCACAGGGTTCTCTGAGTAGCGACTACCCGCACTCTTTCCAGACCCGCCTCCAGTGAAAGCAAACTCAAGTTTGGGGTCAGTTCTCTCGGCCTTGTTTCCGGGCCCACGCCTATGGCATTGGTGCACCCACACTGCTGGGGCTCCCAGGAATCCGAAGACACCCAGAAGGTTTCAGGGCAAACCAGGCTGGGTGGATTTCAAGACACCAGCTCTACGAAACAAACCCAGAAGGCGCTTTCCGGAGGTGACGGCAGAAATGCCACAATGCAAATTGTGAAAAATCAGACTAGCGAGTGTAAGACAAGGCACAGCGTATTATTCTCCCCTTTATGTGCTTAATTTTGGGGCATCTCAGTCAGCGCTGGGTGGGCTGGAGCGGAGCAGGGTTACGGGGAGATGGACTCATGGCTCAGAGCAGAAGGTAGAAAGGCCAGAGAAAGAAGCAGAAGAAACAGCCAGGGGGAAACACAAAAGCAGGGGGGACTCCATGGGGCTTGCCGCTGCAGAGCCAAACTTGCAGCTCCGGCAAAGCTGACTTTAAGCCGACCTTCAGCAGCGCTTCTTAGCAATGTACACCCGGCAATCGCTGGTAAATCTTTATTAATTTTAATTGGCGGTACCCATTTATAAGAACCATTAAAAAGGATAAATTGAGCCCATCCGGTGTAATGTCTTTTGTTAATTAGTTTGTCAGCACTGTTTTAATAGCCCCTAATGACTTCATATTTCAGACCTGACATTAAAGGAGACGCTGTGAGAAAGGAAATGGTCTTATCACCGTGTACTGTAACGTTTTTCTTTTTTGAACAAAAAGTGTCCTTCCAAATGCTGACCAAGGTTAGATGTCATGTAATTCTCAAAGGTAGGTGCCCGAGGACTTCTGAGGCCCCCAAGTCCTGCCACCCAATCATTTCTCAACTTGCCTCTTTCCTCCAACCATCTCCCATAGGCATTCCCCAAACACCCATTCATTTCTTCCTTCCTCTTTTCATTTATTCAACAAACAGTTATTGAGCCTCTCAGAATCAAGGAGTATTTGGGGATGAAGTCAAGTGAGACACAGATACTTTCTAGGAAAAAAGACTTAAACGCTTTGCATTCTCCATCCCACTGAAGGGCTTTACTCTCAAGTTCAAGTCCATCATTTTGGGGGGGCAAGAAACAAAATACGGGAGGGAAGAGAAAGAAAGACACATACTTCAGATGGGCCTTGACTCCTGGTTCCAAAGAGTTTTGCTCTAAAATCAAAACTCACACACAGGTAATCTCCCAAGGAAGGAGCACGGGGAGAGAGAGAGAGAGAGAGAACTACGTTTGGGTCTTAGCACATTTTGCTGTGGGGTTCAAAGGAGAGGGTATAGGATGAAGCACTGAAATGTTGGAAGCTTTTAGAATTATTTACACATTTCTAAAATCTAAACCAAAAAATAGGAAATTAAGCTTTGCTAATGTGTAGTGAAAGTTTCACACCTTCACTCTGCCTTGGTCTGCATGTCCAAGGGCCCCTGTGACTCAGAGTAAGGGGTGAGGGAGGAAAGTCAGCAGCTGTGTCCACTCGGCTTTCTGTGTGTTGCCCGCTCAGTTTACCTTTGCCTCGTTCAGTGAAGTTACGGGAATATAATCCAGGTTTACCTGAATTACTCTCACAAAAACCACAATGAGAAACTGTAGCTTAAACTGCAAGTTGACATGAAAAATGACAGAGCTGAAACTTCTCCCGGTCCCAGTACAAGCTCTTTGTCAACCATATTATGAGGTAAAAATAATGTTGCCCTAATCACATTTGACAAGCAATTGGCCAAAAAAAAAATGTGTGAAAAATTATCAGGAAGACTATTTGAAGTGTGGATTTACATCCACTATTATTCACAGTAAACTTTGCCCTGGGCGTATTCTGTGCCTTGAGATATTAACTAATTAGTCCCATAAATGGGACTAATTTATGTTTTATGGATAAATAAATAGACATCAGTGGAGGTGCATGCAGGTTCAAAAACATTCTTACTGGTAGGGTATGCAACCATAAAAGTCTGGAGACCACCCAAGTGTGGGACTCCCGGCAAGTACTTAACCTCCTGGATCCTCAGTTTTCTCATCTGTAACCTTGTAGGTTGTTCTAATGACTAGAGATAAAGCATTTAAAGTGCCCATCCCAGAGCCTGGCACTGGGTGGAGCTTTCATCCTCATCCTCTTCATCACATCAACCAGCAATAAGTTACGATCCCTTCCAACAGAGTCTACAGCAATTATGGAATCACTGAAGATTAGAAACAAACAAACAAAACCAAAGTCTCCTTAAAAGAGACAATAAGAGTTTCTTGCAGGGCTTAAAGCTCTCTGGATGCACTTTCTCAGAACTTTCTCCTCTCTCCTACATTGTATGGATGCTGTAGAGCCGGACCTCAGCGGCTCCAGCAGACAGGTCATGCACAGGGATGAAGAGGGCCTCGGGTGGACCACTTGTCTAGAGGAGTGGCTACTTCTCAGCGCCCTGCAGTAGTAGCCTTGTAGGAAGGTGGGAAGATCAGAAAGGCAGCTACCCTTAGGTGAAATCTTTCCATGTTTTAATCTTGTATCTGTCTGTTATAGTGCCTAAAATAGCACTTTGGAGGTGCATTTTTGGGGTTCTTGCAGGGTTTTCAACTTAAGGTGTCCCCTATTGAAAAACAAGTATTCATGAGTGCATTTGGTCTCAACTAACATCTAAAAAGAGATTTACAAGTCAGTCTTTTGAGAGTGAAATCAAAGCCAAGAGGGGGAGTGGGGAGTAGGGATAGAGTGGGAGAGGAAGAGGAAAAAGGGCTAAAAGACAAAGTGGGGGACCCTGAGAGTGTTTAACATTACCCACACCCCCGCTTTGCTGAGGCTGACCCTTAGTCTTGGAGAGGGGATTATTTGCTTTTGAATATCTACACCTCCTTTTCCTCCCTATATCTTCTCACTTCCCAACCCTATCCAATCTCCTCTCCCCCAAACACACACACACACACACACACACACACACACACACACACACACACCCCTCAAAGCTTCTAGACCTCCAAATTTAAAAAAGCAAAAAGCAAAAAAGAAAAGGTTATGATGTAATAAACAAGATTTGAAAAACCACTAGATTCGAATACAGGACAAATTTGAAAGGAAAAACATTGTGTGTACATGTATGCATGTGATGTGTACTGTTTACAACTTTCAGCAACAACTAATCCTCTCATTCTCCAAAAACAAACCTCTATTAGCTCACACTATGAACTAGACCTCATGCTAAGTGCCAAAGGTACTATGACAAATAAATAATAATCCTTGTCCTCAAGGAGCTCACCATTTAGGTAGCAACGTCAACAAGCACATTATGACAGAAAAATCGTCACACGTTTTAACAGAGGTAAATCTATAGGAAACATAGATAAGAAGGGTCCCCACCTGTTCCACTGGGGAAGTTGGTTTGGGGAAGGCCTCATAATAGGAGTGTCCCATAAAATAGATCATTCCTAAAACTTTTTTTTTACTGTGTGATGCATCATAGAGAAATGAATATAAATGATGCACATGTTCCTTTTAAAAATAATAAATGAACATCTGTGAACCTATGCCCCAGCCTAAGAAATAGAACAGCTTCCATACCTTTGAAGTCCCTCTGCGTGCCCCTTTCTGATATAATACTTATGTTTTATTAATCAGTCCTTTGTTTTTACTTATAATTTTACCACATATATCTCTCACTAAACTATATACTTTTTTGGTTTGCTTGGTTTTGAATTTGATATAAATGAAGTGATGCAGTATTATGAGTTTTTTAATTCAACCTCTTGTGGGTTTTTTGAGAATTATCTACATTCATATATGTAGCTACAGTTAATTAGTTTTTACTGAGGTATAGTAGTCTGCTGTATGAACAATACCCTAATTTATTGATCCATTTCACCATTAGTAACTATTGATATTTGGTTGTTTCCAGTTTTTTGCTATTATAAACAAGGACACTATGAACATTCTTCTATAAGTCCCCTGGTACATATGTCCTCTGCAAGAGGAACTATTACGTTGTCACTGGTATGTACGAATGCAGTTGGCTTAAACTTTGATTTTATATCCAATAACTTTGCTAGATGTTCTCATTAATTAGAGAATTTTACCTGTAAATTATTTGGTATTTTTTTATAGACAACTATATCATCTGAAAATGATGTTTGTTTCTTTCTTTCAAATTCTTATATATATTCTTTCTTATTTTACTACAATTGTTAAGACTTCTAATATGAACTTGTATGGAAGTGATGATAGCTGACATCTATGTCTAGCTCCTGATCTTAAAGAGAATGCTTTCAACATTTTACAATTAATTATGCTATTGTAGGTTTTAAAGAATACATTATTAAGATTCCTTTATTAGGTTAAAGAATATTTCTTCTATTCATAATTTGCTAAGAGGTTTTTTTTTATCATGATTGAATTTTTAATTTGCCAAAAGTTCCTCTGCTTAAAAAAAAAGTTGTATGATTTTTTCACCTTGAATCTGTTAATTCCTTAAGGTGAATTACCTTATTCAGTTGTCTAACATTAAACCAACCTTGCATTCATAGGAAAAACCCAATAGTTATTATCTATGTTAATGTATGTAGCTACAATTAATCAGTTTTTATTAATGTAGAGTATTGTGAACTTAGTGCCTTTTAGTTCTAGCTGGCAGTGCTTTTGCCAATAAAACTCTCATAAAGACTTTGTGGGTTTCCAGTTTATTTGATTCTGGTTTGCTTCATGCCATAGAGCTACATTCACAATTCTTTTTTAGATAGGGCTCTCCCTATTTTTGGAAAATTAAAACCTTTTTGTCTAGCTGAGCTGGTCTAATAAAATCATCATAAACTTCAGAAGTCTTATCTAAGGGTCCTATAGCCACACTCTTGACTCAATCTTTACCCTGAAGCCATTACTTTGAAAATAATTTACTGGCTTCAGGGACTGGAATTAAGATGTAGTTTTGGTTCCCAGCCCATTAAGTCCTGGCTTCTCTATAGTCACTCTAAACTCTTCTTGCAAACTGAATAATTCTTTCTTCAGCTTATCTCCCTCTTCTCATACCTTATCATAGGCAACCAAAAGAAACTAATCAAGACTGTCCACATTCTGCCTGGAAATCATCTTATCAAAGTCCACTTTCTCTGCATCCTCACCAGCTTTTGATATTGTCACTAGTTTGTATTTCAGCTGTTCTGATACATGTGCAAAAGTTTCTCATTGTGGTTTTAATTTACAGTTCCTTGTGGTTAGTGCTATTGAATATCTTTTCATGTACTTATTTTCCATCTGTATATAATTATCAGTGGAATGTCTCTTTGTGTATTTAGCCCATTTTCTAATTGAACTGTTGGCTTTTCTACTGTTGAGTTTTGAGATATATATATATATATATATATATATATATATATATATATATATATATATATATATTTTATCCTCATGAAGTCTAGCTTATTGACTATTTCTTTTATGGGTTATGCTTTTGGTGTCATATGTAAGAACCCTGACCAAGCCCTAGGTCCCAAAGATTTTCTCCCATGTTATCTTCTAAAAGTTTTGTGACTTTACATTAAAATATATGACCCATTTTGAATTAATTATGTAAGTTATGAAACAAGGTGAGCTTCATTTTTTGGCCTATGGATGTCCAATTGCTCCAGCATCATTTTTTTTTTAATGTTAAGAGACTCTGAATCTTGCACACTATTATATACAGAATGGATAAACAACAAGGTTCTACTGTATAGCACAGGGAACTATATTCAATATCCTGTAATAAGTCATAATGGAAAAGATATCAAAAAATATATACATGTATAACTGAATCACTTTGCTGTGCACCAGAAACTAACACTAACTAAACTAACATTAATATTGTAAATCAACTATACTTCAATAAAATAAATTTAAAGAGAAAAGAGAGACTCTAAATCGTATTTAACTCCTCTGTTTTTGAAGGCAATGCTCCAGTGGGGAAAAAGGGGTACTACCTCAATACTGCCAGGTGTGAGTGGAAGTTTGGATTTCTCACTCTGCTTCCATTGACATCTGGGGTACCCTGGGAAACAGCAGGAATCAGCCCCCAGTGTAAAGAGCAGAGTAATAGATCACAGAGCTTGTGGGCCCAAGATCAGTTCAAGAAAATGCTTAGAAATATTAATGCCTTGTACAAATGTTAGCTATGATACATGGATATGTGGTGTGAGGTGCACATTCACCACCCCTTAAGAGATCATCCATTCTAAAATCCCTGTTTTACAGATGAGCCCACTGAGGCTCAGAGAGAGACTCAAATGAATGCCAGATATACTCATAAAACCTCAAAAAAATTTAAAGTATGCAGTTATGACTAGAATTATTGCAGGGAGGAACAAGGTGTAATGGTAACTGAGCCAATCACTGGTGAACAGTGTGATTCTGAAACTGGGGTCTTAAAAGACATTGGGATTCCCTTCTTGTTTTCTCTCTCAGTTCACTCACTCTGAGAGAAACCAGATACCATGTTGTGAAGATACATCAGATGGCCGTGAGGAGAGGCCCACATGGCCAGGAACTGAAGTATCCTACCAACAGCCAGCAAGGAACAGAGACTTCCAGTCAATGGCCCTGAGTGAACCATCTTGGAAGCAGCTCCTCCCTCCCCGTTCAGGCCTTCAGACAATACAGCCCCACTTGACATCTTGACCACAGCCTCATGAGACACCATAAGCCAAAGCCACCCAGCTAAGTGGATGGTTCCTCCCCCACAGAATCTAAGGTAATAAATATTTGCTGTCTTCAATCACTAAGTTTTGGATACAATTTGTTGTGCATCACTAGATAATAGCACAGTGAATTATTATCATAAGGCCTTTTAAAACCTGTTCCCATTTCCATTTCTTGCCACCCCAGCGATCATGGCTGCCCCAGTCCATCCCAACCCGTGTCAAAATCTCAAAGTAAAGAGGGCTGAGTCTTGATCCCTTCCTTTCCAACTTTGCCACGTCTCAGGCAGCAACTGCTAAGCTCCACCCACCAATGCATACATGGGAGTGGCAGTAGGGTCCCACACCTTCACAGCTGGACCTCAGGAACTGACAGCTACCTTCCAGTAACAGAAGACTGCCTGCAAATTTTAGAGATCAGCTCTCCGATTTCAAAAACTAAAAAATTTTTTGGAAGAAGTGTTTCTATTAGGTCACACTTGTGAAAATGTTTCCATTGAACTACCCCCTCAGTAACAGAGCAGAAAGTTTTAACTGGCCCTTCTGAGAGATGACCAATTTACACATCCACTGCTCCCCGACCCAACACACAGACACACAGAAGTAACAGGTAATGCACCACTTGCCACTAAATAATGGGGCATCTGCCATGGGTATCTGATAGTTATTCTTGGGGGAAGCCAGGCTCACCTCCCACCATGGAAGCTGGAATGAGGACGTGCGACCTAATCTCTGGCGCGTGAGGATACAGAGAAGTCAGAACCATGGAGATCCTGCCTTGGTGGCAACATCCAGTTTCCAGGGCCACCAGACGGCCATGCCCACAGCCCCACACCCGTGTCTGGCACTGGGGCGCCCAGTGTTTAACAGTGGTGGTGACAGCTCTGTCATCATTGGGCTTGTCCATGGTGCTATCTCTGCGCTTCTGGGTGCCTGGTCTCCATATACGCCCAAAATGACTGCCCAGCCTTCCCAGACAGCCAGGGGGTTCCCAACATCCCTTCCAAAAGAGCCACTTTCTGTAGCTTGCAACTAAAACCTCAGATGAGAATACATTTCTTCCCTAAATCAGACCAAGAAAACTTTGATGTAAATTCAGTGCTGAGTAAGTGAATTCAGGAAAACCAAAAAACCTAAATTAACTGTCATCATCACCAATTAATAGTTGTTTTCCATGAACTGCGTATTGTTTTAGGCAACGCATTACCCTAGAAATGACTTTTTTTTTTTAAGTGTAACCTTCTTTTTCAGAAGAAAAAAAAAAAGGTACATGGGTGACGACTTGGGAAGACAAAATCCAGAAAACCAAAGCAAAAAATGACACATGATTTATGAACTTGAGTACATAAAAGGCACAGAAAAACAGTCTTCAAAGATAGTGCAAGAAAGAGGAGAATAAAGGAAAATGTTGCTTCTTTATTAGATGGGGACAGAGAGGAATGAGTAGCAGATGATAGGAAAAAAATATGAAATAATATTTTGATCTGGTATGAGCTTGATCCATATCAAAAAAAAATGATAAGGTGCAGAAAAGCAGAGTTAACACAGGGACTTGGAGAAAGGAAGGACAAAGTTGCAGGCTTGAAGCTAGGTCAGAAGCTAAGAAAATTCATTTGAATGAGCTGAGACATGAATCTTAGGAAACTAAGTGAAGTCGTTGCCGGCAACTGCAAACTCAACAAACATGTATGGATTACTACTATTATGTTTGCCGTGCTGGCAACTGCAGACATATTCCACTCACAACAATGTTTTCCAGTAAAAATTCTTATCCCTTAATCTGCAGGTAAAGAAACTGGGTCCAAAAGTCATGTGATAGGAGTGGTATGGTCCTAGTGCATCTTTCCCACAGCTGCCTTCCTAGGTGGGGAGATGAGGAAAGGGACAAAGACCCCAGAAGAACCAGCCTAGACCCTGGGCCAGATTCAGGGTAGCAGGTATTGGAGGTAGGTAGTGTGCTAACTGTTGGCAGAGACAGAGAAACCAAAAGTGCCCTGGAGATCAGCTCTAGAGCCTGCCTACTAGCTGTGTGACCTCGGGAAAGTTAATCTCCTGTTCTGGGCCTCAGTTTCCTAGTGAAATGAGGAGACGGGTCCGAGGGATCTTTGCCGTTGCTTCATATTCAAAGTCTATGATCCTGGCTAGGATTCGAAAATTCATAGAGGGATTCTAGGAAAGCTCGTGAAGCCTAAGAAAGACTATAGTTTTCCATTTACAGAGCACATATATATTTCTCTGGATTTCTGCTGCGTTACCAACACCGCTTGTGTCCTGAGTTTAGCACCCTGCTCCTACCCCCCTGTCTTTCCTTTGATGCATTATTGTTCCCACATTCCATGGAATTCTGATGGGGCTGCCAATCACAGTAGTGACCCCACCCCTGGCCTAAGTGATTGGCCCAAAGGTTGGGCACATGACTCAAGAAAACCAATCAGAATCTTTCCCTGAATGTTTATGGGTGGATACAGGGGGAAGAAATGAACTGACTCCTGGGGTTGTAGGACTGAGAAATATATACTGGAAATATTCTCTCATCACCCTCATCCCTACTACCACCACCCTTCCATATAGATATTTCCTCAATTTTCCACCTCACTGAGGAGGTTTATCTAGGGTAGAAGAGAAGCAGAGGCAGGAGGTAATGGGAGGAAGGGAGAACAGGCACTGTGGGACCACATTGCATGAGGACCTTAAAGTCAGCTCCACTCAAGGCTTCTTAGCATGGGAAGCCCCAAAGTCTACATATTTGGGGGTATCATCTTCCTATGGCTGCTATAACAAATTACCACAAACTTAATGGTTTAAAACAACTGAAATTTATTCTCTCATAATTCAGTAGTCCCAAAGTTTGAAATCAGTATCACTGGACCAAAATCAGGCTGTCAACAGGGCAGTGCTCCCACCAGAGGCTCCAGGGGAGAGTCTGCTCCTTGCTGCTTCTAGCTTCTGATGGCTGCTGGCATTCCTTGGCTGGTGGTAACATCACTCCAATCTCAGCCTCTGTGCTCACATTGCCCCCTCTTCAGCCTGCATCAAATCTCCCCCTGCCTTCCTCTTAGAAGGCCACTTGTGATAACAACTAGAACCCACCTGGATAATCCAGGATAATCTCCCCATCACAACATCCTTAATTCACTAGCACCTGCAAAGGCCCTTTTCCCAAATAAGTAATGTTTACAGGTTCTAGGGATCAGGACCTGATATCTTTGGGTGGCCATTATTCAGTCCATTATGGGGTGTTGTTAACCAGCTGGAATTCCATTTCTACTATTTGCTGCAGAAAGTGTTGTAACATAATGTTGATTGCGTAAAATGAGGGAAATAACAGATATAAAGAAGAAAATTAAATCCCACCCCATTTAATCATTCAACTATTAACGAATGCCTAATATAGAACAAGGTGCTGGTTAACAGGAACAAAAGTGGCCTGATTTCTAACCACTGGGGCCTCATAGTCTGATGAAAGAAAAAGAAATAAGTAAACAAGCAAATATAAACTGCTCTGATGGAAACTATGACAATGTTTTATTGCCTTCCATTATTTTCCTATGCACATTTTTTGCTATTGCTATATGCAGTTTTATTATCTCACTTTCTTCACTTGATTTTATATATGTAAGTAGCATTGCCCATGTAATTAGGCATTCTCCTAAAGCAAAATTCTTATATTGAAATATTCCTTTATCTGAACATGCTGTGGTATGTTTAGTCATTCTCTAATACTGTTTTAAATTCTTTTTACTCTCACAAACAATATAATGAACATCTTCACTGGAATGACTAATTGCTTCCTTAGAAAACATTCTGAGAAATGGAGGGAGTTACTAGGTCGGAAACCATTTTTTAAATAGCTCTGGATGAATACTGCCAGGAGTCTCTCCAGAAAGAACAGCAGTTCACACTCCTACAAAATTGTTTCACAGCGTCTTTCTCTACATTTCATTTTTTATTTTTAAAAATTTATTTAGTTAATTTATTTATTATTTTTGGCTGCGTTGGACTTCGTTGCTGCGCGCGGGCTTTCTTTAGTTGTGGCAAGCGGGGCTACTCTTCGTTGCAGTGCGCAGGCTCCTCATTGTGATGGCTTCTCTTTTTGCAGAGCACGGGCTCTAGGCACTTGGGCTTCAGTAGTTGTGGCACGCAGGCTCAGTAGTTGTGGCTTGCAGGCTCTAGAGCACAGGCTCAGTAGTTGTGGCGCATGGGCTTAGTTGCTCCATGGCATGTGGGATCTTCCTGGACCAGGGCTCAAACCCGTGTCCCCTGAATTGGCAGGTGGATTCTTAACCACTGCGCTACCCAGGAAGCCTGTCTACACTGTATTTTAAATTTCTGTCAAGTTGATGGATAAAAATTGTCTTTTTTAAATATGTATTTTTCTGATTATTAGAGTGAATCTTTTTTTAATCTCAGCAATCAACTTTATTCCTTCTATGAATTTTTTTCATGTCCTTTGCCATTTTTGCCCTTAGATTATTAGGTTTTTTTTTTCATGAATTGGTAACCAAAGTGTCATGTCTGTGGCAAATAGTTTTTTTCTGGTTTGCCAACAACCTTTTTATTCTGTTTGTGATACTGATTTCAGACTTGTGGCATCCAGAATTATGAGAGGCCACCAAGTTTGTGGTAATTTGTTACAAGGGTCACAGGAAATGAATACCCCCCAAAGGGGACCCCAAATGTGAACTTTTTAGCTGAAAGAGGTCTGGCTTTGCCTCTGGAGTTACCTCCATGCCTGACAGTGGGCTTACTGTGAGGAGAGGGTCAGCACTCCAGAGGTCTCGATTCAGTCTCACAAAACACAGAACTGAAATGTGACAATGTTCTTTTGGAGACAAAAATGCAAATTGCTCTTTGGACTGGCCTTCACCTTCATTTTACGATTTATCTGTTTTTGGTACACATATGGTTCATTCTCAAGATTTACAAGGTCTAAAAACCAGTTTTGTAAAAAAATTCCCATAAGTACAGTAAGTTCTCCTCTGAGTTGACACACTTCTGACAAACCTACCCCACATGATGAGAAAGATCTTGCCAGTTGGAGTGCAAGGCCCAGCTGGGAGCATGCATAGATATAGGACAGTATGTCGCTACTCTCCATCCCCACCCCTGGAAGAGCATGAGGGTTTTGTCATCACTATTGCTGTTCATCTGCCTTTCTGTGTGTTTTGGAAATCATTTAATATGACACATGTCTGAGTGTACAAAGACAGTCAAAGGGTACCCAACGGCACCCAAGCTGAGAGCCGGAGTTCAATTGCTCAGGATAAGAAAAAAGAGTTGAGAGGCCATAAAAGCATCAAGAGAGAAAGAGAGGAAACAGGTGCCTGGCACCTGGAAGGAAACTGAAGAAGGAATGGAGATGTTTAAAAGGAGATTTCATGAGTTTTATCACGAGGAATGTGACGCAAGCCTTCTTCCTTCAAGGAAATATATGCACTCCACAGGTGCACTTGGAATGGAGCCATCGGGTGAGAAGTGAAATGGTGAGAGCAGCCTTGAACTGGATGCTGGTTGAGCACCAAGATGGAGGGAGAGGGCCAGCCAAGCCCGGATCACAGAGGCCTGGGGCACTCGCTGGCAGAGGGACGGTCACTCTCCGTGATGCGGTCCAGGGGAAGGCAGCACTCTGGCTCATCAGCTCACACTGGGCTGGTTGGCAGGATGACACTTTTTGTGCCTCTTTTGGCTACACTGACCAGAGTAAGCTCATGCCTCCATCCCTTCCCACCTGGAAATTCCCAGCAGCCTCTCACCTGTCCCGCCCCCAGCCACCAGTGTGATCTCTCTAAGTCACAGGTCTGATGCATTTCTCCTGGATTATAACCTTTGATGACTCCCACTTGCCAGCCCTCTCCTGTGCACGCAAAGGCTGGAGACATCGTCCCATCCAACTTTCCATCCTCGTCCCCTCTTCCCTGTGCACAGAGCCTCTGTTTCACCACGCACGCACGCTCCAACCTCCACACTCTGACATGTGCCCTTCCCCACCTGAATGCCATCCGGACTCCTAGGTTGCTCTGACAGATTTATGCACCCCCTTCTCTGGGCTCTCAAAGCACATCAAACCTACATGGATTCTTGTAAAAAACAAGTTAATCCTCCGAGTACCTATTACACACCAGAACTTCTGCTAGTACTTTACTGTATTAGCTCACTGACCCTACAACCTTGTGAGCTCAGTCCTACGGTTAACTCATCTGAGGAAACTGAGGCCCAGAGAGGTTACATGCCTTGACCAAGGGTATATAGCTAGTGAGTAGCAGTTCTGACGTTTAAGCCCTGGCCTCTTAACCATCACTTTATATGGCTCGAAGCACTTCCCATATTGTATTTTAATTGTGTGTCTACAACAGGAGCGCCCAACCCTGGCTAGCCTCAGGATAACTTACTCTTAGCCTAATGAATTGGAATGTCTTGGGGTAGGGCCCAGGAGTCTGTCATTTTTTAAAACCTGTCCAGGTGGTACGGGTGCTCAGCCGGGCTTAGGAGTAGAGTGACCAACCATCCTGATCTGCCTGGCACTAGGAAGCTTCCCAGGGTGTGGGAAAGTCCTGGGCAAACTGGGACGAGTTGACCACCCACTCGGAAGGTAAGTTGTGCCCTTCAGTCTCCTCTCAAGGACTGTGGGCTCCCTGTGGCTGAGAACCACGTGTTACTCACCCTGTATCACTTTGGCACCCAGCAGTGTCTGGCTCAGAACAGGAGTTTGATAAATGGAGAGACATGTGTCATGTGTCTAGAACTTATCAACAAGCCAGAACAATTAGCTTCAGGCTCTGCTGGAAAATCATCTTCAGGGGCCCTGAGCAGGGTGGGAGGTCAAGTCAGAGACAGTCACCCGGGTACAGCCCTCGTCTTGTTCACGCCACACTGCCCCACTTTACCTTCCCGTGAGAAGCCACTCTGGCTTGGGGATAACCAGGTGGCAGGGGTCAACTGGAAGACTATCCCCAGGAGACCTCAAAGGGATTCCTGCTTTTCCAAGCCATGTGTGAGCAACATGGGGCTCCCAGGAAGACTCAGAGAGTGAAGGCAGAGGCCTTGGTGAACGCTGGCCCAATCCCCTGCGTCACAGATGAGGAAACCGAGTCCCATCCTAGTGGATTTGTGTGTGCTCTTTGTGAAAGAAGGAAACTAGCTCTTTGCCCACGATATATTTGCAAGTGTATTTCCTCAGTTTGCCCCTGGTCTTTGAGGTATGTTTATGGTATTTTTTTCCCAGAGTGATGTTTTTTAATTTTTATGTAATCATGTACTATTAATGTCTTTCCTTTATGGCTTTGGGGTTTTATGCCCTACTGAGAATGGCTCCCCTACTACTTACTTTCTTCTAGAACGTTTATAAAATATTTTGAGTGTGAAGACTGTTAGGGATCCAGCATTTTCCCCCAAAATTAAACCCAGACAGGAGAAATAACTCTTTCAAAAATCACAAAGTGGGTCTGAGGTCTGCTGATTAGGGTGTCCCATTCTGAGCTCACCACACCGTCATTATCCCCAAATTGCATAGAGATCTTGTCTTTATCCCCAAATTGCATAGAGATCTTGTCTTTAACCACTCTTTCTGTGGTTAAAGAGAAGCCCCAAGAGAATAACTTTTCACAACTTGTTTTCATTGTATTCTGTCTTGAATTATAGTCATTTGTGAGTTTGGATTTCCTCATACTCATTTTGTAACTACATTCTGTTCATCTGTGGCTCCCACCAACCCTCAATACCTTGCCCAGTGCTTCGCGTAAATAATTGGGAATTAAACTGAGTTGTATGCTGCAACTGGCTGTGTGAAGTGAAGGGCCCTGGGATCTCCTCAATGCAGAAACAAGGGAGTTGGTTGGGTCACTGACCTGTAGACCCTTCTATTCCTAAGGCTCCATGACCTTGGCAGGGGTTGCCAAAGAAAGAGATGCACCCAAGTGTGACCTCTGTCTTCCCTTCCCATTTGTCATGATCGGGAGCCTGCCTGCCAGAGGGCTCTGGGGCAGTTGCTGGGTTCACAGGATAAAGGGGCTTGATCTATGGGGAAACACAAAGAAGGGATTAGACAGGAAGAGAAACTGCAGCTCCTCTGCCTGATCTTCGGTCTTCTCTTGTCAGCCCACCTCTCAGATGTGCGTGTTTCTTAGACCACAAGGGACAGAATGGCAGAAATTGAAGAAAAGTGAGAACTGAATAGGCAAGAGGGTGCTCTCTGTTTCTCGAGCCTTCAGAAACTAGAATCTGCCCAGTGTCCTTTGTGGTCAGCATATCCCACAATTCAAGGCCAATACAAGCATGTCCCAATTCTTTAGAATGCTCAAGGAACGCAGTGTCCTGACATGTTGCAGACCCTTATGCGTAGAATGGCCACCATTACTGAAGGTGCCTTGTTCACTTACCCACTCAACAGTTACAGGACGCCTGCTGGGTGCCTGACTCCATGCGCTGTTCTAGGTGCTGGGAGACAGCACTGAAAGAGAGAGAGAGTTGCCTGTTCTCATGGAACTTACTTTTCAGTAGAAGGAGACAGAGAGCAAACAAGTAGACCCAAAATGCACAAGAAAATATCAGATACTGATAAATGTTACTGGGAAATGCTATGCCAGGCAGTGTGTTAGTGGGGAGTCAGGAAAGGAGGGGTCATGTCACCTGAGGCCTGAGTGATGAGAAGGACCCACCCACCTTGTAAAGACAGAGAGGAAGAGTATTTCAGGCAAAGGCACAAGTGGAGATCCTGAGGCAGGACCTAGTGAACTGGAAGAAGGCCAGCTGGAGCATGGTGAGTGGGGAGGAGACGGGACAAAATCGAGAGTACTAGATAACAATAAAGTACACTTCGCGTGCACTGACAATGGCTGAACTTGTCAACAGTGATTCCGAAAGATCTTTATCACCTATGCCTAGAGGGACTTCCCATGTCACAGGTGACAGGGTCTTCAGCCAGCCTCTGGTCCAGTGTGTCTCAAACTCAGGAACTCTCTCTGACAAAGGAGAATAACAGCATATCCCCAGAGTTTCTAGAAGTTTTGCTTTTTGAAGATGTGTGTTCTAGCTTTGAAACAAAAGCAGATTTTGCATTCAATTCCCCGAGATATCCATATTTGCTTTCATGTTTAAAATGACGTTCCGAATAATCACATGAAATGAATGCTCCAAAAGGTTGGCCATGGATGTGCTCTGTGGCCTTACGGATCCCCTGGCATGCCATCAGGTACCCCAGTTTGAGAAACACCAATCACTTGGCAGATGAGAGAATAAAAGCCCAGAAGGACAGGATGAGGTGATTTTCCCAAGTTCACCCAAGTTGTTGGAGAAACATAAAGTGCTGGTGTCTTGTGCTTTCTGAATATTAGGATTCTAATGGACAGCTGTTTCCTGCTCATTCGAATATATTTTGAGAGCTTGTTTTATTTCTTTTTTAATTTTAATTGGAGTACAGTTGATGTACAATGTTGTGTTAGCTTCAGGTGGACAGCAAAGTGGATCAGTTACACATATACATATATTCACTCTTTTTTTAGATTCTTTTCCCATTTAGGTCATTACAGAGTATTGAGTAGAGTTCCCTGTGCTATACAGTAGTTCCTTATTAGTTATCTATCTTAGATATAGTAGTTGTATATGTCAATCCCAAGCTTCCAATTTATCCTTCTCCCCTTTCCTCCCTGGTAACCATAAATTTGTTTTCTACATCTGTGACTCTATTTCTGTTTTGTAAATAAGTTCATTGGTACTATTTTTTTTTTTGAGATTTTCTTTTCTTTTTTTAAAACTCTTTATTTTATATTGGAGCATAGTTGATTAACAGTGTTGTGTTAGTTTCAGGTGTACAGCAAAGTGATTCAGTTATACATATACATGTATCTATTCTTTTTCAAATTATTTTCCCATTTAGGTTATTACAGAATATTGAACAGAGTTCCCTGTGCTATACAGTAGGTCCTTGTTGGTTATCTATTTTAAATACAGTAGTGTGTACATGTCAATCCCAAACTCCCAATCTATGCCTCCCCCCAACCCTTCCCCCCATAACTTCATTCCCTAAGTCTGTGAGTCTGTTTTGTAAATAAGTTCATTTGTATCATTTTTTCAGATTCTGCTTATAAGCAATATCATATGATATTTGTCTTTCTCTGTCTGACTTACTTCACTTAGTATGATAATCTCCAGGTCCATCCATGTTGCTGCAAATGTCATTATTTCATTCTTTTTTATGGCTGAGTAATATTCCATTGTATATATGTACCACATCTTCTTTATCCATTCCTCTGTTGATGAGCATTTAGGTTGTTTCCATGTCTTGGTTATTGTAAACAGTGCTGCAACGAATATTGGGGTGCATGTATCCTTTCGAATTAAGGTTTTCTCCAGATATGCGCCCAGGAGTGGGATTGCTGGATCGTATGGTAGCTTTATTTTTAGTTTTTCAAGGAACCTCCATACCATTCTCCACAGTGGCTGCACAAATTTACATTCCCACTAACAGTGTACAAGGATTCCCTTTTCTCCACTCCCTCTCCAGCAAGAGCTTGTGTTATACCCGGCTTGACAGGCTCCTCTCTGTTCCCAAGCTAGTCCTATTGGCTTCATCCTAGTCACTGCATTGTCCTTTCAGGCTGTGGGAGATGAAGGGCATGCCAGCCCTGTGAAGGGGATGCTGGGGGCCAGAGACACTCCTTGTGCAAAGCTGCCTTCCCAGGATCAGCTTCCCCCACGGACCAAGGGAAGCATCCTCAAAATTCTTCTGGGCCCCCACTCACGAGGTAAGAGAAGCCATCTCTCCAGCAAAGATGAAACTGTCTTCCCATGGCTTTAAAATCCTTGCACTGGCCGCATGCAATGTATTGTGCCACTGTTTAGCATGAGACTTACAAAGAGGTTGATGTAAAGGGAGAAAAACTTATGTTTTAACGCTAGTTAAAGCAACAGGTGACAAAATTAAATATGCAGGGTAAACTCAACTAAACTTGCGGGGGAAAGCATAGGAAAAAGGAAAGACTAGAAAGAATTAGGCCAAAAGGTTAACAATAGTAGTCACAGGAAAATGAGATTGTGGAGAATGTGGGGATGTGGGATTTGGGCTATTTTTATGATTTTTACATTTTCCAAATTTTCTCTGTGTGTGATGGGGTGGAGAGGATTGAACAGAAGATATCTTTCTCAAATTCCCAGCTCAAGAAAATATCAATATGAACATAGAATATTTTTTAAGTCTTGAAGGTGAGTATTCAATGTGTTTATAGAGAAAGCCGTGTGGAACTTACTGGGCTATTGTAGCTGCCAATTAATTAATGGTGATAAAATAGATACAAATAATTTATGATCAGCAAGTTGATTGTTCTGAAAAGAGTGCTTCCAAAATTCTGGAACTACTTTCAAATGGACTAAACATTTTCCATATAATCCTGTTCATATTCCTTACCATTTGGGGAAATCCTTTGATAGTTTAAAAGGAAAAGCAGCTTAACCCTTACCTAAGTTATCACAAATTCATGGAACCCATGTACTACGATTCCAGGGCACATCTGGCTTGACCTGTCCACCCCAGCCTGTGGCAGAGGGGAGAGTGCCCTGGAGAAAATGGCCAGGAGGCTCTCACCCCTGCTGTCCCGGTTCCCTGGGACCTCGTAAGGGGTCAGCCCCCATCCGTCCCCCCTGGACTGAATTTCTTGACCTGTAAGATGAGGAGCATGGCCCAGGCATATCAAATGTCTCTCCAAGTTATTCATTTATTCACTTTTACTTATTGAGCACCCACAGGGGCCAGGCATGTCTCCAGGCACTGGGGACAGCATTGAATGAAGCAAAATCCCCATTTTCTTGGCATTTCACCTTCTTCCCAAACATGTGGAGCTCTGACCTTCTCTAACACCTGTTATAGACAGGGCTGCTTTCTGCACGTAACCACACACCGCCTGTCATGTGAGTTTAACTGACCTGCCAATGAAATATGGAAGAACCTTTTGTATTCTATTACAGGTTAATCACTAAAGGGATGTTGCTTATAAGCTTAAATTATACATAATGGCCCATCTCTGGAAACCCTGCCTTTCAGGCAATGAGCATTAAGCTAAAACACCTTTGTTCAGTTCACAGGAAACATCCAGACCAGGCTCACCTGTGAACGACTGCAGGGAGGAAGAAATTAATACATGGCCTCTGGAGGCTGACCGGAACCGGGAAATGTTTGACTTTACTCCCTTTCCTTTTAGTATAGAAGAAGCCTGGATTCTAACTCAGGCAAGATGGTCCTTTGGGGCACGAGTCCACCATCTTCTCAGGCTGCTGGCTTTCCGAATAAAGTCGCTACTCCTTGCCCCACCCACTCATCTCTCCATTTACTGGCCTGTCGTGAGGCGAGCAGTACGAAGCTCGGGAATGCCAACTCGATTATAAACCCCAGGGGAGCAGAGACCAGGATCTCTTTCACTGTGTTTCCACAGTCCTTAACACAACCCCAGCACCCTAATTTTTCAATTAGGAAAGCACAGTATCTGCACACTGTAAGGACTTGATGAATGTTTGTTGGGTGAATAATAAGGATCATACAACATGTTGGACATTTACAGACATTAGCTCCTACAGTCCTCATGAAAGCCCTAAAAGGTGCAATTTGTGATGGGGAAAGAGAGGTTAAGTGACTTGTTAAGACACACAGTAGGTGGTGGATCCTGGAAACAAGCCCAGGTCTCAACCTTCATAAAATAAAATGTAACACGAAACAAGACAGTTTCTGAAACATATCACATGCATAGTGGGAACAGTAAGTTCTTCAGAGAAGGGAAGGATTTGTGAGGCCAGAATGGGCAGGGAAGAAATTATGGCAGAAGTGGGGCTTTGGCTGGACTTTGAAGGATGGAGGAGGGGAGAAGGATGGCAAAAGTGACAGTGCATGAATCCATGAGGTCCAGAGCACCCAGGCAAAGACCTGAGATTGGCCTCACCTGACTCAGGGCACCTTAGCCAACTGAAGGGTCTGGTGCACGTTTCTCTAACAGCTGGAAAGTGATGAGAAAATAATTGTTCAATATGTGCAAAAGATCACTAGCCTAACTAAGCATGTGGATGAGCTTGAAATGAAGCCAGACACCCTCCCCGCTGTGAACACCAGGCTGCAGAGCAGACCTGTTGCTGCTGCAGCACCTGAGCCTGACCCTGAGCAAAGCAGTGGGGGCTGGGAGCAGGTGCCCCTACAAGGCCTTCAGTAAGGTAATGGGGGCCCTTCATACACTGCTTGTTTCTGCAGAGCCTTGACCTCTGCCATATGCACTCTGACTCAGTGACCTCTCAGGAAGAGGTTATTTCACACCCACAAGATGCACTCGCAGGCCTTCCAAAATGATGCAGGGAAAGCACCCTGGCCTTTGATCCTGGTGACCAGAGTTCTTGACCTAGCTCTGCCATTTCTGGGTATGTGACTTTGAACAATTCATGACAAGACTTGTGGTCTCTGAATAGTAGTACGGGACAGTACAGTGACTTCCTCACATCGTGTGGCACCCTCAAACCAGTTGAGATTAATATAGTGCATCAAGACCAGGACTCCTTAGAATGATATGAAATGGAATAGCATCAAAAACTCAACATGCCCAAAGATGACACGCAGGTGGACAATGGGCACATGAAAAGATGCTCAACAACGTTAATCATCAGGGAAATGCAAATCAAAATCACAATGAGATATCACCTCACACCTGTCAGAATGGCTGTCATCCAAAAGAACATAAATAACAAACGTTGGCAAGGATGTGGAAAAAGGGAACCCTTGTACACTGTTGGTGGAAATGCAAATGGGTGCAGCCACTGTGGAAAACAGTATAGAGGTTTCTCAAAAAACTAAAAATAGAACTACCATATGACCCAGCAATTCCACTCCTGGATATATATCCGAAAAAAACAAAAACACTAATTCGAAAAGATACATGCACCCCAATGTTCATAGCAGCATTACTACAATTGCCAAGATATGGAAGCAACCTAAGTGTCCATCAACAGATAAATGGATAAAGATGTAGTGTATATATACAATGGAATACTGCTCAACCATTAAAAAAAATGAAATTTTGCCATTTCCTGCAACATGGATGGACTTGGAGAGTATTATGCTAAGTGAAATGTCAGACAAAGACAAGTTCTGTATGATACCACTTATATGTGGAATCTAAAAATAAAACAAATGTCCCTATTGGCATGTATGTCTTCTTTGCAGAAATGTCTATTTAGGTCTTCTGCCCATTTTTTGATTGGGTTGTTTGTTTATTTGTTATTGAATTATATGACCTGTTTGTATATTTTGGAAGTTAAGCCCTCATCAGTTGCATTGTTTGCAAATATTTTCTCCCAGTCCATAGGTTGTCTTTTTGTTCTGTTTATGGTTTCCTTTGCTGTGTAAAAGCTTATGTTTGATTAGGTCCCATTTGTTTATTTTTGCTTTTATTTCTATTGCCTTGAGAGACTGACCTAAGAATACGTTGGTATGATTTATGTCGGAGAACGTTTTGGCTATGTTTTCTTCTGGGAGTTTTATGGTGTCATGTTTTATATTTAAGAGTTTAAGCCTTTTTAAGTTTATTCTTGTGTATGGTGTGCGTGTTCTAACTTCATTGATTTACATGTGGCTGTCCAGCTTTACCAACACCATTTGTTGAAGAACCTGTCTTTTCCCCATTATATATTCTTGTCTCCTTTGTTGAAAATTAATTGACCATAGGCATGTGGGTTTATTTCTGGGCTCACTATTCTGTTCCATTGATCCATATGTCTGTTTTTGTGCCAATACCACACTGTTTTGATTACTGTAACTCTGTAGTACTGTCTGAAGTCTGGGAGGTTATGTCTCCAGCTTTGTTCTTTTTCCTCAGGATTGCTTTGGCAATTCTGGGTCTTTTACGGTTCCATAGACATTTTAGGATTATTTATTCCAGTTTTGTGAAAAATGTCATGGGTAATTTGATAGGGATAACATTAAACCTATAGATTGCTTTGGGTAGTATGGCCATTTTAACAATATTAATTCTTCCAATCCAAGAGCATTGGGATATCTTTCCATCTCCTTGAATCATCTACAATTTCCTTCTTTTTTTTTTTTTTGGTTTTTTTTTTTTTTTGGCCTCACCACACGGCTTGTGGGATTTTAGTTCCCTGACCAGGGATTGAACCTGGGCCCTTGGCAGTGAGAGCATGGAGTCCTAACCACTGGACCACCAGGGAATTCCCTACAACTTCCTTTATCAATTTTTTATAGTTCTCAGCATACAAGTCTTTCACCTCCTTGGTCAGGTTTATTCCTAAGTATTTTTTGGATGCTATTTTAAAAGGGATTGTTTTTTATTTTCCCTTTCTGATACTTCATTGTTAGTGTAAAGAAGTGCAGGACTTCCCTGGTGGTCCAGTGGTTAAGACTCTGCACTTCCATTGCACGGGGCACAGGTTCGATCCCTGGTCAGGGAAGTAAGATCCCACATGCTGCGCAGTGTGGCCAAAAAGAAAAATAATTGTAAATCAAGTACACTTCAATTAAAAAACAAAACACCAAAAACAAAACAAAACTGATTTCTGCATGTTAATCTTCTATCCTGCTACCTTGCTGAATTTGTTTATCAGTTCTAGTAGTTTTTGTGCAGAGTCTTTAGGGTTTCCTATATATAGCATCATGTCATCTGCATATAATGACAATTTTACCTCTTCTCTTCCAACTTGGATACCTTTTATTTCTTTTTCTTGTCTGATTGCTGTGGCTAGTACTTCCAATATTATGTTGAATAGAAGTGGTGAGAGTGGGTATCCTTGTCTTGTTCCAGATTTTAGTGAGAAGGCTTTCAGCTTTTCACCATTGAGTATTATGTTGGCTGTGGGTTTGTCATAAATAGTTTTTATTACGTTGAGATATGTTCCCTCTATACCCACTTTGGTAAAAGTTTTGATCATGAATGGATGTTGAATTTTATCAAATGCTTTTTCTGCATCTATTGAGATGATCATGGACATTACATCAAAAAAAAAAGAGCATAATACACAGTCTTTTCAGATGCACATGGAATATTCTCTAGGATTAACCACATACTAGGACACAAAACAAGCCTCAACAAATTTAAGAGGATAGAAATTATTTCAAGCTTCTTTTCTGACCACAACAGCATAAAACTAGAAATCAGCCACAGAAAGAGAAATGAGAAAAAAAACAATTATATGGAGCCTAAATAACTTGCTACTGTTGTACATCAACTACACTTTAATAATAAAAAAAAAATGTGCATCTCATGTTTGGTGAAACTTATATTCATAGAAGGTGATCACCTTAAAATGATTCCCATTGTGCACCATGCTCAGAAAAGTCTGAAAGCCCCTGGCCTAGTGGCTGAGGGTGAAGGGTGTGGAGTCAGATGGCCTCAGTTTGAATTGGGCTCTGCCACTTGCTAGCTGTGTGATTTGGGGGCAAGTTATTTCACCTCTCGGTTTCAACATCTATAAAATCTGGAAGATAATATTACTAACCTCATAATGTTGTTGAGAGAATTCAATCATTCAATCAATAAATCAATATATATAAAGTCCCTAGGACCACACCTGGCATTCAGTAAGGAATCTGCTGCTGCTGTTTCCATGTTGGTTGTTGAGGCAGCTGGACCAGAAACAACTGAAGTCCAGGAGGTCTCAAAACTAACTCAAGATCCCTTGGTTTTCGCTCAGTTCAAAGAGCCCAGTATCATTTTTCTGAAGCTTTAGCTTGGGTCCAGGCAGGCAGGCCTGGGGGCCAGTGACAGAGCAGGGCATGGAGAGGGCCCTGGTTCCCTCTGCCCAGGCCCTGAGATTCCCCCCGGAACTGTCCTTCACTCAGAGGCAAGAAGCACCAGAATACTCCGACAGCAAGCATGTCTTGGAGCTCCAAAATGAACGCACCAAACTGCAACAGAAACTGCAAAGACACCCCTCACCCCCTTCACACACACCCCAGGGCCGGGAGAGCCAATGTCAGTAAGAGAGACAGCTGGCAAACTGGTTTTGCTTTTGCTTGTTTGTTCCTGCAAAGTAACTCACAATTTGACAGAAAAATAAGATAGAGGTCACAGTCTGTTAACGGTCTTAGAGCATGTGCTAAACATTGTTAAATTGTTCTCCTCAAGGATAACACTGAGTTACAATATGAACAGTTATATACATACATATAGTCAGCACATACATGATACAACAATAATGTGTAAGTATTGTGAGTAAACCTATTTCCTCACAGCTTTCCAGCATTGGATTTTACTACTTTATATTTGCAAATTTAATAAGTATATAGGGACACCTATTCTAACTTACTTATCTTTAAATAATGAGGCTGACCTTTTTTTCCAGGTGTTCACTTCCTACATCATTTTTTCCTAACATGTAACCCCCGGTCTTTCAGTCAGCAATGTGTATTATGTAATTGCTAGGGGTTGAGTTTTACATTAGGTGGTAGAAAAGCAATGTTTAAAAAAGCTTCAGATAAACTTCCTGTTCTCAAGGACATGGCTCCGGAATGGTCATGACAAGAACCAGCTTCACTACAACTGTACGTGCTGGCGAATGTCACTTCTAACAAGGTCCAAGCCAGCCTACTGCCAAATGCAGTTTTATAACAATCACTTTGCCTATGATTCTTCCTGCTATCCAGAACTGAACATCTCTGTCTATAAGTCAAGCCTCTGGGTCATACATGCAACTGAAGAAGCCAGAGGTGACACCATCCCAGCCAAAATCAATACATGCAACTGAAGAAGCCAGAGGTGACACCATCCCAGCCAAAATCAATGAGACCATTTTCTAACCATCCCTGTTCTGGGAAAACAACCTGCGGCCAGCAATGCCTTCATGATATGTGGTGTGCTGTCTATGACCAGGATGGTGTCCACCAAAACTGAAGAAATAGTCTAAGTATATGCCACCGAAACCCAAAAGGAACAGTACATCACCTCCAGTTCCAAAAGAAGTGGTGAAATGTGACCAACCTGCACTATGGTCCAACTGTCCAAAAACTGTACATGGGCAGTGATGGCTACTGGACCCACTACCATGTTGATTTTTATCATGTGTGAGGAAGACAACAGGAGGGTCAGGCCATGCCAGAGGATAAAACCTCTGGGGCTGGAGATAGAAAAACTAGACACATTTGTATTTATTGGTTGGTTTGCTGCATGTGTGTTTGCTTGTGTCTTCCTTACACAGGAGGCTTTCCTCAAATGTTTGGTGACCTTGGCTGTCTGTTCCCATTTAGGAGCAAGACATTAAAAGTCAGTTAGTACCCTGAAACCTAGAAACTCCACTCCACAGACCTGCACACAAACATGCATCAAAAGATACATATGAGAATGTCCATACCAATTCTATTTGCAATAACCTGAAGTCTGAAACTACCCAGAAGTCCAAAGAGTAGAAAGGATAAATAAGTTGTGGCATGTCAACATAATGGGATAAAATGCCTCAATGAGAATGAACAATCTATAACTATGTGCAAAAATATAGATGAATCTTACAAACATAATTCCAAGTTAAAAAAAAAAACAGAAACCAAAAGGCTCACATGCTATATGAGTCCATTTATTTAAGAACAGAACAGGGAAAATTATTAATCTATGGTGTCAAAAGTAAAGATGGCAGTTATTCTTGGATGGGGATAGTGAATGTTCCTCCTATGTAAAGCAGAAAAGAAAAATGGAGAGAAATACACTGTAGGGAGAATTTAACACACCATTCTCAGTATAAGACAGATCAAACGGACAAAAATTGAGCAAAGACATAGAAATCTAAACAACCTAATCAACAATGTAGGCCTTTAAAACCATTTAATCCTGATTTGAGCACACACATGTGCACACAAACACACACATATTGGCATTCTGATTAGAAGGGCATTAAACTTATATATTAATTTTAGAAGGAGTTATATTTTTATAATAAGCTGTTTCATCTATGAGTATGGAGCGAATCTCTCCCTTTGTTAATATAGAGAATAGCTACGGATTTTTGTATATTTATCTTGTATATAGCCCCCTTTCAAAATTCTATTGGTAATTTTAATAGTTATTCATTTTAATCATTTGCTATGAGACTAGGTTTGCAATCTGGCCTGACAAAAAGATAATTTTCCCTTCTTTAATAATGTTCATATGGACTATTTCATTTCCTGTCTTATTTCATTAGTGAAAATCTCTAAAACTGTTCATCATTAGCAGTGATAACAGGCAACCTTGTCCTGTTACTGATATTACATGGACGACTCTCTCAGGCACTGCTCAGAATCAGAAGGAACCTGTGTCCTGTAGCCCCCTACCCAGGAGGTTACCAAGGTCCTGATGCAATAGAGAAGGACAAATCTGACTCCATATTGGATGTTTCTTTTACTTTAACCTTTGTATTCTATTGCTTTTGCTACAAGTTAAGAATGTTGCCTGTAGCCTGAAATATATAGGATAGCCATTCTCAAGACTCTGACCTATAAAGGTATAACACTTTTCCATTCACATAGAGATAAAAAGTTACAGAACAGAGAATAATAATTGTCTTGTTGGAGGTGTATAGGAACACTGTGACCAGACCTACATAGACAGCTGCAAGAACGAAGGATTCAGCACCAAGAAGCTTGCAACAATCAACCGCACCCCCTCCCCTTTTAGTATAAAAGAAGCTTGAATTCTTTTTTTTTTAACATCTTTATTGGAGTATAATTGCTTTACAATGGTGTGTTAGTTTCTGCTTTATAACAAAGTGAATCAACTACACATATACATATATCCCCATATCTCCTCCCTCTTGCGTCTCCCTCCCACCCTTCCTATCCCTCCCCTCTAGGTGGTCACAAAGCACCTGGCTGATCTCCCTGTGCTATGCAGCTGCTTCCCACTAGCTATCTATTTTACATTTGGTAGTGTATATATGTCCATGCCACTCTCTCACTTCGTGCCAGCTTACCCTTCCCCCTCCCCTTGTCCTCAAGTCCATTCTCTATGTCTGCGTCTTTATTCCTGTCCTGCCCCTAGGTTTTTCAGAACCATTTTTTTTTTAGATTCCATATATATGTGTTAGCATATGGTATTTATTTTTCCTACAAACAACTCAATTTCGCTTCTTTTTATGGCTGAGTAATATTCCATTGTATATATGCGCCACATCTTCTTTATCCATTCATAAAAAGCCTGAATTCTTAACTCAGGTAAGATGGTTCTTTGGGACAGTAGTCCTCCATCTTCTCAGTCTGCTGGCTTTCCAAATAAAGTCACTATTTCTTGCCCCGACAACTCGTCTCTCGATTTATTGGCCCATCAGGCAGCGAGCAGTACCAGCTTAGACTCAGTAACGCTGACCATCACAACCCTTCACTCCAGGAGCCTACAATAGCCCGGAGCTGCAGTCCCTGGGGAGGCCTCTCTCCACTCCTTTCTCTTCTATGTCCCTAGCTCAGGCCCCCGTGACCTTGTTCCCAGGCTATTACAGTGGCCTCCCAATTGGCTTCCCTTCCTCTCCTCCTTCCCCTCCTGTGCCCTCCTGCAGTCTGTCCAGCACACTACAGCCAGCGTGAGCTTTCAAAATGCAAATCTGATCATGCCCTTCTTCTTCATCCCATTCTTCTGAGGATAAAGTGGTACAAGCCTGTGTGAGCACTGCACCCCCTCCAGCTTCATCTCCTCCACTCTCCCACCCCCTCAGGAAGAACCTACTGTCTTTCAGTTCCCTGAATGCACCCTGCCCCTTCCTGTGTCACCACCTTACACCTGCTTTTATTACTTCCTGTACCACTCACACACACACACACACACACTCTCCCTAACTCACACATATCACCAGTGTCATCAGCTCCACAGATGTATACATACATCCATTCAATGTCTTCACCTCTAGACCATAAATTCCACCACAGTAGAGACTGTGCGTTTCTGCCACCCTTAACCCCAGGACCCAGTACAGGGTTTGGCCCCTAGGAAATGTCCAATAATTATTTTAAATTAATAATTAGTAGGCCAGTGGTTATTAGCCTTTCATATTTCATAACCCACCGATTCCTGTTTTATCCCCCTAAGAGATAGGTAGACATAAAAGCATCTTTTATCCTTATTTTAAAAAATAGTTTTGGGGGGCTTCCCTGGTGGCGCAGTGGTTGAGAGTCCGCCTGCCAATGCAGGGGACACGGGTTCGTGCCCCGGTCCGGGAAGATCCCACATGCCGTGAAGCGGCTGGGCCCGTGAGCCATGGCCGCTGAGCCTGAGCGTCCAGAGCCTGTGCTCCACAACGGGAGAGGCCACAACAGTGAGAGGCCTGAGTACCACAAAAAAAAAAAAAAATAGTTTTTGGGAATTCCCCGGCGGTCCACTGGTTAGGACTTGGCGCTCTCACTGCCGTGGCCCGGGTTCAATCCCTGGTGGGGGAACTAAGATCCCACAAACCAGGCAGCGTGGCCAAAAAATAAATAAATTGGGGCCAGGCACATGATATTATATAGGCTGGTTTCTTTCGAGTCTCAAGGAAGGGTACCACAACTCCAGTTTCCCCTGCCGAACCTTGGTCATGCCGTGCAGTTTCTTTACCAACCAGGAATGGATTATCTGTTGAGATTTCATCCCTCTGTGATTCACCACAAGGCCCCGAGCAGGGACACACGAAGGAGGTATAACTCTCAAGAACCCACAGAATGTGTGTTTGTTCCGCAGTCACTGCACACACTCACCTCCAGCACCCGGCCGCTTCTTCCACTGAAACCCAGCTCTCAGTGCTACTCCCCAGCTCAGACCTCTTCCATGCCCAGGGCCTCTGCCCAGAGTTTTGTTCTTTGTTATGTCGATGGGCAGGGGGAGAGCTCCGACAGTCCCACTTTTTTTTTTTTTTTTTTTTTGCGGTACGCGGGCCTCTCACTGTTGTGGCCTCTCCCGTTGCGGAGCACAGGCTC
The DNA here is from genome assembly GCF_011762595.2 of Tursiops truncatus. NCBI lineage: Eukaryota > Metazoa > Chordata > Mammalia > Artiodactyla > Delphinidae > Tursiops > Tursiops truncatus. The sequence continues at coordinate 26,201,984 of NC_047035.1, read as the reverse complement.
CGGACGCGCAGGCTCAGTGTCCATGGCTCACAGGCCCAGCCGCTCCGCGGCATGTGGCATCCTCCCGGACCGGGGCACGAACCCGTGTCCGCTGCCTCGGCAGGCGGACAGTCCCACTTTTAAAGGTATGCTGTAGGAAGGAACTCCAGCTGGCGTCCCTCCCTGGAAGCTGAAGCCTTGCGGCACAGACAGAATCTTACGGAAACTTATAATTTCGGCTTCCTGTTGGTCTGCTGCAAATGCACCCTGAGGGCATGCCTGAGCCTGAAGGCAGAGTTTTGGAGCACTTAACTATGAACGCAAGAGACCTCCCCTCCCATGTGGTCAGCCAAACCGCAAGTGTATTCCCTTCACTCATTATAATGTAGCTAAGACAGTTAAGTATGGTGACTGTGGCACAATTAAAACTCATGTAATTAAGGAAAGTGGGGGTGAGAAAAAAAGGACTGGTTCTGAAAGCTCAGCCCAAGGGTTGAGAAAGAGACCAATATTTATTTTCGCCACTAGATGGCAGGCTTCCTGCTTTATTCCCCAGCTAGTCCAATTAAATTGAGAAATGATCCGCAATCAGCCCTGCCACAAAACAATCCTCCAAAGTACCCTCATAGAGACTCAGAATGTTACGGGCCGACAGTTTGGTGAGGTTTTTTTAGCCAGACCTTACATTAACAGAAGAAGAGAGAGCCCAAGAGATCAGTAGATCCCAGGTTTACAAATTCTCCCGGGCCACCCTGCCTCTTGACAAAAGCCATCCAAAAATTGACTTAAAAAGAGATATGATATGGATATGCTCAGTTTCTGAAAAATTCGTAGAGCCGTGTTATGATTTGTGCACTTTTCTGTGTGTACGTAATACTGACAGAGAGAGAGAGAGTAACTCTTCCACAAATGGAGTGGGATGTTTGCCTAGATTTGGTCTTGTTTATTTGTGAGCTTGGCTAGCCCTTGGCTGGTGAGCAACTTGAAGTCTGGGATCCTTTATGCAGCTCTGTGCTCCCACAAGCCTTATGCAACAACTGACAAAAGGACAGATGAGGCATCTGAATTGTTTGGAATAAATTAAAGTGACTGCAACCAGCTGGGTGACTTTAGCCAAGGGACTTGCTCCTCGGGACCTCAATTTCAAAAATTCAGTGCTGAATTACACTATCATCTAATCTCTGAGTACAGAATAAATCCGAGAAATACCTTGTAGAGTGCTGCAAATGTTATAAGATAGTGTTTCTCAAAGTGTGGTCCAAGGACCCCTAAGGGTTCCCCTTCCCTTTCCCAACCCTTTAGGAAAAGGGCTGTTTGTAAGAATAGCAGTAACGCCAAGGAAAATGATAACTTTCCATCGTGGCTGTAGCTATTCAACCATGTAAACTTTTTTTTTTTTTTCTCTTCAAAAGACATCCTTAAGGAATCCTAAGTATTTAGCTGGAATCTTGTGCTGGTGGCCAATTTTCTCCTTGTGTGTGTTTGGGAGAATAAAAGGAAATGAACTGGTTTTCTTTCAACACTGTCCTCACAGATCCTCATGGATTTTTGCTGCTGGCGGTAGATAAAACAATCAGGGTGGGAGGATGGTTTTCTTCATATACTTCCATCAAAACAATATATCACAAGACATTCAATGCAGAAGTGGATATGAGAATGTATAAACTAAAATTAAAGAGATTTGCAAAAATGTAAAACAATGTCATTTTTATAAATTTCTTTAATTTGGAAAAATATATTGTTCATAAAAATTATGTAATTTATGTTAACATGCGATGGAGTCTTATTGTTATTTTAAAATATATTAAGTATTTAGATTTTTCTCAGTTATAATTTATAATAAAGTATGGGAAATATCAGAATATAGAAACAAAAGCTGTTTGGGGTTCTCAATTGCTTTTACGAGTGTAAAGGGGCCCTGAGAACAAAAGATTTGAGAACTGCTGTTGTAGGAGCTTAATTAATCCCTTTATTAGCTCTCGGTTATTTATGTTTCATTCTTCAAAAACAGAAAGTTATATCTCACAATGTTAATTTCAGCATTATCAACACTAGCAAAGAAAAAGAAAAAAGACAAGCTGAATGTCTAATATGATAACATATGCTCCATTAAGGCAATGGAATTATATCATATAGTATTGCACAATAAAATGATTATATGACATCATGTTAAGAGTGTAAAAACATAAATCGGTATTGCCACTAACTGTAAAAATATGAGATTGGAATCTGATATATAAAATGAAAACAGTAAACACCTATTATATTATGTTGGGATGTTGAGACTATAGGTGCTGTCTTTCTTTAATTAAACTATTGGCTATTAGCATTTCACTGCATATTTTTTAAAACAGCATTTTTAAGTGAGCACTTTAAGACCTGGCTTCCCCAGGTCTCCCACACTAGGGCCAAAGAGGCCATCGCCTCTTTCCATTTAACAAGCCAAAAAGGTTCCTGATTTTGAAAAGCCAACTTCCTCCAGCGGACCCCCAACAAAAGTCCTTGTCTCGCAGGCCTCTGGGAACAACCTCTGACGAATGGCAAATCTGTACAAAACACAACTGCCCTGGCCGTAGCAACACTTGAAGAGAACCAGTACTGAATGGGAAGTGGTCTGGCGTTCAGCGGGTCAGCAAGCAAACAGGAGTCTTTGTGAAGGGAACAAAACTGCATCTGCCCCTCACCAAGAGGGTCTCCGGCACCCCTCCTCTCCTGCGCTGCCACCCCCACACACTCACAGTGAGCATTTATGTTTTGCTTCATAGGCATACTATAAACTCCGTCTTAAGCCAACTGCTTCTGAGGTTTTGAAGTGAAAAACATGGCCAGAAGGAGGATGCATGCTTCAAGGAACCCTTACCTCCAGTCCATTAACTGGGTGCTGTTCACATCTTTCCCAAGACCAGCTGGGGTTATTCCCCTTCCTAACTCCAAATGTGCTTATGGTTCTATTTCAGACTCCCAGGATGGGCAGCACAGTGTGAAAGAAATACACTGGATAATTAAAGAGATGATCTTATTCAGGCTCTAGCAAGAGGGAGGTCATTCATTAATGCAGAATATCTCCGAGAAAAGGCAGGAGGGGTTTTACAGAGGCAAGAGAGTGGGGAGGAGAGTGGACAGCAGGTCTCATCTGAAGGCTGGAATGGATCTCATCTGTAGTGGGGTGGGTCTCATCTGAAGAGTGGGATGGGAATAAGCTGAATACGTGAGGGCAGGGTTGTCCTTTGCAGTTTCTCCACTGTCCCAGCTCCCCGGCTCTCTGGGAGCACGGGGCTCAGATAAACTTCAACATGGTCAACAGATTACTAAAAATCTGGACTCGCTTGTAGCAGAGAGGGGAGGAGGTAAGTGGTGAGAGTGAGGTCCCAGATGCCTCCGGGGAGGTGGTGAGGGGAGAGACGGAAGGGCGGGAGAAGCGGACACCCCTCTAGACAGTCTCTGGGCAGCTGAAATTTTGTTCCTCAGATTCAGAAAGCTTCTCCTTTTCCCCTCCTGTTCCTCTCTCCCTCTTTCTTTCTCAGGTGCCAGGTGAGTGAGGACAGTGTTGAAAGAAAACCAGTTCGTTTCCTTTTATTCTCCCAAGCACACACATGGAGACAATTGGCCACCAGCACAAGATTCCAGCTAAATACTTAGGGTTCCTCAAGGATGTCTTCTGAAGAAAAAAAAAAAAAGTTTACATGGTTGAATAGCTACAGCCACGATGGAAAGTTATCATTTTCCTTGGCGTTACTGCTATTCTTAACAAACAGCCCTTTTCCTAACATCTTCTTTGATGAAAGCAAGCCCTACCCTGCTTCTTTGCCCTAAAGCCCCTCTTTTCAACCACTCCAGCCAGATGTGTGATTTTTTCCATTCACACAGCACAGGGTTTAAGGATGGAAGAAGGGATGAGCTGTTTCCCTCATTAGTGGCTCTTTCCACCCCTACAGAGACTGTCTGTGGAGGATTTGTGTTGCTGGCTGTAGATAAAACAATCAGGGTAGGGGCCGCTTTGGAAATAGGGGGAGGGATGGGGATTTTTCCATCTGGAATCACAAGGCTGTCGGTGGCAGGGCCAGATGGAACCACAGTCTGTCTGTGGAAACAAAGCTTCTCTATAAACTGGTCATGCAAACAAGAATATGAGGTTTTTGACAACACGATGGCCAAGAGATAGGAAACTGAGACTGGTTATGAAATGCCAAGGACAGATCCCTCCAACTTTGGTGAATTAAGCCCTGGATGTAATTCAGCAAGGAGCTTCCTTGGGCTGATGAAAGCAAGGACTGTAAAGCTTTGAATTCAAACTGGGACACTAGAAGAACAACTCACGGTCAGCCAGTCTCCATCCTCTGAATTTAAGTCATCTTTCAGCTGGGAGCGAACATGCTTCCTTAACGCACCAGAACAATGTTGGGACTTAGATTACTGTAAAGAATTTTATAAATGCTGAGTGTCCCTGTCAGCACTATTAATGAACATCCTCTAAGCTGCACTTGAGCCAAATTCCAAGGTATAATTAGGGGTTCTAAGCAATGATAGAACATAGATGGCAAGTTTGAAGCTCCCAACATCCAATTAGAGGGATGGGAGCAGATTTCCCAGAGCACAGGAGATGAAAACCACCTGTTTCAGCCTGCTTCCTAAGTCCTTCCTTCCAGGAGAGTTCTTTGTGTCACCTAATAATGCCAAAAGGAACGCTTCTTGGCCCTCAAACCCCATCTTGCAACCAGAGGTCAATTAACAAGCTGTGTGCCCTAGAGCAGGTCACTTACCCCCTTTGAGCCTTAATTCTGTCTTCTACAAAAATGCAGCCGTTGGACAAGGATCCGTGTTTTCAAACTTTTTAAAGCAGTGGAACCTTTCGTTTTTCCCCTGAGGAAACCTTTATGATGGAACTCAATTTGTAAATATCCTATGTCACTTGGAGGAACTATAGTCAATATGTCACGTATCAGAATGATGAAGGGAAATAGCTCAAGTCTTTGTAACTTAAATCTCCAGATAGACTATCAGTTCCAATGTATTCAATCACTCCTTGCAAATATTAAGTGCTTTATAAATATTGCGTAGGGAAAAAAATGTGCTTCAGTGGAAAACTATTCATCATTTAGAGCATGCACTTCCAGGTTACCTGAATGTGATGCTACAGGGACCCTTTCACTGTCTTTGAGCTATTTTACAACTCTGTAAATTGTAGATAAGTGATAGCAATGCAAATAATTCTTGTTTATAGACATACAAATAAATTCTGTCCTATGGAAATGCCATTGACTTCCCTCCCAATCCCCCAAGGGAAAAGCCATTTTTCATCTATTTGTAAATGTATTTCAACATTCCTTTACTCCATATACATTGAGGCTTCTTTAACTTCTCATTTGAACTGGTTGTAACATCTCACTAGCTCTCATTAATAACGAGCTAAATAAAGACTTTAACATGTGTTCATTTATATTTGTATGAGTGTCATGATTTTTAGCTTTATTTGAAAATTACCATATTTTGAAAATTTTCTAATGTTATATCACAATTCTTACCAATCCTGATCAAATGTGTAACCTCCACATTGAAAGAGCCACCCAAAGCCAGTCTTCAAAGTCTCAGTAAATCCTCCAACTTGGCCCTCCCTCTATGGCTGTGGTTCTCCCCATCACCGTGAGCAATAAACTCAGCCTTTCCCTATCAACAGCTTGTTTCGGTGATTTTGGGGAGATGGCATTTGAGAGAAGGGAAAATATATGTGGAGGCAATTGTGTACTAGGCCTAAATCCCTCAGGAGGGCTTCTGCCCGGGCCAAGTTCAGTGGGATGGTGGCATTTGTTTTCCCATGTGGATACAAAATCTAGAGTTTAGGGGGCTGGAAGGAATCCAGGGGATGAGCTCATCCCTTCCTTCCTTCCTTTATGGATGAGGTCACTGGGACCCACAGAAATAGGTCAGCTAGGGGCTGGGATATGAATTCAACCCTGCAACTCCAGGCCAGGTGCCCTGCATTCATTTATTCTCTCACTCGTTCGTTTTTTCAACAACCATTTCCTGAAGGCTGGGCACTGTGCCATCTGATGAACGGTCGGAAGTGGGGTCCCATTTCTGAGATATCTGCCCCCGTGGCCCTCTGTCCCTTTTAGGCAAATCTTGGACTCCATGTTCTTTTTCTCAAGAAAGTAGTGAGAGGGGAGGAAGCTGAGAACTGCCTCTGTGAGAACATTCAGATTCCAATCCCCGAAGTCTAAACACTTGGGAAGAACAGAGAAGCCTATAGGTAACGACTGAAAAGTCCAGTAAAGGTTTTCCCTGAGCTAGTATCAGAGGGGAGAAGAAAGGAGTGGCTGTGCCCTGGTCTGGGGCAAAGCCCCAGGGATGCCCACAGCAGAGCCGCAGGAGGGAGTGCCTGTGTGGACAGGGCCCCAAGGAGGGCTCCGAGTCTCTGCGACACAAAGCGGTGGAGAGCCCCACCCTCCCCAAGGCCATGCGGACAAGACTGAGGGACAGCTCAGGAGTGACCTGGGGAACCAATACCAGGACTGGATGACCTGGCACCATTAGGGTCTTGGCTCCATTAAGACTCTGAAATTTAAAAAAAAGGGGGGGGAAGGGGGAGTTGGTGTTGCAGACAGAGGGATGGGCGCTCAGAGCCAAGGAGGCTCCAGGATTTCTCCCCAGATCCGAGTCAAGAGGACAGTGTTTCCTCACTCTCCGCCCAGACTAATCAAACTCCCAACCAGCACTGGGGGTGGCCACTCCCGAAGTGGGGGCCACCCACCCTCCAACCCACTCTGGTCATAGGAGAAAGAAAAAAATTCTTCCTGAGTTGAGGTTGTAAGGAACTCCTCAACAAAGAGGAATCCTGGGCAGAACGATGCTGGGATGGTGGACACTGTCAGTGCTTTTATGTCAGTGTTTGCTGACTGTTGCCACAGCCAGGAATTGGGACCAGAGGGGATCAGGGGGGAGGCGCAAGGAAGCACACACAGCCTCACTTCCTCTCTTCCCACGCAGCAGCGGATGGGACCCCGGTGTGACCCCCCCGGTGCTCCCCTCTCCCCTGCTGGCCTCCAGCCAGATCCCAGATTCCAGTCCTTTCCAGTGCCCAAGAGGACCCAACTTTCAAAAGGGGGAAGGAAGGAAGGAAAGAAGGGGAGGGGAAGAAGGGCTCATAAGAGAATGGAGGGTTTAGGCGAGGAGGAAAGCAGGCATTGGTGGGGAAGGGGAAATCAGACAGGAGGAAACAAAATGAGTAACTAATTGTGAAATGGTGGCACCTGAGGCCTTGGGCCCTTTTGGTCAACTCTCGCCCAGGGTCCTATCACAGGGAGCTCAGGAGGGCTGTTTCCGGGGTCGCTCATTCATGTAGTAGCTCAAATTTAGATTTACAAAGACCTCCAAATGAAATACTGAGAAGCACAGACCTGCGTTTTAAGAAGATGCTGCTCAACCTTCAGCTTGAAGCTTGTCTTCATCCTGGTCACCCCAGATGCCGTGTGCCATGAGTCAGTACTGCTAACCGATACAATGGTCCTCCTGTCCAGTTTCACTGCAATGTTTTCTTTGTATTTAACGGACTAATCTGTTGAAGGCAAACATTTAAAATAAATCGCAAATTTTATAATGCTGTTAGGGTTCTGCTCTTTGTTTTTTAATTTACAGGGAGGCTTTAAAACCAGAAGTGATCCAAGTCTCCCTCAGTCCCTGAGAGGCTGTGGTACCACCTCTCACAGCCTTAAGCCTCTATGGGGCCTGAGTTTCCCCTGGAGGTCGCCCACGAGAACAAGGACAGCCCCTCCAAACGCTCAGGAAGGAAGCAGTCAGGGCACCATAACTGTTGAAGAAAAAATTATTCTGACACCTGTTAAATGGGAAGGAGTGTTTTATTTAGGACTATCATAGTAGGTGTCAAGACTATTGCAAGAGGGAAGAGCGATTGGGCTCAACTCCTAATACAACAAGAACAAGTGGGGATTTATAGCCAAGGAGCCGGGAGGGGGAGGGGGTATCAGTGGATGGAGAATTACTAAGAGGAGACATGGGGTGCTGATCAGGAATTCTTGCTAAACCAACTTAAACAGGATTCTTGCTCAAGGCAGCCAGAGTGATAGGCCCTCAAGGGTGGCGGTATTCTCCCTAAACTGACTTAGCAGGATCCTTGCTACTGCAACTGGGCTCTGCAGGCCCAGCAAGGACAGGCTGAGGTCGAGGCATAGTTGTGAAGTGGGCTCAGAGGAGCCTGACTCAAGTTTGGTCAAGGAGTCTTTGTCAGTCACAGCCTCTTTATCCCAGAGGGTCCCACAGCTATTGTGACACCACGTGAATTAGTTCTTCATGAGAGACTAAGAGGAGGGGAGAAAAGACATTCTCTGGGATGCCAACTCAGAGAAGATTTGAGCCCTGACAAACTGCCCCCATTTGTTGGTGACCCACACAACAGCCTTTCCCTGACTCCCTCCTCTCATAGGAGGAGTTGCAAACACCAAAGACTCACTTTCCCAGCCTCCTTGGTAGCTAGAAGGAGCCTTGCAACCCAGTTCTGGGCAAAAAGGGAGAAGGGAAATTCTCCTGAGTGGCTTTTAGGAAATATTTTCCTCTCTGAATGAGGGAGTGGGAAGATAACACGCCTGGTGCTGGGGCAAGCATCCCCCATGGCGAGATGCAAGCCCAAGGATGTAGTGTCCTTGGAGCGTGCTGAAGATGGAGGGAAAAAGGAGCTTGGGTCCTTGGTGACATTGCTGAGCTGTTGCACCAACCCCTACTTGTCTATGCCCAGACTTCTAATTATGGGAGATTTAACTAAGCAGCTTTTTGATTTAAGCTACTCTTATGCTGGTGTTCTATAACTTGCAGCCAAAAGTACTGCCAACCCCCAGGGCTGTGCTAGGATTTGTAAAGGACACAGAGACATCCAAACATCAGTCTCTTCCTTCTATTCTAGAAGTTTACGGTCAAGGTGGGGAAACTAGACATATGTACACATGTACCATGTCCTTAAAAATTAAACAATTTAGAATATAATCAAGATTTAAACTGAAGTCACAGCAATTCCACTCCCAGGAATTTTTCCCCCGAAGTATATTAAAAGATATCCACTGAACTTTAACATATAATAGAGAAAATATGGACATACCCTAAATGTTCAACAATAGAGGTTGAAATTACAGCCCATACATAATATCATTAAAGATGATGATGTTGATCTATACTTAATTATAGGCATTCTCCAAACAAAAATTGGGTAAAAAAAAAACCAGGTTATTAACTGTGCATTAAATAAATCCACTCTTGTGCAGAAAAACATCTCTGAGTCTAGGTTAAATGTGAAGCTGTCAGCAGTGCTTATTGTTATATAGTGCAATTATGATTGAGCTTTATTTTCTTTATGCCTTTCTGTACCTTTTGCTTTCGTTGCAATAAACACATATTTATTTTATAATAAGTCCACTCAGAATGTTTAGAAATGCAACTGATTAGTAAGTCTCTATATACTAATAGAACACCACGGAGAGCTTTACAAAATCTACCAACTATTTGCAGAACAATATGGTATATGAGGAGGGAGGTTTAGAATAACAAAGATGATTCACAGACACAGTTCATGGCTTTAAAGAACCAGGTCCCAACTTGGGGGCACTAAGGACCCAACCTTGGGTTCACTCACCCATATGCAGTAAAGACGATCTACTGACACCAGGTGGTGGTAAAGAAAAGTAGAGTATTTACTGCAGGGCTCCAAACAAGGAGAATGGGCAGCTCATGCTCAAAGGAGCAGAACTCCCCAATGGCTTTCAGGGAAAGGATTTGAAAGGCAGTGTGAGGGAGGGGTTGCAGGGTGTGGGATCAGCTCATGAACAATTCTCCGACTGGTTGGCATCAATGTGGTTCCAAGTATCATCAACCTTCTGGCTTCAGCTGGTCTAGGGTCTATGTGCTTGCCGTCAGCAGTTTTCATATGGTAGGGGTTGGCTTCCTGTAAAAACAACTTAGGAGTGTGGGTCAGGCCTGTATATCTATATCCTTCAGGGAACTGGGAGTTCAGTGATTCTGCTGTGTGGCAGATTTATTGTCTAAATACCAGTTTCCCAGCCCAGGAGCTATTCTTTGTTTCTACATCTTTACATTTCCTAATTATTAACTCTTGAGTCACCCTTTTGAGACTCATGGGAGGCCTGGGAGACTAAAGCCTTTTACTTCAAAAGACAGGGACATGGGATTGTATATGGTTTCAGACAGTTTCTGAAATGGTTCTGTCCAGTTCTATGAGCTGTAGAATATTCATCACACATCTCACCCTCCCCAATGATAGGATATATACTGAAGCAAAACACTGAGTGGTAACTATTTGACATTGTGGAAAATAACTCTAAACAAAACTTTTTGTATTGTACGTGGTATAGACAGAGTATGTAATTCAGGCATTGTGAATAACTTCTAGGAAATGCTTTCAGGCTCTTTTCCAGGCTTTTGCCTGGGAATTGTTTGAAAAGTCTGATTTAACATTCCGTCTATAATATAGAAACCTAGTTCCCACCAAAACACTTTGTATTTCTCAGAGGCACAAATACATCAAAGGCTCTCTCGATACCTAAAATACTTTCAAATCATAGAAAGTGTTATCAGTTGAAACTCTGTGATATTCTGATTGGCTTATTGCTCACTTGGTGTGACTCTGATGCTGCCCGCGGCACAACTTAATTCCGGAGGTTGACCTTCTTTCCCTATTTCCCAGTATATTCTAGCAACATAGGTAGCATTCCATCACTCCTTAGACAGCGTTAAAATAATTGTGATTGCATTTAACATTTGAGTACAGAAAAAGATGGTGAAAGGTGGCAGAATGTGTCACCTCAAAATACGCCACATTGTGGCACAGTGGTTGAGAGTCTGCCTGCCGATGCAGGAGACGTGGGTTCGTGCCCTGGTCCAGGAGGATCCCACATGCCGCGAAACGGCTGGGCCCGTGAGCCGTGGCCGCTGAGCCTGCGTGTCCGGAGCCTGTGCTCCGCAACGGGAGAGGCCACAACAGTGAGAGGCCTGCGTACCGCAAAAAAAAAAAAAAAAAAATGCCACCTTGGCATAAGGGCTATTTTGAGCTAAAGAACAGCAGATGCAAGAATGTCATTCTGACCTCCCTTTTTTCCCTGAAGGCAGGAGTTAATACTCCCATGTGAAAGATGCCCTCCTGTAACAGAGAAGAATAAACCTGCCCCCATATTGGATCTATTCCTTTAGCTCTAACCTTTGTGCTCTGTTGCCTATGCTTAGTCATGCTGGCTCTGCAGCTTTTGTAAAAGAATGTTGCCTATAGACAGAAATAAACAGGATATACACAGGATAGCCCATTCTCAAGGCTCTGACCTTTAAATGTATAACACTCTTCCATTCACAGAGAGATAAAATGTTGCAGAACAGGGAATAATATTTGTCTTATTGGAGGTTTATAGGAACATTGTGACCAGACCTACATAGACAGCTGCAAGAAAGAAGGATTCAGCACCAAGAAGTTTGCAACAATCGGCCACACTCCTGCCCCTTTTAGTGTAAAAGAAGTCTGAATTCTAACTTGGGTAAGATAAATTGTTGGGACACTAGTCCACCATCTTCTCAGTCTGCTGGCTTTCTGAATAAAGTCACTATTCCTCGCCCCACCAACTCATCTCTCAATTTATTGGCCTGTCTTGCAGCAAGCAGTATGAGTTTGGACTTGGTAACACTCCCTATACCAGGAGGAAAGAAATATTATCATCACCAGAGATGGGGAGTCAAAGCAGAGAGAAATCCATACAAACAGACCTTGTTAGGATTACTCTTATCTCCTTTTAGTATCCCCATATATTTTAGTAAACTTTTCCACAATTGCTACTCTTTGTTCAACCTAGTATATGAGCACTTGGGCCTATCAGCGTTTTTGGGTCTTCCTTTTCCTCTGGCAGCTCCCATGTACATGCAAAAATCTATATGCTTGTCTCCTCTTATTCTGTATTATGTCAATTTAATTCTCAGGACCAGCAGAGACCCTAGAAGGGTAGAGATAAAGTTATGCCTCCCCTACAATGATCTACGTTTATTTACCAAACCGAGCCACCCAAGATTTGGGTGACATTCATCCATCCCACGTTCTTGTGGTCACTCGCCTCTGGGATGCTTCAGCTGCGTTACTTGACTTTCGGAATAATCTGGCTGCCCTGTTCATATTGCCAGTGCCCTGCATACCACTGACCCAGGCACTGGACTTGCTGGGACTCATAACAGGCTGCCCCAAGACATGCCACATTGATTATTTTGAGTTAAAGTTACTTAAGAAACAGCCCGTGGGAAAAATGATATAAAAACACACAATGGCACCCCCTCCTTCCCCTTGAAAGTAGGAAATAAATCTCCCATGTAAAAGTAACCTCCCTACATCAGGAGGGTAGAAAGTATCCTCATCACCCGAGTTAGGGAATTCAAGGCTGAGAAAACTGTATAAACAAACGTTGTTACTTCTTCATTAGTCTGCTATCCCAAGCACAAGGCCCTTTGTTAAATCTTCACACAAAAAATTGTTTCCTTGTCGAAAAATGATATAGAAACAGCCTGCTTTGGTCGCTTCAAGGGTCCTATTTCTATGAGACCTCCATGCATACAAATTAAATTGGTTTTGTTCTCCTGTTAATCTGTCTTGTGTCCATTTAATTATATGACCAGGCCAAAGAACTGCAAGAGGGGTAAGGGAGAAATTTCCCCCTCCCACATACTCAAACTACTTTCCCAGTTTGGGGTGTGTGTGCGTGTGTTGAAGGCTCTACTAAAAATCAGTGCATGTGTCACATGTATAATTCCTTTTTCATTTTGATTTGTAGAATAGCTTTACAGTAGAAACACCAGCAAACAACTTTTAGACTATTAAAAGGCTTTCTTCCCTTCCTAAATGTTTTAATTGTGCCAAGAAGCTTTTTATGGACCTTGCAACTTTGTTGCTAGCTTCAGGTTGATTATTGTGATTGTATTGTTCACTGTGCGTAGAAATAGTATGAATACGATTTACATAGATTGTTCAGTTTTTAATATCAGCCATAGAACTGGTTAGTATCTCAGTAGTTCAATGAAACGTTTCCTGTATTCTCATCTATTTTGAGAAATTCTGTGGGGTTTTTTTTAATTGTGTCTTATGGTTCAAGTTTGTAGATTTTAATAAGCAAAAATGTTTAAAGATGTGGTAATCTTCCAACTAATACTTATCTGTCTTTCATGACCGCACAAACTGCATCTTTAAATCCATAAATAAGTTTCCTTAAGTATCATACTTTTCTGGTCTTTCATGCTTAGTGATAAGGGGGAAGCACAAGAAAAATTTCAGTAGAATACAGTTTTTATTTTGTAAACACTAATGTATTAAACTTGCTATACATTGAAGCAAATAATATCTATTTTTATTTGAATCGTATATATGAATTGGATGTTATAACTAGTTGATTTTTTTCATTGTGTTAGAGGTATTTTCACTGAGCAAGGTCAATTGGTTACCTCAGTATTACAACCAATATAGTCCAAGGGACCATTTCAAAATAAATAAATAAATAAATAAATAAATAAATAAATAAATAAATGAAAATAAATCAGTGCATGGCCTCTTGCTTCCTCTTTCCTCCCACCCCCCAGATACAGGAAGTGGTTTGTCTCTCTTTTGTTGCTTACTGGCCAGGGCCTTCAGCATCTCACCTTCTTTATTCAGTCAGTCAATAAATATTTATTGAAGGCCTGCTACGTGCCAGGCACTGTGCTAGGTGCTGGGGGAGAGGCAGTCACGTAGCTTAACTTCAGAGAGCTTACTGCCTCATGTCAAAGACAAACCTTATTCAAAGAATCACACAATCAAATATAGTTCCCTAAGTGCTTTCTTCTTAACTTCTTATTCTGAAATAATTTTAGATTCACCTAGAAATACTATAGAATTCCTGTGGACCCTTTGCTCAGCTTGCTTCAATGACAGTACCCTATGTAATCACAGTACAATGATCAAAACCAAGAAATTAACATGGATACAATACTAAGCTACGGCCCTTATTGGATTTCTCTAAGGGCTTTTTATTACATTAATTCTTTAGTAATTATAACAATCTTGGGAAGTAAATATTGAGTTGGCCAAAAGGTTCATTTGGATTTTTCCCTAAGATGTTATGGAAAATCCTGAACTAACTTTTTGGCCAACCCAATATTACCATCACCCTCCATTTTATAGATGCAGAAACTGAGTTTCAGAACAATTACATAACTTGGGCAAGATTCCAGCTTGAAAGTGGCACAGTGAGGACTGCAGACCCAGGCAGCCTGGCTGTGAGGGGTCTGCTCCCCACCACTGAACTACACCTCCTCTTAACATCAGCCAAGCAAGTTTCCTTGTTCAAACTCAAAGAACCTTACTGTCACAGCACTACAATAAACGGCTGGGGAGTTATTAGAACGAGTTGTAACTCTTGGATGCCATCTTTAAAGTCAAAATATTTGCTTCCAAAATCAAAGTTTGTTTCAATGGCAAAGGCTTCCCAAAGGAAATTACTATTTCAATCACTATGGATGAAACAATGTTCTTTGGGCTAACAAAGGCTGAGCTCTCAAACATTTCCCTCTGGTTGAAAATAACTTTAGTTGAAACATTTTGACTCTCAAAAGGAAGTTTCTTTGTAAGAAACTGCAAGAAATCCAGGTGCAGTTAAGGCTCACCCCAAACGGAAGCCTTCGGAAAAGCCAGCTTCCTCTCAAAATCATACCGTTTCCAACTATCTCACCCCTGCATGACTCAAAGCCAAAGGAAATCTGCAAGAATAGAGGTATGTTGATCTGCTTTGCATAGGAGAATATCAATCCCAAAATGGGAGCGAGGGGGAGATCAAAAAAAAACTGAACAAGGAAAAATACCTTTCTTGCTTAACTATGCATCTGTGGAGTTTGTACTTGTTACCAAAATGCAGAAGTTACTTAAATGACCGCAGGGTTCCACTTCTCCCTTCTCCAGCGCTGAGATGCAGTACTACTGAGCATGTCCCAAAGGCAGTTCAGTTACTATAAAGAGGAGTCTCTTTTTTAAGATATCGCTGTTAACAGTAACATCTCGTGATTCCGTCTATAACAGATTATAGCTCAGGTTTGCTCTCCGCTATTTTGTCCTTCCTCTGATTTCGAGCCCGTCGCCAGGCCCTTTGGAATGGCTTACTTTCTGGATTTTGTTGAGCAGAAAGCAAGGAAGCTACAAATCAATGACTCCTTTACATTTTTGGGAGGTGGGGGGTTGGGGAGGGGAGAGACAAGAGCTAAGGAAATGTAGTGAAGAGGTGTGTCCTCAGAGTGGAGTAAGAGTAGCAAGAGAGAATCTTCCAGCCTGCACTGGGGAGCCATGCATTGCTTTCCAGCAAGATCTGAAGGGATAGCCAGCTATCTGGTGCAGCTAGGGGTGCTGAGCCCCAGACACCAAGGCTTCAAGTCTTCTCAAGAGTCCCTTGCCCCAAATGTGGCACAGACACAGCAAGGGCCTAAAGGAACATGCACCAGGGACATAGGGGTCCCAGAGTAGCCAGTGGGACTCAGGACAAGCAGAGTATTTCAGATGAGGCTTTAGAGCTTAAGGTTTCAAGGTCTTCGTGTAACCTGGAGAAGGTGGGACACTGTGGGGAAGACCCAGTTATCACTGAAACTTAACTTCCCACCAGTTCAACACGTGGGATAAACCCAAGATGACTTAATACAAAGAAGTTTAATATTTTTGAACATCTGAGTTTGTGAGCTGACATTCACACCAACTATACATTCATTTATACATCTATACATACATTCAACTATACATTTGTTCATCTGAAAAACACATCATACACTGAGATGGGACCTGAGGACATGGTGGTTCCCCAGGCTCCCGTGATCAACAGTCAGACGTGTCCATCCTAAAGCAAGGAGAGGCTGCTACACGGTCACTAACGGTAAGATAAAGTCCTGGGGTGACTTACAGGCGTCATTATAACCTTCCAGGGACTTTAAAGCATCCCCATTGGACACAGCCTGGCATCCACAGCACTGCTGGTCTAGCCCAGCAGGATGGCTTCCTGCTATAACCAACCAACAAGACAGAACCTCTGGTTTTCAGAAAACGTCACTCTCCTGCTTACCAAAGAGAATGGGTCCACGCCCTGTCCTTCACCCACAAAGATGACACCACCAATGCACACTGGCTTTATTTCTCCAGGGGTGGAGATGGTTAGCCATGTTCTAGCCACACTCTCTGACCCGGTCTGACAAGCACATAGGCAAAGAGGGCAGGCTTTGGTAACTCTGGAATGGCACTGACCAGCACTTTTAGAGTTTCACTCGTGGCACCAACGTGTCATAAACCGGTGATGTTTGCCCAACTGTGAAGTTTGTCAAGAGGTTCGATTTTACAAAGACAGCCTTTCAAGTATGGATTTAATTTATACATTCACATATTTATTTTTGTGTTTGATATATATGGATTAAGCATCTCCTCAGTGCCAGGCACTGTTTTAGGAGCAGGAGACATGGTGGTGAACAAGACAGACACTGGCCCTGTTCTCATGTTGCTGGAAGGAGAGACACTGAACAAGGGTTCAGAGGGCTTTGAAGAGGGAGAAGTAATGGGTGCATTGTGTGTGTGACAAGGAGGCTGCACCCAGTCTAAGGAGGCAAAGATCCATGCTCCCCAAAGAGCCAGAGTTTAAACCCAAACATGGAAGGTAAGTAGGAGTTGGCCAAAAAGGGCGGGGGGTGGGGGGCGGATCAGGAGGAAGAAGAATGCGTCAGGCAGAAGGATGTGCTAATGGCCAGAACCTAGGACTGCAGTCTGTGCGTAGCTAAGGAACTGAAGGCGTCCGAAAGGGTTGGTGAGTATGGACGAAAGTCAAGCTGGAAAGGCAGGCAGGGGCCAGAATGTGAAGGGTTATTTTAAGTCCAGTTAAGAAACTGAGGCTGTCCTTACTCCAATGGGAAAGCATCACAGAGTTTTAAGCAAAGGGGTGCTTTGCTCCCAGGTGGAGAATGGATTGCCTGAATCTCCAGTAGTGGCCCTGAGTCATGAGTGATGGTTGTTGTGTAGCATAAACCCTATGGAAAGGCTTACTGCAGCCTGGTTTAGACAACTGAAAGGAAGCAGAGATGCCCACCGGGACTTCTATGCTTCCCACACTCCCCATCACAGCTTTCAGAACCATACAAACAAGGACATCTTAAAACAAAATGGAGTAGAGGCAGGAATGCCACACTGTCCTAAGCACTACAGACTTATCATACCTCTGATCCTGCTGGCATACATCTTCCAGCTTTCTTTTTTTTTTTGCTCCAGACGCGCAGCCTCAGCGGCCACAGCTCACGGGCCCAGCCGCTCCACATGTGGGATCTTCCCGGACCGGGGCACGAACCCGTGTCCCCTGCATCGGCAGGCGGACTCTCAACCACTGCGCCACCAGGGAAGCCCTCCAGCTTTCTTTTTCTTCTTCAAGATTATCTTTACTCTTCTTGGCCATTTGAATTTCCATAAGAATTTTAGAATCAGCGTGTCTATTTCCACAATGTAAAACCTGCTAGTATATCGATTGGGATTGCATTGAATCTAAAGATGAATTTGGAAAGAACTGACCTCTTTGAAGTATTAAGCCTTCCAATCTATGAACATGGTCTAGCCCTCCATTTATTTAGGTTTTCTGTAATTTCTTTCAATAATGATATGATGTGTCCAGTGACGAGGTCTTGCATATGTTTTGTTAGATCTATTCCTAGATAGGCGACGTTTTAGGTGATTGTAATGGGCAAATATTAGAGATGCTAATTAAAGGAAGTAATGTCTGGGGAAAGTACTTTGCAAAATGTAAAACTTTATACAAATCCAAGATATTCTTTCTCACCAACACTACTGAGCACATCACTTTGGAAAGCCAGTCTACACACCCATAAGGCATCTTTCCCAGTAGCTATGGATTAACCAAGACGCTAAGGCTCTAGAACCAGGAACTGCCAAAAAGTGACATCAGAGGCCAAAGAAGAGAATTACTGGCCTGGAATAAACTCTTAGAAAAAAACAACTTCTCAGTCTGAGTCTGAATTTTACCCAACAGCCATCAGATGGCCTCAGGGGGGGAAAGAGCTCAAAAAGCACATCCTTCATTCAAAACTCAGGGACTTGATACAAGATCTTATTCAGTCTATGAGCTCCTGACACTGTTGCTAAAAATTAGCATAGACCAGCCCTCAGTGGGAGCTGAGGTCCTGCTTCAGCTTCTCATCTTCACAGGAATTCTGCGCAGAACCAACGAAGGGCAGATCTAGCTTCTTCCTGGGCACAGTCCCTGGCAATGCTGACGCTCTCACTTTCAGCTGCCTCTGAGTCTGAACTAGTGACTCACAGCCGCTTCTCTGAGCCCAGCCTCACAGGCACCCTCCCCCTCCTGCCAAGCGCTGCCTGCCACAGACACAGCTCGGGTTCTCACCTCCTTCCTCCTTCCCCCAGTCTGGAGGAGACAGTGGCCAAGCATGAAATCTTCAGGATATTAAGAGTACTTATAAAATACAAAAAGGAGACAGACTTTGCCGTTATTTACCCCCAAATCATTCCATTCCAGTTTCTCGGACTCCTCTCTCCATTCATCAGTGTAGCAATAATCATTATTCACTGAATCAACAAATATTTTTTGAGCATGTGCCACATGCCAGGCAGTATTTTAAGCACCCGAGATACAGCAGTGAACAGCACAACTAAAGTCCCTTCCTTCGTGCAGATTATACCACTGCGGGAAGGGGTGACCGCGTCCCCAGGGAAGGAGGAGAGGGGCAGGGAACAGGGCCATCAGTTGCAAATCGAAAGGATTTTAGAAGCCCGAGGTCTTAGTTTGGGTTCCCCCCAAAGCAGACGCTAAGATAAGGATGTGAGAGCAGGTTGCTTATTGAGGGAGTGATCCCAGGAAGTATAGGTGAGCGAATGGGGAAGTGACAGGAAAGAAGGAAAGCCATAGTTTGTTAATGAGGGGGGTAAAGCTGTGGGCGACTGAGGCCCAGTCCCGGGTGTCCCTCGTAGAGGTATAAAATGTGCCTCAAAAGTATCCCTCTGCAGGACAAGGAAGCTCAGGGGTCTATCCACCAACTCCCACCCTTGATTAGCCGAGGGTCACTCCTAGGATCTCAACTCCCTGGCATCTCAGGCAGAGAGAGGCTGGAGGCCACGAGCATGTACAGGAGCTGTCTGCAGGTCACCTCTGAGATGCGCTCCGGGGATGTGGGTGGCACCGTTGGCATCCGCTACTCCCAGTCATCTTGTTCCATGACATGCCCAGCACCTAGTGTGGTTTCAGGTGCACGGCAGGCACTCAATAAACATATGTGGAGTAACTGGGTGTTTTATCACCTGAAGATGCCTTTAAAGCTGTCCCAGAGTCAGCAGGAGAAAGGGCCCTGAACGTGAACTTGTCAACAGTGGGCTCCAAGCACATTAAGCTAATGATCTTGGGCAAGTCCCTCACCCTTTCCAATCTCAATCTTCACAGCCATAAAAAGGAGACTCTAGCAACTTCCTTGCCTGCCTCATTGGACTGTGATGAGACGCCAATAAAAGAAATGCAGTGAAAGTGCTTTGGAACACCAGAACATGCTAGAACTATCTTTCTTGTGGAAAAAGCCTGGAATATGGAATGTGTTCTGAAAAAGTAGATTCTTGGTCAAGTCAATTGTGTGTGTGTTTCCTCAATTATAAAACAGGCACAATGATAATCAGGCCACGACACGTCTCAGAGTGCTGTGATGGGGCTCACGAGGCAAGATAATGGATGTAGCGTGCGCCACTTCCTTCTGAAACTCTACAAAAATGACAAAAAGGGATGTGGATTTTTAAAGGGGGGGGGGCATCATAAACCCATGATGACATGGCAACAGGAGAGGAAACGATAGCAACAAAACTCTGGAAGCCGGAAAGTAAACGGCCAATTAGCAAATGGCTTAGCCAGCAGAGCAAATTAAATACTAAAATAGTGCTAGGGAATGAAGGAACGTAGCTCGCCCCAAACTTTAGGCACAGACACCTCTGGCAGTGAGGGTGAAGGTGGGGCAAAGAACAGGAAGATTGGCCGAAAGTCTTTTTAAGAAGTCAGAGCTTCAAACCCCTCCTCAACCCTGGCAGAAACTCTGGGGGCGGCCCCCAGCCAGCTGTTTCTACAAGCCCTGCAAATGATCGAGGGGCTCGCTGGAGATTGTCTAATCCCACAAGGGTGCACATTGCATTTACAGCTGTCTTTCTATGGCCTTGGCTAGTTTACAACCCTGTAAGGATAAAAGTTTACTTGTAGAAAAACTGAGAGCAATGCAAATGTTTCTTGGCCATAGAAATGCAAATTAATTTTTTCCAGTAGAGATACATTGGTTTTTAGAAAAAAATAACCCCATTCCAGTTCATTGCCCTATAGCATATTAACTAGATTTACATCCACTGGCAAATTCGTTTCAGTATTACTGATTATATAGTTCTGTTCAAATTTTCCCCTTAACTGGTTTTAACAACTTCCTAGTTCTCTCATTAATTAAATAAATAAATCTTTAACACAAATTCATTTTACACATGTATGAGAGCTACTTTCAGCTTTTTGAAAAGTATACTTTAGCACAGGGATTCTCAGAGTGAAGTCCTGGACCACTGGGGCGTCACCTGGGAACTCGATGCAGATTCTCAGACCTCACCCAGACCTGCTGAATCAGAAACTCTGGGGGTGGGGGCCAGCCACTTGTGCTGTTAGGAGCCCTCAGGTTCTAATGCACACTCAAGTGTGAGAAGCACTGCTTTAGCACTTCCATCAAACGCTACCAAGATGCTACCTTAGTCCTGACTCAGTTGAAACCTTGGAACTTGACAGTCTACGTGGTCTCTAACATAGCTCTGCCCGTGACAGATGAGAACAGGCCAGGCCCTCCTTCTCTCTCATCTCCAGGGATGCCTCAGCTGTCCCGTCACTCACTCCCTGTCTCCTTGCAGCACCAAGAGATGGAACAAGGGTCCTTCGTGAGCTGGACAGAACATAAAATTCAAGATTCCTTGAGAGGATTCGTTTAGGGCCCGTTGGCACCTGCTGGTCTGACTCTGTGGGACTAAAACCCTCAAGCTTCGGAACTAATGGTCCCAAAGGGACCATTACCCCAAAGAGAAGGGATGAGCATGAAGGAAAAAACTACCTCAGAACCCAGCCCCAAATGTTGTGTTTATGTATTCTCTGCCTCCTGCAATAATAATAGAGTGTTATTTCATTGCTGACAGATGCAAAATAACAAGCCCGTTGTGTGCTGATCTGGAGCACATATGCCACCCATTTGTCTTGCAGCCTGACCGGGCGCTCTGCCCTGTTCACAGGCAGCCCTCCCTGACAGCCAAATGCCATACAAGCCCGATAATTGCCCTTCACTGGGGGGAGGATCCCCTTCATCTGCACAACTGATGCTAACGTGTAGCTGGGCTTGAGAACCATGGTTGTAATCTGGTCAGACCAGTGAAGTGAGCTGCTTGAGATAACCTGAAAACCTGAATCAGCATGGGTCTGACCTCCATTCTGGGCTTGTATGGGGAAGGGCATTCTAGCCACTCCTCACTACCACAGCCCCAACTCTGCCACTTAGCAGAGGGGTCAACTTGGACACGTTTTTTTTCCCCTCTTCTAGCCTCTGTTCCCCTGGTAGAATGCAAATAATAGAAACACCTTCCTCTAGGGGTGCTGTGAGGACTAAATGAACTGAGGATTATAACGCCCTTAACACAGAGCCACTTCCCAAATAAGTGTGGGTGTTTGTACTTGGTGGTGGGGTGTGATGATGAAATAGATTCCCTGACAGCCCCTTGGAAGGGGAGTAGGGGCCATAGGAAGAAAAACAGGCTGAACTAACTGAGGCCAGGAAGGAGCTGGTTCTAGAGGACCCGCTCCATCAATGAGAAGCCCCCAGCCTGCACTGAGGTCCCGTGGCAACTTCTTGTGACTGTCCTTTGCCTTGTATACGACAGAGTGAGCCGCAGGGCCAGTGGGAAGAGGGAAATCTGAGTGGATGCTCTTTGTCAAGCAGGAAAACACTAATTAAATGATTTTTTTCCTCCTTTCTTCATTGCCAAAATACTTGTCTTAACAAGATCCTCCTAGGTCCAGGTGGAAGGCCACTGCTTACCTAAAACCAGTGGTTCCCAACTGGCAGTGATTGTCACCAGTGGGAACTTGCTACTAGCTTCTAGCGGGTAGAGGCCTTGGATGTTGCTAAACATCCTACAGTGCACAGGACAGCTCTTCACAATAAAGAATGGTCTGGCCCCAAGCGCCAACAGTACCTAAACAAACATGGTTGCCCATATTAAGCGAATCTCTCCCTCCTCTATGCTCTTCAGACACCTCGTTTGAGCCTGTGCTGGGGCACTGGCCTGACTCTGCCAGGTGTGGTGGTTAGCTGGTGGCCTCCTGGAACAGCAGAAAGGGCAGAGGCTCTGAAACCTGGCTCAGCCACCCACTGGCTAGGACCCAGAAACAGTCATTTAGCTTCTCTGAGGCCATTTTCTCATCTGAAAATGGAACTTAGAATCCTAATTTGCAAGGTTATGGTCAAGATTAGATAAAATACTCTGTGTAGAGCACCTGGCACATGGTAAGTACTCAGTAAGTTATAGGGTCACATCTTCCTAGATACAACCCAGAGGGCCACAGTGATGTCTTGCGTATCTTTACATCGCCTACAGCATCTCAGGCTATGCCATGCACACGGTAGGTGCTCAGAAACTGTTGAACTAAAGTGAAGTCTTGCCTGGAAGCCAAGGCTCAAGAAATAAACCTAGCCCACCTCATGGACCTATAGTCCTGCCACTTGTAAATGGTTTTAATTCAGTCCTCAGGATGCACCCGTACCTCAGAACAGGATCTGTTTCTCCCTGTCACCAAGTCCTGGGTCCTTCCAGTGAGCAGGGAGGCTGAGCTTGGCCTTTGATTCTTTCAGGGACAGCCAGAGCCTTGGCCACTGGGGAGCAACTACCACAGTCCAGCCATTCCCAGCTGACCAACTCGATAACCTGCCAGTAGCCAAATACCTGCCACAGTACCTGGAGAAATAAGTCCAAGGAAATGCCAGTTTCCTAGCAAAGGAGGGACGCAAGTCTGGATGAGTATGATTTGCTTGGAAAATGAGAGGGGCCATCACCCAGTCCTCCAGATTGAACGGAGCCTTCCTAAATACACACCCTGCCCACACCCACCCGCTGACACACACAGCTCGGCCAGAGCGGGAAGCAAATGTGAGAAGACCATCTCTATCCCTTTCCACTGAAAAGCTTTCAAGGGTTCATCTACCACCAGCTTCTCCCCTGCTAGAGAAGACATCAGGGAAGGCATATTGGACCAGGGGGGAGACCTGAATGCAGGTGTGATCCCTGCCAATAGCATGTTGTGTCATTTTGAACAAGTCCTGTCACCTCTCTGAGCCTCAGTTTCCCAACTATGAAATGAAACCTGGACAAGAAGGGCCCTTCCGGCTGTGATATCCTATGCTCTTTCTACGGCCAGTCGTGGCTTCGCTCCCACATAGACCTGCTGAATGCCACGCAGACAAACGCTGATCCATTCCGAGTCCAGCCCTTGCTGCTCTCCAAGGCCTGGATCTCCTATTACTTTACCAGGTGGCCCCCAGCGAACGGCAGGGGAGCCCTATCTCCCCCTCTGTTAGAGTTCTTTGGAATGGACACAATAGTCCTGCCCCTCCTCAGCACCCCACCCCCACCCCGGAGGCCAGGCCAGGCTGCCCAGGAAGTATCAGGCAGGGACTCAGATTGCAAAGATACACGGTGACACAGACACTCTGCCAACCTCCAGGAATCCTGGCCAAGAACAGGTAATGCTGACACCAAGCAGGCACCGTAATTGCTAGGTGTCTAAGAGCTAACTGCTCCAGGTGTAACATCGCTCTAGGCTGCTTTCTCCAAATCCCTGGATAAAAGGACTCTAGGCACAACCATCAACAAAAATGAGAACTCCACTCCAAATCCCCTCTCCTGTGCTATTCCTGAATCTTCTTCCCTCCAGGCTTAGTACCCTCTCTGAGTACAGTGCCTAGGTCCCATTAGCTCAGGGGCTTCCCCTGACACACAAAGGACTGCATCTCACCTGCACAAAGCTTTCTTTCCTATGGGGATGCAGAGCAGTACACAACTGTCTGCCAGCTGCCCTGCACACTTGGTTACGGGGTAGGCTCAGGGTGGGGAAGCGGAAAGGACACCAACTCCGGAGTGGGAATCCCAGCTGTGCCAAGTAGGACAATTTATAATCCTCAGTCTTTTTGCATCTTAGTTTGCAGATCTGTAAACTGATATTAGCAAAACCTACCTTACAAGAGTGTCCTGGGGATTAAATGAACTGACCTACCCTAGGTGCTCGGGAAAGGGCGCTATTTTTATAAGGGGTTTCACCAACTTGGCTGAGCGATACAGTTCCAGGCACAAAACACTCAAAACAATTTGTAAAAGAAGCATTTGAAAACCAGAGTTCTATTGGCACTTTATTGGAAGTGAATCGGATTCCCTTTGGACTAAGGAAGAGCAGACTTCTTCTTCTCTAAGAATTGTTCATTCAATTCAGACAGATGCCAGATGCATGGAGGACTTTGATTCTGTTGTAAGAAGCCCAGAATGGAGGTCATGGGACCCATGCTGATTCAGGTTTTCAGGTTATCTCAAGCAGCTCACTTCACTGGTCTGACCAGATTACAATGGTTCTCAAGCCCAGCTACACGTTAGCATCAGCCCAGGAGCTGTTCCAACCTATGGGTGTGCAAGCCCCATCCCAAAGCAATTTCACCAGAATCTCTGCCAGGTAGGGTGAGGTATCAGTACTTTAAAGAGCTCCCTGGATGCTTCTCATGTGAGATCCACTGGACCAAGAGATCTCCATGATCCCTCCCAGGCATCCTGGTGTGTACAATAACGTATGATTCAGAGTAGACATTTAGTATACGTTTATTGAATAAATGGATGAAGATTCTGACTCATCTTTTTTGCTATTTCCATATTCACCAAAAAAAAAGAAGAAAATAAAAAGAGCTGAATTCCAAGTAAGAATCCTAGAGCAGTACTGTCTAGTAGAAATTTCAGCAATGATGGAAATGTTCTATAATCTGTGCTGCTCAGTACAGTAGCCACAAATGGTATGTGGCTACTGAGTACTTGAAATGTGGCTAGTGTGACTGAGGAACTGAACTTTAAATTTTATTTAATGCTGATTAAATTTAAATAGCCACATGACTTCTGGCTACCACACTGGACAGTGCAAACGAAGAGTATGTACCTTTCATGAACACATCTACAGCTGTGTGCTTCCACGTCCCTCTTTTACCAACAGCACCCCATTTTCATTTAGGGCAGCCCCCTGTCACCACCACCTGCAGTCTTTTGGGGACAGCTAATGAAGTTGCCCTGCCCTTCTCCAGCCAAGGGGTGAGCCCAGGACACAAGCTACATCAACCTCTCCAGAAATTTTACTCTAGCTTCAGTGTCACAAGAATAGTAAATGATGGGCTTCCCTGGTGGCGCAGTGGTTGAGAGTCCGCCTGCCGATGCAGGGGATACGGGTTCGTGCCCCGGTCTGGGAAGATCCCACATGCCGCAGAGCGGCTGGGCCCGTGAGCCATGGCCGCTGAGTCTGCGCGTCCGGAGCCTGTGCTCCACAATAGGAGAGGCCACAACAATGAGAGGCCCGCGTGCCGGAAAAAAAAAAAAAGAATAGAAAATGAGTTAGAGTAGATAAATACCAATGTTAGTAGTGGCATTAAGACACTGTGTATCGGTTTCCAGAACATTAGTCCAGAGTTTGACGATCACAACAGTGACATATGAGATGGGCTAGGCATTATCATCACCATCCTTGTCATCATCAAAGTCCCTGGTACCTAGAAGATCTGATGTGCCAGCTTCTGAACTAAGTACTTAAGTTGCCTAGCTTCCCTGTGCATCATTTCTTCATCTGTAAATTGGGAATTAACTCCTCCTAACCTCTTCCAGCGTTTTTGTGAAGACAGATCAGGTCCATAAGAGCTTTGAGCCAAATAAGGAGTTACCCAAGGTTTCCCTCTCTGGGCATTAGTGTGGGGGAATCATGAGAGGATTTGATGCAGGACACAGTACCTAGGCCCAGTTTACAAGCTGTGTGACACCAGGCAAGACACTTGTCTTTTCTGGGCTTTCAGTTAAAATGAGATTGAGTTAGACAACTCCCTTTCCAGTTTCTCCATTTTCTAACTTATTTGCATGCCCCTCCCACCTGGACTGACACCTATCCCTTCCCACTTCTAAGAACACCCCCCAGAAAACTCTCTAGCCAAGACCATGCTGGCCTTTTGGCCAACTCATTTCTTCTTTCCCCGACACCCACCTGACCAGAAAGTTGCCCGGGGTAAGCACTCCCGTACCTTCCTGTACTAAGCGTCTGGCAAAGCACTTTACTGGAAACATGTTTAAACATCTCCTCTACTAGTAGACCATAGCCCTACTAGGGCAAAGACCATGTCCCTCTTATTCACCACTGTATCCCCAGTGCCTAGTACAGGGTCAGGCACATAAAAGGTGCTCAGTAAGTACTTACTGTTTGAATGAATACCCCAAATCTATCTATTTCATTATTTATCATTGCAGGAAACCCACAGTATTCATTATCTAATGCTGTGTAACAAAGTATCTCAAAACCTACCGGCTTAAAAACAACAACGATCACTTCTTATCTCCCAATTTCTGTGGGAGAGAGATTCAGACAGGGTACGGTGGGGTTGGCTTGTCTCTGCTCCTTATCTGGTACGTTGGCTGAAAGACTCAAAGGCTGGGGGCCGGAACTGTCTCAGTTCACCACCTAGCTGGTGGTTAAGGCAGGCTGTTGCCTGAGAGCCCAGCTGGAGATATCGCCCAGACCACTTCATGTCACCTCTCCCATGTGGCTTGGGCTTCCTCACAACATGGTGGCTGCGTTCCAAGGGTGGGTGTCCTGAGACAGTAAGAAAGAGACAGGAGGAATGTCTCCTTTTTATGACCTAGGTTTGAGAGGTACATCCTATCGCTTCCACCACCTTCTATTCATTAGAAGCCAGACACTAAATCCAGCCCACATTAAAAAGGAAGGGGAGGGCTTCCCTGGTGGCGCAGTGGTTGAGAGTCCGCCTGCCAATGCAGGGGACGCGGGTTTGTGCCCCGGTCCGGGGGGATCCCACATGCCGCGGAGCGGCTGGGCTCGTGAGCCACGGCTGCTGAGCCTGCGCGTCTGGAGCCTGTGCTCCGCAACGCGAGAGGCCACAGCGGTGAGAGGCCCGCGTACCGCAAAAAAAAAAAAAAAAAAAAAAAGGAAGGGGATTAGACTCCATCTTTTGAGAGAAGTGGTAAAGAACTTGCAAACATATTTTAAAACCATTACATGGTGAAAGCTAAGTGTCTGAAGAAGCAGGAATTCAGGTCAAATTATTAGCTGTGTGAACGTGAGGAAATGACTCTCTGAGACTGGGTTTCCCTATCTAAACAATCAGTAGGTTGCAGTTATTGGTCCCTGGTGGTATTTACATGCTTGGAGTCTTCTTGCCTCAGTCATCTTAAAAGGATTCCCTCGTAACTTTCTTGACATCCACTGACCCTTCCCATCATTGATCACCCTTGGTTTCTGACAGTGGAGGCAGCAAGAGTTTGCTACTGGAGCTAGGGGACCTAGGATTCAGACACCAGGGGCAACTTTAAGGAACAGACGTTGAACCATTGAGGACCTCGGGATTCTCCAAGGTCTTCTCAGTCCCAGCCCAGGAGAGGTGAGAAACGCAGCAGTCACAGACCTGAGGAATCTGAATCTGCCTGCCGGGGCCCAGGGATCTGCATTTACTTTTTCACACTAACTGCTGCTGGGGGGAGGGGAGGAGTCTTAAAGCACGTACCCCGGCTGTCTCACTTTAGTCAAGTTCCTTGCTTTTGCTCCCAGTTCGAGGCTTTTCCGCTCCACCACTCTGTGAAAGGGGGAAGGGGAGGGTGCCTTGAGTCTCCGCAGTCCTGGGCCCCGCATACAACAGTGAGCCGTACTTTCGCCTTTTTCTGGGCCGGCTGACCCTCCCCAGCCACCGCCTCGCGTGGGTCATGGTCCTAAGACTCGGGCGCAGCATCCCCCTGCCGTGTGCGCCCGGCGCCCAGAGCCGGGTCCTGGGAGGCCCACAGGGGCGAAGTCAGCACACCCCGCTATCACTGGTGCAGGTTATGGGGTGGAAATGGGTGACTTTTAACTCTTTCATTTTCAAGGGGTAGTGACCCTGACCCCTTGATAGCCTCCTTTAAGGAACACGCGCGCCGGGAGATCTCTGTGCTCACCCAGTGTGAAGACCTCGGCTGACAGATGGGGAAACCGAGGCCCATAGAAGGCAGTGATCTGTTGCATGTCCCACACGATCTAGAACCCTGGATTTTCAAACCATAGTCTGGTTTCTACACCCTGAGGGAAATTCAGTCAGGCAGTCCCCTTAGGAAATTCCCGACCGCGGGCCTTCCGAGCCCGGAATCTCCGTGGAGTTTGAGCTCAGTTTGGCACGTTGCGAACTTCGCCTGCAGCTCTGCACCGGCTTCGCGGCGTCCTGAGAGAGGGGTGAGAGGGGAGCGCAAGCCCACCGGCATCCTAGAGGTAACTGGGGGCAGAGGAATGGCTGAGGGAGACGGAGGCCCCGGCGGGAACGCACTGGCCCTTTAAGGGGGGGACGGAGCGCATGCGCGGCGCGGGCCGGAGTCGCGCCGGGTGGGCGGCGGGCCGGCAGTGGACCCCGCCGGCAGCTGCTGGGTCCTGAGGAGGCGGGGGTGGCGGTGGCCTGATCTTCGCCGAGCCGCGGAGAAGCGACCTGCGCGTGGACCCCGCGCTCGGCGGGCTGCTCTCCGGGGACTAGCGCAGCCCGCGCTCGCCGAGGCTTTGTCACTCGCCTCTAGCTTCATCCGCGGCCGTGGCTGCGCGAGCCTCCGGGCTTGCTCTCCCCGCCCAGCTGTCCTGCCTCCAGCCCTTAGCTGGGGGCGTGGGGTACGCAGCTGGAGCCCGAGCTAACAGCCGCGGAGCATCCTTCGCCCGTCCCGGCCGCGCCACCGCCCATGCTGCAGCCAGTCCAGGGCGGCGACCCTGTGGCCGCAGCCCGCCGCTCGGTGACCCTGCGCCCCGCCCGAGCCTTCCCCGCTGAGCCCCGGGCCCGGGAGCGGGACCCGCGCCCCGTGATGGCTCGGCTGGCGCAGGTTGGCGCCGGGTGCCCGCCATCCGCCCGCTGAGACGCGCCCGGCTGGGTACCGACGGGGCCTTGGCGCTCCCCGCTTCTCTTCCCCGCCGCGCCCTTCCCCCTTCTGGGGGCTCCGCCGCTCCTTCCCGGGGGCGAGGGCACAGGGGGCCGAGACAAAGCCCACTTTGTGCGGGGAGTTGGCTGCGGGCGTGGAATGTGCGCGTCGGCGCGCGCCCCCTCCCCGCGCCCCGCCAGCTGCGAGTCTTGGCTCCCAGACTCCTCTCGTCGGAGAAATCGCGCCCCCTCACCGCCTTCCGGTCCGGGGGTCCCGGCTCGGAGCTGACGCGGCCTGGAGTCGGGTCGGTCCCCCACCCCGGAGCGCGCGCAGGTGTGAGAGTGCGATATTTTGTAGTGGAATTTGCTTGCCTTCAAAACTGGGAGCTGGGGCGCCCAGTCGGCGTGGGCACCCGTGCCTTGACCCTTTCGTGGCCGCAGATCTGAGCTGCCTGGCCTCAGTTTCCGTCTGACTTTCCTCTGCCAGCCCAGACTGCTGTCCGTCATTGTTCTCGCCGTCAAATGGGGGTGCTTTGTGAAAGCTGCCAAGTTGGGAAGTATTCTCTAGATCCCGTTTTTCATAAAGAACAAGGCCTCTAAGGCTCATCCGGGACAACCAACCCCCTCTGCCCCGCACTTCATGTTGAGGCACTGATTTTTTTTCCCCCCATCAAGTAGTATTTTATTGTACGGGAGCCACGCCCTGGTTTCTTAAAGGCGCCTTGCACTCTGTTTGGCCATGTGTTATCTCTGCAGCTGGTGTGTGGGAGGCCTCCTGTGAACCACCTTTCTTACCCCTGTCCGCTGAGACCTCCTCCCACCCCCGTCAAGGATTTGGGGATGCCAGGGGGGAAGAAGGTGGTCGGGGGCGGCAGCAGCGGTGCTGCCCCCACTGCTGCTGCTGTCCCCTCTGGGGCCAGGCGTTTGGAGACCAGCGAAGGAGCCTCAGCCCAGAGAGATGATGAGCCAGAAGAAGAAGGGGAAGAGGACCTGCGAGATGGAGGCATCCCCTTCTTTATCAACCGGGGTGGGCTGCCTGTGGACGAGGCCACCTGGGAGAGGATGTGGAAGCACGTGGCTAAGATCCACCCCGATGGAGAGAAGGTGGCTCAGCGGATCCGTGGGGCCATGGACCTGCCCAAGGTGAGGGGTTTGTGTGTGGGAGGGGAGCGGAGAGCTAAGATCTTAGTGACCTTGGGGCTTCCAGAGCAAAGGGACACTTTCTGTGTTGGGGTGGGGAACTACTGGCATGGTAATATGTTAAAAATATAGGTAGGTTGAACCTGTCCAGAAGAATTTTCTCTCAGTTGCCATTGAGGTTGTTCTGTGAGGTCCACATGCCCTGTTTCCAGGAGGCCCTCCTCTGTCTCTTCTAAAAAGCCCATGTTTTGTGGGCAGAGCAGCAAATTAACTAACGAGTACACTAAAGTGGCCTGACATCTTATTTGCTAAGTCAGAGAACTGTGGGCAGAGAGAGAATGAATGACTAAGGAGGCTCCAGGGCTTAAGATGTTGAGAAAATATTTTCATGTGTTGTTTTGCTGAATTCTCCAACAGCCTTGTGCATTAAGTGCAGTTTGGGGACCCATTTTACAGACAAGAATGCTGAAAACTCAAGTAGGAACTAGGGGTCCCACAGCCAGTAAGTGGCAGAGCTTGGGTCTCACCCCCAGGTCTTCCGGTTCCAGGGCCTTTGCTTGGGGGGACACGAGGTTCAAGGGCAGTTAGAAGAGGGCCTGTGGAGAGGGGCAAAGTTCAGTCATTTATCTGTGTACGCCTGGAACTTCTCCATGACAGCTCTCCTTCAGTTGTGTCACCGTGGAGGCTGAGGCTGTCTCAGTCATCTTTGTCTTTCCAAGACCTCCTGTGTGCTTGGTACAGAACAGGCACTTGTAAGTGTTTGCTGAATGAAAGGGTTCTTGAGACTTTCTGTGCCCTATAGTGCTAGGTGGAAAAACATGCCTGATTTTTTTTTTTTCCCCAACGTTATGGTTAAGACTAAGAAAGCACTCTCCCAAATGCAGAGTCCTGAAATCCCCCAAGAAAAGCCAATTGGACAGAGGTCAGAGCCCCAGGCTCAGGTCCTGCCTGCTCAGGTGAGAAGGAGGGGGCCAGGGAGAGCAACAGTTAATGTGGATTAGACATGGAGACAGGTGGCCTATTTTGTTTTCTTTTTACCAAGTTATTGGTAGAACCATCAGAGACTATCTTCTGGGACAGGCTGAATTCAGAGGTTGAAGATTGAGGAACTGCCATATATTTCCAGGGGAAATCAAATGTGGTTTGATTTTGAAGGCTACCTCATCGCCTTCTGTACTAATTTAGAATTTAGCTAATTCCCTGTGTCTGGACATTGTTTCCGATAATTTACTCTTAAAGTGAACACTGTGTTGCACATTCTAAAACATGAGTTTGGGTGTCCATCTCTGATTATTTCCTTGGGATAAATGCCTGGAAAAGGAAGTGTGACGTCAAAGGATATGGACATCTGTTCTGATCACCCACCTAGCTATGAACTCAAGCAGACCCCTTCAACCTGTTTGAGCCACAGTTTTCTCATCTGTAGAATGGGGTTGATTGTAGTGAAGCTTAAATGAGAGAATATGTTTTAAAGCATTTAAGAAACTGTAAAGCCTCAAACCAGTACTGGTTACTGGATGTTCATTACCTCTGTTCACATCCTTCATCAGGAGAGGAGGCTAGATCTCACTCAGCATTTGTTCCAGTGAAGCTAGAGCCACATGCTTCTCCCACGTGAGCAAGTTGGGGATTAGCAGATGGCTATCCAGCCGTCCTGCTGGTGTCTAAATCAGGCTACGAGAGAGTGTGAATGGACCCCTGCAGAACTGTCACAACTCCTGGGGGCTGAAAAAAAAACGGACAACCTCATTAGCAACTGATTTGGTAATGTCATCTTGTCATCTTCAAGCTTCGTGCATAGGAAAGATACTGATGAAGGAATGAAGCTATTGTCTGTCGGGGGGTGTCATGACTGACAGGCGTGTGCAGGTCCTGAAGGAATTTTGTGAGAGGATTGGGAAAATGGAAACTTCTCCTCCTCAAACCACAGGGAAAGTGTTCCTCCTCCAAAGGAGGGTTCCTCCTCCACCTCGGCCCAGAGTAGGAAGGAGCCCCAGAGTCTGGGCAGGGTGGAGGAGGCCGGGAGGCAGCAGGGTCACGTCCCAGAGTGCCAGCAGTATGCACCCGGTGCTGGGCTGGCCCCTCCCTGAGTGGTCATGCCCTTGGAGTTGACACAGAGGCATTCACAGAAGAGATTACACTGTGGTGAGACTAAGAGTTTGGGGATGGCATAATGGTTTTTTTTTTTTTGGTTATTTTGTGTTGTTGGGTTTTTTTTTGGCTGCGTTGGGTCTTCATTGCTGCGCACTGGCTTTCTCTAGTTGCGGCGAGCAGGAGCTACTCTTTGTTGCGGTGTGCGGGCTTCTCATCGCAGTGGCTTCTCTTGTTGCAGAGCATGGGCTCTAGGAGCGCGGGCTTCAGTAGTTGTGGCACGCAGGCTCAGTAGTTGTGGCTCGCAGGCTCTAAAGTGCAGGCTCAGTAGTTGTGGTGCACGGGCTTAGTTGCTCCGCGGCATGTGGGATCTTCCCGGACCAGGGATCAAACCCGTGTTCCCTGCATTGGCAGGCGGATTCTCAACCACTGTGCCACCAGGGAAGCCCTGGCATAATGTTTTAAAAGGCCACTTGAGCCAAAATTTAAAATAGGGAGATTTCACATTCAAGGTCCAGATTTTTGGCATCTTTTCAGAAAATGAGAAGATCTGGAAACAGAGAATCTGTGACCCCACATGGCAGCAGGCAGCTGGAGGTGAGGGCTGGTTCCACTCCCCCAGGTGGCCACGGTCCCCACCACTCACTCTCAGCCTGCTTTCCCTGTGGTTACCTGTACGGCCCCTGCAGGTGGTTGAGTCTGGGGCCCCTGCAGTGTAGTGTGATAAAACATCACATCCACCATGTTCAAATCCTGGTTCTTCCGTAACTACTTGTAGGTGGAAGGTATGCAAACTCCTTGTGCCTCAGTTTCCTCAGCTGTGAAATATAAAATGGGCATAATAGCAATACCCACTTTTGAGGGGTTATTGGGAGGAACTGATGAAGTAAAGCATGTGAAATGGGTGAGCATGTAATACGTACCCAGCAAATGGAGCAAGGAGGTGAGGGTGCAGCAGACCACCCCACAGGCGCTTTGGGGAAACGTCCTTTAAAAGGATGATGCCAGTATGTTAAAGGGCAGCAGTTTCTAGAAGGATCACAGATCCAGGAGCAGTTTGTGCCCCTTTGTATGAATGTCTCCTTGATGTTTCAAGCTGCCACTGCCTTTTTTTTTTTAATAAATTTATTTATTTCATTTATTTATCTTTGGCTGCGTTGGGTCTTCATTGCCGCGTGTGGGCTTTCTGTGGTTGCAGTGAGCAGGGGCTACTCTTCATTGCGGTGCGCGGGCTTCTCATTGCCGTGGCTTCTCTTGTTGCGGATCACGGGCTCTAGGCACACGGGCTTCAGGAGTCGTGGCTCACGGGCTCTAGAGCGCAGGCTCAGTAGTTGTGGCGCACGGGCTTAGTTGCTCCGCGGCATGTGGGACCTTCCCGGACCAGGACTCAAACCCGTGTCCCCTGCGTTGGCAGGCTGATTCTTAACCACTGAGCCACCAGGGAAGCCCCTGCCACCACCTTTGTGAAAACTCAGTGGCCACTGGCGGGGCTCTGGACACCGAGCTCCTGCAAAATGCGAATTTGGACATCTCCCCCAAAAAAGCCAGCATTGCCAGGGTCCTCATGGGCTGGCACGCACAGGAATAACAGTGACCTTGGGCAGGACCCGAGCCTCTGCTGTGTACAGAGGACTGTGTGCAGGGCCTTAGGCCCTGTCCTGAGGCCTGGACATGCAGTGTCTCATCTAGGCTCTGAGGCTGGTTCTGTTATGGAACCCACTAGGATCCTGCTGCCAGGCAGTGAACGGCAGGCTTGGGATTTAGACAGAGATGGACCGGTTCCAGATCCAGCTCCATCAGCCTTTAGGCCATCGTACATCTTGTCCACACACTCAGCTGCAGGCTGCCCCACCTCCCCCAAGCCTCCTTTCTGTTCTAGTCTGAGATGGACTCCGCCGGGGGAGAATGTCTTAACAGAACTCAGGACTTTAGGGGGTTCCTAGAGCAAAGGTAACCCTTGGCCTTGGTAGTGGAGGAGGAGTCATCCCTGAATTGATCTGGGCCAATATCACTTACCTCCACTGTGACCCCACTTAACCCCACAGCTCAACAGCGAGGGCGCATTTCCTGGCTTCTGGTTTGGGGTTGGGGGCTGTGGGCAAACCCAGGCTGCCAGCCCTCCACTAGGCCCGATCATTTGGATGTACAGAATCTTGCCTGTTTGCTTTGAATGAATGAGTGTATGCTTGTGTGCACATTCAGAAGAAAGGTGCCGGCCTGTTGGCAATGGTTAATGTGAGTTAATGTGTCACTGAGCCGCTGGACAGCTCCCTCCAGCTAAGCCTCAGTGATGGTGGCCTTTAAGCCCCTGCTCATGGATCCCAGGTCTTTTTTAACTTTTTCGGAGCCGTTTAGTTTTTGCAGAGCCGCCAGTTCCTGGGTCCTCTGTCTGGGTGGCAGGGGATGCCCTCGTGGGTACCGCCCGGCCCTGGCCCAGGGCTGGCTCCTGTGAGCTTAGTCTAAGGACTCTTGGACCACAGTGCCCTCCTTGTTTGGAGTGTCTCCCGGGAGGGTGTACTTACAGTCCCTACCCAGGCTCCTCGAAGTCACTGGATGCCCTCACGGGAAGTGGGAACGACGTGCCTGGGATCGATCTTCCACCTGAAGAAGCCACGTGCCATGCTGTTTATAGTAAATTGTGCAGTAATTCCTCTCCCACCCCATATCCTTGACACGGGGAGGCCAGCCAGGCCCTCAGAGAGTTCTGGAGCCCGTCTGGCACAGGGTGGTCAGGCAGGCAGGGGGAGAACCCACCGTCCGGGGCTCTTATCCCCCTGCTGATTGTAAGTGGTGGCGACAGTTTGGGCAGTAGGGGGTGGTGTGAAAGGGAAAGTAGCTTCCTCCAGATGAGGTGTCAGTGGCTTGGGACTGCCCAGACCGGAAGGAGGGGACGGGCACAGACCGGAAGGAGGGGACGGGCAGGGAAGGGGAGGAAGTTCACGCAGAGCTGCCTCCTGGACCTGGCCTTCCTTCTGTGCCTCGGCCCCTTGGGGCAAGTAGGTGTCTGTTAGAGGCTGTGCTGTGTCCCCCTGCCATCTGTGATCACTGGTGTCACTTCCCTTCATATCAGAGCCCCAGCCGCTGTAGCCACGTTATTTAAAAGGCTGTGCCTTCACCGCACCACGGGGAGCACCTCCCCCAGCCCAGCCCTACCTGTGGGCTCCTGCTTTGCCCTTTCCCTTCGCTACCTGTGCACACTGACACTCTCAGCAGCCCCTGCCTGCTGGGGGGCTGGGCAGAGGCCTGGGGGGAAGAGCGTGGGACCTTTTCGTGTGAGGAGCCTGAGGCTACCTCACAGCTGGCAGTGCTGGTAACCAAGGGGGACCCCAGAGGGGTGGGCCTTGGCCCTGGAAATCTGGTTCTTCTACCCAGTGAAGGCCGTTCTGTAACCCCGAGGACCCGGTTGATGCTTCCCTTGGCTTCTGAGGCCTCACTGACTTGTGGCAGCCAAACCGCCAGCCATCGGGCTCCCCTGGCCAGAGAGGGTGGCCTGGGGGTGCACACCTGGTGGTGGCCTCTTTCCTGGCAACGGCTTGGTTGCCGAGGGACAGCCCTGGGGGTCCACAGCTCCTAACCTGACTCCCAGCATCCAGGCAGCCCAGGCTGGCGGTTCCCAGCCCTCAGGAGGCCCCTGCCCGACACCCCACCTCTCCCCTTCCTGGGTCTGGCTCTGGAAAGTCTCTTCTGGTGAGGAGGACTGTACAGTTCCCTGGTTACCTGTGCTGGTTACAGGTGTGGAGCTGGTAGGACAGGGGGCTATTGAAGGGGAACCGGAGTTCCTGTGCTGCCGTGGAACCCCTTCAAAGTGGCTACTCCATGGCAAGACCTGTCCCAGACCACGTGCCCCCTGCACTTACTCCTGGACAGCTTAGCTTGGAGCTGGAAGGCCTGGTCGCTGTGCCGTAATACGGGGGGGGGTGCGTGACACCACCTGCCGAGGGTGGGTCCGCCTCTCACGGAGCGCTCCCCCAGCCCAGGACAGGGACACCCGATAAACCGATTTTGATCCGGCCCTTGAACCAGAGTGAACACCACCCCAATACTGACATGCCTGTTAGGCCTTGAAGTTAATGAAATTTAAAATTCAAACACCTGTGAGTCAGGTGAGTCAACCTGTGTTTTTCTGAAATCATTAAAGAAGCATAAAATTGGCACATGGACGTAAGCTCCAAATTAGAAATGCTGTCCAGTGCCAGGAGGGAGAGGAAGGGCTGTGGTGGGGGCCTGACGGGAGCCTCTGGAAGGGGCTGCCGAGGAGAGAGGCTCGGCCGAGGAGAGAACCGGGGTGGCCCTCTGTGGGATGTGGCTTCTCTGGGGGCTAATCTGAGTGTTGGGTGGGCTGGAAGCTCCACGGTGAGCGTCCCTCTGTGACCAGAGCTCTTTCTCCGTCCCCAGATTCCCATACCGAGTGTGCCTACGTTCCAGCCCTCTACTCCTGTCCCTGAGCGCCTGGAAGCCGTGCAGCGCTACATCAGGGAGCTGCAGTATCCTCCCTGGTCAGGGTCATGGCCACCGTCCAGCTGGTCCAAAGGCCAAGTGGGGCTTGTTTTCGGACAGGGCCAGAGAGGGCCCGGCAGAGCAGCCTCACTCCACAACTCCAGGGGCGCCGTTCCCATGGCATCTCTGTGCCCCGGAGTCGTGTAAGCACAGCCTGTGTCCACCCGGGTGTTGGAGGTAGTTTGATGAATGCCAGATGCACTCCAGCCTCTCTGCCACCTGCTTCCTCCTCTGTGTGATGGGGTAAATGTCTCCTGAGCAACCTGCTGGTGGAAGCCTAGTCCAGGTCCGCCAGGCCAGACCTCTGCTGACCATCCAGCGCCAGCAGAGGGAGAGAGGGGAGTTTCCCTTGGGGCTGTTTAAAAACTGGTCTAAAATGGGGATGTGGTGGGAGGGCGGCAGGTAGATGGAGAAAAAGGATTTTATGCTTCGGGAGGTAACTTCCCCATCTTGGAAGTTTCTCCCATTTCTTCACCTTTTTCTTCCCTGGCAGGAGGCCAGTTGCCCAGCATGGGAAGAGCCTCCCCTGAGCGCAGGATTCCCCAGTGTCCCTGAGTTGGGCCCCTCTACCCCTGTGCCCTGCCTGGAGCTATGCGACCTAGGCTCTCCCCCGCCCTCCTAGCTGCAGATTCGGTCAGAGATGGCAGGACCAGGCACCAGGCGCGGGTCCTGAGCAGAAGAAAAGCCAGGCTGGTGACTGAAAACTGGGTCCAGCCCTTCCTTTGCCGTGGGTTGGGGGGGGCGTTGGGGCCCAGAGAGGGAGGCGGTTGGCTTGGGAGCGGCACTCAGCAACGCAGTCGTGCAGGAATCCCACCCCAGCCTTCTCCCAGTTCACGCTGCTTCTCACTGGTTGGACTATGAAGTACTGCAGAGAGCTGCCCAGGGCTCAGCCTCTTTCCCAGCCCTGGCTGCCTGTCCCATGGCTCCCTCCCTAGGAGAGCAAGGGTGGCAGCAGAGGATGAGAGGGAAGGACGCAGAGGGGCCCTGTGGGGCAAGGAGAAGCAGCGTGCTGCGTCCCCTTCTCCCTTCCGACAGTCAGGTCTTGAGCATCCTCCCAGGTGCCTTACAGAAGCATTTTGTGGGGTCCTTACCCAGCCTGCACCCCTGGGAGTGCTGGACCCCCAGGTTCTGGATGAGGGCAGAGGGACACACCTCTTCCAGGTCAAGCCAGGAAGCCCTTAACCGGCACCCACAGGTACAATCACACAGGGACGCAGTTCTTTGAAATTAAGAAGAGCAGACCTCTGACAGGGTAAGTGTGGGGAGTGCCTCGTCCCCCTGCACCAAGGTAACAGCGCCTGGTCCAGTTGGAGCCCCTCGGGCACCTGTGGGTGGAAGCTTATGAGGCAGGCAGGGACTCTTCCCAGGGGAGCCCGCCAGCAGGACAAGTACCACCGTGGGGCCCTCCTTAGGACATCCTAAAGAGGGGACTCTGGCCAAGACGGGCAGCTGGGGCTCCCTTGAGGATAAGGAACCCTGACATCCACGCTGAGCCAGGAAGGTGATGGCAGCCCCCCAGCTTGGTGATGACAGAGGGCAGTCCCAGGTAGATGTCTGGGTGTGAGCCTCGCTTCTTTTTAAGAGAGGTGGGCCTCGTAGGAGAGAGCCCTCCACCTCTCTCCATTCCCTGGAGCTGCCTGTGCACTCCCCACGGCAGGGACCTGCATGTCACCCCAGTGGCCTTACTGGACTCTCTTCTGGTCATTTAATACAAGGCCCAGTTTCTGAGCAACAGGGACCCCACTGGAGAGAACACTGCATCTCTCACTTCCCATTCTACACTCCAAGTGTTGACCCCTGACTGGATCCACCCCGAAGAAACCCTTAGGGCAGATCAGAATGGAGACTGAATGCCACAGCTGGGTCTGGGGGCCCAGCCCAAAGCTGTCCAGGCGTCTAAAACCCTATGCTTATAAAATTAATGTGAATTTTATGTCTTGCTCCACATATAATCTGTCCATGTTCACTGCCGTGTAAAAAATGCTTTAAATGGCCTATTAGCTAATTACTTAATTACCCCCTTTCCAAGCCCCCGGGTGGAATGCAGCCTTGCTCACCCCAAAGCTTTGCTCTTGTTGTCCTGTGGCCGCTGTGTGTGTGGGCCCAGCTCCAGCCTCATGGGATGGAGGAATCCAGCACCCTCCCCAGCAAAGCCAGTGGCCAGGCTGCATTCCGAGGCCCAGAGGGCAGCATTCGGTGAGGAGGGAGGAACCAGGCTTCAGGGATAGTCTGTGTTAAAGTGGCCTGAATTCCAAGTTCAAGAAGCAGGCAGGGGAGTCACTGGGCAGCTAACTTCCTGAGATCCCATGTCCAGGCCCCAGGCAGCTGGCCAGCTGCGGGGCAGCAGTTACAATCAATTACAAACTCTTCAGAGAAGTCAGAGTTGGGTCAGGGGTGTCCACTGTGCTGTGAAGAGACAAGATCAAGATCAAGGCCAATGTCTCCAGCACCCTTGGCATGCTTTCCCATGGGCCCCCCAAACACCACCTTCACAGAGGGCCCCTAGCCCAGTGGCTGTCAAAGATCTGCCTACCACTGCATGCCCCCCATTCACCCTCCCCGCCAGAGGTCTTGGAGCAGAGCCTGAGGGGAGGGGGAAGAGGCCTCTTTCCTTAACTTCAGTGGTTGCCTCTTCTCCCATCCCCTTAGGCTCAGGAAGGATGTGAGGGGAAGGAGAGGGAGGTGCTGGGCCTGAGCTGAGGCAGCTTGGAAGGGAGGGGAGCCTCTGTCCATCTAGCATCTCTAGTCCACCTCGTGATACTCCTTCACTGGAAGGAGCCTCTGTCCTTATGACTCTTGCCTCCCTTCCCCCCAGGCTGATGGACCTGGCCAAGGAAATGACCAAAGAGGCTCTGCCAATCAAATGCCTGGAAGCCGTGATCCTGGGAATGTATCCTTCCTCTGAGAGGCCTGGGTGGGGGTAGGCACGTGCTCAGCACCTCTGGGCCAGCTTCGTCCTCTGGAAGAGGAGGGCTGAGTGAGCTCCAGGGCCCTCCCAGCTCCCTCTCCCAGCAGTCATGAACTTGGCCCAATGTGAACGAGCTTGACGGGGACTCAGTCCCTTGCATCTGTTGCTAACTTCCGAGGCTTACTGGGCAGCTTTTTTTGAGTCGTGGACGCGGTGACCCTGTTCTCAGAACCACAGATCAGGGCACATTGTTTCATAAGGCTGTTGTGCTATTTCCCAGAACCAGAGTCTGGAAGAAGCAGGTTGGATGCCCAGATGTTGGCATTTCCAGGACATGTTAATTTGTGGAGATAATGGATGGGATCTTTGATATAAAACTGCCTATTAAAAAAAAAGCAAACAGGGTTTCTCAGTCTCCCCCACCCAAAGGGTAGAACTGGGACCTATGGCTGGGTTACAAGAGTAGCTAAGTGGGACATATAAGCCCCCCAATATCCCCAGTTAGAGCAAAGTAAGGAGACAGGTGTTTATGGCCAGTCCTCTGTCATAAGTGGACCCTGCCTGAGCCCTACCCTGTTTTGTTTTTTTGCAGAAAATCTTAACCTTGTAGAAGCATAGATTAATATAATGGAACCCATGTGCCCATCACTCAGTTGTACCAATTGAAGGCCAATCTCGATCCATCTCTGCCCACCACCCCTCACATCACCCTCTTTCCTGCACCTACCAAGGCTTTTAAATATTCTGTTTGCCACCCCTGGTGCAGGCACCTGGCTCTGTGCTGAGCAGGGCAAGGTGGCAGGTGCCTAATGGGACGGAGGAGTCCACTCGCTAGGGCAGGTCCCGGAGGAGAAGACAACGGTCAAAGGCCAGGAGCACAGCTTCTTTGAGGAGGACTGTGATCTGAGGGGGACACTCCCCACCCCCGTAGGCATACCTGCCTTAAACTATGTGAAGACACTGAAGGGGTGCCCCCCGGTCCCCCTCCCTGAGGGGTCCTCAGAGCTAAGCCTACTGTGGCAGTCCTCTATGGACCAAAGAGCCCCACGAGCATGGCCCTGTCCAAAGGGTTCTTTGCTGGGACGAGTGTGAGGCCAGCCCAAGAACTCCAGGCTGCTGCCAGCAACCCCTTCAGAGCCACACACCAAAGTGGAGGTTCCCACCCCATCGTAAGAGGGAGACTCAGTTCCCCTTCCCCTGAGCACACAGAGAAGCTGGTCCAGACGGGATCACGTGGTCCTGCAGGCTTTTCAGGGGTTACCTGCTGGCTCGTATGTAGGCGGGAAGAAAACAGGAGCAGCCCTCATCTGGGGGGACCCCTCCCCACTGTCCCCACAGGACCACCACGGGTCCCTCCTACACACGTGGTGAGCACTGTATTGGGTTTGTCCCTGGGCCTCATCCTCGCTGCACACTGAGCCTGCGCCTTGCTCATCTGTGTCCCCAGTCACTCGCTTGCAAGGAGTCGGGCTCCGTAAGCATCGTGGTGACTGAGAGAACAGACTTCGGGGTCAGGCCAACCTGGACCTGAATCCTAGCTCTGCCGCGTCCTCACTGTGTGACGCCGAACAAGTTCCTTAACATCTCTGAGCCTCGGAGTCCTCCTCTGCAGAAGGGGACGATGGCAATCCCACCCTGCAAGTTTGTTAGGACAGTTGAATGAGCGGGTGCGTGTAGGACGCTGGATGCAGTGTCTCCGTGGTCTCTCCTCCAAGCTTTTATCCTGTTTATCTCATTCTACCCGTTTGTTCAAGAAGAGTTTTGAGTGACCATTATGTGCCCACCTCTGTGCTGGGCCCCAGAGATACAGCAAAGAACGTGACAGACAAGGTCCCCATTCTCAGAAGATTACATTCTAGTCGGGGAGACAAAAAATAAGCAAGTAAACCAAGAAGTAAGAAAAATAATTACAGATTGTGGTGATGTGCTGTGGGGAAAATACGTAGCGCAGACTTGCTTTAGAAAGGGAGGTCAGCGGTGCTGGCCAAGCCTGAGGCCTGAGGACGAGCTGGCAGCTGCAGCGGGGGGTGGAGGGGCAGCTAGAGGAAACAGCTGGCACAGAAGGTCCCCCGTGGAGGTTGCAGTGGGCCACTGGACCAGGCTCTCGGCCTCCCAGGCCACAGGGGCAAGCTTGGTTTTATTTGAAGAGCAATAGGCAGTATGTCTGTGCGTAGGGGGTGGAGAGAGAGAGAGAGAACAGGATTGTCAGTGCATCTGTGAGGAAGTGTGTGTGAGAGAAAGACGGTGTGAGAGGCAAGGTAGAGGTGAGGAGGGCTGTGTGACTGACAGGAGGAGAGAGGGAGACGGGGTGGTGGGCAGAGGGCCCTCTTACCCTTCCTTCAGCCCAGGACTCTGGAGGGCCCTGTGGTTTGGAGTGCCGGCCTCACTCTTAAGGTGTTATTTGGTGAGCCCTGCTTGAGGTCATAGCAGCAGCTGGTAATCACTGAGTGCCCTGACCCATAGAGATTGAGTTTATTGAGCACCTACTTATGCCAGGCCCAACCCTGACGACAGGAAGTGGAGGTGAGCAAGACCTGCTGCCAGCACTCAGGAGCTGGGGTGCGGGGCCGCTCACTTAGCCTCTCCCAGGTTGGGGTGGAGGCCGTCCCCGTCCCGCCCCTGCGCGCTGGCCCTCGGGCCTCTCCCTGGCTGTTTCCTTAGCTGGGGCGGCGCGGCCAGTTACCTCACCAACAGCATGCCTACCCTGGAACGCTTCCCCATCAGCTTCAAGACCTACTTCTCAGGGAACTACTTCCGCCACATCGTGCTGGGGGTGAACTTCGGCGGCCGCTACGGGGCGCTGGGCATGAGCCGGCGCGAGGACCTGATGTACAAGCCGCCGGCCTTCCGCACCCTCAGCGAGCTCGTGCTGGACTACGAGGCCGCCTACAGCCGCTGCTGGCACGTGTTAAAGAAGGTGAAGCTGGGCCAGTGCGTGTCCCACGACCCGCACAGCGTGGAGCAGATCGAGTGGAAGCACTCGGTCCTGGACGTGGAGAGGCTGGGCCGCGAGGACTTCCGCAAGGAGCTGGAGCGGCACGCCCGCGACATGCGGCTCAAGGTCCGTGTGAGCGGCCGCCCTGCCCGCGAGCGTCCAGGGGTGTGAGCATCCAGGGGCCGACAGGGGTGGAGACGGAAGGGCTTCCGCTTCCTAGGGGGTCGCTCTTCCAGGGAAGCCCCCTCCCTCCTCCCCTGTCCCCCGCCCCCGCCCCAGCAGAGGTGGTGCCAGGATTAAGGGAGATGAGGGGGAGAAGTTTCCGGGCTTTGCTCAAAGGTCGTCATCCATGAGACAGTCCCCTCCGGTGAGCAGGCCAGGGGAGGCTCTGGAGGGGGCAGCAGACGAGCCGGGTCTGAGCACGTAGAGGAGGGCAGGGGTGCCACAGGCCAGGTGGAGGGGGCTGTGCGTAAGGACTGGAGGGAAATCATAGCCTGTCTGGAGGGAGTGGTCGTGTGGGGTGGGCAGCAGCAGCCATGACCCCCGTGTATCCTGACTCTTGACCCCTAGCCCCAGTGAAGGGCTAGGAGGAAGTCAGAAAAAAGAGGAGGTTCAGACTGTGGGGACACAAGGCGGGGTGGTCCCTTCTCCCGCTTTCCCACACCCACTGAGCAGGGGTCTTGGAGGAGGGGGAGGGGCTGCTGGACCCAGAAGTAGTCGGGCTGAGCTGCTGAGGAGTTGGTCCCCAGAGCCTTACAGGTGAGCAAAATCTTGGCCTCTCCCTGGTTTCCCGTGGATGGGGGTGCCTCCTCTGGGGCCTGCCAGCCCCTCCCCATTGCCCAGTCATGCAGCCCTGTGCGCTGCCCCTCCGGGTAGCCTGGGGCCGCAGCCATGACTGTGGCACTTTTGCATCCACTGCTGCTCCCCAAAACGCCGGGAGGGCAGCGGGCAGCGGTGGGTGCTCCCTTTTCAGGGTAAGGAAGTGAGGTGCGGGCAGCCCAGAGACTTGCTCGCGGGCTGTGGGAGGCAGATGGGACTGGGGCTCAGTGTCCGGATGGCGAACCCAGGCACATCACAGGTGCTTTCAGGTGTCCCAGCGGGGATGCGACAGAGCTAAGGCAGCCCTGCCCCGCCAGCCAGCCCCTAGGCCAAGACTGTGGGGCAACAGTGCCTTCCCCAGGGCAGAAGCGGGCTGTAGTTGACCCTGCCGCTTTCAGGGGCTGCCCTCTTCCCCTGCAGAGCTCTGGGTGCCCAGCTG
The DNA here is from genome assembly GCF_011762595.2 of Tursiops truncatus. Lineage (NCBI taxonomy): Eukaryota > Metazoa > Chordata > Mammalia > Artiodactyla > Delphinidae > Tursiops > Tursiops truncatus. The sequence continues at coordinate 26,157,923 of NC_047035.1, read as the reverse complement.
CTGGAGTGTTACTGCGTCTTCAGGGGAGCAGGTTGGATCTAGAGTTGGAGGCACTATTACCTAGTTTTTCGTGCTGTGTTTCCCAATCTGTTTGGTGCTGTGCATTTCCCATGTTATTTGCCCCCTTCCAGTACCACTCCCGTATACCCCAAGTTTTGAAGATTCAGGTCAAACGGACAGTGCTGCATAAATTCACTTGCTTTTCTCATTTTTTTCCTTAATCAGAGATATAGCTGCTAGTCTGAACTTCTGATTGACTCGAGATAACCAGTGTCACCCTTGGGTCTGGTAGGATCCCAGCCCATAGCTCAGACATGGGCTGTTTCCCCAGCTGGCCCATCTACCTGGCATGGGTAAATGGCCCTTTTCTCAAGGGCCACCATGAACCCTCAGTAACTTCCACCCACATCCTTGCTATTTCAGGGGCCAACAGAGATTAGGCAGCCCTGCTGTGGAACCACTGCCCTGGCAGTTGTAGTGCCTGGGAAACAGGTTTGGGAAGACCCTGGGACGGCAGAGCATGGCTCGAGGCTTCCTGGGCCCTGCCCAGGGCAGCTTTGGGGCTTGTGGCTCCTGCCGGGCAGGACGGGCTCTGGGGCAGTCCTGGAATGAGTGTTTGTTTCTTCCTCCCCACCAAGATTGGCAAAGGGACCGGCCCTCCCTCCCCCACCAAGGACCGCAAGAAGGATGTGTCCTCCCCACAGCGGGGCCAGTCTAGCCCCCACCGCAGGAACAGCCGCAGTGAAAGGCGGTGAGAAAAGGGTTTCGCCTTGGGTGGGGGGCTGGGGAGACAGCAAAAGGCGTTTTCCTTCCCTCTCATCTTCCAGATCCCTCTGTTCTTCCCCCCACCTCTTCTCTTTCTCACCTTTCTCTTTTTTGCCTCTGCTGGAGGGAACTTAGGATGGTGTGTTTGTTTGTGTGTTGATATGGAGGCAATGCGATCCCATTTCTCGAGAGAAGACATTGCTGGCCCACTGGTCATCCTATGCGGGGCCCAGATGCCAAGCCGGAGACCCACAGGGAAGGCTGGAGGCCAGCTGCAGAATGGGCTCTGTGGGAGGGAGGGTAGAAGGGGCGGGGCCCTGCCTACAGTGAATCCTTCCAGGAATATCACTGGAGAAGGTTTGACGTCAGATGGCAGCTGGTGGCTGGCTTTGAAGGAAACTTTTGCCCCTGTGAGTCTGTGGTTTCTGCAGAAACATCCCGTTAAGACACCAGGCTTCCTCATCAGATTTGTCTCCTACACGTCGGCCTGGCTCTTGCTTTAAATGTCGTTGTCATTCTGGAAGCACCTCTCTGGTGTAAGGGCCGCCAAGCTGGCCTCCAATATCCAGCATCCTTCACTTTGACCTAGGAGGGTTTCAGAGAGAACAGATCCCCCTCACAGAGACGGACGCATTACACTATTACTTTCTTACTTAACTGCAGCCGGAATTGCTGACCTCCGTGAAAAGCAGTACCCTGCAAGGGAGTGCAGGGACCACACTCAGGACAGCAAGGCGTGTGGGCGCTCCAGGAGCACACTTCCACAGGGGCTCTACAGATTCCTTTGGGACACCTTGGAGACTGGGGAGGTGGGGAGCCAGCAGGGGCAGCCACCCCTTGCTCCCTGCTCCCGCACCTCCCTGACGGGCCACTCACCCCTTCCCCCTCCTCTGCTCTCTCCTCCCTGCAGGCCTTCTGGTGAGAAGAAGCCTTCGGAGCCCAAAGCCATGCCAGACCTCAATGGGTACCAGATCCGGGTGTGAGGCAGGCGGCAGTGCCCCAGCCGCACCCACTTCTGGGGGCCGGCATCTACCTGCCAGAACCGGCCTCGCTCCTGGGGAAGTTGGGGCTGATGGTGGGGCAGGGTGAGGGGCAGCGGGAAGAGCGTGTCCCAGCTCAGCCACCCAAGATGCTGCCCCTCCCGCTGGGCCAAGCCCCCTCACTTTGGACCACGAGGCAGTGAAGAGTTTAATTTTGAGTTTTTAACTCAACAACTGAAATTTAAGGTATTTGGGAAAAAACTTAAAACTAATGGATCTGCCAGTGGCTGGAAGGCCAGTGCTTAGAGGATCTAAGCGCCACAGGGCTGGGTGAGGAGGGGTTGCTGTCTCTGCTGGTACCCCTGCCCCAAGGTCTCTCTGGGATTTGGGTCCATTCCATCTATGGGAAACCTCCCAGCTCTGCTAGGCCTGTGGCAGGATGGAGGGAGGGGTGTTTCTCCGGTCCTGTCTGCCCTGGCAGATCTTCACCCAGGGAAAGGAACGCAGGGTAGGAACCACCCTGAGAAAGAGCTGTATGGCCCGTATCAGGAGCTCAGCACAGGCCACATCTGCCCCGAGAGCCAGAGCCTGTGGCTCAGAGGGTCCTCGGGCCCTTGCAGCCCCATGGACAGTGTTTTGTGGGCTGACATTGCCTCGTGGCAGGGCCCGTGCTGGGATGGGCAGGACGAGAGCCCAGGAGAGAACCACTGGGGGAAGGGTTCCCGGACCCCTACCTGGCCTCCTTGCTCAGCCCAGCTCTGCCTGTTGCTGAAGCCGGGGCCTCCCTGCAGAGGGGCTGGGCTGTGCCAAGGGCCCAGATATGCACTGGGCTCAGCATGACTGTGGGGACTGAATAGACCTGGTGGGTCCAGGAACCGTGGCTGGGGATGGGGTGGGCCACTCAGGCCTAGGTCTGTCCCCCTGGTAGGTAGTCCCCAGGGACTGCTCCCCCTTCCTGTTACCTTAGCCCTTGCTGGGGAAATGAAGACCAGATCAGGCTGCCTGTGTCCCAGCCCTACCTCCCCTCATTCAGCAGCCTGGGTAGGTGTGGAGGGCCCAGTGATGATCAGGCCTGTTGTGTGAGGCAGCTCATCAGGGAAGAAGCTGAGCTGCTGGCGTCTGCACAGCCTGCCTGGCAGGTGTGAGATACCTGGCGGGCAGGTGAGAGGTTGTGGAGAGAGGTTGGAGGGCCTGCGGGAAGGTTCTGGAGGCCCAAGTAACAAAGAGGTGTAGGTCAAGGGGGCAGTGCGGCCACTGAGGAGAGGCAGGGCCCGAGAACTGGGGAATGTAAGTGAGAAAAGAATGTGGGGGAGAGTTTAGAATCAGGCGGCTTTGGGGAGTAGTGAGTTCCCTATTGCTGGAGGTATTCAAGCAAAGACTAGATGGCTGCTTGTCATCTTGAAAGCTATAGAAAGGATTTAGGTTACGGAAGGATAACTGGATGAGATGACCATTAAGGTTTCTTAATACTGAGAGGCTAGGATTCAGCCAGGGGCAGCTGGCAGTAAGGCTGCAGCGGGGCTGGGGGCCTGGAAGAGGGAGGACCAGAGCCAGAGTTGTAAACTCAAATGCCTGCGGGGCCAGGCAGATGACTAAAAGGAGGGCTGCAGGGCTGGGTGGGGATTGTGGCCAATTAATGAAGACATACCCCATTAAAGCAGCCGCTGTTGCTCAGCCATTCTGAGCGCAGGCCCTGCAGTATCAGATTGCCTGATTTTTTTTGTTGTTGAGAGGCCAGAACTCTGAATTTTTATGTGAAATATGCTGATTTTTAAATGTTGGCAGTCAGTTCAGAAAATTGTAAAGCCCAACGTGAAAAAGAATGCTGGTTTGTGATCTCTGAAGTAGAGAGGGCTTGGGCTGGGGAGAGGTCCACCAAGGTACTTTGAGGTGGAAAGCGTGAAAAGTTGTAGGCCTCTCAGAGCAGGCCGGGCCAGGGCAGCGTCCTCGCTGCTGACGCTGCTCAGAGTGGGCAGCTACCCCACGTTCATGTTCGCTCTCCCTGCAGACCAGAGACATACCAGGAACTCCCTGTGGTTGCTGAGACACCAGAGGGGGTGGAGTGGAATTGAAATAGTGCAATTCTCAGCCTGCCAGGGAGATGGATTGTGCCTGAGAAGCAAAGAAAGGGAGAGGGGGAGACAGGATGTGTTTGCTGACGCAAGTGCCCGCCAGGGAAGGCACCAGGCTGGCAGCTCTTAACACCAGCAGCTCTTGGCCCAGAGCCAGGCCCAACAGGGAAGCCGGCTGCTCAGTCCCCTGGGTTTCTCATGGGTCACTGGGCCCTGGGGAGGTGCCTAACCTGTCCCCCGGACTACACCCCAGCCAGACCAATCCGAGGGCCACTGTGAGCTCTAACTCACCATCCCATCCCATCCCAGTTTTCAGGGAGAGGGGTGGTGGGTCCCCACGTTCACACATTCGCCTGAGGCAGAGATGGATCCGTTTGGGAGGCGTGAGGCTGAAAGTGAGGACTTTTGTGGGTCTGGATGTGGGTGCCTCGTGCAGGCTGCTCGTCGGCAGACACCCCAGATGCCCCTGTGGACCACAGGGCTTGAGGGTGAGATGTGAGGGAGCCGCTCCTGGTAAGGGAGCCCAGCAGGGTGCTCTGACCCTCTGGCTCCTTCCTGAGCCCTTTGGGGAGAAGGAAGCAGGACGAAGCCCCAACCCCTACTGCTGTCTTCCAGGGAGGGAGCCGACCACCCACAGCTGATAACCCCCTAGCACTCCCCCTTCCTCGCTCAGACCTCGGGCCTGTGGACACCCACAGGATACAGCGGTGCTTTTTAATTTAACTGTTTCACAGATGTAGCAACCCCTCCTCCCCTCCTGGGCGTGTTTACACAGGCTCTGCTCCCCAGGGCTGGCCTGGCTGCAGAGTTTCTGGGGAGGCAGAGGCAGGGACTTCAGGGCCTTAGTCACCATCCTCAGTATCACCTCATCTCAATTCCTGTGAGGGACCAGGCCTCGCTCCTCCCGACTCAGGACTGCCTTCCAGCTCTCAGCGTGGGTTCCTCAGGGGTAGGGGCTGCTGGCTGGGGAGGGGTCAAGGGAAGGGCAGAGAAAGCTGCTTGATGAAGGGGGCTCGGCAAGGGCGGGCAGTGATTGCTCCCCAAGGCCTGGCTGCTCGTGCTCTGTGCTGGGTGCCGGGTCAGAACACTGGGACACTGGGTTTCAAGCCTTCCCACCCACCTACCTGCCAGTCCTCTCCCTCCCGTGGCCTCAGTACGGTCATGGTCCCCTCGCCCATCTCGCCAGCCAACCCATCCTTCCTGGGCGTGGCCAAGTGGGGAGAGCAGCGCCCCCGGCCCCCAGGTGCCATGATGAAGCCTAGGGCCAAGGTTCTGAGCAGCAGAAAGAGCCTGGAGGTTGGCCGTATCTGGTTTCTGGCCCACTCTGTCATCTTATGCCCCCCGCTTACGCCCCCATCTTATGCCAACGCTTCCAGCTCGGACTGGACTTCCCGGCCCAGGGACGGGGTCTAATTCTGGCTGGTGGCACCCAGAGGCCTGTGTGCCTGTGCGTGCCTCGGTCTCCTGCCTGGGTGGTTTCCAGCTTAGCTACAGTGGCTTCCCCAGGCACCGCCCCCCGGCCTCTGAGTATAGGGAGGTGTGAGCTGGGCCCAGCATATCGACCACGTTCTGTGTGCCAGAAGTGGGCTGTGTTGAAATCCCCACTTCCCTTGCTCCACTGAGAAACCAGTGGGAAGGGCAGGGAGATCCTCTGGGGGAGCGTGGGGTGGGAGGTGAGGTCTGCCCCCGGCCAGGCAGGGCTGCTGCGGTGCTAGCTCCAAGTCCATCAGTATTGACCCGCTCGCCCCATCTTGGTGCTCCAGAGTCCCAAGTTCCCCTTTTTCTTCAAGTCTGATGAGAGAAGAAATCGGGTGCGCTTGGCCTGGGGCCTAGTGATGGTGCACGGCCCCTCCCTCGAGCTCTGTGTTGGCTGCCATGTTGTACTGGACTTTGTTCCCCCTCTTCTCGTATCAGTGTTGGCCGTCCCCCTTTGACTTTTACACTTCGTCTCATTCCTGTTCTCACTTTTTCCTTGAAATGAATAAAGTCTCCCCAGCTCAGCTCTGTGGGCTGGGAGGAAGCCCCAGTTTGTAAACCTTGTCTTCTTCTCTCTGGGAGCTGAGGCTGGAGCTGCCCCACCCACCAGTGTCAGCCTCGGCAGCTCCGGAGAGAACCTTCCCCAGAGGTGAGGAGAGCCCCAAACAAGCCAACAGGACACCTCACAGCCCCTGCAGTCATGATAAAGCTTCTGGGGTCCCAGGCTGTCACCCTCCGCCTGCTGAAGCCGCTCAGCTCTTGCTAATCCTAATCTGGGAGATCTTTCCTGCTGGCTGTAAATGAATGCATTCTCCCTCACACAGCCAGTTCAGCCCCCAGAGGCGCAGGATGCATTCCAGAGCCCTGCTCTTCCTGTCCTAGTCCCCAGCAGTCCATCAGGAACAGGAGAGGAAGGCTGTCCATCAGGAACAGCAGTCCATCAGGAACAGCAGTCCATCAGGAACAGGAGAGGAAGCCTCATCTCCTGGGACATGAGGCTATTTCAGGAAACCATAGCAACAGGGATCTGCAGTCCCTTCTCATCACAGTTGCCAGTGCAGAATCTATGGTGGTTAAAGCCACAGCTTTGGAAAACACCGCTGGTTCCACCCTTCTTCCTCTACACTGTCCCTCCAGCTCTGGACCTCTTCCCAATGCTTTAAGGCAAGTCCAAACAATTACAACCAGACCTGCACAGAAATATCTTTGAGACCCCACAGCATTTTTCACCTTTAACCCTTCCTCCCTGTTTCTCTGGTCTCCTTTCATTCAGCTTGGGAGTAAAACCTAGACTTATAAGAGGAGGGAGTATATTTCCTACTTCTTATCGCAGCCAATCCCCATGAGGTCCTAACTAGAAGTGTTGTTTAGCACAGCAAGAGTCCCTCACTTTCAGTAGCGTGGTGGTGAGGCATGGCCACTGGGAAGAGGAGGGGTGGGCCGGTGGAATCCATGAACATCTTAGACTGTACGCCATTAAAAAGAGGCAGTTATGTTAATTACAGGTTCATTTAAATCCAGCTTAAACGATAACGAAAAAGAGCCTTTCAATAAACCAGAGTTTGTGAATAACTCGGATTATACACCTTTACACAAAGGCAGTCTTGAAATTTACACATTCAAGTCCAGCTAAAGTACCAAGTAAAGGGCCTTGTGGGTGGACTGCAATGAGATGGGCTCATACACAGTAGGCCCCTGGAGTGCTCTCGTGAAAGGAGGGCTGGGTTAAGTGCGGTGAGTCTGTATGAGTCAACCAGGCTCACCGTGGACACTGCCTGGCCACTTTCTTAGAATTGACGCAGAGGTAAGTGCCAATTGTGGACTCCCAAGAGGACCAGAACGCAGCTTGCTGGGGGCATTACCGCACTTCCTTCTGCTCCCTTTCTTTCAAGCTCACGGCATGTGCCTGCCTAGTTTAGGCACATGACTAGAGTGGGTCGGGCCTTTAAACGCAGGTGGCACTTCTCAGAGCCCTGGACGCGAAGAGATTGAAGCTCTGCACCCACATCTGCCAGGATCTGACATCTTGACCACGACTGTGGAGGGCAGTGGTGACAGGAAGTGCTGGTCATACGAAAGACCAAGCCGACTGGGCCACGTGCAGGCTGCCTGGTAACCCTTACAGTGTTTGCCAAGGGGGTGAGGGGCCCGCTGAGGCCTGGCAGGTGGTTGGAGATGGGCCACCTCAGGTGGGCTGAGGGACAGCGCTCTGAGCAGCCCACGTGGGAATGTGCACTCCCTCCAACCCCCAGCCAGAAAGGACCTGGTCACGGGAAAGACAGAACCTCCAAGAATGTTAAATGTGGAGACTCCACTCTTCTTTCCGCAGCTGTGTGAGGCCTCTGGCCTTATGGGCACAGGAACTGACTAGGGATGGGGCAGAAGGCAGAGTTCCCAATTAAGGTCACGTTCTCCTAACCTGGGAGAGATCACCCTACCAGGTTCTCATCTGGCTGGCTGGCCCTTGCCTGGGATAGTTCTGTTTTGCTCTCTCTCCCCGGGGGGAAACTAGAGGAGGTGGGCCCCTGCTGCTCCCAGAAGACGGGAAGCCATGCTGTGCCTTATGTAACCAATCAGAAAACAATCCTCTAGTCCAGCAGCTACACCAGGGCAAGAACTGGGGAGAAAAACCAGGGTTTAAAAACAAGCCAGCAGAGGACTGGTTGGTCATTTCCCTTCTCCCAGCCCCAGCCCCACGTATCTGCCTTAGAAGACAACCTGTCTCCTCTACTCCCAAGAAAGGCTGTGTTCTGAGGAGTTGGGTGGCAAGAAATAAAGGAGGTTCTCAGTTTACCTCTTTGGGATCTCTGTTTCCTTGGATATAAAGGTAAGATATGCACACCTGAACTGCCACCTTGTAGTGCAACTGTCTACTGATCATGGAAGTGGAAGCACTCGAAACTGAATCAAAGTGCCGTGCAGATGCTACATGACTCACCTCAACCAGGGGGAAGCCCTCCAGGCCAGGAAAGGGGTCTCTGGGAACATACCTCAAAGCTTAGGAGCTATAAAATAATTCCAAGCCCCCAGGGCCAACTGTCCAGGCTGACTAGGGAGAACTACCCACCCTCAATTCCTATTGTAACCAGTAATTACCAATTATTGTAATTACCAATAATACTCTGGGATTTTTAGCATCCCTTCAAATAACGTAATTTCAGATCTGAAAATTCCTCACACGTGGAAAAGAATATTACTTTTAATTTCTCTTTCACCAAGATATGTGCAACATAGGGAGGGGTTAACTTACCCACAATCACCAAGTGACCAGGCCAAGATGACAAGTGGTGTTCCTAATCCCTGGCTAAATCCCAGCCCAGGCGGTTCAACTGGTACCCAGGTAGCTTTAAATAACCCAGCTTCTCAGGTACTGATTCAGAGGTGTGGGGTCTGGGATTCTGTTCAGGTAAGGCAGAAAACCACACCTGTCTCAGGGCTTCTTCCCACGGGCACAGGGGCTGGTGGACCTGCTGCACAGGAAGGCCGGAGGAAGAAGTCCCAGCACAGTGAGGCCCAGGAAAGATGAGAAACCTTGCCAGCAACAGGTGGCTCACAGCTCAGCCCTGGCTCCTGAACACAGAAGAGATGATCAAAAATAGAAGCGCGGCAAGAGGCATCTGCCACGTGCATCGTGCCTCACGCAGCTGCCATAGCTTTGACCAGGAAAACACTTCTCATCCTGCTTTCGCCACAGATCCTCCTCTGCTTGGACTAGGCGGAGGTATGGCAGGTACAGGGGCAGCAGATGGAATAAGAATGAGAGCAGCTGAAAGCAGTATTCTCCTCTAGCTTGGCGAGGATGGAGAAGAGAGCTGCACCCCACGAAAGTCCGGGCAGGAGGCTGCGCTCAAGCCGTTCCTCCCAGGCCTCAGAGTAGTGGGCATCTGCTCAGTTACCAGAGGGAGATGATAACCCTTTTCTCTGGTCTAGATCTCAGGTTTGAGGCCCCACCCCAGGATCAGTCTCTTCTTCTCTGCCCACCTCATTCCCCAGGCCTTCCCTCCCCCATGCCTTTCAGGATCCTAATAAAATAACCAACAGTAGGGGGGAAAGGTAAACCTTTATTTGGAAAAGAGAGTTCAAATGACCATTTAAAACCCCCTTTCATTTCCAAAACAGAAAATAAGAAAACAAGGAAAAGATCATCTATCAAGCTCCTGCCCTCTGCCATCTTTAGCCATTTTTAAACTACGTTTCCTGGCAGAAAAAAACAGTGATGGGCCCTAGTCCTACAAACCAATAGGGCACTGTCTTGAGACCATCTCAGGAGATGCCCAGGGAGAGACAAACAGAGTGGATGGTGGAGTGTGGACAGATAGGCCTGGGGCTCAGACAGGCACATGCCCAGTACCCAGGAAACAATGTTTAAAAATATACATGAATAGATAAATTCCCCAGAACCCAGGCATGGAAAGCTTATAACCATGAACGCAGCAGCAGAATTATTCAAGCTGGGTCTTCGGCTCTCAAAAAAAAGAAAGGAGAAAACATTAACCTCTAGCTAACTGTCCCGAACTCCAGCCTCTCAGCTATATCCTCCAGTCCCATTCTGGAGGCCAAGTGGGCCAACAGCAAGTCAAGTCTGCAGGGCCAGCAGCTACACCCAGCGATGCAGGATTCAGGCATGCAGGTGACTCATGTGGGCAAGGGAGCACCCCCTGGAGGCCCCAGGGTGCTCCTGCACCAGGAGAGGGAAAGCAGAGGCCATGAGCCGCCTTGCCGGAGGTGGGGCACCGCCACCTCCAGTTTGCCCAGGGCCACCTTTCTGCTGAGAAGGTCTGGCCTGAGCTAAATACCAGGCTTTTCTAGTGGAAAAAAGGAAGGGGATGGGGGAGGCAGCAAAGAGTAAAAAGCAGTGGGAGGAGAGGACCAGAGAGCTGCAGCTTAGCTGTGCAGAGGGAAGGGAACAAGTCCCTGAGGTCTTGCGTCCCAGCTGAGGCAGCTGCAGAACCTGCCGGCTCTCTCCCCGCTGGGACTCCCGCCCTCGCTGCAGTCCTCCAGTGAGATAGGAGCTCCCTGACAGTTCTTCCTCCTCATGCTTAAAGAGTTTGGCACCTCAGTCCACTACCCCTGCCCACCGACCCCACACAAGGGTTCAAACTTTGGCCTCCCACAGGGCAGCCTGGGGAAAGGGATGAGCCCTGGAGGAAGCATGCCAGGCCTGTGGGGAGCTCTGGGTCAAGGGCATCCCTGAATCCACTGCTCCAGCTCGTGGGGCCCACTTGTTACCAGAGCCCGGACGATGAGGATGCTCTGGTTGGCAGGATGGACACCTAACGAAACACAGATGATAAAAGGAGAGACAGGCCCACGCTCCTGCCGCTGGCAGCCAGGTGCCCATGTGCCTGGCAGCACACAGCTACCCGGTCACGCCCTCCACCTGCCCCTAGGCTGACAGCCCCAGTGTGGAAAGTGGGCTAGTCAGAGACAGGCATGACTACGCAGAGCAGTCCCACCCCGAGAGGATGCACACACAACACACATCTCACGCGTGTGTGTCTGGCAAGAGGGCTGGGCCCAGGGGTCTCAGGCAGGGAGAAGGTCAGGTCAGAAGGCACCCCACCAAGAAACGGCCTGAATACAAATAACCAATGAGATCAATAGCTCCCGCAACCCTGGTAATTAAAAATCAAGGGGGAGCGCTGGATACATGGAAGGAAGGGGAACCCCCCCTTCTGCCTCTCCCAGGGCCACCCAGTATGTGGCACAGGTTTAGGAAGAGGCTGGGGCGGGGCAGGGACCACAGGCAGAGAATGTGGACAGGCCTGGAGGAAATCTAGCCATGGGAGAAAGGGAACGAGGAGGGGAGGGGAGGGGAGGGGACGTAAGTTTCTTGGAGCTAAGTTTCCAGAAGCATGGGATATTTCCACAGTCTCTGATCCAGGTGGCTCTTCTGGAAGAGAAGCTCTCTTCCCCTGGGAGACCGTCATAGGGCGGTGACTTCCATCTCGAAGCTGGCCAGTAGGCAGAGGTGGTCTGAAGAGCAGAAGGGGTTGGGTAAGCCATTGGCAGCCCAGAGGATCTCTTCAGAGAGGAGCGAGAGCCGGCCCAGGAGCTTGAGAGTTCCATCGTGACAAAGCCTGCGATCTGGAGCACAAAGCGGAGGCCGGTGGGTAAGGCAGCCGCAGCCAAGCTGCATGGGGTGGGGGGCCCCGTGGGAGCCACACCTCAGGAGGCTGCGTCTCCTAGGCGGCCCTATCCTCCCTCACCTCCTGCCGCCTCTGGCAGAGGGCTCATTTTCTCAGATATGCCATGATATGTCAATGAAAGAAGCCAGGTGGCTTCGGTGGGACTGCAGCAAACTAGAGTGCACGTCCAAGCCCAGCATTACAAGATCTTCTGATTTTCCAAGAGAAGCCGAAGTCCAGATTTGCTATGTAAAATTTGATTTCTCAACAGAAAATCCAAACATTTTAAAAGACATGCTTTAAACAAAACAGGCATGGGGCTGATAGACTGCTATACTGTGACTATTGTGAGAGGTGAGAAGACAGGAAATAGGGTTTCTAACCTAACCAAGTCCCTTACTAACCAGCTGCCACTGAACAAATCCAATAGAGCACTTCCTGGTGCTCTATTTTCATCTTTAAAACGGAGGGACGGGGCTTCCCTGGTGGCGCAGTGGTTGAGAGTCCGCCTGCCGATGCAGGGGACATGGGTTCGTGCCCCGGTCCGGGAAGATCCCACATGCCGCGGAGCGGCTAGGCCCATGAGCCATGGCCGCTGAGCCTGCGCTCCGCAACGGGAGAGGCCACAACAGTGAGAGGCCCGCGTACCGCAAAAAACAAAAAACAAAAAACAAAAAACGGAGGGATGGCTTGTTCTGCCCACATCTCTCTAATGCTACAAGGATAAAAGAGAAGGCGGGCAAATGGCCTAAGGGAAGTATGATGAGGATGACCAGTGTCAGGTAGGTATGAGATCTGCTCCTTTGCTGGTCAGGTCCCAGCAGCCCAAGCCATGTGATCAAATGCCTGACCTACCATCAGTTCCCAGGGACTCTTGGGGGTGGCTTCTAGGAATCCAGGATCCACCAAGCTTACCAGTTCTGTTCCCATTCTTGCAGGACTCAGCTGAGAAGAAGATGTAATCTACTGTCATTCCAAGACCCAAGGGCATTGTGGTGACCTCTGGGCGGCCATGCTGGGGCAGGAAATGAGTATATACCGAGGTCAGGTGGAGGCAGTGCTGGATGGTGCCTACAGTCCTTCAGGGATGGAGGGGAAGATGTCAGTCAACAAACATTACTGAACTTTTCCCAAGGTCACTTCTCTGTGGGTTTTATCAAGTTTTTTAAGGGATGATCCCAAATAACTCAACCTCAGCAAATGCCTTCCCATGCTAATTAAGAGGCTGAGAGTCTTAGCTAAAATTAGCCTAGAAACAGACACATTTATATACAGTCCTGCTGACATTTCTCACCCCCCACTCTCCTCTTGCTACCTGGTGAAGTATACCTAATGTACCCTTGTCCATGGGTCAGCAAGCTCTTCTGTGAGGCCTTACTCCCAAAGGAAAAGGGCAGGGGCTTTGCATCTGCAAGAACCTAGGTGGGTCACCTCTGGCCTCTGCACGCCAGTATGTTCCTCCATAAACTTAGCACACACAAGGGGAAGAGAGAGCTCAGCAAATGTGTTCGCCCAAATCAGCCCCAGGAAAGCCAACAGGGGGCTAATACACCTCGATGGGGCTGGAATGCAAGCAGAAGGGAACTGGAAGAAGATTACCTGGGGAAGTCAGGCTCAGGCTCAGATATGTCTTCCTCAATGACAGGCTCGGCCCAGCCAGCAGGTCGCTCTGTAGAAGACCGGAGACAAAGGGTTTTATCAATCACAGACAGTGAAGCAGGGTTAGAACCTTGCACCCTGAAATCCCACTCAGATCCTTGACTGGATTGTTCCAGAAGGGAAAAGGGAAAGAGAAAAGGTGAGGAGAGGAAGAAAACAATGGACCAAAGTCAAGAACCTCAGGAAGCAGACAGACAGAGGTCTCTAACACAGACATCTCTTCCCTGGCTCAGCAACTTCTTAAAAAATTTAAATTCATTCTTTAGGTAACACAGTCACATGGTACAAAAATCAAAATGTAGAGAAAAATATCAGTGAAAAGGCTCCCTCCCACTCTGGGACCTTGCCACTCAATTCCTCTCTCCGGAGGCAACCAATGTTAACAAATTCCTGGTGTATTCCTCCAGAGGTTTTCTATCACCCACCATCCATTGTGTGCATATATGTATCTGTGTATGTATGCGTATACATATGTAAGCACACACATGTATCCATACTTATACACACCTATACATGTACACACACATACACAAAGAAAAAAGACACACATTACCAATATCAGGAGAGAAAGAGGGAATATTATTACAGATCTTACTGACATTAATAGGTATTATGAACTGAATGTTTGTCTCTCCCCAAAATATGTTGAAATCTTAACCCCCAGTGTGATGGCATTAGGAGGTGGGGCCTTTAGGAGGTAATTTGGCCTTGAGGGTGAAGCCCTCATGAACAGGATTAATGCCCTTATAAAAGGGATCCCAGAGAGCTGTCCTTTCTGCCATGTATGGATGCAACAGTAAGTTGGCAATCAGCAACCCAGAGGAGGGTCCTCACTGAAAATGCACCATGCTGGCACCCTGACCTTGAACTTCCAGCCTCCAGAACTGTAAGAAATAAATTTCTGTTGTTTATAAACTACTCAGGCTGTAGTGTTTTGGTATAACAACCCAAACTAAGAAAAGGATAACAAGGATCAACAAAATTGACAAACCCTTAGCTAGACTGACCAAGAAAAAAAGAGAAAACTCAAATTACTAAAACCAGGAGTGAAAGAGGGGGCCATCACAACCAACCTTAAGAAATAAAAAAATTATAGGGATACAATAAACAATTGTATACCAACAAATTAGATGACTTAGGTAAAATGGACAAATTCCTAAAAAGACAAAAACTACACAAACTGACTCAAGAAAAAGAAGAAAATCTGAATAGTTCTATAACAATTAAAGAGACTGAATTAGCAATTTAAAAATTCTCACAAAAAGCCCAGGCTCAGATAGCTTTACTAGTGAATTCTGCTAAGCATTAAAAAAGTAATATGAATCCTTCACAAATACTTCCAAAATATAAAAGAGGGAACACTTCCCACCTCATGCTATGAGGTATTATTCTGGTATCAAAACTAGACAAAAAAATCACAAAGAATGAAAACTATAGACTAATATCGCCTATGAATGTAGATGCAAAATGCCTCAACAATTACAGTTCTGTGATTTATAAGAAATGTATATTTGGTCATTCAGATGACCAAATATATATTTCTCATATATAGTCAGTCTTCATATACAGTCTTAGTCCACAGTTGCTGGATCAAAGCTCCCCAAACCCTTAGAATTTCCTGAGTGTTGAGAGTGAGCAAGGTGCCTTTTGTTATGTTCATGAGGCAATTTTGGAAAATACCTAAGGTTGGGGGCTGGTTGTCAATGGAACCAACCATGTGATTAGAGGAACTTTCAGTCCCACCCTATGACCTCTAGGGAGCGGAGAGAGGTTGGAGGTGGAATCAATCACCAATGACTAAGGATTTAATAAATCATGCCCATGTAATGAAGCCTTCATAAAACCCAGAAAGGACAGGGTTTGGAAAGCTTCCAGGTTGGTGAACTTATGGAGATTCGAGGGAGAATGGTGCACCCAGAGAGGGCGTGGAAGCTCCACATCCCTTCCTACATACCTTGCCCTATGCATCTCTTCTGTACAGCTGTTCCTGAGTTATATCCTTTTATAATAAACCGATGATCTAGCAAGTGAAATGTTTCTCTAAGTTCTGTGAACCACTCTAGCAAATTAATCTAACCCAAGGAAGGAGGGGATAGTGGGAACCTCTGATTTATAGCCAGTCGGTCAGAAGAAGCACAGGGAACAACCTGGTCTTTTGACAGGCACCTGAAGTGTTGGAGGGGTGGGTCTTGTAGAACTGAGCCCTTAAGCTGTGGAATCGGATGCTATCGCTGGGGAGATAGTGTCAGAATTGAGTTGAATTATTTGTTGGCGTTGGGGGAAACTCCTCCTCTCCCATGTTGGAAAACGAGTCTCAGAACAATATACTGGCAAACTAAATCCAGCAAAATAGAAAAATGACTATATACTATGACCAAATACGAGTTATCCTAAAAATGTAAGGTTGGTTTAACATCCGAAAATCAATTAATATAATACATCATATTAACAGAATACTGAAGAACAAAAACCACGTGATTATCTGAATAGTCACAGAAAAAATATCTGACAAAATCCACTCCTTTATGACCAAAAAACAAACCCACAACACTTAAAAAACTAGGAATAAAAGAGAACTTCCTCAATCTGGTGAAGGGAATCCACAAAACACAAATAAATAAAAAGCAAACAAAAAAAACCTCATGGCTAACATCATACTCAATGCTGAAAGACTGAAAACTTTACCCCTAAGATCAGGAATAAGACAAGAATATTCGCTGTCACCACTCAACACTGTAATGAGAGTTCTAACCAGGACAATTATGGAAGAAATAAAATGCATCCAAATTGGAATGGAAAAAAGTAATACTATTTCTATTTGCAAGGTGACATGATCTTATATATAGAAAATCCTAAGAAATGCACTAAAAAACTATTAGAACTAATAAATGAGTTTGAGGGACTTCCCTGGTGGTGCAGTGGTTAAGAATCTGCCTGCCAATGCAGGGGACACGGGTTCGAGCCCTGGTCGGGGAAGATCCCACATGCTGCGAAGCAACTAAGCCCATGTGCCACAACTACTGAGCCTGCGCTCTACAGCCCGAGAGCTGCAACTACGGAGCCCACGTGCCACAACTACTGAGCCCACGTGCCACAGGTACTGAGCCCACGAGCCACAACTACTAAAGCCCGTGCGCCTAGAGCCCCTGCTCCACACAAGAGAAGCCACCGCAATGAGAAGCCTGTGCACCACAAAGAAGAGTAATCCCTGCTCATCGCAACTAGAGAAAGCCCACGTGCAGCAATGGAGACCCAACGCAGCCAAAAATAAATAAATTTATTCATTTAAAAAAAATTGAGTTTGAAAGATTGCAAGATACAAGACTGATATACAAAAATTGCATCTCTATACACTAGCAATGAACAATCCAAAAATGAAATTCAGAAAATATTTCCATTTATAAAAGTAACAAAAGGAATTTTAAGTAGTTACAAATAAATTTTACAAAAGAAGTATAAGACACACTGAAAGCTATAAAACATGGAAAGAAATTAAAGATCTAAATAAATGGGAAAACTTCCATGTTCACTGATCGTAAGATAATACTGTTAAAATGGCAACACTTCCCAAACTGATCTACAGATCTGTAAATCCCTACCAAAATCCCAACTAACTTTTTTGCACAAATTGACGTGGTGATCCTAAAATCCACATAGAAATGTATAAGAGACCCAGAATAGCCAAAATAATCTTGAAAAACAACAATGAAGTTACAAGATTTACACTTCTCTATTTCAAACGTATACAAAGCTAAAATAATCAAGGCAGAGTGGTACCGGCATAAGGCTAGGCATATAGATGAATGGAGTAGAACTGAGAGTCCAGAAACCCATAGGTCCACTGTTGATTTTTTACAAGGGGAAGGGTAAAGGGAAAATAACTGCTAATGAATATGGGATTCCTTTTGGGGGTGATGAAAATGTTGTAAAATTATATTGTGATGATGGTTCCACAACTCTGAATATACTAAAAGCCACTGATTTGTACACTTTAAATGGGTGAATGGTATGTGAATTCCACCTCAATAAAGTTATTTTTAAAAAAAGGTAAGAGAATGTTATGGACAACTTCATGCCAATAAATTTGTTAATTTATATGAAATGAAATATTCCTACATTTTCCCTGTTAAATTGTTTTCTTTTTGTTGCTATTATAAATAGGGTCTTCTTAAAATTACATCTTATAACAAATATATCATTATTTTATTATATGAATACTATTGATTTCTGTATATTAATATTCTGCCCAGACACTTTCCAGAATTAATGCTAATAATAGTTGTTAGGTGATTCTCTTGGATAACCAGTTATATAACCATATTAACAGCAAGTAATAGTTTACCCTCTCCTTTCCATTGTTTACTTCTATTTTCTTGTCTATATTTCTATGTTCTATTTCTAATTCTGTGGCTGGTGTCTCTCACAGTTGAATGACAGTAGTCATCCCTATCTTGTTCCCCACTTTGACAGGAATGCTACTAGACTGTCTTCTTTAAGCAAGATGCTCATTTTTGGATTGAGATGAATGCTTTTGTTTTTTTTTCTTTTTCAGGCATCTGGCGGCTCCACGCCCCTTCCTCCATGGTGCACCAAAGCGCTGACTGACCAAGATAAATGTATTTTAAGGGTATAAGGAATTATCTATTTTTTCCTTAAGAAGGTTCTTTTTAAAAGAATCCGGAATAGATGTTGAATTTTAACAAATGTCTCTGACATCTACAGGATGACATGCATTTCTATTTTTTAATAGATTTCATATATTTATTAGCATGATAAATACATTAATAGATTTCCCAATACTGAACTACCTTCATATTTCTGATAAACTCTATTTGGGCATAGTATATTGCTCTTGAAATGTGATGTTAGATTCTGTTTCCTGATCTTCTATGTACATTTTTTGCATCAATATTCGTAAGTGGAGAATATTAAGGTCTGTAGTTTTCTTTTCCTGTGTAACTGTTGTCAGGTGTTGGTGTCAAATACTTCTTTTGTAAAAATAACTTGGCCCCCTTCTGCTGTGCTCTTTAACAATTTAAACAGTAATGGAATTACAAGTTCTTTAAAGGTTTGATGATGTTCTCCTATCAACATGAACATGGTGTTTTTGTGGGACTGTATCTCTGAGAACTTTCACTATTTTTTCACCCTGTGGTAATCTATTTATGTTATGTCTCTCTTTCACAATCAGTTTTAGTAAATTACATTTTCTAAAATTAACATAGGCCATCTAAGTTTCCAATTTCTTTTGCACTCAGTTGAGAAAAGAACCCCCTTATAATCCTCTAAATTCTTCTGCATCTGAATACTTTTACTTGCTCCTCCCCTGCCCCCTTAAATAGGTTAGCTAATCTGACAGCTGTTTTTCACCCAAAAAACCGATTTTTAGAGCTTATTAGTCCTACTGTTTTTCTGTTCTCTAAATTATTTTCATTTTCATCTTCTGCTTTCTTTCAGCTTGTTCTCTTTTCTAACTTGGGGGATACTTAATTTACTTACTTTAATTTTTTCTTACCAATATAATTCTCTGATTCAAGATATTCTATATAATTCTATGAATTTTTCACTGAACGCTATTTTAGCTATATACCACAAATATATGGTATTTTCATTATTGTTATTTTCTACACACTCTGCAGTTTGTTTAAATTTCATCTTTGACCCAAAAGTTGTTTGAAATTTTTTAAATGTCCAGATGATAGCATCCTTTTAACTTCTATTTTTAATGCATGTGTGATCACGGAAAGTTGGCTATACTATTTCTACTGTTTGAAATTTACTGATTTTTTTTGTGGTAGTCTAATATATGGCCAATTCTCAGGAATTTCCTGTGGATATTTTAAAAGATGTCTTTGCTCTGCTTTCAGTGCTCAGAGTTTGATATGTATCCATCAGATTTACCATACAACATGTTATTTAAGTCTTCTATATTCTCAGTTATTTTTTATCTACTTTAACTATTGTGAACTGAGAAAGATGAATTAAAATCTTCAACCATTAGTTATTTTCTGACTATTATTCCTGTTAAATACTGCAGTTTCACTTTGTGATGACTGATGTGATGTTATTTGGAACATAAATGTTCCTAACACTAATATCTTCATTTTGAATCAGAAAAATCACAGTGACCAGCAGGATATTGAAAATGGTTTTCTCTTCAGCAAGAGGCAAGCTAATTTAGGCTTCTGAATCATGTAAGAGGTCAGGAATCAGAGGTACCATTACTCCAGAAAAGAGGTGGGAGGTGAAAATCAAAACTGGCACAATGAACTCACCAGTCAATTAGAACCATCCCTTACACAGAGCCATTACGTTTTCATGTCTCATTCCTAAATGTGAATGGACACCTGATGGAATCTTTGGGAACAAACAGTGGGGTAGGAAGAAACTAACTCTTAATTAAAAGAACCTTGGGGAAAAAAAAAAAAAAAAGAACCTTGGAAGGAACAGATGGAATATTAAAAATTATCATCCTCAGTAGTAGAAAGGCAATATTGCATTCATTAAAAAAAAAAACAAAAAACAATGGTATAAAAAAAGAAGGAACTTTTAAAAGGAGATTTGGAAATTAAAAATATAATGGCAGGGCTTCCCTGGTGGCACAGTGGTTGAGAATCTGCCTGCCAATGCAGGGGACACGGGTTCGAGCCCTGGTCTGGGAAGGTCCCACATGCCACGGAGCAACTAGGCCCCTGAGCCACACTACTGAGCCTGCACGTCTGGAGCTTGTGCTCTGCAACGAGAGGCCGCAACAGTGAGAGGCCCGCGCACCGCGATGAAGAGTGGCCCCCGCTCGCCGCAACTAGAGAAAGCCCTCGCACAGAAATGAAGACCCAACACAGCCAAAAATAAATATATATATATATAAAATGGCAGAAATTTAAAATCACTAGAAGGAATGAACAAGCTGAGAGCATCTCACAGATGGTAGATTCTAATATCCAATTAACAGTAATTCCAAAAAGAGAAAGCAGAAGATAGGAAATTATTGAAGAAATATTACCAGCAAAATTATGTGATTCGAAATAAATTAGTTTCCATTTGAAAGGGCCGTGGAGTATACAAAATAATGAATGAAACCAACACCCTGAGTAGGGTAAACCATCATGAGATTTCAGAAATCAAGGGATTAGAGATAAGAACCAGAAAGTCTCAGAGAGGCAACATACGTGATATACAAAGAAAGGATCAAGAATCAAAATGGCAGCAGACTTCTCATTAGCAATGCTGGAACCTGCAAGACAATGGACTGATTTCCAAACTAGACATTTACACTTGGCAAATTTTCATATTAGTGTGAGGATAAAAAAAATCAAGTCTTTTTTTAGTACATGAAAAGAAAAACAAAAAAGAAAGAAAGAAAACTGCTTCTCTCAACACCAGGTTCTACCCATGCAGCACTATGTACAAACGGCACTGCTCCAGCAGTTCCATGGGACTCAAGGCCTCTGCCTGTCCCACCAGGCCACATGAGCACATGGGCCACAACTGCCTCTACCTGAGCTGCAACATCTTCCTGGACCATTCAGCACTGGCAGCAGCCAAGCAAGTAAGTTCTTCTGCAAGTGTACTTGGGAAGAGGATAATAAGTTGTGCAGGGATGGGCCAGTGGAGGAGCTGGATTCAGAACTTTCCTGGTTCAAAAACTGATCAGACAGCCTTTCCTCTGTGGCCATCTGGTCAGTTTGTTAATAATAGTTTATGGAAGTCATTTATTAGCAACTGTTTTTTCCTAGAATGCACTTAATTGGGCACATGGTTTATTTTTACATGTTAAAAGACCTGAAGCTCTGGAGATAAATGGAAATGTGCAAGTGCTCATGAAAAAGAAAACAGAGTAACCCCTTTCAGTGTCTTTAAGAACCATACTGGAAAGAATAAACCACTAATAATTAAAAATATTTACAAGAGGGGGACTTAAAATTTAGATTCCCATCTTATGAATTATTCCTTCACAAAGGGAGTTGGGGAGAGTGAGAATCACAATTTTTTTTTTTATTATACAACTTGTGTGATGTAGAACACTCCAGCACAATGCAACGTCAACTTGTTGGAAAGTTAGACCATCACTCCCCAGCACTGTAGCTACTTTGGCAATTCAGATGCTTCCCATTAAAGTCAGTGTCACAGTCAACTTGGCAAGTTTGAATGTCTACAGTTGAGTTGGATGACTCTGGTATTGGACTGGAAATATTATTTGTTAGCACATCTAAACAAATCCTCTAGAAAAAAAGATCACACACTATGATCTCCTTGTACTGCACCTGAAGTCTTTCTACTCATGGTCTAAAACTGGTGGTAGGTTTTTAGATTTGGAGTCCTTAAAAGAGATTCATCAGGACCCTATTCGGCCCTGGGTGGGGATACTAAACAAACGGAAGGGTACGTTCACAGTATGTGGAGGATGGGTGTGTTTACCCAAATTTAATCTCAATTTTGAAAATACTGCTATTATTGGGTACTGTTAGTGAACTGGATATTTTCCCCCATATAATGATTCTACTTACAAAGTGATTGTCAGTGTATTTTAAGGTTCTTATTTTGTTATTAAATTGAAATGCTTATTTTATGTTTCAAGTACAGTACTGATTTTTTTTAAATAACCTATTCTTAACATGGAATTACCTATGTGGGATCCTACTACTGTTTAACTTTAGGATTTTGTATTCTTTTTTTTTTTTTGGCGGTACGTGGGCCTGTCACTGTTGTGGCCTCTCCTGTTGCGGGACGCGCAGGCTCAGCGGCCATGGCTCACGGGCCCAGCCGCTCCACAGCATGTGAGATCTTCCCAGACCAGGGCACGAACCCCTGTCCCCTGCATCAGCAGGCGGACTCTCAACCACTGTGCCACCAGGGAAGCCCAGGATTTTGTATTCTTAAAACATTGAGCTACTGCTTCCCTGCCTGAGCCCAAGTGATCCAAGCACTTATCCCAGTTCCTAGCACACGCCAGTCGCTCTATGCATGGTGGCTACCACTATTATTATTGCTATCACCACAGTTGTAATAATACACTAGCTTTGCAATTAAAAAAAAACAACAAAAAAAAACCAAGCCATTGAAATGTTCACTGCTCTTTGCAAAATGCCAATTCAAGTTAAATTCCTTCAAGAAAAAAATGAATTCATTGCTTACCACCAGTCCTTTTACTATAGTTTTTTCAGTCATTGCTTGGTTGTCTTAAGTTTCTTGGTTGTCTAGCAGTTTCTTCATGAAAGGCTTTGGGTTGAGTATAAAATTTTTGACCATACCGTCTTTCTTTGAAACCTTGCTCTCCTGTGTTCCAGAGTCGAATGTTAATGTTAAGAAATCTGAAGCCTACCTGATTATTTTTACCTTTAAAAATAGCCCAATTTTTTTGGTTCTGCCCAAACGATTCTTTTATCTTTGACTTCTGTTAACTTCACTAAGATGTCTTACTGTTGACTCTCCTATGTCATTTTTTACTGAGACATGGTATATCCTTCTCAATGTGGAGTCAGATCTCTTGATTTTGGGAAAATCTTCCCTGAACCATACCTTTAAATATTCCCTTTGTGCTATTATACTGGATTTCTTCTTTGTGAACTCGAACTATGTGTATGTTGAATCTCTTTAACTTCCACTACTGTTATTTTCTTTCTAGTGCTTTTTATCCTTCCTGGCCTCTGCCTCTTGCCTTGTTTTCAGCAGTGCCTATTCTCTCTTGGACTGCTTCTAATTTTGTATTCATTATGTGATTCTTAAATTTTTTATTCCACTTTTTTCCTGAGCTCTGCAGTTTACATTTCATCTACTGATGTCTTGCCATGTGCTTGAACTTATTTTATAAAAGCAATTATTTTATTTTTGCACTCTTATGTTATAAAGACAATTGCTTAATTTTTTTTATTCATGGGAAAATAATCATAATGTTTATATGCTCCATGGCAACAATTTTTATCTTCGAAGTATTCTTTATCTGCCTTTTACTTTTCCTGCTCTTCCACCTCTTTTTCTTATAGTATTTTAGTACAGATCTCACGCTGGCTCCTTTTGGGCAGCCCAGCTTGGAATTAGTTGAGGTTTTTATGTACAAGCTATTGGTACAAAGCTTATACAAGCGAAGACCTGGGTACGCATTCCAAGTAACAGGCATCTTTCCTTATGACGCAGGGTTGTGTGTGAGTCCTGTTCATCTTTACTTCCCCCTAGCCAAAAGAAATATGCAGTTTAAGTGTTACACCTCCCCCCACCACTTAAACAGACTGCTTCGTGCAAATTTGGCTTGATTCCTTGATCTGTCTTTCCTCTACTGCCTCTTTGGACCAAAAGAGGTTCAGACAATATCCTTTCACAACCTGTGCATCTTATTCTTGTTGATGAAACAAGGGATTTTGACTTCGTGCCTCGGGGTACGCTCCTCACCTTGGAGAAAGGCACACTGCTGGTTCTTTTGGAGATCCATATGGCCCCACAGACCAGTCTCTCCATACCTGCTCCAGCACCCCTGCATGACCTCCAGTGCTTCTTGCAACCATTCCACCTGTGCTGTGGTTCATGATTTCAAATATCTTCAGGTCTCCTAGCTTTCTCAAAGATGGAGTTTGCATTTCTCCTTTTCATTCTCCTTGTTGCTTTGGAGTGTTTTCAGAGACAAGAAGGGGAGAACATCAAGCATACTCTGCTACTTACAATCTGGAAGTTCTCAGTAGGAGTAACTTGTTATCACACCCAGGAGTACTGTCACCTTATGATTTTCAAAGCCATCAAGTGTATTTTCTCTCTTAAACATGCTGTATACATGCTAGTTATTAGAAACTTAATACTAAAAAGCTTGTGGCTTACTCAAGGTCTCAGAGCTAGTTAGAACCCAGGTCTCTTGATTCCTGGTCCATGTTCTGAACACATTGCACATGGCCGGTGAACTCCACTGACCTTCCTCCTAAGCATACTTATTACCAGAAGCTGATCTCTAAGAATGATACCTAGAAAAGACTAAGAAACCACATAACTGACAAATATCAGAGGTGCAGAGGAAAGAGGACCAAGCTTAGTTGGAACAAGTTAGGGAACAAGCTTAGTTCCCATTACCTGGCTTAGTATCTGTCACTCCTTCCATAAGAACCAGTCCTACAGGTCGCTGACAGGCGATGCTGCAGAAGCGGAAACGTAGCAGGAAGTCTCGGCTATACTTACGTTTCTCTGTAAACCAGGAAAAGCCATACAGTGAAAGACAGGAAGAGGAGCCACATGCTGAGACTTCCTTAATACCAAGAAGTTTACAAGTAGGGACACAGAGGAAGTCTGGCTCTGAAGACAAGGAGATTTTCCAATGGCTATGATTTAAAGTTGTCCATTTCACTGGGTGACCATGAGGAGGACAATGAAAACAACAAAGGAACGTGCTAAGAGAATTGAGGGAATTACACTTTCTCTTGTCACTGAGGTGCCAGCTTTCTCCCAAAATGGGCATGGAGGGACAACCAACCAAGAATGTGGCATGTGCTCACCTGATCTCTTGGGGTGACAGGAGGTGACATACTGACAGCAATCAGTGATGCCCAGGGAGCTGGGCCATAGTGGGGCCTGCAGCTTCCTCTGATAAAGCTGATGGGAGAAGTCTTCCTGTCCAGATACCTACAAGGAAAGAGCAGATGGGAATAAGGAATCTGAGATGGAAAAAGGAAATAGCCCATGTTTTGGGACATGCAGACAAACATACACACACACACACACACACACACACACACACACAGTCACATACTAGGTACGTAACACAAGCAAAACACATAAGTCTCAGGGGAAAGTTAAAAATAAGGAGCTATTTAAAACCATTGTTTTATTTTTTTTACTAGAAACACTGAAATATCTATGAGACAGGAATAAGGGGTTAAGAGAGTGAGGTATGTGAGTCAAAGAGAACAGAACTATATGAACATATGGTCCCCTAAATTTCAGCTCAGAAAAATCTACACTACTCTGCCCAGGGAATGTCAACTTTCAGGGGCTTTAATTTGCAGTGGGAAAAGGTTTATCCTGATCTTTGGATCTTCTGGATCAAAGTCTAGCATCTTAAGCCTATTAGTGGGAAACCACGGGGTCAAACCAAATGGGAAATTCACCAAAGCACTTTACCGTATCTACGTCACCATCCTCGGTCAAAGCCAATGAGCAGCCTGGGAACGGACAGAACGTAGTAGGGGAAACATTCGGCAACATCAGTCATCTGCGTATCTCCAACGTGTGTAGCAAAACCCCCTTTATTTCATTTAACAACAACAAATATTTGAATGCCAACTATGTGCAAAACACTAGCTAAGTGCTGGGGAGAGAGCAGTGACAGACACAATCTCTCTGCCCCTCGAGGACACACATTTTCAGAATGCCATCAGAAGTAAAACACACCTTCAATTTAATGGCCATTTACTAACTGTGTGACTTTGGGCAAGTTAGTTAACTCTCTTGGGTTCAACATGCCCTACTATTGAATGGGATAATAATACCACATACAATTAAGAATCCTGGTAACCATAACTACTACCAGTTACTGACTGCTTCCTTTGAAGCAGAAACTGGAAAACACTGTGTGCATTATTTTATGTAATCCACCAAAGAAAACCCTCTGAAGTAGGTCCCATTATATCCCCAGTGTATGACGAGGCAAATGGGGCTTACGGAAGTGAAGTAACTTGCCCAAGGTGGCAGAGCAGGCATCTGAACGCAGGACTATCTGGCTTCAAGATGGTGCTCTTAATCACTATGCTTAACGGCAGCTGTCACGTGGTAGGCACTTAGTAAATTCTTCTTCCCATGCCCTGAGCCCCTTGATAACAGCAGCTTCCTGGCAGGATAATGCCTTTCTCTGCGCATGTAGCAACCAGGACATCGCTGGCACTTGAGTAACCTCATTAAAATAAAAGCCCAAAGTGCTCAACAATAATTCAGTCATTTTATGTCTTTTCTCTCCTGTGCCTTGCCAAAAGTTAAGCAACAAATTGGATCAGCAGGGGCAAAAGAGAGGAACAAGGAGATTAAGTGACATGTAAAGAAATCAGCACAAGCTGAGTGCTCCTCAGTAGGGCTAAATAAACTACAATAAAACTATAAGATACCTAGGTTATAAACATTCAGCAGTTAAAAGGAATGAGACAGACACATATGTACATTGTTGAGTGAAAAAAAACAAGCTACAAAATGAAATATACATAATATAGCCCATTTATAAACACACACAGTACATTATATACCAGCTGTTAGAAGCAATCACAGCATAGTATCGGAGGGCAAGAGCTCTGGGGCCAGACTACCTGGTTACAAATCCTGGCTCCACCACTCACTACCTGCAAAAACTAGAGTAAGCAAATTGCCTAACTTCTCTACACCTTAGCTTTTTCATTTATAAAATGGAAGGAATGACAGAAATTGTGAAAATTAATGAGTTAACACATGTAAAGTGCTTAAAATAGCACCTGGCACACAGTAAGTGCTTAATAAATGTAGATTATAATTACATCATCACAACAGCTTAGATACTACTGCAAATGCATAGAAAATGACCTGGAGGAACACCACCAAACATTGAACAGTTATTACTTGACTCTAAGTGGAGACGTGGAAAATGTAGGTAATAAAAGGGGCTTTGGTCTTATTTTAAAATGTCTGAATCCTTAAAGGGATGCACTTGTGTACTTACATGCACTTACATATATACTTATGTACTTGTAAATTAAACATAATGATAAAAACTGAAAGGATTCCAATATACCAAAGGCACTCACGAGCTCCTAACTTCCAGGCTTGGGTACCAGATATCAATAGAACAAGAAAAAGCCAGAGGAAGCCAGAACAGGTGTAACTGAGGTCCCTGCCACAGAAGCAACACCAGATGCCAACACCAAAATCTCTCCCTAAGCCAACCCCACAGCGGCCTCTCCCATTTCACCTTCCAGGCCGGCATCCCATGGTACTGGAGTTCTCCATCCCTGATGAAGTTGTAAAGAGGTGAATCAGGGACAGAATTCAGGTCCCCACACAAGATGATGGGGCAGTGGCTGCCATCTGACAACCTGGCCACCTTGTCCACTTCAGCCAAGAAAATGGCCATCTGGGCTAGCTTGACATCGCCCCGACGTGGGTTGTACAGGACGTGAGTATTTGCCACACATAAGGGGGCCACTGAGACTTGCCCCAGGCCTTCTGGGACTAGTGGCTGCAGCAGCAACACTAAGCCCACATTGTCCCGATTGAGGAGCTCCAAGCCAGGCCGAAAGTACTCCACAGGGCTGGCGCAGAGCAGACGGAATCGCGTGGGCTTGTAGCAGACAGCACAGCCATCTGTCTTACACCCGGTCCTCCTCTTGTAGAAACAGGTAAAGCCTGCAAGGAACACCCCACCAAGGAGATGGGTCAGAG
The DNA here is from genome assembly GCF_011762595.2 of Tursiops truncatus. Classification (NCBI taxonomy): domain Eukaryota; kingdom Metazoa; phylum Chordata; class Mammalia; order Artiodactyla; family Delphinidae; genus Tursiops; species Tursiops truncatus. Next base: position 26,130,470 of record NC_047035.1, on the reverse strand, counting down.
TCCTTGAAGATGGGTTAGGGTCCCTCTACCCAGTGGCAGTAGCCCAGGCATGGGTGCCTAATGCACTGCTCCTGCAGTTCAATAAGGGGAGTCCTTGCCCTTGCCAATTCCTTGGTTCTGCAGAGGCTCCCTTACAGTTGTAACCACATGACTGAGTGGCTAGAAGGGGAAGAAGGGACAGAAGGGTATGAAGCAATAACCTGACAGGAAAAGCATGGACTCTAGGGTCAGACAAGCTGGAGTCCAGGCTCCACAACCTATGAGCTTCATATTTATAGCTTTGTGACCTTGAGCTAGTCACACAAATTTTCTGAACCTCAGTTTCCGCACTGTAAAATGGGGATAATGATATTCAGCCTCTCAGGGTTGGTTACTTCAAGGATTAAATGGAAATATATGTCAGAATTGCTTTAAAACTTCAGGACTCTCCTCACCCACACAAAGAAGCTAGCTCACAGATGAGACTGAGGGTTTACTGAGATGAAAGAAAGATACAGTGCATTCAGGAGAGAGCAGACAGGGCTGCAGGAAGAAAGACTGGCAAACGTGCCAGGGAGCGGCATTACCCATCATTCTCAGAGAGGGCTCCAGCTGCTGCCAGTAATGGTCTTCCTGGACTTCCTGGAGACACAAGATCTGGGAAATGACAAGGAATCCAATCACTCCAGAGTAATGGAGGGCCCTGGAGTACGACTCCCACCCCAGGAGCAGGCACTGAAGCCACATGGGAAGCTGCTGTGGGTCTCAGGCTGGGTCACACTGAAACTTCCCCTGGTGCTGACTCTTCCCTGATAGCCACTACCAGCAACAACAGGCCCAGAGTTAAGCTGAGATCAGATACATGCGCTGGATCTTCCTGCTCCTTGAATCCCTCACGTCTCCCTGCCTGCACAAAGGTGCTAGAAAGTGTGCACCCACGGACAGTCTTCTTAGCATCTGCCCCAAACTCATTACACCAGGCAGGCAAGCGCCAGTCCTAGGCAGGAGGCCAATCATATGAACAGCTGTGGGGTTCAATTCATTTTCTAAGAGCATTGGGACAGCCAGGGTCCAGGGCAAATGCAGGATGGCACATCTCCCCATCTTCACTCACATCGGGGTCCCAGTGCTGGAATTCCTGCATGAGGTTCGCAAAGCGGTAGTTCCAGCTGAGGATGTCTGGATGGCAATGCAGATAGAGCTCTGAGCTCTGCTGCATCAGGTCCTGAGCCAGGATGTTATAGGACATCAGAGTGAACTGGAACTGAGGGCCATCCCCCGCCTCCAGGCCCTGAGCATCTGGCTGAGTGGAGAAATCCTCCCATTCTCGCCACAAGATTTCTGCAAAGGTGTCGGGAAGAAGAGGTCCATGGTAAGTCCATGTTATTCACAGGGCCCACCATCTCCACTCCTGACTCCATGATACTGCGACGAGTTCCTTTTTTCATTTTCCCTGTCATTCATCCCTTTCTGTGGTGATTTGAACAACACTCTAAGGACATTCTCAGACGAGACAATAAACTCCACAAAGCCTAAGATAATCTTGGCCTGTTCATCACTGTATCCCTAGTACCTAGCATAGTACCTGGCACCTAGTACAAGTTCACTAAATATGGCCAACAATTTCTCACTTCTGATAAATCCATGGGTCTCTGGGGAATCACTCAGATGAATGTGCTTAACAGTCATCTGAGATTAAAGACATTTCTAGAGTAATCTCAGCCTTGGGTGTTTTCTGACCTCTAAACCTGAAAATGCCTACAGAGCCAGAAACCATAATGTGTCTCCCATGTGCCCTCGAGCAGGGAGCTGCAGAGTGGAGTTCAAACCTATGTGAGCCACAGCACTCGCTCTCCAAAGTCTAATGGAAGCCTGACATATAACACAGATAAAAATGGAGTCATCCTGGTCGAGGCAGAGAGTGGAGCCCTGAGCGCTCTCCACCGCAACCCAGGTCACCTCCAGAGAACCAATAATGTAGAGAATCAGAGCTATGGTCTGCTTTCAGTTCTGCCACTACCTAGCTATGTGACTTTAGGCATGTCCTGCTACCTCTCTGTGCCGTGATCACTTCATCTGAAAGGCCACGGGGCTGGATGAAATGCTCTCTAAGGCCCCTCTGGATCTGCCACTGCAGGAGTCTCAGAAAAACACAATGCAGCAGCAGAGCTCCACACAAGAGAACTTTAGCAGTGACTGTGTGCACATCCGAGACAACCTGCTGCCCCGGCTCACCCAGCCGGTTGTCAGACTCACCATGATATGGGATTTCCACTGGGGGAGGCTGCAACTGCCCCAGGCCCTCAAAGGACCAGATGGGAGCCTCTTCCTGGGGCACAGGCTCCGGTGCTATGCTCCAGGCCACAACTGCGGGGTCCTCCTCCCACTGCTCTGCAGCCAGGGCACCCACTGGGAGGACAGCACAGTCTGCATACTGGGGGCCAGTCTGCACCGGGACTTCTGCCCACATTGGGCCCTCGACCTCTGGCAGTGGCTCCTCTCCTAGCACCTCAGGGAAAGACTCCTCCAGGTTCTCTGCTGCCCACAGGTCACTCAGCTGCCTGCTGGACCACTTGTCTTCTGAAGCAGCATCCTGTTCTCCAGGATTATCCATCAGGTGCGCCAGGCTGCTCTCGGCTACTCCCTTATCTACAAGCAGACCCTCGCTCACAGTTGAGAGTGCCTGGCTTGACCCTTCTTCTTGCCACTGCTGCAGCAGGCCCTCACACTCCTCCTGGTCGGGGCCCCGAGGGGCCATGGCAAAGTCGCCGTCTACCTGGGGGGACGAGCTCTTCGCCAGGAAGGCATTTTTTCGACATGTGAAGAAAGCATCTAAGAAGAAAGCCAAGATACCATGTTATAAGATGACAGCATCACCCAACCCATGCTCTTCTCCCAACTTCTAGTAAGTCTCATACAAGCAAGAATCATGTCCACCTTGCTCATCACTGTACCATCACTGAGCCTGCCCATTTTAGTGCCTGGAACATCCTCATCATCAGAGCAAAGTGCTTACTATGTGCCAGGCACTGTTCTAAATGCTCTACAAGTATCAACTAATTCATATAGTAGGGATCTGATAAATATTCATGTGTGAATGAAAGAATGGCTATCCCGCATAATCTAGGACAGAGATGGTCACATACAACCACACTCCTTTTATCTGGAGGTTAAGATTCCTATTAACGTCAACTCTCTGGTTCTAAGAGCCGCATTACACTGGAACCAGCACTTGACCATGAGTCAGAACTGTGGGTTATGGCCTAGCACTGAAATTAACAAAGCTATGTGACCTTGGACAATGGCCCTAGTGAGATGGACTCACTCTTGACTGTAAAATGAGGACAAGGGAAGTTTGAACTAGATAATCCCCAAGAGCTTTTCTAGTTCTATAAGTCCACTAATCTATGAATGCATTCTAAAAGAAAAAGGCCTAAAGTAGACAAAAAGGGTGTCTCAAAATCTGTACAATCTCTCTCTTAGCAAAGGCCCTGGGTCCTCTTCTCAAATCTATTTATTCTACTCATAAATCTTCACAGACTTCATTATCATCTTTCCCATTCCATAGTACTCTAGCGGCTGTAAATCGGAAGGTGCCAACAACTGACAGCAAGAGACAGCTGCCACCTCTCTGCTACGGCAGCCACCGTGACAGCCAACAGGCAAAAAGCAGGTGGGAAAAACTATAAAACTGGAGCCCCCAAAATCCAAGCACAGTATTTTGGTGCAAACAAAACCTCCGCCCACCAACACACACTAAGTCACTTATTTTTAGCATAGGACAAGTGACATGTATGATGATGACCCTCAATCACCAGAGATTTATTTTATCAGCTCTTTTTTTTAAAAGGCAAGAAAAACTTCAAAATGGTTCAAACGTTGAAAGACACTATCTTATTTAGGGTCTATGTGGATTTACGTCCCTCAAACTCGTGGTTTTTCAACCAGGGGTGATTTTGCCCTCAGGGAACATTTCTGCATTGTCTGGAGACAGTGGTCGTCACAACTGTGGGGATGCTACACTGGCATCTAGTGGTTATAGGATGAAGATACTGCTGAATATCCTAACAGTGCAAGAGACACCTCCACAACGAACTACCCAGGCCCAGACGTCAACAGTACTGAGATTGGGAAACCCTGCTCTAAACCCATGGGCTGGGTTGCTGGCCTTAGTCTCAGGAACTTATTAATTCCCTGCCCTTTGAAACATCCTCTATGTGTATCGCATGGCAGAAGTTCTTTGATTTATATGTGTGAGGTTATTAGTTTTCAAACTCAGCAGGTTTTGGTTGGTGGTGGTGGTTTGTTTTTCAGCAGCAGAATTCTTTTATTAAAAGAAAATCTGTAGAAACCAAATGTACAAATACAAATGGGACTACTTTAATAGCTGTGTGCAAGTGGGTGGGGGGAGGCGGCCCTTCCTCTGACATACCTAAAACTCTGACTACTGGTCTAGAAACCTCTGGACTAGTATATGTCACTATGGCTGCCATTATGGACACTGGCAGAGCTCCAGAAATGACAGCAACATGGTTAGAAGAATATGCCTTAGTTCTCTGAAAACAATGACTTCTGTGGAGTTCCTCATTTCTGAGAAGTATGTACACACAAGACATTCCCGAACTGAGTGCCTACTGCATTCTGGGCAGTATGCTAGCACTAGATACAGTGAGCAAAACAGACATGGCCCTGCCCTCCTGGAGCCCGCATTCTAGTGGCAGATACAAACATACACATACATACATTAAATGTTTTATATGAAATATATAGGAACAGAAATTACAAACACACACACACATATTGTGTAAAGTTCCAGAAAGGAAAAGCACAGAATGCACACAGTTGGACATCTTATTTCTAAAAGTCCTTCTTGGTCTGTCCTGCCCCCTAAAATGCCAGAGAAAAGTCTGGGGGTTCTGTGGGATCTCCCAGAGTAACTGATGGTCTCATAAGAGCCCAGGAGTGGGGAGTGCAGGCAGATCATGGCAAAGTTAAACAATAACTCTTCTCTAAGTACCCGCTGGGCACTGCCTCCACCCCACCACATCTCTAAACGCACGGGACATTGCTTCAAAGCCGAAGTTTCAATGTGCCTCTGGATTCTGAGCATCCGTTTTTTCAACCAGACTCCGCTGAGAGGCGGCTGGGAAACGTGAGTGTGGAGTTGACCCAGGGGAAAAACAGGTACGTCTAGGTCTTCAGTCCACAGATCCGCCCCCAGGGCCGACTGGCCCCTGTCCACAGAGAATTCGGACATTAGCCTAGGCCCCGAGCGGCCAACCCTCCCCGACCCCCAGGGCAGTGACTCAGCGGGACCGGAACCTCTCCGCAACCCCGGGGCCAGAGAAGGGCAGCTCTGGCCCCTCCCCAAGCCGCCTCACGTTAACTGTGGCCCGACACCTCCAGGTCACAGGGGTGAGGAGGGGCCCGCCCACGACGCTCGCCGGCCAGGCCCGGGCCTCGTTTAGTCCAGGACAGGCACGGCGGGGCCGAGGGCCGCCTCCCCACACCTTGGCACTGCCGGGGGAAAGTGGTCGTGAGGCCGCCCGCGACGCACGCCGCCCCAGGCCCCGCGGGGCCCCGCCGAGGCACGCCCGGGCCTGGCACCCGCCCGTCAGGACACAGGGCCGGTACCTGAGAGGGCGCGGAAAAGGCGCGCGGCCGGCAGCAGCAGGTAACACAGGCACGACGCTATCATGGCCGGCCGCCTGCGCCCGCTCCCGCGCCCGCTCCAGTGCCCGCCTCCCTTCCTCGCCGCCGCCCGCCAGGTCGCCCTCCGTTCGGCCCCGCCCCCGCCCCCGGCTCGCCCCACCCCCGGCTCCGCCCCCGGGACGGCTCACATGGTACCACTGAGCTTCAACAACAACTTTATTAGGAGCTCAGGGTCAAGCGGGCGCCCGCTGGGCGGGGAAGCCAGTTCCCAAGGCAACGGAGCATAGTGGGCCGGGCCTGGCTCTCAGCTGCGGCAGAAGCGCCGGGATTTGAAATTAAACCCCTCCTGGAGGCACCATAGTATTATTTAAAGTCCACAGTTTTATTCCCGCTTCTGCCGCCTCACTACGGCTCCACCTTGGGTCCACCACATAACGTCTCCGCCCCTCAGTTCCCTCATCTGTAAAATGAGGTGCTGGACCTTGTCTAAGGCCTCACCCAGCTCTGACTTCTATGATCTTGACCGGCTTAGCCCAGACTGGAGAGAGCCAGCTCTTTCCCATTTTTCTCCTTTTCCTAACTCTCTTCCCCAGCTCAGATTTAGGTCAAACATTGAGTCCACACCTTGCTTCAGCACATAAGATTTTATCTCCTCATCCTGTTCCAAATGGGCCCTTTTTCCCCTAATCTGGAAAAAAGGGGTGTCCCATTGATAAGGGGGCCAAGAAGGGGAGGGGGTGAACCCTCCACAAGGGCAACGGGACCAAGTCTGGTTGGTTGGTTGGCTTTCCTTGAGGTATCTCTTCTCTCCAGTGTCTATGACAGTGTCAGGCACATAGTAGGGACCAAATAAACCTTTGTTGACTGAACAAAATATATGTCACTAAAAGAAGGCCAGTTCTTCCATCAGCTCTGTGCTACCCAGACCTCTTTAATTCTCTCCTTCCCTTTCCCACTCTCAATCTTCTGCCGCTGTAAAGAAGGAGGGACCACTTAATACTCTCAGTTTCAGTACCCAGTGTATGAGCTGTGTGATTTCCAATTTGTGGCTGGAGCCTCGGTTGTTCGGGGAAGCCCTCTGCGGAGTCACCAGATCTGGGACCATCTGGATACATCATAACACTGAAAGGCGGAAAGGAGGAAGAAGGAGAGAGTCAGTATTGTGGCCTTCCCACTCTGTCCCCTTAGCTCTAGAGGCAGTGTATGCCTTCAGGCAACAGCGCTCTTGCCCTTGCCAGAGATGAGGCAGAGGCTCCAGGGGCAATCTGAAGGTTGGGAAGCCTCTTAGAAACTAGCACACAAATGTTAACTCTACCTAAGGAGGCTCCAAAGTCAGATCACTTCCTTGATATGGCTTAAATAAACCTTCCTTGTATGCCCTTCCATGTTGTCCCAATAAGTACCCAGAAGTCCAAGTTCCAAATCAGATCCTAAATCAAGGCACTTATCTAGAGACTAGGTTTTGTAAAATGATGGTTCCCTTAACACTTGCAAATGTTTTTACTTATTTTTTTAATTTATTTTTTTATACAGCAGGTTCTTATTAGTCATTCATTTTATACACATCAGTGTATACATGTCAATCCCAATTGCCCAATTCATCACACCACCACCACCACCCACCGCCGCTTTCCCCACTCGGTGTCCATACGTTTGTTCTCTACATCTGTGTCTCACTTTCTGCCCTGCAAACCGGTTCATCTGTACCATTTTTCTATGTTCCACATATATGTGTTAATATACGATATTTTTCTCTTTCTGACTTACTTCACTCTGTACGACAGTCTATAGATCCATCCACGTCTCCACAAATGACCCAATTTTGTTCCTTCTTGTGGCTGAGTAATACTCCATTGTATATATGTACCACATCTTCTTTATCTATTCATCTGTCGATGGGCATTTAGGTTGCTTCCGTAACCTGGCTATTGTAAATAGTGCTGCAATGAACATTGGGGTGCATGTGTCTTTTTGAATTATGGTTTTCTCTGGGTATATGCCCAGTAGTGGGATTGCTGGATCATATGGTAATTCTATTTTTAGTTTTTTAAGGAACCTCCATACTGTTCTCCATAGTGGCTGTATCAATTTACATTCCCACCAACAGTGCAAGAGGGTTCCCTTTTCTCCACACCCTCTCCAGCATTTGTTGTTTGTAGATTTTCTGATGATGCCCATTCTAACTGGTGTGAGGTGATACCTAATTGTAGTTTTGATTTGCATTTCTCTAATAATTAGTGATGTTGAGCAGCTTTTCATGTGCTTCTTGGCCATCTGTATGTCTTCTTCAGAGAAATGTCTATTTAGGTCTTCTGCCCATATTTGGATTGGGTTGTTTGTTTTTTTGATATTGAGTTGCATGAACTGTTTATATATTTTGGAGATTAATCCTTTGTCCGTTGATTCATTTGCAAATATTTTCTCCCATTCTGAGGGTTGTCTTTTCATCTTGTTTATGGTTTCCTTTGCTGTGCAAAAGCTTTTAAGTTTCATTAGGTCCCATTTGTTTATTTTTGTTTTTATTTCCATTATTCTAGGAGATGGATCAAAAAAGATCTTGCTGTGATTTATGTCAAAGAGTGTTCTTCCTATGTTTTCCCCTAACAGTTTTATAGTGTCCGGTCTTACATTTAGGTCTCTAATCCATTTTGAGATTTATTTTTGTGTATGTTGTTAGGGACTGTTCTAATTTCATTCTTTTACATGTAGCTGTCCAGTTTTCCCAGCACCACCTATTGAAGAGACTGTCTTTTCTCCATTGTATATCCTTGCCTCCTTTGTCATAGGTTAGTTGACCATAGGTGCATGGGTTTATCTCTGGGCTTTCTATCTTGTTCCATTGATCTTTATTTCTGTTTTTGTGCCAGTACCATATTGTCTTGATTACTGGAGCTTTGTAGTATAGTCTGAAGTCAGGGAGTCTGATTCCTCCAGCTCTGTATTTTTCCCTCAAGACTGCTTTGGCTATTCGGGGTCTTTTGTGTCTCCATACAAATTTTAAGATTTTTTGTTCTAGTTCTGTAAAAAATGCCATTGGTAATTTGATAGGGATTGCATTGGATCTGTAAATTGCTTTGGGTAGTATAGTCATATTCACAATATTGATTCTTCCAATCCAAGAACATGGTATATCTCTCCATCTGTTGGTATCATCTTTAATTTCTTTCATCAGTGTCTTATAGTTTTCTGCATACAGGTCTTTTGTCTCCCTAGGTAGGTTTATTCCTAGGTGTTTTATTATTTTTGTTGCAGTGGTAAATGGGAGTGTTTCTTTAATTTCTCTTTCAGATTTTTCATCATTAGGGTATAGGAATGCAAGAGATTTCTGTGCATTAATTTTGTATCCTGCAACTTTACCAAATCCATTGATTAGCTCTAGTAGTTTTCTGGTGGCATCTTTAGGATTCTCTATGTATAGTATCATGTCATCTGCAAACAGTGACAGTTTTACTTCTTCTTTTCCAATTTGTATTCCTTTTATTTCTTTTTCTTCTCTGATTGCTGTGGCTAGGACTTCCAAAACTGTGTTGAATAATAGTGGTGAGAGTGGACATCCTTGTCTTGTTCCTGATATTAGAGGAAATGCTTTCAGTTTTTCACCATTGAGAATGATGTTTGCTGTGGGTTTGTCGTATATGGCCCTTATTATGTTGAGATAGGTTCCTTCTGTGCCCACTTTCTGGAGAGTTTTTATCATAAATGGGTGTTGAATTTTGGCAAAAGTTTTTTCTGCATCTATTGAGATGATCATATGGTTTTTATTCTTCAGTTTGTTAATATGGTGTATCATATTGATTTGTGTATATTGAAGAATACTTGCATCCCTGGCATAAATCCCACTTGATCATGGTGTGTGATCCTTTTAATGTGTTGTTGGATTCTGTCTGCTAGTATTTTGTTGAGGATTTTTGCATCTATATTCATTGGTGATACTGGTCTGCAATTTTCTTTTTTTTGTAGTATCTTTGTCTGGTTTGGGTATCAAGGTGATGGTTGCCTCATAGAATGAGTTTGGGAGCATTCCTTCGTCTGCAATTTTTTGGAAGAGTTTGAGGAGGATGGGTGTTAGCTCTGCTCTAAATGTTTGATAGAATTCGCCTGTGAAGCCATCTGTCCTGGGTTTTTGTTTGTTGGAAGATTTTTTTTTTTTTTTTAAAGAAGATGTTAGGGGTAGGAGTTTATTAATTAATTAATTTATTTTTGCTGTGTTGGGTCTTCGTTTCTGTGTGAGGGCTTTCTCTAGTTGTGGCAAGTGGGGGCCACTCTTCATCGCGGTGCGCGGGCCTCTCACTATCGCGGCCTCTCTTGTTGTGTAGCACAGGCTCCAGACGCGCAGGCTCAGTAGTTGTGGCTCACGGGCCTAGTTGTTCCATGGCATGTGGGATCCTCCTAGACCAGGGCTCAAACCTGTGTCCCCCGCATTAGCAGGCAGATTCTCAACCACTGCACCACCAGGGAAGCCCTGTTGGAAGATTTTTAATCACAGTTTCAATTTCATTACTTGTGACTGGTCTGTTCATATTTTCTATTTCTTCCTGGTTCAGTCTTGGAAGGTTATACCTTTCTAAGAATTTGTCCATTTCTTCCATGTTGTCCATTTTATTGGCATAGAGTTGCTTGTAGTAGTCTCTTAGGATGCTATGCATTTCTGTGGTGTCTGTTGTAACTTTTCATTTCTAATTTTATTGATTTGAATCCTCTCCCTCTTTTTCTTGATGAGTCTGGCTAATGGTTTATCAATTTTGTTTATCTTCTCAAAGAACCAGCTTTTAGTTTTATTGATCTTTGCTATTGTTTTCTTTGTTTCTATTTCATTTATTTCTGCTCTGATCTTTATGATTTCTTTCCTTCTGCTAACTTTGGGTTTTGTTTGTTCTTCTTTGTCTAGTTTCTTTAGGTGTAAGTTTAGATTGTTTATTTGAGATTTTTCTTGTTTCTTGAGGTAGGCTTGTATAGCTATAAACTTCCCTCTTAGACCTGCTTTTGCTGCATCCCATAGGTTTTGGATCATCGTGTTTTCATTGTCATTTGTCTCTAGGTATGTTTTGATTTCCTCTTTGATTTATTCAGTGATCTCTTGGTTATTTAGTATCATATTGTTTAGCCACCATGTGTTTGTGTTTTTTCCTTTTTTTTCCCCTGTAATTGATTTCTAATCTCATAGTGTTGTGGTCAGAAAAGATGCTTGATATGATTTCAATTTTCTTAAATTTACTGAGGCTTGATTTATGACCCAAGATGTGATCTATCCTGGAGAATGTTCCGTGCACACTTGAGAAGCAAGTGTAATCTGCTGGTTTTGGATGGAATGTCCTATAAATATCAATTAAATCTATCTGGTCTATTGTGTCATTTAAAGCTTGTGCTTCCTTATTAATTTTCTGTTTGGATGATCTGTCCATTGGTGTAAATGTGGTGTTAAATTCCCCCACTATTATTGTGTTACTGTCGATTTCCTCTTTTATAGCTGTTAGCAGTTGCCTTATGTATTGAGGTGGTCCTGTGTTGGGTGCATATATATTTATAATTGTTATATCTTCTTCTTGGATTGATCCCTTGATCATTATGTAGTGTCCTTCTTTGTCTCTTGTAATAGTCTTTGTTTTAAAGTTTATTTTGTCTGATATGAGAATTGCTACTCCAGCTTTCTTTTGATTTCCATTTGCATGGAACATCTTTTTCCATCCCCTCACTTTCAGTCTGTATGCGTCCCTAGGTCTGAAGTGGGTCTCTTGTAGACAGCATATATATGGGTCTTGTTTTTGTATCCATTCAGCCAATCTATGTCTTTTGGTTGGAGCATTTAATCCATTTACATTTAAGGTAATTATCGATATGTATGTTCCTATTACCATTTTGTTAATTGTTCTGGGTTTGTTTTTGTAGGTCCTTTTCTTCTCTTGTGTTTCCCACTTAGAGAAGTTCCTTTAGCATTTGTTGTAGAGCTGGTTTGGTGGTGCTGAATTCTCTTAGCTTTTGCTTGTCTGTAAAGTTTTTGATTTCTCTATCGAATCTGAATGAGATCCTTGCCGGGTACAGTAATCTTGGTTGTATGTTCTTCCCTTTCATCACTTTAAGTATATCATTGCCACTCTCTTCTGGCTTGTAGAGTTTCTGCTGAGAAATCAGCTGTTAACCTTATGGGAGTTTCCTTGTATGTTATTTGTCGTTTTTCCCTTGCTGCTTTCAATAATTTTTCTTTGTCTTTAATTTTTGCCAATTTGATTACTATGTGTCTCAGCGTGTTTCTCCTTGGGTTTATCCTGTATGGGACTCTCTGCGCTTCCTGGACTTGGGTGGCTATTTCCTTTCCCATGTTAGGGAAGTTTTCGACTATAATCTCTTCAAATATTTTCTTGGGTCCTTTCTCTCTCTCTTCTCCTTCTGGCACCCCTATAATGCAAATGTTATTGCATTTAATGTTGTCCCAGAGGTCTCTTAGGCTGTCTTCATTTCTTTTCATTCTTTTTTCTTTATTCTGTTCTGCAGCAGTGAATTCCACCATTCTGTCTTCCAGGTCACTTATCTGTTCTTCTGCCTCAGTTATTCTGCTATTGATTCCTCCTAGTGTATTTTTCATTTCAGTTATTGTATTGTTCATCTCTGTTTGTTTGTTCTTTAATTATTCTAGGTCTTTGTTAAACATTTCTTGCATCTTCTCAATCTTTGCCTCCATTCTTTTTCTGAGGTCCTGGATCACCTTCACTATCATTATTCTGAATTCTTTTTCTGGAAGTTTGCCTATCTCCACTTCATTTAGTTGTTTTTCTGTTTTGTTTTTGTTTGTTTGTTTGTTTGGCTATTATTAGGTCTTCGTTGCTGCGTGTGGGCTTTCTCTAGTTGTGGCGAGCAGGGGCTACTCTTCATTACAGTGTACGGGCTTCTCACTGTGGGGGCTTCTCTTGTTGCGGAGCATGGGCTCTAGGAGCATGGGTTTCAGTAGTTGTAGCATGCAGGTTCAGGAGTTGTGGCTCGTGAGCTCTAGAGCGCAGGCTCAGTAGTTGGGGCACATGGGCTTAGTTGCTCCGCGGCATGTGGGATCTTCCCGGACCAGGGCCCAGACCCATGTCCCCTGCATTGGCAGGTGGATTCTTAACCACTGTGCCACCAGGGAAGCCCATTTTTCTGGGGTTTTATCTTGTTCCTTCATCTGGTTCATAGCCCTCTGCCTTTTCATCTTGTCTATCTTTCTGTGAATGTGGTTTTTGTTCCACAGGCTGCAGGACTGTAGTTCTTCTTGCTTCTGCTGTCTGCCCTCTGCTGCCAATGTTTTTAAAATACAACTTCCTAGGCATTGTCCCAGGGTTCTGATTTAACAGGTCAGGGATGGGGCCCTTAAACACTCACCAAGTTATCCTGATATACAGTCCTCTACTAAAGGACCTACCCTCAGCTGGGCTGTTCAATGAACATGTGGGCAAAATATGTCAGGCCAACTGATACCATGTTCTTTCAGAGCCTTTTCCTGAGGCCAATTAAGCAAGGCTGGCTTCTTTTTGTTTCCTGATCCATTATCAGCTATGCTAGAAAGGATCACAAGCTTTGGAGTTAGACCACCTGGGTTCAGGTCCTGACGCTGCCACTTCCTAGCTTAGGAATTACCTAACCTCTTGGAGCTTCCTCACCTTGCCCAACACAGGGTAAGCTCTCAGTGTTTACTATGACATTTTTTTAATTTAGGCCCAAAACAACACTGGCTACTGCTAATGTAGGGTCATCTTCCACAATTCTGGGCAGAAATAAGGGCCTTCCAAACTGTAATGTGGCACTGCTAAGCAAGCCATAACAGCAGATCCAAGGAAACTTGTTCAGGAGAAGTGCAGCCTCATGAATCCCCAGTCAAAGGAAAATTACGAGTATAATCTGCACCATCTGCAGCCTCATCATGTCAGAAATATTCCGAGAAGAGGGACCACATGAGCCCCTCAATTCATCCCAACTGTGACCACAGCGCAGGCAATGATAAACATCTGCCTCCACCACTGAGCGTTTTCAAGGAGCCAGAACCTACCTAATGGGGCAGGTGGGAGGTTTTTCAATACTTTCAGGGGTTTAAAATGATCTTTTAGAGGGAAATTTCCTGTATATAGGATAAGCCCTCAACTATTCATATTTTGCTTATGCTAACAGATATGTATGGAAGTTCAACATGGTGGCTGCTTTTATTAATTTATTGGTTGACCTGTGCAATATACAGGATGGCATGACGCTTCCTTCAGGGTTGCAGAGGCTACTGACCAAAGCCTAGAGCAGTGCTGCCCAAGACAATTATCATGTCACCCACAGATGTGCTTTAACATTTTCCAATAGCCTCATATAAAAGGTTGGAAAAAAAGCAGGTGAAATTAATTTTAATAACGTTTTATTTAATCACACTTAAAACATTTAGCATTTTCACGTCATCAATATTTTAAAATGAGATATTTTGTGGGTTTTTTCCTTTTTTTTCTACCAAGTCGTTGAAGTCCAGTGTGTGTTTCATGTGGACAGCCCATCTCAATTCATACTAGACACATTTCAAGGGCTCAGTAGCTATCAGATGGTAGTGGCTACTGTACTGAATCCATGCAGGTGTAAAGGCCTCAAACAGCCTGTCAGATAGGATAGGCTGAAAAGAATTGCCTATGCTCAACTATTATGATAATCTGAGACCCATTCACTCCTAGTAATTGGTTACTAGTAACCATACACTCCTAGTAACATTCTTCTGGGAAGAATGTGACAGATTGGTATGAGTTGATGCATTCATTCTTTCACTCTCTCCGATTCATGCATTCATGTATTCATTAGAGATTTATCAACCACTCATCAGTATTTACCCCAGCTTCACCCTGGTCTTATCTTGACCTCAGGTCCGCTCCTCCCCTTTCACTGAAGACTCTAGCCCTGGACTCCCAGTCTTCCCTACCTCAAGTCCTCGCATCATTATTGCGGATAAGCCATCCCAAATCCTAGAAGCTCATTGTCACCACCTCCTCATAACCTAATTCCCACTGTACTTCAGACACCCTTGATGTGTCATTACAGGGTACTGCTCCACCTCTAGAATCATAAAGTCACACCCCCACTCTAATGGATCCCCTCATGGCTTTCTGCCTCTCTCACTTTCACTCCTGCATCATCTGTTCTTTAACTCCATTGAACCCATGAGCCATTTTTTAAATCACTCTCTTCCTAATATCGACTCTCTTGCCCACTGTTCTTTGACGACACCTGCCTAGGTTAGTAAAAGCCATTCTCCTCCTTGGCTCTTACATCTGGGCTGCTGAGCACCAGTGAAACAATTACTAACCGCACAGATTGGAGCTATTAGTGTGCTGGTCTGCAACCCCACCTTAGCCCTCAACCTTCCCCAGCCATACTGTCTTCTTAGCTCTCTCTCCTATTTCCACAATGGCCATTCTTTTCAAACTTGCTGCTCTGTTGCCTCCCTTCCTGCTCTGAAGATCAACTTTAGAGAAAAAATAGAACCACCCAGTGCAAACTCTCTGCTCCCCGTTGCCACACCAACACGATGGCCAGCATCAGTAACCACCTTTTCCTCTTTTCCTCCCAACACAGTGGCTGACTGCTCCGCCAGGCTTGGGATCTCCCACTCTTTCCTCCTCAGGGACTGTGCCCCTTCTGCTCACCCCTCTCCTTTTCTTCCCTGACTTCTTCCCATCAACATTTAATCATGCTCAAATCACTCCTATACTATGAGAGTCAGGCGACGTCTCCCTCCAGCCATTCCTCCGTCTCCCCACATCTTCAGAACCAAGCTTCTTGAAAGACTTGTCTGCTCCTCTGTCTCCTTCCTCACCCCTCATTCATCTTCATTCCACTGAGGTACAGCTTCCACCCTCATCACTCCACTGACTCCCCACCAAAGTTCCCAATGCCTTCCTTGTGGACAAATTCAATAGACACTCTCCAAGGTTTATTATTTCTTGAATATTCTGTAAATTTGCATAACTCTCCCTTCTTAGAAGATTCTCTTCCCTCAAGTTCTGTGACATTCTCGTTTTCCTTCCAACTCTGTGGACATTTTGTCCTAGTACCTTTTATTTCTGTTCCATCCTTTCAATGATGGTATTTCTAGGATTTCATCCTTGGCCTCTCTCCTCTTCTTTAAAGTGCCTCTTTGTGAAACTTTCACCACTCCAATGGCTTCAAATAGCACCCATATACAGATAACTCACACATCTACATTTTTAACCCTTTTCTTGGGCCATAGACTCATAAATCCTTCTGCCTATAGATTTCTCCAGCAGATGTCTCAGAAGCACATCAAAGACCCAACACACAAAGTTGCACTCATTTCCTTCCCCCACTATCCACTAAAAATCCACTATCCCAGCTTCTCAGTCCTCTTCTTTGTGAGTGGCACAATCATCTATCAAGTTATCCTGGCTTCCTGCTTTTTCCCCATCTTTTACTTTCATATCTGATCTATCCCCAAGCCCAGGTGGTTTGGCCTTCTTTATATTTAGTCAGTCCACTTCCTCCCCGCAGCCACTTCTAACTGGTGTTGATCGTCCTCCTACCGTCCATCCACTTTCCACACCGCGGCCGGAACAATCTTTCTACCATGCAAATCACGTCGGGTCATACTGCTGGTTAAAAACCTCTTTGCAAACCCTCACTATCTTCAAAATTCAGTCAAACTCCATAGCATAGCATTGAAGGCCCTTCATTATTGCCCTCTGCTCACCTCCCATCTCATCTGTTAGCTCTTCCTTCCTATCACAACTCTCCCTGGAGGCGAGAATCACACTGGAGGCGAGAATCACACTGCTAAACTGCCTGAGACTCCAACATGCTGTCGGGACTTTTATATGCTTTCTTCTCAGCCTCAAATACCTCTCCTTCCCCACCAGGTCTACCCCATCCCTCTGCCTTCACCCAATTACTGTCTAACAGGCTTTCAAGTCTCAGCCTAGACATTCCTTCCTCAAGGAAGCTTTCCCAGATCTCCTACACCCACCCACCCACAGACACACCACTGCCCACACCCCCGGTCTGGGCCAGAAGCCTCCTCCTATTTGCTTCTGAAACATCCTCGCTTACTTTGGGCTCAACACTGTCACTGTCTGTTTACTCATCAGTATCTCAGGAAGTTGTATACTTCATGAGGTTCACCACTCTAATGCCGTCACCCAGCCCAGTGCCCGGGCATTCAACACATTCATTCATTCATTAGTAATTAATTAATGAAAAATCCTTCTTTCTGAAGAGCTTTGGTTTCATAAGGAAACCAAGCATAATAACATCCAGACTTGCAAAGGCGGACACACAATGGGAACTTCTCTGTATTTTCCAAAGATTTTTTTGCTTTACAGAATAATTCTGAAAGTGCTTTTCTTTCAAAGTCCCCCGCACATTTGAAATCTGACTTGATTTACAGTTATCATTTAAAGAAAAACAGCCCTTGCATAAAACTGGATATTATTACACCTAATAATGAGGCATCTGTTTCCTTCTGTGGCTGTGCTCCCTCACCCTGCCTCCTCACATGGCTCCTGCCAGCCTTCTTTCTTTGATTCTTTTCTCTCCATTCCTTCCCTTGGAGTACTAGGGCCTTGCGTAATTATCCCATGCTAATGGCCGTCAAATACAACAGCAAATTTTCTCCCAAAGGACCAGATAGAAAATGTTTTTGGCTTTGCAGGCCATGGGTCTCTGGAGCGACTGCTTGACTTTGCCATTGTAGCACGAAAGCAGCCACAGAAATACCTAAATGAGTGATCCTGGCTGTGTTTCAACAAAACTTTATTACAGAAACAAGCAATGGACCCGACTTGGTCCTCAGGCTGTAGTTTGCCAACTGCCGAAATACATAACCTGAGCCCAGACCCTTTTGAACCATGAACAACAGTTGCCCTGAGTGGGGAGCAACCTTGTCATGTTCAAGGAATAGCAAGGGGGTCAATGTAGAAAAGCTGCAGACAGACCGACTTCACTAATATCGCAGATCTACCACTTTCTCACTGTTTGACCTTGGGCCAGTAACTTAACCTCTCTGTGCTCAGTTTTCTCCTCTATAAAATGGGAATAAAAATAGCGTCTCATAATAGTTGTTAGACAATTTAAATGTGTTAATACATGTAATGACCATCGAACAACGCCTGCACTTATAAGCGCTCTATAAAAGGTTATAGGATAGTAAAGGGTCCCTCTGCCATGATCCCCACTAAAAGATAGATTGTAACAAGAATATTGGCAATAAAGAAGAACACGGTCATTCTCTTAGTATTTGGGACACCTTGCTCTGGGTGACATTCTCTTGGACTCATTTCCAGTCAAAATCACAGCTCCCTCCTCCCCTGAGACTGTCTCTTTTGCCCTGCTCTGTGGATAGCCTGTAGTCAGTCCACCTCCCACCTCTAAATGCCTTAGGCCCACCTCCCAGCACCACGGGGGCTTATCTCACAAACTAGTGGTTTAAAGTACGTTTTGATTAGGTGGTCCATCGCATGCTGGTTATGTGGTTTTGGAAATACTAGTCCTGCAAAAAGATGCCTATTTTTGACAGTGGTGAAAAGATAATACATGGAGAAAGGACAGTCTTTTCAACAAATGGTGCTGGGTCGTGTGAACATCCACGTGCATATATAGGTATATTGTATACTTCACACCTTATCCAAAAATTAACTCCAAATGGATCGTAGAAAAAGTTCTGGAAATGGATAGTGGTGATGGTTGTGCAACATTGTGAATATAACTAATGCCATTGGATTGCACACTTAAAAGGGTTAAAATGATAAATTTTATGTTAGCATATTTTATTATGACAAAAAAGATAATGCATCATAGACCTAAATATAAAAGCTAAAATGGTAAAACTTCTAGCATAAAACAGGAGAAAAGCTACATGACCTTGGGTTAGGCAGAGAGTTTAGATATGACACAAAAACATGATCCAGAAAAGAAAAAAATTGATAAAATTTGACTTCATCAAAATTAAAAGTTGTACTCTGTGAAAGACATTGTTAAGAGTAAGAAGCTAAGCCATAGACTGAGAGAACATATTTGCAAATCACATTTCTAACAAAGGACTTATATCCAGAACACGTTAAGAACTCTCAAAACTCAGCAGGAAAATAAACAATCCAATTTTTAAATGGGCAGAAGATCTGAACAAACAACAAAGAAGATATAGGAATGGCCAATAAACATATGAAAGGATGCTCAACATCATTAGTCATTAGGGAAATTCAAATTAAAACCACCACGAAATACCACTACACACTTATTAGACTGGCAAAACCAAAACAAAACTGTCAATATCAAGGATTAGTGAGAATGTGAAGCACTGATGCTCTCATATATTCCTAGTGGGAATTCAGAATGGTACAGCTGCTTTGAATAACAACTTGGCACATTCCCAGAAATGCCTCTTCCCCACACCTTACTTGTCCAGAGCCCACGAATAATAGGGACTCCTAGATGTCTATTTTATTCTTTGGGTTACAGTACGATACCACTGTTTATTTTGCTGTTCAAGTTCCAACCCTGGCTGTGGGAGCTCATTCAGGTTGGCTCCTGGGCCTTTTCAACATGCCCCCTCTTTTTTATTTTTGTTCTTGATCCCTTCCTTCTTTTCTGGCACCACAGGAATTAACCACCTTTCCAAGGAAAATGGAAACCTAGACCTGGGCACTGGCATGCTCATCACCACTGGGTTGTCACTGCTTCTGGTCCCTTTCAGTGGATAAAGCTAGGAAATATATGTATGTATAACAACCCATGCATAGCCCATATATAACCCATAACTCATATATATTTATTTCTATACCCATCTATCTGTGTATATATATTAAGCAAAACCCAAACCCATGCATCTACACGGAAAGCTCTGACTCCAATCCAGCGTCACTCTTTGTGAGCCCATGAATGCTCCCCAGCATGACTCTTATCAATTTCCGGTACTGCCCTTAGACCCAGGCAAGCAGTGTCGCTGCCCAGTGGCTATTTGTGGTGCCTTCCTCCAAATTTTCTAATTTGCCCTTGGTACCTGAGACCACAGAGCACCAGGCAGAGCACCCCAAACTTAGACCAGGATCTACATACTCTCCAGTCACCATTTTTCTCCTTTAAGTACACTTTCTTATCCTCTGCACCAGCATGGGGTTGACCAGATATCCCAAGGGTCTCCAGGACTTGGGCCTACCGAGTCATCCTAGGAGTCGATCACTCTCTCTGGCTTGTTCAGTATTTCTTTCACAGAACCACATGAGATTGGACCACTAGAATGATGCTGTCATGCTGATTTAGGATGCCTCAAATTGTTTATTTGAACAGGAGCTCTGCCAAAAGTATTTATTTGCCCAGGACCCTCACAACCTAGGAGTGGCCCTGTCAATTTCTATCTTGTTTTATACATGTGTTGAAAGGTCCAAGTCTTAACCATATCTGCATTCCCCTCCCCACGATGGTGCCTATCTTAGTGCCTTGAAGGTAATAGATGTTCCATAAATATTTTTCAGAATGAATGCCTGGAGGAATGAGTAATATCTCAGACTTACATATTTCTTTTGATCCAAGGTTCTAACTATGTTTTTCCTACACAAATTCGCAGATCTTCATCATTCTTCTGAGTGGCAAAGAGGGATTTTCATGTCCCCAAGCCCTCCAGTCACTGACCTGCCCGTTGATGTGCTGATAGTTTATCAAGAAGGA
Source organism: Tursiops truncatus (assembly GCF_011762595.2). Taxonomy (NCBI): domain Eukaryota; kingdom Metazoa; phylum Chordata; class Mammalia; order Artiodactyla; family Delphinidae; genus Tursiops; species Tursiops truncatus. The sequence goes on along the minus strand of NC_047035.1, from coordinate 26,110,178 downwards.
ACAAACACGCCTCCAGGTTCTCTTGACAGTAAACTGCAAGTGAACTTCAACTCCAAGACACATGAAAACAGCCAAGGGTGGGAATGATGGTTGAGTGGCTTCAAGTTAGGCAGCCTGGTAGTTTGAACAATGCTTTGGCTGTAACAAATTGTAGTGATAGGACATATGTTTGTCGTGCTTTGCTTTTGATCTTCTGCTCCAGGGTTGAGGATACTCTCCCAAGGGGTAAAGAAAAAAGCAAGATGAACTGGGAAGAAGAAAACTGACCTCACCCATCACTGAAATATTTCGTACCTGAAGCACCTTGAGAGAAGAACATGGTGGCAGCTCAAAGCAGTCACCTGATTAAGGGGCTTGGGTTTGGTCCTGACTCAGAGGGAAATACAACTCCACCTAGAGGCCCCCGCACAGCACCTGCACACTCACAGCCAAGCCTGGGCTTGGCCCCAGCAGATATAAGAGAAAAGATGACTACCAGAGCCACCAGGAGGCTGGGAGGCTTGCTGTTGCCAGGTCCACCCACATGGATCACAATGACCGCATGAGGTCATGGAATGTTGAAGATGAAATTAAAGTGGGTCCTAAGTCATAAAGTTGCAGGTGGGTGGGCATCCTTTCAACAGGGCTCCCAGGAATAGAGCTGTACCCCTCTCCTTGATGATCCCGGGAAGTAGCTACCTCTCCCAGACAGAGTTGGGGTCAAATCCAGACATGTCCCACCAAAACCCACTCTCCCCAGGGCTTGCTGGGATGGAAGGTTAACTATAGCCCCCAGCCCCCAGGATCTGTCTAGGTGAGGGCAGGGTACGCAAAGTTTGAGACAGAGGTGAACCGACAGGTAGCTTCTTAGGGAAGCAGCAGAAAGGTGGCAAGAAGCTGGCAGCAGCCCCTGAGAGGGCCCCGGCACCATGGACAATGGCGACCCTCTTGAGCCTGAGACAAAAGGTGACAATGCATCCCATTTCTCACCACTCAGGCCCTTCTGGCTGCCTCAGTGTAATGCCTGGTGACCACATAGACCTGGAAGCGCCCTTCCCTCCTCTCCCGGGACCCTCTAGAATTGGGGTGATGTGTGACATTGACGACTTCGGGGCTTGCCAAACAGGGAGTGAGAGAGTTGGTTGCAACGCTGTGCTGGAACTGGCTCACACCAGCTCTGGCTGACTTTAACTTTCATTCTGTGAGCTGGCCCATGTCATGTTGGTAGTTGGAAATCAGCCATGTTAGGAATATTTACACCACCTGAATTGGCTAACATTACAAAGCAGGATTTTTTTTTTTTTTTTTCTGGAGAGCCAGTTAAACAGTTACCAACATTCCACTGGTTGGATGGAATTCTAAAATTGTTTACCTAATGAGGAAATTAAGAAATCATCCCTTTTTGAGGGCTACGTCTGATGGCTAAGCTGCTGTATGTCTTCTAAATGTCTGACCACTGCTACTTCCACCCCTTGTCACACAGACCTTGTCTTATAGGCTGGGAGATAAATGTTGGCGCTTGGGTCTATGGACAAGGGCTGAGAAGGACACAAACCTGCATGGAATCATTAGGAGCTCCACTATCTTAGAAACTGGGTGGTCAAAACTTGCGACCCATGCCGTGAACGCTCAGCCCACCCGAAGAGAGAAGGTCGGTTGAGTTTTGACAGGCCATCCAGGGGTGCAGCCTGGCTTCCTGAAACCACTGCATCCTGCTGACGTGGGAGGGCTAGCCCTGGACTTTGTGTGGCTTTCAGGAGCCCAGGGCTGTTTCCAGATCAGTGGCCCAATGGCAGAAAAATCACATCTAGCAAGTGCAGGGGACTAGTGTGAGGGAAGCCCAGGACACTTGTATTTAATCATAGCAATTAGTTTCAATCCCAGGGAGATTTGCAAGCCCTTCCTTCTGCGTGGTCATAAATTTGGACTGGAAGGAAGAGAAGCTAGGTCAGGTCCTTAGGAATCAAGTTATCCCTCTCACTCTCTGGAACTGCTTCTGTTCCGCTTTATTTTACACTTGACCCAAGTCACCTGCCCTTCCCCTTGCCCTCCCAGCATCCTCTGTGCCTGCCAATGAGGAATTCTAGGCATTAGCACACGTCCTTCCCCTGAAAGAGTAAAGCAGACCCTGAACACCACCCGAGCTAATAAGAAGGAAAAGAAGGAGCAAGCAGGGCTTCCCTGGTGGCGCAGTGGTTGAGAGTCCGCCTGCCGATGCAGGGGACACGGATTCGTGCCCCGGTCCGGGAAGATCCCACATGCCGCGGAGCGGCTGGGCCCGTGAGCCATGGCCGCCGAGCCTGCGCGTCCGGAGCCTGTGCTCCGCAACGGGAGAGGCTGCAACAGTGAGCGGCCCGCATCCAAGGCTGGCCCAACACAGGGGGTGGGACAGGAGCGAGGCCTCCAGAGAACACGACGGGCGTTTAGCACAGACGATTCAGCCAGGAGGCAGCTCTGTGTCAGGGAAACAGGGCTCATAGAGGGAGACCCCCTGGCAGGGCTGAAGGAAGGCTGTAGCCCCTTGGCACCTTGAGCCACACGAGGCTGAGGGACAAAGGCTGCAGCCAGGACTCGGGTTGCAGATGAGAGAAACAGAGGCCCAGGGCAGCCAGTGGTGGGCTCCACCTGAAAGGCCAGCGGGTTTCGTTTCCAGAATCAAGGAGATGAGTTTTTCTTCCAGATGAGAGTGACACCGTGTTGGCACGGCAGAGCAGTGACGAAACACTCTACTGTGAGGCAGAAGCCCCCATGGCTGTCGAAAAAGAGAAACCAGCCCGGGAGAGCTCAGAAACAGACCTTGAGATCGAAGGTGAGCGAGCGGGGGCCTTTGGCGGGTGAGGGGTGGCTTGCCTCCTTCCTCAGAAGCTGGAGAAATCGGTTTCCCAGTTGGCCAAGGCTCTGCCCGGTGGGATGTGCTGCAGAGGGAACGGGGCAGAAACACCTGTGCTCAGTTTTATGCCACGACCTCCCCGAGGCTGGCCCGGGGGCAGCAGTCTCTGCTGCCCCATGCTCGTGGCTGGACTCATGAGCAGAGGGGTCCCATCAGCTTGCTGAAAGCTGGAGCAATAAGTGAACAGGGGCTTCTGGTTTTCTGAACGTTTCCACATGGCATCTTACGTCACCTTTGCAATAGTCCCGGGAGGTAGGCATTATTACCTGCCCTTTACAGAGGGGGGAAACTGAGGTTTAGAAGGATTGTGTGAGTTGCCCAAGGCCACCGAGAGTTTGCCGATGTCTGCCGACCCCATGTTCCCCCCACCTTGTCGATCTACCTTCCCTATTCCATATTCCAGGGGCCCCTGGAGGATTTACGGCCCATCTTGCATCCTGGCGACGTTCCTCTACTCACATTAGAGCTCTTGTTTCCCCAGCTTGAGAGCCCCGTGTTTTCCTTCCCTGTGTTTGTTCCCTCCAACAAATCCAAGCGTGTCTGGGTATGGGGAGGGGTGCAAGCTGAGTTGGAGCAAAGACTCTGTTATTGCAAACAACACCTCCACCCTCTTCTCCTTTCCAGTTTCCCCAAGGAAGGAAGTGCCAAAAAGGGCACTTGGGAAGCAGGGCCAGAACAGTACTGGCTCCACCGATGGGCCGGCCCCCAACTTCCCGGACTGAGGCCAGCCGGCCCAGTGGCCCTTTCCCTCCTGTGTCCCGGCGCTAGGTGGTAGGCTGTGATCAGTGGCAGCAGAGATGCAGGGCAAGCTGCTCTGCTCGTCTCCATGGTCACCGCCCCCCCCCCCCAGGGTCCACATACAACTTCATCCTCAACACAGACCTCCTTCCTGCCACCGCCCGGGGAGCCTGTTGTTGCCCTCCTAACTTCTTTTCCGCTTCGAGGCTGCTGGTGATATTGCTTGCGACACTGAATTTTACCTGGTTGGCAGGGTGGCAGATGGAAACACTGGATGTTTTGTCCCAGACTCCAGCTTCTAGCTCATTGCCCCTCCCCACCGCCCCTCCCGGCAAGTGATAACATTGTTGCAAGCTGCCTCTAAAACGTAACCTAGGGAATACAGCTAGAAGGCGTCCGCAGAATCAACCGGAGCAGAGTGAGTGCCAAGGACAAAGCTGGGGGTTACCTACTCTGCTTTAGCAAACAGGAGCCTCTAACGACTGAATCTGGCACCAACTATTCTGTGTCGGACGGACACCCAGGGCTCAGCTCCTCCAGCTTCTGGTGCCTCTATAGCTGGTGCTGAGATGCTGGGAATGGGGCAGGAAGGGCTTCCTGGGATGAACTGAGACATGAGCCAGGCAGGAATAGCAAGCTGGTGGTGAGGCTACGGAAGAGGGGAAGTTGCTTGGCCACCACGTGCTGCTCTTCCTATACAACAGGCGATTTTGCACCCCAGGGGACACTTGGCAAACTGGGGGTGGGGTGAGGGGTGGGGGGATGCTACTAGAATCTCATGGGCAGAGGCTAAGAATCCTGCCAAATATCTTACACTGCACGGAACAGCCCCTCACAGCAGAGAATCATCCAACTCAAAATGTCCTTAGTGCCGAGGCTGAAAAATCCTGGTCTGCAACCACCGGGAAAAGAAGCCCAGTTTGTAGCTGCGCCTGCAAAATCAACTTCCTTGCAAAGACCTTGTCCTTTCACCAACAAAGCTTCCATTGTCCGTCTTAGAAATGTCTGGGGTGGGTTGGCCAAAGACTCTGAGATCTGAAGGAAAAAAACAGATGCCGGCTTAGATCCCCGCTGACCATGGAAAGCCCTGTGTCAACAGAGCTTGCTTCATGAGGACAGGGCTGTGGGGCATCCAGAACCCAGGGAGGCCCTCTGCCCACCGACCACGAGTCAGGATGGTCTAAAGCCCAAGGAACAAAAGCCCCCAAGAGGTTAGAATGGAGAAGAGCAGCCCCCATTCTGTTCGCTGGTTCAAGTACTTATCAGCTGTGTGTGATTTGGGGCTAGCTCTGTTCATCGGTAAAGTAGGAATGACAGTCCTTTTTGCGAGGAAAAATGACATGCAAGTCTTTGAAAGAAGCAAACCCACTCAAATGCAAGTTTGTTTCTGACGGATTTGGGGGTCTCTCCATCTTGCACTGCTCTGCCACCTTCAGAAGCCCACTGTGTCCTACTTGGGCTTTTTCTAGTTGGTACTTCTCTTCATCTTTAGTAAAACTGTTTGTGGCTCACATTTTTACAGTGGTAGTGAAACTAAAACTGCAATGGAGACTCCCTCAGCCATCACCAATCACCAGCTTTTTGTCTGGTTGGCCTTTCAAAGCTGTCCTGAGGTGGGCAAGGATGCGCTCACACACCCTTGTGCTCAGTCACTAGATGCAGTCAACCTGGGAAGGTGGGGACGGAGCATATTGTTTCTCCTAGATAGCGTGGAGCCTAAAACCAGGGGCCTTCTCTCTTACCCAAAGGGAGATGTCCACATGGGGCTTTCTGGATTTAGGGTCTCCCACCACTGGCTGACTTTCCAGTTGGAGCTGGAACATACACCCATAGGGACAGAGCCTCAGACAAGAGGGGACACCAGTCAGAATCGAATGTGGTCTGGGTTAACAGGGAGATAAGGCAAAGGTAGAAGAGAAACTCTGCTTCATCCACTTGCATCTTTTTCTGCAGATACGGAGAAATTTTTCACCACCAGACAAAAGGAGCTGTACCTGGAGGCCTGCAGACTTGTGGGCGTAGTGCCCGTCTCCTACTTCATCCGGAACATGGAGGAGTCCTATGTGAACCTCAACCACCGTGGGCTGGGCCCCAGGGGTACCAAGGCTATTGCTATAGCCCTGGTGGTGAGCATACCAGTGCGGGCACGTGAAGGCTGGCAGAAGTGGGGACTTGACAGGGTGGTAGGCCCAGGAGTCAGAGAGCCCCACCTTGGGACCCTGCATTGCAACCTCTATGCCCACCTTGCCCTAGACTCTGCATGACTACCAGTTGCTTTCCCCAACAGGCATGGATGCCCATTAGCTCCTGGGAAGGAGGCTGCTAGAGACCTGGGCCTTGGAAGTCTATGCTGTTTCCTATCCAGAAAGCAAAGGCACCAGCCTGTGGGCCCTGGAGAAGCAACTGGTCCGGGCTTGGGCCCAAACGCTAATGTGAGAACACAATGCAAAATGTCAACCAGATCTCAATTCCAAAGCTCACCTTTGCCATAAATGAGTTCACGACTGAGCCATTCCATTTGATGTCTGCCTTTTGCAGTATGTTAGGTAAATCTTCAAGACCACACTGTAGAGTGGATCATGTTTTCCCACAGGAAGAATGTTCTCTCCGGCTTGGCTTGAATGATAAGACTTGTCCTTGAACTCATCATAGCTTTCTATAATTATAATTGATTATATACAAAACTGACTCCATCCCAGGAAAACAGAAAATGTAACAGGTGTATGTCAGCACAACACTGTTCACTTAGGACAGTAAAGAAAAATTTCGATTTTTAAAAAAAGCACCCATTTTTGGAACCATAACTGCATTTGCACTTAGCGCAGGCCCATTAAGAAGTCACATGACGTGAGATTGTGCTGCTCTCTGGGGAGGGGGAGGGAAGGGAGGGAAGGGCAGAGAAAGAACAAAGCCATCTTGAAATTTATGGAGCGTTGAAAGACTGATTAATGAAGTGTTAGGAATTCACCATTACCTCATGAGCTTCATGGAAATAATAATAAAATCCACTCAGAACTTGGGCCACTTGTCTCTCAGTAACAGCAGTTTCTGTTTAAGGGGAGTTTTTCTTCTCTGATTCTTTATATCATCCATTTGACAATCATTGTGGCATTCCAATGGACTGAACTTTTATTTATCTTTGGTACTGTTTAACTTCTCACATGTTGTGTTTCCCTGGCTTAGAGGAAGAGTATTCCGATAGGAGGGATCATTTTCATACTTCTTTGGGTCTGTCCCTCCTCCACCTATCTCCATGCCGTTGGACTTGGTGGGCTATGAGCCCCTCGAGAGGAGGAATGGTCTCTGTTCATCCCTGTTTCCTCGGCAGTTAGCACAGAGGGTGACAGATACTCACTCGTGTGAAATGAATGTGAATGGATTTGGTGATCAGGCCACCTGCTACACCACATACTGTGCTGGTCCCCGGGATGACTCTGAAAGTGGTCCTTCAGCCCCCATTTCTGCTAAATGACACCTAGACTGGGGGGCCCCCTGAGCCATCTCGCTTGCCTTTGAGCACGACTGAATTTTCCCACCCCTGCAAGAGAGCGGAGGCCCGAAGACACTTCATGAAGGCCCTGGGGGGCCATTCTGCCTTGCAGTAATTCACACTATCACACTTTCCCTTTGCCTGAAACGAGAGCTACTTCTCTCACTGCTTTGTGTGCTCTGAAAACCGCTCAAATTCAAAGACATGTCTGTTCTCTGTGCCTTTCTGCACGGGGAACGGTGGGGAAGGGAAGGACAAAAGTTCTGGTTAGAGCTAACCCCAGTCCCTCATGCTGCAATGCCAGTCATTTCCACCTGTCTTGCTCCCTGTGGGAATGCAGACTAACTTGGATGTAGATATTTATTTAAGATTTAAGTTCCAGCTCCTTCTAAACAGCCTTGAGGCAACATCCTGACTATCAGAGAGTACCAGACAACCCTTAAGCCTGAACTAGAAGAAAGGCCTCTGAAGGAATCAGGCACAGTAAAGGCGTTATGCTTAAATACGCTTCTTAAATAGCACATTCTCCTTAAACCTAGAGTAGGTCACAGGCCTCTCTCCTTAAAGCTAAACAGTTAAAATCTGTTCAGCTCACCCTTGTGCCTCATCTTTTTCAGGACTTTATTTTAATGTCCCTTTTCTAAATCCCCCTTGGTACCCCTTTTGGGGAGGGAGGTGCCCAGAATAAGCATGTCATCCTAGCAAAACTCACTGGGATGGCTTGTCCCCTGCGCTATTCTCCTGTTCCTAGCCACTCCTCCAGAATCGCTAGCCTGCCTCTCTGTACCCTCTGACGTGGCTGGGATATTCGAGAGGGGTGATGGGCTCTGGGCAAGGGCAGGGAACTGACTAGGTCACCAACCACCTCTGTCTCTCTCCCCCTCCCCTTGTGGTGGCTGAAGTCCAACACGTCTGTTCTCACGCTGGAGCTGGCAGACAACAGTATCACGGAGGAGGGCATCTTGAGCCTGGTGGAGATGCTACAGGAGAACTACTACCTGCAGGAGATGGTACTGTGCCCTGTTCTACCAGTTCCTACAACCATGCTTAGAGTCTCAGAACCCAGTTCAGAGAAGCCAGCGTCCCCTGCCCGAGGCCAGGCCAGCCTCCAGGCTTTCTGCAATCAGTCTGGGGCCTCCCCTCCCCTGGAAGCAACTTCTCAGAGGAGGTTCCACACACAAGAGCCTGGCCAGGGGCACTGTGTTCCCTGTGGCCGTAGGAAACCCTGAGAAACCATTTCCATCTGGATCTCATAAGCCCCTAAATGAACAAACTTACTTTAGAGTTGCCTTAATGTAAACTTTCTTAAAGAAAATAAAGCCATGAAATAATTCCATAAAATACAGTGTTGCCTGGAGACAGATGTTGATGATGGCTGCACAGCAATGTGAACGTACTTCAGCCCATTGAATTGTACACTTAAAAATTGTTAGGATGGTAAATGTTGCGTTACGTCTATTTTACCACAATTTTAAAAATTAAAAAAACAAGGGGAAAGACAATTAAGATGCTAATGGCTGGCTTATGTAAAGTCCCTCCCACTCACCTGAAAGGACCATGTCCGTTTATACCCCTACGACTTCTGAGCACAGTGATTCATGCTCGTGAACCAATGAAGGGAATTACAATGATTGCTTACTCTAAATTCATTTTTCAATTGTTTCATGCCAAACCCTCCAAATAAAGTTGTCTTAGGTTTCAAAAATAATAATAATACAATGTGCTTATCTGAAATACCAGGGCTAAATTGGGGAGGTGGGGAGTCACTGAGGTCAACGTCAGAGAACTGAGATCAGCCTGAGAGCTTCACGGTGAAGCATCAGAAAAGCCAGGGGTTCCTCTCCTCCTCCTCTTCCCCTTTGCACCACCCTAACCCTTCCCATCCTTTCACCCCAGCCCTGCTCTCCCCACCCCACCCCTACTCCCTCAGGGTAGGCCTCAAGTAAGCCCCCACCCCCATCATTTGTTAATGAGGGCCCTTTGGTGGGATTGTCACATACTTAAGTGTTCTCTTGCCTTTTAGAATATTTCCGACAATGATCTTGGTTTGGAGGGGGCCAGAATCCTCTGTGAGTTCCTCCAGAATAACACCTCTTCGCTCTTTAGTCTTCAGCTTTCAGGTGAGCCTATGAAGGAGGGTGGGGAGGACACTGGGAATGTAACGGAGAGAAGGGTCAGAGCAGAGAGATCCAGGGTCTAACTGAGCCAGACCAGGTCCTGCTGATGTCAGAGACCAGAACACAGTGTCTACACCCTGCTAGATTCTTCCAACCATTCTCGTCCCCTCTCCACAACCACACTGGCTTCACGGCTGTCCTGGACAAGAGACTTCTGATTCACTTTGCAATATTCCCACCTCTGCTGGAAAGTCTCTACCCCAGATACCTGCACAGCTCCCACTCCCCCTTCATTCCTGCCTCCGCTCACAGGTCATCTCCTTAAGGGGACTTCTCTGACCTATCAAAGCAGCACCTCCCCGTCACCATCACTCTCTAACCTGTTTCTCTTCCTGGTTTTCCTAACAGCACTTATTACTACCTGACCCCCTGTAGTATAACTAATTTTTAATTAGTTTATTATCAATCTCGCTCACAGAAAAAAAAGTCACTTGAGAACTCTATTACCCACAGACCTGCCCTCACTCAGGTTTATGGTTTGCATTTGTACTATCTTCAGGGTGCTGGAATCCCTATGGCAGGAAATGAACATGCAAAGTGGTCCTATGTTGTTAATACCTTGGGGCACCCAACAGAAACAAACATAAACCTCTGACGGGCTCCAGGCTGTTGGGGATTCCCACAGATAAAGCTCCGCTAAAGATGGGCTCACAGTCCAAAACTGCAAAACAAGGAAACACCATGAGAGCTGTCAGACCCACCAAGTAATAGCATGGGACCCTCGAGAACTTCAGGAAATAACATTATCCTATATAGACTGTAAATTGAGTGACCATAAAATTTATCCATCAAACTGCACAAGAGCCCTATCAATTAACTGAAACTTCTAATAAATAGATATCTTGCACCCAACTCTAAATCAAGTTTGATATGATTAAGAACATAAAACATACAAGAACAAATCACTATTTTTTAATAGATCCCCCCAAAATAAAACTTCTACAAATGAAAAATATATAATTATTGAAATTAGAGACTCAATGGATAAATTCAACAGCAAATTAGATACAGTGAATAAAATTAGTGACCTGGAAAATAGATAAAAGGATACTTTATCTATCTTTGCAGTATAGAAAGATAAAGATATAGAGAATATAAAAGATAAAAATATAAAGGAATGAATAGACTCAATATAGCTAATAGGCGGTCCAGAAGAAGCGGACAACAATATATGAGCAAATAATAGCTGACGTGTTTCCTGAACTGATGAATTCTCAGATACAGGAATCCTGGTGAGTCCTAAGTACAGTAAAGGAAAAAGAAATCCACACCTGAGTATATCATAGTAAAAGCACCTAAGATAAAAAGATCTTAAAAGTATCCAGAGAGAAAATACAGAAACAGAGGTTATGTATTTTTTAATATGAATTTTACTACATATTATTCTCCAATTTTCCTTTTTTCCCCTCTAAATATATCTTGGATTTCTTTCTATGGCAGAAATGATAGATTTATCTCATTGTTTTGAACTCCTGGGTAGTTTTTCATGGTATGATTATAGCATAATTTATCTAATATCCCCCTTTTTGAAGGGGAGTGCATTTAGGTCATTTCTAGTTTTTCAATCTTCCAGATAATTTTTAAAGTACTTTCTTATCCATGCATCTTTTGAGCACATGTTCTAGTATTTCTACAGACACCCCAGAGCAGAATTATTCAATATAAGGTACACCCGTTTTAGTGAAGTTAAAAATTAATTTCCAAATTTCCCTTAAGAAGACTATACCAGGTTATAATTCCACCAATGGAATGTCTGTTTCCCCTATATCTCCACCAGAAGGGTTATTACCAAGCTGTTTGTGAACCAGACAGTTAAGTGTGTTGAAGTCACAGTACTTGGGTTCAGATCCCAGCTTTGACACTAGGTAATTTATTTAACCCTTCTGTGACTCACTTTTCTCATTTATAAACTAGGGACAATTATATTACCTATCTCAGGTGGTGATTGTGAGGATGACGTTAATTAAAATCTGAATCACCTAGAACAGTACATAGGATGCAAGTATTCAATAACTGTTCACCACTATTATTATCTTTATTACAGTCCCACATTACTATTGAAATAGAACATCTTTTCAGATGCTTATTTTCATTTTAATTTCTTCTTCTAAGAAATGGCCAATTGTTATATGGGGTTGTTTGTATTCTTAAGTGTTAGGCACTCTTTATATACTACAGATACTCATACTTGAATGTTACATATGGCTTTCTTCATGGTGTTTTCTTACATGAAAGTTTGTATACTTACTGTTGTCAAGTTCATCAGTCTTTTCTTTTATGGATTTAATTTCTGTAGTCTTGCTTAAAAAACGGTTTCCTACTTCAGATTTAAAAATATTTTTCTTTACTTTCTTCAAATATTTTTGTAATTTTGTTTTTTTCCACGTAGACCTTCAATATACCTAGAACTTATTTTTGTTCATGGCATTAGGTAGGAGTCAAACATTCTATTTCCAAAACTCACAGCCAGGTGCCCCAGCATCATTAGTTGAATAATCCACCATTAACTAATTTGAATGTCATCATCTATTAAATTCCCATATAAATATAAGTTCCTTTCTAGAGTCTCTATCCCACCTCATTAATCTATTTCTATGCCAACACTGTACTGTTTTAGTATGCTTAGAATGTTAAAATTATAATATGCTATATAATATAATAATTAGTTGTAATTAAAATGATATATCAAGTATGTAATATTCAATATATTAGTTTTATAATTATATGATACACTATAATATATTTTATGTTTGAGTGGACAAAGTCTGACCTTTTTCAAAGTAATCTTGGCTATTCTTGTGTGGTTTCTCCTCCAGTTGAATTTTAGAATCATTTTGTCAAGTTCCATTAAAAAGAAAACTTACTGGGATTTTGGTTGGGGTTATATTTAATATTCTAGGTAAATTCAGGAAAGAATTGACATATTTAAAGTATTGGATATCTTCATTTAAGAACATGCTTTCTTCAGGTCTTTTTTATGTTCTTCAATAAATTTTATAGTTTTACTTCATTATAAGTCATGCATATTTCATATTAGCTTTATGTTTAGGTCTTTTATCATTTTATTCTTATGAGAATAGAATGTTTTTCTATCACGTTTTCTAATTATCAATACTTATTATTGGTATGTTTGAGAGCTATTAATTTTTGTACACTGAGCCTATTACCAGTCACCTGATTGAATTATCTTACTAGTTCTAACATTTTGTTAATTTTCTTGGATTATTTAGGTAGGTGACCGTGTCTGCAAACGATGGAAGTTTTTGTCTCTTCTTTCCAATATTTATAGCTCCTAGAGAGGTTTCTGATTGTATTGGCTAAGACCTCTAATATAATATTAATACAGAAAGCTCTTTGCAAAACTACAAATTTCCCAGCCCTATCCCAGGCTGCTGAATCAGAACCTTTAGGGAGAGGGATCTAAGAATCTGTGTTTTATCCAGCTTCCCAAATGATTTCTTACAGCCAATGCACTGTTGGTAACCAATGGTATAAACACAACAATGTGAATAATAGATTGCCTAATTTTATACATTGACTAGATTATTATCTCATTTTATTGCACTGGTACCAGAAACAGCCAAAGAAGTACTTGTGTTTCAGTGGGTTCATTCATTTTTTCATTCATTCAGTAAGGATTTACTGAGCACCTGTTATGTGCCAAGCACTTTTTAGGTGCTAGAGGCATAGAGCTTATTAAGGTTTCAAAGGAGAAATTTGGGTGTAAGGGTTTGTGTCATTTATTCTCTGGAAATCACCAATGTTTTAGATCGCTTAGCAATCTAGGGCTGGGGTAAGATAAGGGAGGCACTCACCTCAGCCGCAAAACTTAAGGGGCAACAAAAAAACTCAGTAACCAAGTAAATCATAATGCAACATTTTTGAAAGTGAAGATTAATGCAAAAACAAATCCATAATGAAAAAAAAATCAGCACTTTAAATAAAAAACAGGATCCAACAGGGACAGATCGGGGTGAGGCGAGTGAGGCCTGGCCATGCAAGCACAGGGTCAGATCCTGCTTTTATTTAAAATTTGGTTCATCATAGATGTTTTTGCATTGATTTGGATTTTAAAATATTAAGATATTACCCATCGTGATTACTGAGATTTTCAAGTGCCTCATTCATCCCTCTAGTCCCAACCCTGCTGCTCAGACTTGGATTAGCGTTTTTATAATGTTACACATTTTAGGCGTTAGGCTAGGGGTGGGTGCTGTCAATGCACAGGGTATGGTGAACCAACCCCTGGAACTCCCTGGACAGTCATGGCAGAGAGAGAAGGGGAGGACTGTTAAAGAGATGGTAACTGGTTGCCTTTTTTCCCCTGTGTTCACCTATGCCCAAACATTTGCTTTAAGTACTTGCCACCTTTTCTACGTCTGATTGTTCCAAAGGCAAGAGACTAGCAGGGCTAGGATACGGAGAGTAAGGGAGCCTTAGTCTGGAGAACATTGCTAATGCCCCCCTTCACTACAGGAAATAACTTCAAGGAAGAAGCCGCAGAGCTGTTTTGCCAAGCCCTATCGGTAAGAAGCAAGAGACGGGTGCAGCCAGCCATGTGAGAGATGCCCCGGGAGATGGGTGGCTCTGAGCACAGGGAGGTGAGGCTACTTGCCTGATTTAGGGAGCTGGAGAGTGTTTAGACTCCGTCAATCCTATCAAAAACCTCAGCAAGTGGTAGGACTGTTTGGATGGTGCTAAATTCTCGCAGCAGTCATCAACAGTTCAGCAGGAAATGAACAAGAAATTGTCCTCAGTCTAAGAACACTAGTCTACTTAATTTTTGGCATATGGGGGCCCACACTGTTCTAAGAGAGGTATTTGCAGTCACAAAGAAGACAAAAATTACCTCTCTCTGCACTGTTTCTTTCTCTAGACCAATTACAGAATTAAGTCGCTGGATCTCAGTCACAACCAGTTCTCTGATAAGGCAGGAGAGTACCTGGGGCAGATGCTGGGTGAGTCTTCCGTGGAGGGAGGAACCAGCAAAGGAGAGGGACATGGGGTATGATAGCTTGTCAGAGCTGCAGCTCCGGTTTCTTATTGTTATTGAACGTTCTGATTAGAAAAAGTGATGTAAACCACACCCGAAGTACACTTTGAATGGAGCAGACACCTGAATGTGGGAAGTAAACTTTAAAATGATTAGAAGAACGTAGAGAGAAGTAACTTGCTGACTTCAGGGAGACTACGGATTATTAAACAGAAATGGGCAGAAACTGTAACAGAATAGTGGCAGAAACTGTAACAGAAACGATTCATATATTTGACAACGGTAAGTTTAAAACCTGCTTGTGATAAAAGACATTGTGGGGCAATGATAGAAAACAAGCAATAGTTAAGGAGTAGAAATGTGCAGAATTTGTATCATATAGAAGATTACTCTCCAGAATATTGATAAAAGCTCCTATAGCTCCATTAGGCAGTGATAAAGACTCCCAATGAAACAATGGTCAAAGCATATGGACGGTGACAATAGAAAGCCAAGTGCCCATGTTTAGAAACACGGAAAATAAAACAACAAAAAGATCTCCCTTGTCATCTAGCAGAGCTGTAAAAATTTCCCGTCAGAGAACATCAAGGGCTAATACAAGCAAGAAATAGGAACACTCACAGGTCTGCTAGGTAAAGGCGCTTTGGAGAACAATTTGACAGTGTTTACTAACGTCAAAAATGTGTATATTTTCTATGACACAGTTTCCCCTCTATACGTGTCTCAGAGATGCTCTCACACATACACAGCGAGAGATGTCTGGGGAGGTTTCACTGCAAAAGTGTTATAAAAGAAAGAAACCTAAATGCTCATTCCTGGGGGGAATGAGTAGAAAAGGAAAGGACTCCTAGCAGTAGGGATGGGACGCTAATCTAGATGGAGTGGTGAGGGAAGCCCCACAGGGAGGGTGGCTCTTTGTTGAAACCTGAATATCAAAGAAGAAAGAGCCGTGCTAGGGTCTGGACACACAGGGCTCCAGGCAGAAAGAATGGAGCGCGTCCTATTTGAGGAACTGGGGGGCCAGTGTGGCTGGAGCAGAGGGGACAGGGGAGGAGGATGGAAGGAGAAGAGGTTGTTGCCTGCAGCCCCTGACGTCGGGCCGCGGGAGCCATGGAACACAAGGAGCCTGGGATCCACGCGGCGCACGACGAGGAGTCGTGGAGGATGTGAGCGTGGGGCGAAACGGTACGGCGTGCAGGGGCAGATGTGCTGTGTGAAGCCCGCAGCTGACGAGGACAGGAATGGAAGAGGGAGGCTGGTCAGGAGGCTGGTGTGGGGGTCCAGGCTAAACAGGACAACAGCGTGAGCTCAGGGAGGAGGTAGTGCCTGGGCAGTGGATGGATTCAGAATATACTTTGCAAGTAAAGCCGAAAGGACTTGCTGATGTGAAGAAGGAGGGAAGGGAGAGATAGCCTCACGACTCTTGTTTCAGTCACTGGTTAGAGGCAGGTGTCATTTACTTAGAGGGAAAACTCAGGGAGTAACAGTATGGGGGCGGGGGGCAGGAGTTAGGAGTCGAGTTTTGGCCTTTTTGGCCTTTTTGGCCGTGGAGGGCTTTTTTTTTTTTTTTTTTTTTTTTTTTTTTTTTTGCGGTACGCGGACCTCTCACTGTTGTGGCCTCTCCTGTTGCGGAGCACAGCCTCCGGACACGGAGGCTCAGCGGCCATGGCTCACAGGCCCAGCCGCTCCACGGCATGTGGGATCTTCCCGGACCGGGGCGCGAACCCATGTCCCCTGCATCGGCAGGCGGACTCTCAACCACTGCGCCACCAGGGAAGCCCTATATGCAGTTTTTAAAAGAATCTTTATTATTATTAAAGCTACCAAATATAAGATGATTACCATGTGACAGGCATCATACTAGGCTTTTTACATCAATCCTCACAAAAAAAAACCTTGTACAGGTTAACATCTCTATTTTATAAATAAGAAAACAGAAGTATGGAAGGATAAGTAACCTGTTTAAGGTCACAAAGCTAGTAAGTGTTGAGAACAGAATTAAAATTTTAATTTTGTAGCCATTTAAGAGAGGCAGGCTTGCAAGGTTTAACTTAAGGGACTTCCCTGATGGTCCCGTGGTTAAGACTTTGCCTTCCAATGCAAGGGGGGCAGGTTCGATCCCTGGTCGGGGAGCTAGGATCCCGCATGCCTCGTGGCCAAAAAAGCAAAACACAAAACAGAAGCAATATTGTAACAAATTCAATAAAGACTTTAAAAATGGTCCACATCAAAAAAAAATCTTTAAAAAAAAAGGTTTAACTTCAGTGAGGGACTTGGCACAGAAGAGGAGAGAAAAATAAGAATAGGATGAGGGAGACAGGCAGGGAGAGAGAATGAAGGCAGGACAAAAGTTTGTTCTCAATATAATAGAAGGTATTATGCACTTTCCTGAAAGTCTGTCCTGGTGGTTGACACGAGAAAGACATGATCAGTACAGAGTGTTCTGTCCATAAAAAATAAAACAGGGGCTTCCCTGGTGGTTAAGAATCCGCCTGCCAATGCAGGGGACACAGGTTCGAGCCCTGGTCCAGGAAGATCCCACATGCCGCGGAGTAACTAAGCCCGTGCGCCACAGCTACTGAGCCTGCGCTCTAGAGCCCGCGAGCCACAACTACTGAAGCCCGTGTGCCTAGAGCCCGTGCTCTGCAACAAGAGAAGCCACTGCAATGAGAAGCCCGCACACGGCAACGAAGAGTAGCCCCCGCTCGCTGCAACTAGAGAAAAGCCCGCTTTCAACAACGAAAACCCAATGCAGCCAAAGATTTTTTTAAAAAAATAATAAAATAAATAAATAAAACAGAATAACACATTTTTCCTGGGCCTGAAGGCGATTCCTCCCACTCAGTAATCCTTCAAGAGCACTTTAGTCTCTCCTTCCAATGGTGTCCTCGGCACATCCACCCTCCCCAGATAAAAATAACAATGATGAAGTGTTTAAATAGGATGCTTTCCCAGCCCTATGTAGCACGTGAGCAAAAACATCTTTAAGTTAAAAAAATGTGCAATTTCTGTGCAAACCCAACTTCTAGACAAGCCTGATGCCTCCACACTTCCACCTGGTTGTATCCCTAAAGCCCTCCCGGATGGAAATTCTGAGGCCTCCACTGCTCCCATAGGTCTCCATGAAAAAGACATCGCGCAGTACCACACACCATGCCCACCATAGTGTTCCTATGTAAATACAAGGTTTGCCGTGCTCTCTCCATCTGTTTTAATGGTTGTTTAATCTTCCACCAGATGGATAGTTATGTTATGCTTTACCCTTCCCCTGTGAGTCACAAACCTTACTTTTATAAGTGATGCCAGGGAAAACATCTACAAGCATGTCGCTTTTCTTAAATCCTGTACTGTCTCCTTAGGAAGAGTCTCAGGGGTGACATTGCTGTGAGATAGAGTAAACAGATTTTAACAGGAAAATGTCTGTGACCAGATAGTTTTTGCCAAATAGAGTATGCCATTTGCTTGCCACCTGCAATGTATGAGTATTTTACTACGTTGTTGCCAGCCTTGGGAATCATCTTAGAATTCTGTGTTTAAATGAATAACTGATGAATTATTACCTACGTGTTTTGCTTTGCATGAGGATTGAGCGATCCTTATCCCCAATGTGATGGACCTCTGCCAACCCTGAGAGCCCGCTTGGTAGGGCTGGG
The DNA here is from genome assembly GCF_011762595.2 of Tursiops truncatus. Taxonomy (NCBI): domain Eukaryota; kingdom Metazoa; phylum Chordata; class Mammalia; order Artiodactyla; family Delphinidae; genus Tursiops; species Tursiops truncatus. The sequence goes on along the minus strand of NC_047035.1, from coordinate 26,092,258 downwards.
TTCTCTGGGGTGTGGTGGACGCTGAGATGACTCCTTCCCTCCCACAGCCCTCAACGTGGGGCTCCAGTCGCTGGACCTGAGCTGGAACCACCTCTACATCCAGGGAGTGGTGGCCTTGTGCAGCGGTCTCCGGGTAAGCCCTCCGGGAGTGGTGTGTTGAGCCCTGGTGAGGACGGCCAAGCCCTTGAGTCAGCCACCTTGAACCCTTCCCCATGGGTAAATTCACCCTGCTGAAACCTAGTTGGCATCTTTGGGGGTACTTCAAGGCGACAGTTTAACTAGGGGGTAGGGAATGACCTCAGCCCAAAGGGAATGAGCCTCAAGAGTACTGGAGACTCTGAGCCCAGCTGGGAGGGATCTGGGAAGATCTGGCTGATCTCCCTCCTGGGGACCACTGAGCACCCTGTCTGGATGAGAGCAGGGGACAAAAATTGGGGCCCGTTGGCTGGACGAGTTGCATGCAGCCTTCATGCCGCTGACGTTCTCCCTTCTCCCTGCAGGCTAACGTGTCCCTGAAGAAACTGGATCTCTCCATGAACAGCTTTGGGAACGAGGGGGCTGCAGCCTTAGGGGAGGTCCTCAGACTCAACAACTCCCTGGCCTACCTAGACCTCAGCAGCAACAACATCAACAATGAAGGGCTGTCCAAAATCAGCAAAGGATTGGAGTTGAATGAAAGCCTCAAAGTTCTGAAGGTAGTCTTCACCCGAGCTGGGAACGGGACATCTTGTGCCTGCATTTGTGTGTGTGTGTGTGTGTGTCCGTGCATTCACGTGTGTCCATGCTTCCATGTGTGTGCATCTGTATGTGTCCGTGTGTCCATGTGTGTGCATGCACGTGTGTGTCTGTGTGTATTGGCGTGGGGGCAGCAGGACGATGGGGCTGGATGTTGCTGGAGAGAAAATCTACCTTGTGCTTCATATATGCGTACGTTCTTGGCTGTCTCTCTGCTGTAAACCCAGTGTCACCCTCTGCTCTCACCTGGCACAGAGTAGGGTCTTCCTTGCTCCCATCTGGGTCTCCTCCAGTTTCTTTGCTTTTCTTTGCTGAGAGGCCTGCGGGATCTTAGTTCCCAGACCAGGGATTGAACCCCGGCCCTGGCAGTGAAAGTGCCGAGTCCTAACCACTGGACCACCAGGGAACTCCCTCCTCCAGGTTTTCTCCACACTGCGGCCAGAGTGCGGATTCTGAGCGTAAATCTGACTCCCATCCCCACCCACACCTACTCTCCTCCCACTTAGGCACCCCTCCACCATGGCCTCTGTTGCTCAAAACCCGTTCTCTCACCCTGTGTGCTTCTCCAGCCTCAGTTTACCCCCACACTCTCCCCCGCACTCCAGCCATGGCCTCAGGGTCTTTTTTCATCTCAGTTCCCGCAGGGCCTGCAGTGCTCCCTCCACTGGCCTCAATTGCTGGTCTGCCTCAGAGCACAGCTGGAGCAGCAATTCCCCAGGGACCCTGCAGGAACACTCACATCCTGTTTGCCCCTTCACACAGAACTCACCGGAGTTTTTCCTTATACTCTCATTTGAGTGACTATTTGACTGTCTGTCACCACTAGTTCGAAAGTTTCCTGAAGACAAAGACGTGTTTGGCTTTGCCCATTACTATATCCCCCGTACCTAGCAGAGTCCTGGGCATAGAGCAGATGCCCATTGAATATTTATTAAGTGAAAGAATGAATACATATTTCATTTTAAATCAATTTGCTCATAGACACTAATTTATAACATAGAAGTTCATGGGAAGTTGGGAACTGATGTAAGATGAGGACTTCTATTAATAGGTCCCCTTTCTGGGACTCCTACCACAAGCCAGGTTCCATATCAAGTGATTTGCCTCCTTCTTCATGGCCCAGCCCTACCAGGAGGGCTCCAGTAGCCCCACTTGTCAGATGAGAAGACTGAGGCTGTGTGACTTGTCAGGCCGTGCAGCTAGCAAGAGGCAGAGGGATGTCAGCTCTACCTGGCTTTCCACTGCAGCTCCAACTCCCGCAAGATGTGGAGATGACTCGGGGGGACCAAGGACATGGGAGTGCTGGTAGAAGAAGAATGGGAGTTAGGAATCAGTGAAGGCGAGCCACCATCCGAGAGGACAGCCACCTTAGAGCTGCTGAGGTGACGACAGGGAGTCAGATTCCAACCTGTGGAGGCAGCGTGCTGACTGCAGACCAGACCAGGTGGCCGTCTAGTGACTGGGGGAGCTCAGAGGCCGGCCTGGCTGGAGGGGCACCAAGTGTGACTCAGAGAAGAGAGACTGACCCAGCCTGCAAAGGACTGAGCCTCAGTCGGTGGCCAATGAAGCCAAGGAAAGTTCAGAGAATCTGAATTTTAAGACTAAAATGCTGCCTCAGCAAAATGGCAAAGGATTTTCTCTGGTTAGTGGGATATAAGCAATGCTAACATTTTTTTCTACTGCTTTTTAAATTTTTTCTACGAAGACCAAATATTTTATTTTAATTTTTTAAATTGTTTTATAAGTGAAAGAAAAAAAATCTTAAAATATACCTTTTAGTTTGGTCGTATGTGGAGGCCACATCAGTTTTGCCACAGGAATTACCTGTTGCTCTCCACAGCCAGCCCCAGCCCTCCTTTTCTTAATCTTGGAAAAATAAGGAATTCCCCCCGCACGTGAGTCAAACCAAAGATTCTAGATGCTAAGCCCTATGAGGGCAGGGCTCCAGGCTGTCTTTTCTCACTGGAGTACTGAAAGAGCCTGGGAACCCCCTGACATAGAGTTTTGGTCAGCCTCATCAGGAAACCATCAGCTGAAAGCCTTCAATAATAATAAGTGACATTCATTGGCTGCTTACTATGTACCGTGCACTCTTTTGAATGCTTTACCTGAAGTTATGTATTGACCCCTCTGTGCAGCCCTAGGCGATAGGTACACAGTAGTCAGGGAACTGACACAAGACCAGAAAACTAGTAAGCAGAGCCAATGGGCTCCGTGCTCCCTGCTGTTAACCTCCATACCACGCTGCAGTGGCTCACAGTACCATTGAGATAAAGCCCTGAGTACTTAGCTAAGCCCCCAAGTCCTGTGCAATCTGACCCATCACAGCTCTGTAGCCTCACGCTCTCTGCTCCTGCTCATGAAACGTTTACTTTTCCCCACACACCTCTGCACCTTTGCACTTGCCTTCCCTTGTCTTCTTTTTTTTTTTCTTCTGCGGTACGCAGACCTCTCACTGTTGTGGCTTCTCCTGTTCTGGAGCACAGGCTCCAGATGCGCGGGCTCAGCAGCCATGGCTCATGGGCCCAGCCGCTCCGCGGCATGTGGGATCTTCCAGGACCAGGGCACGAACCCACGTCCCCTGCATCGGCAGGCGGACTCTCAACCACTGCGCCACCAGGGAAGCCCCCCTTGTCTTCTTTGTTGCACCTTATTCCCTCCTCTGGGACTGTCTGCCTTCTTCATCCCTAGCTAATCCCCATTAGTCCTGCAAGGCTTAGCTCAAATGTCCCCTCCACCATACTGGATGTCCCTTCCCTCGTTTTCTACGGTACCAGTGGGTACCTCTGTCATTGCCATCATCGCACTTCAGATGTCATTTGCTTGTTTGCCTGTGTAAGCTACCTGAGGGCAGAGATCTTGTCATGTTTGCCTGTGCATCCCTCGGTGCTCAACCCAGTGACTGGCACGTGGATGATTGTTGGATGGATATTTGGATGGATGGATGGATGGATGGATGGATGGATGGATGGATGGATGGATGATGGATGGATGATGGATGGATGGATGGATGGATGGATGATGGATGGATGATGGATGGATGGATGGACGGATGGATGATGGATGGATGGATGGATGATGGATGGATGGATGGATGATGGATGGATGGATGATGGATGGATGGATGGATGGATGATGGATGGATGGATGGATGGATGATGGATGGATGGATGGATGGATGGATGATGGATGGATGATGGATGGATGGATGGATGAATGGATGATGGATGGATGGATGGATGGATGGGTGATGGATGGATGATGGATGGATGGATGGATGGATGGATGATGGATGGATGGATGGATGATGGATGGATGGATGGATGATGGATGGATGGATGGATGGATGGATGGGTGATGGATGGATGGACGGATGGATGATGGATGGATGTATGGATGGGTGATGGATGGATGGATGGATGGATGGATGATGGATGGATGGATGGATGGGTGATGGATGGATGGATGGACGGATGGATGGATGGATGGGTGATGGATGGATGGATGGACGGATGGATGATGGATGGATGGATGGATGATGGATGGATGGATGGATGGATGGGTGATGGATGGATGGATGGATGCATGGGTGATGGATGGATGGATGGACGGATGGATGATGGATGGATGGATGGATGGATGGGTGAGCAGTGAGATGGACAAGTGAATGGATGACAAATAGACAGGGAGATGCGTGCTTACAGAGAAGTCTGGGAGGAAGACAGAGATTGAGATTTGATGGGAGGAAATGGAAACCATGCTCTGAGCCAGGCTCTCCTGTCCTCATCTCTGCCTCCTTCTGCCTCGCCCTTCCTCCCACAGCTTTACCTGAACCCTCTAAGTATGGATGGGGCTGTGTTACTTATCCTGTCCATCAAGAGGAACCCCAAATCCAAGATGGAGGACATTGACATTTCCGTAAGTGATCAAATTGTTTGCTTGTACTTGGGAGCAAGCCAGTTACCATGGCCACTGTGCCAGCTCTAGTCCTCAGGGCCCTCACAGAACTGCTCCATGAAAAGGCTACTCCTTTTAGAGTACGACTCTGCCCCTTCCAGAGGTCCTTTCCGTAGGAGTAGCCATTCGGTCAAAAACATCATGGTGTGAAATTATTTACCAGATCCTGGGAACCCAGGACCTGCACCCCCAGTGGGCCTGAGGGCAGAGAGGAGGAACACCAGAAGCAAAGACAGGGGGACCCCCAGACTTTGCTTGGGAGAGTCCGCTGGTCTGGGAGATGGCACGATGGCAGTACCCTCCCCTGGATGGGTCCCCTGTCTCCCTGCTTCAGAATGTGCTGGTGTCAGAGCAGTTTGTGAAAATATTGGATGGGGTGTGTGCCATCCACCCCCAGCTGGACGTGATGTACAAAGCAGTGCAAGGCCTCTCTAACAAGAAAAACCTCTTCATGTGGACGAACCCTGTGAAACTGATCCAGGTGAGCCCTGCTTTCCTCCAAGAGCCCCCAGGGACCCCTGGAAAGCGCTGACCTTTGGCTCAGCTTCCTAGAGTTTCTCCTCCCCCAGAGAGTCTGCACAGTCCTCGCTGACAAGGAACATCTCGGCTGTGGAATATTCCTTTTGGCTCCCAGAGGAAGGACTGAGAACTGGCTGAAGTGGGAGGGCCTTGGAATAGGATGGTTTCTACCAGCCAGGCTCCTCCATTGCAACGAAAGACAAGTGACTGAAGTGCTCTGTACTTCAGTCTCGTCACCTGTAAAATGGGCATGATAATAGCACCCACCCCACAGGGTGCTGTGAAGATTAAATTCTATACTACACACGACTTAGAGCAATGCTTGGCAGGCAAGAAGCACACAGTTCATGCAGGCTCTTTCCAATAGCTGGTAAGGATGCCACGACGTCCTGACCCTGTGGTCGGGATGGCTATCTGGTGGCTTCAGCTAACAAGGAGCCCTCAAGTGTTTTATACCTCATAGTCACCTTGCCCCTGGCTCAAGTCTTAGATTGTGTCTGGCAGTCACAGGAGGCAGATGAAACAGTGGAAATAAAAACTCAGAGAATGTTAGAGCTGGAAGGGATGTTATAGTTCCTCTGGTTGGACAGCCTCACAGAGCAGCAACTGCCCAGGCCTGGTGTTTCTACCACCAGCTCTCACCTACTGCTGGGTGCAGGACCATTACCACCTGAGGCAGCAGGAGCTGGGAAGGTGTCCTGTAAACACGGTTCTTCATGGTGTTTTCCACTGGGGCTGCTTCCTGCCCCTGGTTGGTCTGCTCTATGCCTTAGTTTCCAGAACCAAAGAGGAGAGCTCTGGCATGAAAATTATCATTGTATGAAAAGTTCTAGAAGGCAAAGCGGTATCAAGTATCTTTATATCTTTTCAAGTAAGATGATGTCAGGTGGAACTGAGGGGAAACCTGTTTTGCAAGAAGAGTGGGAATGGGGTTATCCGATGCAAAGTGGGAACTTGCTCCTTGTTTTAAAACAGTGTAGAAAAGGGATCCCAGAGGAGAGCCTCAACGATACATACAGTGTAAACCACAGTCCTTCCCCTCGGGGGCCCGACAATCGGGTTGGGAAGATGGGACAGACACAGTCATTTCTAATAGAAAGTGTCATATGATAAATAATAAACAAGTGACAAAGGCAGCAAATACAATCCAAACTAGAGGTCACTGCAGGCAACCAGAGAAGGATGCTTCCTGGCAGAGGTGGGGCTGGGCAAGGGCCTTGACAAGCGGAAAAGATGCAGGTGAGCAACAGAGAGAGGGAGGGAAGAGAATGCCAACCAGCGAAGGAGCAGAGCGGGAGTGGCTCGCAGTGTGTCTGGGGCGTGGGAACCGGACCGTGTGGCGCTGGTCTCAAGGGAAGCCTGGGAGTCAAGGCTGCAAAGAGAGGCTGGAGCTGGATGCAGCAGTCCTCAGATTTTAGGCTCAGAGTGAGGTTTGAGTCCACAGGGAGCAGGGAGCCAGTGCGAGTTGTTGAGCAGAGGCTGTGATGTAAATCCAGCAGGACTGAGGGGTAATTTTTCTGGCAACTGGGAGGGAAATGAACTGAGGGGGTAGATATGAGACTGGGAACACCAATGAGGACACTATTGTAGTATTCCAGACCTAGAACGGTAACTTGGCTGAAAAGGACAGTGAGAGTGGAGGTACAGATGTAGGAGATATCTTTATGGAGCATCTCCAGGACTTGGTGAGTGGCTGTGTGTGTGTGTGTGTGTGTGTGTGTGTGTGTGTGTGTGTGTGTTGGGAGAAGGGAGGTGTGTGGGGAGAGGAGAGAGCCAAAGATAACCCCCAATTTTTAAGCCCAGTGGACCAAAAGAACGATGGAAACATTGCCAGCAGTAGGGAAGTCCTGTGGGGAAAAGGGACCGCCCCCTGGCCCCGCCTCCCGCTCTGGCCTCATCCCTCCCATCCTCCCCCCCTCCTCTACATTTCAGCCCCACTGGATTTCTCCCCATTCCTTTTTTTTTTTTTAATTTATTTATTTGTTTATTTATTTTTGGCTGTGTTGGGTCTTCGTTGCTGCGCACGGGCTTTCTCTAGTTGCGGCGAGCAGGGGCTAGTCTCCCTTGCGGTGCGCGGGCTTCTCATTGTGGTAGCTTCTCTTGTTGTGGAGCGCTGGCTCTAGGCGCGCGGGCTTCAGTAGTTGCGGCTCGTGGATTCCAGAGTGCAGGCTCAGTAGTTGTGGCTCACGGGCTCTAGAGCGCAGGCTCAGTAGTTGTGGCGCACCAGCTTAGTTGCTCCGCGGCATGTGGGATCTTCCCGGACCAGGGCTCAAACCCGTGTCTTCTGCATCGGCAGGCGGATTCTTAACCACTGCGCCACCAGGGAAGTCCCTCCCCATTCCTTTTTGCATCAGTTCTCTCTTAACATTAACTCTGAGTCCCTCTGCCTAAATACCTTTCCTCTGTGTCTCACTCACTCCTCCTCGCTCTCTAGGTCTGCACCCAGAGTGTCACGTCCTCGGGCAACCCTTCTCAGGTTTCCTGGTCAAGGGTATATGCCCTTGCCACACGCTCCTGCAGCCCTCTCCTTCACCCTTTCACCGCAAGACTCTGAACTCCTCCGGGGCAGGAGCTACGTTGGGTCTTATCAAAAGCACCTACCAAAGTAACAGGCCCTTATGCCCATCAAGGCTCTCAGTTGCTGACCACAGAACCCACTCCGCTAGGTTAAGCAAAGAGGGATCTATTACGAGCGATAGACCCCAGAGACATTAGGAGGGCTGAAGAAAGACTCTATGTTTAGATTCCAGAAATGGCTCCCCAGACACCCCAACTGGCTAGCCAGGACGACTGCTGCTTCTGCCTAGGTCAGGAAGCCGCCCAATCAGGAATCGCCCGCTGAATTGGGAAGCCACCCCCATGGCTGCCAGCAGCCTGCTCTCTCCAGATCACACGGGTCACACATATGCGTCACCCAAGGGCTTGGCGAAACCCATCCCATTCTGACCCGTAGCTTCAAGGGGGCTTGGGGAATTCTGGTTTTTAGTTTTCCAGCCTCTGTTATAGAGAGGCGGGCTGTGAAGGAAGCGGAGGGGGTGTTGAGAGCCCGCCCATGGTATCTGCCGCAGCACGCAGTAACAGATTGCAGAATTCAGCTGACGGAGGTTTGCTTTAGACGTGTAGGATTGAGGTGTCGGTGGGGTTCAGCATGGACATGCGAGCAGCTGCTGGGGATGCAGAACTGGACGTGTAGGTGGGATTCACCCCGGGGTGGGCTGGTGTAGGCAACGCACACCAGAGAGGGAAGTGTGGGGAGAGGAGAGCAGGGACCAGGGACTGATCCCCAAGGAATTCCTCTGTGAGCAGGGTGTCTGCAGAAATATCTATCGAGAAAGCTGGGCCTTGCCTATGGCCTTTCGAGAGTCAGAAGGGAAAAGAAACAAAAAGATACTAAAAAAGGACCCAAAAGAATATTTTAATAGTATTGGAAAATTCACAATATATTAATACAGTGCACTTTATAAAACAGTATGTTTAATAGATAGATAGGTAGGTAGATAGATAGACACGTAGATAGATAGATAGACAGGTAGATAGATAGAGAGATAGATAGACAGACAGGTAGATAGATAGATAGACAGGTAGATAGATAGATAGACAGGTAGATAGATAGATAGATAGATAGATAGATAGACAGACAGGTAGATAGATAGACAGGTAGATGAAAAAATATACATCAAGGTGCTACCTCTGGATGGTGGGACTGGATTTATGGGTTATTTTTAATTTTCTTCTTTCTATTAATCTATACGTTCCTTAAAATGTGAGTAGGGAATATCTTTGAATTGAAAACAGTGAAATATTATTTTTAAATACTCTAACACAGTATGTCTCCATATAAGTATTTGTATAAAACGATGAGAATTCTGTGAACACCGGGAGCCTGTCCTGCCTGTCCCACTACCTGGCTGCGGTTCGGTCTTTTGGTTTCTGAGTTAACAACAGCCCACCCACGTACATAGAGCACCATCTTTGCTAGTCTTAGCAGGACAACTTCAAAACTAAATAATACATGTAAACATGATCACCGCCCTATTCCCTCCGAACTGTTCCCACAGTTCGCTCAGCAGGGTCGACTCCAGTCCTTCCACCTGTGGAACGTGGAATGGCAGGAGAGCTCAGCGTAGGTGGGGCAGACACAGAAGCATCGTGGCGTGTGGCTGTGCCTGAGCTCAGACCTCGGTCTGGGTGGGCAGGGGTGGGAAGCTGGGGTTGGGGGGGTGTTGGGGGGAGTTGGTATAGATATTACAAGGCTCCTGGTGTCTCCTGCTTCTCTCAGAGCTATGCAGACCAGCACAAAATCTCAGTCCTGGACTTCTTCAGGAGCTTGAACCCTCGTGGAGGGACGACAATGCCTGTGGGCGAGTTCCGGAAAGCTATGATACAGGTGTGTGGATTCCTGTGGACACAGGTACTATGTGTGCACGCGCAGGGGTGTGTGTGAGAGAGAGAGACAGACGGGCCACAGCGTGAGCACCTCAAAGAGCTCCTTGGGATTGGCTGTGAGAAGCCAACTTATCCACTGCTTTATCTAGACCCAGAGGGACACCTAAGGCCTCCTTCCACTGCCTGCTGAAGTCATTCTCTGTACTGCACGTCTGGGTGCCGCTGGTGACCCAAGATGCTGCCTGAAGACACACATTCTTCATCTCCTAGGTCTTTCTCCCATTGCATGTGGCCACTGGGCAGATTTTAAAAGGGAGTGGGAGAAGAGACCACATCCCAAAACCCCAGTATTTCGCCTTTGGCCCTATCATCTTGCCTGAAATCCCACACCTTCACACGTGGGGTATGATGGAGGTGCTGAGGGCCCCCTGAAATGCAAGCATGAAGAGGTCTGTCACCAGGGCAGCCCTAGGAAGGACAGGCCCTGCAAGAATAGGACTTCATGGGAGGCCAGGTGGGGGGATAAGACCCTCGGTGCCAGGCCCGTGGTAAAGAGGGCCGGCCAGACTCGGTAGCAGGGAGGTAAGGATGAACTTCCCATGCTGCAAAGTTGCCGCCTACTCCAGCTGGGTCCCCATCTCCTTCACCCCTATTGCTCCCCAGAGAAAAGAGGGGCTCTGGAGTCTGGGCAGTGGCCCACAGACATGGGCGGGGACGCTTATTCCTGCCCTGCATGGTGTGGGTTCAGTTTCTTCTGAACTGAGGAAACTGTTGCCAGCCATGGTCCCAAGGGCAGTGAGGCATTGTGGAGTGTGTGTGTGTGTGTGTGTGTGTGTGTGTGTGGGAGACGGGAGAGGTCTGGGGGGAGCAGAGAGCTCCATTGACCTTGCATGTTCTATCTGCTTCCTCAGCAGAACAAGGTCCCCATAAACCGGTACCAAGTCAGGGAGCTGATAAAGAAGCTGGGTGAGAAGACAGATATGGTGGACTTCAGGTCAGCCCAGCCCCGCCGTCCGGCCCTGTCTGGGCTACCCTTCTGCCCTGGGCAGGCCCCCGGTTCCCTCTAGGGCACCCTGGCTCCTGGGGCCGCCCTGTAGCAGATAGGAGGTGACACAAACAGCAAATGGTTAGGCCCTGGTGTGGCGAGAGGGGCAGTTGGGGGCGTGTACAGGTATCACAGTGGCCCAAAGAAGAGGTATCACCGGGGGGAAGGGGGTGTCACACAGACAGACAGGAGGACAGAGGACGGGAAGTACCAAGCCCAAACTGTGGGCCAGCACGGTGCACTGAGGAACTGCAGGTCTTTCAACACTGCTGGAGTTTAGGCAACCAGGCAGGTTATGACTTAGGCTGAACTCCTTGAAGAGCTCGGAAAGGACCATGATAACGGTCATAACAGCAACCAACATCCATGAGCCCTTACCACGTGCCAGGTGCTCTGCCAGTCACCAGACGGGTGCCTGGATTCTCACAGCGCCCAACGGGCACTAGTACACGCCCATGCTGTGAATAATGATCGGAGCTTTAGAGAAGGAAAGCACAGAGCCAAGTGCTTGTGGCCAGAGAGGGGCAGCTGTGGCCTCAGCACCCCGGTCTGCATGGTGCCAGGACCCACTCCTCCTCGCCGAGGCTGCAGAACGCTGCTGGTCTGCAGGCTGGTCCATAAGGCCCTGCGGCTTGTTGTCTCATGGAATCCCTAAGGAGTCTGTCAGAGGAGGCCCCCATCTGGTCCTGCCCCACAGCCTTCTCCCAACACCTCCGTCCTTGCCCCCATCAGCATCTCTCATGCGTGGAGAAGCCACCGCACAGACTGACCCAGCTGCAACCCTGCTCTAGCTAGTAAGGGTGCGGCCGTGCGCAGAGCTCTCAGTCTCCAAGTCTTTAGAATGGGGTGATAACCACAGCACCTGAGAGACTCTCATAAGAATCAAGTGGAGACAATGCACAGAAGGGGCTGGCACGTGATGCTGTCATTCAGGAGTGACACCATCATCCGGCAAGCACCCCGACACCCGCAGGGTGGCTCAGGCTTGCACACCGCCCCAGGCCCCCCTACTCTGTGCCTGTGTCCTGGACCTCCCCGCCTGCCCTCCCTGAAGTACGGCCTCCTGTTCCTTGGGATGCTGGTGGGAAAGAGCACAGGGCAGAGGTCAGGAGACCGGGTCCAGGTCCAGCAACCCTCCAGCTTTGCAGATGAGGTCACGTGGCCATGGAGAGGCAGAACTGAGGTCTCAGGACCCAAGTGGCGAGCTCTTGTGGGCACCTCAAGTTCCCCTCAGGTCACACACTGCAGCTCTGTTGGTTCCCATTGAAGAGCAGGGGCGTCATTTTTACTGTTGCATGATTTTTTCATTGTCATTTTTTGATACAAATAATATCTGCTTGTAAAAATTCGAAATCCACAGAAATCTACTAGGGAGAAAGTGAAGGGCCTCTTTTACCTGCCCCCACAGCCCCTGCTGCCTCCAGAGGGCGCTAGTGAACAATCCCAGGTGCACGTTGCCATAGCTTTTCCCACGTGCTTGCGATCAGGTGCGTCTGCTACCAAAGCCCTACCGACAGCGGCAGCGTAAACCCATGCCCATCCCTGTGCTGACGCCGAACCTCACCACGTTCAGCACTCTGCCGAGATGACAGATGGGTTTACAAGTGGTCTCGCTTGGACTCGAGCCTGTCCCAACACTCTTGTCCATCAGCCACGGGGCTACGTTGGTGGTCAGCCTTATCTCCTTACCTTTCAACCCAGTTCCTTGAAAATGACGAAGCCATAGCAACACGTCTGGTCTGGAAAGAAGCCTCAGTGACAGAGAACTCCTGGCACGTTGGCTCGTGACTGGAACGAGGTGGAGAGCTGGCTGAAACCTCGGCGGAAAGACACCAAGGCTGTGAGCGAGGCAATAAAGTCTAGCTTGGGTCTCCGGGCTGCTGGTGGCATGCCCTTCCCCCAGGGAGCACCCTCCTGTTTTAGGGGGCACGTCCTTGGTGGCCTCGTTAAGAGCCAAAAGAACAAATTGGGAGAGCGTGGGGTTGCTAGGTGGTGGAAGAGAGCGGTGGGGAGAAGGTCAGTGCACAAAAGCATTCATCACAGTGCTTGTAAACTGTGTCAAGGGGAGATTGCTGAGATTCAGGAGGCAGTGGCAGAGGGAACAGATGCTCAGGAAATGAGGACAGGGGCCTTTAGAAGCAAATGCCAGGGGGTCACGTGGAGAGAGCTCAGGGAACTGGCATCTAGCCGTGGCCCAGCAGGAGCTGGCCACCTGAACTTGGAGGCTCATGGTTCCACCTGAAAAGTGGGACAGCTGAAAAAAGGTATCCCCATCTGTTCTAGGGATCTGCCATTCTGCATTTCTTTGTAAAATTCCTTGGAAAACTGGGGAGGCATGAGGAGCTTAGCAAAAGATGGGAAGGTTTAACCAAGAACAGCATATACTGAGCAGGTGGGGGAAATGGGTACCTTCAAGGATTTTGATTAACCTCGCCAGTCACCCTTGGGATGGACAAGGGCAGGAAGTGTCTTGTGCGCCTCCTTTGCACCTGCACAGTGCCTGCTCATAGTAAGTGCTCAATAAAAAATACCTGTGAAATGAAAAACCTCATTCACTTGGCAATTGTTTTGGGCAAGTGGTGGAAAGTTTGGGGGGTGCCCAGGAACCCACACTTTGGAACACCAGTGAAGTGCTGAAATGGCATCTGGGAATCAAGGCACCAGCCCTCAGATTTCACTTTGTTTCTTCATCGAGGATGGAGGTGATGCAAAAACTTCTCACTCCTGGCAGAATCATTATTTGAAATAATCTGTGTCCCCTCCCCACAGCATATTTCCCCTCCCTTCCCTTATTCAAAGTCTTAACTTGAAGTTGAATTTTCATTGGACGGTTGTATGGACTCAGTCAAAATTAGGATGATGAAAAGAAAATAAAGAAACGCAATAAAGAGTTTGTGAGCTGAAACTCACGTCCACCCTACTCATCAGGGTATGTAGATGTCTTTGCTCTGACTCCCGAAATAAATCAAATCCCCTTGAAGTCAGGGAGCCTGTCTTTTAAGTTTATTATAATCTATAAAATTCTCCATCAAGTCCATGCCCGTAACTGAGCATTCATTAATTACTGGTGTCTGGGTGGAACCCTGAAGATTATTAGGCTGTGAAGTATCAAAATTTGTTATGGACTATAGATTAGGGATCAATAAAAACAGCAAGTTTTCTCAAGATGCTTTTCTTCATCTTTACTAGAAAAAGCAGCACATTTTCTCATCAAATGTTATTTTTTGTTTGGGTAGCTTTGGGGGAATGATGGAGATATGGGGAAGCCAACATCCCCGACCCTCCAGGCCACCCCTCGACACTTGCCACCCCCCATCACGTAAGCCCAGCCAGAACCCTGCCTGTCTGCGGGTTGCCCTGGAACCTGCCCTACTGTGGAGTAGTTTCTACTTGTGGCCACTAGGTGTCACGTCAGCTCCAAAATCCACCTGAAGGTTATGCTCCCATCAGACTGCTTTGCAGTCCTTCCTATGCCCTTTCCCTGATCTCCTAAACTTCTGCCCCCACGGAGCCTGACATGAAATCAGAGCCCCAAAGGGTCTAGCAGCCTGACACCTGGGCAGACCTGTCCAAGGCTTGGTGTCCTCATTATGAATCAAAGTTACTCACAGCTACCTCGCACTCTTGTTGTGAGGAAGACAGTCCGGTGCTTAGCACGAGCTCCATAAACATTCAGTCCCCTCCCTCAGCCAGCCCACCCTGGGGCTGGGCAAGACTACAGAGGAGGCCTGCTCCATCGGGTGAGGGTACGGCACAAGGAGCACGCCCACTGACAATGGGCTGAGTCGTACTTTATCAGCTTGCCATGTCAGGAGGCTGCAGGCAGGACCCCAGCAGGAGCTGAAGACCAAAGCGGAGGGAGAGAGGCCTTGCAGGAGTAGGAGAGGCTGTCAGGTCAAAGACGGCCCAGAGGTGCTGGCCCGTGAGCCCAGCACCAAAGGCGGTCAGCTGCAGTGCAGGGGAATGGTACCCTGGCCATGCCCTCCTTCCATGCCCAGCTCAGTTTGGCTTTGTGCACTAACTCTGTTTTGTTTTAATTTTTACTGGAGTTTAGTTGATTTACAGTGTTGTGTTAGTTTCAGGTGTACAGCAAAGTGACTCTGTTACATATATACGTATACATATTCACATATACATATATCCACTCTTTTTTAGATTCTTTTCCCATACAGGTCATTACAGAGTACTGAGTAGAGTTCCCTGTGCTATACAGTAGGTCCTTATGAGTTACCTATTTTATATATAGTAGTGTGTGTATGTCAATCCCAATCTCCCGATTTATCCCTCTCCCCTCCCTTTCTCCCCTGGTTTTCTACATCTGTGAGTCTATTTCTGTTTTGTAAATAAGTTCATTTGTACCATTTTTTTAAGATTCCACACACAGGTGATATCATATGTTATTTGTTTTTCTTTGTCTGACTTACTTCACTTAGTATGACAATCTCTAGATCCATCCAAGTTGCTGCAAATGGCAATATTTTATTCTTTTTTATGGCTGAGTAATATTCCATTGTGTATATATACCACATCTTCTTTATCCACTCCTCTGTCAATGGACATTTAGGTTGCTTCCATGTCTTGGCTATTGTAAATAGTGCTGCAATGAACACTGGGGTGCATGTATCTTTTCGAATCATGGTTTTCTTCTGATATATGTGCACTAACTCTATGCATCCTCACAGGGACCCTATGCAGTGAGGTCTGTAATCATCCCCATTTTACAGCTGGGGAAATGCAGGCATGGAGAAGTTAAGCATCTCGCCCAAAGTCCTCTGCTAGTAAGCAGCAAGGCTGAGATGCAGACCCAGGCAATATGACCCTGGCTCCCTGAGGTCTTAACCACTGTGCTCCCCTGCCCCTCTGTGGCTTCTGCGCAGCTTTGTATCTACAGGGAGAAGTTTAAATGTACTTTCTCTGTTTACATCGTTTCTGTAAGAAACAGAAAAATAACTCAATTGATCAGCAAGCATGAGCTCCAGGCCAGGCTGGACGGGCCAGTGGAGGGGGAAGCAAAGGCAGAGTTGATGATGCTCTATGTGACTGAATTCTCAAGGTCAGGTTGGTGTGCCCTCCCTGCCCACTATGTTGCTCAGAAATTGAGCCAGGGGAGGTGAGATGGGAGATGAGAAGGAAGAGTGTGGAATATCTCTGTGTGCCAGAACCGTAAAGTGGTTAAGCATGCAAATTCTGTCATTCGACAGTTCTCGGTTTGAATTCTGTGTGGCTTCACCAATGATCAGCTCTGTGACCTTGAGCTAGTCACTCAACCTTCCTGAATCTCAATTTCCTTATCTGTATATATTGATGATAATGGTACCCCTGCCCCCGCAGAGTTGCATGTGAAACACTGAGCCCCAGGCCTGGCACACAGTAAGTGCTTAATGTAAGCATGACCTCATGACAGCGGAGTTCCTCTCCTATGAGGGAGAAGTGCGGGGAGATTGAGGTCCAGGAGGGCGTTAGGGGCCAAACTGAGCAGCCATCTTTGAAACACCCAACTACTGGGTCTTTGAAACACCGTGGGAGGCATTCCAACCTTGGGCTTTGGCTTAAAACTTGCATGAAATCGAAAGAATTTGCCCAGAATCTTAAAAGTCGGAGGGAGGTGGGAGGGCCAGGGGCCAGCAGCACTGTGTGGGCAATGCCGGGGTGCAGTGGACATCTGGCCTTTTGCTTGGCTGCTGAGGTCTGAATCCCCTTCCTGGGCTGGGAGTGCGCCAGTTTACAGGTCCTGAGAGGGGCAGCTGGGACTCGCAGCTGGGACGTAGGCTCATGCCTACACCAGACACGCAGTCTCCGGGCTCGGTTCAGGAGCCAGCCTCCGAAGAAGCAAGGACCACGGAGAACTTCCTCCAGCAGCTGTGGCTTTGCAGCTGGATGGAGTCCCTGAGCAGTGGCAGCAGTGGCAGCAGTGACGCTGGTGGGCGTGGTTCTGGGTGCCAGGCCTGCTGGTCAGCAGTGCGCGCTGCAGCCTCTGTGGTATGTGGCTGCAGTGGCAGCTGCAGTGTCTGTCCTCGGGGGACCAGGCTGCCTTGCCAAGCATGGGCTTGGGATTGGTTTCGCTTGGTTTGGTTCTAAACAAAAGAAAACAATGATTGGCAAGGCAAGCCTGTGTCCTAAACACTGGCTGCAACCAGTGGCCTTGAACTAGAGGAAAGGAACGGCTCTCCTCCAGGAAGCAGACATCCTGGAGGGGAAGGGAAACCGAGGGTGGTGTGGGGTGGAGGGGGCTTCTCTGGGGCTCAGCGGGTCCTTTTAAGAAGGGACAGTGGTGTGACCCCTGGGGCGGGGGGCTGCTGTGTTGTTCTGCCACCTCTTAGTGGGTCTGTGGATGAGCTGGGGTGGGGCTGACTTGTTTCTGTGTGCCCAGGCTGAATGAGACTAGCCCTTGTGCATGTGTCCACATGCTACCGTATAATCAAGAGCATAACAGGTCTTTTTCCCAGTTCCTGGCATATGCCTCAAAACTCTCGGGATTTCCTGAGTGACAGGAGTGTCTTCGTGATGCTAACGAGGTGACCCAGGGTGGGCCCCTACCTAGACAGCTTCCTGGAAACACCAACCGTGTAAGCAGTTGTTGGGACTTTCAGCCAATAGAAGGACAGGGAGCTGGAGACTGAGCTCACTCACTAGCCAGCGTTCAATCAGTCATGCCTGCGTAATGAAAAGTAACGAAACCCCGGTGAAAACGCTGGACGCCAGGGTCCAGGGGAGCTTCCTGGGAGGTGACTTGCCTCGACTCCACAGGGAGAGGGCACAGAAGCTCTGCCTCCCTCCCAGATCTTGCCCTGCACGTCTCTTCATGCAGCTGCTCCTGAGTCATAACCTTTATAATAAAGCTGCCAGCATCGGTATAGCACGTTCAGTGAGTTCTGTGAGTCACTGCAGTGAATTACCAAACCTGAGGAGTTTGATGGGAACCCCCTACTGTGTAGCTGGCTAGTCAGAAGTGCAGGTGTCCTGGGGGAACCCCACTTGTAGCTGGCAGCAAAGTGGGAGCAGTCTGTGGGGGACCAAGCCCTTAACCTGTGGAGTCTGATGCTGCCTCCGGGAGGTTAGGGTCAGAATAGCACTGCAGCCGATCCCAGGCGGTGTTACCCCAGGTGCAGTGGGAATGGAACACGTGTACACAAAAGCATGCTCACATTTGAATCACAGGACACGGTGTGTGTACTTGAATGTGCCCATGCCCGACAGGAGGGGCTTGCCTGCGTACTAACCCCCAGACCCGCCTGCTTTCTTGCCAGAATCCTAACAGTGGGGTTTCAGTGCAGCCACTCCTGGCGTGTACCGCTCTCCCGGCTGTACCTCAATTTTTCCAGTAGAGGGCGCTCCAATCCCACGAGTCCTCTGACTCCGCACAGCGGCTTCAGCTCTAAGAAAACAGGACTCCAAACTGGCTCAGGGAAATCGAATTCTTTTTAGGTACCTGAAAAAGGCAGCAATGCAGCTGGCTTCAGCGACACCAGCGGAGCCCGGGCCAGAACCCTCAATCTGCCCCCTCAGGGGAAGATGCAGGTTCTTGGAGCCTGAGATTATACAATCTGGGGACCTTCTTTAAATATATATATATATATATACAAATTTACAAATATAATGTTAGGTATAGAAAGTAGATGTATATTTAGAATGACGAAAAAAATCACAATAAATGACACATTTTAAAAAGCTGACAATGGCATAAACGTCAAATCCACCCCGTGGCCTTGCAAGGGGGCCCCGCTGAGTAGCTTCTGCAGGTCGTCCCGCAGAGAACAGACACCTTGCTGACGCAGAGTCCAGTTTGCTTCCTGAGCCCATCTTGCCATGAAAACGGGCTGGAGGACTCAACCCCGAGGATTTGCCCTTGTCGGTCCTCTGCACCTCCCTCCTCACCGCTGTCCTTGGAGCAATCACTTGTAGTCACACCATGAACATGCGTGAGGCGCTGTCGCTTTTCTCTCTGTCACACCCAAGAGGCTGCCACCTCCACACCCTGCCTTTTGGGAGGCAGCAGGCAGCTCTCCCGGCTTCTCCTTCATGAGTCCTGGTTGCACCGTGGGTCCTCCATCCACTCAGTGTTATTTCAAGACTATAAAACTCACAGCCCCCCCACCCCTGACAAATACTTTTCCCAAGAGCACTGTGATGCAGGGGAAAAACCCTTCTTGAATTAGTGGGGAAAAACTTGCAATGTAAGGGGGAGGGAAAACATGTACCTTTATTTACATTAAAGTGTAAGTGACTTCAATTAAATTCAATAAACATTTATTAAGGGCTTACTAGGTGTCTGGTGCTGTTGTGGGTATGTTTGGGATACATCTATGAATAAAAATGATAAAACCCATCTTTTACACAGCGTTTCCATTCTAGCAGGAAGAGACTGACCACAAGTAATAAACATAATAACTAAGTGAATCACATACAGTGTTAGAAGATAATAAGTTCTATGGGTGAAAAACTAGAGCGGCGTATGGTGGCTCAGGAAGGTCATTGCTAGGGGTGGGGAAGTTATGATTTTAAACGGGTGAGGGGCGGTATCTGAGCAACCGCTTGAAGGCAGTGAGGGAGAGCCATGTGGATCTGGGGGAAGAGCTCTTCAGGCTGAGCACGGGCCCCAGGACAGGAGCCAGCCTGGGGCCTCTAAGGGTCAGTAAGGCAGCCCAAGGCTGGAGCAGACAGGGAAGGAGAGCATGGCGGGAGGTGAGGTTGGAGCAGGGCCCGATCAAGTGGGGCCTTGAGGCCTGTGGGCAACGTGGGTGTGAGTGAGATGGGCCCTTGCAGGGTTTGGGGCGGAGGAGGGCCAGACTCCGACGTCTTTGAAAAGGGTGTTCTGGCTGCTGTGTTAAGAATAGGCTTTAGGGATTTAAAGGCGGGACCAGGAAAATCCACGGAGAGACTATTGCAATGATGGAGGCAAGAGCTGAAGGAGGAAGCGCTGGGGTGATGGGTGTGGGTGGACCCTGGATGTGTCTAAAGGCGGCACCAACCTTGCTCCCCATCAGGGGGGGCACTGGCTGTGCGAGAAAGAGAGGCATCACGTGGCCCCCAGGCTCAGGCCCCCCGCATCTGGAGGAATGAAGTCTCATCACTGAGCTGGCTGAGGGGAACTCTGCTGAGTAGATTTGGGTGTTGGGGGTGGAGAGAGAGAAAACTGGGAATTGGTTTAGGGATGTCTATTAGACATTGCAGAGGGGAGTGGAGCAGGTGTTGGAGTCCAAGCCTGGGCTTGGACGAGGGGCCTGGACGGGGGTGTGTTTGCAAGTCCTGGACGTTATATAGATAATATTGAACGTCACAAGACCAGATGAGGTCCCTGAGGGTCTGAGTGCAGAGGGAAGTGAAGGGACAAAGGCCTGAGTCCTGGGGGGCTCCAGAATCCTTAGCAAGGTCTGTGAGAAGAAGAACCAGCAGAGGAGACCAAGGGGGAGAGACCGGGGAGGAAGAGGGGGCCCCAGAATGGGGGTTTCTGGAAGGCAGTTGAGGAAAGTGGCCAAGCCAAAAAGACTCACCCCCAAGCCTTTCCCAAGAACAGTGTGTGGAGGTGGGTGGGACGAGGGGAGCACAGGTGGGCTGAGGGCAAAGGTGACAGAAGAAAGGGATGGGGGCGTGGCCACTAAATATCCAACCTCTCAGCAGGGCTCCACCCTCTGAGGTACGAGCAGCCCAAAGCCTCCTGGGAGGTACCGGCCACCCTCCCAGGGTTCCCTGCGCTCACCATCACTCTGCACGTCCACTGGTAACACATGGCCCTCCCCAGCTGGACTGTCAGCCCCTGGAGTCTGGGCTGAGCTGTCCATGCGTGGCTCTCATGCTTAGCACCGTGACTGGGGCAGAGTTGGGGGGGACCTCAGAGATATTGAGTGGATCCAGTCAAAGGATGGGAGAAGAGTGAACAGATCCTTGCTCTCAGCGGCCCAGCCACGGGGTTTCCAGAGAACGGTTCCAGCAGACACACCGCCCAGCAGCCTGGCGGCACCCGCTGCAAACACGTCTAGGGTGAACACCCACAGATGCTCCAGACGGCGGGAGTACTGGCCCCGAGGCTGCAGCTCCAGCCAAACTCTGGAATCAGAATGAACCCTATGGTGTTCCAAGGTCACTGGGAAAGCTGAGGACTGGATTGCTCACTGGGAGATCATCACAGGTGTTTCTTCCAGAAGAGGCCTCCCTGGTGACACACTCCCTGCCACCCAGCCTCACAGGGCTGGGGAGGCAATAAATACGTCAGGAACCAGCTGGCCCAGTGGGGTGTCCCATGAAGGAGAGCCTCCCCAGAGCCTCAGTAGTAAGGACCCCTGATGGGGCGTGGACAGGGTGACTCCTACTTCCCAGCCTGGGTGGATGCAGGGCCCCATCCGGCCCTACTCTGGCCCAGCAGAAGTATGTCAAGGGAGAGCGGGCTAGATGGAGGCAGTGCAGCCAGGTGGTAGGGGTGTGGGCGGGACGTCAGGCCAACCTGTGTTGCAATCCTGACTCAACCCCCTCCTTCCCTCCTTCCCCTGTTCTTTATGGGGGTCTTACTATGTGCCAGGCCCTGTGTGTGTCATGGGCCACGTGTGAATTCAAAGGGCAGCGCTACTCAGTGATGTGGAGCTTAAGCCCGATCAGGGAGGCGCACGTTGAACAGACAGCCACACAAACATTGCCACCACGATGACTTCCGCAAAGGAAGGGCAGCGCGGGGGAAAACGTGGCAGCCCTGTGGCCTGGAACCCGCTTCTCAGCTAATCTGACTCTCACTTACAATAATAGGACCTACCTCCTATGGCTTTTGTGAGAATGCATGGGACCCTGCACACCGACGGCTTGGGCCCTTCGCCAAGCCCTAAGTGCACCCTAACTGGAGGGTGGTGGGCTTTCTCATCCCTGAGACTGGTGGGAGCCTGGGGACGAAGCTGCAGGCAGGAGTGTCTCGCCCAGGCTGTGGGCTGAGGGGCTGCCAGGACAGAGCCGTGGTCCCTCTGGACCTGGCCTTTCCCCGCCACTGGAGGTGAGGTTTCCTGCCTCTTCTCCCTGACCTCCGCCTACCTGCTGCTAGCAGAGCCCGGCGCAGTTCCCAAGCAGGACACTCCTGGACCCAGGCCCCACTGTCCCCCAAGGCAGTCACCCTGCCAGGTAATGGCTGAGCCAGCCGCTGTGCGGTGGAGACAAAGGACAAGCAACGGGGCTTGGCTGTGCGGATGCCTGGTCTGGAGCCGGCAAAGCAGCCCTGAACGTCCCTGCTCCCGCCCGCCCCTCGGGGGGGATGGCACTGCTGGGAACAGAAGGCCAGGGGGGGATCTTCTCGAGCCCCACCCAGGGCCCTGGGGTTGGCACACCATGGGGGGCTGAGGGGAGCCCCGGACTCAGCCGCCACCACCGTCCCTCCCCAGTCGTCTGGGTTGGGTGGTAGGACACAGGATGGTGAGTCCCCAGGCCTTCCTGCTGTCTCAGTTTCCCTGGGAGGAAGGTCAGGGTGGGGCATCAGACAGTGCCCCTGAGGACAGTGTCAGACGTGAAGAAGCAGAACTGGGGGATGTCTGCTCAGACCTGCCTCCCGGCCAAGTTCTCAAAGACGTGGTCCAGGAGAGAGATGGGGTGGGGCTGAGGAGGGCCAAGGATTTTCTGGGAGCAGGGCTGGTGTTATGGGTGCAGCCTGTGCCGTCACACAGGGCCGGACTTAGAAGGGCCTGGGGCTTGGTTTCATGCTCTGCTGTCACTCTCTTAAAATTCTTAACAAAAACCCCACAGACTATGTGGCCTGTCCTGTCTGAGGGAGAGGACATTGACACACAAAGGGCCTTCCTGTCTGGGGGGCAGAACTGGGGAGAGCTGTAGCAGCCAACCCATCACCTCCCCGCAACAGCTCCAGTGGAGATGAGACTAGAGGCCTCCTCTTGACTTTGGCCAGATGGAAGCTGTGATTCTGGAAGAAAGGAGAGATGAAGAACAGCCCTGACCTCAAAAGCTTGCAGGTGAGGGCAGGGGTCAGGGAAGGACACGTCCCTCCCCCTTAGGCCCTGGTTGTCTCCCCAGGAGAGGGGAGGGGGGAGCACTGACCACCCCCTTCGGGTTGGAGTTCTCACACCGCGGTTCAGAGGCAGGCGGGCAGAGACTCCGGCGGTAGGCGGTGAGGCCTCAGAGCCAGGAAGAAGGCTCTTCAGGGGCCTCGGCCAGCTGGGCCGGCCCAGGCCCGCTCTGGCCTCTGGGCTCCAGCCAGTAGGTAATTCAGAAATTCCTCCAGAATGCTGCCCCGCCTGCCTGCCTCGCTGTCCCAGCCTGAGCCAGCCTGTGGGGGCCGCCGACGCCTGGTTTCCACATCCTAGAGGCTGGCCAGCCGCTCCTGCGCGCGCGCCTCGCTCCCAGCTGGTCCAGGGGCAGATGGTGCCGGGAAATGAACTAGCAGAAGAGGAGCTGGTCGTGGGTCCCCAGCCAGGGCCAGGCTCCACGGAAGAGGGTGGAGAGGAGGCCCAGCCCTGTGTGTGTCATGGGGGAAGCGGCGAGGCTTGAGCCTTGGGGATCTGCTGAGGCCCAGCCTGGAGCCTGGCCCAGTTCTCAGAAGCCAGCCCAGCAGAGTCTGCCCTTCCTGGCAGAGTTGGCCAGGCGTGAGCCAGGAGCCCCGGGCAGGGCCTGCCCCAGCACCCCCATCTTCTGTCCCCGAGGCTGAGAACTGGGCCACCAGAGACTCCTTCCCCGGCATCTCCCAGGATCCCAGGCCGCTAATCCCCTCTCCATTAAGATGCAAATTTTCTCAGAGGCCGGGAGAGGCTGGGACTCATGGCAGCCTTTCATTTTCACATCTGTGGGAAGCTGTGGCCAGCTGACCTCAAGTAAAACCCAGAGAAAAGGGCGAGGGAGGGAATTCGGTCAAACTGCTGGCAGCAAGACTTGCTTCTGCAGGGGAGGAAGGAAGGGGGCAAAAAGGGTAGATGAACTCTGCTCACAGGACAGTTTCAAAACCGTGTCCCGGGCGGGCTTTGCTACCGGGGCCTCCAGCTTTGCGAGGCCCATCCCGGACAGGGCGCCAACGGCACGAAGCGGGTCAGGAGTCAGAGCCCAGCTTTGCCACTGACTGGCCGCAGGACCCTGGTCAGAGCGTGACACGTAAACGGGGAGCTGGTCGCCCCCTCCCAGGGTTGCTGCGAACGCGGTCGTCACCAGGGACTCGGAGGGGCTCAGCGCCATGCCCGGCTGCGAGGATGCGCTCCCGACGCCAACCCTGCCCTTTTCCACGGCGGTAACTGCCCACCCCTGGCCCAAGCTGCATTCCCCCACGTTCCCACGGCCCAGCAGCAGTCCCAGGCCTGGTTCTCAGACTCGGGGTGTTAGCAAGCTGGATGTGGACGTGTCCTGGGAAGAGCTCCCCGGGCCCCCAGCACGGTGGAGGCAGCCTTCTTCCCTCGCCTTTCTCGGTACCACGTCTTCACCACATTCCCAGAGGCCAGGTGAACCTTCGCTGAAGGACCCTGATTCCAGGTGCCTAACGTTGTCAAAAGAATCCAGGAATACCCTGACTCACCTCCAGGTTTACCAAGTCTACAAACCTGCGGAACACCAATCTTCAGTCCTCATCTCCTTGAAGAATAAGAGGGTCCCCCAGAAGGGCCTCTACATCCACAGGGCCTTTAAAGTCGGAAAGCCAAGCACAGTCCTCTCTGCCTTCCCTGGAGGGCGACTCTGCCAGCCACTCCTACCTGACCAGACGACACTTTGCCCTCCACTGCCCCCCCCATTGCCTGCTTCTCAGAAACCCCTGACTCAGTTTTTCCTGAGCACAGCTTCCCCGCAACTGTACTCCCCTCCCATCTTGACCTCTGTTCCTGCCTGAGGCCTGACTCTTGGCCCCAGACCTTCAGCCATGAGCTCTGCACCTTTCACCGCTGATCACTCCCACCTGTCACCTGGTCTCCCTGACACCAGCCAGTGCTAGTCTCCTTGTGTGTTAAGCTTAGAAACAGCTGATAAAAATGGGTGTTGCCGAGACTGCCCTAGTGGTCCGGTGGTAAAGAATCCACCTCCCAATGCAGGGGACCCGGGTTCGATCCCTGGTTGGGGAACTAAGATCCCATATGCCGCAGGGCAACTAAGCCTGTGCGTCACAACTACTGAGTTCGCACCTCAACTAGAGAGCCCGCGTGCCGTAACTACAGAGCCCACGTGCTCTGGAACCCACGTACCGCAACTAGAGAGAAGCCCACACGCTTCAACGAAGACCCCGCATACCGCAACTAAGACCCGATGCAGACGAAAAAATAAAGAAAATAAATAAAGAATATTTAAGATTTAATTTAATATTTAAGCTAAATTCACATTTGGCTGCTGGAGGGTACAGAGTGACCCTGTGCTGGTTCCTCGCTTCCCTGGCTCTGCAGGGTCTCCCGGAGGCTGGGGGGAGGGGGAACCAGCTCTGCCTCCGAGCTCCGGGGTCCCTCCTGGCTCTGTGATTAGCTGAGTGCAGGCACCTCGGAGTGGGGTGATTCTATGGCCCTAAGGATGAGAGCACAGGGGGACTGACTGGGTGGGGAACTCTGACCCTGAATGAGAGCTGAGGAAAGAGAGGGCAGGGTGTTTGGTGTCAGACCAACACGGGTAAATCTTAACTCAGCTGGTCCGTGACATTGACCTCACTGGCATTCGTTTCTTCCTCTGTAAACTGGGAACAATCACACCTCACAGGCTGTGGTAAGGAGTGCCGTGGGTAGTCCTTGAGCGACAGTGGGTTCGAGCATGGTCAGCTGTCAATTACGCTTCATCACTTTTATGTGCACGTGCTCTCTATTCTTCATGCGGAATTGAGCTGACGTGTGCGTGTCTAACAAGGCTCGGAAACATAGCAGATGTTCAATGTGTGTTAGGTTTCCCTGCACTGGGTACCATGAGGACATACATCCCCCATGGGCTTGTCTCTCTCTCCATCCCCCGGAAGGAGCCAGAAAGAACACCCTGCACTTGGCAGGGAAGAACCATGAAGGTGAATCTTAGGTTGTCACCCCGTAAGGTCCCTTTGCTTCAGGAGATCCGTGAAGATCCCAGGGTGGTCATCCCGGGATGGGCAGGAAGGCTGAGCCTCCCGGGATCCTTAGTGCAGAAATTCCAGGGGAAGGCTAGACTCAGTTTTCCAGGAACATAATTCCACATTCCTTATACTCTTACACACAAACATGTAAGTTTTCTTTTTCCTATTACTAAGCTTAATTTTTATCATGTCACATTCACCCCTCTATCATCTCAGATAACATAGAATTTAATTCAATAACTTCCAGATAAACTTCCAGTCACTGCAGTGATTTCTAAATTGTTTCATGCTTAAACTCCATTAAATCAGGAAATCCCTCTGCATCCTCATCCCCTCCAGGGCTGGTTCTAACGCTGGGGGTCCAGGCAGTTTCCCAGGATGGGTGTGTTGGGGTCCATGGCTCAATTTTGATCTACCCCGTGCGGTCCACACTCTGTCCTTTGGCCTGCCTCCCATGTCAGGCCCCGCCAGCCCTTAGCCTCACCTCTGCATCATCCTTGCTCCTGCAGAAAGACCTAGGGGTGCATCCCATGGAGGGGTCTGGGGACTCCCAGTGGGGCTACACAGGACCCCATGGAACCATCACTAGATTTCTGGCACTGTCTGCCTTCCCAGAGCTACAGCCAGAAAGCAGGGTGCTGGTCCCTCCACTCTTAGTTGTTCAAACATAACTGGGGCTCCTAGTGTCTGGCCCCCCATGATTCAGCCCAGCCAATGGGGAGGTGAGAAGATCGACACCAAGTTCCCCACCTCGTGCCCCACCTTCTTCCTCCCTGACCCAGTGACCTCCTGGGGGTGATGGGAAAAGGGGGCACAGGAAGGCGGTCATTAGTCTCGCCTGATCGTATGTCCCATCTTTAACCTTTAAAACAACGTAAAAGCTTCAAGCCTGTGTCGATGTTCATCATCTTGCAGCTCGAATGCTGAGGAGCGTCCTAGGGCTCATTGGTCAGCTAGTGCTTGACTGTATCTCACGGCCCCAGGGAGAGAGTGGAGTGTAAATCCCTCCCCCAGGAGCCAGTGCTGAGGTCAGAACCTTCAGTGTCCTCTGCTGAGAGCTGGGGCCAGAGCTGAGGATGGGAGAGCCTGAGAGACGCCTCCTTCCTCTTCCAAGGAAACAGAGCAGATGGTGGTTGCTCTCAGCCCCAGCTTCTCCCCATAGACCAGAAAGAGCTGCCCAGCTGCGCAGCAGCCTGGCTTTCTTCACTGTCCCTGGCCCAGCCCCTTTCAGAGAAGCTCACCTGCAGCCTGTGCACTGGCTCTTCCTCATCCCTGCTCACTCCAGGCCTCCACGCCCTGGTCCAGAGGGGAGCTTAGAGTCGGGTAGAACTGGCTTTACCTGCCTCTACCGCGGACCACCTGTGTGACTTCAGCAGGCCACGTAAAACTTTGGGCCTCAGCTTGCTTGTCTGTACAATGGGAATAAGACACTTCCTTCCAAGGGTTATGAGAATTAGATAAGAGGATGGGTGTCGAGTGCTGAGCTCAGTGCCTGGTTCAGAGTCAAGAGCGGGTAGTTGTTTTTATTCTTACTGTCATTGTCCCCATCCATAGCAGGGAAACAAGTTAATAAATTGTTCCCTAACAGAGCCAGTTAAGGGAGGCCTGCTGGGCAGCTGTCCAGGTACTAACCCAGGAGGAGGCTCAAATGCTGGGTGTTATAACATCACTGGTCCTATAACTGGACTGGATAGCTGTGCTCTCCAGCACTTCCCAGTAAGAGGACCCACTTTGACAAGCTGCTTGGGGGCTGGAGAGAGACCCTCGCCAAGGAATATGCTCAATACAAGAGCTGTTTACTAAAGCACCTTCCAAAGAGGACGGGCTGGTGACTGGCAGCATGTTTGTTGGTGGAGAGGGGTCAGCAACTCGGGGCAGGGCTAAGTTTCCCCGGAGAGTAAAGGAGAAACAGGCTGCCGCCAGCTTCCCCTCCTCTACCCTGCACCCACCACGCAGGGCTCTGCCTCTCCTTCAGACTAATGTCAAAAAATATTTAAATAACACAGTGTGAAGGCACTCTGAATTATTAACAGGCCGGGATGCCACACAGCCCTGCCTGGGCCTCCTGTCTCCCCAGGGGCTGCTCTGAGCAGAAGTGTAGTCAGATAAAATGTTGGAGGAGAAGCCCGGAAGTGGGAGGGGCAGGATGGGGGCTGGGAAGCCACGTCTACAAGGTCCCACGCTGGCCATCTTCTCTGAAGGTTTCCCCCTCTTGCCCTGTGAGACCCTCTCTGGAGCAGGGCTGCTCAAAGTGCCATTGGGGGCCTTTCTGCAAACCGCTTGCTCAGATCCAGGCACAAGTACAGAAAGTGTCTGCAAGCATTTAGATGCTTACCTAGGAATTAGACTGTCAATTTATGTCAGTTGAATCCAATAAAAAAAAATTGTATTTCTTGTTCATTTCATTTTTTTCCAGCAATTCTTTCGTGTTATATTTTACAAAAGAAGACAGCCGTCATTTTTTAAAAATTTTATTGAAGTATAGTTGATTTACAATGTTGTGTTAATTTCTGCTGTTATGACACAGTTATACACGTATATATTCTTTTTCATATTTTTTCCATTATGGTTTATCACAGGATACTGAACATAATTCTCTGAGCTATACAGTAGGACCTTGTTGTTTATCCATCCTATATATACTAGTTTGCGTCTGCTAATCCCACACTCCCAGTCCTTCCCTCCCCCACCCCCTCCCCCTTGGCAACCACTAGTCTGTTCTCTATATCGGTAAGTCTGTTTTTGTTTCGTAGATATGTTCATTTGTGTCATATTTTAGATTCCACATATAAGTGATATCACATGATATTTGTCCTTCTCTTTCTTACTTCACTTAGCATGATAATCTCCAGGTCCATCCAGGTTTCTGCAAATGGCGTAATTTCATTCTTTTATGGCTAAGTAGTATTCCATTGTGTATATATACCACATCTTTATGCATTCATCTGTCGATGAACATTTAGGTTGTTTCCATGTCTTGGCTATTATAAATAGTGCTGCTATGGACATAGGGGTGCCTGTATCTTTTTGAATTATAGTTTTGTCTGGGTATATGCACAGGAGTACAATTGCTGGATCATATGGGAACTCTAGTTTTTTGAGGAACCTCCATACAGTTTTCCACAGTGGCTGCACCAATTTACATTCCCACCAGCAGTGTAGGAGGGTTCCCTTTTCTCCACACCTTCTCCAGCATTTATTATATGTAGACTTTTAAATGATGGCCATTCTGATAGGGGCCCGTTGTTGATTAGAAATTACAAAGAAAACAATTTGCTCTTGACCACAAAAAGCTGGAGAAGCTCTGCTCCAGATGTCTCTTCATCTTGGTCTTAGCAACCATCACATCAACATATCACATTAAAATGTGCCGCTTAGAAAGACCGTGCACAGGAGGCGCCAAACGCCCCCTTCCCTGGTCGGCTCCCCGACCTTAGCTGTCCAGCTTGGAACCTCCCTCCTCCATCAAGCCCTCCCTGCCATCCAGTTCACAGCTCTCTCTCCTCTCCTGGAATCCATAGGACTTTCTGTCTCCACCACTCATTTGGCACTTTAGCTAATAAAAATAATAATAATTGAGTGCAAGGCTTTGTGCTGTCACATTAAACGTGCACCTCCATTGTGTTGTCTCTTGGGGCTACTTTTCAGCCTCTGCTGCAGACACTTGACCGCTGTGTGTGGAATCCTCCACTCCTAGCTTTGAGGATCCCGGGCAGCAAGCCCACCCTCCTGGGACCCCACCCCCCACCCCCGCTGGGCACAGGGCACCGAAGGCAGCAGACAAATAGACAAATACACAAATAGACCCAGTGGCAGAACTGCTGCCGGGGGGCTGGCAGTGAGTGGGGGAAGGGAGGAGCAAAGGAACGCCTTTCTCTTTCGTCAACATTTATTTCCAAGCACCAGGGTTTTTTTCCTTTTGTTTTAAAACATACTGATTCTTTTTTTTTTTTTTTTTTTTGCGGTACACGGGCCTCTCACTGTTGTGGCCTCTCCCGTTGCGGAGCACAGGCTCCGGACGCGCAGTCTCAGCGGCCATGGCTCACGGGCCCAGCCGCTCTGCGGCATGTGGGATCTTCCCGGACCGGGGCACGAACCCGTGTCCCCTCCATCGGCAGGCAGACTCTCAACCACTGCGCCACCAGGGAAGCCCTGATTCTTTTTTAAGTCATACGTTCACAAGGTTAAACAAATGTGAAACCTACAGACAATAGACATCAGATAGGGTGTGTGCCGCCCACCAGACCCCTAGGACCCCCCCGCCCCCGCCCCCCCGCTTTGGAGACAACCACTCCTCCCCTCCCTTCGAAGATGTCTGTGCATCTGCGGGTATTTTGTGTCCGTCTCTGCCATCGTTTTCACGTCTGTGAGAACACACCACAAACCCCTTTGGCACTTAGCCTCTTCTGTTTCAACAGCAGATCTGCAGGCAGCTACCCACCCTCGTGGACTTCTCTCAGAATCTTCTTTCGCATAGATCCAGAGCTGGAAGGTTCCGCAGAAACCTGCTCTTCCAGGGATGCCCAAATGGGGACGCAGGTGCGGGCACCTGCCTGCTGGGTCAGAGTTACCTGACACGTGATCACACCTTGGCAGGGGTCAGTGGGAGGGCACCTGGGAATCCGTATTTCTTTAAATAAATTGAATAAATTCAGCTTGGTAATCTCAGGTGAGCCTTGTGCAGGTTGTTGACTCCTCTCTAGTTACAAGTGAGGAAACTGAGGCTCAGGGAGGGAAAACAATTGCCAAGGTCACACAAGAAGTGAGTGTCAGGGAAACTCCTAGCCTGGGGTTGGCAGGGTGGTGCATTCCCCGCTGCACCAGACTTTAGTTAGTTTCCAAGGACTACCCTAACTAATTACCACAAACTGGGTGGCTTCGGACAACAGAAATTTATTCTCCCCAGGTGCAGGAAGCCAGAAGTCTGTAATCAAGGTGCCCACAGGGCCCCACTCCTTCCGAAGCCTCCAGGGGAGAATCTTCCCTCGCCTCTTCCAGCTGCTGCAGGTTCCTGGTGTTCCTTGCCTTGTAGACACATCCCTCCTATCTCTGCCTCTGTCAACACGTGGCCTTCTGCCCTGTGTGTCTCTGTGTCCTCTCCTCTTCTTATAAGGACACTAGTCATTGGATTTAGGGCCCACCCTAAATCTAGGATAATTATACCTTGAGATCCTCAACTTACTGCATCTGCAAAGACCTTATTTCCAAATAAGGTCACATTCTCAGGTTCCAGATGGACATGAGTGGGGCAGGTGGTTACTCAACCCACTACAAACCTTCCCTAATAAACAGCTCCGTAGGCAGACTGGAGGCCTGCTTTGGCCTCCCAAGCCCCAGCCTCAGAGGTTTCAGGCAGCCTTAAACCTTGGGGCCAGTGGACCCAGAGGGGCAGCTTCAGGCCAGGAGCTGCACATCCAAGTTGCTGGGCACAGTGCCCCGGCTTCCCTGTGCCAGGTACCCACCCCCAGCTGCTGTTAGTGTGAGTTGCTCTCAGCTGACTCCTTCTTCTGAGAATTGCCCCAGCCTACTGGAG
Source organism: Tursiops truncatus (assembly GCF_011762595.2). Lineage (NCBI taxonomy): Eukaryota > Metazoa > Chordata > Mammalia > Artiodactyla > Delphinidae > Tursiops > Tursiops truncatus. Next base: position 26,061,106 of record NC_047035.1, on the reverse strand, counting down.
ATGCCTGGCTGGAAATGCTGGTTGTTTCCAGACAGAAGCAACAATCAAATGATACTGGGGTACAATAAGCCAATCTCCATGTTTCAGGAAGGGGCAAACTTTGCAGTACCATTCATATTCCAGAGCTCCTCATGGGACCAGCTGAAGCGAGACCTCTGCTGAACCCACCTGTTTGCCAAGCATCCTCCCTGCCCCCTCCTGCTTCTCTCATTCCCTTACAATTTCACCTGACAGCCCTCCTTCGAAACCTCACTTGCACCGGAATCCCTGCCTCAGGCTCTGCTTCTAGGCAATCTGACCTAAAACAGTGAGGGAGCAAGGCCGTGTGTAACAGGTGGGGGAATAGACACAAGGGCTCTCCTGCCTGAGCCAGCAAACCACCCAGCCCTCCCGCTCACTCAGCCCTCCCTGGCATTCATTGGGTGAGCATACCATGGGCACCAGGCACCCTCAGGGAGGAGGGGGTGGAGTGGGCATGCGGAGGAGGAAGAGATAAAATAAATAGGTATCTCCATGGAGCTTGTATTATGGAAATAAGATGCACAGTCATGAGCTGACTTGAGAGCAACTGCAGAGGGATGTGTCAGCATGCCAAAACCAGCCAGCAGCTCTTGGTTATCTGGGGAACAAGTCATAAACGGTTTCTGAGCAGGAATTCATTTCTAGGTACCCTCCACCCCCGGCTTGGCCATATTCTCTTGGCTAAAATACCGGGAGGTGAAGGTCAACAGGGTCAACTAGAGTCCACCTGCCATAGGCCCCAAGGGCAGGCAGGACTCAGGATCCACAAGTACCTAAGCCATTCTTGCTAGTTAATTGGTTGGTTGGTTAGTTAGTTAGCTAGATAAAGAAAGAGAAAAATTGGGGGCAACCCAGGCAGAGAGAACAGCATGGACTAGGGCTAAAGAGAGCGTGGCCTGGTTAAGTACTATATGAGGAGGAGTGCTATATGTAGGAGGGTGAGGAAGATTGTTGGCAATGAAGCCCGGGAGCTGGGCAGGGAGACCACAGTGATGTGGAGGGCCTTGAGCGCTAAGCACAGGGGTTAGGGCTTCACCTTGAAAGTTGTGGGTAGCCACAGAAGGATTTCAAAAGGAAAATTATTTGATCAGATTTTCATTTTTGAAAGATTACTTTGACAGTGGTTTAGAGGGTAATTTGGGAAGTGGTGTATTAGTTATTTACTGCCACATAATATGTTACTGTAAAACTTAGCAGCTTAAAACAAAGAACATTTATTATCTGACATGGTTTCTGAGGGTCAGGAATCTGGGAGCAGGCTAAGTGGTGGTTCTTGGATCAGGGTCTCTCCTGAGGTTATAGTCAAGCTGTCTGAAGGCTTGACTGGGGCTGGAAGATTTGCTTCAAGATGGCTCACTCACATGCTTTTGGCGGAAGGCCTCAGTTCCTCCCCACGTGGGCCTCTCCTTGGGGCTACTCACAACGTGGCAGCCAACATCAGAGCCAGACACCCAAGAGAGGATGAAAAGGAAGCCACAGGGACTTAATCACATGAGTCACTTCCGCCATATTCTATTTGTTGGAAGTGAGTCAGTAGGGCCAGCCTACACTCAAGGGGTGGGGTTGGGGGTGGGGCAATTAGCCTCCACCTTTTGGAAGGAGGAATGTCAAAGATGGGTGGACATGTTTTAAAACTGCCATGCGTGGTTGGTTAGCCTGTAGGGAGAGAGACACGTTAGAAGACTACAGGAGTATTCCAGGAGAGACGCCAAGGTCTGAACCGAGGCAGGAGCAGCGGGCATGGAGAGGAGGGGGCAACTTACAGGGGTAGCCTGTGTAGTGCGGGGAACCGTGATGGGTCAGGAGCCAGCCTGTGGAGCACACCCCCTTGAACACCAGAGCCCTGGCACACAGGGACAGCTTAAATAGCCTCCACCTGCAAATAGGAAGAGTGGTGGGAACTAACAACCTCCAAGGGTGTTTGGATGGTAGTAGTTTTCTGTAGCAGCTTGAGGGACGGAACCAGCACTAACCAGGCTGATAGCTTCCTGGAGCCCAGTGGTGAGAGTCTTTTGAATCTATCCCTCCAGAATAAGATTAGGACGAGAGCACCCTCACCCCTTATAGAAGATAGAAACCATAGGTGGACAATGATAATGGCAGAGCAACATGCTCTGAGTCAGTATGTCAAGTACTACAACTTTACCAACCATCCTGGATGTGACAAGCATGTGTTCATTCAACAAAGTTTGCTGAATGTCACCATGTCCCAGGCATTCTGCTAGGCCCTGCAGAGAAAAAGGAGGAACTTAAATGGCATCAGACTTCTCAACAGTGACACAGTGTCTTCTGGAAGCTAGAAGACAAAGAAGCAATGCTTTCAAAGTTCTGAAAGAAAATTATGTCCAACTGAATTCTCTATCCAGCCAAACTATCAATCAGTATGCAGAGAGAATGCATATGTTTCAGACAAGCAAGCCCTCAAAAATCTTTATTTCTAATGCACACTTTCTCAGGAAATTTGGAAGGTTTGTGCCACCAAAAAGAGAGAGAGAAAGAAAGAAAGAATTCCCAGGATAGTGGAGGGAAGGAAGACTCCAACATGACACTGGAGACACAAATTCAGTTTGAAGCAGAAGCAGGACAGGGCTCCAGGAGAGAGGCAAGAAAGGAAAGGAAAGAAGAAAGAGAGAAAGAGGGAAAGAGAGAAAGAGGGAAAGAGGGAAAGAGAGAAAGAGAGAGAGAGAGAAAGAAAGAAAGAAAGAAAGAAAGAAAGAAAGAAAAAGAAAGAAAGAAAGACTACCACTGGCATTTTTCACAGAACTAGAACAAAAAATTTCACTATTTGTATGGAAACACAAAAGACCCCAAATAGCCAAAGCAATCTTGAGAAAGAAAAACGGAGCTGGAGGAATCAGGCTCCCTGACTTCAGACTATACTACAAAGCTACAGTAATCAAGACAGTATGGTACTGGCACAAAAACAGAAATATAGATCAATGGAACAGGATAGAAAGCCCAGAGATAAACCCACACACATATGGTCACCTTATCTTTGATAAAGGAGGCAAGAATATACAGTGGAGAAAAGACAGCCTCTTCAATATGTGGTGCTGGGAAAACTGGACAGCTCCATGTAAAAGAATGAAATTAGAACACTCCCTAACACCATATACAAAAATAAACTCAAAATGGATTAAAGAACTGAATGTAAGGCCAGACACCATCAAACTCTTAGAGGAAAACATAGGCAGAACACTCTATGACATAAATCACAGCAAGATCCTTTTTGACCCACCTCCTAGAGAAAATGGAAATAAAAACAAAAATAAACAAACGGGACCTAATGAAAGTTAAAAGCTTTTGCACAGCAAAGGAAGCCATAAACAAGACCAAAAGACAGCCTTCAGAATGGGAGAAAATATTTGCAAATGAAACAACTGACAAAGGATTAATCTCTAAAACATACAAGCAACTCATGCAGCTCAATATCAAAAAAAACAAACAACCCAATCCAAAAATGGGCAGAAGACCTAAATAGACATTTCTCCAAAGAAGATATACAGACTGCCAACAAACACATGAAAGAATGCTCAACATCATTAATCATTAGAGAAATGCAAATCAAAACCACAAAGAGGTATCACCTCACACTGGTCAGAATGGCCAACATCAAAAAATCTACAAACAATAAATGCTGGAGAGGGTGTGGAGAAAAGGGAACCCTCTTGCACTGTTGGTGGGAATGTGGATTGATACAGCCACTATGGCGAACAGTATGGAGGTTCCTTAGAAAATTAAAAATAGAACTACCATATGACCCAGCAATACCACTACTGGGCATATACCCTGAGAAAACCATAATTCAAAAAGAGACATGTACCAAAATGTTCATTGCAGCTCTATTTACAATAGCCAGGACATGGAAGCGACCGAAGTGTCCATCAACAAATGAGTGGATAAAGAAGATGTGGCACATATATACAATGGAACATTACTCAGCCACAAAAAGGAATGAAACTGAATTATTTGTAGTGAGGTGGATGGACCTAGAGACTGTCATACAGACTGAAGTAAGTCAGAAAGAGAAAAACAAATACCGTGTGCTAACAAATATATATGGAATCTAAAAAAAAAAAAAAAAAAGAAAGAAAAAGAAAATGGTCAGAAGAACCTAGGGGCAAGACAGGAATAAAGATGCAGACCTACTAGAGAATGGACTTGAGGATATGGGGAGGGGGAAGGGTAAGTTGGGACAAAGTGAGAGAGTGGCATGGACATATATACACTACCAAACGTAAAATAGATAGCTAGTGGGAAGCAGCCACATAGCACAGGGAGATCAGCTCGGTGCTTTGTGACCACCTAGAGGGGTGGGATAGGGAGGGTGGGAGGGAGGGAGATGCAAGAGGGAAGAGATATGGGAACATATGTATATGTATAGCTGATTCACTTTGTTATAAAGCAGAAACTGATGCACCATTGTAAAGCAATTATACTCTAATAAAGATGTTAAAAAAAAAAGAAAGAGAGAAAGAAACAAAGAAAGAAAGAAAGGAAGGAAGGAAGGAAAGAAAGAGAGAGAGGGAGAAAGAAGAAGGGAGGGAGGAAAGGAAGAGGGAGGGAGAGAGGGAAAATTAGTAACTCCAAGTAGTATAAGAGAGGAAATGTAACCATAGTACACTATAGGGCTCATCTATGAACAAGTTTTACATACACATAATAATCTAAACACTAAATAATGGTTTAACCAAAAATGGACAGGTGTATAGGAAATGTGTTTGGATGAGGAATAGGGGATATGGTTAGAGAGCTAAATCCTAAGATTCCACTAATAGGAAACCACTTGATAATATCTAAAATTATATACATATGATAAAATTTCTAATACTTAGAAATCTGGAGGTAATTAGCTTAAAAAGTTAAATGCAGTTGCCTCTGGGGAGAAGAAATTGGGGTAGGGAAGTTACATTATAAGGCTTCTAGTACATTTGATTTTTTAAAACACATACACTGGGCTTCCCTGGTGGCACAGTGGTTGAGAGTCCACCTGCCGATGCAGGGGACACAGGTTCGTGCCCTGGTCCAGGAGGATCCCACATGCCGCGGAGCGGCTGGGCCCGTGAGCCATGGCCACTGAGCCTGCGTGTCCGGAGCCTGTGCTCCGCAACGGGAGAGGCCACAACAGTGAGAGGCCCGCGTACCGCAAAAAAAAAAAAAAACAACACATACACCTATTACTTTGATTAAAACAATAAAAGTAAGTAAATAAAAACAGAATGGCTAGTTGGTGAGGGAAGTCGAGCTAGCATATATAGACAACTCTGTCCTTCTCCATGAAGGGAATAGAGAGGTAGTGGTCTCGAGAACCTGGTGAGTGGGCTTGAAGTGGATGGCAGTGTCAGAAGCCTTCTTGGCTGGGTCACAACAAATCCAGATGGCAGAAGTTGTAGCCCCTTTATTTTGGATCAGTGCCCTCTAGGTAGCAGCAGGTGAAGAATAAGAGCAAAGGAAGCCGGGTAAGGATCTTGCAAAGCAGTAGCCAATCCCAGTTGAATTGAATACTGAAGTCAGAAGCTTTTAGTCGGTAAGCCAAACTGAGTTTATGCTTCCTAAAGAGTCCTAAAAAGGTCCCCCTTTTCTCCCTTAGACATAGAACAGTCTTGGAAAGACTTAGATGGTTTTGACCACTGTAAATGGGCACTCTCTTCAGCCAGAGAGTGAAACGGGGAGCAGCACCCCTAAAGCAGAGAGTGTCTGTTGTTTTAGCCAGTCCAGCATCTAATTCTTCTTCCTGGTGGAGCTGCACCCCCTCTCTCAGTTCACGAAAGACTGAGTGGTCAGCCAGGCTCCATAGGGGAGCACATGACTCAGGGCTAACCAATGAGGGCACTGAGTGTCCTTGACCACCATGATTGGTCAGAAGTGGGCATGTGACCTAAGCTGGGCCAATGACAGGCCTCCTCAGCATTTTTGCTGACTGGGGAAATAGTACGATCTCACTGCATGGGTTGCTATGATATGTCTGATGTTGCTGATAACTGTCTGGCCACCACCAGGCAGAAACTGCTTGAGAATGAAGCCTGCTCAGGGATAAGCAGCAGGGAGAGAAGGAAGGAACAGGCTCCTGATATCATCATCTGTGCACCTGATCCAGTCACACCTGAAAACAGCAACCCCGAAGACTTTTAGTTAATTGAGTCAAGAAATTCCCTTTTGGGGACTTTATGCCACTTACAGCTGAGAAACTTTTGAGTGATACACCTCTCCGGAGACAACATGGTATGAAGTGGGAGACCTGGAGGGAAAGGTGAAACACAACGTCAGCATAACCAGATTATCTAATCCAGCCATCTAATCACAGCCAACCTCTGTAATTCTCCTTCCAAGGTTAACCCAGTGCTGGGAGTTGTTCTATCAAGGGAGGCTTATTCCCTTACCTGTGCATGTGCAAAGACTCATAATTAGGAGGGCCATGTGATGGTACAGCTGAGCCCCTCACATGCTCAGATATGGAGACCTCGTCTAGTTCAGCCCTTATCTGATCCAAACATTGTTCCTTCAGTCGGCCCAGCTTAGGGCCATCCAGTTTCTTTGGAAACTCCCAAGGGTGAGGACTGCCCCGACTCCCTGCCGACTTTTCCACTGAGGCCAAGAACAAACAGCATAGCTCGAAGATTCTTTCTCCATCTTACTGAGCCAGTTTCTGTTTCTCTGAACCTTCCACAGTCCCTAGCAACACAGGAAAAGTCCAAACCCACTTCCAAAGACAGTCCTTCAGGCATGTAAGGAGAGCTGCAGTGTCCGTTTTACAGGGATTGAGTTCAACTGCATGAAACAGAAACCAGACTACAGCGGCTTAACTGAATGCAGAGATAGATATTTCTTCACATTACAATAGGGCTGGGCAGCCCAGAGCTGGTGTAACAACTCTGTGAGGTTCCCAGTGTCTCCATTCTATCCCTCTACTCCACCACCCTTAATAAGTAGCTTTCATCCTCGCGGCTGCCTCAGAGTTGCAGGATGCCTGCTCTATCTCCAGACCCCAATCCACATTCCAAGCAGGAAGGAAGAAAAAGGAAAGCAACAGGAAAACAAAACTTTCCCAGAAATACCCAGCAGACTGCTGCTTTCGTCACATCGGCCAAAATTGTGTTGCATGGACTACACTATGTTGTGAAGAAGTATAGGATATCTTTTGTTTATCTGTTGAAATCTGCTGCTGCCTCCGGTAAAATGATGGTGCTATTGGTAAAAAAAAGAAAAAGAAAAAAAAGTGAGAATGGGCATTGGGTAGGCAACTAGCTGTTGTTTCAAAAGCTTTCTCCAGACAAAATTCTTCTATAGAGAAGCAACATTGGAGCAAGGCTGACCCCTTGACTTGAGGGAGGGGGAGTCAGATAGACCCCCAGCTCCAAGTCCAACCCCACCCCTTCCTTTCCTGTGTGACTCTGGGGATATTCTTAAGTAATCTAAGTTCCTGTTTGCTTGTTTCTTAAAGAGGATAAATGTGTTTTCTCAAGGGTTTCTGGAGTGATTAGAGCATCTCCATGCAAAATATCTTAACAATGAGACACTCAACAAATGGTAATTCTCCTACTTCCTATAATTGCTCATCACGTGACATGTTTCTAATCCTTTCCTTCTGGACATGCTCCCAGGATCTGCTCTAATGTCTTTTTCGAAATGCAGCCCCAATATGGAACGCAAAACCCCACTGTGTCTCCACATTGTGGAGGACGATGGGGACGTTTACCCTCCTTGCTCTGGGCATCGTACTTCTTTCTCACACCACCCAGCGTCTTTGGGGTTCTCATGAGCACATGATAACAGCAGTCCTGGGGAGCTCTACATTCACTTCTCCTCCCCTTGGGCTCTTGGCCCATCAAGAACAGACTGGAAGGAGCTAAGCAGGGACCTGCACTCAGCATTTTTAAAGCACAGCTGGATGCAGAATCGGCAGGACCTCCAACTCCCCTCCTCAAATCTAGACCCTACACAACCCTGATGAAACCTCCAGTCACAACCAGAGAAACTGGAACCCAGGGAGCAAGGGCCTGGCTGGGCCCGGCCACGGAAGAAGGCCTGCTCAGTCTGCTTAATCCAGCGCAGCCCAGACTGGAGCTGCTCCCGCACCGCAGCTGACCTCTGCCCATCCCAGCAGTGTCATGCCCTCCCCAGACCACCCAATCACATTGGAGGAGAGTGAGAAGGGTGGGGAAGGAAGCTGTGGTAGGCCAAATAATGGCCTCCCCAAAGGTGTCCACATCCTAACCCTTGGAACCTGTGAATAGGTTACCTTATGTAGCACAAGGGATTCTGCTGGTGTGATTAAGGATCTTGAGATGAGAAGATTATCCTGGATGATTTAGGCGGGCCCTATGTAATCACAAGGGTCCTTCTAAGAGGAAGTCAAGAAGGTCAAAGGCTGAAGACAGAGATGGGATGATGGAAGCAGAGGTTGTAGGGATGGGTGAGAACGGGACCCTTTGCTGCAGTGCTGGCACCTGGTCATACCTCTCCTCTCCTCGAGCTACAAAATACAAAGAAAATGTATGGGACTAAAAATAACCGTGTGCCTGCACACAGTTGGGGCAAATTCTGGACCCAAAAGATACAAAGAGACCAAAAAAGCCAACTGCCACTTTTGAAGAGCCTGGAGCAAAAACTGGGTGTCAGGAGCAAAAGCAGGGTACTGGGTATGCCCCCTGCACTCAACACCAACAGAGGGGTGGGCAAAACCCCTAAGCCACCCCTCCGGCCTGACCCCTAGACGCACCCCTACCCCCACCCCATATAAGGAACAAGCTTGCCCCCCTCAGCGAGCGAGCAAGGGAAACTGTTGTTTGTTCTCGTTCCCCCCTGCTTCAGGAGGGGCCCCAATAAAGCCTTGCCTGAATTTCTTGTCTGGCCTCTGATCAATTTCTATTGATTGGGGAAGGCCAAGACCCCTGGTCGGTAACACGGGGACTGAAAGAGAGAGGACTGTACGAAAAGGAGCATTTGGAATCACCCAGGACTCCAAGGCTTTCCACAAGCTCAGTCGTGGGTTTCTTCACTGTGTCTGCCAACCAGATGCTTCCTTTATCCTTCAAGGCTCGGTTCAAAGGTCGTTCCCTTGTCGAGCTTTTCCTGGCTAACCTGACCTGGAGGGGTTGGAGTGATGTGATCTGAAGATGGAGGAAGGGGCCACAGCCAAGGAATGCAGGTGGTCTCTAGCACGCACAGGGCACTCTGTCTACACCGCTGCTCTGGACATCGCAACTCGGTATGTAGTTTTCTGTCTGTGTGTCTGTCTGACTTTCTCATCAGAGGGGGAGCTTCTTGGGGACTGAAGCTATAGTAATTTCTCCTAAAAGCATATTGGATTGAGTAGAATTAAGCCAGGCCCTCCCCAACCCAGACTTGCGGTACTGAGTGTCTCTGCTTTCATTTCAACCCAACTCAGCCATTCACAGCTCATCACCGCAAACGGGAGCACTCCCTCTGCATCTTTGACAAGCTCTCTCTCAGTGTCCTGTCTTGGCATCAATATAAACGTTACCATGGATACCTAGTGTTTTATTTGCATACCTCCAATCCAAGTCCTTCCCCAGGAGTTTTGAATCAGAACCAAGAGGTTCCAGCCCAGACCGGTTGCTCCTTTGAATAGAGGACTTGTTAACCCAGCTGCCATTGTTTTCATTGGAAATTTTCTCCTCCCAAGTTCTGTACAGATGGGGAGGGAGAAGCAGGAAGCAGCGGGCAGAGAGGGGAGGAAAGACTTTCTGTGCTTCCACACTGCCCCGTCCCTGGTTTCAGCGCATCCCTGAGGCCTAACAGCAGGCCTACCCTGGAATTCTTGAGATACTTTGGGGTCTTTCCAATAGATTTCCTGTTTTGCTTAGCTCAGCTAGAGTTCATTTCCATCCCTCACGACAAAAGCAGTCCTAAAAAATTTGGAATGGAGTGAACAGAGTGTTGGCGCATTATATATAGGGTACATTCCCAAACCAAATATGGTAAAGCCTCACTTACCCAGAGGTCATGAGTGTGTCCCCTTGCCCACACAGAATGCTATGGAAAACCCAGAAGGAAGAAAGAGTGCCTCTTGTTCTATCTGCCTGACTGCAGGGCGAGGCCAGGAGGGGACAAATCATAGAGCAGAGTGAAGATTAGGAGATGAACATGGATTGGAACTTTGGGAGCAGAAGCCAAAGATGCCAGGATCTACTGGTCAAACAGAGTAGGCAGAAACCAAAGAGGAGCGGGCCAGGGTCCAAGCAGGTGGGAGGAAGCCACCCTTTGTGCACCAGAGAGCCCTGATGAATGTTGTCTGTGAATGGACACCCCTCTTGAAGGCCAGGACCATTGTCACTGGCACCTTCCATCTTTGCTAGAGCCACTGAGTCCTGAGGCCAGTTCCTGAGGCCCGGTCAGGCTTAAGGGAGGCTCACAGAGCTATGCACTGGTTCCATGAGTAGTCCACGGGGCTGGACTCCACACTTCTTCACTCTTCTTTGGGAAGCAGTCTTAGCAAGCTTGATTAACCAACTACCCAGCCCACGATGGATGGGAAATCCCACATTAGAATCGGGGAGAGATGCTATTAGAGGAATCCCAGTGACAGTGGCGGGAACTGATAGGCCACCACAGGGCTTCTCCACCTCAGCACAAACGACATCTGGGCTCAGTTGATTCTTTGTTGCAGGGAGCTGTCCTGTGCACTGCACAATGTTTACCAACGTCCTTCTGCCCACTAGATGCCAGTAGCACTCCCTCTATTCGTTGTCAAACAAAAATGTCCGCAACATTGCCACAAGTCCCTGGAGGACAAAACCATGCCAGGTAGAGAAGGACTGTGCTATAAGAAGAGAGTGACAAACAGTTTTAAAATATTCACAAGAACAACAACGAAACTGCAACAGCCCAGGCCAGTTAAAGGGGCAGAGCTCAGCATCAGTCCCTGGCCCTCAAGGGTGAGTCGTTTATAGCAGAGTCACACCATGCTTTCCACTGACCCAGAGCTTCCCTGGCTGGCTCTCCTGCCCCCCTATCACGCTGACGGAAATCCCCCCAGAGTGACAGAGCTGTGCTGGCCATCACATTTAAGAAGGCCCCTTCTCAGAAAGAAAGTGGGGAGAAATGTGCCCCCACAGGGCGGCAGCACTTCCCTGGGGAGGACGGAACCATGGGATTTTTTTTTCCTCTCTTTAGCATCCTTTGACAGTGACTGGCACATAGCAGACCCTCACTAAGTGGAGTTAAATGCAATTTTAAAGGTTTCTACACTGACTCCATATTGTTTTGGGACTCATTGGGGGCCGAGATCCTCTCAATACTTGGAGGGCCATCCGCAATTCTGCCTCCCTGCCCCGGGCCCTCTCTCCCATGACCCTTCCCACCTCTCCCAGAACCTTGACCTCCCCCCCACACCCCCACCCCCGCCCCACCTCCACCCTGCCCCATGCTTATCATGTAAGTCAAGAGGAGGTAAGAGGCTCTTAGCCCAGTCAGAGCCCTGCTGTGGTGCAGAGTCAGATATATGGGGTGTTCGAGGTGGCCAGCGCCCACGGAGTCTTGACTTGTAAACAGGTACTGCGGTCGACATCTGGGGTCTCTCAAATCCTAGTCTCCTCTTTTTCTTCAGAACGTCAAAAACCTGACCTGAGTCGGATTAACTGCTCTCTGGCCTCTGAACAGGATGGTTGTGTGTGCAAATGTGTGGGTGACTGTGGGCGTGCTTGGCAGAGGGAGGGAGGATGTGGGACAATGTTCACGTGTGCGCATGCGCTGGCAGGGCCCGAACGCAAGGTTTCAGCTTCAGGTTATTCAGGGCCTGGATTCGGTTGCTGGAAGCAGGTATTGGGTTGGCCAAAAGGTTCGTCCAGTTTTTGGGTTTTTTTTTTTAGGTTTTATTTTTTGTCGTACGCGGGCCTCTCACCGCTGCGGCCTCTCCCGTTGTGGAGCACAGGCTCCAGACGAGCAGGCCCAATGGCCATGGCCCACGGGCCCAGCCGCTCTGCGGCATGTGGGATCTTCCCGGACCGGGGCACGAACCCGCGCCCCCTGCATCGGCGGACTCCCAACCACCGCGCCACCAGGGAAGCCCGGTTTGTCCAGTTTTTTCGGTAAGATGACTCTAGTGGCACTTAATTGTCTTTAACTTCATTCAAAACAGTTTCGTTAGTTTGTATGTGAGAGCTGTCATATCAGTCTGCATTTAAAAAAAGACTCATCAAAATTGGTGAATTTTTGTGTAGCCATTTTAATATGGAAGGAAAAAAAGCAACATTTTCGGCATATTATGCTTTATTGTTTCAAGAAAGGTAAAAACACAACCAAAATGCCAAAAAGATTTGTGCAGTGTATGGAGAGGTGCTGTGACTGATCGAACGTGTCAAAAGGGGTTTGCGAAGTTTCGTGCTGGACATTTCTCACTGGACGATGCTCCACAGTCGGGCAGACCAGTTGAAGTTGATAGCGATCAAATCGAGACATTAATTGAGAACAATCAACGTTACACCACGTGGGAGATACGCCGACATACTCAACATATCCAAATCAAGCATTGAAAATCATTTGCACCAGCTTGGATACGTCAATCGCTTTGATGTTTGGGTTCCACATAAGCGGAAAAAGCCTTCTTGACCGTATTTCCGCATGCGATTCTCTAATTAAACATAATGAAAACGTTCCGTTTTTAAAACAAATTGTTACGAGAGATGAAAAGTGGATACTGTACAATAATATGGAATGGAAGAGATGGTGGGGCAAGCGAAATGAACCACCACCAACCACACCAAAGCCCGGTCTTCATCCAAAGAAGGTGATGCTGTGTATATGGTGGGATTGGAAGGGAGTCCTCCATTATGAGCTCCTTCCAGAAAACCAAACGATTAATTCCAACAAGTACTGCTCCCAGTTAGACCAACTGAAAGCAGCACTCGACGAAAATCGTCCAGAATTAGTCAACAGAAAACGCATAATCTTCCATCAGGATACTGCAAGACCGCATATCTCTTTGATGACCAGGCAAAAGCTGTTACAGCTTGGCTGGGAAGTTCTGATTCATCCGCCGTATTCACCAGACATTGCACCTTCGGATTTCCATTTATTTCGGTCTTTACAAAATTCTCTTAATGGAAAAAATTTCAATTCCCTGGAAGACTGTAAAAGGCACCTGGAACAGCTCTTTGCTCAAAAAGAAAAGTTTTGGGAAGATGGAATTATGAAGTTGCCTGAAAAATGGCAGAAGATAGTGGAACAAAAGGCTGAATACGTTGTTCGATAAAGTTCTTGGTGAAAATGAAAAATGTGTCTTTTATTTTTACTTAAAAACCGAAGGTACTTTTTGGCCAACCCCATACCTCAGCTAGAGGCCTCTTTCATCCCAGCGGCGTGGGCCTGGGCATTTCCTTTTGCACTAGAAACGGGTGCTGCCATTAGTCATGCCAGTGGCTGGACAGTGGGGAGGCCGGGCTGGAGAGCCAAGGCTCCCTCCGAGCTGGGACAGGGCCACACAGTCAGACTTTCGTCAGGGACAGAAAAGAATGGCCCATGGCAGGCATACAAGGCTCCTGGACCATAGCCACTGGACAGGAGGGTCACATTGCTGGACGTCAAGGTTGACGCACACAGCCTGGCATGGGCCCCAGGACCTGAGTAGACCTTTACGATCACCTTGGAAGAGGTCGAGGGGCAGGGAAATTTGCATCATGGGAGTTCCCAAAGGCTCTGTCCTAAGAGATCTGATCTGAAATCCGGGGCTAGCCATGGAAGACCTTGGGCTGGTCATGAGTCCAGTCCCCACTGGGTGCTAGTTTCCAGTGCAGGGTCCATGACAAACTCTTGTTCCTGCAGCCAGGAACCAGAGACACTGAGAATGCCAGTTGCAGGAAGACCCTGGGACAATCCTTCAGGGTGGCCAAGATGAACTGGGAGTTCCAGAATAAGCAGCAGAAGGTACAGCAGAGAAAAGGATGAGGATTCACACTGAGAACACACTTTGGGGGACGTGTCCCAGGCACCTTGCCAAGTGCTGCGTCATATACCAGCTCGGGGATCTTCAAAGCAAAGCCCAAGGGCACTGGGGCACTAGACGATTCAATGGACAGATGAGCAAACCGAGGCTCAGAAAGAGGAGATGATTTTCCTGACATCACACAGCCATTAAGAGCAGAGCCAGCATTCAAGCAAGGTCAAGAATGAGGTACAGAATGTCCAGCCATCAATAGACTCGTTAAATAAATAATGGTTTATTTATGGAATACTAAGCAGCCATTGACATTTCTTGGTAGAAGAAATTTAATGACCCGGAAAGATGTTCAAGATATACAGTTGAGTGGAAAAAAAAAAACAGGTTACAAAACAGCATGTGCAAATGGGTTGTTAAAAAATAAAATACAGAGGTGCGATTTCCAAGAAAAAAAATCAAAATATTAGCAGAGACTATCTCTGGATAACAGGAGTAGGTGTGATTTCTATTCTATGTCTTCATCCATTGTTTCTTACAAGGATCATTTTGTAACAAGGACAAACCTGACAGAAGGAGCCCAGGTTGTGTTTGGGGGCGGGGTGGGGGGGGAAGGGAGGGGCTGGATTCCAGGGCTGAACGGACCGGAGGGTGTGGTAGGAAGCAACACCCTCCTCAGAACACTTGGACTTCTTCTGGATCGGGCAGCAGGCAGAGTTGGGTGCCTGCCTCTGCTAGGGGAAGCCCGGCCTGGCTCTGTGTGCACCCGTGATTGAGTTCCACCCCTTTGGGCCTGTACTCGCAGGGCAGGTGGGCGTGGGGAGAGGGCAGCGTTGGACTGGGTTTATCCTGAGTGTGCGTCGTGGGGAGAGCCGGGGAGAGTTGCTTAAATGCATGCCTTTTTGCCAAGTCTTCAGTTTAGGGGCGACAGGGGGCTCGCTCAAAAGTCACGAGTGGCCGTGTGAGCTCAGTCCTCTGGAACCGTGGCTCTCAAACTTCTGAGACCCAACAAGCAGCCTGAAAACATTTACAAATATTTTATAATACTTTAATAACCTGAAAGTAAATTTGTTGATAATATAACCTACCTACAGGCATAATAGATATTGTCAGTCAATCTGATGCCCTAACTGTATTAGAAAGGAAAGAAATCGTTTCTAATAAAACAACAAGTATTTCAATATGTAAATGCTCAGGCAAGACTATACAGTACTAGACAGCATCCCCTCACCTCCACCACCGCCACCAAAGGCACACACAGATTTCCAAAACTCTCCTTAGGGGAGATTCAAGCCAGAGGACCACTGGTTAGAGTAATCATCCCTGGTGTATAGTGAATGCTTTCTCAGAGCCAGGCTCGCTCTCTCTCTCTCTCTCTCTCTCTCTCTCTCTCTCTCTCTATATATATATATATATATATATATGTATATATATATATATATATATATATAGTCATCTAATCTTCACAACACTATGAGGTAGATGCTCTTATAAGCCCCATTTTACAGATGAGAAACAGAGGCCCAGAGAGGTTGAGTTACTTGCCTAAGGTTGCACAGCAAGTGAGCCGGGGAGCTGGGATTTGAACCCAGGCAAACTGGCTTTCCTGGGGGAGGAGGCTCAGCCTGAGGGAACTGGGTCAAATCTGAGGAGCATGGCCCCAGGCCCTCTGAGCTGCAGTGTTTCTCAACCTCAGCACAATTCATATTATGGGCTAGATAACTCTTTGTTGCGGGGGCTGTCCTGGGCAGAGTGAGAAGTTTAGCGGCATCCCTGGCTTCCACCTATCAGATGCCATTACACCCCCTGCATCGGCAACGACCAAAATGTCGCCAGACATAGTTAGAGAGCTACTGGCTTAGAGAATCAAGGTAGAATCTAGAGAAGGCACAACCTGAGCCAGGTCTGCAGATACGGGAGAATTTCTGGAGCTAGAGAAAAGCGGGGCAATGCCCTAGGGGAGGGATGGGAATGACATGGGTATGGCAGGAGTGGGTGGTTCTATGGAGGACATGGGAAAGGGGGTCTGGGTGGCCATGTGCACAGAGATAAAGAGAAAAATTGAGGGACTTCCCTGGTGGCGCAGCGGTTGGGAGTCCACCTGCAGATGCAGGGGATGCGGGTTCGTGCCCTGGTCCAGGAAGATCCCACATGCCGCAGAGCATCTGGGCCCGTGAGCCAGGGCCGCTGAGCTTGCGTCCGGAGCCTGTGCTCCGCGGCGGGAGGGGCCACAGCGGTGAGAGGCCCGCGTACCACAAAAAAAAAAAAATTTTTTTAAAAAGAGAAAAATTGAGATCATGTGGCCAGAAGGAGGGGCAGCTGCCTTCCTTCCTGGTTCCTCTCCTGACCTCACATCCTGCCCTGAGAGAGGACCCCTGATGAAGACAGCACCGGTTGGTTGAGATTTTGGTTGAGAATCCCACATTGATCAGAATTTACTTGGCTTTTCCAAGCCCACTGCACCCCCCTCTAAAGGTTTGCATGACTTTCCGACCCTCAGATGAATCACTCCCACACGTGGAGATCCATCTCCCTGTTTTGTAACCTCCCCTCATTCTTAGCCAGTATCCCAGCCACACCTTCTTGGGCCCTGAGAGCCATTTGCAGTCTCCTCGGCAGGCAGGCGGAGAAGGGGTGGGGGACTCCTGGCCTGTAACCCTGAGAAGGGCGAGGAGCAGGGGAGACAAATGCCCTGGGCTGATCAGTGAGGAGCCCCCTGCAAAACCTCCTTCACCTCTTGGCTCTCAGCTGAGTCCCTCTGCGGGGAGAAGCGATTCTCAGACAACCCTTTGGCCACTACACTTGGCTCTGGACTGGAATAATTAGACCTGGAGCCAGGAATGATGTCATGCCTCTGCGGGAGACTAGAGGACGACTTTGAGCAAGGCACTCACTGTGGCCTCAGCTCTCTTCTTTGTCTAGTGAACTAGGGTGGACTTGGTAATTTTTAACACTCTTGCACTGACATTCTGATTTGAAGATGAAAGCCTAGGCAAGTCCCCCTTGGAAGGGTGTGGCAGCCATGGCTTTGCATACCCAACTCACTTCCCCTCCTTCTTCCTCTAGTTTCCCTGAGAGCCTCTCTCCTTCCCCAGGTGGTACTGATGCGGCTGTCAATATGATGCCCTACCTTATTCCAAGAGTGTAAGGGTGGGCGAGCGTCCCAGGCAGAGGACACTCCCTATGTTGACTGGTTCATTAATGGACATGCTCCTGTGTGAGCCAGTTAAGACTCTTCCCTGCGATATGGAAGACAGAAATGACGTTTAAAGGGACTTATTAGGCTAGAAAGGTGTGAGTCTAAGGCTACCAGCTGTCATCTTCCTGACACAAGAAGAAAGCCAATCTATAGAATAAAGCCAGGATACAGAGCACAACAAAGCTGAGAGCCCAAGAGACAGATAAAGCCTTGATGATATTGTTTGAATCCCTGGATCAAACTGTGCCTGACAGTGATGCCCAGTTGTGAGTTCATTCTCTTTTTGCTTAAGCTGGTTTAATGTGGGTTTCTGTAACTTACAACTGAACCAGTCCTAACTAATACAGCCCTTCAGCAGTAGGGCTATGCGAGGGGGTATTGAGTATATGGAGAGGTAGAATCTGCCAGCTTATACCTCCAGCCCAAGGCAACAAACCTCAGAACCGCCCCACATTTATCTCTCCTGCCATGTGCTTTGACGGTCCCTTAGCCTCAGCCTTACGGAGGGGCACTCTTCTAACCTAACTTATGACCCAGTGCCATCGTGCATGTTTTTCAAGCCCAAAGCTTGGTAGCAGCTTTGAAAAAGGATGTCCTTGCCCCAAGTCACATAGCACCAGGAAGACAGGCAAGTGGAATCTGTAATGCACAGCTTTGCTATGGACTGAACTGTTTCCTCTCAAAATTCGTATGCTGAAGCCCTAACCCCCAATATGACTATATGTGGAGACAAGGCTTTTAGGAAGCAATTAAGATTAAATGAGATGATACGGGTGGGGTTCTGACCAATAGACTTGGTGTCCTTTTAAGAAGAGGAAAAGATGAATCTCTCTGCAAGCACGGGCTCCAAGGAAAGGCCACATGAGCACAAAGCTAGCAGGCAGCCGTCTGCTCACAAGGAAGAGGGCCCTCACCAGAACCTGACCGTGCTGGAGCCCTAATCTCAGACTTGCAGCCTCCAGAACAGTGAGAAGATAAATGTCTACTGTTTAAGCCACTCAGTCTATGGTATTTTGTTATGACAGCCAGAGCTGACTGAGGCACACTCCTCTCCACCCCCACCAGAAGGCCCCATGTGGTGGTGAAGACATAATTCTTAGCCAAGAGCTCTCAGCAGTTACCACATGCCAGGCTGTTCTAAGCGCTTTCCATACTTTAACTCACTGAGTCCTCATAACAATACTGTGACATAGGCAACATTACAGGTTTCCCCTGATATCTGAAAGCAGAGAGTTCCTATGAAAGCTTTTGTAAGCTGAAATGGCATAAGCAAAGGATTTACCTTAGGAGATGAAGCACAGATGCTCAGACACAGTTCAAAGCTATGGTAACTTGATGCTGAGATGCTGACTGTAATTCCTGGGAAGGAGCCTGGTGCGCCACCCTCACTGCTTGGGGCGCACGCTGCCTCTATAATGCTTGCTGCAAAACTAACGCTGAACTCTATCTTCACGTTACGTCTTTTTTTCATAAAAGCAAAAATCCTCTTTGGATTTCAGTTAGCAAAAACAGGTACTAATGTAGGTCTTTTGTAAAAGCGAGGTGGCGTAGAGCAAACTTTCAAAAAGTGGGAGATACCTGTATGACCATTATACAGATGAGGCAGCTGAGGCACAGAGAGGTTTGGGAAACAAGGTCACACGGTAATACTGTAAAACTGGCTTCTAACCCGGCAATCTAAATCCAGCACTCCTCAACCCTGAGAAACTAAGGAAGGAGAGAAAGGCAAGACTGCCCACGACCACCTGAGAGAATCAGCAGAAATGGAAGGCCCTGCATTCAGACACGGGACAGTGCTGTGTGGGAGAACAAACTTGGTTCCCAGCTCGGCATAGTCCACGGGACGTGCCCTGCCGCTGCGTGCCCTCCAGGAAGGCGCCATAAGGTCCATTCTCCATTCCGTAGCCCTGTGACCTAGCCTAAGTCATGTGAAAAATAGGAGGTAGACAACAGGATGCTCAAAGCCCTTCCCATTCATTCTGTGGCTCTAGAAGTACACAGGCACAGCCCCTCTGCATGGGGGCTGCTGCCAGAGAAACTGTATGGAATCAGATCACCCAGCATGTCCCCACTGGGGTCTGTTCATTCTGGCTCAGGGCCTGGCACGGATTCCAACTCACCCCTGAGGGGAGCAGAATCTGCTTTGCCCCCAAACATCCCCAAGCACTAGAGCTGAGGGCTTACCCCAGGCCCACTCCCTCTGAGACCTTTCTGGAAGCCTCATCCAACCCTAGTGGACAAGTGCCACGACATAATGACCTGGCCAGGCCCCCAAAAATCCTTGTGTGATGGGGCATTGAATACTTCCAAGAGTCATCTCCTTGTCTCCAGTGGTCCCCAGTGCCTGGGACCCTGGTCTGGTGTAAAATGGTGGGTTGCAACCCCTTGTAGGAATGGACTCAGACCCCACCCCCGTGTTCAGATGCCCTGTGGGATGCTGGAACCAGGGACTCGGCCCATAAAGGGCCTCTGGGGTCTCCTTGTAATGGCGCCCAAGACCCACCAGGTGTCACTGTGTAACCAGCGCGATGAAGGGTGATGGCGGGAGGATTTTCTCCACCACCGACCCTAGGGATTGGGGAAGCAAAGGCAGGAGGCCCGGGTGGAGCAGAGTGGTGGCCCTGTCCTCCGGCCTGCAGGCCAGCGGAAGCACCCCCTTCGAAGACACATGTCGTGATCCGTGAGCCTGGGGACAGCAGAGGTCTCCGTCCAAGGCCTGAAATGAGATAAGGCGGAGGTGGGAGAGCAATTTCTGATCTGTCTGCCAGGCCACGTTTCCCCATCCCAGCAAGCCCGCCCTGGGACTGGGTGCCCTCCCACCCGCTCCAGGAGCTCCCCTCAGCTTCCTGGGGCCCTGCCTGGGGCTAGTTCAGCCCCCACCCACAGGGGCCAGTGAGCCATGTAGACTGCGTGCACCTCTTCAGGGCCAGAGAGCAGAGCCCCTGATCTCACCCCCAAGCAAAGCTGGTTCAAAGTCAGGCAGGGCTGGGAAGACTCAGACTGGTCACTTCCAGCCTAACCAGAGCCCCAAAGGCTTGTCACCCAGAAGCCAGCAGGCCCCGACACTGGCTTCCGTCCCATCCTCCTCCGGCCATGGAGGGAGGCGGGAGGAAATATGTTTTCTTGTCCTCACCTATTCCAGCCTCTAAATCCTGAGGCTCCGCACACTGGAGGCCCTGGGTATTGCAGTGGAAGGACTTGGAGCATTTTAATTTCCTCAGGCTCCACCCACCTGAGGACAGCTGTGGGCTCACTCGGCAGCTCCCAGAGGTCGAGTTACACTTCTGGCACTTCTGGTTCTCCAGGTGGGCCTCAAGGGAGGGAATGTCAAAATGAAGAGGGGCGGGCGTCCCCCGCAGGCCTGGGGCTCAGCCCCTCCAGCTCCAAGCCCTTCTGTCTCTGACAGCCACGCAGAGACCACCACCTAGCTCTTCCCTGGAAAGGAAAATCAAAGCGGTTGAGGGGGGGAAGAGAGCAGTAGCTCTGTGAGTGACTCAAAGCCCCATGGGTGAGATGGAAAAGGAAGGCAGGGGATGGGAAGAGGCCCAGGAAAAGCAGGGGATGCAGGGGTGGAAGTGAGGAGCCGGCTGAGATAGGGGGTTGAGGGGTTTGGTCTGGGTAATGGCTACTGAAGGTATCACAGGTGTGGTGGGTGCATCGAACTAAAAAATTCTGTTAGCATAAATCACCCACTGTCCTTCCTTTATGCATCAAAGCACAAATACAAACTGATCACCCACTGGAGGCTGCACTGTGCCAGGCAATATAAGGGAGACACCAGATGCATCCTGCTCCCAAAGGCGTTACGGTCTAGGTCTAGGCAGGAAGACAAGACTTAAGAACGAGAACACTTGTGTGTGTGTGCATAGCACGCAACACTGGCTGAGCGAGCTTGTGATAACTGTACAGGTGTTGAGGCCCCAGCTATTAAATATTTGCTCACGGCTGCTCCCTGATCATTCCTAGCATAAAAAATACAACAAACATACAAGACTCCCAGAAGCCCTGCCTTATTTCCAGTGTCTGCTCAAGATTTTGCACCTATATGTGTCTGCGCGTGTGTGTGTATGTGTGTTTGCGTGTGTGAGACCAGGCATATCAGTAGCATCTGTAGCTTTGTGCTTGGGAGTCCTAGATGAAGGAGTTTCTAAGAGTTGTTGCATGTCAGAGCAGCAAAGGAACGCAGGGGTCCCATAGGCCTCTCGCTATACAGAAGGGGAGGAGAAAAGTCCAAGGGGCTAAATCATATGCCTCGGGCCACTCAGCAGTGAACAAGGTAATAAAATTGGCCATGAAGCTTATCTCATGTAAGGCTGACACGTGGGCTCACTGGAGGGCAGAGGTGGAAGCGGTGTTGGAAGTGGACTACGGGAACGCTTGTTTCCTCTACGGCCTATGACAACAGAGGGGAAGGTGGGGACACGTGGTGTCGCTGTGCCAACCTGGGACATGACAGTCACGGGGAGACGATGAAGGAAAGTGGTTAAGGGCCGGGCTCTGGAGACAAACTTCTGTGGCTGGAATCCTGGCCCTATTACTTACTAGATGCTTCTTAACATCTCTGCACCTCCATTTCCTTATCTGGAAAATAGCCCGCCCATGCCCCCGATTCCAGCCGTGGGACAAAGCCGGCACCCCTCAACCTGCCTTATTTTCACCAGGAGGAGGCTAGAGCTTCTATCTGTTTTGTCAGGTTTGGGAATTACAGGGTAAATCAATGAAAAAGGAAGCTCATGAGCTGGGAAGCCCAGAGGGTAAACTCTGGGTCCCAGCAGCGGTCTCCGGCCGAGGTGGGCTTGCTGGAATCCCGCTGGCCAGGAGCGTTAGGCAGCAGACTGATGCAGCTCCTTTTAACTTTTATCATTTGCTTTACTCTCTTCATTTCCACCCCTGCCCTGCATCGTCATATGTCAAAATCAGCAGGAACCATGGAGCCGGCCTTGTCTTCATTTTAGGACAGAGGACCCTGCGCTCAGACGAGAATATTTTTCCTGTGGCTGGTGGGAGCCTCGCCAAGCCTGCCGAATCCAGGCTGGCCACAGCTCAACCCTCTAGGCCGGTACCAGGCCTTCCTTAGCAACCGCCTCTGAATCACGGCAGACAGCACTCGCTCGTGGGATCTGGCCCCCAGGGTGGGTCCCTGTCAAGAAGCCACACTTGAGCCTGAGCCGGGCAGAGCTGGCGAGAGGAAGCGCGTGGGCTCCGCGCTGGCACGGGGCCGCCTGCCCCTCCACCCCTGCAAGAACCCGTGACAAACAACCTTGCCTAGTGCCCGAGCGCCTGCCAAGCCCTGTCGCAGTAAAACCCTGGCAGACTCCGCAAGGAGTCCAATTTCAGCCCAGCGGGTGGGGGGAACCGAGGCAGCAGGAGCCCAATGTGACCAAGCTCACACACGGTGCTGGCAACCAGAGGCGGGGCATCCAGGGCTTCAGGCTGACCCCCGAGCCATCGGGCCACTCCAGGCAAGGCTCTGGGCCTAGCACAGAGCAGGAAAGAACATCGCCTGGATTCCTGCCGGCAGCGGAGCCCAGAGAAAGACCCAGCGCGTTCCATCCAGGGGTCCTCACTGCGGTCCCCTCTCTCCTGGGGTAAAAGAGCCACTGGGGACCCCCAGGAGCTCCCTGGGGCATCAGGTCCAGGCCAGGAATCCAGCTCTAGAGCCTTCCAGCTCCCAGCTGAGTGCCTGGAACAGCAGACATCAAAACCCTGGCAGGCAGAGGGAGAAGGGAAGATTAGATCATTACAGCAGAATGAAGGCAACCAAGAAACCCAGGGAGGGGAGGAGGGACAGGGGCCAAGAATGTGTTCAGGGCAACCTGAAAACGCCTTCAGATTAAAGCTGGCCCAGACACTGGCGGCTTCCCCACTGCCCGAGTTACTGGCCGAGGAAGACCTGCTGCGTCTCCGCCCTTCTGGGGGCCCAGAGCTGGTCCACACACGTGTGTGGCATCGGCACCTAAGTGTCACAAGGGCATTGGGAACAGTAAGCAAGTTCGGTGCTCTGTGTGCAGACGCACATTTGGGCATAAAACACACATGTGCAGGTATACACGGTAGTGGGCGCGTGTGTTTGTGTGCAGTCTACAAACATGTTTTCACCAAGCTCAACGAGAAGCAATCAGTCATCTTCGTGGAATCTTAGCAACCGCCATCCCCAGAAAAGGCTCCTGCCAGCTGGAGCCGAGATGAGTCAGCAGAGGCGGCTGGGGTGGGGGAAAGAGGCGAGCTCTCACCCTGGAGCCGGCCTCTCCCTTCTCCCGGCCTGGCTGCCTCGCCTGGGTCACTGCTTTGGCACCGACGTCCGAGAACACATTCCTGGAACTGGCCAGCACAGGCCGCTCAAGGGTTTTTCCCTCCTCCTCCCTTTCCTCTCTCCTCCCCACACCCGCCCTTCAATTTTTCCTTCTTGCTGCAAAACCAAAACACTGCACTCACGAGTTCAGGAGCTGGGGCCAGATGGCAGGAGCCAGCGGTGGAGGGGTTGGGACATAGGAGCTGCCCAGGCCCAAGGAGGCCAGGGGCTGAGGACACCTCCCCAGGGCCCTGCTGGGGACTGCTGAATTCGGCTTAAGTCCTACTGGTGCTAAAGTGTCATTGCCTGGGGCTCCAGGGAACAGGATTTCAAGGTGGCTCCCAGGGAAATGGACTGTGTGTGCCTCTGCCCCATAGCAGAGCCTGAGGTTGTTACCACGGATGACGGGGCGGGCTGGAGGCTGAGCAGAGGAAGAGAAAGGCACCATGATTAATCAGGGCTCTGTTGCCTGAGCGCAGGTTCATTTTATCTTCACAGCAACCCTGGGGGTGGTAGAATTATCTCCTTTTACAGGTGGGGAGATGGCGGTGTAGACAGATAAAGGGATTTGGCCCAAGGTCACGCAGCTATTAGCAATGGAGCTGGATGGAATTAAACCAGGCTGGAGCCGCCTTGAGGGTTTTTACCGATGGACCACACATCCTTTCTTCCTGGGCTGCACCTACCCTGCGCGTGCCAGGATCACTCCACCTACATAAAATAAATACAATAAAACCCAAAATGGCTAGTGCTGTCCCTTATCCCTCTCCCCTCCCTAGCGAACAGATCTGGGTGAAAAGCCATCTGCAACCTCAGCAACAGTGGCGGCGGAGGCAGGGGCGGGAACAGCCTGGCCCAGCCTGAATCCCTGGCCTCTTTACTGGAGGCAGGAAATGAATAAAAGCTAAATGAGTCTGAAAATGCCAGGAGGCAGTGTTTATCCCCGTCTCCCTCCCCCTCCCCCTGGCAAGGACCGTGTATAGTTACAGTTTAATCTTGGAAATGCCAGACAGCTGTTCCCCGTTGCTAAGAGACTGGCCCACATTATGCAGATGTCAGGGACCTCAAATGTCTGCCGGAAATTAGAGATCATGTTGGAGGAGCAGAGGGGCCTTCTCTCTGCTGGGGAAGCGCAGCAGGAGACACCCACGCCCCCAGGGTGGGGGTGGTTTGTAGACGGCAGAAATAAGGGGCCCACCCCTTCCCGGGTCTTCCCCTCTGAGGATCTGGATCCTTCGCTGTGCCCACTCTGCTGCCCTGGCTCCCTCCTTCCTGCATATCCCACTCCACATCCATCCAGCCCCTCCACCTTGGACAACTGTACAGATGCCCATCTCCACCCTTCCCCTCCAGCTTTCCTCCTGGAGCATCCTTCTTCCCTCCAGTGTCCTCTGTCTGTTGTGCAATCTTCCCTGCCACCGGGATGCAGCTGAGCTGGCTGGGACTGAGCTGGGAGGAGAGACGGGCCCCACTCAAGGAGGAGGGGATCCCAATCCCTGAGCCCCCCTCAGCTGGAGCTGAAAATGGGTGCACATGCGCGCGCGCACGCACCCTCCGTGACATCCTCCCTCACCGCCCCCACGGAAACCTAAGGGAAGGCCATTGCCATGGTAACCACAGGCTACAAGAGCTGCTGCATCCCTGGTCCCTGGGGAAGGGGAGCTGCCATCTGGGCAGAGGGCGGGGGAGGAGGAGGGGAAGCCCTTTTCCAAACCCGCACCGTAACATGGACCCTGACTGAAAGTGACAGGGGAATCTATCAGGGCCCTGGAGTGGGAGGGGGCAGGCACAGATCCTCACTCAGGTTGGAGAGGGCCTCAGAGAGGCTGCTGGGTGGTGCCAAGGGAGCAATGGCACCCGCAGGGTCTGAGGGATGACCGTCGGGCATTGTGGAGGTGGGAGATGGGATGGGGCCTGGGTGCAGAGTGGGCGCTGAGTGCCTGCTGTTCCCCTGAGAGCCCACTGGGTACCTTGAGGGCAGAAACTTTATCGCACTGCCCTTGCATCCAGGCGGTATCTGCTCTCCCTGCTGCCAGTTGAGTGACCTTGGCTTCCTCCAGTCTCATAAAATAAAGCCAGGCATACTTTATGTGTCATGGAAGGTGGCTGTGAAGATAAGAATGGCGCGCACGTGCGTGTGTGTGTGTGTGTGTGTGTGTGTGTGCCCATAGATCAAAGCCCTTTAGAGAAAGGTTCCTAGAAGCCCCATGAAAGCAGGGCTATATTACCACCCAACCAGCCTTCCCTGGAGATGCTGGTGACGCTGGTGGGAAGGCGATGCTATTTACACAGCTTTCCTTCCACATGGCCAGATCTTCCTCCCTGCAAGTGGACACTACCCTCAAAGAGTGCCTCACTGACTTTGTGCCCTGGCTCCTCTAGCCAGCTCCTCCCCTTGCATGTTCCTACAGCAATGGTGATGTGAGATGGGGAAACTGAGGAACAGAGACTTCCAAGACCTGCCCGAATCATCACAGACCATTAGCTCCTCCATGGCCCCTCAGAGCTGCCCACCCTGTACCCGTGTCCTCCAGCCTCAGCCCCTGCCCTGGATTTAAACCCCAGGAGGACCATGACCTCTGTCCCCACCAGTCAGATGTCCCAGGTCCCTCCCCAGCGTGAGCTGGGCAAGTAACCAGACCTCCTTAGCTCTCCTTTCCCCTTCTGGAAAATATAATAGTATGGACGTCTTAGGGTTGCTGTGAGGATTGGATGAGATAAAACATGTAACCTGGGCTTCCCTGGTGGCGCAGCTGTTAAGAATCCGCCTGCCAATGCAGGGGACACAGGTTCGTACCCTCGTCAGGGAAGATCCCACATGCCACGAAGCAACTACGCCCGTGCGCCACAGCTACTGAGCCTGCGCTCTAGAGCCCGTGAGGCTCAACTACTGAAGCCTCTATGTCTAGAGCCCGTGCTCCACAACAAGAGAAGCCCACGCACCGCAGGGAAGAGTAGCCCCTGCTCGCCGCAACTAGAGAAGGCCCACACGCAGCAACAAAGACCCAACTCAGCCAAAGATTAATTAATTTTTTTTTTAAGTATATAAAAAAACACGTAACCTGCTGAGTTCCGGCTAAGATGGCGGTACATTTCCGTTCTTTTATTAAAGTGGAGCCAGTCGCTGGGCGCTGCCTCCTAAGGTGTCAGGTTTCAGCAGTGAGAGAAGGGGGAACTCCTTGGGCTGCACGCACACCTGCTCTCCCCTCAGCACAGCAACCGATTTCTGCCTCTTTGGAAGGTTCTAGACGGGTTGTCCAGGACAGAGCACCTGGGAGAACTCTGGGGACAGGCACCAGCCATAGAGACCTGGGAGGTTCTTTGGGACCTCAGAGAAGATGCTGCCCCAGAAAAAGAGTGGATGGTGGAGGATGGTGTGCCGTCGCCCCGCCCTCCCCCCCTTTCAGGCCGTGGAAACTGCTGAAACTGCTGAGCCAGGAAGGATTTGGTGCCGAGCAGGAGCCACCGAGACCGAGCATGGCTGGCTCCCAGTTCATTCAGCCACTCGCGGCGCTCTGAGGCCTTCACTTGGCAGGAGGGAGGACGGAGCAGCTGCTCAATCTCATCTTTGTTCATCTCTCTCCCCTCGGCCTCTCCCCATCCTTTCATTTCCTTCCCCCCAGCTTTCTCTCTCCCTCATTCACTTTCTCGCCCTTTCTCTGTTCCCTCCCCCTTTCATCCTTCCCTTGAAGCCGATTTCTTGCTTTCTCATCCTTTCTTCTTCCTCCGAGCTCAGAATCACACTTGGCAGGCAGTCCTCCCTCCCACCTCCCTCCCTCCCCTGTGTCCTTCCCTCCACCCTCTCCTCCAGCAGCTTCTCTTCCCTCCCCCTCTCCATTTCCTCCCTCCTCCTCCTTCCCTCCTGCTTCTCCTTTCTCTCCCCTCTTATCCTCCACCTTCTCTTCTCTATCTCTTCTTCACTTAAAGGAGACACTCTGAGTCCCCAGACAGACAAAGCCAGGTCAAGGTCATCCATCATGCCCTCCCCAGCCCTGATCTGGGGGATTGGGGTCCAGAGACCAAGGTCAGAGCTGAGCAGAAAATCAGAGTAGGCTGGAGAGAGTCTGTCTCGGCGTCCCGACAACCCCTAGGGCACCTGGAACCCTCTCCCTACCTGGGGTTCCTATGCCAGGCCACCTGCTTCTTCCAAACGCCCCACCTGGCTCCCAGCTCCCTGCTGCGTATGCTGCCAGTGGAGCAGGGAATGTCTGAATCCTGACCTTCCCTGGCTCTGCTTACCTCCTTACTCTCTGCCCTGGTGAGTACAGGTGAGAAGGCAAGAAAGAAATCAGAAGGGGTAATAACCTGCTTCGAACTGGAAGGAAACTGGGGGAGGGTTGTTCCGTATATGAGGGGCACGTTGCACTAGGAAAAGCGTGAGGCTTTGAGACCAGACAGGCTGAGCGTGAATGTTGACCCTACTTCTTAGTAGCCAATCACTCTGCACCTCAGTGTCCACGTCTGTACAATGGGGATAGTAAAAGGGCACCTCCCTCCCAGGGCAGTGGTGAGAACCAAGGAGAGAACGCAGAGGAAGCGCTTGGCACTCGATGGCTGCTCCTACCTAAGCGCCAGTTTTCTCTCCTTAGAGAAAGAAGGCTGCGTGCAGGAGATGGGTTTGTTCTGGGTGTTGATGGATGGATAATAATAGTAATCATACTTCTATTTTGGTTGA
This sequence comes from Tursiops truncatus, assembly GCF_011762595.2. Lineage (NCBI taxonomy): Eukaryota > Metazoa > Chordata > Mammalia > Artiodactyla > Delphinidae > Tursiops > Tursiops truncatus. The sequence continues at coordinate 26,033,025 of NC_047035.1, read as the reverse complement.
CACCAGGTGCTATGCTAAGCACTTTGAATGCATTGTCTCCTTTAAATCCCCAGCAACCTTATGAGGCAGTTCTTTTTTTTTTTAATCTCTGTGGCTGGAAGTTGAGGCTCAGCAAGGCTAGGCAATTTGCCCCAAGTCACACAGCAAGGTGGAGAAGCAAAATTCTTAACTCCTCTGCTATCATTTGGGGTGGGGGGTGTGGCATAGCAGAGTGACAGCTGGTAAGACCAAGCCAACCTGCAAACCAGGCACGAGCAGGGAATAGAGAGGGCCTGGGTGTGCTTAGGGGGAAATTCTGAGGCCACCGCAAGCCCACTGCTCCCCCTTGGGTCCGACTCCGAGCCTTCCTGGTTCCTGGGTCAGTGCTCGGCCAGCGCCAGAATTCTTGCTGTTGAACCAGGTGGGGAAGGGAGGGGTGGGTTCGGGTTCCCATCTCTGGAGCACCACGTCCCGGACACTCCCCCTCCTTCCCACGCACACCCCCTGCAATGCTGATAATCCCTGAGGTTCCGTCCAGCCCCTTGTATGGCAAAAATGATCTCTCTTGTGTTTTTGCCACCCTGTGTTGTATAACGGGGATAATCGGCTCCTTCTCTGGGGAATCAGGGCAGGCTCTGTGGGGCTACTGCCTGAGATTACAAATGGGCGTGGGGAAAGAGGGCAGTGGCCGCGGGACCGCGGGCGGCAGGTGATTTACGGGAAAGAGCCGGTGGTGAAACCTTAAAACAGTTCCTGGTGATAAGAGGGGAGCCTGGAGGACATCAGCCAAACAGGTGTAGTTGCCCCACCTCGGTACCCAGCCCCCCCACCCCTCCCCCCCACCCCTCCCCCCCACCCCAGCTCAGATTACACCACGCCTGGCTTTCGAATAGAACTCCGCAGTTTCCATGGCAACTCACCCACGTGGTCTCCGCCTTAGAGGCTGACGGCGGGGGGGGGGGGGGGGGAGCTGTGAAGGGCAGCTGACAGGAGGCAAGAGGCTCTCCTGGAGGGTGAGGGCAGAGTCCCCGCCTCCCAGGCCCTGCTGCCCCACCGACCTTCACCCTTCGTTATGGGGCCCCCGGCTGAGGCCCCACAAAGACCCCAAGGAGAGAGGAGAGGGAGCTCCAGGACAAAGAGGCGGCAAGATCACTTCCCCCAAATGTGTCCTTGACCTGAGCCTTCCTGTGCCACTGCCACGGGCCCTGGGACAGCATCTCGTCATCGTCTGGCCTCTGTTCTCCTTAAGGAGCGGTCAGGAGAGAGCCTGAGTAGGAACGTGCCTTCTGTTGTGTCTCATCGTCCCTTCCTGTGAAACGGGGTCGGCGTCCTGTTCTGGCGCTGGGCTTTGAATTCTTGCTCCGCTTCTCTGAGCTGCGTGACCTTGGGAGAGGGGCTTGACCTCTCTGAGCCTGTGTCCTCTTTACAGTGGGGATGGGCACATCCACTTCTCCGTGTTGTCAGAGGGGAGCACATGAGACAACATTTGGGAAAGTACTATGTGAAAAAAGAAACATGTAAAAGAGAGAGCAGCAGAGAAGCTCCAGGTGAAATAGGAGGGCACTCAGAGCCCACCCTTTGCCTCTCTCTGTGGCCAGGGGCCCAGCTGTACTACAAAGAACCTGCAGTTCAGAAACCCTTGTATTAAAGCCCTGATTTTTTTTAAGCCCTCACCTTCCTGTACTGACTGTGTCTTGATTGATCTTCCCAGGACTTGACCCTTTACCAAGAGCATCTCCTTCTGGCCAAAAATCTAGCGTAGAACCAAGTGCCCCGCGAACGTGCCTCGCTGCCCTGCCTCCGTCATTCTGATGCATTGGGCCGGTGAGGCTTTCCCTGGAGAGGACAGCAGCACATCCTTCTCTGGGTGTTTCCGCCCTTTCTCCCGTCCTGTCTTTAGACTAAGAGGCTCCCTTGTGGTCTCTGGCTGGCAATTTCTCTCCAGCCCTGCTTGTGGGGACTCACTGGGGCCTGGTCCCCTGAGAGACAGCCAAAACCCTGGGAAGCCGAGCTTGGCAGGGAATGCCAAGGACAGGGCGAGGAAGAAAGAGGCCAGAACGCCTGCCACACTCCCTACCCCAGCAAAAGGGGCTTGAACTTGGCCATTTGTGTCTCTCTTCCCCCCAGTCTCCAGGCACTGGCTCAAGAGGAGCCCCACAGGCTACGTGCAGTCCGCCACCCCTGGAGCCAGCATGTCCCTTCCCTTCTCCCAAGAGGCCCTGGGTTTCCCTGAGCTGCTTCCTCGTGCCCTGGGACCCTGAGTGGGCTGCCTGCCTCCCTCCCTGGGCCTCTCTCCCTCATCCATCAAGTGGGGGGTGATCTCCGAGGGCCCCCTTGGCTCTAAAACACTGACTCGGCAACTCTCTGCAGCTGGCAGAAGCGCCTGGCCTGCAGCCTCCCGCCCCACAGCCCAGCCCCCTCCTTTCCTTTGTCACCTCATTCGGCAGTGCCCCCGAATCCCGGAGAGGGTGGCTTTCATTGTTTTTTCTTTATTTTTATCAAAGGGTATTTTTTGTCAAAAATTGTGTCTCCCCTGAGACAGTGCAGCCTCTGAGCAGGCTCCCCTTGTTTCCATGGTGACAGCAGCTGGCTCACATGTGTGGTTGCTGTAGCAACAAGGCTGGTGGTTCTCCTCCCCTCCTCCCCTCCCGTCTCCCTTTCCCTGCCTTCCTCGTCACCTCCTTCTCCTTCACACCACAAATATTAGCGAGAGAAAATTGAAAACTTCACACCACCTGGGAGGCAAGAAAGAGCAATGGAAGTTCCCCACCCCTGCCCGGCACCTTGGGAGCCGACTGGGTCCTGGCCGCTGGCTGGGCCATCGCCATGGCTGGGCCCACGGGGCGCATCTGCAGGGGCCCTTCCTTCCCCATGCTGCGATGTAGCTGCTCTGATCCCCAGCGGCGTGGGGTACGAGCAGCCTTGAGCGCTCTAGACAAGGAGCCAGGCGAATCCTGCCTCGGACGGGGTAGGGGCCTGTGTTCTCCCCGCCCAGGACAGACCCTACCCCAGACGTGTGTCCGGCACCTCACGTTACATACAAAGCCTCTTCCTGCCACAGAGTAGACGTGTGAAAGAAAAGGAAGGCTTCTGGGGAGGAAATCAATGGCAGGAGAGATGCAGGCAGAGGAGAGAGGGAGCATACAGGAGAATTCTGCCTTGCTTGTCAGTAGATGTTATATAGGTTATGTGTAATTTTTCCCACTGACATGTAAGCCTTTAAAGGGTGGGAGCCCTACCTGACTTGTCACTGATGAATCCTCAGTGTCTGGGGGGAGAGAGAAAAAATAATATACACCAAAATGTTCATAGTGACTTTTCTAGGTGGTGATCTTATTAGAGCCTTTTTGCTTCTTTTCTTCAGCCGTGTATTAAATGTATAAAAAGAATAAACAACAGGTTTATTTGTTTGATCTTGGAGAAAAAAAGGAAGGGAACTTGAAAGAGGCCAGAGACTGGAGCAAGTCGGAGGCTCTTCTCCCTAAAGGCTGGAGCAGGTGGTGGCATGACTACCTGACCCGGCCTCTCGCGTCACGCGCTGGGGCCAAGAGAGGTGAGGCGATGCTCCACTGTGGCCTAAAAGAGGCGCCAGGGATCTTAAGTTAGAGCAGGAGAGAAAGGCTGTCAGCCCAGGGAAGGGCAGGCGGGGTGAGACTCTGACATCTGCGTGTATCGAGGTGACAGCAGTGGGGCTCTGAGGCCCAGGACACAGTAGCAGCCCAGGCAGGCCTCACCCCGCTGTATGTACTTCAGCCCAAGGTGGGCTCTGGCACGCCCTCCCCATGCCCCCATCCCGGCCCTGTCTCTCAGGCCTCAGGCAGGGAATTTGGCTCCACTGTGCTAGAGCACGTGTGAAAGCTGCCTGCGGGCTGACGGCGCCAAAGGGGCAAGGCCCAGATCTCCGTCTCCAGTCTCCTGAGAGGTAGGGCGGGGAAGGCCTTCTCAAGGTCAAAGAAAGTGTCACGCAGATTCTCGTCCTCAGCCACGGGCACCTGTCTCTGTCTCCTTCCCCCCACCTGCAGTCAACACACTGGGAGCGGACCCAGGCGTGCCTCAGAAATCCGAGCACCCTGGGGGGCGGGCGGTGGAGGGATACAGGGGCCTGAGAGATCATGCGAATGTTCTCACCGTCCCCCCATTCGATGGACAGACAGACGACAGGGGAGGCGAGGGCTGGCCTCGGCTCATCCCTGTCAGCTAATCCTGCCAGGCTTAAAGGCAGAGAGAGGGACAGGAGGAGAACAAAGAGGAGAGGCAGAGGAGGGAGGGAAAGCAGGAGAAAGAGGACACCCGCTCTCCCTGCCACCCCGCCAGCCACCGGGGAGAGAGCCCTGCCTTGCTCCGCTGTGCTCCTCGGTGAGGCCACCAAGAACAGACTGGGAGGCGCTGAAGGTCAGGGATGGGTGGGGGGCCACGACATGCGGGAGGGTCAGGATTTTTTGTGATGGGGGGGGGGTTGCATTCCGTGCTTGGTAATTTAAAAAGCTGAAAATTCAGGTTTGTACTTTTCAGGTCACAGAACCTTCATAGCAAGAAAACCACCACATCACAAGGCTCTGATTTGCCTGGTACTACCCAGTCTGAGCCAAGGCTCTGAAGCAATGCTATCTTTCTGCTGTCTCTTCACCAAAGCCAAGTAAAAGTGCCTCTAGGGTACCGTCCAGCTTCCCTTCTCTATGGTGTGGGAGGACCAAGGGTCAGAAGGCCTGGCAGTGAGTCGTGTCCACTATAAAGTCTCAGAGAAATTGCCTCTACAACACCCCGGATGAGAGCTTCCTCCACCCTCTGCTTGAATGCCTCCTGTGACGGGGATCTCATCTTCTTATAGATACGTCCTCTCCCTAATCCTGGGTTTCAGTTTTCTCTCGCTAATATTTATGCTACCCTTTTCATTTAAAAAGAAAAAACAAAATAAAAAGCCGTGCTTTCTATTCCGTTATCTTTACAGAGACGATCAATGACAAATAGCATCTGGGTCTATCTGTCATCCATGAAGGCTAAACTAGCCCTCACCCCAAGCAGGTTTTCCTGATTCTAGCCAAACTTTTAAAACTCCCTACTTTCCCTTCACCCCACCCTCTGAAACACTGTTTTGCCCTTGGCCCTTTCTGCAAGCCTGAGCCCCATGCGGAGGGCAGCAGGCTGGGTTCTATTCTTGCCATCTCAGACGCTCCTTTATTCTTGCCCTTGGTTCTGCGTCCTTCCTCCAGCTTTGAATGTGTCCTTCTCCGGCCTGAGGTCATCTGCCAGCTCTGTGATAATGCACTTCATCTCTTAGGCTCCTCCCCTTCTCCTTCTCATCAGGCCCTTTCACGGTTACACAGTCAGAATTTTGTTTTCAAGGGCCTCCCAGACCAGCTCAACATTCTTCTTTTAAGGCTCACCTAGAGGATCATGCCTGTCTTTTCCTTCTGTGTTTGGGATGTTACCTGACCAAGTTAGGTATGCTAGTGTCCTCCTCTCAGTTTCTTTGAAGTGGGAGATTGTATTTGTTTCCCAAGGCTGCAGTAACAAATTACCACAGACTGGGCGCCTTAAAACCACAGACATTTATTCTCTCAAGGTCTGGGGGCTAGAAGTCTGACATCAAGGTGCCGGCAGGACCGTGCTTCCTCTGAAGGAGCTAGGGGAGGATCCTTCCTTGCCTCTTCCAGCTTCTGATGTTAGCCAGCAATCCCTGGCGTTCCTTGGCTTGTAGGCTGACTACTCCGACTGCTGCATCCATCACCACATAGCTTTCCCTGGAGGTCTCTCTGTGCCCGTGTCCGTATTTCCTTCTTCTTATAAGGATACTAGTCTTTGTTTTGTTTTTTGTTTTTTTGCGGTACGCAGGCCTCTCACTGTTGTGGCCTCTCCCGTTGTGGAGCACAGGCTCCGGACGCGCAGGCTCAGCGGCCATGGATCACGGGCCCAGCCGCTCCGCGGCATGTGGGATCCTCCCGGACCGGGGCACAAACCCGTGTCCCCTGCATCGGCAGGCGGACTCTCAACCACTGCGCCACCAGGGAAGCCCAAGGATACTAGTCTTTGGACTTAGGGTCCACACTACTACTCCAGTATGGCCTCACCTTGATTATACCTGCAAAGACCCTATTTCTAAATAAGGTCACATTTGCAGGCTCCTGGTACATGTGACTCTTGGGCGGGGGACACTGTTTGACCCAGTGGGCGCCCTCACCCTCATCTTTCACTTCTCTCTCTCCCCTACGCCCACCACCCTCAAAAGCTTTCCAGTCAGCCCGGCTCTTCCTTCTTCACATCCTGCCAGTCTGCCCCATTTCACCATCCTGACAGATGGGCCCTTTCCATTCAGCGCCGACTCCGGGGCCAGTCTGAGTCCTGGCTTCCCTGTTTCAATATGGGAACTTGAGAATGTTACTTCACCCCTCCGGGCCTCACTTGCCTGGCCTGCAAAGTGGGGATAATAGAACCTACTTTATAGGATTGTTGCGGTGATCAAGTGCATTCCTCTTTGCAAAGAGGAGAGCGATGCCTGGCACGGACAAGGCCGCAGAGTGCGAGGTACCATTTCAGGCCTTCGTCATTTCAAACATGGATCACTGCGGCGGCTCCCGAGCCAACTGCTTTCCAGCTCCAGCCTGTCTTCGAAACACAAATCCTACCACGTCACTCCGTGTCATCTACATGTGTTCCCCTGCCTTCAAGTCAGGTCCAAAAATTTGCAGTGAACACAGGACCTTTGCCAAAGTGGCTCTGACCTACTTGTGCCCCCCCCATCTCATCGCTCGCAGTCCTGTGCGTGTACACGCGTGTACACACACACACACACACACAAAGCCACACTGTGACCTAAACGTAGCTCTTGGGAAGCCCCAGGCGCTTTCCTGCCTCTCGGCCTTTGTACCACTGCTCTTCCCCCCAGACGTCTGCTCCGTGTCCCTCGAGATAGATTAAGCTGGGTCCACCGTCTCCAGGACGCTGCCCCCTGCCCCCAGAGCCTGCGTCTGGGCTCTGTCATCTGGGGCCCTGCCCTTGTGTCTGCCCCTCACAGCTGTGAGCTGCTCCAGGACCAGGACTGTGTCCTTTCTCTGCATCTTTGGAACATTCCCTGGGACACAGCCGGTGTGGATGTGAACGAAGCGCACGTAAGGAAACGATACCTTATCGTCCAGACCCTGCAGGACTCCTCTGATCTGCCTTCCTCGGGCTCCCATTTGACCTGACATCCGCCGGTCTTCACCAGGTCCCTGGGACCCTCTGTCTCCTGCCAGCCCCCAGGCTTCCTCCTCCCCAACTTCCTGCCGTTCTGCGGCCTTTCCTGGCATTCTGGGCCTCTCCAAACAGCCTGCTAGAGACTCCGCCCCTCCGGTTTCAGCTGAACTCCGTTCCTTTCTTCCCTCACTTGGGCCACTCGTGGGGTATCTGTCCTTCTCTCCAGGCTGCTGTTTGCCCCTGTAATCGGACTGTTTGCATGCACGTGCTGTCTGGGGACTCGTTCGTGGGAAAGACTTTCCTAGCGCAGTTGTGCGGGGTCGGGTGCCGGCAGGAGAAGGCCCAGGAGCCCCTGGTTGGGGGAGGGCGGCGCTGGGAGGCAACAGAGGGTGTAAACACTCACCCCCCGGGGTGTGTGTGGGGGCTCGCACTCAACACCCGCCACCCCAGGGCACCACCCCAGGGCACCTGGGCCCCCCGGGGCGCCTTGCTGGCAGAGGAGGAGGTGGTGGAGGAGGAAGCGTTTCTCCTGGGGTGTTGCCCATGGGAAAGAGCCTCATGGGGCTGCTGCGGGGCCGGACTGCAGGCAGAGGGAAGAAGGGCCGCGGGGTGCCCTGGGCTGCGGAGGAGCAAAGGTCCCCTTCTGGAAGGGAGGCTGCTCTGCGTGACAGAATTGCCCCTAGCCCCAGGCCCCAGTCAACAGAGCCTCGCCTGACCCCTTTCTTCCTTTGGGTGTGGGGCGGCCTGGGGGGCGCGCAGGAGCAGGGCTGCCTGCGTGCAGTCAGCTGGTGGTCTCACAGGGATCTTAAACTCACTGTCTTCCCCCTACCTCCCAGCCCCAGAGCCTCAGGGCTTCTCTTCTGGATACAAGGCAGCCCCATGCCCGCAGCACCTAACTGCCCGAGCCAGAGGCCGGGAATTTCTCTGGAGGCCTCTCTCCCCACCATGCACGTTGAGCCAGTCACCAAGAATGGTCATTTGTACCCCAGAGCACTGCCCCGCGGCGGCCCCCAGGCCCTCGGCCACACCAGACTGTGACACTGGACGGCTCTGATGGTCCCTTCACTCGCCCCTGCGTTCCCTCTCTCCCAAATCACAGTGGGACCACCCAGGCTGGAGGCCAAGGTGAATATACAATAAATGGCTTGTTGATCTCGCAAGACAGCATAGGACACAATCATATGACCCATGTCTCCAGGTTTCCTGACCACCCTACCCTCTCCACTAGCAGCCCAAGTGGATTTGCTCATTCACATCTGATCTTGTCTCTGTTCTGTTCAAATCTTCCACAGATTTCCTCTGATCTCAGAAAAAAAAAAAGGTCCAGACGTGTAACTTGAAGGTCTCCTGGGGCAAGATGGCGCTGCAGGGGAGGACAGCTGGGGGCCTTTTCCACCCAGACCTACTCCAGACCCTTCCTGATGGGATTCACTTTCTTCTCTTGACTCTTAAGCAACACCCCTCCCTTAGAATTTCCCCAATTCCCAAGCTGCTGGAAGTGAGCCCCCATCTCTGGAAGTTTCCCTGAGTAAGTTTATCTCTAAGCCTTCCTTCTACCCTGCTTGGGAAGGTATTGACGGGTGGGCACTGCCTCCTTCTGCCCTAACCAGCTGGAAGGCCGACCGTGCAAAACACCTGGGCCCAACCGAGGGACCGCAAGTCTCTCAGCCCAGAGCCCCAAGGGCAGCACCGAGCTCTCCCTTCTCGCTCCAGCCCCCAGTCTCCCCTCCATTTTGTATCCGAGGCCCATTTCCACTTTGATGGACTGGTAACCGTTTCCTAGCTGCCCCAAGCTCTTCTCTGCATTATTGATGGGCTCCAGTCCCTTTACTACTGACACAGGCTGATCTCCTGCTCCATTCAGAGGGTGAGAAAGCCAAGGCCCTGGTGAAAAAGTGCCCCTTCTTTGCCCCTCCCACCATCTCTTTTCTTCTCTGCCCTTTTCTTAAGTCAAGAGGGTCAAGAAGAGGGTCTGTGATGGCCACACACACCTCCAGGGTCACTGGGGCCCTTCAGCCGTTTGCCGCTTCTCATCCAGACCTGCTGCCCGCTCTGTGGGCCTGGCTCTACGGAAGGTTTTGGGAGAGCTAAGGGGTGAGCTAGGAAAATCCTTCCTGCACAGTGGATTTGGGTTTCTCCCATCCTGTTCACAGCCCTGGGCTCTGCCTTTCAAGTGAAGCAGGTCCCTTGGGGACCACTGGACCTAAGGAGACAGGAGAACAGGTCTTCTTGGTCATGTTCCTGCCCCCATGGCTTTGCTCTCCTCCACCCTCACCCCCAGGGCTGGTGACAGGCCACCTTGGGCCGCTCCCACCACTGGGCTGTGTTCACCCCACTCCCAGTAGCTCTTCTCTTGTCCAGTCTTCCCTATTCCATCCCCAGGCCCGCCTCCCCAGCCCCAGCTGCGCACTGGGGGCACCAGGCAGGTGTGGTGGGGAGAGAGGCCCTCCCCCTGAAGCAAGGAGGCAGGAGCTGGGCCACCTCCTCCAAGGCTCCACAGCTGCCTTCCCTGGTGACCCCACATGGCTTCCCTGGAGGACGCAGACAGACGACAGGGTCTAGAGGGGCCCTACCGTGGCAGGTGGGGGCAACGGGTTAAAACCACCCGATCACCGTGCTCTGAGCCCTCACCTAGTCATCATATTTACTCTTTAAACAACTCTTTGAAGCAGGGAAACAAGCTGAGAGATGTTAATGTGACCAAAGTCACCCAGCCAGCAAGGCCCAGATTCTCTGACTCTAAATCACCGCTTCGAGCCAACTCCTGGCAAAGGAGGTCTTTTTCTAAGCATCCTCCATGCCCGCCCAAATCCGCCCTCGCCACCTTTCCAAGGGCCGGTTCAGCAGAGCCTGGGGAGGCCACGCCCAGCTGACGGGGGATGCGGCAGTTCCGCCTGCCCCAGAAGGACCCAACTGCTAATCAGAAGCACTGGTATCCAGGCAACCAACCTCCCCGGCTTCAGATAAGCAGAAACAGCTGGGAGCTGCCCAGGCTGGGAAGCTGTCAGTGGGGAGGGAGATGGGGGAGCCAGCCAGCCAGGCGGCCTTATTTTGAGCCTGCTATTCTCACCTTCCCTCCCAGGCCACGGTTTGAGAGAGGGCCTTTCCCCCAAGCTTGCCCTTGCCACTGCTGCGGGGGAGGGGTCTCCTGGGGCTCTACCCAGCCCTGAGCCCAGCACAATTTGGGGGAAGGGGGTGGGGGGTGGGGGGGACTGCTGACCCTCCCTCTTTCTGTGAGGAAGGGAGGGAAGAAAAGTTAGTCACAGGCGGCCGAAGTACAGGGGCTCTGGGGTCACCTAATGCACAGCACTGGTTGAGGTTCACTTTTCAGGGCCTCTAGGCCTCATTGAGAGGATTTCCTCTTCCCCCACATCAGGCCAGCAGGAAGCATCAGTTCAGCTGTATCCTCACCCCACCTGTGATGGCAGCAGTAATTGGCAGTGGGTGGCACGCCTACGGGCAATGTGGACTACCAGGCCATCTGGGCTTGGCTCAGTCTCAACTCTGCTGGTTACCAGCCTGGCCACACCCCTCTGAGCCTCAGTTTTCTCCTCTGTGAAATGGGGATGAACACGCACGCGCGCGCGCGCGCGCACCCCCACCCACCCACCCACACACACACACCCCACCCCCCCCCCCCCCCCCCCGCAGGCTGGAGGTGGGAAATAAGTGAAAGTACATGAAATGCCCAGCACAGCGTATGGAGCTGTCGGTGCCAGTAGGGCTTTCTTCCCATCCTCGTGTTTGGGCCTGCCCCGCCCAGCCTGGGCCAGCTCTCCCGCACAGGTTCTGTCCTCTCCCCAGCTATTTCTGTCTCCTGTTCTAAAGGTCAGGGCCCTTCCCGGGATTTGGCTGCTGCCGCCTCTTCTCTTCCTCTAAGCGGTGTCAGTCCCATGCTCCAGGGACAGTGGTCACCCCAGGTGGTTCCCCCTCCCTCACCTTTACCCAGGACTGGCCTGGGCATGCCTAACCCACTTTACACACAGTTTTCCAAGGCTGCCGCTCAGCCTGGAGCATAGCCACTTTTGACTGACTCACTGACCGCAGCCAATGCTCTTGTCGCTCCTTCAGCTCCGGGACTACCAGGGCTCACTGCTGACCACAGGGACTCTTCCCCTGAGTTCCGCCTCCAGGTGATGCCAGGCCCTCCCCAAGGGCTGATGGGCTTTCCCTATGAGGCGGCTTAGGAAAGGACAGGAAGAGACGGCACGCCCACCCCAGTCAGAAATCATCACGGTAAACTGCAGGATCACACGCCGCTCCCCTTCCCACGCTGCCCCCTCTCCTCTGCTGGCGGGAGGCGTGTCATCTGGAAGCCCCCCTCCACCCTGCCCCCGCCTCAGGCAGCCAACAGGTGCTTCTCATCCCCAGCATCTTGCAGACCAGCACCCCTGCGCTGGGGGAGGCGGGAGAGGAGCCGGTGGTTGAGTGATCCGCCCTTGTAACCAGAGCTTCAGCAGCCGGGCGGTGACTAAGGAAGGCTGCGGGGAGGGATGTGGCTTCCTGCCAAGTGCTGCTAAAAAGCCTCCGGGAGACTCATGCTCGCCAGTCCCCGCAAGCACCCCATGGGATGTGACCGACCCCCCAACCGTAGGCTCGCAGCTTCCCCGTGTCAGTAGTGCTTCACATCGCCATTTCATGCAGCCCTGACGACAGGCCCCCCTCAGAGAGAGGACCGGTTGTCATTCCCATTTTACAGAGAATGCGACTGAGGTCCGAGTTCCCCCAGTGTCCAGTCCCACTGCGCCTGTTCTTCATTTTCACAGACGAGGTCCTTCAAGGGATCACAGTGCGTCCTGACCGAGAGGCAGGGGTCCGGGGCTGACGCTCCCCACCCCCACCCTAGGTATGACCTCACCTGAGGGCCCAGGAGGAAAGGTGAGAGGATGGGGCTGCCCAAGGCCTGCACTGGGACAGGGATGCTGACAAGCACAAAGGGGAGCTTATCAGGGGTGGTGGAGAAGGAGAAGGGGTTGCCTGGTGGCCCAAACCCAAGAAATGCAGAAAAGAGAAAGAGGCAGCCTCTGGACCTGGGGGAGGGGGTTGCGGGGGTGGAGCAGCGGCCACCTCTTCCTCCAGCCTGGCCCCAGCCCATTTCTCCTATTCTTTCTGGCCCCTCGAATCTCCTCCCCCTCCCCTCCATTTATCCCACTCCGGCTGCAGAGTTTCCTGGAGAGGAACAGAGAGAGACACAAAACCAAGATAAATAGAACTGAAGGGGGCTCGGGGAGGAGCATTCCAGAGCTAAAAATAACAGGGTCAGCTGGCTAGAAGTGCTAGGAGGCCTCTGGGCTGACCCACCCCTGCAGGGCGGCCCCTGCCAGCCCCCTACCCATCCCTTAGCTCTCAACTGGGTCTCCAAATCTGAGAAGTCAGGAATGCTAATCTGCTGTCTCCACACTGGCCCCCAGGTGTAGGGCTACAGCCAAGGCAGGCGGGGAGCTCATGGCAGCTAGGCCCTCCCCCTCCATGGTGGCCACTGGAAAGTCTGGGCAGCTCCAGTGGGGCCACAGCTCAGCAGCTGACCCTCCGTCCTGCCTTTTCTATTGTCGTCGTCATCATCATCATTTTGATAACAGAGGAGTTTGCAGTCCTATCAGCAAAGGACAGCTCCTTCAGACCAGGACGGACCTTGTTCTTCCTATAAGCACAACACCCCCGCCCCCTAGAGTGGCACCAGATGCCAACTCTCTCCCCTCCAGCAGCTCAGAGGGATCCACTGCAGCAGCTGAGACCAGTCCTGGAGCAATCACACCTGCCAGAGTTCAGAGCATTCTGGAAGTGTCAGCCCGCTCCGCCGAGGCTGGGACCAGGCAGCCTGTCTTAGCCTGTGTGGGTCCGGGTCCCTGAGGACTCCCCGGGTACAGTTCTGTCCGTCTAGGGGCAGCTGCGTCTCTGCTGAGAAGAGGTCGGGGAGCTGGGGTTGGCCTGATAGCTTAGGCAGGAGAGCCCTTTCCTCATATCCATGATGCCCCTGGAGTGTCCCTGCAGGAGTCTGGACGGTGAGTGGGCGAGTTTCAGGCAACCATGCCTGGCTGCAGTAGCCCCACAGACGTGAGGACGCCCTTTCCTGAAAAGCGGGGAGGGCTTGGACCGGGCTGCACAGCATCAGCCCAGCCCACTGCTCCACCCACGCTGGGGTTTGCTCTTCTCCTGGCCATGGGCAGAGAGGAAACAGAGACTCTTAAATCCAGAGCAAGCAGGGCCGGCTTAGCTGTGACTTAGCCCCGTGGTCTTTAGCCAGCCGGCAGAGGGGTTTTTGAGCGGCTGTGGGAGGTGGCTGCTGTCCTCCTGAGATGCAGGGAGGCTACAGAAAAAAAGGAGTGTTCACAATCGCAGAAACTCAGTCTCCTTTCTGACTGGCTCCTGGGTTGGGGATACCCCAGCATCCTGTCAGCCTCTGCTTGAATACATCCAGTGATGGGAGGCTCACCCAGTGATGGGAGGCCCCTGTGAAAAAGCTCCGGTTATTAGCAATCTCTTCCTTGTCGTGTTGAGCTAGACTCTCCATCCCTGTGCCTCTCACCATCGGGTTCTGCCCTCCGGAGCCACAAAGCTGCTTCCCTTAAGCAGGAAGGCCCTTCAGAGGTAGAGCACTGTCTCTCCAACAACTGGGTCGAGGCACGCTTTCAAATGCGAGAACTGGGGAAAGAATTAGATGATTCAAAATCATGCTGCAGTGTTGATAATAACACTTCCCAACTCTGCTCGTGACCCCGTGTCTCGCGCCATGCACACGGGGGCTCTTTAGGTAGCGGGGTGGAATCGTTTACTGCCCAGCCTGGGTAGACTCTGGAGGAAAGAGTCTCACGTGTCCAATAAATATTGGGTCTTTCTCTGACAGCAGCTGGACACGGCATTGTTTACCAGATTGATTGGATTCCTCAGGCCAGAGACCTGGGTGTCCTGGAGACTCATCTCATTCCCTCCCCACCCCCACCCTGAACACGTCCTCTCAGTTCCCCACCCCACCCTGTACCCCCTCTCCCCGCAGGTCTCATTTCTACCCACTTTTCTCCATCCTCATGGCCAGCACCCTAACCTAAGTTGCCTTTACCTCTCACCTCCTCACTCTCCACTTCCAGATCCACCCCCACCCCCCCCCCCCCAGTTCATTCTCTACCTAGAAGCCAAAGCATGGGTCAGAGCCCATCATTCACCTGGGTAAACCTAACAGTGGTTGTCAATGTGCCTCGATAAAAAACCGAACTCCTCACCATGGGCTATAAGGCCTTCAACACCAGGTTCTGCCCCACCGCCTTGACCATTGGCCTTCCATTGGAGCATGCCAAGTCTTTTCCTGCCACAGGGCCTTTTCACTTGCCAGTCCCTCTCCCTGGAACATCATTCCATTAGCTCTTCACAGGCCTGGCTCGTTTTAACCTTCAGAACTCAGCTCGACTGTTACCTTCTTGGAAAGACCTCCTGTGACTACCCTACTTTAATTACAGCCTCTGTTATAGGGCTTTTTTCATTTAATCTCTGTCACTTACAATGTATTTATTTGCATACTCATTCGTTTATATTATTGTTTGTCTACCACACAAGCATATAAGCTCCATGAGAACAGGAGCCCTGTTTGTCTTGCCCCCTGCTGGACCTGCTGCATCCCACATTGGGCCTGACACGCATGGGCACAGAGGGAATATGTGTTGGATGATAAATAACACCCTTGCCCTTGCCCAGTCTACAGGGATATTTGGAATCCAGCCCTCCTTGGAAACAGAGAGATGGACATGGAAACCACCCAAGGGCCTCCTGAACTCCACCAGAGGAGGATTGGCATTGAAGAAAAATTAGCCAGTTCTCCTGGGTATATCTGTTCACTCATTCACTTAGTAATTCCTTCAGCAAAAACTGAGCACTTCCTGGTAGCCAGAAACCATTCTAGGGACTGAAACTTTAGTGGTGAACCATACTGGCAAAGTCCCTGCTTCAAGGACCGTACACTCACACAATAAACCTTGGGTAATAACCAAGTAAACAACAAAACGATTACAGATGGTGGTAAGGGTACAGCAAAACCGGAAACTAGGTCTTGGGAGTAGAGTTTGAGGGAGGTAGTACGTTAGAGAAGGTGGTCAGGGGAGGTCTGAGGGCTGTGAACACAGGACAGGTCTGTTATGCACGAACTCCCCCTCACACACCCCCATTTTCTCACCAAATATCAAGATGCTATGGGTAGAAAGACAAGACTAGGCGGGAGGGAGCCAATGAAGTGTACCCTTGGCTGGCTGGGTCCCCATAAAAATGACACAGCTAGGTAGCTGTGTCCCTGGGAAGCTCTGTGTCCACTGAGCCCTTTAGAACCTCCCGGCAGCCTCAGACTCATGGGGCCTGTTGCATAAAGGAAAGTGGCAGAGATTCCTCCTGTAGAGCCCAAGGTCAGCACTGCCGGGTCCTCTGTGTTCCATACCCACCTGCCCGATCTGCTTACTTAAAACGAGGGGTGGCTGCAAACCGATGCCCTCATAGGTAGACCTGTCTTATGGTTCAGGAAACGGGGCTCCACCCTGACGCGGTTAGCAAAAGGAACTCTGCAGGGAGTAAAAACAGAACTGTAATTAAGTGTGTGATACCTGATTTGGACACTAACACGACCGAAACAAGACAAAACAAAATGCTGCCCATCCAGGTGACGAAGTTCAACCAGTTGCGGGGCCAGCACACTCTGTCTGGGCACCGGCTCCTTCAGGTTGCGTGCAACTAGGGGGCAGTCTGTATTTGAGTGGAGCCCCCTTGTATTTCTTGTTTCCCGTACTTTCTTATCTCTTCCCCTTTCGGCAAATGTGATCTAGTCCTCGGTGGGCTCTGGGGCGGGGGTAGAAGCTACACAAGAATGGTAGGAAGGCGTTCTCTTCCAGAACAGTTCATGTCCCTATTTTCTGTCTTGGGGAGCACAGTCCCGCCTACCTGCTGCCCTGGGAGATGTCCTGGACGCTTCCACTTCATCATCCTTTCACTCAAGCACCAGATACAGTCACTTCTTAAAGAGCTCTGATCTCCTCCCCACCTCCTGCTGGTGCCCTAGGTCAGGCCATTGTCCCTCTGCTGGATTGCTGTATAAACCTCCCCTTAACCTTGCATCCACCTAACCTAACCATCCCCTCACCTCCACCACCTCAACCCTCCTCCACGGGCCCTCCACAGGCACAGCCATCTTTCGAACACACATCTGGCCTCGCCCTTTCTCACCGAGGGCCCACAGGCCTCCGAGCGCCTGGCTTGTCCCCCTCCCCATTCCTGACCCCGCCTGTCTGGCTCCCGTGGCAGCCCCTCCTTCCACGCTGGATTAGATGAAGCATGAGCTTCCAGAGGTTCGCACAGCACCTCCCTGGACCCCATCTCCCCCGAGGAGGGCAGCACGGTGCCCAGAACATGGTGGCGACGCACCGGGCCAAGGCGACCTGTCAGATCTTTCCTCCTCAGCGAGCCGGGTAACCACGTGGAGGCAGCCGAGGCCCCGCGGAAGGAGCCAGCAAGCCAGGCCAGGCAGCAGCTGGCGTCGCCATGGAAACCGTGCGCAGCGCCACCCGGGGCCTGGCCTTTTCACTCTGCCTCTTTGGCCGGCTTCCTCAGCCACCCTGAAACCCATTCACCCAGGCGAGCCGGGGCCTCGCCCCTGCCCCCCACCGGCCCGCCCTTCTGTCCGCTCCGGCCGGCTCTTCCTCCCCCACCCCTTCCTCCCCCTCCTCTTCCTCCCCGCCACCCTCCCTTCGGCAGCCTTTGCCAAAGCGCTGGGAGGGGAGAGCTGGGCCAACGCAGGACTCAGATTTTCAATTCTAAGCAGATTTCCCCTGCACAGGCAGAGAGCCCTTTCATGCATTTTTTCCCCCTATTATCATAAACGCAGGAACTTGCATTAGGATGAATGAGCAGAAACTCCTGTCTTTGTCAGAGCCTTGGCAGAACGCCAGGCGTAGAATGACCTAAAACATTCAGAACTAAATGGAGCTGGAGAGGGGGTGGAGATCCCTCGCCAGTGAGAAATGCAATAGTGGGGGGCGGGGGGGGCCCTTGTTTCTAATTATAATGATAGTATTTGCTGTGTGCCCAGACACCCGGCTCGGCCTTTTGCACAGCTTCTTGTTTAATCTCCCCAAATTCCTATGTCCTATATATGCACGCCCCACCCTCACCCCCACCCATTTTTATAGATGTTGAAACAGAATCAAGGCCCTAGATCACACAGCAAATGACTGATGGAGTGGGATTTGAACCCTTCAGACTCTGGAGCCTGGACCACAGCTTCAAGGTCACCTTCCTGTGGGCTGATTCAGGGCACTGCCACCAGTTCCCATCACCCAGGCCCCCTAACCTCCCACCCCACCCCACCGCCCGCCCTCATTTCCATTTGTCAGTGTGATTTTGCAAAGCAGACGGATTCATCTGCTTGATGCCCCCAAATCAGATAAAGACGGGAGACCCCTGGGCGGGGGTGGGGTGTCTTCCAGACCCAGTCCAGGCACTTTTGTGCTGCCTGCAGGGCAGAGCCCTGGCTCTACCAACATTCACATCACATTGTCTCCAGAGCGCAGACTCTGAGATGGGGCAAGTGCTCAGTGAATGTTTATTGCGCGGGCATTGAAGGGCCCCCATATCCCGCCCCCCCCCCCCCCCCCCGGCAGATCCAGGTCCACCTTTCCCCACCCTCTTTGTGCCCTGGAGCCTGACCTCTAAGGACTGTGTCGGGGAACTCTTGCTCTCTGGCTTCTGCTTGGATTCAGCCAACGGGATGCTGCAGCCAGAGGGGAGAAGCAGGAGGAGAAAGAGGTGGGGGTCTTTATTCTCCGCTCACTTCCCTGCCGGGCCAGGGGTTGGCGGTGGCCGCTTTCCTCTGCTACAGGCCTCAGCTCCCGTCCCATCGTCCCCTCCTACAGCTCAGCTCGGTCACACTCCCTCGGGCCCACCCTGTTGTGAGCCCTGGCATGCTTTTTAGTTCTCCTTCCCTTGTCTACAATGTCAGAAATAGTGCTCTCAAGGAGCTGCCCTCCAGCATCCCGTTGGAGCCTGCAATCTTCAGTTTCCTGCAACGGCTCAGTCAAATACAAGCTCCTGCTCTGTGTCATGCCCTCTTGCAGGTGGCAGGAATGCAGCAGTGAACAAAGCAAACAAAAACCCCTTCCCTCCTAGAGCTGGCATAGAGTAAGACAGACAATAAGCAAACGAAATATACCATATCGGGAAGCAATAAGTGCTATGAATGAATGAACAAACGGGTAAAAACTCGACGCGTGCTATCACTTAGACATCACAACTAGACTTTAGAGATGATCTAGTCTAAACCCGTCACTTTGCAAATGAAGGAAAGGAGGCCCAGAGAGGATGCCCAAGGTCACACAATGAATTGTTGGTAAAAGCCGGCCTAGATTCCAGCTGTCCTTGACCCTGTCATGGCTGTGGCCAGAGGGGTGCAGTTCAGCCCATGGAAATGGGGGGTGATGCAAAAGGCTTTTCCCTTCTTGTTCTTTCCCTTCTTTAAGGACAATCTTCCAGAAGCAATAGTGGGGCAGCAGTGAGTTTCCTGGGAGGCTCGGGCAGCAGGGCAGCAAGGAAAGCGTCACCAGCAGGAGTAGTCGGGCGTGCCCCTGTTCCACGTTGGAGGCACCTTGCCACCCACCCGAGCAGAGGGCACTGTGGGCCCTGGAGCCCCCAGGATGCTGGAGCAGGGGTGAGTGCGTGGAGAGGCCTGTGGACCAGGGCACTGGGGGTGCAGAGTGGTGGGAGCTGGAGGAAGGGCTCGCCCTGTGGGCCTGGCTGTTTGGGAAGGGCATGTTCTTCTGTTGCTGACTAAACCCCAGCCCATGTGCAGGGCTTGGCTGGGAACCTGTAACTGCCCTGTCGACTGGGCCGTCCATTTCCCAAGCCCCACAATTCTTCCTGTTCCACCCACTCACCACCTTGGCATGCCCCCAGTGCCCCACTGGGTGGAGGGAAACAGAGGGAACCAAGTCTGAAGTCTGCAATATGCTGTGTACAACTCATGCATTACCTCAAAACGTGATCATCTTTGCAACTATCTATGAGGTGAGTTATTATCCCCATTTCACAGATGGAGAAACAAGCTCATCAGAGTTGTGTGACTTGCCCAGGGCCAGAGAGGGGGAGGATTCAAACCCAGACTTGCCTAACAGGAAAGTCTGGTTTCTTGCCCCACATGCCTCTCAGGCTCCTGCCAGCCCACCCTTCCAATTGGCCCAGAGCATGGGCTGCGGGCCAGGCCCCTCCCCGCTTTCCGCTGTCTCCTCGGCGTTGGCCGCCCCTGGGCCTGCAGCGTCTCGGGTCCATGCCCAGTGTAGCTTCTCTGCCATGTGGGCCTGCACCGGGATCTTGGCCCCAAGGCCAAGCTGGGGTTGCCATGGCAGTGCCCTACCCCTGGACTGCCTTGTGGGCCCCACAAGCCACTGGAATGTCTCAGAAATCCCACCATTCAGGCCAGCATCCAAACCAGCTCTCCCAGACAGCCACTCTCATTATGAGCAACAGGAAAATCTTTTCAGATCGTGTCCTGGTTTTCAGTTTGGAAAACAGATGGCCACCATTGCGAGGCCCCCATACGGCCTTTATTTCCCTTTTCCCTTCCATTCTGTCCTCTCTTTGTCTCTCTGCCCAAGAGCATGTGGTGGTTACAGACACAGACAGAGCCTGAGCTCAAATTTTAGCTTTCCCAGACATTTGACTTTGGACTCGTCCTTGGGTTTGATTTCCTTGTCCTTCACAGGGATGATAACGATCATATCTGCATCCTTGACTTTTACGTGAAATAAAGTGACTTACTGGATCAGAATCTGTCCCCTTCTCAGCAAGGCCTTCCCAACCCTCTCCTCTTAAAATTACAAGCCTGTCCCCACCCCATCACCCCTTCCCTCTTTCCCAGCACACATCACCGTCTTACACACTATTTCAGCTGTTTCCTTTGGTTGTCGACTGTTTTCCCTCCACTAGAATGTAAGCTCCATGAAGGCAGGGATTTTTTTAAAACTCTGTTTCCACGACTTGTCCCCTGTGATTAGAACAGTGTCTGGGGCACAAACACTCAAAAAATTTTTCTTGATCAAATGGATGAATGGGGAAGCGCCAGTGGCCCAGGTATACTGCTAGGCTGTGATTGTGAGGCACCTGGCATGGGGCCTGGCCCCTGGGTGGCTGGAGGTTGGCCGAAGCTATTGTCTGGTTCCTTTCACTTTGCTCTGCCCGCACCCACACCTCAGGCCTCCCAGTGTCACCCTTCAGAAGCTCTGCTGGGAGCCCGCAGAGGGAAGCCTTGGCTGGGACAGACAGCATCGTGACCCAGGAGCCGGCCACTCCAGCTTCTGACCCATCCCACAGGACAGCCCCCAGCTGCCAGGCCCTCCCTCTCCTCCTTTCACCCACGCGGGAGGTTGAGTCAGGACAGAAGACTGGAACAGTGGCCTCAGGCCACCCTCTCACTGCTCAGTCACCCAGCTCTGCCCGGGGCTGCCGCAAGAAGGAGCCCCAGGCACAGGGCAGGCTGAGAGCTGTGCAGGCAGTTCCACGCAGGGGACCTGGGGACAAGGAGCTGCCCTTCCTGACTGGGGTCCCTCTGCAGGCAGCTGGCGGGCTGTGCGCTCCCCGGGGCCACCTCCTCCACAGGGCCACTTTCACTTTCTATTCTCTCCACCAAAGCAGGAGCGGCCAGGCCCGGGGCAGCAGCATCAGCTCGTGGAGATGGAGCGAGGGCTGGGGGGTCAGAAAGACTGGCCCCGGGGGAGAAAGGGGGCTCAGCCGCTTCCTGTGCCCGTACTCCTGAGAGTAAATCCCAACTAAGGATTCCTCCTCCGTCAGGGATACTTTCCAGAGCACCATCGAGATCATGATCTTACTGGATCCACACTCTGGGGCAGGGGGGATGGAGAAGACAGGAGTGAAAAATCAAAAGCAGGGAATGTCCTCCAGGCTCAGAGGTGACCGAAGCCACAGAACCAGGACACGAAGAACACCTTGTACCGTTTCCATTTTGCCACATTTCCTCACTTTAACCGGAGGTCCACCTTTGAACTCGTTTCCCGGCTCGATCCCTGTCCACCTAGGAGGAAACTGAGGCATGTTGGCCTGGCAGGACCTGGAGTGGAAACGGGGCTGGCGCCTCCCAGATGCGCCTGAGGGAAAGGAATTCTCCACTTCTGGATTCCCCAGCAGAGCCAAATGTGTCTCAAGAGAGAAAGTGACCTCTGGAAGCGGGGGCCACCCAGAGCATCAGTAACTCTAGAAGAGAAATTGTGTTCATTCTCATTTTCTAGACAGTAAATAACTGGCCTAAAGGTGCACAGCTAGCAACCGAGGGGGGGGAATTCTCAGCCAGGTCTGGACTACTCCAAAGCCTTCCTGCTGGTCTCGGGGCGGTAGCTACCCCTGTAGCCCGCATCCGTAGGCCCTGCTCAGGGACACTCCCGCAGGCCCTGTTCCTTTACCTGACGGAGTCTCTCCAAGCCTGCCCTTTGAGGTCTTGTGTTCCCTTTCGGGCCTGCCCCTCATCTGCGCACTCATGGATTAAACGTTACTAAGTACCACTTGTCCCGGACACTGTTCTAGGGACTGGGGACACAGCGGGGTCACACAAAACAGAAACAGCCTTTGCTGTCAGGAAGCTTTTATGGGGACTTCCCTGGTGGCTTAGTGGTTAGGATTCCGGGTTGTCATTGTGGTGGCCCCCGTTCAGTCTCTGGTTGGGGAGGATCCCGCAAACCACGCAGTGCAGCCAAAAGAGAAAAACAAAAAAATCTATAGAAGAAGGCTTTATGGAGGGAGGAGTAGACAGACAAAAAATATGTAAACAGACAGAAAGATAAATGCAGGTAGCAGTAAATGCCATGAAGGCAATAAAGCAGAGGAAGTCATGGAGAACGAGGGGCAGTAGGACGGTCAGGGTCAGTCTCTCTGAGGAGGTGAGGGACATTTACGCAGAGATTAGGGGAGCCAGGCAAAGATGGGGGTGGGGACGAAAGCTCTAAGCCCAAAGTAGGGCTGCCTGCCCAGGACAGCCCCTGTTCACACATGTTGTCCTGGTGTCATTTTTAATAGTGAAATTTAATTTCATTGTCAAGAGTGACACGTTTGGAAGATGTTCCTCATGAGGGGTTGAATTTAGTCTCAGTGCGGCGGGAAGCCATTGGAGGAAATCATGTGATTGATGTCTTGAAAAGATCTCACTGGGGCAAATTAGGGGGGCAATAGGGCAGAAGAGCCAGGCCAGGGGCGGCTGCGGCCACCCAGGCGTACGGTCATGTGCCCTCGCGCTAGATTCCAGTGGGGGGTCTTAGGGAGCAGAGAAGGAGCCCAGGGATCACCCCCGCTTCCCCCAGCCAGCCCTGGCCATTTCTGAGACGACCCTCAGCGCCAGGGACCTCTCCTCACCTTTCCATCATCTGTGCCGGCGGAGCCCAGCCAGCCCCTGCCTCCCTCCCACCTGCATCCAGCCCCTCCCAGGCCCGGCAAGGCTAGCCCCCCACCAGCCAGGCCCACCCCACCTCCCTGCAGGAAGCCGGCTGGCAGCCCTGCTGCTTGACCTTGAGTTGTAGGTCTGGCATTTCCAAAGTCAAAGTGAGTCACTTCCTCCCTGGGGCCTCCCCCTGAGCGGGCAGCTGGCGGCCGCTCCCTGCCCCCTCGCTGGCCAGGGCTGGCGCTGGCACAATGCGCTCTGCATGCTAGATGCTCCCACCCGAACCTCCGCCCCAGGCTCATTTGTCACCCGCTGCTGACTCAGCACTTCTGGGGAAGGCTTTCCTTTTGCCTTAGAGAAGGAGGCCCTGAAATAAGGCGGCTCCGGCTCTCCCTTCCCTTCCCTCTAGGACATGTGTGCGCGGGGGTGTCTGTGCCTCTGTGTGCCCGTGTATGTGAGTCTGAGTGTCACTGGGTCTGTGTGTGTCTCTGATGTGTGCCAACATGAGTGTGCATTTCTGGGTCTGTGTGTGTCTTCTAGGTGTGTGTTTGTGTGTATGTGTGTGTATCCTACAGGTCCTTGTATATGTCTGTGGGTGTGTGTCGGACTCGTGTGTGTGTGTGTGTGTGTGTGTGTGTGTGTGTGTGTGTGTGTGTCCGTCTGTCTGTCTGTCTGGGTGAGTGTGGGGAGGGGGCTTCCCCATCACATTGCGGGCCTTTCCCCTCCTCTCTCCTTCAGGCCCAGCATCCTCCCCTCAGACCTCACCCTGACTCCTGAAATGACCCTCACCTTACCTCCCCTGGTCCCCTCAGCCCCATCTGTTGCCTGCACCCTCTAGCTTCTGTCCTCTAAACACAGGAACTCAGGGATTACAAGCATGAGCTCTGGAATCAGACAGATCTAGGTTTCAGCCTTGGCTCTGCACTTGTCGGCTGCGTGACCTTGACTGAGATTCTTACCTTTTCTGAGCCTCAGTTTCCTCACTTATAAAGTAGAAGTGATCATATCTCCCTAAAAGAGATAAATAGTCTCGTGATGGAGCCTGGCATACGGCATGCTGCAAAGGGTACCTGCTATTTCTTCCTAAAGCAACTGGCCCAGTGTCAGGCACACAGCCAGGGTCTAATGAACAGTAGTCAAGAACAAAAGCACAGAGAGGCAGTCTCCTTGGCCACTGGGGAAGGGAAGGGTGTGGGAGACGGTGACCTGGATTGGGAGCTGGGCAGGAGCTGTGTGCATGACAGCTAAAGCAAGGAAAGACAAGTGGTGACCTGATTTAGTGCTGCCGGGGGCAGCCAAGGAAGCAAGGGAGGAAATCGCAGGCCAGGGCCTTGGAGCTGCCCTGCCCTGATCTTCCCCAAACTGAGTGCTACTTGACACCCAGCGCCAGCAAGCCTCCAAGGGGAGCAGCAGAACCCCTCCCCACACCCCACCCCCAGAGCAGCCCTCCTCTTGTGTCCCTGGGAGACCGCTCACATGCATTTGTTTAGATCTTCTTAACAACCCTGTGAAGGAGATTCTTGCATCCCCATTTTGCAGCTGGGAAAACTGAGACTCTAGGAGGTTAAGTTCCAAGATCACAGTGCTGACCTGTGGCAGAGAGAACCCTGGCATTCCAATTCCCAGTCCAGTACTCCCTGGATGTCTACACCATCTGCCCTCTTCCCGCACACACAGATATACACCAGCTCACACTTCGAGGGCCCTCCCTCCCCACCCTCAAGCACCCAGCTACGCTGGTACCACGCTCTCCCTAGCACTAGCTCCTGCAGCAAATTCCTCCCAGGGCCAGCCAGTTCCTGCTCCCCTTTGTTAAAGGTAGACTTTCTTCAGAAAGGTGAGTATTTATTGTCTCAAGGCCTGCAGTGTGGATCCTCTCTCCATCTTATTGCTGTGTCCAGCAGGAAAAAGGAAAACCAGTTTGGGATCGGGACACTGGGCCTGCTTCCGGTGGCAGGGGAGCCCGGGGCAGGCAGCCCCACACTTCAGAGTTGCTGCCTAGGCTTGGTCCTGGAATCAGAGGGTAAGAGGTGGAACCAGCTGGTGGGCAACCCAGGGATCCAGGCAGTGAGAGTAGTGAAAGAGTGGGGGCTTGGAGGGCAAGGGACCCCAGTTCATGCCTCTGGGGTCATGAACTCACAGTTAACTAGCTGCGTGGTCTCGAGCAAGTCACTACCCCTCTCTGGGCCTGAGTGCTCACAGCTGTGAAATGAGGGAGGTTGCTCTCAGGTTCCTTCCAGCTCACACACAGCCCCAGAGGCTACTAGACCTCCGTCATGGCTAGGTCAATGCTATCAGATGCTACCAAAGACGTAGATACCAGGAGACACGACCACCACCACACTCTGCCCCTGCACTGCCTCCTACTTTCCCTGGGAAAGCAGCAGACAACGGGCCATGTGGGCAGAAGGAGACAGCATTAGGGGTCTGGGTACCTGGAGATGGGACTTACAAAAAGCCCAAAGGAGAAACGAGCACCAGAGAGCTTCTTTTGCTCCTGACTGGCCCTTCCTGCTCCAGGGAATCCAGCACCAAGATGGAGACGGGACGCCAGTTCTCTGCTCAGCTCAGGCCTGCATCTGTAGGTGAGGCCAGGAGTCATTTCCGCTTTGGGGGCCTGTGACTCGTGGGGAGAAAAGGGATGATAAGCATCTCCAGCCTTCCTGATTCACAGGGTTATCCGAGCATGAGGCAGGTCCCCTTGCAAAGCAGACATGCCCATTTCTGTCCAGACACAGTTCGGGCGGGCAGTGGGCGGCTGCAGCCTGTCCTTACATGGGGCTGAAGGGGCCCAGCCACCCAGTGACTCACTCACTTACCCAGCCAGCTAAAACCCAGGCCCCACCCTTCCCTTCTTCTGCTATCCACAAAAGCCCCTTAACATAGCAGTCTCGTCACATGGAGACTAAGGTAGGGAAAGGTTGGCAGATGACAACCAAAGGCAAAATAACCAAGAAGTCATGTGATCACTTACCCAACTCAGGATCCACCTACCTCTGAGCTTCCTGGTGTGTGATTTTATTAACCAACCCCTTACTATTTAAGTTGTTTGAGTTAAGTATTTTATTTTTGCCATATTCTTGCAGCCCAGAGCAGCCCACTCACCACTGCCCCCGCCCAGTACGAACCTGGTGGGCCTCCTGGGAGTGTTATCCTTATCTCAGACACTCTGCTAGTAACAGGGCTCCTTGCCTATCCTAGAGGTGCCTGAGATTCCGGGGGGGATCAGAGGAACAGATGTGGTAGCCTGATGAAGGTGGTGACTTTTAGGACTGCAGGTCTGGCCGAGGGTGTATTAGGAAGTAGAACATGGAGAGAGGACCTCAGCAGGAAAATTGACACATTCCAGCTGTCAGGGGTTGAAGACCCTGCAGAGTGAAGAACTGACATCCCCAGAGCAATTGTGGCTTGAGACCCACTAGTGGATCATGAAATCAGTTTCGTGGATTGCACCCAGAATTTTTTTAAAAAAGAATAGAAAGGAAAAACATAAGCGTGGGTTACATATGGGAAAAAGGAAAGTATAGTTTCCGTACAGCTTGTTTCAGTGTATATAAACACTCATCTGAGTAACGGGTTGAGATGCGAAATGCATTTCTCACCGAGGGTGTTGGTTTTGAAAGTTTGGAAGCCACTGCTCTGGAAACAAAGGCGTGGAGCCCATAGGGCGCCCTTTGTGTGTATGAGGGGCAGGGGTCTCTTTGTCCTGACGTTTGGGTCCAGCCTCCCCAGGTGTCTGGGGGGGGAGCAGTTGACCCCCACTTTCCTGAGCATAGAAGGAGCCATCCCCTTTGCACCACCCTGTGCTCTTTTTGCTGCTTTCCTTAGCAGGAGGGGAGGGGTAGGGCTTTTACTCAGATTCTCCATCTCCAGAATGTTTTCACGTTTCCCAAGGAACTCCACTGGGCAAGTTGGTCAAGATCTTTGGATACAAGGTCATTTCAGAGCCTTCTCAGCGGCAAGCGCCAGCCTATCCCCTTCCTTGTCCTGAGAACCCGTTGAGAGGCAGAGGCCAGCCACCGAGGAGGTCAGGAGGTCTGGCCCCTCGGGAAGTCTTTCCTCAGATGCCCTCCCCTCCCACGTCCATAATTTGGCAGAATCTTGAACGTAGTGGGGCGGGACAGAGAAAAAACTAGAAAGCTCAACTTCTGCCACCAGGGCCGGAAGCCCCACTGTGGCCCCAGCTGGTGGTTAGCCCCTGTTTGTCATTTTGCAAATCTGGTCTACCCACCTCCAGTGAAAACTCCCAGCCTCACCCCAGGAAGCCATGACTAATTACAAAACACATTTTCTCTCTTTCTCGTTCTGCTCACTTCCCTGCCCACAGTGCCTCCCCGCACTAGCCCCAGCTCCCTCGCTAGAGGAGGGTTGAATGAACTCTTGGCCTGGCCCCTCCTCGCCAGACTGCACCCTCTGGGGTTCTTTCCTCCCACTCGGCTCTCCTTTCACTTTCTAGTCACTCTCACTCTCCCTTGGCTTCTTCCCCTGGAGCCCTGGCCCTCTCTATACGCGGGGGTCACTGCTGAAGCCCTGAGCTGCACCCAATTAGTCAGGTTTTGATTCCACGCCAGTCAACAAATATTTATCCAACGCATTCTGTTCCAGTCTTCAAGTAAGCAATGATGGCGACCTGGGCAAGGTTCCTGCACACACAGCTTCTAGAAGCCTGGTGATACGGAGACACAATCAAATGATTAGAAACAGTGCACTACAGCTTGATCCATGGCGCTAGTGAGGCCATGGAGAGGGACAGCTAAGCCATCCTGGGGCAGCCCGGGAGGGCTCCCTGGAGGGGAAGACGTCTGCACTGAGGCCTGAAGGGCTTGGAGTTGGCCGTTAGCCAGAGGAAGAAAGGGAGGAGTCGTTCCAGGCCAAGGGAACAGCCTGTGAACGGTGGCCTGTTGGTGAGGCTGGCTGGAGTCCACCGAGTAGGGGGTAGTGAGAGGAGCTGGGGTCCCCAAAGGCAGGAAGGAGGCAGATCTAAAAGGACCTTGAGGGCTTCCCTGGTGGCGCAGTGGTTGAGAGTCCGCCTGCCGATGCAGGGGACACGGGTTCGTGCCCCGGTCCGGGAAGATCCCACATGCCGCGGAGTGGCTGGGCCCATGAGCCATGGCCGCTGAGCCTGCACGTCCGGAGCCTGTGCTCCACAACGGGAGAGGCCACAACAGTGAGAGGCCTGCGTACCGCAAAATAAATAAATGAATAAATAAGTATAAATAAAAGGACCTTGAAAGCTTGCTAAGCTATCTGGATTCGGTCCTGAGGGTGATGGGGAGTCACTGAAGGGTCTTAAGCCAGAGTGACATAATTGCACAGACAGCGTTAGAGGGCAAGACTGGACACGGAGAGGTGGGTCAGGATCGGGTAGCTGCAATGAGAGGAAGCAGATGGACGTGAGCCATACTGAGGACGCAGGGTTGATTGGGTACTGGAGGTTGGGGAAAAAAAGCAGGCAGGGGTGACCCACAGTTCCTGCATAAATGGCGGTCCTCTCTGTTCCCTACAGGAGGAAGAGGTTGGTGGCGGGGAGGGTATGGGGGGCTGGATGACAAGGTTCTGGACAGTTTGAATTCCACGTGCCTGCGGGACACTAAGCCATTGGCTACAGTGCTCTGTGCCCCCGAACGGGGGCCTGGGGCAGAGTTCTAGACTGGCCACCACCTATGTGCAGTGGTAATGGAAGGCAAGGTGAGGTGCAGTGTGAGAAGACGTGAAGGTGTGAGGGCCTACAGTAGAGAAGCCACTGGCAGAGGATGACATGACACCAGCAAAGCACAGGAGAAGGAGAGGCAGGAGGACAGCTCAGGGTGGGTCGGGGCAAACCCGATGCTTCAGGAGTGGGATGCGGTCCGGGTGTGGCGCGCTGCTGAGAGGGCGGGAAGAGGAGACCAGCAAAGCTCCCGTGAGATGGAGGGCCATTTTCGTAGTGAGAGCAGTTTCGGTGATGGTGGCAGAGGAGAGGGACAGAGAGCAGTTTGGTTTTGAGGTTGCGGAATGGCAGGTAGGGAAGGGAGCGTCCTGAGGCTAGGCCAGCTCAGCAAGGCCTGACAGGCCCCAAATATCCTCTTAACCTTCCAGTAAAGCGTCATTAAAATGTCTTTACGTTTCTTAAGAGATTATTTCTTATTTTGTGCCCAAACCTGCGACCCCTGGAGGCCACATGGAACTTGACAGGTCCTTGTCCCCCCTCCCCCCATTTCCAGAGCCGGTCCAGAAAGGATTTACGAGTATCACTCAGTCTCTCCTGTTCCCCAGGTTAAACACTCCCATTTCTCTGCATTCTTCTTTCTCTATTCTCAGGCCTGTTTCTGCCACGGGTTGCTCTCTTCTCGCCACAGTCCAGCTTGTTTGCTCTTAGAATCGTGCCCAGATCCGAACACCGCCCACCTGGGTATGTTCTGTCAGCATGCAGGGTGGGACCGTCACCTCCCTCTCTCTAGACGCCATTTTCCGCAAAGCTGCCTCTCCCAGCGTGCACTACCCTCCATCACAGATCTAACTCTAAGACTGGAAAAGAAGCGGAGATTCTTTGAGACCTAGACTAGAGTTCAATGTCTTAATTTGATAGGTACAGAAACTGAGTACCGCTAAGGCCACAGAGGTAGGAATTGGTGGGTGAACAATCAGAACCACCGGCCCATGCGGTGGGCACGGCCAGCCATGGCCCAGGGTAAGAATGTAGCCTTGGTTGTGGTGGCGGCAGCAGCAGCGACTGCGTGTGGCCCGGCAGCCCTCAGGAGCTGTCAGTGGCAGCATATACTGGTAGAAACATTTTGGGGGGGTATCAAAAATAATTCAATCCAAAAAAAATACAGGGCTGTTTATAGATAAATTTTTAAGGTTGTTGTACCAGTGATGGCTAATTATTCCATAATATATTTTCTCCTCTTCTTCTTTTAGCAATAGAACCCCCCAACTTTTAGTGGGGCACATCCTACTCAGTATAAAGGTTACATTTCCAGCGAGGTGTGGCCACGTGATCAAGCTCTGGCCAGTGGGTGTGGGCAAAAGTGATGTGCAGTTTGTGGGTTATGTGCTTGGAGGGAAGGGATCTTCCATTTTCCCTCTCCTCCACTTCCGACGGCTGGCATCTGGACCCGGAAGGTATGGTGTTGAGTCTTCTATCAGCCACATAGGCAAGGGCTTCAAGATAAAGGGAATTTGCCTCCCTGACAAAGCAGAGCCACCCTGTCCGCCACAAACTGCTTAAACACCTACTGAAACTGGAGAGATAACTTCTGGCTCATTTAAGCACCTGTTACTGTGCGTCTTTGTGAAAGAACTGCATCCTAACTAATACAGATGTTCATTTCAACAATGTTTATAAGTTTTTTTTTAATGGAAATGCCTGAATGTCCATCAGAGAGAAAGTAAGTAAGGGAGCCATGGTAACTCCACACAATTAAGTACATGAAGTCATTAAACAAAGAATGAAATAGATGTATGTATAGGAACTGTGTTCCTGGTAAAATATTAAAATGAAAAATGCAAGTGACAGGACAATGTAGAAGATGCTATGGCTTGCTGGGTTTCCGGGGCAAGTCACTTCCTCCCTCTCCTGTAGAAGCTACAGGGGACACATTCTGCCTTGCCTTGGGTGGTGTGGTTTGAGGATGGATGTGCTGTGGCAGCCTTTTTGTTCCACGAGGGAAGATCCTAGAGTTGGTGAAGGGGGGAGGGGAGCAAATACTGAGTGGAGCCTAAAGAGAAAGTCCACCTATCAAAGGACAAAAAAGAGTCAGAGAACCAGGTCTCTGAGGATACTGAGTGGCTGGATCAAGCCTGAATGGAAGTCAGCTTTGGATCTGGAATTGTGCGGTTACTGAGACTTCAAACTCCATTTGTTTATTGGTTTAAGTCAATTTTAGCTAGGTTTTCTTTTGCTTTATAAAGATGACTCATAGGATATTTATTATAGTTTATTAGTAAACAAAATATTTTTAAATCTCAGTTTCCTTAAAAACAGATTAAAGAGGTGATGGTACTTCTAACCATGAAATTCTACGCAGCCAAAATTTAAAAAAAAAACAACAAAACAACTCTGTATGTGTTGATATAAAAAGATATACCCAAGATATTTCATTAAGTGAAAAAAAGTGAAGATTATGTAAAGTGTGCTACCATTTGTGTGAGAAAAAAATAACGTGTAAATGAATATGGTTCTAAAAATGTCTGAAATATCTCTTGGAGGATCCTCAAGAAATTGGTAACAACAAGAACCTAAACAGCTAGGAAACTGAGAAGAGAAGGATGTTTATTTTTCACTGTCTATCCTCCTTTACTCTTTGAATTTTATACCGTGTGTATGTAATACCTGTTCAGAAAATAAAGTTTTAAAAAATTTAAAAAGAAGAAGACTCCTAAGTGATAGAGTGAGCACACGGGAATTTTATAATTGTCACATGTACCTGCAAGTGCGTGCAAGTGTCTAGATGTTCCTAAAAGTCTGGAATGATGTGCACCAAACTGTTAATAGCGGTTACCCCGAGGAAGAGGAGTTGGAACGTGTGTGTGGAGGGGCAGGGGTGTGCAGGCAGCAGGGGATAGCTTATCAACTGGACACTCACCCCGCACTAACATTTCTTGCCAGGCGCTGTTCTACACTTTACACGCATCCATTCACTTAATCCCCATCCCAAGAGCTGATGAAGAGCACCTCCATCACCTCTACTTAATAGATGGGGAAAGAGGCGGAAAGGAGCAGCTAGAGAGGGCAGAGCTGGGATTTGAGCGGAGACAGTTTGGCCTCGGGTGGCCTGTCCTTACACATGGCATTATCCCACCTTTCTGACCCCCTGGGCGGGGCTGCTGGGTCCCAGCCATGCACTGGCACGGGAAAACCCCTTTGTCACGGAACCCTTCACAAAACCACCTGGAGGGCTCCAGGGAATACCACCTGAGTCTCCCACTTTCCCCAGCGCTTAGCTGACAGACGCCACCCCCCTCGCCTTCCCCACCTGGAAAACAGGAAACTGGAAGTTGACAAGCCCCGTGGGACTGCATTTTGTTTCAGCTTTGTTTGCATTCCCCATTTGTCCATACATTGGGAAATGTATAAAGAATTGACAATACCCAGTGCAGATGAGGTTATGAGGAAGAAGGTGCTTTGGTGGGACTGCAAGTGCTTTGAGGGAGACAACTGGATAAAATCCATCCCATTTAGGAAAGGACGTACCCTTAGAACTAGCCATTCCACTTTTAGGAAGGTATCCTACAGAAACATTGAACAAGTATGCTGACTGCAGCATTCCCATAAATTGTAACAGGCTGTGGAATTCTAGGCAGCTGTCAAAAGGAATCGAGTAACTCTGACTTAAGAACAGGCACAGAAAATGTCTGTGGGAGAGTGTTTTATTTTATTTTTTTTTAAAGAAGCCAATTTTTTTTAATTTTAAAGATTGATTTATTTATTTATTGGCTGTGTTGGGTCTTCGTTGCTGCTCGTGGGCTTTCTCTAGTTGAGGCGAGCGGGGTCTACTCTTTGTTGCGGTGCGCGGGCTTCTCATTGCAGTGGCTTCTCTTGTTGCGGAGCACGGGCTCTAGGGCGTGCGGGCTTCAGTAGTTGTGGCTCATGGGCTTAGTTGCACCACGGCATGTGGAATCTTCCCGGACCAGGGCTCGAACCCGTGTCCCCTGCACTGGCAGGCAGATTCTTAACCACTGCGCCACCAGGGAAGTCCTGTGGTATAGTGTTTTAAAAATGAGTTGCAAAATAGTATGTAGACAATAATCCAAGTTTTAAAAAAGCAATAAAACAATGTGTATAGAAAACATGTATATCTATAGAAAATGGTCTGAAAGCGTATATGCCAAAATGACGACAGTAGGAAGCAGAATTCGGGAGGAAATGGGAGGTGAAATAGAACTTTTCATTTTTCATCTGTGTGCTTCAATATCGTCCACATTTTTGTAAGAATATCTTAGCTTTGTAATTAAACTTTTAAAAAATTTGTAGTTAATAGATGAACTTTTCATGGCCCAAGCATCAGTTTGCCAACTGTCCCCTCTCCCTCATCGCCCCCTCCCTTCCACATGCTGTCTCATCTCCTTCTCCCATTTACTATCTTTGGACCTGAGACTCCTGAGCTGGCTGCAAGGCTCCAGAGCCCCTCCAAACCACACACACTAATCCCTGCCTAATCCCGGCTCCCCAGCAGCTCAGACCGGCTGCTGTCTGCTCCTGTGGGAAGTGGGCAGGAGTCCCCTTGCTTTATGCCCATCATGAAAAAGGAAGCAGCTGTGGCCCTTTGGATGCTCAGAACTCCAGGACATGTCAGCCTCTAGAGAGGGGACCCGGCCTCTCCCCGGAGAGCATATTCCTTCCTCTCCTTCCTGAGCTCATCCATTGCAGTCAAAGCATTTTCTAAGAATTGGGCGAGACTCCAGAGATGGTCTTGTCCAAAGGTCTTACTTTGCAGGTGAGAACACTGCATCCAGGCCAAGCCTTTACCATCTGCTTCTTTCCAGATGCCATCCCTTAATTTCAGAGTCTGAACGCTCACTCTTGTTAACTGTTCAGTAAAGGATTTCCATCAGACATAGTGCCGTCTGTATCAGTGCTTCTTAGCCGTGATAGCACAGAGGGATCACCTGGGGAGATTTGCAAACTACTCACACCTGGGCCCTACCCCTTGTGGTTCTGATTTGTTTTAACTGGAGGGCGGCCTGAGCACTGGGATTTTGTTACTCCCTAGGTGTTCCCAGCAGGCAGCCACGGTTGAGAACCACTAGTCAATACGGTATGTTGTGATGTGTGCGTGTGTACATGGGCTGTGTGCATATATAACCCATGCATGGAAACCTATACACACACACAACATGCAAAGATGGATTTCCCAACACACAAAGTAACACATACTGCTGAGGTCACCAGCAAAGCAAGACACCCAAAAAAGTGAGAAAAAAATTTTTAGAATGTGATATTTAAAAATGAGAAGGTCAGCATGGGGAAAATCAGAATCTTCACTGGGTTTCTTTACTTGTTTTCGGATGGGGTTTTTCTTGTACTACACGCAGGGGAAGAAGGCCCACAACGCTTTCCAGACGGGGCCCCAGTCTGGCTCCACACATCCACAAAGAGGGCTGGTTGCCCACAGTCATGCAGCAGGTTTTCTGGTTGAAGTGTCCAGTCCCTCTGTATGCAGCAAACCCTCACCTGGTTACTCCAGGCCAAAGTCCTCAAAGGCAGAGTCCTGGCATGGGGCTGGGGGCCAGAGGGGCCTAAGAAAGCCATGTTCCCAGTCCTCCAGGAGCTCCAGGCCCTGCCCCCACCCCACAGGAATGATGTGACCAAGGAACTGAGCCCCTATACCTGCAGGTGGCCCCAAGGATTGGGGGCTGTGACCTCAGGGTGAGGGGTACACACGTATGAGACGTAAGCACGTAGGCCTGCCTGAAGTAGAGGAGAACTGGCCGACTTCAAGGTCGTTTCCAAATCTCAGTTTGATGAGTCAAGCATACAGAGTGAATCCAAAGGAAGTCCTATGGGGAAGTGATTGGTTGGTTTTCATCTGGGCAATAAGGGAAGGATTCCCGGAGGAGGTAAAAATTTGAACTGTGCCTTGAAGGATGAGCAGGATTTAACAGGGAAAGGAGAGAAAGAAGACAGAGCGGCCCCCACTCCTTCACTCCTCCCGCTTCCCCTCCTTGACCTCAGAGAACCAGGCTCTGCCCCAGGAGCCCTCTGCAGCCTTGAGGACAGAGAGCTCTCAGGGTGGCCTGGGAAGGAGGCAGAGGGTGCCCCCTCACTCCCCTCTTGGAGTATATATCAGCCCCACAAGTGAGCATCCCTCTCTGGACCTGCTGGGCTCAGTCCTGACTCCTCTGACCTGGCTTTGAGGTGCCTAGCCTTCTTCAAACCCCTGCCTCCATCCCTCAATGCATCACAGCTCCAAGTCAAAGCTGGGGGGAAACGCCCTGAGGCCTTCCCTGTAGGCCCTTGGCGCCAAGATCTCAACCTGGAATTGCCTCAGAAGGACCTGGAGAGCTTACAGATATCAGAAGCCAGGACCCCACCCTCACACCTGCAGAGTCTGACCATCTCAGGTGGGTCCTATGTTTTGTGAAGGTTCTTCCAAGGATGCAGATGGCCAGCCAGGATTGAGAAGCAGGGTCAGTGCCCCAAGGTAGGGGAGAGAGGAAGGCAGGCAAGACAGAAGGAGGGGGCGGGGAGGGACAGCTGCCCAGGGGAAAAGTGCAGAGGCGCTGGGACAGGTGGAGGACAAGGCCCAGCAGAGAGGGGATTCTACAGAAAACAAGCGTTCAGTGAGTGGCACTGAATCCTGCCTCTGTTCCCTGGGCTCTCGAGGTGGGGGAGGGGGGCTAGGGACAGCTGTTCACCACCAACCGGGACAGAAAGACACAAAGGCTCCCAAAGAGGGCCTCCTGTTGTCTATGGTCAGTGCTTCCCTGAGAGCAAAGACTTTATCTCATCTGTTCACTGCTGTCTCACCAGCACCTGGCACATAGTAGATGCTGCTGAACGTGATGACTGAATGAACTTTAAATGCCAGCCCGTTTCCTCTACCAGGACTGTCAGGTTTTCTCAGTCTGTGAGTTTCTCATATGGAACAGGGGTTAAGATAGTGCTGCTTGGGAAGAAGGCCTAAATAGACATTTTTTAAAGAAAAGATGCAGATGGCCAACTGGCACATGAAAAGATGCTCAACATCGCTAATTATTAGAGAAACGCAAATCAAAACCACAATGAGGTATCACCTCACACCAGTCAGAAAGGCTATCTTCAAAAAGTCTACAAATAATAAATGCTGATGAGGATGTGGAGAAAAGGGAACCCTCTTGCACTGTTGGTGGGAATGTAAATTGCTGCAGCCACTATGGAGAGCAGTATGGAGGTCACTTAAAAAACTAAAAATAGACTTACTATATGATCCAGCAATCCCACTCCTGGGCATATACCCAGAAAAGACAAAAACTCTAATTCAAAAAGATAAATGCACCCCAATAGTCATAGCAGCACTATTTACAACAGCCAAGATATGGAAACAACCCAAGTGCCCATCAACAGATGATTGGCTTAAGAAGATGTGGTATGTATACAGTGAAATATTACTCTGCCATAAAAAAGAATGAAATATTGCCATTTGCAGCAACATGGATGGACCTAGAGAATATAATGCTTAGTAAAATAAGTCAGACGGAGAAAGACAAATATGTGATATCACTCATATATGGAATCTAAAAAATAGTACAAATGAATCTATATACAAAATAGAAACAGACTCACAGACAGAGAAAACAAATTCATGGTTACCAAAGGGGAGAGGGAGGGGGAGGGACAAATTAGGAGTATGGGATTAACAGATATAAATTGCTATATATAAAATAGATAAGCAACAGGATTTACTGTGTAGCACAGGGAATTATACCCAATATCTTGTAAAAACCTATAATGGCATACAATCTGCAAAAAAATCACTATGCTGTACACCTGAAACTAACACAATATTGTAAATCAACTGTACTTCAGTATTTTCTTTAAAAAGAATCTACTTAAGATACACACGCACACAAAATAGTGGTGCTGGGGAGAACTTTGGGAAGGTGGGGCAGAGAAGGATACTTGGCTTGGGCTCCTTTCCGTCCTCTCACCAACCCCACTTCCTTGGGGTTTTGGAATCTGGATGTAAGGGAGCGGGCTGCAGGTGGCTGCCCACAGCTGCCCTTCCAAACCAGAAGGTTGGAGGAGGAGGAGGGAATGGGGCGGGGGGAAGAGTGAGCAGAGAAGAGGAGTGAGCTAGGAGCTTGAGGTAGCTGCCTGCAGACTGAAAGGTGCCTGATCTGTCCACAGAAAGGCGTGAGGCCAGGGAAGGCACCACGTGGTCTCTGCGCTCCCGGCATCTTACTCCAGAGCCTTAGTAGAGAGGACCCAAAGCCTGTCACTCTGTATCTCACCCCAGGAACATCCGCTCAGGCCTGGAAACACTTTTCCCACAGGTGGCGGGAGCACAGGGCAGCCTGGTCCCAGCCTTAGCGAGTCTGATTTCCCACACATCCTGACCTCCAGAACTCAGCCTCCAACCAGGGCCCATGCATCCCTAACACACACACACACACACACACACACACACACACCAACAACCATCCCAGTCAAACTCTCATCCTGCCCATTGGGTCCCGGCTGTCTCGAGGGATGAGGACAACGCAGGGTTAGTGAGTGGCTTTGTCAGGTGCATTCCTCAAGGCCCACGAGGAAGCTGTCGTGGAGGAGGCACTGGAACAGATAGCCTCTGGCCCCAGCTCCTCTCTGGGGTTGGGGCAGGGTGCTGGTGAGGAGAGCTGGCTGCATGCTGGGCTGTGTGATGCCCTGACACGTGGCCAAGGCCACTGTTACGTGGTCACAGAAGCTGGAGTTGTGAAGTCCCCTCATTTCACAAGCAGAAAACCAGGCCCCACAGTTCTGAGCACAGAACTGGGACTTAAGACCAGCTGCCTACCTTCTGGAGAAGGGCTCCTGTACCAGCCCACCTCAGGGCCTTTCACTGAGCCCTGGGGAGTACCAGTTACCTGACCTGGCACATGTGTTTCTAGAACAGTCTTCTGGAACACCGTATGAATCCATCAACAGGTCTCCCTGTGCCCCTACCTAGCCTAATAACTTAGGACTGGGTCATAGCTCTCCCTTCCCTCCCCAAGGTCTTTGCATCAATATCACTGAGCTGCTTGATTAAAATGCAGATTCCTGAACCCCATCTCGACTTTTCAAATCAGGATGTCTGAGGCTGGAGCCCAGGCATCTGCTTTCTTATCTAGTACCCCTTCCCCAGACCCTCTACAGCTACCTACAACCAGCCCACAAATCTGGCTGATGTGCCTCTAAAATGCAGGTCCAGACCCGTCCTCCAGAGATTTTACTTAAGTTTGGGGGAGGTTGGGCCTGGGAATCTGTATTCTTTGCAAGCATTCCCCGCTGACTCTTGGAAAACACTGCTTCACCATTTGGGGTGAGGTTCCTAATGAACCCCTTGGAGGGGTCGTCAGATTGGCCTGGGCAGTAGTAGCTAATGACCGTGTGTAGGAAGACCTTCCTGGCATGGGGTCTAGAGGTTTTTACAAATCCCTCCAAGAGGTCCCTGACCCCTAATAAGTTAAGGTCAAGGAGTCTTGGTTCTAGAATGATGGATGAAGAAGAGGGAGCCCAGAGGGGCTGTCCCTTTGGGTCACCTATGGCTAGAGGCCTGGGTTTGAATCACCCCCTTAACCAATGGATACCCAAGTCCCGCCTGAAGGCTGAGTCCCATTGTCATGGCATCCAACCCAGCCACCCTGCCTGTCTCCCTCTCTCCACACCTCCTCCTTCTCCTCCTGCCGTCCCCTTCCCAGCCCCACTCCTCCCCCCCCACCATCCGTCTCCTTAGGATGTAGCCATGTGAGGGATGCAGATTTCAGAGGCAAACCATGATCCTGCTGCCGCCGCTCTGAGCTCTGGGTTTGGGCGCGCTGGCCCTCTTTCCAGGTTGGGAGCTGTATGTGAGTCTGTATGGGGGTGGGGTGGGAGGGAGGCGCGGCTGTCATACTGGAGACTCTGACCCCATTAGGCTAGCCCTTTCCTGCTGAGAGCCAGGCGCTGTATCTCCCAGCACACTCTCACCACTCCAGCTGCCACACTCCCTACAGGAGTGGCTCCCAGAGCAGGGTGAGGGATGTGTGGAGAGGAAGTGGGGAAGGAAAGGAGAGCATCACTCTCCATTTGAGTAGCACCAGGCAATTTTTCCCCCGGGGGTCTCTATCCCACTAAGAGTTGATAAAGGTATGACGCTCTTTCTATCACCTGTGGGTGCCTGCTTTGGAAAGCTGGGTGTGCTTGGGGGCTCAACTATAAGAGTGTGTGTGTGTGTGTGTGTGTGTGTGTGTGTGTACAAATGCAGGTGTGAATGTGGCTTGGGTGTGCTCACAGGAGCCCATGGTACAGCCTCTGGAGAATGCAGTACCTGTGTGCACAGGAAGTAGATTGAGTCTGTGACAGGTGAGTTTGTATTTAAAGTCTATTTAAGCTGTATTTGTGGTCCTAAGTAGGGCACATAATGTAGCAGTCCCTCTGGCCAGGAGTTCTTTTTATTTTTAAGAAGATGTTGGGGTTAGGAGTTTATTAATTTATTTTTGCTGTGTTGGGTCTTCGTTTCTGTGCGAGGGCTTTCTCCAGTTGTGGCAAGCGGGGGCCACTCTTCATCGCGGTGCGCGGGCCTCTCACCATCGCGGCCTCTCTTGTTGCGGAGCACAGGCTCCAGACGCGCAGGCTCAGTAGTTGTGGCTCACGGGCCTAGTTGCTCCGCGGCATGTGGGATCTTCCCAGACCAGGGCTCGAACCCGTGTCCCCTGCATTAGCAGGCAGACTCTCAACCACTGCGCCACCCGCGAAGCCCCCAGGAGTTCATTTTAAAGCCATCTTTAATGAGCGCTATGGCCTCTCATTCCGGGGTACCTGAGCCCACTCCTCACCACATCTGAAGCAAGGGTCTTTGTCCCTCAGGAAGAACAGGCTGGGACCCTGCCCTTCACATTTCATGACACCAGGAACCCCAGGCCTGTCTGAACACTGGGAGGTGATTTCTAGTCACCTGCAGCCCCTCTCACCTGTGTTGCACGCCTGGGTGTGTGTCTGGTCTGTCGCTGAGCTCAAGGCTGGCCCTGGGGCAGTGAGGAGGGGAGGGGGCAGGCCGGAGGTAGAGCTGACCAGAAGTTGCCCAGGGCCTGAAGTCCCTAAAGCATCCGGTGGGCAGTGGTCTGCAGCCCAGCTGGCCCATCTAACTTGTCACTGAGATGCTGGTGTTCCAAGGCTATCTTCCATGGTGTTCACATTCCAAATGAGAGGCAAGACAGCCGAGAGTGGAATTTCAGGTAGTGGAGTGCAGTGGTTATGAACCTGCACTCACGAAGTTCAAATTCTCCACCTTGACCTTGGGCAAGTCGTTTAACCTCCTTGTGCCTCTGTGTCCTCATATGTAAAATGGGGAAAGAGTAGCACCCGCCTCGCAGGGTTATGGTAAAGGATTAAATGAGTACCTGCCACCTGATGCATACGAGCGCAAGCGTGAGTAGCATTATAATTTGCGGTATTTCTAGGAGAGATCTGTTTAGAAGTGGAAATGTCCTTCAGTGCCTCTCAAACCATCTCCACAGGTGCTTTCCACATCTCATGAAAGGCCAACCCAGCTGCCTGGCCAGGAGGAACTTTCAGAGACCAGGTGGCTGGTGTGTCTAATCTGGATTAGGCCATCGGGGCCTTTGAAATGTGAATGAGGATTGTGTTTTGACTCTGGTCAGTTCCAGGGGAAGCAATTGGAAGCACTGTTTCCCCTG
This sequence comes from Tursiops truncatus, assembly GCF_011762595.2. Classification (NCBI taxonomy): domain Eukaryota; kingdom Metazoa; phylum Chordata; class Mammalia; order Artiodactyla; family Delphinidae; genus Tursiops; species Tursiops truncatus. Next base: position 25,993,154 of record NC_047035.1, on the reverse strand, counting down.
GGAGGAGGGCAGAAAAGCCCTGAGGTTTGGGGGTCTGACGAGGAAAGCTGGGGGAGGGGCCCCTGGTCATCAAACCACTACAAGGAGAACTGGAGAAACCTGTGATATCACCAAGTCCAATCCTCCCATTGTACAGATGGAGAAATTTACTCTCTGGTATTTATATCCTCTGGGACTGCATTTCCCTATCTCCCGAGCAGAGGTGTAACTCCATTCTGCCCAACTGCTGGGCATGTGTAGGAGGCAGAGAAGATGAGATGGTGGAGCCCCTGGGAGCAGTGCGTTCTGCCGTAGACGTCACCCTGGCTGGGCCCAGGGCTAGTCAGGCGGAGCTGGGGGGTGGGGCTCGCGGTTGGGGTCAAGTCCCTGGCCCCTACCTCCGCCTGACCCTTCCCTAATGGGACCTGGCAGTCCAGGCCGGTCCAGTAGGAGTATGGCAAAGATGAGATGAGTGGCAATGGCCCCTCAGAGGGCCCCTCGCGGCAGGTTTGCAGCACCAGCCCCTGTTCTGTGCCCTCTTTTGGATCATTTTTGTGCTGCCCTAATTTCTAAGAACTTAGAAACTCCTTCAGCAACCAAACTCATCATGGGAATGAAAACTCAATTCAATCCTCCACTAAAAGCATGTCCTCCATTGAAACACTTTGCACAGATATTGGATTCCAACAAGTCCAGTTTTGAATCCCCATCCCACCACTTACGGGTGGAACAACATTGAACAAACCTTGTCCCTTAGAGCTTCAGTTTCCCCATCTGTAAAGCAGGGAGAGTCATCTCTGCTTTGCAGATTATTGAGAAGATAAAATTAATTCAGTCATTCATTCAACAAATTTTTACTGAGCACCTACAATGTGCCAGGCATTGATGATACAGCTCTGAATATAAGAGAGACAGGGCACGTGCTCATGGGGCCTTCAGACAGGTATGAACCAACAGTGACCCCAGAATCTATGTTAGATTGTGTTGAGTGCTGTGGAGGAAAAGTACTCATGAGGAAGTACTGGGAGCTCCGTTCTGAAGGATAACTAGGTGTGATCTAGTTCACTGAATCTAAAATACTATTATTTTAGATAACACCAAGAAAGAAAAACTCTAGTAATTAACTATGACTCAGAGCATTCTTACCCTTAGAAATGTTATTTTGTGCTTACTGAAAGAACTCTTTTAGGCTTTCCTTCAGCCCCAGAGGAGTTTCCTATCTCCCACCCAATTTAAAACAAAGAAGGTCTGTAATGGCAGGGATCAGAATAGGGTAAAATCCAAGAGAAATCCACCTTGCCCTGCAGCAAGCTCGCCTGGTATAAAATCTCCAGGCAGATAGGCTCCCAGACGGTGGTTCAGTGGAAAGGGGAGACAGGACAAAAGGGCGTGTGAACCAGGCAGAGAGAACGGTGGGAAGGTTGGGGAAGGGGTCCTGGCAGAGGGCTCACTGCTGGGCTAAGCTTCAGGTCAAGTAGAAAAGTGGCCAGAGGGAAAAGAGCCAAATGCTAGACCAGTTGATCTTTACACACCGTAGACTGTAAAATGCATACTGTTGTCAGAGATTGAAAAGATGTATCTTCCGCAGAAGCACAGAGCACCCCAGTTCCCAGATCTTGGTTTCTAAATGCCTTTCTCCACTGAAAGAAACCAGCACTTTGGGGAAACACCCAATTCCAGGGCTGACTCAGGCAAAGAATAAAATGACCCTGGAACATTTTGTTGTGCCAGGAATTGATGATGTGCTTAAAGAAAAAATAATACTGAGGACATGTCAGTAAGCATGGAGCCTTAAAGGGGTTTCTCCTGGACAAATCCGGCATAATTTGAGCACTGAAATAAATAATGAGTTATAGAATATAACCCAAAGATCAAAATAGGAATCCATGAGTCCATCCTAAAATAAATAAATTAATGAACATACAAATGATTAGGGAAGAAAAGAACATTCTTCCTTAACAAAGAATGCTAAGGAAGAAATGTAGAAGAAATGATGGAATTAGAAAATCACCATTTACCAATCATTACTCATCATAATATCAATTGTTTTAGGCAAGAATCATAAATGGATACTACAACCAGCAGGGGATACGACAGAAGATATTTACACAGTACACAGAGCAGAATTTTTTTTTTTTTTTTTTTGCTATAAACGACTTTAGTAGGACATTTGGAGACGCTTGAATAAGGTCAGAAAATAGAGTTGGATAGAGTTGTATAAATACTAATTTTCTGATTTTGATAAATGTACTGTGGTTATTGTATGAGAATGTCCTTCTTTTTAAGAAATCTGCACCAAAGTATTTAGGGATAAAGGGACATGTCTGTCACCGATTCTCAAACCCCTCAGAAAAAAAAAGGACTGTAAGTGTACATACACATAAAGAGCGATGCACACACGCACAACAAAGAGAGAGAAAGAAAAGACATTGATACAAGGGTAGTACGGTGGTAAATGTTTAACAGCATTTCCTGCGGAAAAGGCCCTGATTACCAGTTTCTATGCTGTAGATGCTCTGCCTCCACAGCCATTTTCAAGCCACCAACGTGAGGTCACTGCACGGGGAGTTGGGAAGAGACACACAGAAATGGCTCTAGCATCTAACACACCAGTACAAACGTAAACATGCTGAAAAGCCAACATTTGGGGAAACTGAGTGAAGGGAATACGGGAATTATTTATACTGTTTTTTGCAACTTTTATGTAGCCCCAAATTATTTCAGAGTAAAAAGCTGGTCTTTTTTCGTGTGTCTCTTACAGTTGATAAAACTGGGGAAAGATAATAGATGAGCATCCAGGTAGAGGCACCTGCTTGTGCAAAAGCCCTGAGGCTGGAGAAACACAGTTCATTTGAAAACAGGAACAAAAGCCAAAGAAAACCTGGTGACCGGGGGCAAAGTGAGCTGAGAGGTGGGCAGGGTTCAGGACACGGGGATCTTGTAGGCCATACTGAGGGTTTGGGTCCTGGTGACAACAGCAGGGAGGAGCCATCTAAGGGCTTGTAGCAGGGGTGGGGGGAATGTGGCCTTATTTGCGTTTATCACTCTGGCCCCTGGCTGACCCTCAATAAACGGTGGCCATTAATACTGCCTGGTCTGTTGGACTCTTTGCTGTCACTTCCCTTAGGGACCTGTTTGCTCAATTGGAGTTGACAGCAGGCGGCCCCAAACTCACTTCTGCCAAGTTGACTTCCAAAGGTCCAGGCCCAGCCCCGCCTTCTCCCCTCGCCCCACTCAGCCCCGGTCTCTGTGCGCACAGACCTGCCCTCTTCTCCATCAGTTTCCTTCTGGGAGTCCCAGAGCCTACTGGGGCCTGGAGAGGTTTGAGTTCAAGGTGGAATGAATGGACTGTTTGATGGGGATCTCCCAGGGCAACCTCCAGGCTTCATACAGTTTGAGTGGCTGTGGGCTTCCTTTTTTCCAGATGAATCACTGCTCTGTGTGTCTGACTGCGTGTGCCCCCCCCACCCCGCGACGTGCCCTGCAGTAACGGGAGTGGACTGGATCTGTACACAGAGGAGCTCCTCCTGTGACTTGCCTTAACTGTGCCAAGTATCCTGCTAGGCATTCCTGTGCACTCCTCATCCAACCCTTACAGCAACCCATGAGGGCACGCACCATGAGGTGCATTAAACTGAGGCTTTAAAGGTTTACTGGAGTGCTCAAGTTCACACAGTTGACCCAAAAATTCAACCAGGCCCTCTGGCCCCCGAAGCCTCCACTTCTGCCCACAGCACCACCCTGCCTCTTCTGGTGGCTCTTGGGCAACAGTGTCATGGGCGTTCGGGCCACGTAGACGGGGGACCTGACGTAGCTGAGGGCCCTGCTGTGCCAGGAAGGGGTTAACTGGGATGCCCTCAGCAAGCTCTGGTTTGGTGAGGCCGGTTGCCACAGCAACAGCAAGGCTGGGGGTAGGGGGAGGCCAGCACAGCAGGCTCTTCTGAATCACTGGGTGTATAGCCCATATGTTTATTCTGTGGTGAACCCCTTCCAGGGTCCTCTGAGACTGCACGTGGCCACCAGGAGCGGCTGTGCAGGGCAAGGGTGAGGGCAGGGGTTCCCTGAATCGGCAAAGCCAGGACGCCCTGGCCCTGCTGCAGCCCCTCACCCAGGGTGCTCTCACCAGCACACCCTGGGAGCCTTTCCCACCAGGAAGACCCAGGGCTTGTGCTTTCAGCTTCCAGATCCCCAGACTAGGTGGAAACCAGGAAGAACACAGATTTGGGACCAGAAGGAGTTAATCGATCATTCATTTATTCATTCTTTTACCAGATACTTAGTTCTTGCCCATAACAGACCAGTCACTGTGCTAGATGCCGTGACCTGAGTTTCAGCTGGAAGCCAGATGGGCTCCGCAGATGCACTCATGGGCCGGAAGGCCCCACCACATGCTCTCTGTGTCACTTCAGGCAAGTCTCTTTCTTTTTCTGAGCTTGTCTGCAAAATAGGGTCCATTTTGCGAAATGGTGTTGTGTGGATGAGACGATATATTTGAAGCATTTACCAGCACATAGTAGGACTAAATACGCAGTTATGACATAAAGGCCTGCAGGCCGATCCTCTTTCCCTCCAGCCTCAGGAGGAGCCAGGTGATGATAAGATTCACCAGTGAGGAGCCCCAGACTCTGGACCCTGAGGGTCACCATGAGGCAAAATCTCCACACTGACCCAGGTAGAAAGCCAGGTTCTTCCCTCACTGGGCGTGTGACCTGGGCTTCAGTTTGCCCATGTGCGATGCAGAAAGGATCCTCCAACACTTACAGGAGGGAATATACCTGAGCTGACGGGCAGCATCACAGTGAGCGCCTGACCATTCCGTTCTACCATCTGAGCCACACCCAGGTCAGAGGAGCCCAAGGCTGCTACCCCCAGGCATGATAAGACCTCACTCCTATAAGCGATATCATGAGATACTTGTCTTTCTCTGTCTGACTTACTTCACTCAGTATGACCATCTCTAGGTCCATCCATGTTGCTGCAAATGCATTATTTCATTCTTTTTTAGTGGCTGAGTAATATTCCATTGTATATATGTACCACATCTTCTTTATCCATTCCTCTGTTGATGGACACTTAGGTTGCGTCCATGTCCTGGCTATTGTAAATAGTGCTGCAGTGAACACTGGGGTGTATGATATGTGAATTCTAAAAAAAAGCTACATACAAATGAACTTATCTACAAAACAGAAAGAGTTATAGATGTAGGAAATAAACTTATGGTTACCAGGGGGTAAGGGGGGGAGGAATAAATTGGAAGATTGGGATTGACATATACACCCTACTATATATAAAATATATAACTAATAAGGACCTACTGTATAGCACAGGGAACTCTCCTCAATCCTCTGTAATGGCCTATATGGGAAAGAAATCTAAAAGAGTGGATATATGTGCATGTATAACAGATTCACTTTGCTGTACACCTGAAACTAACACAACATTGTCAATCAACTATTCCCCAATAAAAATTAAAAAAAAAGACCCCACTCCTGGTCTCACACTCCAACCTGGATCTTTGCCTACAACGGACCTCAGCAGCTATCTGTTGATTTGATTCAAGCTTGATTTTCTAAGCCGAGCTACCCTAGCCAAGGAGAAACACCCCTCCCAATGCCAGTCCAAGACTCTTCCCTCCCTGTTCCCTAATTAATTTGTTCCCCGTCAGCCCTGAGCTTGACTACGTGACCTCCCCACCCCACCCCACCCCAGGCCTGTTTTCATGGAAGGACCCCTGAAGTCCTCAAGGTCAACCCTGGAGCCACCCTCTGCAGCCTCAGCAAGAGCAGGCCTGGTGGGGGACAGGAAGCTCAGCTGGGCTGATTACAGATAAGCCCCAAACCAAACCCATACTTAGGGAATCAGCAAAGAAGAAAAACATTTCAGAATTTTGCATTTTGTATTTCAAAACATACAAAACTTCAAAATAGTCATCATGGGAGAATTGAAAACGTTAAAGGGCTTCCTCACACTTATTTTGTGGCTTAGTATTGATTTCTTTTGTACTGCTCAGGGAGGTGGAGATGGCCTAATCTTCTCGGAGCTTGGTGCCTCTGGAAGTTTTAATCACGGCCCGGGAAATGGAAATGCAGCACACAGTCTGTGGACTCCCCTCAAGTCCATCCCTGGAGACAGAGAGGGAAGACGTCTTTCTCTTGCTTCACTCTGACACCAAAGGAGGTGAGATTAAGCTTGGTAGGAGGTGCTGCTGAGACATCCAGGATTTGCTTCTCTCTCCACTCTTGAATTTTCTTCTCCTCGGCTGGGTGTCAGGGGACATATTTACAACAGGACAGGGCTTACAGAGCGGATCATAGCTGTCATTTGTTGGTGAATTCTTCCTAGAAGTTCGATGGGTTGGGAGGAAGCTGGAATGGGGGTCTGCAAGGTTGGCAGAGGAACTGCAGAGATGAAAAATCTCCAGGTCAGCCTGGCCCCTGAGCGGGAAAATCTTGAACAAAGGCTCAAGGCAAAACGTAAAAGAGAAGGACAGACAGACAGACATGCCTAGCAAACATGTCCTCCTGTGAGGAAGTCGGAAAACACTTGCACAGCAGAAGGAAAGGATGAGGGTGGGGAGAGAGGAGAAGGGAGCCCAGGGAAAGTCTGAGGATTTTTTTTTCTTTCCTTCTTCCTTACTTCCTTTCTTTTTTAACAGATTTTTTTTAAAGAGCATTTTTAGGTTCACAGCAAAATTGAGCAGAAAGTACACAGGGTTCTTATATGCTCCTGTGCCCACTCACACACAGCCTCCTCCCAACCATCAACATCCCGACCAGAATGGTACACTTGTTACAATCAATGAACCTACACTGACAGATCATTATCACCCAAAGTCCACAGTTCACACTAGGGTTCACTCTTATGTTGTACATTCTATGTATTTGGACAAGTATGCACCACTGTAGTATCACACAGGAGAGATTCACTGCTCTGAAAATCCCCTGTGCCCCACCTATCCCTCTCTCCCTCCCAACTAACCCTTGGCAACCACTGATCTTTTTACCATCTCCATAGTTTTGCCTTTTCCAAAATGTCATAGAGCTAAAATCATACAGTAGCCTTTTCAGATTGGCTTCTTTCACTTAGTAATATGCATTTAAGATTCCTCCAGGGCTTCCCTGGTGGTGCAGTGGTTGAGAATCTGCCTGCCAATGCAGGAGATACGGGTTCGAGTCCTGGTCCAGGAAGATCCCACATACCGCGGAGCCACTAAGCCCGTGCGCCACAACTACTGAGCCTGCACTCTACAGCCCATGAGCCACAACTACTGGGCCCACCTGCCACAACTAATGAAGCCCATGAGCTTAGAGCCCGTGCTCTGGAACGAGAAGCCACTGCAGTAAGAAGCCCGCACACCGCAACAAAGAGTAGCCCCCACTCGCCACAACTAGAGAAAAGCCTGCGTGCAGCAACGAAGACCCAACGTGGCCAAAAATTATGTAAATAAATCTATTAAAAAGAAAAAAAAAAGGTGAATGCAAGAAATCCTACCTTAAAAAAAAAAAAAGATTCCTCTGGGTCTTTTCAGGGCTTGAAAGCTCATTTCTTTTTTTAGTGCTGAATGATATTCCATTGTCTGGACGTCCGACAGTTTATTTATCCATTCACCTATTGAAAGACATCTTGGTTGCTTCCAAGTTTTGGCAGTTATGAATAAAGCTGCTATAAGCATCTGTGTGCAGGTTTTTGTGTAGACATAAGTTTCAACTCCTTTGGGTAAATACTAAGGAGCGTGATGGCTGAATCGTGTGGGAAGAGTATGTTTAGTTTTATTAAAAAAACACCAAAGTGGCTGTACCATTTTGATTCCCAACAGCAATGAATGAGAGTTCCTGTTGCTCCACATTCTCACCAGCATTTGGTGGTGTCAGCGTTCTGGATTTGCCAACTGTATGTTTTCGTTAGCGAGGTGTCTGTTTAGGTCTTTGGCCCATTTTTTATAAATCAACTTATTATTGAGTTTTAAGAGTTCTTTGTATATTTTGGAGGCCAGTCCTTCCTGAGATCTGTCTTTTGCAAGTGTTTTCTCATCTGTGGTTTGTCTTCTCATTCTCTTGAACCTTGGCTTTTGAGTTGATGGTTCCGGCGCTTGACTGAGCCGGCTATGGTATAAGGTTAGCCATTTCCACCTAATTCAGGACTCCTCTAGTGGACAGTCTTTGCTCCGTGCACATAGGAGGCTGCTGGCAGAGACCTTATCAGATCTGTACTGTGGTCTGCTGGCCTCTCCCTGACCTGCCCAATCTGGAGTTCTCTCTACTCCTTCCCAGGGGCTGCTCCACACAAACTCCTGGGCACAACTAACTCTGTCTCAGCACCCGCTTCAGACCTAACTGACCTAGCCCTGGGGAGGAAAGAAGTCGGAGTGATGGGACAGATGAGTACTGAGGGGAGTCAGGGAAGGCCCCACTGATAATGTCAGGCTGAAATCTGGAGCCGAGACAGTGCCCAGCAGCCAAGGGGTCCGGAGAAGGGGGCAGCAGGTATAAAGGCTCTTGCCTATGTGACTGAGGCAGGGGTGCCTGCCTGAGGAGTGGGAGGAGATGAGGACAAAGGTTCAAAGATTGGGATGGGAGCACATCCTCCAGGCCACAGTCAAAGGTTGGATTTATTCCAGATGCAGTGAGTAGCCATCAGAGGGTTTTCAGCCTAGAAGTGACACGATCTGATTTGCATTTTTTAAATCTCACACTGGCTGCTGGGTGGAGAATGGATTACAAGAGGAGAAGCAGGGAGAGGAGTTGGGCATTTTATTGCTTTGGTTCATGTAAGTATCCCAGCGCAACAACTTCTCCCCTGCAAAGACAATCATGCCGGTCATTTGCACAGAATCCCATGCACACTCACTGCAAACACTCACACACCTCACAGTCACTCACACTCATAAAGACCCACTGACTCTCCTGGACACATGTGAACATGCATGCATCCGTGTTCCCCCATGTGCACAGAGGCACACAGTCTCATGCACACAGGCTCTCCCATACACGGCACCAGCAGGTATTTTCATGCAGGTACAAGCACATGCACTCCCATTTATACACACACGTCCTCACACGTGAGATACTTTCATGCACACACACACACACACACATAGGGCTACACAGACACACCATTCCCCATTTTCCAAAGAGAAGCAGGTCTGAGCAGGGGAGGTAGCTGGGGAAAGGTGTTAGGGTTTTTACAAGAGAGGTGTTAATTGCGAATAGTCACTGGAGAAACAAAATGCCCAAAGGAATGCCTGCTTCACCCTAAATTGCACCTGACTGTTGGGTCAGCCAGTTACTAGCCAGACTGCATTAAAGCCTTCATTCATCAGGTTGCCTCAGTCCCCAGTTCTATAGTTCCTCCTCATTCAGGCACTGCCACCCCCCTGCGCACCCACGCCCAGCATCCATCAGCTCTCACGACACTCTTGAGGACTCACAGTGAGGCAGGCCTGGGACCTGAGACCCTTTGCTGCAGGGCCGCGAAGCTTGCACCTGGACACACCTCCCCTCGAGCTACAAAACACAAAGAAACTATATGGGACTAAAAATAACTGCGGGCCTGCGCAGTTGGGGCAAATTCTGGACCCAAAAGATACAAAAAGACCAAAAAAAAAACCCAACTGCCATTTCTGAAGAGCCAGGAGCAAAAACGGGGTGTCCGGAGCAAAAGCAGGGTACTGAGCATGCCCCGTGCACTTAACACCACCTAAGGGGTGAGAAAAACACCTAAGCCACCCCTCCGGCCTGACCCCTGGATACACTCCTACCCCATATAAGGAAAGAGCTTGCCCACCTCAGCAAGCAAGCAAGCAAGGGAACCTGCTGTTTGTTCTCGTTCCCCGCTGCTGCAGCAGGGCCCACCGCCCCCCACCCCGCTCCCAAAGCCTTGCCTGAGTTTCTCTTCTGGCCTCTGGTTAATTTCTATTGATTGGGGAAGGCCAAGACCCCGGGTCGGTATCAACAGGCCATGGGGGGAGGGCGTCTGCCCCTAAATCCCTGGGAAGTGCTACAGCTAGTGGGAGGAGGAGAAATGGGAGATTTCCTTTACAGCCTCACCTGCTAAGGCGGGTGGAGGGCAGAGGACAGGCTAGGAGGAGGTGGGACGGTAGCAGGGGCAAGGACTGCTTTAGGAAAACCTGGACTCCTCAGAAAGGCCTTTTCAAGGCCCTGGAGGACCTGCCCCACCCCTCCCTTACCGCTGGCTTCTCCCATCACTTCTTCCCTTCTGGCTTGGAGCCCCAGCTCCAGTGACCTGGCAGCAACCAGGAGCTCCTCAAACACACACCTTCAGATCTTTGCACATGCTGCCCCTGCTGCCGCCTGGACCAGCTTCCTTATCCCTCCAGACTTGCCTTAGGAGCCACTTTCTCAGGAAAGTCATCTCTGAGTGTGCCACCGTGTCGCTCCAATCAGATGTTCCCCCTGCCCCCGTGCTCAGCTCCATCTCAGGGCTCCCTGTGCTGCCCAGCACCCACTGGGTTCTACTTGTCCATCTCCCCTTCAGGGCAGAGAGCATACATGTGCCCAGCACATGAGGTGCTCAATAAATTTTTTTTTTTTTTTTTGGCGGTACGTGGGCCTGTCACTGTTGTGGCCGCTCCCGTTGCGGAGCACAGGCTCCGGACGCGCAGGCTCAGCGGCCATGGCTCACGGGCCCAGCTGCTCCACGGCATGTGGGATCTTCCTGGACCGGGGCACGAATCCGCGTCCCCTGCATCGGCAGGCGGACTCTCAACCACTGCGCTACCAGGGAAGGCCTCAATAAATATTTTTTAACTAAATGAGTACATGAAGGTTACTCCCAGGTGCCACTGAAACTAGAAAGAAAGTGATTTCTGAAAAGGATTCCTTGTTCCCTTTTGTTTCTTTGTTACTCCAGGGGCCACTTGGCAACCACTAAGGCTCCAGTTCACCCCATAGGGTGCCTGAGGCCGTGATTTATCTTCTACTTATTCTGTCTTCAACCAACTCTGGTATGTGTTGCTGGAATAATGTCAGGTCCCCTGAGTTGGGGCAGGAGATAATGGGGGAGATTTGGAAAGGTGGGTGACACGTGGTGGAGAAATTCAAGTTAATAATTCCCTATAACTTACTATGGGGAGGAGGTGGTGCACCTGTGAGAGAGAGAGAGAGAGAGAGTGTGTGTGTGTGTGTGTGTGTGTGGCATCTGTGGGCAGGAGGATAAGGTTGGCATTTGAGGATTGAAAAGAGCAAGAGAAGGTCCCAGGAGGAAGAAGACCTTAAACAATCTAGATAGGGCTGCAGCAGTTTGCTGATAAAGGAAAGGGCTGGCTGGGCCATCCTCGCCGCTGTGAAGTCTGTGCTGAGCCAGGACAGCGGGCTCAGTGACTCAGGGCCTGGGCGGTGCTGGCGGGAATGGATCCTGCTGGTCAAGCAGGATCCTGGTCTTTCTGACCCCAGCAGAATCCTACTTCTCTTCCCAAAGAGCAGAGAAATAGGAAAACTGATAGCTCTCATTTAGTGAGTGTCTACTACAGAGAAGGCAAGTCCATTCTACTGCCACTTCCTGGTCCACAACGTGACAGCCATCACGAATCAATCATGAGCGCACCCATCACCTCTGGGCCAGGACGGGGAGTCAGACTTCTGCACACAGTGCTGCAAGGAGCCATTTCTGATCGGTTGGAACTGGCACGTAAGGTGGACCCTTTTGCCATCACCGGTCTCCTAAGTGCCAAGTGCTTAATAAATCTCTCATGCAGTTCTCCTGACAGATCCAGGAGATGAAAATTAACTTTTATTTCCCAGATGAAGAAAAAAGACGGGCCAGCCTGGTTGAGGAACTTGACCAGGTTCACACAGATAGTAAAAGTTGGGCTGAAAATTCAGACCCTAGTAGGTCTGTCTCCAAGTTCATGCTCTTGCCACTTTACCAGGCTGCCTGCCTCCCCTGGGCATCGGTGCCACCATGTTGTGGGCATTGGTGGGGGCTCTGTTGCCTCCCAGTCTCCAAAGTTCCTGTATCATTTGAGATTCCAACAGGAAAGAGGTGTTAGCCTCCAACAGGGCAGTTGAGGAGTCTTTCACCCTCTTACCAAGGGTGGGCAGTGCCAAGGGCAACCACAAAGAACAGTGAAGACCCTGATGGGACAGGGAGGGAGCTGACCGGAAGCTGGAGAGAGCCATAGCTGCAAAGGGAAGTAGAAAGGGGAGCAAATACCCCAGCCTCTGTCCTCTCACCCTCCAAACAGTCCCACTGGACAAATCCCATCGCAAGCAGAAGGCGTGAGACTTCAGCTGATGTGGCCCCCACACCGGTCAGCCTCCTGGACTTCAGAGTCGGAGCGGGAGTCTGGGGGGAGGATAGAAGGATGGAGCTCTAGATGAGCAAACTGAGAAAATCACCCATGTTCTTGTGCCGTTTGGGGGTCGAGGGTGGGAATTTCCCTTGCTGGGAAGTTTTTATGGGCTAATAGTGTTAAGTCCCAGTCCAAGGGCAGGAGAAGACCGATGTCTCCACTCAGGTGGTCAGGCAGAGAGAGAAAATTCTCCCTTCCTCCACCTTTTGGTTCTATTTGGGCCCTCAACTGATTGGATGAAGCCCACCCACATTGGGAAGGACAGTCTGCTTTATTCAGTCTACAGATTCGGATGCTAAGCTTATCCAGAAACAGCCTCACAGAAATACAACTATCGGGGCATCGTGTGGCCCGGTCAGGTTGACACATAAAATTAACCATCATCACACCGTGGATGGCAGAGGGGTGACGCCAGCAAAGGCATCCTAAGCAGATTGCCCTGCGGTGTGACCCTGGCAATGATGCTGACTACCTAGCAGCCCTTAGATCTGCCTGAGCTGGATCTCCAGCCTTCCTGCTGATGCTGTGAGCATCCCCAAATCCTTCCAACAAATCTTTCCTCTGCTTAAAAGTGTCAGAGTCCACTTCAGTTTGTTCCCAATAAGAACCCTGATTGGCACAAGGGCCAGGGCAGAGTGATGATGTATATAGTGGTGAGTGGTCCCCTGGCAGGTGCACCAGGAATGCATCAGACAAAGATGCATCTAAGGACGTCATCTAAGGATGTCAGGGAGGCTCCCAGGTCCTCAGAGGCTCCCAGTTCCATCTAAGGACGTCAGGGAGGTCCTCAGAGGCTCCCAGTTCCCCTTGTGAACCTGGTGGCTCTGCCATTCATAAAATTAGGCAAGCTTGCTCTGAGGTCATTCCTGTTTTCAGCTGAGCTGCCTCCGGGACACCCCAGGGTAGTGAATCCTACTGTGTGTGTCCCATTCCCAGACATGGTTTGCTCTTGGAGGCTGAAGACGGACAGACTGCCCCGGCCCCAAGACAAGACCCTGCCACAACCCACGTGTGGCTGCCCTGAAGTTGACGGTCCTGCAACAGACACCTCTCCCCGGAGGAATCCTCGAAGGGAAGGGCCCCACCTGCCCGCTGGGCAGGCACCCAGTCCCTCAGCAGCCACCCTCTGCCAGAGGCCTGCAGGTGAGGTGTGTTTATCTTGACTGAACTGCCTTGGGAAGTAGTCAGCTGCGTGACCGCCTCCATCCCCACCCAGGATTCGAGTGTCTCTCCGGATGTTCCATATTTGCTCAGGGAATTAGAAGAAAAGCAAAGTGGAAACCACACCTGAGGTAACTGGGCCACAGAGCGGGCAGGAGGGCCAGGGGCAGGGCAGCCTGAGGACTGGCCAGAGGGACCAAGTGGGGTCCGGAGACCCAGGGGGCTCTGGCCTCTCCCTCTGCACCCGGGGCTCCGGCCCGCAGGGCTTGCACACACGTCAGCACCAGGGTCTGACCGGCCAGCAGGACTGATGCCCTGCGCTCAGGGCCCAGGGTCCGTGGGGTCAGCAGGCTGCAATGAGAGCAGTGCGGGCATATTCCCTGCCCTCAGGAGGCCTCGCCTCAGGCTTGTGGGGGACACAGCGGGCTAAGTGCTCTGGTGGGAAACTGCAAGGGAGGCACCAGCATGTCGCAGCGGCGCCTTGAACCAGCTCCTCTCCCCGAGACCCCAACCCTCCTCCTCTTCCTCCAGCCCCGTGGGTCCTGAGGACAAGCTGGGCTCCCCAATGCCTCCCCTCACCTTCTCCATCTGCCCTCACCACTGGAGGCAGATCCCAGGAGGTGGTCTGGGGAGACCGAGATGCCTCCTCCCTGCCCTCTCACTGCCCCAGACACACTGTTTGCCTCTGCCCGGCGGTGTCACCGTCCAACCCAGCAGCCCCCAAGCTCGTGGGGAATGGCCCCTTCCCAGGTCAACAGGGAAGCCCCCTCTCCCGGGACAGAGAGAAGCCCAGCCCCCATGGAGTCCTGCACCAAGCACAGTCTTTGCTGAGGAAGCAGAGAACAAGGGCCCCGCCCACATAGGAGAGCAAGGATTGGGGGCCACCGCCCCAGGGACCTCATTAGGCCTGAGCCCGTCTGTGTCTGGGCCACCTGTCGGCACCACCAGCCTGTGCCTTGTCTGAGGCAGCTGACAAAGTGGGAGCCTAGGGCAGGGCATGCACCTCTGCCCACCCTGCTCCCCTCACTCTCTCCCCAACCTCTGCAAGCTGCCCACTCGGAACTCGGCTCCTGTCATGCCCCAGGCTGCCCAGGACAAAGGGGGGGTCTAAGCATTTTTGAGCTTCTCTCTCCCCTGGCTCCATGGGTCAGGAGGGAGGGATTGAGTAGGTGGGGGCAGGATCGGGGGGTGGGGGGACGAGTGCTGGAAAATCAGCCTTTCATCTTGGCTTCGTAAAGCAAACCCCCCTCAGCCCAAAGCTGGCTGGCATTGGCATGCGCCATAAATCTCCTGGATGCTGCAGCTGTGACTGGATTATTTATAGCTCCAGTGTTACATTTCTAACACGAAAATATCACACAAAGGGAAAGGTAATGAAATCTCACCTCTCCCGCATGTCCCTCTCTCCAAACCGCAGGGCTTTCCAGAAGCCCCTGTGGCTGAAGGAGGGGTGAGAGAGGCCCCCCACCCTGCCTGCCTCCCTCCCTCCTCCTGTCAATCACACACACATCTCTTCTCACCCCTGCGTTCCCTCTCACACACACTCTCTCCCGTTTCTTTCCCTCTCACACATGCATTTCCTCACAGATGCACAGACAATCCTGTTCTCTCTCTCTCCCTCTCAGCTTCCCCTGCCCGAGCCCTTCCTACCCCCCAGAAACACACACACATCCTTGCCCTTTTCCTTCCACCATTGCCGTCTCCCTGCGTGACTCACCTCCTTCGCTCGCGTGTTTGCTGTTTTGCTTTGTCAGTGAAGACACCGGCACATTAATTACCAGGCCTGTCCTCTGCAAGGCACCTCAGCTCCTTGTCAATAGCGGGTGGAAGTGTCAGCTTCCATTCATCTCGCTCTGCCTTTAAAACCCCTGTGGGCCTTGCCTCCCCAGGGGGACCCATGCTGTGGCACACGACAGTGCGGACACGCACCCCTGGGCTTGACACCTACAAGCACATTGAAAACAGGGGCCACAGAACATACCTGTCACCCTGCGGGAGGGAATATCAAAGGATGTGCTCTGGGAATCGGATGCCGGCCCAGGTGCAGAGGCCGGGAGATCCTCCTGGTGCTCCTGTGTGACTGTCTTGGTGGTGTTATGGAGGCTCAGCCTTACGCTACCCCACAGGCACAAATTGGAATCTCTGAGCCCTGTGCAGGCTCCCGTGGAGAGCCAAGACCCAGCGCCTTCCCTGCCTGGCCCCCTCGGCCTCAGTGGCCCGGGCCCACAGAAGAATAATCAGAAAGAGGGACCGCAGCCCAGCCTGACATGGCCCGTGATCCCTTCCATCCAGACAGCCACAGTGGCTGGGATTCTGTGTGAGTGTGTGTGCGTGTGTGTGTGTGTGTGTGTGTGTGTGTGTGTGTGTGTGTGTGTGTGGTGTGTACTCGCATACTTCTTGTGCTGGGATGAGGGGAAATCACAGACAAGGACAGTTCACCCTGGGCTAGGGGCCAAGGGAAGGGTCTGGGGACAGAAACCCTGCAACTCACCATCAGGGTGGCATTTCCTGGAAAGCTCTGTCCTTTTTTATATTAAAAATACTCCTGGCAAAAAAAAAAAAAAAAAAAAAACCTCCTGGATTTTGCCGTTATATCTGTCATCATCACAGTATAAAAATGTATTAATTATAATTAAATACTTAATTTTTTTCTGAAATCTTTGCTTAAATATTACCTTCTTGGAAGTTAAGTCTCAAAAACCCTCTGGCTCATCCCAGAGCCTCTGAGGACACACACACCCCAGTTAAAGATCTAGGGAACCAGTCTATGGGATAAGGATATGGGGTATGAAACTATAGTGTAAGCATAAGAACGGGGACTCTTGGACTTACTTACATTCTGGCTCTGCCAATTATTAGCTGTGTGACCTCAGTTAAATCACTTAACCCCTCTGTGCTTTAGAACCTTGACCTGTAAAATAGGAATGATAATAGCACTTATCACACTGGGCTTTTATGAGGATTAAATGCATTAATGCATATAAAGTGCTCAGAACAGTGGCTAGCACAATATAGATGTTTGCAGTTGTTTTTCTGTAGCAGACCAACATGAAGCCACTGGATCAACTGCAGGGACTGAAATTAGAGTCTGATTTCAGACTGAAATCACTCCTGCCTCTCTCCTAGGATGTGCTTCTGGCCCCAGGCCCATGCCTCACCTCCAGCTGCAGGCTTCTAATCGCGCATTCTATCTGCAACGCAGTCAGTCAGAAACATTCTCCTCTATTCCAGGCACTGTTCCTGGACTGGGCATTCAGTATCACACGAGCCCTTCTGGAGGTGGAGGTGGAAACATGCCAATAGCATCTGAACCGCCATCAGAACCGAAGACCCAAAGATGAGTAGTTGTCATCCTTTTTTTCAAAGAGTCCCTGCCTCGCTGCAGGGAGCCAGCGGTAGAGAGAGAAAAGATTGAGGGCACTCAGTGTGGTTATGACATTGTCACACGGCCTGGAACACCCTAGCCTCACATTTATATCAGATCTCTTCTTTGACGTCACCTCCTCTGCAGGGCCTTCCAGAACCAACTGTGTGAAACAACAACATTCTCCCCATCCTGTCAATCACTCTCCCCCTCCCTACTTTATCCATCTGAATAGCATATGACATATGCTGACATATTTTGACGTATTTATTTGTTGTTGGTGTTCCCCACTAGAATGCAAGCTTCCTGGGGACAGGCCCTTTGGTTTGCTTTCTCCTGAACGCCCTGTGCTTGCAGAGACTGCGGCAGAGAGCACGTGCTCCATGCATGTCTGCTAAATAAAGGAACTGTGGGCAAATCACTCTTTAATGTCTTGACTTTCCCTTCAGTGAAACAGGTGAGGAAGCCCCAGTCTCACTTGCCACGTGGGGAAACTCTAAATTGAAAAGAGAGAATACAGGGCTTCCCTGGTGGCGCAGTGGTTGAGAGTCCGCCTGCCGATGCAGGGGATGCGGGTTTGTGCCCCGGTCCGGGAAGATCCCACATCCCACATGCCGCAGAGCGGCTGAGCCCGTGAGCCATGGACGCTGAGTCTGTGCGTCCGGAGCCTGTGCTCCGAAACGGGAGAGGCCACAACAGTGAGAGGCCTGTGTCCCAGAAAAAAAAAAAAAAAGATATTACATGATAATCAGACATGCTTTTGACTCATCCAAAGGGAGATGCAAATAAATTCAGCTGAGACCAAATCCATGCATGGCTTTGCATTCCCTGCTGTTTAAGCGATGAGGGGCTACTGTCACAAACAGCCCAGGTGTGCCCACTCCACAAGTTCTGCCCTACAGTTGATCTATCTGGTCCTGGAAATTGTGAGCATGGGCTCACATATTCAAGTGGGTGACAGCCTGGGGGCACATAGCTAGTGTGGGATTGTGTGCTTTTGCTATTCAAGAGGTCTTACCTGTGAGTGCTTATGGGGCTGCAGACTCAATCAGGCTGTGTGTGCAAGGTCTGGACCTAAGGAATAACTGGAGATGGCCATATAGGAGTCTGGGTCCTGAACCACTGAGCCAAGTGAGAGGTCTAGGAGGTGGCAGGTCAAGGACTGAGCCAAGCTATTTCAGGGCCAAGCAAGAACAGGTTAAAAGAGATGAGGGTGCCTGGTGGTCGTGGCCAGGGCAGGTGGGGAAGAGGGCAGGGGGCAGGGAGATGGGGAAGGCCTCCCATCCGTGTATTTTGACTCTCTGCAGCACCAATAAAATGTCCTCCCTTGACCTCTGTGCTCCCAGTTATCAAGGCACTGGATGGCACACTCAGAGAGAGAAATTTGCTTTGGGCCAAGTTTTCTTCCAACAGAGCCCAGAGAAGGGCTGGAGGCCTGGCCAAAATTACAGTATCAGGGAACTCTACCGTCAGACCCAGAATGGTCTCATTCCTAAGTCATGCTTTCCTGCCACCTTAGAGCACCTCCTAGCACTCATGTATTCTGCACAGGGTTGTTTTTTCATCTTAAACCAGTGGACAAATAAGACCTGGGATTTTCCCTTCCCTGATCAGTGAACTCCTATTCACTCATCAAAACCCAAGCCAAATTGCCCAAGCTAAAGCAGTTGCCCCTCTGTTACCAAGTTTTGTGTTTCTGGAACCCTTCCCCGATAGCTTGTAAGCACACCAACAAGGACTTTGGCTTATTTATGACCACATTCTGAATGCTGAATAAGTGATAATTGACCAGATGACCCAACAAAGCAAGGACAATCCATGCTTCCTGACTCTGAGAGCCTGATTACATCTCTCATTCCTCCCCCCATAAGCCAGGCATCTGCTCAGCTGAGGGGACAGGACGTTCCTGTTTGGCAGGGACAGTTCCAGGTTTTGATGACCTGCCTCAACCAGACTGGTATCTATTCCAAGTTATTGTTTGTGCATACTCGGGGGGGGGGGGTGCTGAGGGAAATGGTTACATAAGCCAGCGAGACCGCATCCGCCTGCAGCAGCCCTTCCTCCTGGTGCCACGGACCCCTGGCTCGCTTTAGGCGAAGGTTCCTCATGTTTTCCCCCAGCCTCCAATCTCCCTGCAACCACCTGGGCAGAATGGAAATGAGAACTCCTGAAAATGGCCAGGAGCTCCTCCCCTTTGGGGGAACCTGGGGTGGAATCAACTGGGAGAATGTCACTGCTCTTGTCTGACGGTGTGAGCCCAGGGGCCTTGCACTCTGGAAGGGCAGTGGGTGTGTTCCACCCTGGGCGATGCAAGCTTCTGCTGCTTCCTCAGCAGCCCAGGCAAAGCCAGTTTCTTGATCCCCCCGCAAGGCACCAGTAAAGCATCTTGACCCATCTGCAGCTTCTCCCCTGTAGCTTAGAGGTCTCAGGGCTCTGGGACAAAATTCACTTTACCAGCATCCTAACTGCCCAGCTTGTCACTCCCACAGCCACCTTCACTGCTCCTCAATTAGGAAGGTAATAGCATCAATGCGTCAGAATTGACAACTATAGACGACTTCACAGTTTACAATAATCAATCGTCTCATTTGACCCCCTTTATAACTCTTCAAAGGAGGCACTATTCTTACTTGACAGAAAGAAATTCAAGGCTCAGAGTGACTTTTCCAAGATCACTAGTACAGAAGAAACATGAAACCCTTCTGTCTAATCCCAAAGCCTGAATGAACTCTTTCCAAATACCGTCCCCCCATCTGTGTATTTCATGGGCTTTTCTGGGGGAAGCCCCGGCTGAGGAAAGAAACATACAACCTTAATACCCTAGAGCTGCAGGGACAAAGCGAAAACTCTAAAAAAGGGCAAGACACAAATCTCAAACTCCACTCTCAGCCCATATCTTTCCTTCCTCCTTCCCTGAGCCTTTAACCAGAGTGGCTGCAGAATGAGAACCCACAGCCCCTGACCTCCCAAGGAGACTCTAGGAGGCTGGCCTGAAACCCACATCCCCGAGGCCGAGGTGACAAGGGGCTGGAAGTATCGGGGAGGACTCAGATTGTGCCTGATTAAGAGCACGGGCCTGCAGCAGAGTCCCTGCATTCAAGTTTCACCTCCACTTCTGTCTAGTGGGGGGGTCATATTCCCTTAACCTCCCCGTACCTCCGTTTCCAACACTGTAAAAAGAGGAGACAATAGTAGCTCTCTCGTGGGTGCTGTGAGGATAAAGTGAGATCATGCCCAGAGAGCACTCGCTGCAGGCCAGCCGCATCCCTAGCGCTGCAGATGCGGGGCCCAGAGATGCAAGGAGTGGATGGGAGACGGGTTTCCGCTGAGCACTGCTGCTCCGCGACCTTCAGCCAGCGCCTTAAAGCTCTCTGGCTCAAAGGCTCATCTCTCGGATGGAAGGTGCTTTGCAGCACTGCCTTAAGGCTTGCAAGTCAAGTAAGGAAAATGCCTTGCACATGTAAAGTGCTCAGAATCCACCAATCCTTTCTTTCTCTCTCCTGGAATGTGAAATTTCCTCCAGAAAACATATAACCTCAGGCTTTGGTTTATCATCGAGAGGGATATATAGCTTCGTATGTGCCACACCAGACGCAGTAATAAATGTCCCTTTCCTTGAGGAGGTGAAAGGGGGATAAGCTGGATGGGTGCTGGGTAGTGTGGGGAGAAAAAGAGCTAAGCAGGAAAATGGGCAGTGGCGGGCAGGCAGGGGATGCAGAGGTGCCTTCTGGCTTGATCAGGGGGTGCTCAGGGGAGGCGCACCCAGGAGGTTGGGGGCCAGTCCTCATGCCTCACTCAGGGAAAAGGGAGGAGCCAGAGCAAGGCCCACAGGGCTCTGATCCACCAGCCTCTTGTTTGCTGCTGACATTAGGGAAATGACCTGCCCGCTTTCTGGGCCTGTTAGCTCTCAGCAAAATGAAGTGCTCCGAAAGGTCCTCCCACCTGGAATTTTCTGGGATGCCCGGTATCAGCCCCTTTCTTTGGGACATTCACTGGGGGTGCTAAGGAGGCCTGGTCTTCCTGCTTGTCCGAGGCCTTCTGCCTGCCTCCCCTGTCTCCCAACATCTCACCCTCCTACCCTCTCCTGCTCAGACACACAGGATTTATTTTTGTCCAGGGATTATAAGCAAGGATCTGGAAGAGCCAGTGTGCAGAAGTTCCAGCACTTGCTCGCTCCTCCCCCACAGCGGGAAGGGGAGGAGCTTGGGGCAGGGAGACCAGCCGCAGGTGTGGAGTGAAGGGCAGCAGGCCTGGGCACTAACGCAGCCCAGCCGTCCTTGGCCAGCTGGAGGACTGGACGAGGGCCCGTGCTGGCCCTGGCTGCTCTGGTCGGGAGGACAGGGTGAGCCTGTGGCAGGGGTGGAGTGGAACCTTCTGGGCTTTCCTGACATCACCTCTCCAGGAGGGGCTGATTGGCCCAGGGCTTCCCTCTCCCCTGGGGAAGGCTCTGAGCAGAGTGGCCCAATGCCCTGTATTGCAGGTCAGGCCTCTGTCCCGCTCTGGCACAGGGGAGGGGGCAGGCGAGGCCAGGTTACCGAACAGGCGGAGTAAGCATGTGCTTAGGGCACTGGCAGTAAAAGGGCATCAACAACAACAACAACAAAAAAAAAAAAAAAAAAAAAGGGCATCAACAAAGCGTTTTGGTGTGGTTTGCTTTTTTTAAGAGCTAATTCTTAGTATTTCAAAAATAGCAAGGAAGTAGTCGTCCTGGGAAAAATCAGAACTTTGTTGGACTTCGTCACACCGATTTAAGGTTTAGGGTGGTTTTTATTTTGAATTTGTATGTGAGTGGGTGGGGGGAGGTGCATCTTAACCTCTCAGCTCTGAGGGAGGCTAAAGGTCTTAATCCAGCTCAGGGTAAATCAAGGATCAGAAGGGGGGTGGGGACAGGACAATGGGGTGTTGAGGAGGAGGGAACACGTGACCTCAGCCCACAGCTATATCCCCTGGACGGGGAGGCCTTCCGGAGGGAAGGGGCACTGCCCTATTACACAGGGAAAGCTGCTCTCCCTGGAGAGGATCTGGGGAAACTAGGGTGTGAGACAGTTGCGGAGCGAGGGGTAGGATTGCTCAGGGCCCCAGAACAAGGCCCGACAGCCTGGAATTCCCAGCTCTGGGCCAGGGCTTGGATTTGTTCTACCTTTGCTCACTCTGGAGATGAAGTGGCCAAAGATGGTGGCCCGTTTGGAGGGGGAGCTGGCAGCCCATTTCCTGGAAGACGGTTCCAAGGATGGCACTCAGCCCTCTACATCCCCTACAGGGTAGTGCACGGACATGGTGCCTTTTCTCCCATCGTCTCCTGGAGTAGGACCATGTTATTCCCAGCCCAACTGCCTTCTGGGCCCAAGCAGGCACCCACCAGCAAACATCTGCTAAGCACCTACTACGTACCAGGCACTCTCTGCCCATTACCTCATTTAACCCTCCTGTCATGTGGTCACCCTATCCGCAGTCTGCAGACGGGGAAACAGGCTCAGAGATGTCCAGAGCCTGCTGGAGAGCACACAGCTGGCTAGTAGCAGGGTGAGGACACAAATCCAGTGGTCTGACTCTGTCGGGCATGCTCCACTTAATACCACAGGTCTCACCCCAGCTCCAGGCCTCCGAAGGGACAGAGCCCCATGCAGCCTCCCTCATCCCTCTCTGGGCCCATCACATCCAGGGCCAGGTGCCAACGTGGGCCCTGCCACGTTCATTATGGGCTAGGAGACAAACACCTCAGGCCCTAGAACCTGAACAGGCTACATAACTTGCAGGGCTCAAGCCAAAATGAAAATGTAGGGCTCCTTGTTCAAAATTATGAAGAATTTCAAGATGACAAAAGCAAAGCATTAAACTATCCCTTTCGAACAAGGTGCTCAGTGTTACTGCACAGGTCCACACCCATAAGCCCGTCCTGCCCAGAACCCACATGATCCGCCAAACAAACTACTTCCTTTACCGGGAGATCCCATCTCCAAGTCAGGTGGGTTGGATTTCACAGTCCCCAAGAGGACAGACCTTGGGAAGTAAATTGCCCACCAGGGGCTTCCCCGGTGGCGCAGTGGTTAAGAATCCGCCTGCCAATGCAGGGGACACGGGTTCAAGCCCTGGTCCGGGAAAATCCCACATGCCGCAGAGCAACTAAGCCCGTGCGCCACAGCTACTGAGCCTGCGCTCTATAGCCCACGAGCCACAACTACTGAGCCCACCTGCCACAACAAGTGAAGCCCACAAGCCTAGAGCCCGTGCTCCACAACAAGAGAAGCCACTGCAATGAGAAGCCCACGCACCTCAAGGAAGAGTAGCCCCTGCTCGTTGCAACTAGAGAAAGTCCACACGCAGCAACGAAGACCCAATGCAGCCAAAAATAATAAATAAATAAATAACAAAATGTCCCACCAGCCTGGATGCCCTGCCACCAGTCCTCAGGTGCTCAGGATACTACACTCTCATCTTCCAAGTCACATCTGCATGTAACTTGGGATCTGCCAAACTCAGCCCATAGCGTGCTGTCTTAGGTGGGGTGCAGCTTGTGGGCCCGCGGATATCTAACAGTGCAGGTTACGCGCAAACTCTCCACTTTCCTTTTCTGACTAATTCATCCTAGCACCTCCTCCTTCACTCCGTCCTTAATCCCTGCTGGAGACGCCCTCTGCCCAACAGTTAGTAACCATCTAGGTACTCTGATGAGGCTCTAGGGATAATAATAATTTCATTCTAGAACAGTACCTGGCCCCTGCTCCATCAATGTCTGTAGAAGTGGCGGAGGTAGCTTCTGTATAACAAGTGTCACCCAGGTGCCTGGCATTGCTATGGGCATGCCCACTCACGCACATGATCTCATTTCATCCTCCCCACGGCCCAGCAGGTGGGCATCACTGCCCCTTTGGCCTGGGAAGAGACGAAGGCTCTGAGAGGAACGTGCAGAAGGTCCCATGGCGATGCAGTGGAGTGAAGAGACTGGGATCTGGTCCCAAGGGCTGCTTCAACTCCAGCACAAGCTGCTCTTACACCTGCCTGCAAGGTGCCGTCTGACCCAGGAGAGGGCCCATAAATAGATAAACACTGTACAAAAGGGCCAAGGACTCCGCAGATCCCTCCATCAGCCTGTGCTCGCTTCCTCCCTCCGCTCCTCCCTCCATCAGCCTGTGCTAGCTTCCTCCCTCCACTCCCAGCATGAGAAGCACCCAAATCTGTCCCAGGCAAGTCCCTCCACCTGTGCTTTCTGTTCGCCAAGCCCTGCTCAAGTGTTTTATGGGCATTTACACATTTGATCCACCCAGTAGCACTAAGAAATGGGTACAATTCTCATGCCCTTTTTTTGGCAGGGAAACTAAGGGACAGGAGGACAAAGCAAATGAGTGGAGGCGCTGGGATTTAAACCCAGGAGGTCTGCTCTTAGGTCTGGTCTTGACGACTACACACCCCTGGGGGCACCCTGCCTGGACTCAAGTCCTGGCACATGGGCAGCACCCCATGTTAGCTGTGCAACGTTGGGCAAGCTACTTACCGTTTCTGTGT
Source organism: Tursiops truncatus (assembly GCF_011762595.2). Lineage (NCBI taxonomy): Eukaryota > Metazoa > Chordata > Mammalia > Artiodactyla > Delphinidae > Tursiops > Tursiops truncatus. The sequence goes on along the minus strand of NC_047035.1, from coordinate 25,968,837 downwards.
CAGGGCCGTTCATCTGTAAAATGAGGATAATAAGAGCACCTACTGCATAGGCTGTTGTGTGGACCAGGTGAGGTAGCAAATGCAAAGCGCTGAGAACGGTGCCCCGCACACAGCAGGCACTTAAATGACAGCTATCATTAATCCGACTTTCCAGTGCCCTATGCTGCCTCTCCTGCTGTCTCCTCCCCTCCTGGAGCCTGTCATTCATTCATACCGATCCCCCTCCTGGTATATTCAACCTCTCCTTCTAGTTCTTTCCCTATAAACATGCTTATGTCTCCCTCAACTTGGATCAGAGAGACTCCCGCCCCCCCGCCCCCTCGCTGCCAGGTTCACTCCTTCCCTTCGGAGCCAAGACCCTGGGACAAGCTGGGCCTTTTGCTGTCCGCTTAGTACACTGCATCCTAGCCTCTGTCCCCTCCACTCTCTACACACCTCTCTGGCCAGGGTCTCCAGGCACCTCCCTGCTGCTAAATTCAACGGACACCTTTTGGGCCTTATCTTCCTCCGTCTCAGCCCAGCGCCTGACGCTACTGACGACCCCATCTGGCGGCATCTGCTTTGGCAGACAGGATGCCACTTGCTGTGATTGTCCTCCCTTCTCTGCTGCTGCCCTTCTCCTCCCGGGCTCCTCCTCTCCAGCCCTGGAAGGTGAGTGCTCCCAGCATTCCATCCTCTTCTCATTTTCTGCCCACTTTCCCTCAGGGACCTCACCTAAACTCACACCTCTGACTACCACCCACAAGGCAGACAGCACCTCTCAGTTCCTGCCCAGACCTGTCTGCACAGCCCAGGCCTGCAGGTCCACCCTGAGCTGGCCCGTGGCACCTCAGACCAGCGCCCCAAACTGACCAGACCTCTTCCCCTACCCCTGCGCCCCGTGCTGCATTCCCTGGGCACCTGAGCTGAGGATGAGCCTGCCTCCTTCCTTCCTCTGCCTCACCCTCAGGCACCTGCCAGCTCTCCTCCTTACAGCTCTCGGATGCCCCCACCCACTCCCCGCCAGCCATCACAGGCCCTCCTGAACTGGCTTCATCACCTCTTGCCTGGATCACTGCAGCCGCCTCCTAGCTGGTTTCCCATGCTTGCTTCTCCTGCCGGATCATCTAGTCCTCGCGCTGCGGCCAGAAAGACATTTCCAAAAGGCACATCGGACGGTGTCCCTCTGCTCACACATCCTTCAGTGGCCCTGCGTGATTAATGCCAAGACCCTCAGCTTCGCTCACGAGGTCCTGCTTGCTGGCCCTGCCTCACCTCTCCCCACATTCCAGACCAACCAAGCTAAGTCTTCGTCCTTCTCTGGCAGAAACTTACTCTCCTGCCCCCTAGCCCCTTTCTCCCCTCTCTCTCCTTCCCTCACAGGCCCCACTTTCTGGAAGGGGTCTTCCCCAGTGATCCAGATCTGTGCTCCTGGGGCCCCGTGGTCACAGCACCTAGCCATCCCCTCCCCCTCCCAGCACTGAGCGTGTGTATGTGTGTGTGTTGGGGGGCGGGTGTCAGTGATGGGCGGGGCCTGAGCCAAGCACGAACAAGGGTAGGAACAAGTAACCAACGTGCACTGGGAGCCGACCAGACTGGGTTGTGCTGACACTGACACGAACTATCTGTTTTAATTCTTCCAACAACCTGGTGAGGGGTGTTCCCATCGACAGGGAGGGCACTGAGGCCCTGAGACATCAAGCAACTTGCCCAAAGCTAACAGCAGAGCCAGGAGTGGAACCCAGATGTCAACGGATCAATGGTTGTGGGGTGAACCCAAGTCTTCAGTGAAGCATGGACCTTTGATAAGTGTAGAAGGAGAAGCAGGGGGCGAGAGGAGGACGAAGGCGAGGGGAGCAAGACGGTAGAGCGGAAGCGGCAGCCTGGCTGTGTGCCCTCCCATGGCCTGGGCTCCAGGCCCCTCTGGCAACCTCTGCCATCCGGAGGGAACAGGAACCCTGCTGCAGTCACTTCGCCTCCGTGGGGAGGAGAGAGATCCCTGGGACGAAACCACTGGCAGGTGCGACAGGAGATGAAGGGATAAGGAGGCCGCAGGCTCTGACTCAGCTGGTTCCCAGGGAAAAGGGCTTGACCTGGCCCATGCGGGATTAAGAAAAGGAGGCACAGGCTCTCGGAGGCCCTCCCCACCCTGGCCCCTGCCCCCGCCACCTGCTGACCCCTTCTGCCCCTATTGGGGAAGGGTGGGTTGAGGACGGTAGGAGCGGGTTAAGGCATCCTACCTCCCCCTGCCCCAGTTGTGGTACTCAGTCACCGAGGAGACATGAAGGCCCTTCTGGGGCAGGAAGCAGCCTGGAGCCTGAGAAGGCACCTCAGGGCAGATGGATTGGTCAGTATTTTAAGCCCAGGTGAGATGGAGGACCTCACAGCAGCTCCTCCTCTGGCCCCCCTGCTCCCTGGGAAGCTCAGCCGCCGTTCTCTCCCCCTCCCCTAAAATGATCCTAATTCCAGAAGCCTCCCTCTCCAAGTCCCTGGGTCCCCCTGCCCCACTGGAGTGGGCCTGTGGGCAACTTCCCGAGTCAAGAATCAGTTGCCTACAGCTCCAGGCAAACGGGGGTGGGGGTGGGGATTTGTAGGAGGTGGTCACGTGACCGTCTGGGCGGAGACCCAGGGGCTCAGAGTTAATTCCTCAGTGTTCACATGGCCCAGCATTCCAGAGCTGCCTGTCCCCGGGTGCTGGCCGCCAGCGTTGCCCCCGGCACCCTCAGCAACCCAAACCTGTTCTCAGAGGCAGCTGGACCTCCTCGAGCTGTGGTTTCTGAACCACTGCCCATGGCTCTGGATTTCACATGCTGGCTCCTCCTTGCAACAAAACCCAGGCCTCCCTGGAAGGGTTTGCACTGGTGGAGAGTGAAGTGTTGGGGCGTGGGCCTGGGGAGCGTGTGAACGATCTTCCCCTGTGAGAGAGGGAGTGAGGCCAAGCTGGGGGGGGGGGGGGAAGTTACTCACTGCTCTGTGACTTGGTTGCCTTGTCTGTAAAATGGGAGTAATGACAGTACCTACTATGGGTATTTTCCTGTCAAAGGAGAATAATGGCAACGAGCAGCCTCCAAACCTTGCCATAATAAAGGAACAACAGTATATGACCATGCCTAGCCCAGAGGGTCCAGAGGTTACGTTCAATAACATTTCTCCCTCGCTCTTTTCTTTTAGCCACAGTTTCCCAGTCTGTCACCTAAGAGACCTGAGGAAGCAGTTCTGCCAGCTTCACCAAGCTGCTGTGGGGGATGGGAAAGGGAGAAGAATGTGGCAGTAGGGGAAAGCGCTGGACACTGCAGGGAATACCTGGTGTCCATGGCCACTGCCCCATCCCCATCCCTTCCAGAGAACACCCCCCAGCCACAATGGGGCTGGCTTAGGAAGCCCAACGCTAGCACCACAGCGATGTAGGTAGGTATAAGTGCACCGGCGTGGGCCAAGGGCACACACACACACACCTTGTCCAGGAGCCAAAGAAAAGTAATAGCTAATCCCTGGCTGTGGAGGTAGAGGACACCCCAGACCCAGACTGGGGCTCTGACCAAGTCTAGTTCCTTGCCCTGGACCTTCCTTCCTGTCTGGCTTATTCTAAGATCTACGCCCAGGAGATATATATTATAAATCTAAGCTTCTTTGTGCATCTAATGCTGCTGAAAATATACACAAAATAACTACCAGCAGTGCTTCCCTCAGCGGAGGGGAACTGAAGACCTGGAAGGAAGGAGACTGACTGACTTTTCACCGAGTATCTTTTCATGCTGTTTGATTTTCTTTTTTGCCATGTATATGTAATACCTTTTTAAAAATTAAGATACTCTACCCCTGGGATGGAGAAATAGTGGAAGGCTTTGCTTGCCATGCTGAGGAATTTGGACTTTATCCTGTAGGCAACAGAGAGCCAAGGGAGGTTTCTAAGCAAGGAGATGACATGTTCAGATGTGTAAAAGAATTGCCTGCTACAGAGCCCTGGCCTGGAATGCGTGGAGACTGGAGCCCACGAGAGACCAGTTGGGAGGTTGCGACACTGCTCTCGAGTCTAGCCTGAAGTGCGGACCCACCAATCATGGGTCCACAATGTGGTACCCACAGGAGGTAAGCTTTTGTGGCTCATTCTTAAGTTTAGGGGTAGGAGGCAGCTTGAGGGAGACTCCAGAACAGTCTTGCTCCAGAATCCCTGATTGGAAATATGGCTTGGACAGCGCCATGGTGTGTTCCGAGCACACCAAGCCTAGAAAATGCCCTCTCCCAGGGGCTTCCCAACAGCGCCCCCCCCCCCACCCCCCGGGGACAGCCTCACTCACTGGCACTGGCCAGCCTCACATGGAGACTCTGGGAGATGGGGAGGGCTGAGGGACAGGCTCAAGCTCTGAGCCTGGGTTTCCTGGGCCCTGTGGGTCAGAAATTAGAGGCCCCCTGCGTGGAGCAATATAGGAGTCCTGGCTCTAGGCTGCCCTGGGCTTGAATGGAATACCAACGATGGCTTTGGGCATTTAACCTCTCTGAGCACAGTTGGCACATCTGTAGAACGAGGGTCATCACACCTTCCTCGTAGGCTGGCCTGAAGTGTGCATCCACCCGGCACCTCACACAGCACCGGGCATGCCACTTGTCTCCTAGATGGCCAGGCAGAGGTGGGTGACAGGGAGAGAAGAGAGAAGCCCCAAGTTCAAGGGAAGGTGGCAGGAGTCCTGGTCTCCCTAACTCTGACCTCTGTGTCCAAATGGTTACTTATCTGACAGTCTTTAAACCTTCAGAAGTTTCCAATCATCAAAGGGGGAGGGGTGTGAGGGCCCACAGCTCAAAGGTTAAGAAAGGACTCCACTAATTAAGGACCACCTGATATTTACAGTCAGAAACCTAGACACTGCTCTCCACATCCCCTTCCCCCAAAGGTGTGGCTGCAAAAGAGACCAAGGGACAAGTGCTTGTTCACTGTCCTCCAAGAGCTACTAAAAACACTGAGCCCCACCCCACCAGGTACTCACTCTCCTTTTGCCCACTTCGTCAGCACCTGCTCTCATATAAAACTCTAGGTAAGTTCAATGTCCTTAATTTTTTTAAATGTGCATTAGAGTTGTTCTTAACAGGAATCTAGCCTGGGCTCTGCCCCTGTGTGACTTTAGGCAAGTTCCTTCACCTCTCTGTGCCATGGGGCCCTCATTTTTACTAGGTGGATGAACTAGACCTAGGTTCTAACCTCAAGTTCCATGGATGGATTTTAGATATGCATGAACCCCTTTAAAAATTGGGTAACGCTGGTTGCATCCCTGAAGGGAGGTAGGTGGCTGAGGGGCCACTTGTAGAAAGGAAACCTTACGGTTGTACTGTATTCCCCTTGCATCTTTTGAATTTTGAACCAAAGGAATATATTACCTCTTCAATATAAGTACATAAAATTAAAAAGGAAAGAAAATGTATGCAAGTCCATGTGTGTGGGGGGCACCTGTACTTTCTGAGGAAGTATCCATCATTTTCACCAAATTTTTCTAAGGTCAGAGGACCCCAGAAAGATTTAAAAAGCATTTCACCAGATGCCCTTAAGGGTCATTCCCTGTCCCAATTTCCTGGATTTGACAAAGTATGAGAAAACAAAAGTGAATTTCAGTCCTCGTTACATCAATAGCCTGGGCTGGATGAATGTGAGAATGAACCATCAAAGCACATTTAAAAACGTGTTCACGCCCATGTGAGCAGAGCGAGTTCAGATGTGAATGCTAGACTTGACATGGTGAGCTGTCCTCACTGGTGGATCTCCCATTTTGCAACCTTCAGAGATCAAGGTCAAAAAATGTTGACTGTTGAATTGTCCTCTTTGCCCCACCCCTGTGCCCACTCAGAGAAGCATCAGGCTTAGGTTAGCTGCACAAACGATGCCTATAAATAAAAGCAATATGGATTTTTCAATGTTGGCCACTTTGGCTCGGAGTGGGAAGAGAATGAGAAGGAGGAAATAGAGGTGGGGAGATCCAGGGTGAACTGCAGATGAAGGAAGACTAGCTCATCAGAGATCTCCATCTGAATCTCTGAAACCCACAAGAATCTTCCTGTCCTGGAGAGGAAATTGCTTCCTGGGTGTGCAATGTGGGAAGTGTCAGGGTAGGGGAAATCTAGCTGAGGGATCAAAGCAAGACTGGTTAAGGCAACCAAACTAGCAGCGGAATGGATCAGCGCAAAGAGAAAGGTCACACAGTTCCAAAAACAAAGAAGGGGGAGCCGCCATTTAACAACGGCTCCTGGTACTGGTAAACTTTAATTAACTGCACCATTATAATTCACTTCCACTCAGCCCGTGCTCTCCCTCTTACCCCCTCCCTCCTTCCTTTCCCCCAGGTCTCATCAAGGCAGGTTTCCTTAGTGAAACCTAACTGGCCGCCTGTGCTGGATGCTTCATCATTACAGCTCTGCCTCTCCTGCACCCAGCAACAAGAGGGAGCAAACTACAGTTCTCAGCTCTTCATGACAGGCCCCTTTCCTACCTATGTGCACTAAATCGAGGATCCCATAATCCTAAAAGTTCCTGAAAGTAATCCAAGAGCGATGAAGAGGCAGCGGAAGGCCAGCAGGAGCGGATGCGCACGCAGAGGCAGGTGACGGGGCCAACTCCCACTTGGCTCCACCGGACGGTACTCAGCGGGTTCGCACCTGGACCGGTCATGCACACGTCCAAGTCGGCGTGTGCAGCTCAATGCTGTGGCTGCACCCGCCATGCCTTCATTCACTGGTGGTTAAGTTACACCCGTGACGCTCTATCCCTGTATTCTCAGCCTGCTGAGCTTCACCCATTTTATGGGTGTGTGCGGTGGGCGTGGGGGTTGGGAGCACCTCAGAGGATCTTCCAGGCGAAACATGCTTGGTTTTTATTAATGAGCTGATGAGAAAAGCCAACCCGGACCTTGAAGTGAAATGTGTGATTGGTGGCCAGGCGAGAATAGGTTTTAGGATTAACTCTTCCTACAGTCTGCTGTGCATTGTCACCCCCAAGTTAATTACCCCTGAGGATGAAAATAGGTTCCATGACTCATAAGCACCAATACAACACTTGGCAGCAGATGAAAATGCAAGGACACATTTGCAGGAAGCTGACACGCACATCTATTTATATGTGGGGAGATTCTTGATGAGGTGAGACAGGTACCTCCCGGGTACCAGGATTAAGAGGCTGCAGCAGATACGCCAACTGCCATTTATTCACACCTCCAAACACACACACACACACACACACACACACGCACACGCACACAAACACAGAGTCATGGTTTCCACTACTTCAGTGATGGTGGCGGCAAAGCAGGAACAGAAACTGAAAGCATGTTGTTAACAGCAAGTCTGAACACCAACCCAACTTCCACCTCGGTGTTCTGGGCTAACCAGTGACTTGTTTTTCCCCAAACTCACCTGCTCCCTTATTCGCTATTCCTCTGGCCTTGTGCGGACAGTCCTGGCCCAGTTTGCCTCCACCAGGAATGGGGTGTGGCCAGGAATGGATTTCTGATAGGATCTGGGGTTGTGTTTTGCTTCCTCCCTCCCCATTTCCTACTCCCCTTCCATTTGCCTCCCAGGAAAGTACAAGGTTCAAACCAGGTTTGTTTGCCTTCCCTCAGAGCTCTGGGAGGGCTCCAGAGCCCTAAAGGACATTCCAGTCCCATCCCCATCCCTCTGTACCTCACAAATGCCACCAAAAAGTCAACTAGATGAATAATCGCATTTCTTCACCAGTGGGGACGGGTTCTATTTGGTGTCATAAGCGATTGTTCCCCCACGGTTTGGGACTCTCTCTTCCCCACTCTCCACAACCAGCTAAGTGTCCTGCCTTTTGAAATGATTATCAAAAAGGAAGGGAAAGAAAGAAACGTCATGAATGAGGTGAAACTTCTCCTCTGATGCATGAACTGGAAGCTGCTGGGAACTCAGTCCTGAGAACATGGATTTGTTTCCCAACCCAACCCATGTGGGTTCTTCCCACACCCCTCCTGCCTCCACTGCTGGCTCCCAGCTCTGTGACATGTTTGCTTTAAATGTGCAATAACAGTGATTTTTGCCACATCTAGCAGGCAAAGCACCCCGGTTTTGTTCTGTTTCCCCCACCCCACTTGCATTAAGTCACAGCTGCACTGGGTATCAGCATATACTCAGGGCCACAGGGAAAGGCACCAAAAAAGCATTTCTGACGATGCTATTTGCAGCTGGGGTGCGCGTCAGGGGAAAAGAGAGATGCTGAAGAGTAAACAGAAATCGCTTAGTCAGCAACTGTCCTGCCCCAGAGAGGTGAGTGTAAATAGTCTGGTACTGAAGGGGAGGGGCAGTCAGCCAGCACAGGGCCTTCTACAGATGCCACCTCTGAGGGCTTTCAAAGGCACCAGCATTTGTGTTCTGTGGTGGAAGTAGGGAGGGTGTCCCCCATGTTGGATCTGTGTGGTCTTAGCCCTAGAAAAACACACTTGCTGACTCGGGGCAGAATTAATATCAATTGAATTTATTACAAGTTACTAAGCTCCAAGGCACATTACAGTGTTCTGTTAACTACAGAAATGTATAAAGGACAAACAGAGCAGATTCTCCATGTCTAGCATTTCGCTCTACTGTTCAAAAGCATCCGTGCATCAATAAAGCAAAAACAAAACAACACGTGAAGATCCAACACATTCAGGTCAGTAGAAACAAACCAAAACATTTTCCCTCACAAACTTGCAACAAAAAACACCCACCCCCCCAACACCCCCCTTACCATTTTGCAAAGGAAACAAAAACAAAACAAAATAAAGTGAAGACTTCAACACTTGGGGCTGTTCAGAAATGAAGCTCTCACCATCTTATAGCATCATTTTTTTTTTTAGGCAGCAACACTGGCCTTGGCAAAAAAAAAGTCATTTTCTTTTGTGTTTTTCTTCCTTTCAGTGAGTGCATAACAATTACAAAAATACACACCAGCAGCAGTCGTTGCTAAAGGCTATTAATTCTGTACCTAGGCAAACACTCTGCCACCAATAAATGCTAACGAATATGATGCAAATGACCGAACCAATATTATACTGCTTAACACAAACCAGCTTATCCTTCAAATGAAGAAGTTACATACCTTTGTTTCAAAATATAGAAACATACGACGAAAATAATGTCTATACATAAGACTAACTTTTTGCAGTTTGTTATATTCACAATTCTACATCTTGGGAGTGAGGGAAGAGAGGGTCGATGTGGGTGGGGGAGGGGCCCTCTGGACGGGAGAGGAGCTGGTCTGGGGCTAAGGAAGTGGCTGTCTTGTGGTTCAAGGGTCTCTCTCCTTTTTCACTTTAACATCCCCAGCTAAGATCGTCGCGATTTCGCCCTGCATGAAGGCCCAAGGTACATTCGACCCAACCAGGGGGCATTTCTCTCCGCTGGGGCAGTACACCTCGCCGGTCGCCCCCTGGGCCTTGATACTCTCTCTAGAGCAAGGGAAGCAGAATTTGTGGCTGGGAACAGAGGGGCACTGAACGAAATGCGTGTCCTCCAAACGTTCGTGGCAAATGGTACAGCAGAGGGGCCCGCTGTTGGCCATAGGGGAATCCGGAATGTTTTGGGGGTGCACTTGGTCCATGCCCGGGTGGGTGCTAGGCGGCGGGGGCGCCACCTGTAAATTCAGGTCCCCGTTCCGTGATGCCAAGCGGCGCTGCCCGGGTACGGAGGCCGGCGACACTGGGCTACTGCTGTTGCGCCGTGCGGACGCAGTGGTGGAGTGCACAGAACTGCCATCCTTAGGCGAGTGCGCCGTGCCCAGTGTGTCTGCCACCGACATGAGGGCGGCCATGGGCGACGGGCCGTTCTGAGGGGCTGACTCGGGCGGGGTGGTCCGGTTGGAATGGGGTCCCAGGGGTGGGGGCGGCGGAGGCGGACCCCCTGCCGCATGCCCCGGCGCCGCAAAGCCCCCGGCCGACATGGTGAGCTTTAGTGCCTCGCTCTGGTTCGCCATCCACTGCTGCCTCTGCTGCTCCTCGCCCAGCTTCAGCGCGCCCTCGGCGGAGTCCGGGGGCTCGGGGGACGCCTTCCTCTTGCGCAGGCTGGCAGCTGCGCCCCGGCCCGAGGGGGCGGCGGGCGGCAGGGCCCCGGTCCCCGGGGGCGCGCTAGGGGCGCGGCTTAGACTCACCAGAGCCGTGGGCAGCATGGGGCAGCTGGCGTCCAGGTAGGGCTGGGGCAGCATGTCGGCGCCGGGCACGCCCTCCTTGAAGAAGCGCACGGCCTCGGGCAGCAGGTCTCCAAGTAGGCGCCAGTCCCCGGAGCCGTGTTTCTTCTCATACTCCAGATACTTGAAGCCGGAGGAGAGACCCCGACCGAAGTCCTTCATACAGTCCTGGTACATCTGCTTGGCCACACCAGATGCGCTGGAATACACGTTGCCCGAGCCCGTGGGGTACTCAATAAACAGCTTCAACTCGTAGTCCATACCAGGCTTGGAGACGGCGTCGAAGGCGAAGACACGGCCCAGCAGCGAGTGGTCCTTCTTAAAACGCACCTCGTAAGGCGTGCAGCCGGCCAGCGTGAGCAGCGTGTCGCGGACCATCTTGGGCTTGTTGGCCCACTCCTCCGCGCGGTTGCGTAGGCTCTCACTCAGCTCAGCCAGGGCCTCGGCGTTACGCTGCTTCTCCTTCAGCTCGCGCTCCTGGTCAGTGCTCGACACGGAGCCGGGCCTTTTGCCACCAGCACCCCCGCCCACCTCGGCCACCGACGACGAGGTCGAAGATGACGCGGAGGACGACGCGGCCGATACGCCTGGGCCGCCCCCGAGACAAGCTGGGCCCCCGGGGGCCCCGGGGGGCGCGGGCGTCGGGGGCCCACGGCTGCCCAGACCATGAGGCGGCGGTGGGGGCAGCACGGGGGCGCTGGCCGGGCCGTTAAGCAGCGTCTGCGGCAGCAGGTTAGGGGGCACGGTAAGCTGGGGGCCTCCGCCACCCCCCGGGTTGGGCAGCCCTGTCACTAGTCCACCATGCGTCCCGCGCCGAGACGCCACCGACGCCGCCGCTGAAGACGAGTTGGGGCTCTGGCGGTTCAGCTCCGGGGGTCCCTCCTCCGGTGTGGGCTTGGGGAAGCCGTTGGGGCCCCCCAGACCGTTGGGCAGCCGCGCGGAGTGGCTGCTGCTTCCCAGGCTCACCGGCGGTGGAGGATATTCGAAGCGGCTGCGCTGTTCCACCGCGGCGGCGGCGGCGGCGGCGGCAGCAGCGGCTGCGCTCAGACCATAGCGCTCCAGGCCGGACGGGGCCGCCAGCACCGCAGGCTTGGTGGAACCATCGACGTGGTTGAGCTGTTGTTGCTGCTGTTGCTGCTGCTGTGCGGCGGCCGCCGCAGCCGCCGCCGCCGCCGCCGCCTCCTTAGCCGACAGGGCCACCGTCTTGACCCCGACGGGCGGCGGCGGCCCGGGGGAGCGGCCGTCCTGGAAGCAGCCGTGCGCCCGCTTCAGCTGACGTGCGGTCTCGATCACAAACTCGATGCGATCCGCGCCCTCGTAGTTGACGCAACCGCGGCATACGGGTTCCGAGAAGTCCCAGATCATGGCCCAGGGCATGCGGGGCAGGTCGCACAGGTAGCAAGATTGTCTCCGGGACGAGGACACCTGCGCCGCCGACATGATGCGGGCCCTCGGTAAGGTAGGCCCCCGCCCCGGCTGTCTCCGCGGCGCTTTCTCCTCCCGGAGGGCTGGCCGGCTGGGGAGGGAGTACGGCTGCGGGGGAAGGAGGGGGGGCGAGAAAGTTCTGCCCCAGGGGCTAGAGGAAGCGCGAGTCTCCACCGCCCGCGCAGCGCCTCGCTGCGGGGGCTCCACCGCCCGGGCAGCGGACGAGTTCAGCCCGCTCCTCGCCCCCACCTCCTACTGCGGCTGTTTCGTCGGGAGGGGAGCTCAGGCGCCTTCTTCCTGGTGTCGCAGACCCGGGCTGGAAGCTCCGGGCCCGGGGGGAGGGGGCGAGGGTGCCGGGTGCTGGCCGCCGTTGGTTCTTGGCCCCCTCCCCGGAGTGGCTGGTGCCTGGAAGCTCGAAAGGGGTTGTCTCTTCCTCTCCCCTGGGGGGGACCCCCTACGACCTGCGTCCTCTCCCCGCCAGGCTCTCTGGGACGAAGGGTAGAGGGTTCAGTGCCACCCGGTGCCCGAGTCCAATCTTGCTGAAGTCGCTGCTTCCCCGGAGGACCGGGAGAGGGGTTGGCAGCCGAGAGAGGAGCTTCTCCCCTCTCAGCGTCGGCCGTTCCGCTGGCGTTAGCTGGGTTTGCACGGCCGGAGGGAGCCGCCGCGGCCACTGCTTCCAGGACGCACGAGAGCAGAGGAGAGGAGCGCACGCACGCAGGCTCCCGCCGCCCCCAGGCCTGGCGGGCGCCCGGGCCCCCGCGGCTGGCGGCGCTCACGTTGGCTGTAGGGCGCTCGCGCGGCGCCTCGACCCGGGTCGCATCCCTTCCCGCTCGCACTCGCCCGGAATGTGGGGTTGTGATTGTTACTCTACGTTCCGGAGGCGCGGCTCGGCGCTCCCGCTCGCGCTGCGGCTCGCGCTGTCCCGGGCTCGGCCGCGCGGGATGCCGCCCAGGCGGAGCGCTGACGTCACCGCCATGCTCTGCACCAGTTCTCCCCCCTCCCCTTTACACTTCCTCTGTGGAGCCCACTTGTTGCTCGGGAAAAGCGCATGCGCGGCAGGGCGCCCAGATTCCTCCCAGTCGGCCCCTCCTCCGCGCCTCCGCCCTCCCCTCCCCCTTCGCTGTGTGTGTACAACAGCTGAGGCCCAGCGAGCTAATGCTGGAAGACCAGGGTTGGGGGTGGAAATTAAACAGACTATGACCTTTCCTTTCTCCGCCCGGCTTTCCCAAGTTAAAACGCGTTTGAAAACCACAAGCGTCGTTTCCGATCCCGCTCCCCACCCCACTCCGAGCAGTGAATTTAAATGTCCTGTTTCAAGATTTTCGCTGTGAATTTCTTAAGGGTATTACCCATTACATCTGCAATCAAACCTCCCCCCCCCCCCCCGGTATGAACGTCACATTCATTGCTACCACTGATGCCGAAGCACCTGCAAAATTAGCTGTTTTCCAGTCTTTCAGAAACTGCCTTTTCGCTTTGTTTTTGTGCCCTGGTCTCGGAACCTGAGCTTCAGCGACGGAGCTAAATGAATTCAGGGTGAGATACCCCTCCCCCAAGCCGTACTCTAAAAATTTTGGCTGAATGTCTAAAGAAGCTATGAGCACCCGGAGGCCTTTAAGGAAAACAGTCTACTGGCTGCGCACAGCTGCATTTGGGGGCAGGGAGGGGGAGGTGCTGGAGAGACCAAACAGGTGAGTGGTTTCTTCGGGATTGATAAAAGAAAGTGGGGGCAGCATTTAATAATGTTGATATATCTTTGTAAAGCACAGCCACAGTTTTCAAAGTTCTTTCTTGTGTGCTGTGATTTCATCCCATAGTGCCCCAGATGGCTGAGCAAGGCCCTGCTTTCTTTTCCGTTACAAGATCACCTCTCGTCATTAGTGTTTATTGCAGAACAGATATGTTGGTCAAAGGGCTAGTTGGGGCATTTCAACTGATTCTTCCAAATATTGGGCCTACTTTTTTTTTTTTTTTTTCCATGAAGATTGAGCTAATCCTGGGCGAGGCTGGAGAGGGGTGGCAGTATAATGGAATTTCAGGTTCTGAAGCCTGGCACACTAGGTTGGAATTTCCTCTCTGTCACTTACTGGCTTTGTGACCTCGAGCTAGTTACTTACCCTAACATGACCTCTGTTTTCCACCTGTAAAATGGGATCAGAGCTCCCAACTTATTAGGACTGTTTGAGATTCCATTTTGTTTCTCGTTGTAACCGGAGGCAACTCACTGAGACTTGCTGTGGGCCAGGCACTGCTAGGTGGTTTACTTGCATCATCATTAAACTCAGTATTATCTGCAAGGTAGATTCTATTATTAACTCTGATTTACAAGCTCAGAAAACAAGGAGGTTAAATAACTTGCCCAGGGTCACACAGCCATTAGAGACAGAACTGGGATCTGAATCTAGTAAGTCTGCTTTGAATGGTGCCTTGACAAGCTTAAGTTCTCAGAGGTGGTTTGGGGTGCTCAAATTTTCCATCAGCGCCCCCCCATTTGTTACAATACATACAATCTCACGTAAAGTGCTATACAATTACATCTTCATAACCAACCCCGATGCTCCCCTTCCAAACAGATTGTGCCATTAGATTTTTCCATATACAGAAGTTGTGGATCTGCCACTGCCACAGACTGTAGCATAAATGCGCCGTACAGTGTGTAGAACACAGTGTCAGGTTCACAGGAAGCCATCGGTAAGGGTTGGTTATTATGAGTGTTGATATTAATGTTGATACTATTGCTGGTTAACGTGTGGAAGTACTTTGCAAGTTGCATAGAATGTAAGGATCCCTACTCATCACTACTATTACTACTAACTGTAATAAAGTTCAGTTGAAGCAACAAGAAGTGTTTGTTTTATTTATTTAGTTGCACCGGTTCTATATTTGCAGCATGCGGGCTACATAGTTGTGGCATGCAAACTCCCAGTTGCAGCATGCATGTGGGATCTAGGTCCCAGACCGGGGATCGAACCCAGGCCCCCTGCATTAGGAGTGTGGAGTCTTCTCCACTGCACCACCAGGGAGGTAAGTCCCAAGAAGTATTTATTTTTATTTTGACACTTGACCTTCAGAACCTGTTTTCCGCATCCAGCCCTCCCCAGCACCCCTATTTCCCACTCATTCTGGGGCCCTAGGTGCAAAAGAAGGTGAGTTTTTAAGGATAGGGAGAAAGGGGGAAGGAAGAGCCCTAGGGAGCCCCTCTTTCATCTCAAAGCAGCCAGATTTCAGTTTTTGCAAAACAGTGAGCTCACTGTGCACTCCCCAACAATAATAAACTTTATCTGGCCGGCTGGCTCCCGGCAGTGATTCCTCTGTAAAGAGCTGCTGGGAGCATTGCCTCACCCTCCCAGACGTCAACCCTCCCCACACCACAGCTACCCTGGAGTGAGTCAAAACATAGGGCTAGGAAATGGAGTGACATTCCCACCAGCCTGGGGCTTGAGGCTGCTCAGCTCTGGCTTGGCTGGTTAATGTTCCTTTATATTAATATTTATTCAGTCTGTCCCTTTATTAAACCAGAAATACTGAAGAAAGCAACTTAGCCCCAACCCTCTAGCCAGGCTGCTAGAGAAAGCAAGTCGGATTCTGTGTCATAGTGTTATATTTGGTATGCACACACATATGTCTCCATCTCCTTGTCTGTCTCTTGTCTTTGCTGTTACTAAAGGAGATATATATATATATATATACACACACACACACATACATGCTGGGTGTCTTCAGACACACAGTTAGAAATAAACATGCATTTAAACAAACTTCCATTACAGTCTCATAATGCTTTAATTTAAAAGGCATAGCTCTCTGGATATCCTTCCCCCTCAAAGAATCACCATCACTTGTGGTGATAAATTTCTTCTTAACTGCTTGTCTGAGATGGCTCCGTTTGGGGACGTGTCAGGGATTATGAGAGGCAAGAACACCAATATTTAGGAGATAAATTTCCCTTGGTGAATTCCATGTGACAATACTGCGTCCACAAAGGGAAGTAACTGAGCAAGGTGGGGGGGGAGGGGGGCTTCAACCTAAGACACCAGGTGGAGAGACCCACAGATGGGACTGAACGCTGGCGGTGGGGTCTGGGGACTGGCAGAGTCAGGGATCAATCTGGCGCAGGGGGAATGCCTGCAATCTTCCCGAAGTTCCTTCCAACAGTTGCTCTCTCCACCCCCCACTCAGCTTGCCATCTGAGCTGGCATTCTCGGAGGACCCAGCTTTAAACTGGAGCAAAAGGTCAGCTCTCCACTTGGCCTTTCCGGAGGCCACAGCCCAGCGTTAGGGGTGAGAAGGTTGCAGCGGGCTCACGCACCTCGAAGCTCCCTGCAGTCTCCCTCCTGTCCTCCTCCCTCCCCGCCCCCGCCGGTTTGTGGCAGAGATGAGGGGGGGGGAACTGCCCTGGCATCCTGCAGCCAGCTGGCTCGGCCTTCGAGGAGGCCAGGCTTGAACCTCGCGTCACCCCACTGCAACGTGTGGGCCAAGCTCTCAGGCAGGAGAAAGGCCTTTTTTGGTAACGCTCAAGCCCGCAGTAAGCAGGACCCGGTTCTTCGGCCCGCTAGAGACGCCTCGAAGTAGATGAAAACAAACGTGTGGGCTGGGCCCTCCTCTGGCCTCTGCCAGGGCCCCCATCCCCACGCCAGGAACCCCCCGGGCGCTGTGGGCGTGGAGGAATCAAGTCAGCACTGTGATTTACACATTTACTCCCAGGCCGCTTCCGTGGCGGAAGTATTTGCCTTTTCCTAAAGGATTAATTCTGGTATTAAAAAAAAAAAAGGATTAATTTAGGCCAGGGCATACGGTTACGCAAGAGCCACTAGACCGTGAAATCCCAGGAACAACGTGATTCGCTAAGAACCCCCGGGGAGGGGAGGCTGCGCCGCCCGCCAGGACCTGCCCAGCCTGGGGCGCGCGGGCAGCCGGGCGCTCCGTGCAAAATTGGGTGGAAGGGAAAGGAGGACGTAGCGGTTGGTGCTGGCACAGCGGCCGCTGCGAGCGATCAGATCTCCGACTGCTTTCTTCCTGAAGGGGCGGGGAGCAGGGAAGAGAAGAAAGGCGGGGGGAGTCGCGTCTGGTTCCTGCTTTCGCCGCTTCCTCTCCTAGCCAGCGTGCCAGGGCACGGGGGAGCCCAGCGCTGTCCTCAGCAAAAGCCGGTGTGTTTTTTCAAGTTCAAAAGTAAAGGAACCCTGGAATGAGTCTCCCAGGGACCAGGCCTAGCGGGAAAAAAGGGGAAGCGCCAGACAGGGGTGCTATTCACCGACCCGTTTGGGTTGAAACAAACACCCACACCCCAAGAAGTGGGGTAGTCGGGAAGGACTTGGAGGGCGAGAGTAGGCGGAGAGGCTGGCGGGTGGCCGTCAAGGCCACAGGTGCTCACACCCTCAGACCCTCCCGCCCCACCCCGCGTGCGTCTGGGCCTCAGCAGAGAGCCAGAGTACCAGCGGGTTCCTACCGGCCCCGCACCAGAGCTGGGGATTTCCACCGCCCGGCTTCGGAGACCCGTCGCCGCCGGCGCTTTCCTGCTGGGGCCGCCAGAAGGCGGGGCCTCGGAGCGGGAAGCCCTCCCTGCTGCTTCACTGTCCCTCGGTCAAGTCAGGTACAGGCGGGTAGCCATCACTGCTGTCCCTGGTTGGGGCGGATGGGCCAGAATCGCCAAGTATTTTGACTTGCCTTTCTTAGCTGGGCGGTTCAACTCGAAACCCAGGAGACAGGGAGGAAAAGAGGGCGCTTAGCATTGAGTACGTATTTACATTATGTTGTTCAGCTTGGACTTGGCCGACCCTAAATAGCTGTGTGACCTTGAGCAAATCACTTGGACTTCTGTTTCTTAATCTGTAAAATGGGAATAATTGCACTGCCTCATTGGTCTGTGTGGGAGATAAATATTATAATGTACTCAATAAAATGGAAAAGATTAGGAACAATATAATGACCAACATTTGTCTAGAGCTCCGAAGGGCATTCCCAGACATTATCTCACCAATCTGCACACCAGCCCTGTGAGGTAGGTGTTACTTTCATCACCCTCCTGTATAGGTGAGGAAAGCAGGTCCAGAGCTAGTCCGGAATTGTTGGAAACCAAGTTCTCTGGCTCTAAACTCAGCGTTCCTTCTTCTGTTCCACGGTGCTAGCCTTTTGGGGGGTGGGAGTGGAGGTGGGGGGTGTCCTAGCTGTCTGTAAGGAACTACAAGAAAGTAAAACTCCCACAGGAGTGGCAAGTGAAGAATGCCACTACTGTCCTAGTAGATGTGAGATTATGCATAAATTAGCACCAGTTTGGGGGGAGTTAAAATCAGTCACCATTCAGCTTTGAGCAAAATTGTGTAGCTATGATTCCCTGGCATCCCCTGAGACCTTCCTGGGTTTTCTATACCCTGGCCTTAGGCGGAGGTGATGGAGGAAAATCTGAAGCTCTAGAACATAGCAAAGCATCTAGGAACTCACTGAGTTACCCTTACTGAGGATAGCTACGTTTTGGAGGACCCCAGGCTGCATGATGAAAGGGAAGGAAGGAAGTGGAGAAGGTGCACTTTATGGTGGAAGTAGCCTCTTTCCAAAACCACAGATCACATCACACAAGTAACAAACTCTGGTTCTCAACGAATTCAGGTCCTACTGACTATGCACTCACACAATAAGTACCGTCCTGCACTTGGGCTGGGGGCCACTTGACTATGGCAGACTACCTCTCAAAGCACTTCTAGCCCAGGAGAGGCATATACCCTGACAGGCAAGCCTGGCCTAGGTATCACTGGAGCCAGAAATCAAGGGAATAAGATAGACCTCAACCCTGAGCCATCTAGAGGACCACCATCTAGATAACCTGAACTTCCCTCTCTGGCCAGCCCCAGAGGATCCACGCCTGATGTGTCCCTATGAGTGTGAAGCTATTCTCATCACATTTTGTTTCAAAGCTGAAACTTGGGTGCCAGATGGCCTGGTGGGTTTCCATTTCCCAGCTCCTAATCTTGTGCCCTTCTGTTTGCCATTCATTAGGTTATTCAACTATTTAATTAGAGAGCACTTTCTCTCTCAGTCATAGGGATCTAATGATGAACCAAGCCAGATTGGCTCCAGCCCAGAATCTAGAAGCTTCCATTTCCTCCTAGGTGTCCTCGTTTCCTGAAGCAATAGCCCCAAAGCCATCAGAAACAGTGTTCGTACAACACTCCCACCAGCCACATGACTGACTTAGAGCGATCTGCTTATTCTCTCTGAGCCTCAGTTTCCTCACCTGTCAAGTGTTGATATTAAAACCTGTTTTCCTTACTTCAGGGGCTTGCAGTGAAAATCTGTATGTTAATACCTAGGGGTGTAGAAAGGCAAGTGATTGTCAGGAGTCTCCTTTCCAGCGTGAAGCCTTTCTAGGTAAAATAGCTGGAAAAATGCAGGGCTGATCCACACTCTTCCTCGTGCCTTTAGTGGGTTTCCTCCCGGCCAGCCCAGCATCTCTGTTTTTCTGGGCTGAGGACAATCAAACAAATAGTGACTGCCTCTGGACCTAAGAGCCAGAGGGAGACAATAGCAAGGTAGGCTGTCTGCTCCTCTCTCCTGGACGGACGAGGACTTCCCATCCCCGTCCCGCAGCAGTTGGATTTATTCGGGGCTTTTACTGTTCTGTTTTGGTCAATTTGGAATGAAAAGAGGCAATGACCTCTTCTTTAAAAAAACAGAACTAGGCAGGAAGTGTGCTGGGCCTGAGTGGCAGGGACTAAGGGTGTAATTACAGGTTTTTTTGTTCAGCATTTTCATGTAATTAAATCCAAAGGAAAGCGAGCCTGGCGAGGCTGCTTGGATGCAAGGAAGACAAGAGAGGTGTGTGTGGGGGACGGGTAGGAGAGGCAGGTGAGAAAAGGGTTTGCTTTTCAGGCTGAGAAGAAGCGGGTTTCTCGCCTTTATTAATATTTTTACACTCCTTTTCCAAAAGGTAGCCGATTATTCATCTTTTATTCGGTGCCACTGCACTCTCCTCGGTGATATTTCCCAGCCGCGCGCAGCGTTCTCGGCACTGATTTCCCTTCAACCGTAGACTCTCCCCCTCCCCACTTTTTCATATCGCCGCTTTCTGCCTGGTTGCCCACACAATAAACCCACGGCAAAATCCACAGCTAGTGTTCTTGCCTACGGAGTTTCCATACCAGCGACCTCTGACGCCGCGAAATAGTCCCTCCTTTTGTTTTGAACATCTTCTGGCTTTCCCTGTGCAGCTTTACGGTACTTCGACCACCACCGCCCCACCCAACCTTCCCCGCGGCGGCCTCGGTTTCTCCGGTGAGCCGCTCTCAGCACAGGAGCCCCAGGTGTGCCACGCCGGAGCATCCGAAATGGGTCTGAAGCCTTGGGGCACGCCGGCTCCCCTCCCCTCTCCAGCCCCTGCCCGAGCCCTCTGACGTTTCCTGGACGCTGTGAACCGGCAGCAAGAATGGATCCACTCTACTCACATTTTTAAGGCCAGGAAACCTGACCCACCCCAAAACCACGCGCTCCAAAGGAAGGGCAATTGCATTTTCCGGGAGGGCGGGCCTGGAGAGCCCCCTCCTCTCCTCCTCCTCCTCCCGCAGCCCCACCAACAAGGCCCGGAGATTACCGCCCGCCCACCCCTTAACGCCACCTTCACCTACTCTTCCCAAGAACAGATTGTTTATCAGAACGGGCAGCCAAGAACCCTACTCCTGTTTCTGGCCTCTGCCAGACATTAATCACACTTGGGAAAGTCAAGAACTTAACTGTGTGGGGCGGGGCGGGGGGGGGGGGCGAGTGGGGAGGGTAGTTAAAAGGAAAGACCAATAATTTTGACATTTGACAAACTGACCAAATTGGTGCTACCTTTCCCCTCCTTTATTTTAGAATGTCAGCGCAGAGGACTGAATTATATTCCATTATATTCCATATATTCCATTCCCACTGCCTCTACCCCCCATATTTCCCCTCCTTCATGTTTGATGCTTTAATAGTACTGACTGGCTTTTAATTCTGATTAATATTTTCAGGGGTGTGTGTGTGTGTGTGTGTGTGTGTGTGTGTGTGTGTGTGTGTGTGTGTGTGTGTGTGTGTGTGTGTGTGTGTGTGTGTGTGTGTGTGTTGGGGGCTGGAAAGACACATTCACAAACCTGACCACCTGACAGATCCCCCCTTTTCATCCTTCCCTTTGAAATGACATCTAGATGGACTGTGGGGGGGATGAAGAGAGGAGGCATGGAAAAAAGGGGAGGGGGAAGCAATTTATGTGCTTTTCTAAGGCAGCTAGTAAAATTCCTAGGGGAGAACAAATGCCAAAATTGACTGTCTTGGTGTGTTTTAGACCAGATCGTCAGGGTGAATCACATCAGTACTTTGCACTGGACCTGCAGCCTGCAAGCCAGGGACGGGCACACAAAACATCCCTGCGGCTGGGAGGTATCCTTCTGAAGGAGGCAAGAGATAGATATTTGCTCTTGCCAGGTTCTTCTCCACCAGGATTTTTTCTCAAATTCATTGCAAGATGGATTTAAAAAAACAGTCTTGATAAAGAAAAACCAGGGGGGCTTCCCTGGTGGCACAGTGGTTGGGAGTCTGCCTGCCAATGCAGGGGACACGGGTTCGAGCCCTGGTCTGGGAGGATCCCACATGCCGCGGAGCAACTGAGCCTTTGCGCCACAACTGCTGAGCCCGCATGCCTAGAGCCCGTGCTCCGTAACGGGAGAGGCCACCACAATGAGAGGCCTGTGCACTGCAACGAAGAGTAGCCTTCACTCGCCGCAAGTACAGAAAGCCCGTGAGCAGCAACGAAGATCCAACGCAGCCCACCCCCCTCAAAAACCCCCCCCCAAAAAAACAGGGGTAGAAAATGCCCCATAAAACATGGCCCCCAAAGGGAAGGTGCAAAACCCATTTGATCCAAGATATAGATATCTCCACCCTGGATTTTTTTTTCCTTTGCTTTACAACTCTGCAGACATCAGGTTAGCAAAAGGTAATAAATAGTCCTTGCACAGCAAGGTCTGGACTAGTGAAAACAGTTTACTGAAATTAATGGGCCTCGTTTGAACCAAAACCTCCACTTTGGAATTAATGCCAGACATAGTTTTCCTGAACTCTTTCCAACCGCCTAAGCAGCAGACAATTTTCATTCTATTTGTGCTGGAAAATAAAGCCCGGGCCCTTGATCTTAGTGTAGATTATGATTTAAAAAAAAAATATTTAGCACAGTGAACGCTATGCCAATTTCCAGTTTCTGCTGGTAGAAGCCCTTGTGCTCTGGGCTGTGCTTGACAGAAGTTATCTGGTAAACTTTCCATTGAAAACCATCTCCAAGCTCTCTCCCCATCGGTGGCCTCAGAGCTCTCACCACGACACCCGAGAGATTCAAGGAAAGCTCCAGAAACAGACTCGGTTCTCAATAACAACCCTTTTCCCCAGGGCTCTTGGAAAGGCTGGATCTGAACAACACTGCCTGCATGACCTCAATTCCCCACCCAAAAGGAAGCTCCAAAGCACCCAACCGAACCCCCCACCCCCCGCCGCCCGGGCCCCGGAACTCAGGGTGTCTACAGTTCTGAAGCTGCTTTTATTTTTATTAATGTATTTTTAAGGCTGAAAGGCACACACGCACACACCCCACATAGGTTCACACCCAGTGGTTCTGGCAGGTACAGCGGAGACCCGGTGCCCCGGCTGTCAGTGTCTGATCCCAGCCGGCCCTCCCTCCCCCAATTATTAATAAAAGCCCTGTCATGGGTAGCCGGCGTTCTGGTTTTCATTGTACAGTCTGCACTGGTGACACAGGACATGTGGAAAATTTTGAGAGCACTGCGGTGAATGGCGTGGAGGGGGAGCGTGAGCGGGGGGAGGGGAGGGAGGGGAGCGAGTTACTTTTTAGCTTCCGCTAAGTACTTGGCAGCTCTCCAGACCCGGAGGATTCTGGGAAACGAAAGCCTCCCCAGTATAAACCGCCAGCTTTAAGCAGCCCTGACAGTTATGCTCCTTCCAAACTTGGCAGCCGTTCAAAGTGTTCTTTCATTTGAAATGCTGGAAGCCTGCCATGTGCAATGCAGATTTGCTGTGCCTGTGCGCAGAAGGAACTGATAAATGCCGTTGCGGTTGCCATGGGGACAGGAGGCTATCAGAATGGCCTTGTGATCCGCAGCCTCTCAGCTCGGCAGGCTCTCGCTCTGCCTCCCGCCCCTCCTCCCTCTAGTCAGTGAGATGGTGAAATAAATGTTCTGGAAAAAGATTAACCCTCCCCGCTCCGGTGCCGAAGCCGAAGCGGAGATTAACCCCTAGGCACTTCCCTGGCCTTCAATGCCAACCGGGACCACCGGCCTCGGCACCGTCCTTGGGCGGGTCACCAAACTCCCCACCAGCCACCCAAGCAATCCCCTCCCCAAGCCCTGCTTCCCGCTCCCTGGGGGCTCTCACAAAGCTGTGTTTTTAATAGAGCTTTTCAGTAAGCCCAAGTCTAAGTCTTTGAGTCATCACAACCCGGATGTAAACACGGCAGCCCTACATTCTGCACAGTTTGCATGTATTTTATCTTTTTAATAATATTTAGCTGGCAACTTAAAACAGCAAGAATGCCAGATATTTTAGCCAGCAACTTACATCATACAGCATCCATCTTGGGGAGAGTGGCTGCCTGTCCTTCCCTTGTTCTCTCCCTACCCTGAGACCTCAGGAAATCTAGGTCTTTCTGAAGGCACGGTATTGCAGCAACCGAGTCCCTTAGAACCATGGGCTTTAGAATGAGCATGACATCACCCTGGGCAACAACAGAGGATACGTTCCTGTCTGAGACAAGACATCGGGTGATTGGAGGTGAAACAGGTCTTTCATTTACGCTGAGTGTTAGGGTGTGCCTGTCTGGATGGCTGGCCGCTCCCCCTCCCCCCGCCCCCGCCCCCACCCCCCGCCCATTTTGCACAAGCTGCTATTTGAAATACAGTCTGATTCAATGTACAGAAACAAAACAGCACACTCAGATTTGGTACATGTTCAGGTCTATAATGCCAACTCTCCGGGTGGCCTGTTTAATGGGGGGAAAAAATGAAATACTCCATTCCAGCCAAGGCCTGTGGAGGCCAAGGAGGTTTAGCGATTTATTTACATTGAGCAGTATTCCCTCTCAACCCAACTCGCTATTTCCTGAAGGTTTCCTGAACCTAAACCTTCGTTAACATCCCAGGAAGAGAACATATTTTTCCTGTGGCTTTCAATATTTTCTGCTAAATATATTTCAGCACAGTGTTTATCTAGGGTTTCAGCTTTCAGACCTTTATGTACTTTTGACACCTTGAGGCTGTTCCACTGAAAAATGGTATATGTTTATTAAAGAGGACTTTATGTGCTGGGCGTTAGGCAGCAGGAATTTCTGTTGGGTCTGTCTGTATAATGAAGGCTTCAGGATAAGATCCAAGTCGGAGGCCTGTTTGGTTTGTGAAGCCCTTTTGACAAAGTGGGCTCCACATAGCTCACTCAGACCCTTGAATACCACAGAAGGTTGAACCAAATGAGGTATTTCTTCATACGTGCACGGCTGACACGGAGGCCGGCCGGCCAGGAGAAAGACGGAAAACGCCCCGGCTTCCTGGGGCTAAGCTGCAGCGTCTTTTAACCGCCTCTCTCTGGGCGTCTGCTTACGATTGTCATGGCAGTTCTGGCCAGGGCATTCTGTTTCGCTGGAATTTCCTTACTTCGAGGAGCCCCTTCCAAATAAATATATTAATCAATAAAAACCATCTGCTTCACCTTGCCAGCAGGCGCAGAGCTGGCTGGGTTAGTGCTGAACGTGATTTTTAGGAGCAGTTGGCTCTTGAGATGTTTCCAGGTGGTTTTTGGCTTGGAATTAAACAGGAGTTGGAGGCAATAATCAGGTGATTGAGAAAGTCCCTCTCTCTGCCCCATCGTCACCCCCATACCACCCTCTACTCGGCCCCCACCTTCCCCAGAAAATCCAGGCAGCTGAGTTTTTGGCTCTCACAGCTGCTGAGCTCTGGCAAGCCAAAAGCATATTTTGTGGTGGTGATTTCTTTCTCAGGTTGACCGGCGTGTTTCTGCACTGAGCGCAAGGGCTGTTTCCTGACTATGTGCGTGAATCAGAGGCTGGATTTTTCATCTAGGGCTTCTGATAACAGTTTTAAGCTGGAAGGAACAAAGAAGATCATGATGAACCCCTATCATCAGGGTCCAAAGATAAAGAATCTATCCAAAGAGCCGGCTGCATAGAGCTCAGATGTACGATGTCGCGCTTTAGCCACGCCCAGAGCAGCCCGTGCCCCCAGAAGGTGGTTCCCGCACTCACACTTCAGACACTGTCCCCCACCTTCCTCCCTCCCTCTCTCTCTCTCTCAGTGTCCTTGTGGTGTCTGCTTCTTTGTTGCCTTCAAAAGTTCTTCCTTTTTTCAACCTTCCTCTCCCAAATGGGAGGATCCGAAAAAGCCATTTTGGGGCCCTTGAATGTCTTTCCAGATGGAGGCATGCCCTGAGATTCAAAACAGCCTAGACACTACCCAGTTCTGCCCATTACAGCGAGATGACGAGAGAGGGGAGTCGGTGGTGTGGCCCCTCAGTCCCAGGGCCTGAGGAGCCAGCTTCCCAGAAGTCCATGGATTAGGAAGGTCTGCTTCAGGGGCTGCCAGGGAACAACTCCCTTTTGTTTTGCTGGCTAGCATGTGACCAGAATGCTGCCAGCTAATTTTAACCCCACCAAAGTACTGCTGGAAAAAAAATAAAAATACAGCAACAACCAGAAAAATGGTCTTGCCTCTGGAGAGAGAAATGCTGTGTGCTGGATAAAAGCTTTTTCAGCCTGTGTTCCTTCCTGTTTCAGTTTCCAAACTTGCATTATCGGTAACCTGAAAACTGATGAGTTTCACCAAATTCCTGGATATTGCACAAGAGGACAATGAGACTATTTCGGGTGCTGTGAGTGTGTCTGGCACAGACCCTGGAAGCCATTGTTTTCGGGAGGGAGCCGATTTCTGGTTTCCTGGTGCTTTCCTTCTAGGGTCTCAAAGCCCCGAAGGGTACTGGGGGTGGGGGGTGCTCTCCATGGCAACCACGCAGGCTGCACTCTGAAAGGACCTGGATGGGAAGTGGGTGGTTAGGCTAGGCGGGGTGGGGGGGTGGGGGGGTGGGGGTGGGGGTGGGGGTGGCAGTGGCAGTGGTGGGCCTTGGAGGTGTTAAAAGGTAGACGGTAGGGAGTGTTTGAAGTGGGACAGCAGGAGAAGGAAGAAGTGGAGAGAAGGAAGCTTTCACAAGAGCTGGGTGCCCCCCCCCCCCCCCCCCCCGGAACATAGGCCACCAGCTCTCCTACTAAATTTCCATATCCGTTTTCAGTACCAGGAATTAATGGAGGACTTCAGGGACGTTCTCACCGTGGATACTGGGTTCGCAAAGCATTTCCATGGTGGTTAATTGTCGCTGTCCGGCTGGGTGGCCGATGAAGCTGGGGAAAAGGTACAGAATCCCAGGAGCCAAGAAAGGGAGAGGTTAGGATAAGACAGAGTGTAGCTCGCAGCTACTGCCGGCTGTGCTGAAACCAGGTAGCGCCATGGGCTATGCGCTGGGTCTGCAGCGCAGTCCCAGAAGATAATATGGCGGCAAAGAGACTGAGGGGAAAGACCCCAGTTAAGGCGGCAGCACTCCTGGCAACCAGGTCGGCTTGGTGGCATTTGCCCTCACAGCGGCTGAGGGCTTCAGCTGCCTAAAAAGCCATTTGCTCAGCTTGCCCTGTCTGGCAACTTCTATGCATTTAAAGGGTCCTTGCTGGTTTCTGAGGCACCCCCTCTACCCCCGAATCCTCCGGCAGACACCGTCTTCCGAAGACGAGGGAAGCTCCTGGGAGACATTCGCCCCATCGTCTGCCTCTAGGCTACTGCTGTAACCTTCCCACAGCAGTCAGGATCAGCTGGCAGATCCCTAAATTAAGGTTCTGATTACTCTGTTGTTCCAGAGGCTTGTTTTGAGCAAGATGCTGTGCTTTAATTAAAAAGATGAGCGCTCATGAGTAAGTGAAAATATTTTCGACGCTTCACAAATATGTTTGACTTTCATTTTCTTGCATGTCACAGTAGGGGTGGGGGGGTCAGGCTGGTCAGCACTTTTATCCATGAGACCAATAAAAACCTTTCCTGTTAGCTAACAGCTGGCTCTTTGCACAGCAGAATTGTAAAGGGGGTTCGAAGTCCGGAATCTGTTCCTTGGGCGTCTCTGTTTGCAGATTTCCGCCAGCATTCAGGTGTCATTAGGACACATTTCTCATTTACCTTTGCAGCCAGAGATTCCGAAATGTTTCCTAACAGCAGCGCCACAGCTGGAATGCAGCTGCTGCAGGGTGGAGCCAACACAAACTCCTTGTGGGTCAGCCGGGTGAGGGAGGGCAAGGAATCTTGGAAGGTTGGGAAAGTCCTTCTTTCTAAAGCCAGAGCTCAGGAATGAGTGGGGCCTCTGGTGTGAAAGCTTTCCAGATGGGGGAAGGAAGGGTAAGTTTTTGCCCTCTGGGTAGATTCCAAAAAATCGCTTTGGGGAGGCCAACTATTTTGAAACTGCCTTTAAAGCAAACAGCACAAATGTTTATATTGACCTGGAAAACCCTTCCTTTTTCCTTTCCCTACAATCCAAGTCTGTTCCCTTGAATATTAATCAACAGGAACGTTTGCCCAAGCTTTTCTCCTCCCCCACCTCTTTTATTATTATTATTATTATCTTTGGTTCAAAAAACTTTTGGAAGCTTTTCCAGGCTGGAGCTATAGAATGCTTCCAGGAAAATGCATAAGGAGTGTCTGTATTTTGTGTTTCTCTGGAGGGGGCTAACCGTGTTTTTCAGAGAGACTGAGCTGGGGGCAGCCAGGTCTTGTGCAAGAGGCCAGCCAAGCAAAAGGGCAGACGGTACCAGAAAGATCTGTGCACATCCAAAAGCACTGAAACGAAGGTACGGTTTAGCTGGCCCGCCTGTTCTCTTCTTTCAGTCTTTTATTACCGCAGCTGCCTCAATGTCAGTTTGTGCGAGAAGCACCCCATCTCCAGTAGATGACCTGAGAACAGCTGGGTGTCAGGGTTTGAACTTCATTCTCAAGTTAACAGCACTTGTCATTTCTGCCTAAAGAACACTTGGAAATTTAGCTGGAAAGGTGCAGGAGGTCAATACTCACCCAGCAGGCAGGGATCCCACCCAGGCATGGAATGTAATGGGCATAAGGTGTCCTGGGGCTCTTGCTGCCAAGGGTGGTGTCAACCTCCAGCCCATGCCAGCACAGCTCCCCTTGGGCCCAGAAACACAAACACAGCTGCATGCATGCACGTCTCGGAAACATCTGTACACAAAACCAGAAAGCGCATACGTGAGGCCCGAGGGCGATGGGGACTCACAGGACCCCTCACTGGTCGTCACAACTCTTGAAAGCAAAGGTAGCGGGGCTTTCCTGGAAATACACTCCATTTAGGCTGGTTCATGAGAAAAGGAGCAGAAATAGCTCCGTAGGAGGGCCGCCCAAAATGAGGGCAGAGCTGCCCCAGCCACTCTCCAGTGCAAAGGCTGCTTCCTCCTGGGTCATCCCCTGTGGCTGTGAGGGCCCAGAGACCTCAGGAGAGGAAGGGGCAAGCAGGGGTCTGCAGTGCTGGAAACTACACAGCTTCTGGCTCTCCTCGGCCCATGAGCTTGAAGACTATTTACCGGTAACACTGTCATGGTTCCTGCAATAGAATCTCTTTCCTTTCCGCCCAAGGGACACAGTGACTCCAGAAGGCATCTCACCCCGCAGCAGGTTGGGAAGGTGCTTAACAGCCCAGACTTTGGAATATTAATAACAACGATGATAGGCACAGCTAATATTCATTGGGAGCCTCTTCTGTGTCTGGCATTGTGCTGAGAGTTTTAATGCATTCTCTATTCTAAGCCACACCTAATGAAGGGGTTCCGTTATTTTCCCCACTGTATAGATAAAGAAAAGGAAGCTCAGAGAGGTTAAGCAACCTGTCCCAGGACACACAGCTAGTAAGTGATGGCTGCAGTTAGAACTCAGGGTTGCCTTACTCTAGAGCAGCGGTCCCCTACCTTTTTGGCACCAGGGACCAGTTTCCTGGAAGACAATTTTTCCACGGCCGGAGGGAGGGGTGGGGTGGTGGTTCCGGCGGTAACGCGAGCGATGGGGAGCGGCAGATAAAGTTTCACTTGCTGCCCGCCACTCACCTCCTGCTGTGCGGCCCGGTTCCTAACAGGCCGTGGACCACTACCGGTCCTCGGCCCGGGGGTTGGGTGCCCCTGCTCTAGAGTCCTTATCAGACAGACCTGAGTTTGAATCGTAAGTTGGCTTTGTGTGATTGTGTGGCCCGTGCCAACCTCCAGGTTCCTTCCCTGTTCCCATAAATTAAACACATCAAATACTGGCAATTTCATGTAATTTAGCCTAAACCTTCTTTATTAGATTGTTGTAAGTATTAAATAAGATAATGTATATAGAGTACTTAGCAGAGTGCCTAGAATATGGTAAACACTCAGTGCTACCTTTTAGTAACAATCTCAGAGTCAGTATGTTTGTTCTGTATGGATACATTCATCAAGTTATTCATAGTCTCTGTGGGTTTTCTCAAGCCCTTGGAAGGTCCGGCACAACCCTGTGTGGCACATTGGGCCCCAAGAACAGCTGGACGCTGTGCTGATGAGGGGAGAACTCCTTCTCGTTGCTCCTCTGTGACTGAACTTGTGTCGGGATCCACACGTCTGGAGCACGCATCTGTGTCTTAGCCGTTGATTCCTCTCTTCCATGTTGCCTAATCACGTTCACTTGGGTTCATTAGGGGTTCCAAGGTCTTCAAAATCATTCAAATCTGATTGCTTTACTTTCCTGCTTAAAAATCTTCCAGGTGCCTAACAGAATCAAGACAAACTCCTTAGTTTGGAACACGAGGCCCCTGGAAAACTGCCTCCCACCCGCCTTTCTGTCTCTTCCTGCCCCGTGCCTTTTGCAGGGCTCTTTTCTCTGCCTAGAAAGAATGCTTTCCCCTCTTCTTCTTTGAGCAAACTTCTGTGTATCTTTCAAAACCCAACTCAGTTTTTACCTTTCCTGTGAAAGGTAAAAACTTTACCTTTCCTGGTCTCCCACATTTCCCTGCTCTTACTTCAATGACAGTCTGCATGTATCACAAAGAACTGTAGTTATCTGTTCATACAACTCCCCCACTGGGGACTCATGAAGTTCAAGTCTAGGGCTTACCCTTCTATCCCCAAGTCACCTAGAAGGCCCTAAATAAATGCTAATAAATACATACCTTAATGTAAACTCTTATGACATAATTTTATTGGCAGTAAAATAATATATGAGTGTATCTGTATATTATTTATACCCTCCCTTGTTTCAGCAAGAATTTGAAGTCGATGTGCATATAACAGTCTTTCTTACTCACAAGCAGATGTAGAATAGTGCGTGGTGCGTCCTACAGTAGAAAGAGCTAGGACTTTAGAGTCAAACAGTTCTGGGTTCACATCCTAACTTGGCCTCTTACTGTGACTTTAAGTCATTGCTTCATCTCTCTTAGCTTCAGTTTTCCCATCTGTAAAATGGAGATAACAGTAATGACCTGTGTGGCAGACATTGTTGATTACCACCCAATAGTCACTCCTGCTTTCTTCCTTAGTGCCCTAAATTTTTTTTTCAGGAATCCACTCCCTCTTCCTCACGCCCAGGGTGGGAAAGGGGGAAATCCTGATGAGTCTAAGCAAATCTTGGTATAATGTTCCCCTTGCCAGTGATTCTTTTTGGGATGGATCTGTGACTCAGTTCTGGTCAATGAGATGTAGGGAGGGATCTTTGAGAGGTTTGTCTAGAGAGTTGTTCTAGGAAATATTCCCCTCCTCTTAAACCATGAAAGAAACAGTTGTCCTTCTGCCCCTGGACGTTATGTCTGGAGTGATGGCTGGGGCCACAGCAGCCATCTTGTTGTGATGAAGGCAACTACTCAGAGAGTCAAGCCAACACACTAAAGACGACGGAATGGAATCGTGGAAAGAACTGGGGTCCTGGTGCCACATTCAGCACCTAGAGCCACCCATCTCTGGACTTTTTCCTGAGATCATCAGTTCCTTCACTGTTCAGTGAGGGACCCCTAGCTCAATCCAGTAATGTTAAGGTAGCTGTTACTTGCAGGTAGAAGGATTCTAACAGATCAACTTCATGGAGTTATGGTGATGACTAAATAAAATAAAGTTGATAAAGTATCTAACACAGTGCCTGGCATGTTTGGCTCTTAACAAAGATTAAAGACCTTCCTGTTGAGACATTCTGAGGTGAATGCATGAATGACCCCAAAGACGTGGCAGATGGTAACGCAGTAGGGTTTAAAGCAGTGCAGAGGTGGGTGGGTACTGGAATGACAACGAAGATGAGGATGAGAGTGAAATTTAAACATTACGTTAGGAAGTGTCCTGATGGAGCTTCTTGGGGCTGTAACTGTGGTTTTCCTTTGTACTTCTCGGGCCTCCTCTTACTCCGGTCAGAGTTAAACACTGCACAACACAGGCTTTTCTAATTGTGGGCAGCCACACTTGTGCAATCGGGGTGGTCCCTGATTACCCTGGGGCATGGAAGCCCTGCTCCGGGATGAAGCCTAGAGTGTAATTTGTAGCTCCAGGAGGAGCCAAGATTCGGAAGCAGAACTAACATACCCACTCCACGTAGAACATGGTCTACCACTGACAAAAGGCACACAACACCCCTCCCTTCAAGAATGTCCAGGGAGGCCCCGCAGACGCCTGCAGCTTGAAAGGCCTGCCTTTGGGGGCCTTGGGGCCGGGCGTCCCACCTAGCTTTTGGCCGGCTAACCAGGCCAGAGTTTTCCTCCACTCCAGTGTGTGGAGCGCTCAGCCACACCAGTGTCTGCCAGACTTATGTCCGCCCGTCTGCGTGGGCGGCCCTGGCAGCAGGGTATGGAGCAGGGTTTGTGCGAGGACACTGTGGCCCCTGCAGCAGGGTTACGGGGGAGGCAGGGTCCCCTCAGGGGCAAGCCAGGAGGGAACCTGGGGGAGGTGGGGAGCAGAAAGCTGCGCACCCAAGGCATCCTCGGCCCCCTTTTCGAAGGCCCTCTTCCCCTTAGAAGCCGGTTCCAGGCCCCCTTTCCCTCCAGCTGCCCTCTGGCTGTTTTCTTCCTGCTGGGCCCCTCCCCTGCCCAGCCAAGTTCAGCACGGCCCTGCTTCCTGGCACTGACATTCATTCTGTCCACCAAATATTTATTTAGACTATTCTATGCAAGATGCCATATTCCTGCTAGCGACTGGGGGGGTGAGAGAGATACAAAGAACAGCAAGATTAGACTAGAAAGGACTAATCCTAGTCCTTAGTCTAGAAAGGACTAGAAAGGACCTCAAAATGGTTTTCACACTTCTCTCGGCCTCAGAACCTTCCCCCACTCCCCCTCACAAAAACCCGAGTATTTAAGAAAGAAAAAAAGCAAGATTGCTACAGCTGAATCTGGAGCAGGGCCCCGTCCACTCTGGTCAGAGGCAGACTCCATGGACAGAGTCTGAGAAGTCCTGATCTAGACCAGAGGGGAAACTGAGGCCCAGGGAAGTGACCTCCCTGAGACACACTGCAAGTTAGCGGCTCAGCCAAGTTCAAATTCAGGTGTCTGAGTGCCTGGCCCAGTGCGTTATCCATTGTACTGCCCTACCCCTTGGCACTTGTCTCAAAGATCCACTGGAGAGAAGAGGCAAGTCAACACAGAATAGAATGCATGTGCTACAGGCCAGTTAAAGAGCGATGGTTCCAACACAGGGAGAGAAGCCCTCATGGCAGAGGGGCAGGAGGCCGGGCCTCGATCAAGATGGGCAGGGTTTGACATGTCAGGGATGTGGTGGGCAGTTGGGTAGTGGGAAAGAGGCAATTCCAGGCCCCAAGTAACGTGGTCACCTAAAGCCTGAAGAAAGCCTGGCAGCTCAGAGACCTGGGTTCCAGCCCTGGCTCTGCCAGTACAAGCTGGGTGGCCTTGGACCAGTGGCCTCCCCTCTCTGGGTTTGTTTCCTTGCATGTAAAATGGCAGAGGGGGTGAGCTGGCTTGTCCACTGTGACATGCTTTGATGCTTTCTCCCCTCCCATGAGGCTGGCCCTCCCCTCCCCACCATCACTACCAACGTCACCACCCAGGACACTCGCCAGTGTGTGCCAGGTGGCTGGAATTGACACCAAGAGGAAGTGTCCCTGGGTGCTCCATCAGAGCAGCACGGAGCTGGCAGACCTGCTCAAGGGGCCCGCCCAGAGCTTTGGAGAACAGTGACAAAACACGAGGAGGCTGGAACCCAGGCAGAACTGGGGCAAGAACCATTCCTCTTCTGGGAAGGGTTCTTTCTAATCCAGTCCTCTCTGAAGGCCCAGGCCTCAGCCAGTGCCCCCCATCGCCACCCCACGCCCACCACCTTGGAGCAGAAAGGGGAGGTCTCAAGGGCAGCCACTTAGCCCCAAACCTCAGTATTCTTGCTTTTAAAATGAGGTGAAAATAGAGACTTAGTATTTTTTAAAAATAATTTTTTTAAACATTCTTTTTAAAAAAATTTATTTTATTTCTTTATTTTTGGCTGCGTTGGGTCTTTGTTGCTGCATGCAGGCTTTCTCTAGTCGTGGCGAGCAGGGTCTACTCTTCGCTGCGGTGCACAGGCTTCTCATTGTGGTGGCTTCTCTTGTTGCAGAGCACGGGCTCTAGGTGCACAGGCTTCAGTAGTTGTGGCACGTGGGCTCAGTAGTTGTGGCACGTGGGCTCAGTAGTTGTGGCATGTGGGCTCTAGAGCACAGGCCCAGTAGTTGTGGTGCACGGGCTTAGTGGCTCCGCGGCATGTGGGATCTTCCCAGACCAGGGCTCGAACCCGTGTCCCCTGAATTGACAGGCGGATTCTTAACCACTGCTCCACCAGGGAAGCCCAAAACTTAGTGTTCTTATTTGTAAAATTGATCGTGCTTGTCAAGTGCCTAGCACGGTGCCTGGGGTAGGAACCACTCAGTAAATATCAGATCCTATGCATTGCCAGGGGGCTGCCTGCTGGGGACGACCGCACAATCTGAAGGCTCCTGACATTAAATAGTCTGCTTCATGTAGGGCCCCTGTGTGTGCAACACACGCTCAATCACAGGAGAGGAGAACCGCAAAGGGCACCTGGGGAGGTTGGTGAGAAGCCCGCTAGAAACAATGTGTGTGCGCCCCCTGCTGGCTGGGAGCAAAGGTGCAGGCCTTCAGGCTCAGGGTGCCGGGGCCGTGAAGGGGGATCCTTGTTAGCACAGCATGCTGCTGCCTGGTAGATTGAACCCAGTAGTCACAGAGCACCCATGAGGTGTCACCCACCTGGCAACGCGCCAGGTTGCGGAAGGATGACTGACAGTGAATTACAAACAAAATGAGTGACAGGTAAGCTCTGTTTTTGGAGCCAATTAATTTGAGAGTCAACCAGGCATCAGTTCAAGCTCAGAGACCACCCCAGAAACCATCTGTGCTGGATACAGCAGTGAGCAAAATTCCTTGCATCTTGGACTTGTAGTGGGTGGAGTGACCTTGGACAGGCCACATAATCCCTCTGAGCTTCAGTTTCCTCATCTGTAACACTTAAGTCTTCTCTACCCCTTACCCCCATAAAAGAGGGTAGGGACCCTAGGTGTGGATCTCAAGGACTCTGTCATCTGGGGGGAGTTGAAAGCCATCACCAACAGCCATGTCTCCCTAAGGAAAACCATCCCTTTGAACCTGGGCTGTGGCCTGTCACACTCCTGTGGCATGCCAGGCTGCCCAGGTTCTCCTACACACCAGGTACCCCGGCAGACCCCTGGCTCTAGACCCTTCTGCTCCAGGATAATGATGGGGCCCTAACCTCTAATGAGAGACCATCGGAGTGGATGTGGGAGGACACCGGGATGGCAAGTCCCCACACTGCACGATCCAGGCCACAGCGGGTATTTCTCCTTGCTAACTGGACTGCTTCGCCTCACAGTGTTGCCTGGTGGGGGCCTTTGCCTTCCTGGATCCCTGTTCTCTCCCAGACCACTGGGAGAATCCGGTCTCACGTGGTATGATTTTGAGGGCTTGAGGAGGATAGGGTAAGATGTTCTCAATGAATTTTTTTTTTTTTTTTTTTTTTTTTGTGGTACGCGGGCCTCTCACTGCTGTGGCCTCTCCTGTTGCGGAGCACAGGCTCCGGACGTGCAGGCCCAGCTGCCATGGCTCACGGGCCCAGCCTTTCCGTGGCATGTGGGATCCTCCCGGACTGGGGCACGAACCTGTGTGCCCTGCATCGGCAGGCGGACTCTCAACCACTGCGCCACCAGGGAAGCCCTCAATGAATTTTTAGTAAGACCCATCATCGCTACCACAATCAACGAGTTTCCATTCCCAGTGGCCTTTACTGTAGAAGTGCACGGATGCACACACATGTTTGCGCACACACACACACACAGAGCAAAGGTGAGGGTTGAAACCAACTGATGCCAGAGGAATGTTTGAACACCTGTATCAAAACTTTAGTTGCACAAGTTAGACGAAAAATCGTCTGTTTTGATTTCTATAAATATTTCTCTTGCATATTTTGTTATTAGTCCCTAAGGTATGTAAGAAGAAGGATTAGTGTTCATTAGTGTTCGGTTTATTTTTTAAGGGTGTCTGTAGTATCATCTCACACTCTGTGTGTATGTGTGCTCTTGCATTCACTCATGTAACAAGGTTTTATTGAGCTACTGCCAGGTATTGAAGCAATAGCAGTAAATAAAACAGACACAAGTCCCACACAGTGCTTACATTCTACTATGTGTGTGTGTGTGTGTGTGTGTGTGTGTGTGTGTGTGTGTGTGTGTTGACAGAAAAATAAATAAACAAGTGGCACAAACATGACATTTGCTGGTAATATGTGCTGTGGAGAAAACTAAAGCAAGAGGGGGTTTGGGTGCCCCAGGATAGGGGGGTAATTTTAAATGGAGTGGTCAGGGAAGACCTCATTAAAAAGGTGACATTTAAGTAAAGATCTAAAGGAGGTGAGAGAGTGGACTATGTCGTTATTTAGTAAAAGAGGCTTCCAGGCAGAGGAAATGGTGATGCAAGGGCCCTGACGCAGGAACATGACTGATGACAGAGAAGCCATCCTGGAGAGAACAAGGAAGGGGAGTAGGACATGCGGTCAGAGAGGGAAAGGGGAGGAGCAGGTGGTGTTGGGCTTTGAGGGCCATTGGGAGGACACTGGTGTTTACTCTGAGTGAGATGGAGCCATGGCAGGGTTTTCAGCAGACGGGTGACATGGTCTGTCCTGCATCGGAGCAGGATCATTCTGTCAGGAGAACGGCGGGAGAGCAGGGGCTCCAGGCTATTGGAGGGATAGAGGCAAAGGGATGGTGGCTGGAACCAGGCGGGTGGTAGCAAGGTTAGTGAGAAGGGATCCATTTCTGGACGCAGCCTGAAGTCAGGGCAGGTTGCACAAGTTAGATGAAAAATCATCTGTTTTGATTTCTATAAATATTTCTCTTGAATATTTTGTTATTAGTCCCTAAGGTATGTCGGAAGAAGAATTAGTGTTCATACACACACTAACGAGCGAGTGACACAGCAACGAGCGAGTGTCCACTGCGAGGCCCCACCCAGCTCCTAAGGTAAGGACCCTCACACCCCACAGGGGGAATGGTGACAATGGTCCTTCCCTCACAGGTGTGTTGTGAGGACAATACATGCAAAGTACTTAGCAAACTCTTTGGACTTGATGGAGTTATTTTTATTAATGAAGTATGCTCAAGGGTCCTCCACACCCTTTTTCCAACCTGTGTAGGTAATTTCATCCCTCTTCTGAAAGTTCAGAAATTAGCACCTGC
Source organism: Tursiops truncatus (assembly GCF_011762595.2). Lineage (NCBI taxonomy): Eukaryota > Metazoa > Chordata > Mammalia > Artiodactyla > Delphinidae > Tursiops > Tursiops truncatus. The sequence continues at coordinate 25,932,489 of NC_047035.1, read as the reverse complement.
CTTGTAAATAGGACACGACAAAACACTACTTAGAGACACATGGTGGGGAGAGGTTGATCCGGGTAGGCTTCCTGGAGGAGGAGCTTGGCTGACTTCCTCTCTTTTCAGGCAAAGAAACTAAGGCTCAGTGACATTAAATAACTTGCCTGAGGTCACAAAGCTAGAAACTGGCAGAAAAGGCCATCCATGCTTTTCTGGCTCAGAAGCCACTGCTCTTAGCCAGTGTGTTGCCATGGTGACAGGTCATTCCCATCAGAGGAGAATGATGGCCGTTCATGTGAGGACCTGGGACAAGAGGGTCTGAATGGCCATCGCTCAGTCTGGGTGGAGCAGAGGTATGGGAACCTTGGCATGGCTTCAGCAATAATCATAGATTATGATTATCTGGTGAGCAGAGCAGTGTGCCAGGCCCTGGGCACCAGGTCTGAGACGCATGATTTCATTTAACCCTCAGTTTGCGGAGGAAGAAACTGAGGTCTGACAAGTGTACTGGTCTCACTTATGGGTGTCAGAACTGAGACAAGAACCCAAGTTTTTCTTTTATCTACTGCTGTGTAACAGTGGACTTGAGATGTTAGCGGCTTTAAACAACAACGCACTTGTTCTTATGATTTTGTGAGTCAGGAATCTGGGCAGGGCTCGACTTGTTGGTTCTTCTCCTCCACGTGGCATTAGCTGGGATCATTCTGCACTGGCAGCGGGACTGGGAGGGAAGGGCCGAGAAGGCTTATTCACATGCCTGCCAGCTCGGCGCTCCTCTACATGGCCTCCCCCGTGTGGCCAGCATGGTGGCTTCAGGGTGGCTGGTTTCTTACATGGCAGCTGGCTTCCAAAGGATGAAAGCAGAAGCTGCCAGGCTCCTTAGGGGCCAGCCGTGGAGCTGGCATAGCGTCACCTGCACTGAATTCTACTGGTCAAAGCAAGTCCTGTGGCCGGTCCAAGTTCAGGAGGAAGGGAAACAGATTTCTCCTCTAGATGGACACAGCAGCATGCTCATTCTGGAATGCGAGATGCTTGTGGCCATGGTGAGAGACCAACACGCATCCCCAGCTTCTCCACGGGCAGCCTTCCTCCCATGTCTAATTCCAGGAAGCGCTCATTTCCAGGGATTTGCTAAAGCCCACCAGGCCCCCACCACGAGCCACATGCCTATGTTTCGTCTTACCTGGCCCTCCAGCCCAATGACTGCTTCATGCTCCGAGCCTGGCTTTACAAGAATCTATCTTATCTTGTTTTCTCCAAGGCAGGCACCATTTCCCCTGCTTCCCAGGGGCCCCATCACCTGAGTTAGCCTGAGCATGTCTTGTTCTCAGGACCCTAAAAGAACCGAACATGTGACTTGCAGACAGTCAGCCACCTGAACAAGAGTGGGTTGGATTCATCTTTGCAGAGCCAGCACCAGCACTGAGTTTTCTCCAGAAGAAGAGCTCCGTAAACAGGACTTTCTGGCACCAAACTTCACACGCTTGGGCCTTGAACCAAGGAAAAGAGCGTCTTACCTCTCCAGGATCGGCATCATCATCACCTGGAAATGTGTCTAGGGTTGTGGCCCTCCCATCCTACCTCCTGAACCAGAACTTGCATTTTAACAGAAACCCAAGTGACTCATATGCGTGTTCAAGGTTGAGGCAATCGAGGTAGCAGTTCCCGAGGTAAAGAACGGGAACAGGCTGGGAAGACAGATGCCAGTTGAGCCCATCTGGAATGATCAGGCGAGGGTCTCACCCTTGGCTGACGGTTACAATCACCTGTGGGCCTTTAAAAAAAAATCCTGATGCCCAGTGTGCACCCCAGTCAATTAAGTCTTACATTCCTGGGGGTGGAGCCCAGGCAACAGAATTTTCTAAAATCTCCTTAAGCGATCTCATTGTGCAGTCAGGGTGCGGAGCCGCTGGTTTAGGGTACTGCTTCTTCAAGTGTAGTCTGCAGCTCATCTATGCCCAGATCACTTGAGACACTGATTAAATATGTAGATTCCTGGGTCCCACACCCGGTTCTTGAGTCTAAACATCCGGGAGCGTGGCGCAGGAATCCACATTTTTAGCCATCTCCCTAGATGATGTGAATGTGCACTAAGTTAGAGACCATTGGTTTAGGGCCCTGAATAAGCGACAACAATGGCAATGGTGTTTCTAAATGCTACAAAGTATAATGTGCACAAATTAGAAGATATAGGTAAGTCAAAGTAGGAAACAAAAAAACGTGTGTACTCCTTCTGTCTAGGGATGATGGGGGCCCCCTCGGCACCCACTCTAGAGAAGGGAAGGCACCTCCGTCCCCTAGGGAAGCTGCCACCCAGCGCTGGGTCGGCTGTGATTTGGGCTCTGATTCGCTGGCAGGGTGGAGCCTGTTCTCTGGCCCGGACAGAATTATTGCCTCAAATCACACGGTTGATTATCAGTTACTCGTGTCCGTGCGAGAGCATGTGTGTGTGTGTGTATAAGTGTCTTTGCAAATCATTAAGGGTCGTCATTCTGGATTATCGTTGATTAACGAGAGGGAGGCCTGGTACCTCCAGCAGCCGGGATGGCGGCCCCGCAATTATGTCCCAGCTGATCGGTAATTGGCGCATCACAAGATGATCTCTCTCTCTCCGCTGCTCCTCCCAGCCTCTCCTGCCGACTCCGCAATTAGCGCCCTTGCTCATTCCCTTCCAGCCCGGGCTGAGTGCAGAGGCCTGCTCCCTGGCGAGTGGGTGCGGTAGGGCTGGCTTTGAAGACCGGTACCCAAATGGGGCTGTGACGGTGATGTGCGGGGTGGTGGCAGAGGCTCCGTGGCGGGGGGTGGGGGGGCATGGAGCTGGCAGGACCTCAAGCGCGCTACCTGGGCCCGCCTCATCGTTCATTATCCTTCCCAGGAAGCCCAGGGGCCATTCTCTGAGCTCCCTGCCCCTCCCCCACTGCATGGACTGGGAAACTGAGACCCAGAGAACGAAAATAGCAAATTAGGAAAAAAAAATCCAAGACCACTAATTCAGAACAGCACGGTACCATGAATCCAGCCCCACAGAGCCAAGAAAAGAGCAAAGTTCCAGAAGGAACTCCTCCCCACCATCACTCCCATCCTGCTGAGGCTGTCACCTCCCAAGCCAACACTGCTTGTCTCAGTTTCCCCGAGCAACGCAAGCTTTTGATACCCCAACTCCCAGGGTTTGGGAGGAACTGCCCTGAGGAATGTGTGGTGTTAATTCAAGGCAGCAGCACCCACCTGGATTATGGCAACGGCCTCCTCACTGTTCCCCACACGTCTACACGGGGCCCCCAATATCCATCACGCCGGAGACACAGGGATCTTTATAACGCCTGGTCTTACTGCTGATGAGATACCATCCCTCCATGCGATGTTTCTCCCCATTGCCCTCAGGATAAAGTCTGGGTCCCCAGTCCCCTTTCTTGCTCCACCCCACTTGCTCTCTCTGCCCAGCACGGACCCCTCAGTGCTCTAGCTCCCTCCCCCCACCTTGTCCTTCACCCAATCTGATCCCTCTACCTGGTACCCTTTCCCCTCCTCCCATCATGTTTCACCTGGGCACACACCTGCGGGGGAGGCAATGATGCTCACACTCATACTTGGGCTCCATTGCCCAGAAAGGGGTTCTGCGCTCACTGGAGACCAACAGTGACAGAAGCAGAAACTTTAAGGATGGCTTTGGTTAGTTTAGCAGGGGTGCGAGAGGATGGGGAAGGCGGGGCCGTTCCGGAAAACTTCCACATGAAAGACTCTCCCGTGGCTGCAGAGCCACCAGGCAGTTTGTTTCTGAGCCTTGCAGCTGTCTTGGCCATTTTCATTTTTATCTACTTAGGGTGGTCAGCAGGTCACGGCAAGCGGGAGATGCAATGCTAATGACTCCGGCTCCACGTGGCAACCATTCAGGAAAAAGCTGCAATGTTCTCTCTGCCACATTAATCAGAGAAACACATCAAGAGCTGTTGCGTGGAGACAGCTTTCCTCCCAGTACCTGCCCTGCATACTAATCACCACCCGCTCCTGGCGGTGAGTCAGCTCCATGCCAGGCAGGCAGTGAGGGAAGGTCAGAAACGCCCGCTCCAAGCACGTGGGGACAGGCAGAAGGGCGGCAGCCATGTCCCCACCCCGCAGACACACACTGCCCACAACCATCATTGAGCCTGGGCAGGTGGGCACAGCAAATTCTGGGAAAGTCCATTCAAATGCAGACTCTGGGTTAATTCCTTCGTCTAGGTCTTACCCAAGTCTACCAGAGGGACCTCTCCAGAAGCTGATCCCTGGACAGAGTCTGATAAAAGCAAGAAGGGCCTCACTGCCAGGCACTTTGATAACAATAAGACATAATTTTAGATAGCACTTAACAGGTGGCAGGCATACGTGTAAGCCTTCTAGATGGATTACTCAGTTACTCCTCATATAACTCTGTGAACTGGGTACCCTTACTAGTCTCATTGTATAGATGAGCAAGGAAACACACAGAGAGGTTAAGTAACGAACCCAAGGTCACACAGCTAGTAACACCAGCTGGGTTTGAACCCCCGCAGCTGCGTTCCAAACCATCTCCCTCCACTTCCCCTCATTGTGCTACTAGAACCCAGAGTCGCCTGAGCCAGTGGTAACCACGACAAGCTTCTGAGTGTCTTTTGCATGTATTCATTCATTCACTCATTCATTCATACAGCAACTATTTGTTGAGCACCTACTGTGTACAAGGCACTGTGCTGGGCACCAGGGAGACAAGGGGAAACAAAACAGACGTACGCTTAAGAGGGAGACGGGCATCAATTTAACATTTTCACAGATTTATAGTAATTGCAAAATGTGATAAGTGTCATGAACAGAAGTACCAGGTCCCATGAAAGCCCATGGTGGGGGACACTCATGTCTCTTGGAAAAGTCCAGGAAGGCTTCCCGAGGGAGTGACAGATGAGGGGATGGCTTACATCTGCAATTCTCAAAGGGTGGTCCCTGGAAGGGCAGCATGAGATCACCTGGGAACTTGTTAGAAATGCAGATTCTTGGGGCTCACCCCAGACTTACTGAATCGGGGACTCTGGGGATGAGGCCGAGAAATCTTGAGTAAGCCCTCGGGGGGATTCTGATGCCCACACAAGTTTGAGACCTACTGGCTTATGCAAAGGCCCGGAGTTAGGCAGGAGCAGGCATGCTGGAGCAACTGCAGGTGGTGTTGGGGCAGGGGATGGAGTGCCTAAGATGAGCTGGACAGGGTTTGGGTCACCTTGGCCTTGTAGGCATCCTAAGTGGTGCAGCCCTGCATCAGCTCCCGTCACCAAGAAGCCCAGTCAGAGGGTTCCTCGGCCCTGGGGACCCTCAGGAGCAGCAGGTCACCCAGGTGTCCAGTCTGGCTGAGGTGAGAGGACGGGAGTGGCTGACCGGTCACCTGACTTCTTGCCAATGTTTTAACTTTCAGGAAGCACTGGTGAGAAGGTGGATCCTGTGGCTGGGGAAGTACCTCCATCCTCAACGCCGGGAAATGAACTTAGGATAGAAACTTCTCCTTATCCTCAAGAAGCATCCCAGTAAAACACCAGCAGCAGCAGGTGGCTACGACCCACTGAGTCGCGAGCTGGCCGGGTGTCAACACTGCGAGCACCTGAAGCCAGGTTCATCGCAGGAGAGGTACAGGGTGAAGTTCCCTAGCTGAGCCTGGACGAACTGGAGGTGGTCGCACCTGCTTGCAGAGGTGTCAGCATAGAATAGATCAGAGTTGGTGACGACCAAACAGCCTTGTTGGGCTCCTTCCCATGCACCTCCCCTGCTGCAGGCCGCCCCCCTCAAAGGGGCTTTACCCCACGGGCTGTCTCTGCAGGGTCTACTGGACGACCTGGCCGCCAGAGCAGGGGATGCAGGTCAGAAGGCCAGGATGGATGTTGGGTTGTTACTGGTCCGCTCCAACGTCACAGGGGCCTTTGATATGGATCCAGGTCACGTCCAGCTCTCCCAGCCAGGGTTCCTCCTTCAAAAGAAAAAACTAAGAGACCTTGGAGGAACTCACTGTCCCAAAAAGTGAGGAACTTGCAGAAGGCTCTGGTAGATGAGGGAGTTAGACAAGGAGCACAGAGGAAAGGAGGGTACTTTTCTTTTTCTTTTTAATATTTATCTATTTGGTTGCACCGGGTCTTAGTTGTGGCTCGTGGGCTCCTTAGTTGTGGCATGCGAACTCTTTAGTTGTGGCATGCATGTGGGATCTAGTTCCCTGACCAGGGATCGAACCCGGGCCCCCTGCATTGGGAGCGTGGCACCCTACCCACTGTGCCACCAGGGAAGTCCCGGGTACTTTTCTTTACACTAGCTTTTTTCTCTCCATAAAAAAATGTGAACACAGACGTAAAGAGAGAAAAAGTGAAAGTTCCTTTTTTTCCCGTCTCTTACTAATATCCCTGCTTCCTTAGCAGTAACCTATATTAGCAGTTGGCTCTATATCGTCCCAGACCTTTTCTGGGCATTTAAACACACACACACACACACACACACACACACACACACACATCATACACCCATGTGTGTATGATGCCAGGATGTTTGTTTTTCTTTGCTTTTACATAAATGGGATCAAGCCGACCATATTGTCCTGCAACTTCTCCCCCATAACAATATATCTTGGACATTTTTTTTATGACCACATATATAGAGCATCCTCATCTGCTGTTGCTTTTCTCTTTTTTCTAATTTCTGCATAGTATTGCACGTGCGAATGTAACACAGTTGATTCAACCACCCCCTTTCCACTCACTCCCTCACTCAGGGTCCCTGTTGCGGCCCAACTCTGGAGGGCGTTTGTGGTAAGTGATACTGCTGCACAGCCCAGGGGACCCCATCCACGCTCAGGCTGCAGCCGCCCCTCCCACCTCCCATGAACAGACTTTTTCCCATGCAAACAATGCTACAACCAGCATCCTTGCCCATGCCTCTTGGTGCACACACACAAGTATTTCTGTGGGTGTTGATACCTCGCGTGGGTGGAAGTGCGCGCCCTGCCAAGGTGTGGGAGGGCGCTTACAGCCTCCTCTGCCCCCATCCCCCCAGCACATATCCATCACTGGCTGCCGCCTGGGCCGCCGCTTCCAGGAAATCCATTGCAAAGATTGAGGACTGTCAGTGGCTCACACACTGGGGGCCATCCAGGGAGTAGATGAAATTGTAGGAGAAAATCCTACCCGGCTCCAGACCGCTCGTAATGGAGACCCCTTGGTGACCTTTCCGGAGAAGTTAAAAGAACACAGGCAGACACACTCACCCTCCATCATCCACCACCAGTCCACCTGCGGGGAGCACAGCCCTCTGTCCTTGGAGAAGCCACTCCTCATTAGCAGGCCTGGTGGGAAGGGGGAGGCTGGTCCAGGGCCCAGGCCGCCGCTGTGCAGGTAAGGAGGCCAGCGGGGGCACCTGCTTCCCTGGAGGGTGAACCCATTGGGCCACAGGGCCCTTAGCTGCTCAAGGTCAAGGTACCTGCCCCCTTCTGCCGCCCCCTAGAGAGACCATCTGGCAGCCGGGCAGCGATCCTCCAGTGATTCCCCTCCACCCAGTCCCCAGGCCAATGGATCCTGCATCTGCACTCAGCCCTCCTTCCTCCCTCTGTTCAAACAGAGGTGCCGGCCCCGTGGCCTCAGTTCTTCTTATCCAGCTTGGCAGCCTTGCCCTGCACCTCCGGGAGGAGGGGGCCTCTGAGCGCAGTGCCCATGAAGGAGGTGCCGGTGGACGAATCCAACATTTTCCTTACCCGGGAGGGTGACCTGAGCCTTTACCTGGTTTCACAGCAGCTAGGTTCATAATGCCTCACCCTCCACCCCTCACCCCCGTTCCTCCCCTTCTTGATTCCACCCACCCACACCCACACCTGGCCCCGCACAGAAAACCCAGCCATAGCTGTGAACGTGGGGAAATACGCAATCGTTTTCTGTATGCAGCTGTCTCCCAGCTCTCCAGGCCTATTTACCTGATAATGACTTAAAAAATAACCCTAGCTACATCTATTGGGCAGTGTGCCAAGTGCTTTATGTATATATCTGACTTAATTTTCGCAAACTCTACACAGTAGATACTGCTAAGGATTTACAGGTGGGGAAATGGAGGCTCAGAGAGGTTAAGCAACTTGATTCAGGTCACACAGCTGGTGAATGCTAGAGCCAGGACTGGAAATCAGGTCCCCATCATTCTCCAAGGCTATGAGCTTAACGGTTGTGCTACCCTGGCTCCCACTTACTTCATTTCATTCCTTCTTCTGGGTTGTCCCAAGGACCGGGTTGAGCTGGCCAATTCCCCAGGCTGCCCCCCAGACTGGGGGGAGCTGCGGCTTCCGGTCCCTGGAGCCGTGTGGGTTCCTGGCAGAGGAAAGACCCTCACATCTCCGTGTCCAGATTCTCTGACTCTCTCGTGAGCACACCCAGGCCCCCTCCAGGCCAGTAGAAACTGACAGCCCACCCTGCCTGCCAGCAAACACTTTGGCTGGCCTGGCCAGCTCAGCCTGAGGACGGGGGAACTTCCTCCGGGCAGCACCTCACCGCCTGGACCCAGGCAGGGGCTGGTTTCAGGGCTGCCCATCCGCAAGCAGGCTGGGAGGCGGGAAAGGGAGGCAGCCTCCATTCCAGAGGGGCTTTTGCTGCCCTCGTGTGGCCTGGACACACAGCCCTGCACCTCCCTCCTCCCTCCTTCCTCCTTGCTGTTATCCAGCCTTCCCAGCTGCCAAGAGCCCACACCCAGTCCCAGCCCTGGTGCAAGTGCCCAGGTTATTTTGCGGATGAGGAGAGGGCAGCACGAAGGCCAGGGAAATTCACAACCACCAGTCCGTACCCCAGAGCCAATAACATGGATGGAGGTGAAATTTATGTATCTGTTGACCTGAAAAGATGTCCTAGTATATTGCGCTGTTAAAAAAAAAGGGGGGGGGGGAGGAAGCAGGTTTTAAAGCTGTGTACAGTAAGAGAGCATTTTATTAATTAAACAAAAGTATTATCTATGTAACTAATCATAGAAAGAGGATATTTGCCAAGATGTTAACAGATGATTTTTGTTTTCTTCTCTTGGCTTATCTGTGTTTTCTATTTTTTTCAATGAACATCAATTACCCAGATAATTTTAAAAAGCAATCAAAATAAACCAATCCCAGACTGATTGTACATCTTCCTGTCCCCCCTACCCCCAACAGCTCTCCAAAAAAGAATCACAGATCCATATTCCTGGACCTTCCTTTCTCTCTCCAATCATTTCCACATCTCAGTCGGCGTGTGTTGGTTGGAGGTGGGGGGAGGATTCCTACCTGCTCCAGGAAGCCTTCCCCTGACTAATGGGAGGTGTGAAGGCTTCTTTGCCCAGGGGGCTTTTTCTCACTGACCCAGCTCTGCCCAAATGCACAGTGCCTGGAGGCCATCTTCCCTCCCTCTGGTGCCTTTTCACTGAAGAGGAAATGTTCTGCTTTCTACTGCATTGTTTGTTCCTGCAGGCTGAGCCGACTTCCCTGAGGCTGAGATGCTCAGAGGCAGCCCAACCCTCCATCACATGGACTGGAGCCCCAGGGCAAATGGTTCCACTGTCGAGAGGTGATTATGGCAAAATGAAGAGTGAGGGCAAAGAAGTGACAGAAAAGAAAGAGCAGTGCTTCAGGAGAGGGCTATGCTGCCCCTTCCAGAAGGACCCGAGGAAACTAGGAAGGAGATGGGAATGGAGCTTCCTGAGCATTTCCTATGTCCACACAGTGGACCCTCCGAAGACAGGCCCTTGCCCCTCACTTTGTGCGGGTGAGGGCACCGAGGCAGAAGAGCACCTAGGCCTTAGCTTCCTGCATCTCTGGTGCTTCACGCCACTGTGTCTCACGACAGAGGAGGCTCCTGAAAAGGTCTCTGGATGGAGAAATTAGCGTTGGTGGGCAGTGTCTTCTCCCACCCACCCCCGCCATGTTAGCCACTGCCCAGGCTCCCCAAGAGCCACAGACACCCCTCTGCTCAGGAACGGCAGCTGGGACCAAGCACTGTCCTGCAGGGCATGGCCCTCTGAGCGCCTGCTCGTTGAATGATGAAGGTTGCTAATGTCATTGTTCTGGCCATCAGAAAGGCAGCCTAGAGGGCCCAGAGAGCTAGCCGGCAACGCAACAGAACCTAGGGTTCAAGGGAAAGGAGAGGACCTTTAGTGTCACCCTGAACCCCCAACTTTCAAATCACATTCCCTGAGGTGGCCATCCCCAGAGACGCAGGAACCAGGCTCCCATCCCTGCCAAGCCTCCACACACAGGACAAATGCAGTTTGCACACCTAATTGGGAGGCAGGAGACCCTCCCTGGTACTCTTTGAGCTCTGTTCCTAGCCACCTGGGTCATCTAGGCCAAGTCACTCCTCACCACCACACCTCCCCTTCTACCTACACGGTGCTGTGGCGTTAAGAAGGGCTTCTAAGGGTGCTGCTGAAGAATGCTCAGCCCCTGGCAGCGTCTCCTCCCTTAATGGGGGTCTGGTAATGAGTTCCATGCCCTGAGCAACTCGGTTTGTGGACAGGTAGTCGAAGCGTGATTGATAGCGACACCCCGTGGACACAATGGGTAACTGCAGTCACCTGGACGGAAGCCACAGGACGACCTTCAACTTTCTTCATTATGTGGAGCGGAGCTGATTGCAATTAATCCCACTCATCACCTTTCACAGGGAGCTGTCTTAGAGCTGAAAAAGAATCTTTCCCCAAACCAGAAAACAACCCTCCAGCCACACATTTCCATCAGCCTCCAGCTAAACACCTGTTTCGTTTCAACTTGTCCCTTTTCAATATTGACCTGATAGAAGTATCTAGTGGCCATGGAGGGAGAGTAATGTCAACAATAATATTAATAGAGGAAATATGTAAAGGGCTGTTGACTTTTGCCATGAATTTCATGCATTGTCTCATTTAATCTCCCCAGCAAACCGTGCAGGTATGTGCTCTTACCCCCAGCATTCAGAGGAGGAATCAGAGACTTGGAGCATAAGGGGAAGCTAAGTTTCAAACCTGGGCAATCTGGCATCAGACCCCATTCTCTTTTAAACACCAGTCTGTGCAACCTCACTTCCCCCAGTGTCTACCCACCGTGGTAATCCCTTGAGGCTGGAGAAATCCCAATTCCTAGGGCACTGGCTTGAATCCTCAGACTGGACGCCCCTGAGTCACCCTCTAGGGCAGTGAGAGGCAGGTGGACATGAGGGCCTTTAGGGTTCAATAGGCCTGGGTTGGAGTCCCAGCTCGGTCCCTCATTAGCTATGTGACCTTGGGCTTATTCCTGAATTTCACTCCCCTGAACCGCCACATGTGCATAATAATCCCTTGCCTTGGAGGGTGCTGTGAACGTTAGAGAAATCATTCGGTGCTGAGCGGATGCTCCAGAAATGGTGGCTACTCTTATCTGCAGGGTGGGTGTGCCCATTGACCTTGGGAGGAGCCAGCCTGGAAGATTTCCGTAGGTGGCAAATTCTAATTCAGCCTCTTTAGAAAATACCACCACTAAGAAGGGCTAGGATGAAGGTGAGGGCCAGCTTTCTCACCCTTAGGCTTGTCCGATTTCGGAGGGAGCAGCTCATGGTCATGGTTCAAAGGATCCCGGAAGGGACTGACTTAACCAAGTTGGCAGAGCAGACACAAGATCCTGTGACTTTGGGCCCCATCTTTCCTCAGAGACCCCATTATGCAGAGAACAGTGTGCCGGCAGGATTCAGGTCCATGCCTCTAGGTATCTGCAGAGACTCTGGTGCCACGAACCAGCCAGTGCTCCATTTGTGGTACTTTGTTACGGCAGCCCTAAGAAACTAACATGGTCATGAGAGATACTGTGACTTCCCCCTTGCTCTCCCTTGAACCACGCATCCTGGGGGAAGCCAGCTGCTATGTCATGAGGCTACTCAAGCAGACCTATGAGAGGTCCACGTGGCGAGGATCTGAGCTTTCTGTCAAAGCCAGCGCCCGCTTGGCACCCTGTGGGTGAGCCTCCTTGGAAGCAGATCCGACAGCCCCAGTCAAACCTTCAGATGACTGCAGCCCTCCTAAGAAGCCTGGAGCCTGGGACTTCCCTGGAGGTCCAGCGGTTAAGACTCTGCACTTCCACTGCAGGGAGCAGGGGTTTGATCCCTGGGCAGGGAACTAAGATCCTGCATCCTGTGCGGTGCAGCCAAAGAAAACAAAGCAAACAAACAAACAAACAAACCACAAAAGAAGCCTGAAGCCAGAACAGTCAGTTAAAGCTTTCCCCAGTTCCTGGCCTACAGAAACCGTGAGATAATAGATGCTTATTACTGTTTGAAGCTACTAAGCATTGGAGTAATCTGTTATACAGCAATAACCACCTAATATTCACATTTATCATACTGGGGCCCCAGTATAACCTGAAACAGAGAGAGCTGCGTTTTTTACATACATCATACATCACTTGAAATGGATCAGGGGCGCCAGCGCCATTCTCTCTGGGGATGTTTCCAACACTGGGCTCCACAGGTGTCCCTGTTATTCATTTCCACGTGAGCACCTTCCATGTGCCAGACACTGTGTTACCGGCTGCGGCTATAGATGTGAACTGTCATGTTCATGGCCAGTGGCCATTATGGCCATAGCTCTGCTAGTAGACAGATGTGTGAAAAAGGAGAGCGCTCATCTGCAGAGGCGGGGGGTGGGGTGGGGGGGGGCATTGAGATGCTGAAAGGAGAAGCCTTCAGTGGCGTGACCCTGCAGAGGCAGGAAGAGAGCCAGGTTCAAGGGTCCACAAGAGCAGTGGGAGGTAGAGGGAACCAGAATCCAGACTCCCCACTTCACGGCCTTCTCCCCTGTGTCTGTCTGTTCTGTGTCTCTCTTCTAAAGATACTAGGCATTGGATTTAGGGCCTGAGCTAATCCATTACAACCCTTAATTACATCTGTGAAGACCCTACTCCCAAATAAGGTCACCTTCACAGGTATGAGGCAGGGTTAGGACTTCAATATATACCTTCTGGGGTACACAGTTGGCCCACAACAGTGACCTAGCCTTGGAAGTCACATACCATCGTTTCTTCAGTAGCAATTGGTTACAAGGGTCAGCCCTGTTCAGGGCAGGAGGAGACCACACAGAGGTGAACATCAGTAGGTGAGGATAATGGGGGGCCATCTTGGAGGCTGGCTGCCAGGAGATCAGACGGCAATCTGAGCACGAGACCCGCCCTCAGGCGCAGTATTCACAAAGGAAACAATGGAGAACCAGTTGCACAGCACTTAGGCCCCCCGTACAGTCAAGAATATAAAAGGGGCAGAGTGGGGAACAGAAGGGTCTGGAAATAGAAATCATCCAAGAGAGGAAAGCTATGTGGAGAGCTCCACCTCCATCTCAAGTCTTGTGATGGGGGCTTCCACAAAGCCATTTACAGCCATCTGCCCCCACGGGCCTGGGCCAAGAGGACGGGCTGCACTGGGATTGGCCAGGGGCCCTGTGAGTGCTTCCCGGGGCCTCTGGGGAGAGAGGGCCGGCGTGGCGTCATTTTAAGTCCTGTAGCGCTTCCTAATGGGCAGGAAGAAGGTGGAAGGGGATGCTGGATTCTTGGGGCTGAAGATGAAGTCATCAGCCATTACCCGGAGGAGAGACGAAGACCAGGAACCTCAGCAGAGAGCCTCAGGGACGGGAACCTCCGTAGAACCCAGGGGAGCCCCCGGGAAACAGCGCTCACCATCTGTCAGGCCCGGAGGGCTGGCGATTTTGCAGTCATATAAGCATTGCCCTATTCCTCTGTTCCCTCATTTCTTCTCCCCGCTCACCCCTCCCCCTTAGACCCTGCAAGCATCCTCATGTGGGGAGCAGAGGCTGTCAGGTGAGAAAATAGACAAAAGCCTCCCACAGCCCAGTCCCTGAAGGCCGGCACCCCAACTCCAGACCTTGGAGCAGAAGGAGGAAGATTGGTCTCTGAAGGAAGATGAACGCGTCAGGTCATATCTATAACCAGCTGCTTTAGAGCTCTAAATCGACTGTGGATTTTATGACGTAGAATGACCATACCTGAGCCTGACCAGAAGAGACATGGGGTCAGCTGGGCTTTCATCCAAGGCGGGTGAAGGGGAAATGGCTCCTTCATGGAAAAGTTCAAGTGGAGGGAATTCCCTGGCGGTCCAGTGATTAGGACTCTGCGCTCTCACTGCCGCGGGCTAAGATCCCAGAAGTGGCATGGCTTGGCCAAAAAGAAAAGTTCAAGTGGACAGTGAGAGGCGCAAACTGAGCTGCATTTTGATTACATCCCACGTTCAGCGATTGGTTTCACTGAGCTCGAGCTTTCTCAAGGCAAGTTGGGCCTTATATTCCTCACTCTTGTCACCCCCGGGGCACAGCCTCGATCCACAGGGAAGTTCCCGAAGAAAAGTCTGTCTCAGCTTTTGTCCAAAATTGAGGCATGTTTACTCAATTTTCCTTCCTATTGTCTGGAAATGACACCAAGAACAGGGGGGAAAATAAAAAAGGACAACTTGTCCCCGTACAAAACAGCCACACCCTCTGAACTCTTCACCCTGCTGTGTTCTGACTTCACCCTGGATGGGGAGGTGAGGTATGAGGTTGGCAGAAAGGTTCCTGGGAGGATACGCTTGGCCTGGGAACAAAAGCTGTTTTTCTGAAAGCTTTGTGCACTTCAACTAAGTGAGGGAGGGGTCTGAGCAAAGACAGGAGAGAGAATCAGGGGAGGAAGTTCTGCTAAAAAAAATTTAAATTCCCCAGGGAAGTTGGAGCTGTCATCTGATCAGTCCTTTAAATGTCTTGTTATTATTGAAAAAAAGAAGGTTGGGGCTTCCCTGGTGGTGCAGTGGTTAAGAATCCGCCTGCCAATGCAGGGGACATGGGTTCGAGCCCTGGTCCGGGAAGATCCCACGTGCCGTGGAGCAACTAAGCCTGTGCGCCACTACTGAAGCCTGTGCGCCTAGATCCCGTGTCTCACAGCAAGAGAAGCCACCACAATGAGAAGCCCGCGCACCGCAGCGAAGAGTAGCCCCCGCTCGTCACAACTAGAAAAAGCCTGCACACAGCAACAAAGACCCAACGCAGCCAAAAACAAAAAATAAATAAATTTATAAAAAAAAAGAAGAAGAAGGCTGCCTGTGAGTCTCTCCTCTCTCACTGTCCTTGCACCAAGCTTGGGACCAAAGCTTCCTTCCTTCTCTAGGAGTCAGGCTCTGAAAAGAAGGGCCCTCGAGATTAGGCACTAGGACCCGGCAGAAGCTGGGGCTCTGCAGCAAGAGTCCAAGGTCTTCAGCTCACAGGCCTGCAGATCAGACACCCACCAGGTAGGTTCCAGCTCCCATCAAGGACCCAGCCGAGCAGAGGCATGAGCTGGAACACAAGTGGGGATGAAAGCCTGGAAAGCAGGGGCATTCCACAGTCAGTGCTTCTAGAAAAGCCTGTCTTCCCCAGCACAGAGGCTGCAGGGAGTAGCGACTCTGGTTCTCTATATTTCAATAAAAAGCATTTATCGTGCTGATGATGTCAGTGATATTTCAGGACCTAAACAAGCCTAGTTTTTCACAGTCTGTAGGACAGGGGGCTCCTAACACTTTTTAAAAGATGCTAGACCCTAAATAAAATCCCTTGTCACCAGGCCACCCATTTCTCTCTCCCCCAGGCCCTGGTGCCATGAAACAGTCACAGCCCCCCGTCAGCCGATGGCAGCGCTCTTGGATCAGTTTCCCGAAGAGCTTAATCATGAACAAATTGCTGTCACTTGGCCTGGAGCTGAGAAGCCCAGGAGAGTCTCAGGATGAGGTCTTCCCTGGTGAGAACACAGCCCTTCTGGGAGCCTCTCTTCCTCAGTGCATGTTTGCACTGGGGAGTAACTCCAGAGCACCGAGCGCCGTGTGGGGTTAGCAGGGCTTTTCAACTTCAGCACTAATGGCATTTGGGCTGGATAGTTCTTTGTTGTGGAGGTGGTCCTGTGCCTTGTAGGATATTTAGGACTATGCCTGGCCTCCATCCACAAGACGCCAGTAGCATCCCCTCCCCACTCCTCCTCCATCGTGACAATCAAAACTGCCTCCACACATTGCCAAACGTCCTCAAGGCCAAAGTCATTCCTGGTTGAGAAGGACTGGCTAGGAGCAGTGCTCATTCCATGACTAGACAGCTAAGGAGACCCAGGGTAGAGCTGGGCCACCCGTATCTCAAGGGAATTTTCACTCCAGGAAAAAAGAGACCAAGTCTACACGGCCCTTGTATCAGTTAGTGCTCTGTTGGATGCAACTCTAAATGACTTACCAAGGGTGAGGGGTGGATGCTGTCTCTTGTAACTGAGAAGACCACGGATTTAGGCACATTGCTGGCTCAGGCCCAGCTTGAAACAGGACTCAAGCAATATCACCAGGACTTGATTCTGGATTCTGCTTTGCTCCAGCTTTGGAATTCTTGTAGGGGCAAGATGGCTGCCAGCGCTCCAGTCCTGTATCTTCCTAGGTTGGCGACTTGTGGAAGAAAAAACGGGAAGTGTTTTCCTTTCTGCAGTCCTAGCGAAAGCGTCATTGTATTTGCTTGGCTCCGATTTGGTCAAGAGTCCGTCACCAAGCAAAAGCAAAACACCATGGCCAGAAATGTGCTGGCCTAGTTGGCCAGGCTGTAGTCACATGCCCACCTCTGGATCTCGGAGCACAGTCAACCCGGCATACAGGGAACCAAAGATGGAAATGTGAGGTTTCCCAAGAGGAAAATCAGGGTACAACTACCAGGGGACAGGTGAAAGGATTCCAGATGACAAAAAGCAACAGGTCGCTACCACAGTCTAGACCAAAAAGAGGTTCAGCTCATCCGTCAAGGTGAGAGGTAATGAGAGTGTAAGGAGGACTTCAATGAATGGCAGTACAAAGGCTGTGCCGTGACTGTCCAAGTCAACCTCCAGGAGACAAACAGAACCCTCTTAGGTGTCTCTAGGACAAACTAGCAACTGACATGATCCATTCAACTGCTGCCTGAAATGGAGACCACAGGAGTTTCACCAAGATCTTTCCCCCCTTCTTCCATAGTAACATATTTGCAGTTGGGCCCATAGCTGCCCAGCTGGGCACAGCATTTCCCAGCCTCCCTTGCAGTTAGGTGTGACCATGAGACTAAGTGAACACTACAGGAACAGAAGAGATGGCCAGACCTATGCCTTAAGACAGTGGGTGTCTCATCCACACTCTTTCTCCTTCCCTTGAACCAGAACATGAACTTTCCTGAGGCCCAGGGTTTGACCACACAAGAGAGAATGATGCCTTAAGGGACGACAGAGGAAAATGCAGAGGAATCTGGATCCCTGAATGACCAGGGTGGAGCAGAGCCTCCTGCTAGCCTGGAATGGGTACCTCAAGTGAAAAAGAAAGAAATGTCTGTCTTTTCTAAGCCACTAAATTGTTGCATTTCCTCTATTTGAAGATGCAAGTTTTTTTCATATTCTAATATCTCCAAAATCCATGACACCATTGGCCAGGCAGTGGCCACCCTTAAGTCAGGCCCCAGGAAAATATTTTTGTGAGGCTCTTGTCTATATAAACAAATTAAAATTAACATATTATAAAAATTCATAAGTTCATGTGAGACATAGTGATTTATCAATGAAGATTCAGAATAACGGGTAGAGAAGAGCTGCTTACGTATTTGTTTATTGTCTCATCAATGCACATGAAGATTCTTCCTCCAGGCCAGACACCATCTCTTCCTGTTTAGATCCAGAAATCTATCTCTTCATAATTTCAGGTCTCCCACCAGGAGAAAATAGTAGTGATACATCATTATGTTGACTAAATACTATAATTGACACATAATATTGTTTTTTTGACACATAATATTGTTTTTGACACATAATATTGTTTTTTGACACATAATATTGTTTTTTTCAGAACAGAGTGACAAAGTTCTGTGTCAGCCTTCACTTGCCTTTCTTGCTGCCATTGACCATTTGATATTTATTGAGGTTTCGTCTCCATTCTGGAAATTGCATAATGTGTGGAAGTGATATTCTGTGCTCATTTGATAGAGATCCTATGTGTTTCTGGTCCCTGATACCCTCGTTGGCCAACGCTAATGGTGAAAGGGATTTTTAAACAAGTAACAGTGATAACGGAACATTTGGGTTTTGAATTTAGAATATATTTAGACCATAAAAGCTAGTTTCTACAGTTTCTTTCACCACTTGAAGAAGGTGTAAAGTGAGTTGCTTACTTGCTTTCCAGACCTTGGGCAGGTCCCGGCGCCGCAGAGTCCGGTTACTCTAGGTAGCAGAGCACGGGTCTGTGCCCAAGTCCTAGGGAGCACGGTGCTGTGCGCGCCTGCGCAGACGCAATCGGGACGCCCTCGCCCGCCACGCCCTTTCTCCGCACCCCTCTAGGTGCTCCAGATACACGAGGCTCTTGGACTCGCACCAGCCGCGGACCGAGTGGTGAGGCGCCTAGGTGGGTGGGACTGACTGTGGGCCTGGAAGTTTGACCTTGGGGGTGGACATCAGGAAGAAGATGAGAAGAGCCTGGAGAGCAGGGGTGCGACTAGGGGCGCTAGAACGCAACCAGTTGGGGGAACCTGCAGGGCGACAGGACCCTTCCTCCGCGCTGGCTCTCCCCGGGGCTGAGACTTTCACCTTGGAGGCTGGTGCAAGACCAGCCAGGAGTCAGCAAAGGAGCTGTGAATGGGTGAGCCACAGGCCACATTATACAGAAACAGCATAAGGGTCAATGTTCTGAGTGGGAAATGGCAGATAATGGGACAAGATCCTGTGTCAACAGAACCTGTGTATCAAAATAATGTAAGTCAAATCCTTTAGGGAAAAAAAAAGTTAATCCATCTGCTACTGTAACTGCAGTCATCATCCAATATCCAGGGCTTCACTTAGGCTCACAGATCTGGCCAAAAGTCTGGGAGGTGCATGAGGGATGCCTAGACTTGGAGCAGCATTTGCTGCTGGGGTTAGATCTTTGGTGGAGGCCAGTCATGTCACAAAACCTTTGTTAATACCAAAGTCATGACCATTTAGTGACACAGGCTGGACTTTCCGAGGATATGATGCAATACAGCATTCCTTTTTTATCATCATCAATCTTTGTGCCAATAGTGAGTAGACTCCAGGCAAGGGCAGGGGCTCTGCTTTTGCTGGTACTGGTGTTAGTCACTATGCAGGATCCTTCTGGCAAGATCAAGAAAGTACCAGCATCAAAACCCAAGGAGTGTCCCTACCTTGGAAAAAAATCCGCAAAGATAATAGTGAAATACTCTTTTAAGATAAGCTGCATCTATCACCAATGCTCTTGACATGAAGAGTGATGCTGGGGAAAATGCAGCAATGATTCTCAGATGGAAAGTGGTTCAGAAGAGCTGGCTTCTGACGGAGAAGAGGATCGGATGGTTGACGTCAGTGAGCACACACATTCACTAGTCACGGTCAGTTCCATCATCTGTGGTTCTAGGACTGGCCTCACCAGGCTGGATTGTTTTCCGCTGGGCCTTAAGACAAGGCAGTGTATCAAGATGGGTTCTGTCAGTTCCAGGCCTCACATTTGTGCTGAAGACACATGATGTGTGGGCACAGAGCCACCCCGGGAAAGACCCCATCAGCCTAGTCAAAGCCACATGGGTGCGGCAGCTGCTGTGATTTCCTCCAGCTTGCCTTTAGAGAATAACAAATGCTTTACAGTTTGTAAAGCACTTTCACTTACATTATCTTATCCCATTCTCACAACCCTGAGAAGAAAGGCAGACATTATCATCACTCCATTTTAGAACTGAAAAATAGCTCAGCGAGGTAAGGGAACTTTATCAGGGAACCCTGGGTTGTGACAAAGCCTGGATCTGACCTCTTTAATGACATCTTTAATGCCACACCCTGGGCTCTGTCCACCATACCACAAAGTCTACTTTCAGGGAAATTCCATTTCTATCTTTTATCTTTTGCATTACTTGGAGCTATTGGGTTGGCCTAAAAGTTCGTTGGGTTAGTGAATACGTTGTTCAATAAAGTTCTTCGTGGAAATGAAAAATGTCTTTTATTTTTACTTAAAACCAAACGAACCTTTTGGCCAACCCAACAAATAGTTTGTTTTGTGTTGGTTGGGTTTTTTTTAGTTTTTTGTTTTTTTAGGGATGGATGTTTCTAGTCTAGGGTGAAAATTCTTGTAGAGCAAGAACCCCATTTGACTGCAACCATTGCTAATTTCTCTTAAATGACATTCTCACAGATTGCCCATGAGATAGCAGCTTTCATGCATTATATCCCTTATGGAAAAAAGAGGTACCTTTAAGAATGGGGTGGGTAGTCTTTACCTCATTTTCATGTTATACAACAAACCCTCAGTACTCTTGGGTTTTATAAACTATGGGATGGAGTTTACAGAATGCCACCAAGTCCCCCACCCCACCCTCACCCCAAGAATCAGTAACAATTTGCATCAGTTGGCACAGTTTTGTTGTTTGTATTGAAGTAGAAGGGTTTTTGAGCTTTATTCATTTTGTTTTGTGGGAGTTATTCTGTTTGGGTGCAGAGCTTCCTGGGGAGAAAGATAAGAATAATGGAAGGAATTGATGAGCTGTCCGTCCCCCATACTGCCTGAGAGACTCATTTCCAGCCCCAGGGAGGGAAGAGTTAGGGTGATAAATGGAGAGAGGAGTAATCATGTAAGACGTTGAGCAACTAAAGATACAAGCGGTTCTGTTATGGGACACAGGCAGCAAAGGACAGCCATTCAGTGAGGAGGTTATTTGTTCCCCGCTACTCCATCCTGCCCTCCACTTTGGCAAGTTGGTGGTGTAGAGTGGCCCCAGGAGAGAATGCCATGCCCAGGCAACAGGAGTGACCACTATAAGAACAGAGTCCTTACAGAAGACACACGTGCTGATGAGGTACCCTTTTTAAGGGGCTGTGGTGAGTAGACCATCTGTGGGAGGTCGCGGTGGAAGAGCATAGTGGACCTTCCCTGTTTCCTCTGGGAGACACCTCAGGGGCCTCCAGAAGTAACTGAGGAAGAGTTGGCAGGGCACAGGATAAGTAGAAACTTCTACAGACCTTCAAGAGGGGCTCAGAGCTAATAAAATTTAGTCTGGATGTCAGTGTGACCTCATTGGCACCCACAGGCTTGTGCACTTTATTCTTCTCCTCTGTATGCCATTCGACTTAAAACATCCTGTCTTTAGTGAAGATGCCATGAAACGTGCTTACGGTGCAGACGCCTTCCAAGAGCAATTCTCCCACTAGCTGATGGCCCTGCCTCCGCCCACCCTTCTAATAAGGGGGAATCGTAGGGCAGCAGCTGGAGAAGTCTACCTGCAGGGTTTGGGGCTGGGAGGAAGAGAAATAACTCTTTTCTATGTTCAGGTAGAGCACCAGATATGATTTGCTAAAGGCTTCTGAGTGCCGAGGTTATTAGGCAAAGATTTTTGCTATTTCAACTGAAGTTGGAATGAGAGAATCTGGGGGGTAGGCTGCAGCGTGAAGGATTTAGATTAGAGCAGTAACGAATTTCCCAACATCAAAGGGAACGGGTTCTCTGCTCTAGGCCCATTTTTAAAGGTAAATAGAGAGGTCTCCCTTGTGTGTCAACCTTCCAGATCTTGCAGTGGCTCTCTACATATCTTTTCCTGAACTCCCACCCTCTTCCTGAGTTCCATCTGTGTCCTACAACCTCATCACAGCACTTAACAACACTGAGCTGTGAACTTCCTGGGGTAGAAACTGTGTCTTATTCTTTAATGTGTCCTTGACCCTTAGGAGTTACAAAGCACACAGTGAATGTTGGTCTGATCATAAGGGAAAAGCTGCTAGGAGACTGGAGGATACGTCAGTACGCGTTAGAGCAGTATGTGTTCACACTTTTGAGTTTCACCTGGGGAATGGGCTGTGAGCGGCTACTGGAAGCTGTCATGAGGACGCAATGAGGAAGCACCAGGAGAAACATCTCTACGATGCCTGGTATCGTACAGTCCCCTTCTCCCCTCTGTCCCCTTCCTTCTGCCTGACGTTGGGTCTGGAAGCAAAGGTCAGGTGCTCTATGTGAAGATGGGAGGTCTGAATGATTTCTCAAGAATGGCAAAGGATCTGAGGGAACTGGACGGCAGAGATGAGCAAGCTGCAGGTCCTGCCCTGGGATCTGGAACGGCAAGCAGAGAAACCAAGTGTGCTGACAGAAATGGGGGAGGGGGGACAATTCTGGTGCCAGAGTATGGCTACCCACAAGAGCTACCTCCTTCCTCTGTGGATCCAGCCCACTCAGGAGGGGCAGTCGGTGAGTGTGCACAGGGTCGGGCACCAGTGTTGTCAGGAACAGATCCTTCACACCATGGCCTGGCACCTTCCTGAGGAAGAAAAGATGCCAAGCCAATCCCCCAGAGAAATCAACTCAAGGGAAAGGGGCTCGTCAAACCCCAGGCTCTGTCTAGCCATTGTCTCCCCAGTGGGAAAGAACTTAGCCCAAGGGATCAAAAGACTCCTTAGCGCAAGATCTGGAACATTCCAACGTCCCTCCTTAAGCGGAGGGAGGCTGATGGCACTGCTGCAAAGTAGACAAAGAAAAGCAAGGGACTTCTTTTAAAGTGAAACGTGTAAAATAGAGGGGGGTGGGGGAGACCGTGAACACCGGGGCAGCAATTAGGCAGAAAGACTGCAGTACAGACACAGGGCAGTACCATCCTACCCGACAACACTGGCAGTGTCATACTCCAAAAGAGCTGTTTAAAAACTGCTAATTACTGAGATTCCAATAAGAGCTCTGTCTTAAAAGTGATTTCAAACTGATTGCAGCTTTTTGAACTGATCGCAGCTGTAAGCTATAAAGGAAGGAATCTAAATAAAAGTGAAACATCCTTTGATCAAACACAAAGGAACTCTTCCAAATAAAAATACCTTTATTTTACATACACATCATAGCTGTCTCACATGTGTAAACAAATGATTTATACACATCTATTAAACAAATAAGTTCCCTGAGATAGGGATCATACTTGTTCATCCTCATAGCTCCTGACAGTATTTAGCATAGTATCTGGCACATGGAAGATGCTTACGGAATTGAATTTCATCGAAGCAATTGCAGTATTAATGATTTAATCAGATCATTGTCATTTTTTACAATAATGGGCTACTATAAAATGAATACTAGGGTACAGCAGTACAAAAGGCCATTGTAATAGCCTCAAATCCAGGAAAAACATACCTATTTTTCCAGAAGACCAAAAGAAATATGCAAATACAGTCGTTCTCGAAAGGCAAGTCAACCACTCTACATTCCACAACAGAGACCATGTTGATTGTGCTGTGTGAGTTGCTAGGCAACCACTTGGTAATTCCCCATGTAATAGAGACGAACCTGTCATCTGCTTTCTTGGCTATATGTGACATGAGGAGACAACAGGTAAAGGACAGCCAAGAACACCTACACCTGGATGACACAATCACTCCTGAAGTGTGATGACACTGGAGAAAATCCCCATGCCCTGCAGAAAGTGCTGGAGGGAGAATTTCATTAAACTATTAGCACAAGATATCCGGTGAATTTTCTTGGATTTACCCTGTGGGTAAATCCTGCGGGTGATCCTGTTATCCCTGTCCACAAAGCCAGGGACCAAAAGCCCTGAAGTTCAGCTTGTGGATGGCTGTCAATCCAATAAGGCCTCCAGATCAGCGGGTCCCATGACTCCAGCTGGGAGAAAATTTTACCAGATAAAAGCATCCTTTTAAGTCTTAAAAGGGACACTTAACATCTCAAAGAAACCCAAGTTCTGGGTGAACAAACCATACTCTTTTATACCAGAAGAAAATGCTCTTAGTAATTTCTTTGGACATGATTTCCCAGACATTTTAGGCAAATGAGCTACCTTGTAAAGACCCCACTCCACTGTAGGTACTGACATCCCTGTCTTTGAAATAGACTGAAAACCCAATAAAGCATTGGAGAATGAATGCATAAGGAATGTCTGAAAGCTGCTCTGACATTAAGAACTTAAATTTAAATGCCACTTCAAATTTGGAAGACTAAGAGTACTCATCTTTTTCATATGAATTTCAAAAGGACCACTCCTCCCCAGATTTAAAAAAATAGAGGAGGGCCTCCCTGGTGGCGCAGCGGTTAAGAATCCGAATGCCGGGACTTCCCTGGTGGTCCAGTGGTTAAGAATCTGCTTTCCAATGCAGGGGACGCAGGTTTGAACCCTGGTCGGGGAACTAAGATCCCACATGCCGTGGGGCAACTACTCCCATGCGCTACAACTAGAGAGTCCACGCAGGCAAAAAAAAAAAAAAGAATCCGCCTTCCAGTGCAAGGGACACGGGTTCGAGCCCTGGTCCGGGAAGATCCCACATGCCGTGGAGCAACTAAGCCCGTGCGCAGCAACTACTGAGCCTGCGCTCTAGAACCCTCGAGCCACAACTACTGAAGCCTGTGCACCTAGAGCCTGTGCTCCGAAACAAGAGAAGCCACCGTAGTGAGAAGCCCGCGCACCGCAACGAAGAGTTGCCCCTGCTGGCTGCAACTAGAGAAAGCCTGCGCGCAGCAACGAAGACCCAACACAACCAAAAATAAAATAAAATAAATAAATAAACAAATAAATAAAACAGGAATATTTGCCCACAACCTATTCCCACAAATATCATATTTCAGTCTTTTCCGGAAATTACTTGCTTCAGTCTCTTGTTTGAGATTTAAGATCTTGGACCTGGGATCAGGCAATCCGTTGGAGATAAAATCACCAGTTTTGATGAACAACTGGGCAAGGCTTTAACCTAACATCTGGTGCCAACCTGATTTATCCAACCTGTTGAGATGCTGACTGAAGCCCAGCTGGCCAACCCTGCGGCGCGAAGGCTGTCAAAAGCACCAGCCCTGCCTAACCAGCACTGGAAAGGGGAGTGCTGGTTGCGAAGTTCCTGGGCACGTCTCCATCTGCAAAGGAAAGCCACGGCATCCGTCATCTCTACTGACTACCAGGTTTTACAAGGGTTTTCATGGAATTCCGAATAGAATCAGCCAGGAACCAAATCACATGTGAGGAAGGAGGATGCAGGGGCATTCTTGCACAAATGCTCAAAAGACCTTCCAATGACTGGGCTTGGGGTGAGGTGACGTAGAAGGGGCAACAGAGGCTCTGGAATTTCTTTGCCAGAATTACAAGTATGGACAAAAACCTTTCGGCAGCTACCTTCACTCCATCTTTTCAACATGACACGTACAGTCGTGTGCAAAAGGCCTGGAGGTGGGAGAGAGCGGAGCGTGTCAGGGAACCAACAACAGAAAAGGGGATGTCCATTCGTCCCTTGCACCAGTGGCCCCGGAAGCCACTCACCCTCCTGGTTGGTGGCATCTTCCTTCTCTGGAGTCCAGTCAGTGATGGGTAAGCCCACTGTTAAATTTTCAGGAACCTGGGGTCCCACTGATGTCAAGTTGGTTGAACACTTACTACGTAGAACTTGCTTTGTGGGAGAAAAACATTCAATATATTGGGCTTCCCTGGTGGCGCAGTGGTTGAGCGTCCGCCTGCCGATGCAGGGGACGTGGGTTCGTGCCCCGGTCCGGGAAGATCCCACATAACACGGAGCGGCTGCGCCCGTGAGCCATGGCCGCTGGGCCTGCGCGTCCGGAGCCTGTGCTCCGCAACGGGAGAGGCCACAACAGTGAGAGGCCCGCATACCACAAAAAAAAAAAAAAAAAAAAAAAAAAAAATTCAATATAATCCCTGCCCTGAAGGAGCTTAGACTCTAGTGGGGGAGACAGATGGGTACCCAAGAAATTATAATGCAAACCAGTCTGGATTACGGCACAAGAGGCGGAAAGTGTTCAATTCGGGGATAATGAATGTCCGTGTGGAGGCTGCCCCTGATTTTGGGCTCTGTAGCCAGCTTTGTATTACCGGAGTTGTAACAGGGAAGAGCTAAATCAGACTCAATGTTCGATGTGTTTCTTTGACTTTAACCTTTGCTTTTCGTTCCTTTTGTTATTATAATCATACATAATGGCCTGCCTCAGGGAACCCTGCCCACCTGTGAATGGCTGCAAGAAAAAAGAAACTAACACATGCCCTCACCGAGGCTGGTCATTCCAGGAGATATTTTGCAAGACTGACGGCCCTTTTACTTTACTTCCTCACCACCTCTCGCTCTCTATTCTGCCTTTTTACTTTAATTCTTCGCCACCTTTCCCTCTCTGATTCTATAAAAGAAACTGGCATCCAGACCCACGTAAGGTGCTTTTTCAGAGACACTAGTCCGCCATCTTCTCGGTCTGCCGGCTTTCCGAATAAAGTCATATTCCTTGCCTCAGCGCCTCGTCTCCGATTCACTGGCCTGTCGTTCGGCGAGCAGAGTGAGCCTGGACCCGGTAAGAGAGCGTCAGGTTCCACTGAAAAGCCTCAGCTCCGTCTGGCTTTCTGCTGTGGTGGCCTGTATTTCTTGCCTTTGGGCGAGCCCCCGGTGGGGAAGTCCGCTGTGATCCGAAAGCTGTTTACACATGGGACAGAAGCCCATTGGGCAAGATACGAGGCCAAGGAGAACCTCTGTCAAAAATCAAATGGTTCTACAGAAAGGGACAACTGAACAGCTTTCTGAGTCATCTAGAGAAAAAAGTTGTGAGTTTAAATCAAAGACTTCACATTCAGTGGGGGGAGATGACACTTGAAAAATCTTTCCACTAAAAAGATTCTAGATAGGGGATCTAACAAGTAAAGGGCAGCTGCTGAGTGCTTTGGAAAGATATGTGGGTTGAAATCAGCATATACCCTGTCACACACAACAAAATATCTCTACCACGTGCAGAGTGAAAGAGAGAGGATCAGACGGAGGTGTTTTCTGCACTTTGCCTTTCCAGTGCCCGGTCTCCATTCCTGGTGACCTTTCCCACACAAGTGCTTGTACCCAGTGCCTTCCAGCTCCGCTCCCCACTGGTCTCCCGCTCAGCGCAGCAGGAAAGGGTGTGGTAGCACCATTTCCACTGAACACGCAGCCCAGCAGAGCGGCCAAAAGCAAGGACTCTGGAATTCAATTCCTGGCTCTACCACTTAGCACCAGTCACCTTGGCAAGTGACACGGCCTCTTTACCTTAGTTTCCTCCTCTGTAAAACGAGGATAATGATACCACAACCATGTCACGGGACTGTGGGAGGATTAAATAAGTAAATCCGGGCAAATCACTTAGGACAGTGTCTGGAAATAGCACTCTGTGTCAGTTGTTATGAGAGAATTTGTCTTGGGTTCTGGAGTATTTGCATGTCGAGCAATTATCGTAAAGGAATTTCGGGTTTGGGCAAGATGGAGAGCTATTAGGGAGGGGTTTTCATTGTCCCCGATCAAACTTGTGCCTATATATCAACACCCTGACTGTAATCCAAATGCCTTTCTATTGTCTCTGCTCTTCTAGATAACTCTAAAAATAGGAGCTAAGAACTAACCTGGCTGGTGGGTGCCCAGTCACTTGGCTGCTAAGGAAACAAGGAACATGCATCCTGCTCTCACCCACCTCTGCCTCTGCCAGCCTGGGACCTGTAGGTCCCTCTCCCCACGCACAGGCTGGAACCCCTTTCCTCTTGCTGGAACTCTGGGGCATACACACACCTACCATCCCATCAAATCATCTTAAAAATCTGTGAAGTGGTCAGCAGTAATGTTGGATGCCAGATTCAGACTAGAGGATAACTATGTTACAGATGGCCAAACTCAGAAAAAAAAGATGGTTCTCAGGTGTCACTCCAAGAACTGATGCCAGTCCTTGTAGTGACGTTTTCACTGATCCTCGGCAAAATTGGAAAAATAAGAATAGCAATGAGTTTTTCATAAAGCAGAAATTATTCAATTTTTGAATTGTGAGATTATGGCCTATCATCCTTCCTATGTCTGAGAGAAGATGTTGAAATGCCCCATCTTTTATAAAATGATATCAATAGGAGCTGGGATTTGAAACTAGATCTTTTGCATACTTTCACTGTTATTATACTATTTTAATTACTTTAAAATAATTTAAAAATAACCAATTTTAAATTCAACTTTAAATGTTAAAATAAGTTGTAAAGAATTATTTATAAACATTGTAAATGATATAGTAGATTGGATACTTGAAAATATCTTCAAATAAAACAGCACAGGGTTAACTCTTTGTGGCATCCCATGCAGGACTGAAAGCTCAAATCGTCACATGGACAGGGCCGCGAAGAACTTAATGAAGTAGGCTGGGCAGAGGTGCAGTTTCTGACCTCCAGTCTGTGACACTCCGTGAGGGCAGAAAGGAAAAGAAGCCTACTTGCAGTTCCCTAAGTGTAGCATTTAAAGGAGCAGGTCTCCCCCTGCTGGCAGCAGTGGTGGCAAAATGAGTCTTGAACCACAACTGGCAGTGAGGACTCAAACAGGAAAGGGTTCTACAGCAAGAAGCAATGGTGCTTGGAAAACCACTCTCCGCCACGGAAACCTTAGCCACGTAAACAAGAGTGTGACAACAAAGATTGAAAGAACTTGCATCACTCTGATAGGAAACTATCAACAGAGATGCTGATTTACAAACTCTGGTGAATTAGCAAAGAAAGAAAAATGTTTACATTCGTTTGGCTCTATAAAAAGATTCATTACCCATTTTCATGAATCGCTGATTCTATGTATCTAACTACATAGGACCGTACAGTGGCTCAATTAAAATTACACCTATCAGGGCTTCCCTGGTGGCGCAGTGGTTGAGAGTCCGCCTGCCGATACAGGGGACACGGGTTCGTGCCCCGGTCCGGGAAGATCCCACATGCCGCGGAGCGGCTGGGCCCATGAGCCATGGCCGCTGGGCCTGCGCATCCAGAGCCTGTGCTCCGCAAAGGGAGAGGCCACAAAAAAAAAAAAAAAAAAAAAAAAATTACACCTATCAGTAACTTAGTCTGATTCATTTGGTCCCACTACCGCATTTGTCTTTGAAGTTCAAGTTATTGATACAGCATGGCTGTCTGGTCATAAGATAGCTAAAATCAGGGAAGTTTGACTTATTTGCACTTTTGGAGGATTAAAGTAATCCTCGCGCCTTTGTTTATTTCAGTTATTCTCCTTTGGCTGGCATGCATTCTGCGCTCACCCGCTTCCATTACTGGATATCCTACCTTTACCTGTCCTTCTTACAGTTTTACTTCCTGGTCTCTTCCTCTTTCAACAACAAACAGAAAACAAGCAGAAGGTTATTTTTCACTCCCTTGATTTTATTAACTCGATTTTGTTCACAATCGTCTGACATTTATCACATTCTCTCTCATACTATTTATTAGAACATGTCTTTTTCCCATACCGGATTCTAAGGTATTTGAGGGCAAAAACTGTTTTATTCTGCCTCAAAAAGATCCAGGGCTTAGTAGTTTTGTCATCACGGACATAAACTTCAGTGCCCTCATCTATAAAATGGAGACGTTCATAACAGCGACCTCGTTAATTTGTACAGGCATCATAAGAGAATGCATGTAAAGCTGCCTGACTCTTAATTACTAGATAATTGTTAACTATAGTTTTCACTCTCTCCATCCCCTAAACAAAAGCCTTACGCGCTGCAGGCATTCAATCATTATTTGTTGGTAGAGCTTAATGCTAATAAATACATTCACGCCTGGTAATGCATTAGCATTATCTGTGTCTGGAGGACTAATGTGATTACTTATGACCTAGCAGCACTTAGCAAGGCTTGGATTACCAACATAGGGAGAGTTTCCCCTGCCCCACCATCTAGATCCAATGTAATTCTCTGTGATGCTGGCAATGTGCTGTACCAATAAAGTAGCCATTAGCTACGTGTGGTTATTGAGGACTTGAAATGTGGACAGTTTTCGTCTTATTTAATTTTAATTAGTTTAATTATTTAATTTTAATCAGTTTCAGTACCTCCTAGTGACTCTTGGCTAACCTACTGGACACGTCAGCTCTAGAACTTGCCTCTACCGGTGAGCAATCTTTACATTCACCGTGTCCTCTTTTCCACCTGTGAAGGAATTTTTCTAACCTAAGAAGTAACCTTCACTGATTCAACGCATCAGAACTTTAAATGATCCCAACCCCTTTTTTTCTTTAGTGGGTTCGTTATGACACTTCAAGAACTGGCGTGAGAAACAGGATCCATGTGAAACTCAACACCTCGGTCAGTTGCACAGGACAAAATGAGTCATACATAATATGACATGCAATCATCCCACAAGAAATACTAATTGCGTCCCTGCCTCGTGAAGCATCGTCTGGAGGGATGGTAGGGGACGCAAACCAGCCGCTGCGACAGGTGTGGCAACACAGTGAGCAGCGCGCTGGGCGGTCCGGGCAAGCCTCTTTCGGGCCGAGACAAGGCGAGGCTGCCAGCCTCGCCTCCCACGCCGGCCGCCTCCGCACGGGCTCGCCTGCAAGTCAGCATGGCCTGTCCCGGTCCCCAACCCTAACGGCGTGCCTCTGTACAAACCGAGAACGCTGTTTCCCCCAACCGACTTCCACCCACGCCCCCGGGAGAATCACTCCTCCTGCCTTGTCCACTAGAAGCCGGGCCACCCCTGCTTCTCCTGACCTTGCCTCTGAACCACGCCCCCCAGCAGCTTGTTGCTCAAGATCCCCGTACAAAATGGCGGCTGAGTCTGGAGAACCAACCATAGAGACGCCCACCTTCCGCGGAGAGCGCGCCGACCTCCTAAGGACGCCCGCGCCTCCCTGATAGGCGTGCCGACGTCATCTTCCGGCGGAGACGAAACAGCGGGCGCCGCCAAGGGCCCTTCTAGGAGAACAGCGAGCAGTCTCTGTGGTGCCGGGTCGTCCGAGCCGTGTCACGTGGCTGGCGAAAGCCGTCGCGGAGGCTGGGGGGGAGGAGAAATGGGCGGGAGGACTGGGGGATAGCTTGAGACCCGACGACAACGGGGTTGTCATGGAGCCGCGCAGCCGGGC
This sequence comes from Tursiops truncatus, assembly GCF_011762595.2. Classification (NCBI taxonomy): domain Eukaryota; kingdom Metazoa; phylum Chordata; class Mammalia; order Artiodactyla; family Delphinidae; genus Tursiops; species Tursiops truncatus. The sequence goes on along the minus strand of NC_047035.1, from coordinate 25,901,696 downwards.
TCGCGCATGCGCCACTCTACTCGCGGGTCGTCCGGTCGCGGAGCGGCGACCTCGGTCCTAGGTGAGAAAAGGAGGGCTGAGGGTGAAGGGGGAGGGTTTGGGCGAGGAGCGTGGGAAAAGGAAGTGGGAGTAGGGGAGAGAAGAAGGGAAGCAAGGTAGTCAAGAGGCAGAGCCGGGACTTTCTGGGGACAGAGGGCCAGATGATGGGAGCAGGGGGTGTTGCGTTCCTCCCCCATTTAGTTGGTCGGTTTTGCTGCGAGGGTCAGGACTGCGTGGCAGAGGAGATCGCGGGTGAGGAGGGGGCTGTGTGTGGGGAGCAATTGGGGTAAGACTGTTAGGGCGGGTGAGCCCTGGTCTAGCCCTGGGGGCAACAGCCGGCTGGGCATCCCGGCGGGGGAGCGCTTGGAGGCCCGCCGTGCTGTGAGCAGAGGGGCAGGGAATGGGCAGGTGAGTGAGCGCGGGAGCTGGTAACCCTGTGAGGGTCCTGGGCCTCCCGTTTGGGGATGAGGGGTAGTGCTCTGTTCTGGGCCCGGGGCACAGGTGTGCTGTCTTTTTCTGAGACTTGCTGTCACCCACTTGGCTGGTTCTTTCCCTTGGGTGACCAGCTTGCCAGGCGTGGTGCCAGGGGGTGGGGAGGTGGGAGAGAAGGTGGGCATTGCCAAGTAAGGAGTTAGTGGTTAGTGTGGGCGGGTTCAGAGGAGCTCTGATCCAGGCCCAGGGCACAGGCCGCAGCCAGGCTCCCTGTTATTGCCCAAGTCCTGGCAGTAAGCGTTGCCTGGGCGTTTGCCCTGGGAGGCTGGTGGTATGCCAGTCACAGCACAGTCCTAGGGTCTGCCCAGTTCTGCCCTGCTGAGCTGGCAGGCTGGTGGATGCCTGGAGGGCGCTCCTGCTGTCTGGCACAGATGCATCGTGGGCTGGTGCGAATGGGGGGTGGGTGGGCACTGTTAACTGTGAACCCTTCTCCAAGCAGGGGATTTGAGGAAGTTCTCTAATCTTATCTTCTCTTTGAAAGAGGAGAGTGGAATGAGCCATACCAGGTTCCAAACAGAGGACATTGTATGTTCAGGATCTTTGACGTGGATTTGCAGCCAAGCTGGAGCATGGAAATGGATGTGAAGGGGAAGATGAATATTAGAGATTTAGGTAGACGGGCTTTTTTTCCTCCTTTGTTAAAAAATCCACAGACATTCCCCCAGAATGGCATCTCTGAATATGCAGACCAAGAGAAAATGACTTCAGAGAAAACCTAGTAATGTATTTATAATTCCAGCAATTACTCATGGCTTTCTGGCTGGTAAGGTCTTGATTTTCTATGGCCTTGTCGCTTTACTGTATTTAAGCCTCTGCTTGGGCTTTCGCCTCACACCTCTGTTCATGCATGCCTGTTAAACACATGACACATTTTAAAAAGAACTTGAGCTCTCAGGAAAGTTGCCAAGTATCTATAAAAGGAGAGATCTGTGAGCAGCATTTCAGATCCTTCCCTTGTACACCTTGGGTCTCCTTTTTATCATAGGCCTACATCTCCATAGAGATTGTTTGTGGATTAGACCAACCTCTAATTTGGTTGCTGGATTTACCCCTGAGGTTTCAGCTTAGAATAAGGGGTGGATGAGATACCTGTTTCCTGCAGGAGACCAGACCTGGACGTGAGGTGACCGTGGTGTTTGGAAATGCAGACTCTTGACCTTCAAGCTGTTCAGGTATTTTGGTGACAGCTAAAGCTGCTAGGGCTGTCAGCAAGACTCAGCACGACAGAAGAGTTGTTGCAATTTATTATTCTGTGAGTACCTCACACATTAATTGTTGGGCGCTGAGGTTGCAAAGATGAAAAGACAACCCTTGAGGTTGAAGAGACGAACAGATAATTAGACTCTAATGTAAGAAGTGCATGAATAGAAGAAACAAGTGCTGTGGAGCACTTGTTAGAATTTTATCTTATACCTATTTACGTAAACCTCTAGATTCATTGATTCACTTTCCACTGTGAGTTTTAGTGTATATTCTCTGTGGGAACCTTTTGGACAGTGTGTTACATGTGCACTCGTCAGAGGCCCATTTAGGGTCAATCCAAGCTTAACTTGGAGTCCTCCTAATGCAGAGTTAGGCTTCTGAGGATCTGAGATGTTTGTAGGCAGTCGTAGTGGTTTCCAGTTTGTGCCAGGAAGCAGAGATGGCACAGTGGGCATGAGCTTGGTAACCCATTTTCAACCCCTGGTCAGCTTATGAGCATCTAACTTTATTGTAAAATAATACTGAAGAGGCAAAAGAAAATCTTGAGGTTTTCAAACTTCGCCATTGGTGTGGCCCTGGGTTTGAGAGCACCAGTAGTAAATGCCATCACTCTGCCTCTCTCTTATCGAGGGCCTCGTCTGGTGCTGTGTATGAATGGGTCTGTTGTTCACTGGCTAATTGACGTCCTCAGCGTCACTCCCAGGAGGGAAGTGCCTCTCTCAGGGAGAATAGGTCAAGATGGCATGTAGCCCTTCATTCTCTTTCCCACTTGAACTTCCCTGGGACACTAAGACTATCTGCTGCTTGAAGAGAACTTTACTTAGGACAGAGGCTTCCACGTCCAAAGTAGTCAGTTTACTATTCTAAAGTAGATTATGCATTCTTTATTTCCAATTGCCACCAGTTCCCCAGGATCTAAAATTTTAGCATCTGTTCTCCTTTTAACGTCACCGTTTCAGCATTTTGATTCCACAACCAATATTGTCCTACTCTCAGATGAGCCAGATAAATTCCTGTGTATTTTCTGTAGCTCCGTTGACTACACTTTAATAACAGTAGCAAGACCTTGTTCGTTGTCTTGTCACAAGGATTGTAGAAGTTGAAGTGCTTTATCTAAAATGCCTGTGAAATAATCCATTTCATAAGATATTGTGAAACTTTGTCAGGGTCTTAATTAGTTGCAGCTAACATGAGCTATCTTCCTCATCTAAGTCAATAGTAGGTTCAGACTGAATTCAAGTCTAATTGCCCATCCATCACCGACGTCTGCTTCCATTTTTGAAAAAGCCCTCCATTCACTTTCAGACAGTATTATTTCAGGAAAATGAAACTATGTACGTTTGTTGGGTTTCATACAAAAGGATCCTGATTTAATTAGAGATAGTTTTACATTTTATTCTGCTTTTTAAACTGGATTTTCCATGCTGTCAAACTTCATAGCCGTCCAGTAGAGACATGTGCTTTTGCATAGTGTCATGCAAGATGTGACAGTGCCATTGTTTATCTTTCATGCACGTAGTACTAAACGTGGTCTGTCAAAGAGTGCTTGGTTGGCATGGACTGAATGGGGAAGCCAGTCCCTTTAAATGAGTTAGATATGGTACAAAATAATTTTTACTTGGAATTGAGTTTAAAATTCTGATCAGTGTGCGTTCCCTTTAGTCCACTTCTACCGTATGCAAAAGTATGAGCAAGAGGGTTTCTCAGGGCTGCCTGTAAACCTCCTCGTCTTCTATTTAATTTTATGTTGCATCCCTCCTCTGCTTCTGGAGTAGTTAATGCTCTTCGCTAGATCCTGTGTTAGCAGAAGTGCTCACACTCGGCATTTTCAGGGTATTTCAGATACAGTGCTGTTTGGCAGGGGGCCATGTTTCCCTCTACTCAGAAGGACACATGGATGGAGTCGAGAATGGATTGTGAATAAAAACGCCACTGGGTGTTGCTTAAACCTACTATCTTAGTCCATTTGGGCTGTCATAACAAAATACCGCAGACTGGGTAGCTTATAAACCACAGAAATTTATTTCTCACAGTTCTAGAGGTTGAAAGTCCAAGCTCAGGGTGCCAGCATGGTCCGGGGAAAGCCCTCTTCCAGGTCACAGACTTCTCACTGACTGTGGTGGAAGGCGCTAGGGACCTCTCTGGAGCCTCTTGTAAAGCTCTAATCCCATGAGGCGAAGCCCTCATGGCTTAAGCCCCACCTCCTAATACCGTCATCTTTGGGAGGCAGGATTTCATATATGAATTTTGAGGGGACACAAACATTCAGACTATAGCACTTTGCAGTTCCATTATTATTATTGTTTTCCCTGTTGGTCCCCTGTTCTCTTTATCCCTGCAGTATCCTTACAGCTGGCATCCCTTGGCGATTCAGAGGGCCTTGTTAAAATATCTTGAAGGGCTCATTGCTCTCATACTTTGCACTGTTAGCCTAGTTTTGGATCTGCTTTGGACTAGCTGTGTATCACTGGATCAAATCTAGGCTTCTTTCCAGGAAGTGGGCGACCAGGTCTGTTTGATTCACTCTATACCCCCATTCCTAGCACGATGCCTGGTTCATAGCAGGCACTTGATAAATATTTTTATTTATTTATTTATTTATTTTTGGCTGTGTTGGGTCTTCGTTGCTGCATGCGGGCTTTCTCTAGTTGTGGCGAGTGGGGGCTATTCTTCGTCGCAGTGCGCGGGCTTCTCACTGTCGTGGCTTCTCTTGTTGCAGAGCACGGGCTCTAGGCGCTTGGGCTCTAGGCGTGCGGGCTTCAGTAGTTGTGGTGCATGGGCTCAGTAGTTGTGGTGCACGGGCTCAGTAGTTGTGGCTGACGGGCTCTAGAGCGCAGGCTCAGTAGTTGTGGCGCACGGGCTTAGTCGCTGTGTGTCATGTGGGATCTTCCTGGACCAGGGCTTGAATCTGTGTCCCCTGCATTGGCAGGCGGATTCTTAACGACTGCACCAGCAGGGAAGTCCAATATATATTTTTAAATGACTGAATGTAACTTATCTGAGCCTCAGCTTCCTCCTCTGTAAAGTGGGATAGCAACTGAGGAGGACATGGTGAGGCTCAAGGAAAGAACCTTAGCAGTAATAATGTTATGGGCGTTTCTGGAATCAAAACACTATTACATATGGTCTTATGTGTGCATAGAAGTGCTTTTTAAGCCAAAATGTAGCATGCATATATAAGGAGTTGTTTTTACTCTGTTCACTACCTCATCCAAAGAAGTGGAAAGTTAATTTGAGAAACTACACTCTGGGAGGTGGCAGAAAGTCCCGGGCCTGCAGATGTATCCTGGGAGGCAAGCCTGGTCCGAGGTGGGCATCCCCTCTGCTTTCCTCCCTCAGGGAGCATTCCAGAAAGCCTAATCAAATGTGCCTTTGTTAGCAGTCTACAAAGCTTCCACTGAGAATGTGGTTTGTATGCTTTGCATTTGTAATGGAATTAGAGGGCAGCGAGAGGACAGTGAACCTCCTTTTGGGTGGAAACCATTCTACTGTTGAGTAAACTTGTAGCCTTTGTCAGCTGAGACCGCTGAGAAAGTGCACACAGAGCAAGTGGGCGCCGCTGGTGTTCTTTGCCCTTAGTTTACTCACCGTTTGCCTCACCTGTCTCAGCTCTTCAGGCAATGACTTCTTCTGTAATTGTTTTTCACAGGGCAGTCCAGATGAAAAGAGTACTGACGAATGCACTTCCAGCCCAGTAAAACATGGAGAGGAAGAACCCATCCAGAGAGGGCTCTAGAAGGCTCTCAGCCAAACTGAGCAAAGGCCCAGAGATGAAAAAAGTGTCTCGTCAACTCGGCGTGGCAGCTGCTGAGTCAGATAAGGACTCTGGATTTTCAGGTTAAAAATACCTCATCATTTCTACATTGGAATGAATGATTTGCCTGAAAAACGTCCTCCGTAAACACTCATTTGTGTGATGAGGATGGGAAGATTTCACCCACAGGAGAAATAGTTTTCTGATCTCTTCAAATGGTGATTCTGTTGCCATATGGCGGGGTACTCATCCCAGTCACAGTGGGGTTAGTTCTGAAGGAACGATATGACATCTTTTTTCCACTTAGACTCTCAACTTTAAATCTTATATTTCCAACTGTGGCAAGTGGCTACTGGAAAAATATAGTTAAATACTCATAATTCTATTGTCTTACCTCCTTTTTCATAGGAATAGTTACATTGCAGGGAAAAATACTGGCATGTTGTCCCCACATATAACAAATTAAACAAAAGTAGTATATAATTTGTTAAGATAACTTTTTTGCTGAGAAAGTGTTTGCTGTGTTTAAAAACATTTCCCCCCATAACCCATCCCTGCCGGTATTTGTGCCTTTTGTCTTTGGACTATGAGCCTCCTGGCCCTATTCCAAACTTGGGTATCTGTTAGAGACAAGAAAGCAAGACAGTTTTCCTTATTGGTTTGTCTTAAACTTTATCTGAAAGGACTAGTTGCACACCCAGTAAATCTTTTCATTTTGTGCCGAGGCTTTTTTATTTCCAGGTCTGAGAGTAGTGGCTTAAATATGGCTCTAGTGTAAACATTTTGGCCCAGGGGAGGCAGAGGGGTGATGCCAGGGGATTCTGGCTGGGTTAGCATCCTGAGAGTGGAGCCCTGTCCTGGAGAAAGATTTATATTATCCAGCCCACAGAGACTTACCAATCCACTGTGTTGATTTATTAATTTATAGTGAGAAATGCAGCTGTTAGGAAAACTAGAACTCAATCATCCTTAGATTGGTGTATTTTCTCCCTGTAGGTATGCTGCATGGGAAGCCAAATTATAAATAGACTGTTTCTCAGAGGAACAGAGCACCGTCCTAGGGATTAGAATAAGCACAGTTCAGGGAAGGGAGGGCAGGTTTATAGCCCTTTGGGTTTTTCTTCTCAGTCTTTTAGCATTGTTTCCTAAGCTTGCCTCATCGTGAGGCTCGTCTGAGGCACTTGTTAAAAGTACTGATCGCCAGACTCCTCTTCTGGAGACTGTGATATTGAGGGTCTGGGGGAGGACCCGGAATGTGAGTTTTATATTTTTACAAGTGTCTCTGGTGATTCCTGTGATCAGACAGGTTTGGGAAACTTTGCAGGCCTAGTGTCTTTTTTCTTTCTTTCTTTTAATATCGTGTTTGTTTTTTGTCTGTTTTTCATATCATGAAGGTAATATATGCTCATGGTAGAAGCTTAGAAATTTAGGTACATGCAAAGAAGAAAACAAACATTAACCATACTCCCACCCCCTGTTACTCTCAATACTGTGGCCATTTTGGTACTTCTTCCAATAACTTCAGTTCTATCAGACCAGCTGTTCTGTAGCATGTCCCGAAGTCTGGATAGTTTTTCTGAAAGTTTCCTATTCTCTATGCAGAAGTGCCTTAAGAAGTATTGTGCTGTTCACATAAGGCAGTATCAAAAATACTCAGATTCGCTGTGCTCCAGAAAGTGGCCCTAGTGAGTACCTTCAGCCACATCTGGGCCAGGTGCCAGTGGTTTCCTCAGTGCCTGAGTTATTGTTCCAGTTACCTTGGAATGTGATGTAATTTGCAATGATTAATTAGCTGCAGTCCATATTGAGATTTTTCCCATTGTCCCAATAGTGGCCTTTATAATTGTTAATCTTTTTGTATATTTGTTTGTTTTGGGTCCAGAACCCAGTTGAAGGCTGTGCATTTCATTTAATTGTCCCTGTCTTTTTTTTTTTTAATTTTAAGATTTATTTATTTATTTAATTTTTGGCTGCGTTGGGTCTTTGCTGAACGGGCTTTCTTTAGTTGCGACGAGCTGGGGCTACTCTTCGTTGTGGTGCATGGGCTTCTCACTGCGGTGGCTTCTCTTGTTGCGGAGCACAGGCTCTAGACGCATGGGCTTCAGTAGTTGTGGCACGTGGGCTCAGTAGTTGTGGCTCGCAGGCTCTAGAGCACAGGCTCAGTAGTTGTGGTGCACAGGCTTAGTTGCTCCGCGGCATGTGGGATCTTCCCGGACCAGGGCTTGAACCAGTGTCCCCTGCCTTGGCAGGTGGAATTTTAACCACTGTGCCACCAGAGAAGCTCTGTCCCTGTCTTTTAAATCTTATTTAGTCTAGACCAGCTCCTTCGTCTTCCCGTTCTTTTTTTCGGGACATCGTCATCTTTAAAGGAGTTAGGCCTGTTGTTTTGTAGAATGTTTCACACTGGATTTCTCTGGTAGCTGCCCCATTATCAGAAATAGGCTAAACATTTTTTTAATAGAAAACTAAATTTTTGATGTTCTATCCTTCTCATTGCAACACATAAGGTGACTCCTAAGTGTGTCTTATTCTCGGTGACACTCTGATTAAAGGAGTAGATGTATACCAGATTTCTTTATTGCAAAAGTACTCTTTTCTCTTTGTAATTAGTGAGCAATTTATGGGATGATACTTTGAGATTGTGTGACTGTCCTGTTCCCCAGCAGACTCTTGACTAGTGATTTTAGCATCCGTTGATGATCCTTGCCTGAACCAATTACATTTGTGGTCTGAAAATGGTGATCTAATTCTATCATTCCTTGTATATTTTATTAGCTGACAGTCATCTTCTCTAAAGAAGTACTTCTCTCCTCTGCCCCCTTTTTAGAGCATCACTGTGGATTCACGGAATTTTTTTGTGATTTTGTTTGTCAGTCCATTATCATTATTATTTTTGACACTCAAATTGCCCCACGTTTGGTCAGTGGGAGTCCCTTCTAGGTGGCGCCTGTGTCTTTGACATGTCCCCATTTGTGTTGGAGCTCTTCCTTGCTTTCTGGGACAGTAAGATGTCCAGGCTCATCTTGCACCTTCCCTGCCAAAGATACCGGCCATTTCTCCAAGGAGCCCTGGTTTCCTTTTTGTGCAGAATGACATTTAGAAACCAAGGTACACGTGCAAGGTGCGCACTTTTCTTCTGAAGTCCTTTGTTTCTGGCCTCATAGTTCTTAACTAGACGTGCACATTTGGATTACTTGTAGTGCTTTGTGAAAATAACACGTGCCTGGACACCAGATAAATCAGTTCAGTAGAGTGAGGGGAAGACCCCAACACCAGTAATTTCTAAAAAGCATCTTTGGAGAATCTGATTAAATGCAAGTGTTGACAGTTGCTCTCCTCTAAATTACAGTCACATTCCAGTCCTGCCTCATCCAGACGACTCTGAGATTCTTGATGAGCATTTCGGGTATTCCCAGACTCCTCGCTGGCAGGGTTACTGCAGTCTCTTGGTTTACTCCAGCAGGGAGCTAATTAAGCCCTTTCTGTATGGATTTCACATAGAGCAGCCTTCTTTTCTTCATGGCAGAGAGTATCTTTCCGTCACCCATTGTGCAGAACCCCCAGTGGGCACACTCAGCGTGCATTTAGGACACTAACAAAGGAGGTGCTTAACTGCGTGGAGGAGGAAAACAAAGAAAGACACATTGTAAACCTCATCTTGATGAACTTATCCAGAATTTTACAATTAGAAAACTTAGGAGGAAGCTATTTTAATTTCAGAGTGGAGGTAAGTCTTGAGGTTTTATAGGTTGGTTTTGTTTTTGTTGTTACTGTTACATCATGTAGTGCTCAGGGCCTCTAAAGGTCTTATTAACCTTGCCCCAAGTCACACGCACACTCCTCTTCCCTTTCAGCCACAGATTCTTAAAAGTAATGAGCTAACTTCGAAGGCCTTACCCACTTCTCCTGTAGACGGGTGATGGTTACTTTCTCATGAACCCAAATGGATGCAGGCTTTTGTCTGTAATAGAGTTGGAAGGGCAGTCAGCTGTCCTAGGGCAGTGATTCTCAATCTTTTGGGATGGGAGGGATAATTACGGCTCCCCTTGAGAATCCAGTGAAAGTTAGATACCTCCTCCTCAGAAAAATTCACAAAAACACATGCCACAAATGTTCCATTCCGTTTCGTGGGGTCCAGGGCTCCCTAGGAGGACTGGTTAAGAGCCTGAGTGAACTGACCATTTTTCCGCCCACCAGATGGGAGCTCTGAATGCCTGAGCTCGGCAGAGCAGATGGAGTCTGAGGACATGCTGAGCGCCTTAGGCTGGAGCCGAGAAGACAGGCCAAGGCCGAGCGCCAAGCCTGCGAGCGGTGCCTTCCCAACGCTGGCCCCCATGGTTGTCATGAAGAACGTGCTGGTCAAACAGGTGAGGAGGACTGAGCTCTCATAACTTCTTTGCACGCCAGGGTTTCTGAGCTTCCTGTGCACAGAGCTTCTCCCTCTCTGTCAAGGAGAGATGCGAGGAGCAGACCACCAGCACCACACCAACACGCGCTTCTGTGCTGGGAAGAGGATGTGTCCTTTCAACTACTGACGGTGTTTGAAAAAGGAATACGAGAGTCATCACATGGGTTCTCATTTTCCAGATAGTAAGACTATTTTATTTCTGTATCCCTAGTTTGTCCAAAGCGATCTGGAATACTTTAGTCATGTTAAACGGAACCAAGCAGAAATGTCCTGACTTCTGTAGTGCGTGCTAAGATATGACAGAATTTAAGGTAGAAACAAGAGCATCTCTTTTTAATTTGACTGGGACTTTTAGAAATATTTTTTTGAGAAGTAGAGGCAATTTCCCTGTTTCTCATGTTACATTCTGAGCACTTTCTTAGTAATCAGCCAAAGCTATGTCATTAGTGAGAAAGGAGCTCTTTGGTTTAGGTATGGCTATACCAGCAGACTCCACCCAGCATTGTTGAGGAATTGAAAAATAACCCTGTTTCAGGCTTTCTTATATAACTATGCAAATTATGTGATTATTGTCTAGATACGAAAGAAAAGAAGATTTAGATAAAAATCTAAGCTAAGCCCCAGTGTTTGGAACAAACAACTCAATCATACGAACTTGAAGAACGTGTAACCTTACCCTACTTTGCTCTAAAATAGATCCGTCCTCGCATGGGTCTGTGGATGCGGCTGCTCAAGGCTAGTGAAGGTTGAAATCTGGCTGTATGTTGTTGACCTTCCCACCTTAGGTAGAAGAACGTGGCTCTAGCCTGACAGGAGACCTTAATGTCTTAACTATTACCTAGTTATTGCTGAACAACACAAACTGATTTTCAACAAGGCAACCTGGTGAGTTTGGAAAAAGAATTTGCAGATATTTGCTTGGCAGATCACATCTCAGCTGGAAGCACAGCTCTCCTCGCCGAAATGAGGCGAGAGAATAAAGACATGAAACGGAGCCCAAATGAGATTGTCCAGGCCCCACCGGTGCTACTCAGGGCTTCCTGTCTCCTGCTCTTTCCTCCCTGCCTTCCTCTCTGGCCCCCTGGTCACTCTTTCTTAGGCATCTTTGTTGATTGTTGTGGGCGAGGCCGGCAGCTCCAGAGGGCTGTTGCAGGGTGAGTGGGCGGGTCCAGCAGAGCCATCTCCTTCAGGACAGAGACCCACTGGGAAGGCTGCTGGACTTGACCAGGAGACAGGAGGCTTGGGGGCAGACTGACCTGATGGAGCAGGCTAGGAGTTTTGTTTTTTCACATATGCTAGAATCCAGCACATTCCAAATTTAAAAGCATTATACACTTCTTAAAATCTCTGCTTATTGCATAATGTCTTAATTATTGCTGCTTGGTTTTAGGATATTTCTTTTGAGGCTCTGATTCCAGTTCTGTCACCAGACTGCGTGATCTTACACACAATTACTTAATCACCGTGAACTTCATTTTCTTCATCTTTAACATGAAGCTAGGATTGATTCTAGAGATCCTATCCAAGACCCTATGATTCTGAGATCCTATCCAAGTCTAAAGTCTTGTCTGGTATTCCCTCAGGTGATCTCAGTGAGAATGGTACCTTGTAAAATCTAAATTAGAACAAATAAGCCAAGTATCTAAGTGGACATAACAATAGCATTAGGAAGAATAATCCAGTGAAATCAGCTTGGGAAAGCAACGAGTTAGGTATTTTCTGGATCCATTTGCCTTGTAGGTCAACCCTTATGGCATGAGTGAGCAGGGGGACAGCCTGAAGTTCTGCTCTTGACTGACCTGGACGAGGCTGATCTCTTCTTTGAAAGACCCCTGATTTTTGTATCTCCTCTGACGGGGGAGTGTGGTTGCTAGGCCCAGCGTTGCTTGCTTATGGACATCCAGAGTGTATTTGAACACCAAGAGGGCTCCAGAATGGACTCTCCAGGTCATCCCAGCCTTTGCACAGGAGATGAACTGTAGTTGAACTTGGCCAGGAGTTCCTAAGCAGGTATCCAAGAAGCTGAAATGTATGCAAATCAGGTGCCGGTGTGGGAGCAGAGTCCATCGCTTTCCTCAGATAAATCACATGACTGCACTAAGGGTAAGAGCCTCTGTCAGGTTCTCTCTCTGCCTGTAGCCTCATCTACACTCATATCTCTGGGCCTGGGTTGGAATTGGACTGGCTTTTAAATATTAGAGACAAGTTCATGGAAAGTCCTTGTAATAAAGAGTCTGAGTCCATCTTTTAAATGAACAAATACATGAGAAAAGTAGCCATGCCCTTCTTTATTAGATTACTATCTGAATCAGTACTTTAATTAAAAATTAAAATGTATAATTCAGCAGTAATAGAGCAAAAGCAATGTAGCAGAACGGTTTGGATGGGTTTTAGAGTCAGAGGATGGAATCCTATCTTCACCACTTAGTAGCTTGGGGACTGAAAGCAACTTATTTCAACTTCCTAAGCCTCAGTTTCCTGTTTGTGAAAGGAAATGATAACTACCTCATGGGATCATTATGGCGATTCCGTGAGACAAGGCAGGTGACACATGACACCCAGTGCTAGCCTGTGGTGAGCACCCGTACACAGTGGCTGTTCCTGCCTTGCAGAGCTTTGTGGTAGCTGGGCGTTATTGCCTTAAATACAGGGGCCCATGGACTCCTGACGATATGTAGCTTTTTAATCAAAAGTTGTTTTCAGGTAAAAGAGGTTCCAGATGTAACTAAATGAAGATAGACTGGTGTGAAGTCACATTTATAGTATTGAGATTAGCACATTTTAACTTATGCCGGCAAATTGTACTATCCGTCCTTTATTTAAAAAAAATTTTTTTTTAATTAAAAATTTTTTTAATTTTTATTTATTAAAAAAATTTTTTTTGTTGCACTGCATGGCATGCGGGATCTTAGTTCCCCCACCAGGGATCGAACACGCGTCCCCTGCAGTGGAAGCGTGGAGTCTCAGCCACTGGACCACCAGGGAAGTCCCCTATCCATACTTTTATTGCCTTACTTGTGACCTTAACTGTGTCACTACTTCACGACCTTCCTACAGTTTCTTTTTCTCAAGTGATAGCACTTGAATAAAGATAGCTATTTCCTCCAGTTTTCCCTTAAAAAAAAAAAATATGATGCCAGCCCCAAATGAATTTTTAAGCCACATCTCCAGTCATGCTAAGAAGGGCTACCCCGTGTGTGAGGGAGGCTCTGTACTTATATCTGAGTATTTGCTTTGCCTCTTGGACAGCTGCAGGTAACACGTAGTGTGCTGCTCTTTGCCTTTGCTTTTTCCTTCAGGGCAGCAGCTCATCCCAGCTCCAGTCGTGGTCTGTGCAGCCCTCCTTTGAAGTGATCTCAGCACAGCCCCAGCTCTTATTCCTTCATCCACCTGTACCGTCTCCTGTCAGCCCATGTCACGCTGGTGAGAAAAAGTCGGACTCCAGGAACTACTTGCCCATTCTCAATTCTTACACCAAAATAGCCCCACACCCAGGCAAAAGGGGCCTCTCCCTCAGCCCAGAAGAAAGAGGAGAAGGTGGAATGCAGAAGAAGATCTGTACTGAGAGACTGGGGCCAAGCCTGTCTTCTAGTGAGCCGACCAAGACTGGTGCTGGCCCACCCGGGCCCCCGACTCCAGCGCCCCCCAGCACCAAGCTTGCCGAGGACTCAGCTCTTCAGGGTGTGCCCTGCCTGGTGGCAGGTGGAAGTCCACAGACGCTTCAGCCAGTGTCCAGCAGCCATGTGGCTAAAGCGCCCAGCCTGACCTTTGCTTCCCCCGCCAGCCCTGTCTGTGCGTCAGACAGTACCCTGCACGGGATGGAGAGCAACTCCCCGCTGTCCCCACTGTCAGCTAGTTACAGCTCCCCTCTGTGGGCTGCAGAGCACCTCTCCCGCAGCCCAGATAGCTTTTCAGAGCAGCGGCAGAGCAAGCACAGGCGCTTTCAGAATACCCTAGTAGTCCTACACAAATCTGGTTTGCTGGAGATCACTTTGAAAACCAAGGAGCTGATTCGTCAGAACCAGGCAACTCAGGTGGAACTAGACCAGCTAAAGGAGCAGACCCGGCTATTTATCGAGGCCGCCAAGAGCAGGGCTCCTCAGGCTTGGGCCAAGCTGCAGGCGTCTTTAACATCAGGGTCAGGTCATCCTGGCAGTGACCTAGAAGCGTTCTCCGATCAGCCAGACATATAACATAGAAGGCATATTTTCCTGTTACTTGAGTGGTTCTTTTTAACTCTTTTACCGTTATCTACTCCTGTTTCCCAAAGCTTATGTAAGAGCTTTCCTTTTAAACTTAAACTGTTCAGCGGTTCACTTACGAAGCCACATGCCAATACCTGGCTGCTGTCTTAACCTGTGGTCTGTGCACAGTTTACCTTTGTCTCCGTTCCACTGAGGACCTCAGATTGTCCTCGAGTCCCTCTTCCTTAGCCTGCGGGCACTTCGATGGATCACGGTGCAAAGCGGGAAAGATGCTTGTGTGGAGCCCCTCTAGCTGTCACGTCCCACCATCCCACTCACTAACCGTGATCAGGGATGCAGTGACGCAGACAAGCATACAGAGTGACACCTGTCAAGCCAGGGAGTAGGTGACATAAGGAGCCCTCTGTAGATCTTCCCTTGAAGGTCTTAGTCACAGAGGAAAATATAAGAGGAGGGTGTTTCCATTTTACGAGGCATTGTGCCATTTGGGAGAAACCTAAAATGCTCTGGGCACACATTGGTCCTCGGATGCAAGCACTTAATCACTTAAAGCTTTGTTTCTTTAAACTCGAAAGTCAAGGGGAAGGGGTGGTACCGTTAACTCGTACACTTTCATCATAAGCCAGATTTCTGTTAAACTGGTAGGTGAAATATTTCAGATTTGTAAAGTATGGAATGGATTTAGGACCATCTGGAGCTACAGTTGATGAACTGCTTTTTTGACTCAGAGTCTGAAGAAAGGAGAAATGGCTAGCATCTCTTGGTTGAGAGCTGGAAGATTCTGATAATTTATGCTTTTTTCTTTCTCTCTCTTCTTTTGAAACAATGCAAAAGAAGATTTTCTTACATGTGAAAATCCTAAAAGAGAGCTTCATGGTTCCCGATTGTGTAATACAAGTTAGCCCTCTGCTACCATCTTTTTTCCCCCCTTTGTTTTTACAAAAGAGGAAAGAAATGATTATTAAGCTTGATAAACTTTGAATTAAAATCATCATAATGTTATGACATTAAGTCCACAAAAAATTGGAAAACGTTATCCATTTTCTTTCCACGTCCAGAGTTTTCCTTTGTCTTACGTCACGGTGACGTGGAGCAGTCTTCTGTGTTTCTTCTGTGCATTGGATTTGGCTGCAAAGCCAAAGGTATAGTGGGTTATGTGAAGTCCATCTAGAAGTGGAGAGTGTTATGAGAACTTGCAGATGATACACACCCTTTCAGCCTCATTGTAAACTAGATTTCTGAGTCGTAAAGTTGCCAGCTTTTTATCCTCCCATTTAAAAATTTCATCCTCTTGAAAATCTTTGTACCAATTACTTTAGTAAGAAATTCTGTATGACCAACTTCATCTTTTCTGCAAGGAAAATGTTCTTGAAGTTCTACCAAGGCCAGAAGCTAAGGCTCATGCTTGCTGGGTAGTTGTAACTCTGAACATAGTTTTAAAATTACAAGGCTTCAGATTGCCTGCATTTTGTTCTCAAACATGCACAATTTAGATACGACCAATTTAGAAGTAAACAACTCCGTAAAATCTTCAGACTCTCCTGGTAAATGCAGAATTATTACCTGCCATTCGCTTTCTGAAAGATTTCAGAAATCAGAGCAAATGTGTCTTTAAGCAGACTCTGCTCCTTTTACTGTTTTTCTCTTGGCCCACACCCTTTGCCTCCCCTGAATCTGTGTGGTGCTGCAGGAACTCTGCTCTGCACGCCGTGCTAGGAAGCTTCCTTTCTGGCAGAGTATGTTTGGCAGCAAAGCTCTAGAAACAGGTGCCTTCAGAGCAGCCTGGGCACCAGTCATGAGTCTTACTGAGTCAAAAATCTGAACACACTTGCTGAGAACCAAATTTATTCCTTCAGAAAAAACCCTCTGTGGAGCTTTATGCGTCTTGGACTCTTCTTCCTAGATTAAGGTTTGCATTCCCTCCTGTCAGGTACAAGACGATGAAAGCCGTCATTGATCCTCACTGCTGAGTGACAGGGAAAAGCAGCACCACCCCGCGGCTCTTCTCTGATGTTGTAACTCAGTGTGGAAGTCTCTCTGGGCTCTTAGCATGGGTGTTCTTTACCTAGTGGAGCAGTAAGCAGATGAAGCCACTTAGAGAAGCTGGTCGTGGAAGGAGAGATCCACTGAGGCTAGCAGACATGTGGAGCCAGAAACCAGATCGGCAAATGGAGGAACCTCGGAGTTGACTGGAAGGATCTCCGTGGGTTTCACGAGGCTGTAAGTAGTAGTGGTTTAGTGATGCGTGATTTGATCTGGTATGAAGTTCTGTGGCAAAGCTGCTGTTTTCTAAAAGCCATTCTTAGCTCAAACCAACCCTTAAGAGAAGTTTCGGCAGATTGTGTTGGCAGTATTGAAAGACATCTAGAAAAAGCTGCTGATTGAATTGGTTATGGGAATGGAGTTTGGTGACATTTGTAATTTAATACACTCATTGCTTTTTATCGATTGTGGTATTGTCTGACTTTACTATGATTCCTTCAGCAGAAAAGTAACTCTTGTGCATATATTGAAGTGTTTTTCCAGCTATGAATTCTTTAGGGTAGAGATTTATTTACCAAATGTGAATTCCTTTGAGGAAGTATGAAGTTTTGTAGAAATTGACTGTGAAATGTCAGAGAAAAATAAAAGTCACTTACTTGAAAACTATTTGGCCTTTGGGCTTTATAACTGCTTAAAATGCTAAGTGAAATCAAGAGTAAATGTTTGATTGATTTAGGTTTCATACATACGTACTCGTGTCATTTGGGGACACTGGGATTAGTTACTGAACTTGTGGAAATTCATTGTTCAGACTCTCACCGGTGTGAACTTAAGGGAGATGCAGGCACTTAAGGCAAATGGATAGTGCAGCTTTCCCTGGAGTCATGGAGGTTTATACTGGGTAGGTTGGGAGGAGAGAGAGGAGAATACTATCCAGTGATTTCCTCCATCTGATAACGACACTTTCACAAACAGAATTTTTAAGTGGCAGAAGCACTACAGTCGTCTCCTGGGATAAACTAAAGCCATATCAAGTGAAGTTCTTTTACCACAGGGCGGTCCTTAGCAAGTGCATCTCCAAGCCTTTTCCTTCCTGCTTCTCCGAGGTGATTCCTAAGGCTCTGCTCCTCCTCATCAGGGTTCACCTGCAGGGTCTCAGCAGGGAGGTGTGTAGTCTTCCCTGCTCCCCGAGGCCAGTCAGGACACCCCTCCTGGGGTTTTTAAGTGACTGGGAAAATAAAAAGCTTATCATCATTTAAAGGCCTGTAGGGTTGCCATAGTCTAATTCTTAAAACATTATTTCTGTCCTATACAATTTTCTAAGTAACGTTTAAAAAGATGGCTGTAAGATCACTAAAACAAACAAAAATGGGTAAAGATGGCTAGAAGAGGCCCCTCCTGAAATAGAAAAGCACCCTCCCATAGAGATGGAATCTAGAGGCACGAGAGCCACTGAGTGTATACTGCAAGGCTTAGGCGAGCCCTGTTACTGTTGTCCCTGGCCCTTGGACATGATGCCTGTATGTGGAAATACCTGCCCGTTGCAAACATGTCTGTTTAATCCACGTCTTTTATGACATAATTGCAGATTGTAGCCTGGTGCAGTGGGGTCAAAAGACCTCCATGCACCTGTCACATCTGTCACTCATTAACTGGGTGACTTTGGATAAGTCACTGAACCTCTAGGTATCACTCCTCTCAGTTGAATAATAAAGAATTGGAACTGGTTCTGTCTATGGTGCTTCCCATCTCTAACCACTTGTAAGATCCTCTGTCTGTCACAGGTGAGGCTTAAAATTACAGATCTTCCTCATTTTACAGTGGGGTTACATCCTGATAAACCCATCGTAAGTTGAAATTATTCTAAGTCAAAAATGCATGTGGCGGCATGGCCTTCATCAAATCCAAAAGAGTGAGCTCAGTGGAGAAATAGCTGCGCACCCTTCCCGCCGAGAGTCCCGGTCCACATTGGAAGCAAAGAGACAGTTTTCTTACAAAAAGTTGGCAGTTATCATAGAGTTAACAGTACTGTCTAGGCTGTTGCAGTATATCCTCCTTCCACTCCCTTCTCCGCCTCCTCTTGTATATCCTCCTCGATTAAGTATTAAAACAGTATTTGAGTTGAAAAGAGTTTGTATATATTTAAATGAATAACTTTTTATACTCTTTGTTACATGTTTATAATCAGTATTTAGTAGAAAATGTTTTGAAGTTTTTTTTTGTTTCGTTCTTGGTTTTTTTGTTTTTGTTTTTTAACTTGGGTTAGAATTTTTCTTTTTGTACTGTTTCTTTAAAACAGAGTTCTTAGTAACAGAGGCAGTTCCTGAATTCAATTTTGTATGTCCAAAAAAAAAAAAAAAAATGCATGTGGTACACCTGACCTACCGAACATCATAGCTTAGCCCAGCCAACCTTAAAGTTGCCCAGAACACTTACATTAGCCTACAGTTGGGCAGGATCATCTCACACAAAGCCTATTATATAATGATGTGTTGGATTGCTCATGGGATTTGTTGACTGCTGTACTGAAAGTGAAAACAGAACGGTTGTCTGAGTACAGAATGGTGGTAGGTATATCGCTTGTTGACCTTCGTGATTGCGTGGCTGACTGGGGGCTGCCCAGCATCACGAGGGGATCCTACCTGCACATCACTAGGCCGGGGAAGAGATCAAAATTCAAAATTTAAAGTAGGGTTTCTGCAGAATGCCTCTCTCTTTCGCACCATCGTAAAGTCAAAAAATCCTAAGTCGGAGACTGTAGGTAATCAATTAAATTTTAAAGAAAACCCTGGGTGCCTACAAAGTAGGTTCCTAGTGCTCTGGTTAGTTGACTTTAAGGTGTTCTGTCAGATTTTAAACTTATTATATGTGACTCTGGGAGAAGCATTTTGCCAGCCTGCATTGGTTTTGATTACCTGGTTGCAGCTAACATGGATTTACTAACTCCCATATAAGAGACTGCCCTCGAGTGAAGACTCATTAGCCCCAAAGGAGAATAATTGGGGATTAAATCAAATTATGTCCTTTCTTAGTCAGTCATCTGCCAATAGCTCTTTCATCTGAAATGAAGGACATAATGGGTTTTTATATTTTAGAGAATATGTCAGTTTGCTTTTATTTTGTTCCAGATTTCTCTCCCCATAACCGTTTAATATATTTCTCTTGGCCCACTCCCTTTGCCTCCCCTGAATCTGTGTGATGCTGCCTCAGCTCTTCTCTGTGCACCGTGCTAGGAAGCTTCCTTTTTTGCAGAGAAGATGTTTCTGCGTGTTTTCTAAGGAGGCTCTTAGGTTGGTTTAACGTTACTTTAATGGTAAATAGTCATAGACCATGTAGATGTGGTGGTACTTTGTAAGGACTTTATTCTGGTCCCAGGCTCTGGGTATCATCTTTCATCCCCACCGGGAGAGAGGTAAGAGATGAGAAGAGGTCTGCCTGGGCGACACAGCACGAGCAGAGTGGCTGAAGAGAAAGAGGCAGCAGAAAGAAGCTTTATCTCAGTTCCCTTTATTATAAGAGAAGGGGAGTAGTCCTTGCTGTCCACTCGACATCCTGGGATTATGGTGAAGTACAAAAAAATGATGTCTCTAAAGTACTGTGAAATTGCTCCACAGAGCAAGGCAGCCTTCCTGCACGAAAGCCCAGCAATGGAATTCAAGTGATGACCTTCCACCCCTTAAGGGTTGTCATTTGCTTGGAACAATTAACGGTATTTTCTACCAAAATTACACTGACGACTAATGGGAAGAGAGTAAATCTCAACCCAGCCTTTGACTGGTTTCCTGGAAGGAGATATTCTGTGGGTCCATGGACTCCTGTGACCACTCTGGCATTTTCCTCTCTTCGTTCTTGTGGCACGTGGCTTTCCTATCTGTTTCTCTTTCTGAAGGATGGTTATGCAAGGCATGAGAGAATTGCTTGAAAGAACAGTCTGTGTGGTTCCTGCCTCACATTACAGCATCTGGAGGAGATGAGAAAGAAAGAGAAAAGCCTGTGGAGTAACACAGTGAGTGGGTGGAAGCTGTTAGGAAATGAAAGGGAATAAAAACTGAAAGTAGGATCCCGAGGCCAGCCCGCGTGAGGGCCCAAGTCAGGTTGAATGATGTGCGTTTGGAGCGAGGCCTTCAGAGTGGCTTGAGAGCGCGAGAGTAAAAATAGCTGCCTTTAATCTTCCTAAAGCCTCACTTTATCTCAGGAATTGCAGGGGCCTTGGGGGAGTGCTCGCTAATTCTGGGAAATGTCTGTATAACAGAGGTGGGCCAGGGCCTCTGTTCTCCAGGGTCACCCGCAAGCCTTTGGCCGCTGGCTGGGCAGGTGGGAGTGCTTGGCTTGGAGCCTATCCTCCGTCTGGGACCGAGAGCACGGCAGCTCCTGAGCCCTGGCCGAAAAACCCAGAGCTGCTCCCACTCGCACATAGTAAAACCGTAATACCCCTCCAGAGAGCTGGGCTGAAATCACCATCTCTTCTGCTCAGCCTGATACAAATTCATAAGTCGCCCCAGAGTCAGGGGAAGAGAAGAAGCTTAAAGATACCCACAAATAAAAAACTGCACCTTCAGTAGGCCCTGCCTCCTATTTAACAAGTGCAGGAAAGTCTGGTTCTGGAGGGCAGGTGGTCCCCCTGGAGAATGATTAATTCTGACTCCCCTCTGTTCTTCAGCAAGGCTTCTCGCCTGTCACTGGGCTGCTCGGGAAATGCAGGTGTGTGTTCACTTAAGCAAAACACGGAGGAAGGGCAGTGAACCACCAAAACCAACAGCCCAGGATGCCCGCAGCTGACAGGGCAGTCCCAGGCCTGGTTTAGAGAGCGCGCTTTCACTGATGGTCCCGGAGATCCAGCAGGCCAGAGGCGCTGGGGTAACTTTAAGGTGAACGCCTTTTTCTAAAGCCTCAAGCCGATGCTTGTCTAGTCAAGATGTATTTGGAAGTTTATGCTGCTTGCATTCTTGAAGCATTTTCCAGGCTCAGTTACTCTGCGAAGCCCCTAGCTAGTCACTTACAAGAGTTGCCAATTGTACTCGTCAGGTCCGGCCGCAGTGACAGGACTGGCCTCCTGGCCCCGCCAACTGCAGGGCATAGGGAAACGTGGGAGAGCATGTACCCAGCTGTAAATGTCTCTGTTGCACTGATTTTTTTTTTTTTTCGGTACGCGGGCCTCTCACTGTTGTGGCCTCTCCCGTTGCAGAGCACAGGCTCCGGACGCGCAGGCTCAGCGGCCATGGCTCATGGGCCCAGCCGCTCCACGGCATGTGGCATCTTCCCCGACCAGGGCACGAACCCGTGTCCCCTGCATTGGCAGATTCTTTTTTTTTTTTTTAATTTATTTATTTAATTTATTTATTTTTGGCCGCGTTGGGTCTTCGTTGCTGCGCACGGGCTTTCTCTAGCTGCGGTGAGCGGGGGCTACTCTTCGTTGCAGTGTGTGGGCTTCTCATTGCGGTGGCTTCCCTTGTTGCAGAGCACGGGCCCTAGGCGTGCGGGCTTCAGTAGTTGTGGCACACGGGCTCAGTAGTTGTGGCGCACGGGCTTAGTTGCTCCGCGGCATGTGGGATCCTCCTGGACCAGGGATTGAACGCATGTCCCGTGCATTGGCAGGCGGATTCTCAACCACTGCACCACCAGGGAAGCCCCTGGCAGGCAGATTCTTAACCACTGTGCCACCAGGGAAGCCCATCTGTTGCACTGATTTTTTAATTGAGGGAAACAAGCATTCTGGGACCCACAGACTCAGAGGTGAGCAGGCATCTGACAGCAGAGGTCAGCCCCATGGTAGGTCCCACTTTGGGGACCTTTAAAAATCCTCAAACGTGGTCCTCACTACTCAGATTTTTCACTCCCCCTACCCCCCTAAGATTTGTATTACTCTCAAACCCTGATCATTTCCACTGCTGAAAGCTTTAATGTTTCCTGAAGCTTACCTGACCAAGACATTACCATTGTTAACTTCGGAGTAACAAATACATGAAATTGTCAATACATTTATGTCCCAGGTGCTGACCTAGTTGTAGGGTATGAAATGGTGAATGAAACAGACATGTTTCTTGCTTCTGTTCTAGTGGGAGGGTAGCAATGACCGTCAGTTAGTCAGTCTTCCCTCTGATGGTTTGGGTCTCACCAGGTCTTGTACATCCAGAGTTCTGTGTGTGAGCCTGGGCAAGGTGATACGGCCTACTCACTTCTACTTTTATTTCAAAGATTAATGTTTTGATAATTTTTGGCTTTAGCATCCTTTGATTAGGGCAAGAGTCCTTCATGTTAAACCACTAGCTGAGAACAGAAGTGTTGATAGAGGCGCAGTATATTAATTAGTTGGTAAGTTCACTCCAACACCCAGCACACTAGGAGAGAGTTCTAGAAAGTGGATTATCCTGTTTGGTGACACCTTCTGGGCTCACCCACAAGAGAACTGCGTCTGCTTTCCTCAGCCTCCCCCCAGCTGCTGCTGCAGAAGCATTTACAAGACCCCAAGCGAGCCTGGGCACCTCTTTAAATTTTGCACCGTAGGCACCTTGCTTGCCTCACCCGAGGCCCAGCCCTGGCAGCACCAAACAGTTCCTGAGACCCAAGTCCTACAGAAGGACACACGTGGTCTCCCGCCCTGGGGCCCTCACAGCTGAGCCAGGAGATGTGACTCACGGGGAGAGTAGCAACGGCGAGGTAGTGTGGCTGGTGCCCAAGGTCAACTACAGACCAGGGTCGTAGGAGCTCTCCAAGGTCTCCAAAGGAACACAAGGCGAGTTGAGCTTCGAGCTCAGCCTTGGCGTTGGGTGGAGTTTAGATAAGCTGAGAGAAAGGGGAACAGCATTTTAGCCAAAGGAAAGAGTCTGAGTAGAGGCATCATGGTGAGATGGAAATACAACTTTGGATCTGGTTTCTGTGTGATCCTGGCAAGTTACATACCCTTCCTGGGCCTCCTTTCCAAGTTTGTTAGATTACTGTCTCCTCTAAAGGGTTACTGTGCCGAAAGGTGTGAAGTGTCTACTGCAGTGGCTCCACATGGGGAGGGGGAGGGGGTGCTCAAGAAGCAGTAATCATACGATCGTTGCTGCAGGTAAAGCACGAAGTTCGAAGCTCGAGGGGGTAGGATGGAGCCAGCTGAGCTGGCCTCCATCCAGGGTCAGCCTTTCACGTAGTCCTGAACGGGCAGTGAGCAGCCAATCAGCCCAGCTCCCTGCCGGCCTCCCACCCCCGGCTGCACCGAAAACAGAGCCCCTCCTTAGCACACACACTTGGCAAGCACGCTCTCCCAGCCTGTCCTAGGCCTCACCCCTCTTTAGGCCTATACAGCCAGGGGGTGGGGAGCTATTGAGGAATCCGTATTGATTGCAGGCCCCACCCTAGCCAGGATCCTAATCTCACACGTGGCCCAGACCCCTAGCTGATGACTCAGCCTCCAGTCTCGGCACATTCTGTCCTCACACCTGGCACATTCTGTCCTCACACCTGTACGGGGTGAACTTCTTCAGACCCTCTTGCTCTCGTTACTGCCCTCTGCAGGCACCAGCAGGGCAGCGGGTCTAGCCCTGGCTGCATAGCGGAAGCCCTTGAAAATCCCGATGCCCAAGGCCACACCCCAGACCGATTCTGTCAGCTTCTCTGGGAGGTAGGACCTCCCCTTCCCTTTCCCCATCAGTAATTAAAGCTCCTCAGAGGACTGCGAATGTACAGACAAAACTGGGAACTCCTGCAATGGCTCCCCATCGTGGGCTTGGGTTTAGGGCTGGGGCGGAGGAGAAGGGACTAGCCCTGCACTGTGCAGTGTGATCGGTAGCGTCGCCATCCCCTGGAGCTTGTTAGAAATGCAGAATCGGAGGACTAGCCGATTGTGAATCTGCACTTCTACCAGGTTCCCGGGTGATTCCTGCACGCTGTCAAGCACTGGCACCAGCTTTTACTAGACGCTCACAGTGGTCCAAGTGAGGTGCCAGGTACACACATGCCATTTCATCTCAGCCTCACAGCCTCTCAGCCGTTAGCGCACCCTCTGACAAACAAGGAGACACCGGCCATTCGTTCAACAAATCCTTCCTGAGTGCCTAATATGAGAGAAGCTCCGTACTAGGGACTGGGGATCAAGAAGGGCGCTCCCCTGCTGGACTAGTGCTTAGAGACCAATGGGGTATGATGTCAGCGTTCTCACTTAACAGCTGTGTGTTCATGGGTGACTCCCTTGGCCTCTCTGAGCTCCAGTTTCCTCTTCTGCAGCTCTGGGCTGTGGTCATGATTCAGTGATTTCCCCTAGGCCAAGTACTCACCAGAAGGCTTGGATCTAGCTTGAGTTCAAGAATGGTTGCTATTGTTTATACTAGTAAAATACCAGCAGGTTGTGGGGAGGAGGGGGAGTGGGGTAGAGGGACACCAGGCCACAGTGGTGCCTGCGGAGAGGCGGCAGGGATGAGGGCGAGGTCGTGAACGCCAAGAACCTCCCAGGAGGTGATGCACCGGGGAGGAGCCGGGGTGTGGACAAGGCTGCCCTGTCCTCGCGCTGCCTGGCGTCATTTCTCCGGATCAGGCTGGTTCTTCCCACTTTTCTGACGAGTAGATGAATCAGACCACTAGAAGCAGCATGAGTCTGGGCCTAGATCTCGCCCTTGGTCCCTTGAAGCCCTTTGTGGTTCCTCGAGGCAAGACACCGAGCAGCCCCTCCAGACCCGGGCTTCATTAGCCCGAGGTCCTCTCCTGCGCCCCACCTTGGCCGGCGGAGCGCGGGCGGCCCCTTACGGCGGAGCCGAGCCACGGCAGCGGGCCCTGGCGAGTCCCAGGCGTGCCAAGGGCGACGGGGAAGCGCAGCCAAGCCGGCTGAGACCCCGCCCCAAGCGGCCCTGGTCCCACGGGGTGGGGCCCCGGCTGTGGAATTGCGGCCCGGGCCCGGGCAGGGGTCGGGTCCGCGGAATCGGCTTAGGGGTTTCGTGTTCCTCGGAGTCCCACCATTGTTTCCTGTAATTTAATTTTCTCTCCTGAAGGCGTTGCTAATTAAATCCTTTCTCCGGCGAGCCGTCGTCCCCCTCCCCTGCTCCTCTGTTTATTAATTATCCAGCACGTGCGAGGGAGCCAGGCGCGCTCAGGTGGACGGGCCTCGCTGCTCGCTCTACTGGCGGCCTGCTCAGCTCCCTCCTCGGGTCTCTCAGGGCTCTTTCCACCTGGACCATGTGAGCAGTCCTTACAAGTCTGATTAAAAGCAGGAACAGCCCTTTTCCTGCTGCTGCTGACCTCTGCTGGCTTGGAATCCATCAAAATCCAGTTCATTGCATTTCACCTCCCCTTTCTTCCCACCTCTGAAATCGTACTCCTCGCTGCTTTTTCCCCTAAGCGCTCTTCCTGCCTTTCCCCCCACCGTCCAGTGCACGACATGCTAGGCAGAGGTTTGCCACACTGAGCCCAGTGGCTTGTGGAAGGTCTCACAGCTTATCTAAGGCACAGACGGGACTAGAACCCAGCTCTCCTGAAGCTTAGCCTCTCAGGGGTCACGAACTCAGAAGGCTCCAGGGGCCCTGTGTGTTGCACAGTGGGGAGGGGTGGAGTCTGCGGCAAGGGAGAGCTGTGCTTGCCCCTTTGGGGGGGTTCATTCAGTGTGCCCCACTGAGGGCCGAGAATGGCCACTTCTTGATAAGTCTAAGAGTGAGTCCAAAGAGGGTGTGGAGAAAAGGGAAGCCTCCTACACTGTTGGTGGGAATGGAAATTGGTGCAGCCAAAAACAGTATGGAAGTCCCTTAAAAAACTAAAACTAAAGTTTAAGCAATTCCACTCCTAGGCATATGATCTGGAAACAGTGAAAACTCTAATTCAGAAACATACATTCACCCCAGTGTTCATAGCAGCACTGTTTACAATAGCCAAGACATGGAAACAACCTAAGTGTCCATCGACAGATGAACAGATAAAGAAGATGTGGCACATATATGCTATGGAATATTACTCAGCCATAAAAAAGAAGGAAATAATGCCATTTGCAGCAACATAGATGGACCTAGAGTTTATCATACTGAGCGAAGTAAGTGAGACAGAGAAAGACGAATATCCTATGATATCACTTATACATGGAATCTTAAAAAATGATACAAATGAACTTATTTACAAAACAGAAACAGACTCACGGACATAGAAAAACTAATCATTACCAAAGTGGAAAGTAGAGGAGATGGATAAATTTGGGATTAACAGATACATACTACTCTATATAAAATAGATAAACAATGAGGACCTACTGCATAGCACAGGGATCAATATCTTGTAATAAGCTATAATGGGAAAGAATCTGAAAAAAAAATCTATCTATCTATAGATATGTAGATGTACATATATATCTATGTACGTATATATGTACAACTGAATCATTTTGCTGTACACCTGAAACATTGTAAATCAACTATACTTCAGTAAAAAATTAATATTGCATATTTAACTATAAAAAAGAAAAGAGTGAGTCCGATGTCCGAGGATGGCAGTGACCGGAACCACTGGGCACTTTGGACTCACCGTGTGGTGATCTTTCCAAGATGCTGCTTAGGGGACATGTGAGCCCCACCCCCATGCCTGCCCATCCAAGGCCTAGTTCTGCCCATGCTGTGGAGAAGGTTCCCAGGCTGGCACCCCTCCCACCGCTCATGCAGGGCCCCCCTTCCCCTCAGATCTCCCCATGTCTTGGATGCCACTCTCCCCTCCTCTCTATCTACAGTTCCCCATTCAGACCGCATCTGGCCCAACTCTCAGCTCTCTATCAATCAGGCAGAAAAAGAAGGCAGTTCCAGCGGATCCCAGAATTTGAAAGGAGGCGTCGTGGCTGGGGTGTGTGTGCTGTCTTTAAGGAGATACTGGTGGTGGGGATTTCAGGCATCACAAGGAGGCCAGAAGGGGGCATTTGGGGACAGGGACTCTGGGAAGGAGCCCACACACAGGACTGCCTCCCCTCTGGAAGCCTCCCAACGCTGGCTCTCAGCTGCTCTCGGCTCAGAGTTTCAGGTCAGTGCCCTGCTCCCTGCCTGCTAGCTTCTGGCTAAGGCTGCCTTCAGTGGGGAGGGCGTTAACATGTGATCTCGCTTCGCCAGCTATCCCTTTGGCCCCTCCGGAGGCTTCTCTTTTCGCATAGGTTGTAGATGAGCTTTGGCGGCTGTGTCTCTTCCTCCTCAGGGCCCACTCCATCTTAGGGTCTTTGGTGCCTCCCCTGCTCTGGTCTCTGTGGGAGGGGGTGTGAGAGGTGCCCGGCTGTGCTCAGCCTTCTGGCAGTGTCTGGTCCCCACCTGCAGGTGCCCTGATACTGCCTGGGAGTAACTGCCTGGAAATAACTGAGGCCTTTCCCCCGGGCTAGGCATTGTCCCTGAGCCCTGGAGGATGGCCCCCAGCCTGGACTGTCCTCAGACCCGCACAGTCAGTCTCTGGTAGAAGTGCTTCATCCAGGGCAACTCGCCATCATCATCAGTCTGGGAGGAACCAGATACACCCCATAGTTCCTGAAATCAGCCTGTTTTCACCTGCACAGTCACCTTAAGCAGCTGACTGTCTGCTCTGTGAAGAGAGAGGCTGAGCCTTATTCCTGTCTCTGTTCCCACCAGGGCCTGTCACATAGTAGGTGCTCAATAAATTTGTTGGCTGAATCAGTCAGTCAATGAATTGATGAATAAAAATGCGACTCCTTGTTACTTTTCAGCAGGGAATTTATTGGATGTCTACAACAGTCCACGTAGAAAGACAATCTAGTGTCTGGGTTAAAAGGATAAAGTCAGGAGCAGGCAGCCTGGGTTTGAATCCCAGCTCTGCCACAAGGCTTTGGACAAGTTATATAACCTTTTTGGGCCTCAGTTTCTTTATCTGGAAAATAGGGGTAGTAATAAATCATACCTCAAGGGGTTGCTATGAGGAATAAATAGTGCAGGTAAAGTGTGTGTACGACAAGGGCCTGCCATGCAGAGAATGTTCAGTAAGTGCTGGTCATTCTCACTCACGGTAGAATTACTGCGACAGTAGTGTCAGTGGACTGCACTCTACACTAGGAATGGGGGAAACCAGGGCACTTCATCGTCCCCATTCCCGCCCTCTAAGGTTCACAGTAGAGTTGGGAGATGAAATCCACAAGGAGGGAGGAAGTTAGAGCTGCCAGGTGTAGGGGAAGATTCCCCCAGGGCTGGACTAGTTGAGGAGAGGCCCTGTGGGATGTAGTGGGGCTGGGAGAGGCCTAGGCTGATGGAAGAGGCATGTGGTTGTGGGGTGTGGGGTCACCCATGAGGGGGCAGCGGGCCACAGGGGGATGTGGACCTTGCCAGTCAACTCAGGAGACTGTACATCACGCAGGTCATCCCTACATTTCA
This sequence comes from Tursiops truncatus, assembly GCF_011762595.2. Taxonomy (NCBI): domain Eukaryota; kingdom Metazoa; phylum Chordata; class Mammalia; order Artiodactyla; family Delphinidae; genus Tursiops; species Tursiops truncatus. The sequence continues at coordinate 25,873,310 of NC_047035.1, read as the reverse complement.
GGGTTTTCAGCTTTTCAAATCTACTCGAGCTCCTGGAGGCCATCCTGGCAGAAACAGTTTCCTTCCAACCGCATTTGCTGAGTCTGGGTGGGAAGGAAAGAGTGATGGGGAGCTCCCAGAGGCCCCTCTTTGGGCCCAGGGTGAGGTCCAGGGATCTCCGATGGTCCCAATTGAGTTTTCCAGCAGCTTCAGGCTGAAACTCTGGGCAATAAACATGACCCCCTGCCTTTGGTCTCCAACCTGGAGGACCCTGCTGATCTAAACATCAGTTTGTGCCTGATGCACCCAAGCAGGACACCCTTGACCTAGGATGAGCCAAGGGTTCGTAAGAAGTGATCAGAGGGAGGAGACGGGGGAGCGTGCCCTTAGGACTAAAATCTTCTCTGACTGTGGTTGCATACTCATGCTCCTATCACTCCTAAATGGAGACTTGAAATTCCCAGAAATCGACTGGCATCCCTGCCCCTGGATAGTCCTTCCCATCCCCACTTCCACCCACAGCCTTGCTTTTCTGCCTAGCCAACTCCTATTCATCCTCTGTGACCCAGATGTCACCTCCTCTGGGAAGTCTTCCAGCCTACCCACGGCTGAGTGAGTGCTCTCCTCCAGGCTTCCCTAGCACCCTGTCTTCCTCCTTCCATCAGCGCTGTCATACCACAGGACCGTCTGTGATTGGTCCTCTTCCCTGTGAGCTCCCCCAGGTCAGGCAATAGGTCTCATTCATCTTTGCCTTCCTGGTTTTTGGCACCATGCCTGGCATCGAGTCAGCATCAATGAATGTTCGAGGCATGAATGGAGAAGCTGGGCCAGCACGACCCAGAGAGAGGGGAATAGGGCAGAGGCAGAGGCCAACAGCAAGAGCAGCTGAGCTACCCCAGACACCGCCTGCCCCACCAGCAGGCTCGCCTGGCCGCTAAGCAGGTCCAAGGTTCTACCTCATCTCTAAGGCACCTGGGATAAGACAGGAGTCAGGCATCCTTGCTCTCTGCCCATCACCCCCTTTTCTCCCCAGCAGGAGGGGCTGCTTCCCAAGCATCCCTGAGTGCATGCCCAGAAGCAGGGTAGGAGGGACGTGAGGGGGAACAATGAGGCCAGTTGGAGGACACAGGGTACAGAGAGGAGCCAGGGCACTGGGGGGACCAAATACATGGAGTGACAGGGACAACCATGCTCTTAGTGGAGGAGACTGGCTGAAAGATGGCTGCCAGGACCGAAGGACTGGGCTCCTCATTATAGTGGAGGGGGATGTGGTTTAGGTCTCCTCGAGTACATCGTTTCCCCAAAGCTTCTTTGGTTCCCGAGCGCTGGGGAGCCCAGTATCTCCCTGTGTCTGCCACTGGGTGTGGAGACCAGAGGACCTATGACCTCTATTGCCACAGGCAGATGGTTCCCCACCCCCCGGCTTTGGGAGTCAGAGACTTGTGCGTAAGAAAGCTCTGAACCCCTTCCTCCACTCAAGGTTGCAGAGTGGTTATTAAGAGTGACACCATCAACTGCCAACCAATGGGCCAATGACAGTGGCGAGCGCTTCAGGGGCCCTGAACCCTGCCCAGGGTCATGTTCTCCTCCCAATTCCAGTGCTCCTGATGGCCTGTCCTTTGAGGTCACACTGATCACCCCACCTCAACCTTCAGGATCACCTTGAATCCTTTCACCAGTGCCCCTTCAGTCATGCTCCATGTCTGTGAAGTGCCTCTGATATCTTCCCTTCCTTACCAGCCTACAGCCACTATTCCCCCCTAGACCCTGGTTACATAATATGCAGATCATAGCAAATGCCTCTTACCTGGTCCCTCCCACTTCCAGTCTACCTGCCAAGGCTCCATTTTCTGAACTCTAGCTCTAATCAGGTAATTCCCTTGCTCAAAACCTTCAATGGTTCCCTATTACCGGTCAAATTTATTCCAGATCTCTTAGCTTGGCATTCAAGGCCCCTCTGCTCAGGTCCCAACTCTTAGCCTTAACTCCCTCTGCCTCACTGTGATGTCCCCTATCCTAACTGTTCCACGATCATTCCAAGGCTCCAGGCCTGTTCCCTCCACCTGGACAGCCCTCTCCATCCCTCTCCACCTGCAGAGATCTCATCCCTCCTTCCAGGTTCTGCCCAAATGGAAGCTCCTTGCTCCCTACCTCTGGATGTGCTCTCTTCGTCCTTTGAGCACTCCCAGGATGTGAACCCCCGGAGAACAGAGCTGTCTCATTTGTCTTCCAGCCCCACTGTGTGCACAGCCCAGTGCTGGGCACATCAGGGGAAAAAGAGGTATGCGGTGAGTGAATGAGCACGGATCTGTGCAATCATTGAGCACCTACTATGTGCCTGGTCCCTGCCAGGCATCCAGGGTACAGTGTGAACAAGGCAGGTGTGTCTGCCCCGTGGAGTATGGATAGCTCACACTCTAGAATGTGCTGAGGGTTAGCTGCAGCTCCATTCATCCCTTCCCGCTGGCCCCAGCACATCTCGGGACTGCCTTGCTGGTTGCCCCTTGGTGTGTGTTCAGGGAATGCCGACCCATATACAACACTGACCTTGGCTGAAGGTTCTTCAACAGCCCAAGTAGAATGAGCACTTCGCAGCTGTGTCTTCCATCAGTCCAGGCCTGCACATCTTTGGATGCATCAGAGGCTATGCCCATTCCCCTGCTCAGGGACCACTCCCTCCCTGCAGGGCTCAACACCCTCCCAGCTGCCAAAGTGTCCACGTATTATAGGGGCCGAGAGGAGGGGGCCCTGCCTGATCCTCGGTGGTGGGCAGCTCTGGCTGAGATGGAGGACCAGGCGGACTCCCCTCTTCATTCACTCCCCAGCTGTCATGGGAAGGAGTGGGAGAGAGGGATTGCGAGAGGGAGGCGGAGGCAAGTTCCCAGGTGGGACATTCCGTCCCTGGTGCCTGTGGGTCCACGCGGACCTGCTACCAACCAGGGTTGATACCCGCACTTTTACCAACCACGTGGCACAATCCTGACCACTCACAGTGGACACTGGCTGAAGGGCTGGAGCAGGACCCTGGGGACCCCGCGCCGCTGCCAGGCGCTGCCCTTTTCATCGCTGGATTCGAGGTGAGCCCGGATCCCAGGGAAGGAGCAACAGTGTCTGGGCAGCAGGGGCGGATTACTCAGGGAGTCTGGACACTGGTTACTTACCTACTGGAACAGAAGCGTTTTTAATACTTACCTTAAATATTTTAGCAGCTAGTATGACCGTGTCGGTATACTCCAGCCTTGCCAGCCCTGCTACCAACCAGAGCGCCAAAACCATCACAACAAGTCCAATTTAAAACCACATATTTTATTGATGTTCTTCATCGACATTATAGGGCCATGTGTACAAATATTTCTCAAGTCCTACACCTGGCAACCTCCCCACTGTCACCCCCACTGGCCAGTCAGCCAGGAGATGACTCCCTGCACGTATCCCTTTTGCTCCCTCACACTGCTGAGCCTCCAGGAGACTGAGCAGGGCAGGGCTGGCTTCCAAGCCTGAGCTTTGGGGTCAGGAGTGAGCCAGGCCCTTTCCCTTCTCGCCTTCCACTCCCACTGATTCAATATGGTCAGAACTGAGGGTGAGGATGCCCCCCCCCGCCCCAATGACCCCTCCATCCAGGAAGCCTGGGCTCCCCTTCAACCCTCTCCGCCACATCCTTCCCCTCCAAGTGACCTATCCTGCTGCCCAGCAAGATGGCAGAGTGACTGTTTTGCAGGGGGTGGGGACATGGGGTCAGCAACAGGATGCTCCTGGTGGCAGGGATTTCATCCTGTTCACCACCGTATACCAGTGCCTGGTGGAGACTTGGCACACAGTTGGTGCTCAGTAAATACATGTAGGATGAACGAGTGAATAATATAAGAGGGAGAACTATGAGCAGGTGGCACCATTACTACATTAGTTCTCTAGGGGCCATGAAGGCAGAACCAAGATAAAGTCCTCCCAAGCTCTGCTCGAGACCTCGAGGTGCTGTGCAGTGTCGTGTGGCAACGGTTGGGGTCACTGTGGCCACCAGCTGGACACTGCAGAGTGTGGGCTCCAGCAGACTGGGTGGCAGAACGGCCTTGGGACCCGGTCAGGAGGGGGCGCTTGTGTTGTCCCCACTCCCTCATATGCCCCAGGAGTCTGGTCTTCTGGGTCCCAGAATGCAGAGCAGTGCCCTCACCCAGAGCTAGTCAGGGCTGGTCTCCCAACTGCACCCCTATATTCCGGTCTCCCCGTTCCTGAGCCTCAACTCTCCCAATCTCACTCCTCAGAGTTGAACATGATTTTCCAGCTTTGCTCTCCCCACCACTGCCCCGACCTGCCCCTGACACTGTCCCCTCTCCCTGTCCTCAAAGGCCAACCCCCTCAGCTAGCATTAATACCTAGTAGTCCCATCTCGCTGGTGGTCGGGTAGGGTCCTGAAAGTTTGCATCATGATTTTCAGACTACTCCACGCCCGCCCCATCCTCCGCGAAAGCAAATAATTCACAGGTGTCTCTGCAGATCTTGCCTCTGGACCTGGCAATCATGAAGAAGACACTGGCATCTTGGGGTGGGAAAGGATCTTCCTTTCCCTGACCCTGTGCAGAAATTCTTTCCACAGCATGCCTGCCAGATGACTGCCTAGTCCCTTCCGGAATACCTCCAGTTGTGAGGCACTCACTACCTTCCCAGGCAACTATTCAAACACTGAACAGCTTTAGCTGCTAGAGTGTCCTTCAGAAATGAACCCATTTGCCCCTTTCATTCTCAGTCCCCAAATATCCCAGTGCCCAATCTCTGTGTCACCCTCTCTCTTCCCATTCTTTCTCTATTTTCATAACAACATTCCTCACCACTTCCCTCTCTCTCTCTCTCTCTCTCTCTCTCTCTCACACACACACACACACACACACACACACACACACGATCACATGCCCCCCCTTCTATATGGCTGTGCAGTCACACACCACTCTCATTTATCAGTATCTCCCTTTCCTTCTGTCTTCTTCCTTGCCTTCCCAGCATCTAGCAAAGACCCAGAGGCTGGAAGAGTGCCAGGGAAAGGCAGCATCCAGCCAGGTCCTGGATGGCACTGGGTAGCCGGCTGGGGCGGGGTGGACAGGGGACAGCAGCTAGAAGTCCCAGGCCATTGGCTGCTGTCTCCCAGAGAAAGGCCTTGCAACTTGAGGGCTGGGCAGCGAGCTGCTGAGTTCTTTTTTCCCTCCATTGTTCACAATTCCACGGAGGGGATGAGGACACACACCCCTCCTTTCCCAACCTCACTAGCAGCTGGCAGAGCTGACTTGGCTGCCTCTCACACGCGGTGATTTTAAACCTTTTGCCAGACTCCAGGTCCTGGGGAGCTGCACACCAGCAGCAAGCATCCCCTCCCGACTCCTGACATGGGGCTGAGAGGAAAAGCTCTAGCAGATAGCAGTGATGACATGAGACTTGGTGGAGCGTGGGTGAACCAGGCAGAGGGGAAAAGCAGGCACCCCAAGGGGGAAGAAACAAAAGAGAAGCTCTGAACGGTTAGCAGCCACCAGGCTGGCTCACGGGGAACCTAGCAACGCCTCAGTGGCCATTTTCCCTCCTTGTCATGATCCACCAGCCAACGCTGTTCTCTGTATGTTACAGACCAGGGGTGGATGCTAGGGCCTTACCGGCCCAAAGCTGTAGTGGGCCATGGGTGGAGACAGGGTGCTGTGGTCTTATGTTCACGAGGAGTCAACACACACACACACAGAAATGATGGGAGTGCCTGCTACTTGTCCCGCTGCTTGGAGCTCTCACTTCCAACATTGAACATGGGGACCAGCAGGCCCAGGAGCCACCTCTTTCCGAAGACCTCCTGTAAGTTCTTGCGCCAAGGCCGGGCCCTCACTGCCACCCCCTTCCGCACCTGGTGGCGGGTCTGCCCCCGGAGGATCAACAGCAGCTGATGGCAGCAGAAGCCAGCGCAGGCCAGGCCGACGGCAAACCAGAGGTAGAGCATGAGGATGACGAACATTTCAGGACCAAGGACAGCTCCTGCAGGGGTGCGGGAAAACAACAGAATCGCTTTACACCCAGGCCACGCCCCGAACTGCCGTCCAAGCAGGCGCTTTCCGCTAGGGAGGGAGACTAATGAGATTGAAGCTACATCTCAGCTCGGCAGCGAGGGAGAGGAACAAGTTGTCCTAACTTCTTCTTACTGCTGATGGCTCCTGAGGCGAGAGAGGAGAACTGGGGACGTGGGAGACGCTTCTATGGGCAGTGCCTAGATGCTAGCATTTCCTCAGGGTCAGCGATACCATCTCTCTCTCTCTCTCTGCCTTCTCTTTTGGGGCTAGAAACAGGGAGAAGGGTTGTTTTTCAGGAGGAGAGAGGAGTGAGCTGAGGACCCTGGAGAGGGAGCTGGTGCCTGGGCAGCTGTCTAGACTGCAGTGCCTTCTCCTCGGAGCTGTGAGCACTGGCTGGGAGGACTCGGGAAAGTGACAGCATGATGGAGAACAGGGCCTAGTCATCAAGAAGAATAAATCACGAGTTTCAAGGCAGTGCAGAGGATAATTCAGTCATCAATGTTAAAAAGAGGACAGTATGGCCACTGGAACTTTCAGCCACAGCCGTCCTCTCAGAGCTTGCTAAGGCTGGAAAAGGCCCCCAAGGTCATCAGTCTAGGTCCCTGCCTTGAGCTGGACCTTCCCTAAACCCCTCTAAACCAGCACTCTCCATGACTGGTTTAAACATCACTGAGTAAGAGATTCTCCACTCCTCCTCCGAGTTGGGGTGGCCGGTCCATGCTAAGTTTGAATCTCCCAGCTCTGTGGTCTTGCACAAGTTTCTTAACTTCTCTGAGTTGCAGTTTGCTCATAATGTAAAATGGGTATAACAACAATGACTCCATAGGGTTGCACGATTCAGAGAAATTGTGTGCGCAGTGGCCAGCATTCTGGTTCACACTCAGCGCAGCACTCCCTGCTGGGCATCCTTCACAGATAAGGAGACTACCTCCAAAAGGGGCTCAAGCTTAATTCTTAAGACCATCACGCTTTCTCCTTCTCCTTTCCAGGGCTTGGAGATCTGGCTGGGCTACAACTTTAGCAGCCTTGACTTGCCCAGCAGCCAGGGCAGTGGGCCCAGGAGAGAACTCAAAAGCCCTCCTCAGCCCCTCTCTCCAGCAGGGCAAGCTCACCATCACTTCCTCCAGTGAGATGCCAGAGACCCTACCTTATAACCTACTCAACCTCTGCAAATCTCAACCCTATTCCTCCCTTCTCCAGCTTCCCGTGGTGCCCACGGACCTCTTCTCAGCTCCCCACGTTTCCATTCCCAGACCCCTGAGGGCTGGGCTTTTAAAACTTTTCCAGGGACTTCCCTGGTGGCGCAGTGGTTAAGACTTCATGCTCCCTATGCAGGGTGCCCAGGTTCGATCCCTGGTCAGGGAACGAGATCCCACATGCATGCCACAACTAAGAGTTCGCATGCCACAATTAAGCAGCCTGTGAGCCTCAACTAAGGAGCCCGCCTGTCGCAACTAAGACCCAGTGCAACCAAATAAATAAATTAAAAAAAACACTTTTCCAATCTGAGCAATGGTGGACTCAGTGGCCAGGAGGATGTGGATATGACTCAGGTTTGCTCATTAGCATCCCCCTCTTGCCCTCAGCCCTAGGAGCTTTGATAGCAGGTTTCTCTTTGCAGACTTGGGGACAAATAAAGTCCTGCTGTCCGGGGGACGGAAAGCTCAGTCCAGCTGGCTTGCACGGGGGGCAGGGGGCAGCAACGGTACAGGGCTCACCTTGCGCTGTGCCACGCCTCTGACCTACTTCTTCCTTGTCAGCACAGGTTAGCTCATGCAGCCATGTGCAGGATGAAGGATCCTGGAACCATGGTGCCCTCTGGGGTGCAGGAATGCTACAGGCAAAGATGGCGTTCAAGCTGGGCTGTGCAAACATCAGAGCTGTCGAGCGCAAGCCTGCCTTGCACCTCAGCCTCAGGGACAAGCCTGGGCTGATGGAAGCTGTTTTCCACAGTCTCTTTTTTCTGGCGCTAAATCAAGGCATGAAGAAAAGACCTTGTGGCCTTTCCCCGGCCCCTTGCAGCAGCTACAAAAGGCTAATCTGGGGACATGCTTTCTCTCAAAGTGTTTGAAGCTGCCTAGCCTGGCTGCCTCAGCTTCTCTGAACTATTTAATAATAGTTCTGCTTCTTTTAGAAAATCACAGAATATTCCTAATGGGCCTGAAGGGTCACACCATCCAATCACTCCACCCTGGCTTTCCACCAAGCACCTATAGCACCTCTGACAGATCATCACCCAGCATCTTTAATATACATCCTGGGATAAGAAGCTCTCTCCCTCCCAAAGTGGCTCATTCATCAAGAAGCAACTTCAGAGAGGCAGTATTGTGGGAAGAATGTGGGCTCTGGAGGCTAGCAGCTCTGAGTCCAAACTAGCTGTGTGCTTTCAAAGCAACTTAACCTTGTTAAGCCTTTGGTTGCTGAGTCTTTAAAAATGATATAATAATACCTACCTCACAAACTTGTCCTGAGGATTGGATGCAATGAGACCTGCACAGTGGTTAGCACATAATATTTGCTCAACAAATATTAACCCCTTTTCCCTTCTACTGGACTTTCTGGCACTCACCACACTGGCGTACTTTTCCAAATGCCACGATACAGGTCAGATGGTGTCATCTCCATTTCCCAGATGAGAAGAATGAGGCTCAGAGAAGTGACACAACCTGTACTGGTCCCACGAAGCCAAAAGAAAGAACAGCCTCTAAAATCTAACTGGCCAGTCTCCTTCCTCTCTGGCATCAACGGAGGGCATGTGGGTACAGCCACCAGAAGACCCCCACCCCACTTCTGGCTCACGGGGCCCACACACGGCCATCCCATGCTCTGGTGGCAGATCTGCCTTAGGAGCAGTACCACAGTTGGGGACAGCTCAATCTAGCAAACGACTTGTCCCTTTTTACACCCTCCTGTCCACCTGGCCTCTGGAGCAGATGAGAGGGCAGTGCCCTCAACCATTTGGGTTGAGAAGAGAGGGAGAAGGGACAGGAGGGGAGAAGCTGAACAGGTGAGGTGTGTGTCAGGGCAGGCGAGAGAAGGGCTGTCAAGGGGAAAGATGAAAGGCCAGCGAAGGAGGAGGATGAGATGGGAGAGTTGGAGATTAGAAATCACGGCCTCGGGACTTCCCTGGTGCTCCAGTGGTTAGGAATCTGCCTTCCAGTGCAGGGGATGTGGGTTTGATCCCTGGTCGGGGAACTAAGATCCCACATGCCATGGGGCAACTAAGCCCGTGCACTCTAGGGCCCGCGGGACAACTAGAGAGCCCCCGCACCACCACTACGGAGCCCGCGCGCCCTGGAGCCCGAGCACCACAACTAGAGAGAAGCTCGCGCGCCGCAGCGAAGAGCCCACGAACCGCAACAAAAGATCCCGCACGCGACAATGAAGATCCTGCGTGCCGCGGCTAAGACCCAATGCAGCCAAATAAGAAAAAGAGAAAGAAAAAGAAATCTTGTCCTCCTTTTCCTAGTGGGTCTGGTGAGGAGGTAAAAGATAGTGGGACTCACTTTTCTGCTAGAATAGGGATCTGGGCCCCAGGATAGGCACTGACTGGCTCTGCTCCCCCATCAGATCAAAGCAAGAGGTTCCTCTTCTTTACTTTCCTGTCTCCCACCCAAACCTAGCACATATGGACAGGCCCCAAGCCCAGCTTAAATCAAACCATTTCAAGATCCTCTCTTTGGAAGCATCCATTTTTATGTGATGAAACTACTTGGAAAAGAAAGTGTAATCAGCCTCTCTGGCTCTCCTCATCTCTCCACCTGCCTGTGCTCACACTCTACCGCCTAGCCCGCCCACTTTCCCTCCCTCGTCCTGGCTATTTCAGTCCCAGCAGCCTCCTATGCTGGCGCCAGGATCCAGAAGGTCGGAGAGCTCTGAGTTCTGGGTCCAGCTCAACCACCAGCCCTCAAGGCAACCCTCATAGCTGGGTCCTTCTTCCAGGGCCTCTGTGTTCCCACTGCCAAATGGCACAAAGTTTTACACCTGCAGAGGACTGGGCTGAGGCCCCAACAAAGACCCAAACGATCGCTTCCCCCAGAGTGGGGCCGAATTTTATGAATGTCCAGCCCAGGCATATCAAGACAATTTGGGGCTCTCAGTGGAAGAAGCTGCACTCTGTCTTTTTTTGTCCCTGAAAGGTCAGTGGGGTATGAAACACGCTGTATTCCCTCCGCTGCTGCGCGTTGTCTAAAGACCTGGGAGGCAGGCCAGAGGCTGCTGCTCGGAAGTACTGGGACTGGCCCGGCACCCTGGTCAACCTTACTGTGGTTGACCAGTAAGACCTTTGGAGGGCAAAGTCCTCGGAGGAATGTGAGCAGGATTGGGGTCCAGGCAGAGGAAGGACAGAGCATGGGGGTACCTTGCAGGCTGCACGGAGGGACGGCCAGCAATCAGCCCCTCCTGGCACAGGGCAGGTGTATTGCCTGGTTTGCCACAATTCTATGAGCAAATGGGCAGCGGCGAGCACCGAGGAGAAGATGAATGAGGATGGATGTGGGGAGGGAGGTTGCCAGCTGACATACAGCATGCCCAGTTAGTCTGCTTTTGTTTTTTTTTTTTTTTGCGGTACGCGGGCCTCTCACTGTTGTGGCCTCTCCCGTTGCGGAGCACAGGCTCCGGAAGCGCAGGCTCAGCGGCCATGGCTCACGGGCCCAGCCGCTCCGCGGCATGTGGGATCTTCCCGGACCGGGGCACGAACCCGTGTCCCCTGCATCGGTAGGCGGACCCTCAACCACTGCGCCACCAGGGAAGCCCTGCTCAGTTAGTCTGAATTTCAAACAGATAACTAAAAAACTTTAGTGTAAGTATGTCCGCTGCAATATTCAGGAAATACTTATATTAAATAGTTATGCATTGTTTATCTGAAATTACAATTTAATTGGGCATCCTGTATTTGCTAAATCTGCCAAACTTGGGGTTGAGGTAGAAGGTCTTTGCATAGGGCCCAACCTGCCTGCCAAGGCCCACTCACCGGAGAAGAACTGGCTGATGGAGGTGGGAAGGAGCGTGAGGAAGGCCAGGGGGTGGGCGAAGGAGATGGAAAGGACTGCGGAGATGTAGGCCACGCCGGCCACCATGGAGTAGAGGCAGGCCAGGGAGGTGTAGAGGCAGAACAGGATGAAGTTGCGCATGTTCCTGCTCCCGATGCAGTTGCCGGTGAAGAAACAGTGATGGTCGTGCCTCAGGGTGACTCTGGCGCACACTCGGCAGAAGTGGGCGCTGGGCGGAGGGCACAGGGCCCTCCTGGCTGCGGTCCCCTGGCAGGCGTCCAGGTCGTCTGGGGAGTTCTGGATGACCAGGACGTAATTACCCAGGGCGTTGGTTGAGAGGAACAGGAAGAATGCCCCGTGGAGCAGCGCAGGTGAGAAGAGCCGGGCGGCCGAGGGGTCCTCACGCATACTAGGCAGGAAGAGGAAGAGCTGCAGCACGAAGGTCACCAGAGAGATGCACAGGAAGTAGGCGGGGGCCACCACGTTGAGCAGCCTGAGGGCCAGCATCCTCGATTACATTCCTAAGGGGCCCAGGGGGAGAGGAAGACTCACTGCAGCGTCCGGAGGGCTCCCTAGGGCTCTCCCCGGCGCTGTCTGTCCGTCCTGCTCCACGCAAATCCATGTCCCTCGGACCACCCCTCCTCTCTTCCCTAACACGTGACCAAGCAGGCGTGAGACCCCGAGATCGTGACAGCGTCTGGGAGCCAAGCCCTACCTTCTGGTGCCCACCTCCTCCGTTTTTGAGGCACCTCGGCGCCTTGACGGCCCGGGGGTCAGGTACAAGGAGGGCGAGGTGGAGACTTGTTCTCAGTCCGTAGGAGGTGGCTGGGGGTGGAGGAGCGGCGGGCGGCGGGGGGGGGCTGCCTAGGGCTCTGCTTTTTTTTTTTCTTTTTCTTTTTTTTTGCGGTACGCGTGCCTCTCACTGCCGCGGCCTCGGGCCCAGCCGCTCCGCGGTATGTGGGATCCTCCCGCACCGGGGCACGAACCGGCGTCCCCTGCATTGGCAGGCGGACTCTCAACCACTGCGCCACCAGGGAAGCCCCTAGGGCTCTGCTTTTTTATGGCAGTGGAGACGTGCCCAGGTTTGGGATTCCTCCTTCAGACCCCCTACGAGGAGAAAGCAGAAGATCTGGGGTGGGGGCAGATAGAAATGACCTACTGGAAGTACTGTTTCACCTCCCCTTTCTCCTTGCCACCCCCCCATATTGGGCAATACTCAGGGACCTTACGCATAACGCAAAGAGCTTTGGGGGTATGTGTGCTTGCCTGTGTGTGTGTGTGTGCGTGTGTGTGTGCGGGGGGTGCTCCTTGTGTGTGATTTTGTATGTGTAATCTGTGTGTGCCTCGGTATCTGTGTTTGTGTGTATCTATGTGTACACACACGCAGCCGCTGCCACCTGGCTTTTTAGAAAAAATCAATGACAACAATCGATACATTTCCACAAGCACTTAGGCGATGGGTGGGATGGGGGGCGCAGCAGGAATACCTGTGTCAGCCGTTTCCGGTCAGCCCATCTCTCCGAAGCTGGCTGCCCTAGCTATTTCTTGGCAAAGAGCGTTTTCATTTGAGGCGACGAAATTAAAATCGCCCCCCCCCTCCGCGCTTTCCTCCCGCCCTCCTGGAGCGAGAAACCCAAACAACCCCGATGGCGCTGAAACCCCTTCGATGCCAACAAGCTCTCCCTGGGCGCAGGCGTGGATGCTTGGCCAGGTTTCCAGGGGATCGACCCCCGCCGCTGAGCGCAGCCCTACCACAAATTTATTCCACCCCGCCCCACAGCCCCGGTTCCTGCCCGGCTTCGGAAGCCACTGAAAAATAGGATTCCGGGCGCCCGCGAGAACTTTTCCAGGGGCTAAGGAGCAGGCGAGCCCGAGGCGCGAGAAAAGTTCTGGGAAGGCTGCTGCACCCAGGACGGGCGAATGCCAGTAGGCCTCCGTCCAGGCTGTCCCGTCCCCACTGGGTGACTGATCACCTTGGAGTCCCCTTTGCAGGTGCCAGTGCCCCAGGAGACTCGCGCCAGCCGTGGGGACCGCGGGTCTCTCTCCGCCGCAGGGGCTCAGCGCAGGGCACGCCAGGGGGTGGTCACTGGGGGCTCCCGGGGGCTGCGGCGGCGCTGACCACCCTAGAGAGCCCGCGGCCCGGGATCCGGCGAAGCGAGTGTCTTCCCCACGCTGGTCGCCAGGGGGGCCGCGGGAGCAGCCTCCAGATGCGCGGCGGCGCCTGGAAGGCGAAGGACGGGCTGGGGGAGTGAGGGGCGCACGGCGGGCGGCCGCACCGCAGCCCCGGCCCTGTGCGGGAGAAGGGACATCGGAGACCGCCGGGGCGGCCCGGTGGCCGTTTAGCACTGGCGCCGGCCGCGCCCGCGGCGGCGGGCGGCACAGCCGGAGCCCTAGCGAGGCAGGCAGCGCGGGCGGCCGCCGGCCACCGCCTCCCGGACGCCCGGGAAGCCGCCCCCCGCGCGGCCGCCGCCGCCGCCGCCGCACCGCCGCAGAGCAGTGGGGAAATGAACTCACCAAGCTCTGGTCGCGGACAAGAGGAGCCCTGCACGCCGGCTCTCGCCCTCCCCGAGGCTGCAAAGTTGTGGGCTCGGCCCCGCTGGCTCGTAGCCTCCTCACGCTTCGCTTCGGGGACTGGGCAGGTAGCGGGGGTGTGGGGAGGAGGGAGCGGGCAGCTGCCGTCCTCCCACTGGGGCGCCGGCGAGTGGGGGCCAGGAGACGGCGGGGATGGCAGCTGGGCACCCCCGCCCCCAGCCCGCCACCCCTCCCTCCCCTCCTGGGGGCGGTGCTCTGGCCACCCCTCTCAGCCTCGGGGACTTGCCCCCCTTCCTCCCCTCACTCCTCTGGAGCGGGCTGGGGCTCCCCGCCTGACTTCAGCCACTGGTTCCAGCTGGGAGCTCTGGATTCCACCCTGATGTGATGCTCTAACCATCATCTGCTCCTTCCCTCCCCACTGTGGCTAACAGCCCTCCTCCGCTGCTCTCCATTCTCGGACCCAGGAAAACCTGGGGGTTTAGGAGTTCAGCTTGCCAGGGGCAACACCCGTAAAGATCAAAGTCATTGTGCACAGAAGTGCTGAGAGCCCCGACTCTGGAGCCTGTCTGCCCGGGTCTGAATATCCATCATTCACTACTGTGTGATCTTCAGATTCCAGTTTCCCCATCTGTAAAACAGAGATGTGAGGGTTATATGACAACAATTTATGTAAAGCCCTTAAACAGGGCCTACCTATGGTGAGCACTTTGAGCATTATTTTATAACCATTGCCTCTATCTATTGGGTCCTTACTAGGAACCAGGCACTGTGCTAAGAAGCCTTTAGCATAAGGCAGCTTTGTTGATCCTCTCGGCAGAAGCTCCATGATCCCCTTGTATGGCTGAGATTGGTGCACAGAGAAGCTAAGTCACATGCCCAAGGACACAGAGCGGGTAAGTGACAGAGCCTGGATTTGAACTAATGCACCTGCTCTCAGCCTCTACACAGCGCAGCATCACCCTGAGACCCAGGGGGAGCTCTGATTTGGGAGAAGGGAGGACAACTGAGTGGTTCATCCAGACACAGAGCTTCTGCCTGGAGTCCCGCCCTCATCTCCCTGTTCCTATTTCCTTTCTTTTTCTGATCCCACTAGTCTGAGGTGGGTACCAAGAGGGTGGGGACAGTTGGCCAGTGTGTGTCAAGTGGAGGTTGGAGGGAGCAGAGACAGCTTTGAACCACTGCAGGAATATTGACACCGCCACTACCTCGGTTTCTCGGGCTGTCGGAGCTCACCCACCTGCCCTGTTCCACTCCTCTGGGTAAAGGCAAACGTCATAAATAAATGATTATTTATTGCTTCCTCAACGGGTTGATTAAAATAAGAACAATCCCTTAAAACGAGGACAATATGCTTATCAGCTCAGCCTGTATTTTTGAAACATCACATACTGTTTTCTCTGGATTTCGACAGTGTGCATCAAAATAAAAGAGGGGGGCTTCCCCGTTGGCGCAGTGGTTGAGAGTCCACCTGCCGATGCAGGGAATGCGGGTTCATGCCCGGGAAGATCCCACATGCCGCGGAGCAGCTGGGCCCTTGAGCCATGGCCACTGAGCCTGCGCGTCTGGAGCCTGTGCTCCGCAAAGGGAGAGGCCACAACAGTGAGAGAGGCCCGCGTACCAGAAAAAAAAAAACCAAAAAACAAAAAAAGAGGGGACCAGGAAACATTTTCATGTTCTGAAAGGATTTTACATACAAACAAAAGAACAGCTTGCCAGGTGTTGGCTCTGAGAATCTGGCAGCCCTGTGAGATCCAGTGGCCACAGGGCAGATAGAGGAAAGCACAGGTGGCTTTTTTTTCCTTTAGAGCTTCTTGGTGTCAAAATCATAGCTGTCTGGAGGAGACAGGGAGGGAATGGAGCATTTGGCTCTATTGATTGAAGATCTCCATTCCCTAAATACCTTGAGAGTTGGGGGGTATTTCTAATTTTATTTTGCATATGGGTGTGTGGTGGGAAGGTGTGCGTCTGAATTTCTGTGTGTGTGTGAGGGTAGGGAAGGAGAGAGAGAGAAAGGAGACGCTTTAAAAGGGACGTGGGAAGATGTTGGTGGGGGAAGGGAGTATTCAGCCAGGAAAGAGGCAGAGATCTGGCCTTGGAAACACAAACGGACAAAAACAATGATTTACTTAGAAATATGGTTTATCAACAGAAAAGGCCATTAAAGCTTCAGATCTAGAGCTAGTAGCTCCTCGGCACCCCGCTAAGTGAACGGAGTAAGAGGAAGCACAGCCAAATGTTATTTTGTTTTTGTTTTTCTAAAGTTGGTGATTATCTCTGACAAAATCAATATAGAAGGCAGTTCGAAAACTTCCCTTCAATTCTGGCCCCACCAGAATTAAGCAGACTAAGAATGGACACTTTATTGCCACTAACCAGCTGTGGCACCTGGAGCAAGTCATCAAACCTCTCTGATCTCAGTATTCTCATCCGCAAAACGGGATGAAGATGTTACCTTGTGGTGTTGCTGATGATCAAATGGGATAACATAAGTGCCTCAGTTCCAGCAGGAGACTGGACAGTGTTAGCTCCTTCCTCCTCCTCTCTCTCTTCTGGGCTCTTATCTTTATCGGCAAGAACGCCTTATCTTTCTAACTAAAATGAGAGCTCTCGGTCTATGTTGGAAATATTTGGGGGTCTCCTCCATATCGCCTAACATGATGATGGGACACTGAGTAAAAGTGTATCGATGATGAATTGATACTGGTCTTTATCTGAGAGGAAAAGCTACATTCCAAGGTCTTTGAGATGTCTGCTGAGGACACATTTCCCTTTGATCTTGCATCCCACCACCACCCACCCCAACTCCAGTCTCATCCTCCACAAACAGTGCCAGAAAATGATTTATAAGCCACACTCTCCATCGCCCTTATCATATGTTCTCATAGTCAAGCTATGACTGTACCTGCAGGCGATCCCAAGGGCTCAGGAACACAGACAGGCATCTGATTGCTTGTGAGTGCTTTCCCAGAAATATGTACCACAAATCTTGCTATTTCCTGAGGTTATCTGAATAAAATGAATTCCCTTCCCAGTGGCGATCATTCCACTTTGCTTCAAAATATTGTGTACAAAGAGAAGAACTCTGTGCAGTAAGCAGCTTCTCCCTTGGGTGGGGAACCCTACACATGTCTGTCTGGCCCTACAACTCCCCAAGCGTCTGGGACAGAGAACATTCCAAGAAGCAAGGGCCACACCTAAGGAGGCAGTGGGGGTGGGTTTCCTTCATTCTCATGCTCTTATTTCAGATTGATCAGGGTGAAGATAGACTGGGGTCTCAAGGTTACCTTTTTTTTTTTTCCCAATGTTCAGTTTCCTTTAATGACTCCCATTCTCCCTGAAGGGCAGGTGCAGGCAGCTAGGCGATGGCAGGAGATGTTCACTTAAAGATATTGCCCTGATTGAAGGTTTTGCCTGGTGCCCTGAAATTAAGATTTTAATAGACATCCTCAGACAGGATGCTCTTTACTGTCAACACCAAGTCATAGCCAGAGGCAACCACAAAATGCTCCCCAAGTCTCAGAAAGTTTAGTGAGATGCCATCCCTGCCTGCCTGGATTCAAAAAACATACAAGTGTAATCGTCGTCTTAGCCAGCCGAATACATGAAAATTGGATTATCACAGAATTTCTATTTGGAGGTGATAATTTACTTGGCCAACTGCATCTTCACTTTAACAGTAACATTACTTTGATGTAATATACTGCTTTGCAGTTTACAAAGTACATCTACAAAATTAAAATTTTATTCCACAAGCCTCTCCACAGCCCTGTAAGCTAGCTGGGGAAAAATTATTAAACCCATTTTTCTTATGAGGAAACTGAGGTTCAGAGATTTCCTGCACATTAATTTGCAAGCCTTGCCTATGTTCGATTTAAAGTGTGGCTTAACGTGTAAAAATCTCATTGATAGTTAACTTTTCTGGAAGATGAATGAAGGATGCAGGTACAAAACATACTCCCTCAGAAGAAGAGATCTGCATAATATCTCTTTACATAAGATATTTGGGTAAAATTGCATAAACAAAGTACGCCTGCAGCACATTAATCAAATGTTCTCTAACGCTCTGCTGTTTGTGGCGCTGGAGAGTGTGAATGTGATTGGGGCCAGTGATGTTCATCATGCAAGACCACATGCCAAGGTAGAAACAGCAGGTGTGAATGTCACCCTCTGAGTGACAGGTACCCTCAGCGGTCTCCCTAGTGATTGATGCATCAGGGTGGCAACCTTGCCTTGGCTTTGACAGAGCCTCCTTTGAAGTGTTCAGGCTATGGAAAAACGAATGCGATCTTTTACCAATTAGCCATGGTTTTCAGGGACTGCTCAGGCAGTCGTGGTAGGAATGCCTATGCCTGTGGACCGGTACACAGCTTAGCGGACAGAGGTAGTGGCAGCAAGATTAATTGGCCCTTTCGTCTCAAAGCATGCAGGAGGCAGAGGGAGAGAGGAAGAGGGAGGGAAAAGAAGAAGGAGGTAGAAGGCAGAGGTGAGAAGAAGGAAAAGGAGGGAGGAAAGGAAAGCGGTGCTGAGAGAGTGGACATTCACCTGTCTGACACAACCTCAGTTTATGTCTTCAGGATGGAGAAGCTCGGGAGGCACAGGAGGAGGTCAGCGGTCTCCGTGGAGACCCCTGCAATGCCAGGTGTCCAAGATGGGAGGGTATGAGGCAGAAGGTTGACATCTCGATTAGAGGAGGAGGGAGGGGAGACCAGGAGAGTGAGGTCACTGCAGTGCGCTTGGCTGTCATAGGGCTCTTGGCTATGCCCTTATGGCCGCAGAGCAGCAGGCTGCCCAGACCTCACACCACAGAACCCCCGCTGCTCCAGCAGAGATGGCCCAGGGCCTGGTGTGATGTGATGGAAAAAGCACGAGCTTTTGGTGTGAGCTTTTCGTGTCTGCTGGCTCGAGCCTGAAACCTTGTTTTCCCATTCACTTGCTGTGTGACCTTGAGGAAGTTCCTTCCTTTGAGCCTCAAATACCTTGCCCATTAAATGGGGCTTTTAACTAACCTGCAGCTTTGGTTGTGAATTTTAAATGACAAGGATAGCACCTGCCTTTTCGACTGAAATAATCCCCCAGCTACTAACTACCAAATAATCCTGCTTGCTGCATAGCATCTACTGCTTCTATGATGATCCTGTTTGTTTGTATGTTTATTTTCTAGTTTGTTTCCCGTTCCATCTGATAAACTATAAACTTCCAAGGACAGGGACTTACCTGTCAGCTTTGTTTCTGTAGCTTGGACCCAGCACAGAGCCTGGCACACAGTGGGTGCTCAATAAATGTTAGAATGAGTAAGAAACAGTCTTGGGGACGAAGGAGGGAACAATTTGGGTGTGGAAATCTATACCTTGATTGTGGTGGTAGTTATATGACTATATGTTTGTCAAAACTTATAGATCTGTACCCTTCAAGAAGGTGGACGTTACTGTATCTCAATGTCTGACCTTTAAAAATAGGCTAGAAGGAGCAACAGATAAACAGAATCCCACCGTATAAAGATTCATATTTACTGATACTTATTGTGCCTGGCCGGTGGGGGCCAGGAGCCTTCACACTGGTTATTTCATTTAATCCTTACAGCACCCATGCCTAATGAAAGTCTGATTCTACCTATTTTGTAGAGGGGGAAAATGGGGGCTCAGAGTGGTTTTGAGATGTGCCAAGATTGCAAAGCTTGCCGGCAGCAGGTATAAAATTCACTTTACTTGATTCCAGTGCCCAAGCCTCACCCAGTGTTGTTCCTTCTGTGTTTCTCACACTTAAACCCTCACACTGACATAGAAATAAAGAGCCTGCTTTTCTTATGGAGCAGGAACGTACCATGCTGAGGCTGGTCTCTTATGCTTTAGCCTGAGTTAGCCAGCCAGAATCCTTTCTCAGTGAAACAAGGTGTAGAGAGAATGGGCTTTTTGCTGGAGACAGGGAATGGGGTGGAATGGGGACTAGAGATAGCATAAAGAGGTCTGCAGTAGGGGATGGAAGTGTCAGCTGGGACCAGGAGCCAAAGGAGAGGGTCCGGAAGAGCAGTCAGAGGACAGCCTCCGGCGCCAGATGATCTAGGCTCAGACTTCAGTTCCATCAGTCACCTGTGTGACCTTGAGCAAGTTAATCAACCTCTCTGTGTCTCAGGTTCCTGATTTGCGAAACAAGGTTAATAATAGTTCCCACCTCATAGAATTTTTATATGGATTAAACAAGGTAACACTTGTAAAGCACTTAGAATAGTGGCTGGGGCAGAAATATTAAGTAAGAGGTAGCTATGGTAATTAATTAAGGTTAGGTTCTGTGACGTATGACAGAAACCCCAAGAGAACACTGGTTTAAACTAAGATGGAAGTTTACTTCACTGTCACATCAGTGAAGTTTAAAGGAGCCAGTCCAGGGCTGCTACGGAGGCTCAATGTTTATCTGCCCAGACTCTTTCTACTTTGTTGCTCCATCATCCCAAGCATGTTGCCTGATGGTCCAGAATGGTTGCTCCTGCCCCAGCCATCATATCTATATTCCAACCAGCAAGAAGGGGACAAGGAGAAAGGACATGCCCCTCTCTTTAAGGATGTTTCCTGGAAGTTGCACACAACACAGCCACTTACTTCTCATCACCCAGAACTTAGTCACATGGCCACACCTAGCTATGGATAGCTAGGTAATCAGCTAAAATTTGTGAGTTGTATTGATAAAAAGGAAAAGTAAAATTAATTTGGGGGAGTGCTTTCTTCTACTATGGAAAAGCTTAGGCATATTCAAGTTATTTATCCCCCAGATCTCAGGACAGACACAAGATTTTCCTGGCACTTCCGGCCTCACTGAGATCCCAGTTCCTCACTGGTCAAATGGAGCTACTACCCCCTGCCCTTCCCCCCACCCCCACTGCCCTTTGCCTTGCTCTTGGCATCTCTCCTCACAGAAACAGGCCCAGGAGAGGCAGCTGCAGCCTGCCAAAGCCTTGACCTCAAATGAACATGGACAGTAAGGACTACAGGCAGCTGTGGTCAGTGTCCCAGACCATCTGGCCAGCTCAGCAAGCTTGAAATCTGGCCCTGGATGAAACAGAAAAGAAGAGACAGAAAAGGTGAATTTTGAATTTTTTTTTTTTTTTTTTTTTTTGCGGTACGCGGACCTCTCACTGTCGTGGCCTCTCCCATTGCGGAGCACAGGCTCCGGAAGCGCAGGCTCAGCGGCCATGGCTCACGGGCCCAGCTGCTCCGCGGCATGTGGGATCTTCCCGGACTGGGGCACGAACCCATGTCCCCTGCATCGGCAGGTGGACTCTCAACCACTGCGCCACCAGGGAAGCCCAAATATTTTCTATTTTTAAAAATCATATGAGTAACATGTTTTATAAGAAAACACAAAAATTTTTATTAAAACGAAGCAGAAATCCTTTAATACTAAACCCAGAGATAATCATCATTAACATTTCATATGTGTCCTTCAATCCTCTATCTATTCAGACTTTTCCTCCTTAATTACAAATTTGGGCTCACACTTCATCCTCTTTTATAACTAGTGTTTAAAATTCAGCAATAATAAAAAAGTCCTTCCGTGTTGATAAATACATTTCCCACATCATTTTCAATGGACCATTTGTATGTCTCTCTTACAGAAGGGACACAGTTTAGCAGGGAGGCAATTTGCCTTTGACCTTGGTATCTGGTCAGAATATGCTCTTCAGCTTCGTCTTCAGCCTTGGTCTTTGAAAGGCTGAAGAGCTAAGTTCAGACTTCAGCATCATTTCTGGGTTCCCTGGACTTGTGTATGATCCATGAGCTATGACTGTGTTACATAACCTTCGCATCCAAGAAGCAAAATCATCTCCGTTATACACACATGGCATGTCATTTGGCTCTACCGCTAATAATCACTTTCTAATGTAGATCACCTTCTAGAAGTAACTTGTAATGAGTATCTTCTTTTGTGCTCTATTTGTTGAAATTCTACCAGTTAAAGAATAAATATATATTTATTATTGCAAAAGTAAAATGCTGTATCACTCATGATAATTATAAACACTGTCCCTTTTTTTGGGTACAGAAATCATTATTAAGCCTTTCAAATGTTTAAATATAGAAGGAAACATGGATAGCTAATACAAATATTGAGAAAGCATGTCAGCCAAATACTTTTAGAAGATGCTTTTGGAGGCGACAACAATAAAACATTAAAATATTATGAAGCAGAATAATAGAGATTAGATTGTATCGTAGTTCTAATCTTTGTAGAATTGTTTGTGACACTAGCATTTGCAACACTAAACAAAATAATCTTTTTTAATTTTTTTAAATTTATTTATTTATTTTTGGCTGCACTGGGTCTTCGTTGCTGTGCGCGGGCTCTCTCTAGTTGCAGTGAGCGGGGGCTACTCTTCGGTGCGGTGCGTAGGCTTCTCATTGCGGTGGCTTCTCTTGCTGCGGAGCACGGGCTCTAGGCACGTGGGCTCCAGTAGTTGTGGTGTGTGGGCTCAGTAGTTGTGGCTCGCGGGCTCTAGAGCGCAGGCTCAGTAGTTGTGGCGCATGGGCTTAGTTGCTCCGTAGCCGGACCAGGGATCGAACCCGTGTCCCCGGCACTGGCAGGTGGGTTCTTAACCACTGCACCACCAGGGAAGTCCCAATCTTTTAAAATGTAGTCAACTTTTAGTCACCTTATTCTATCTAGGTCATGAAGCTTTAATAGAAAGCCCTATTTGTCATTATTTACACCTTGTAAAGATAAAATAAAAACAGAATGTCAACCAACATCCCAATTTCATGAGGAGGCAAACCTCTAAAATAATGTGTAATACTATCCATGGCAAATCATATTTGACCCAACATAGGAAGAAATATAAAGAATTTAAAGAAAAGTAGAAATTATTAGAACAAGTGAGGATCACACTTCTCCACCATCCTCAGTTGAAAGTAAGCATCAATTTATTAACACAAACGTGCGTAGTATCCAATACAGGAGCAAAGCTCACTACTGCCAGCCCTGGGGAAGTGAGTATTGCTCTCACTCTAAAATGTTAAATGGTTAAGCGTTGACAATGACATTCATTAATAATGAAATAATCATCACAAGCAATCTCTGATAAAATTTTAGATGTACTCTTTATCAAAGATGTTTGTTCCATAAAGGTCATATTAGACATCGACCTGGACTTCAGCTGAATAGTACTGATCTTGGCCATTTGGCATTCAACCAAAGTGTGTGTTGAGTGCATCTCTGACTTCAGATTATTCCCAATTTCTCACTATTATTAGTAACATTGCAGTGAATGTCCCAGCACAAACAACTCTGTGGGGCTCTATGATTATTTCCTTGGCTGAATTCCTAGAAGTGGAGTGGCTGAGTGGAAAGGATCCCTATTGCCAGCTACCCACCGCAGAAAGTTTGTACCAGCTTCTCTCCCATAAGAGGAGTGGAGCAGGGCGAGATTGGCTCCTGGCGCCTCGACAGCTATGGCACCTGTATTCTCAACCTCCCATGGTGGTTAGCAGTTGGATGGTTGAGAGTAGCATCCTTCAGGTAGCTCCAAACCCTCCTGGATCCCGCCACTGTGACCATAGCTATACTTCCTTTTGGGTTTATCTTGTTTCTGGCATTGTGATAGACCCTTTAGGGACTTCTTGCATTTTAATCCTCACAGTGCTGGTCTTAGTAAAGATTCCTTGCCTCATTTTATACATGAGGAAACTGAAGCTCAAAGGTTGGGTGGCCCTGCTCCCAGCCCTAATGGAAGCCTCCAGAGGCTGGCCAAGCAGCAGAGTGAAAGTTATTTCCTGCAAGTAAATGAAACTGTAAACTCCAAACCCCATTACGCCAACTATTCAGTCCCTGGAAGCTAACAGGCTCCCTGAGGCCTCCTACCTGCATCCATTCCAGCCAGGGCTTGAAGGTAGAAGAAAGGTGAAGGGCAGCGCCGACCGAACCCAACTGTGCTCTGGGCTGGTCTCTGTGCTGGGCACTTTATGAGCTTTGCATGTCCATCGCTTCTTGGTTGTTTCTGAAGGAGGCTGGGCCAGAGCCTCTGTTATCCCTGAGCAAGCTGCCCCTCTGCCTGGTGTGCATGTGTGTGCGTGTGTGTGTGTGTGTGTGTGTGTGTGTGTGTGGTAACTCAGACTCTAACAGCACCAGGAGAAGGTCAAGACTGTTGGCCACTGAGTCCCCCACATAGCTAGTTGACAGTTGACTAGTTGGGAGAAGTGTAAGTAATGACCACATGCCTGGGACTTTATATACACTATCTCATTCAGGTCTCAAACTGCCAGGTGAGATATTCACATCTTACTGGAGAGGAGCCAGAGGCTTAGGAAAATGTTCAAGAACTCACAGCTAGTAAGTGGCGAAGGACACAAATAGTCCAGGATAGACGCTTACACTTTCTCTGATCCAGATGGGAAAATGCACCCTAGTACATTTCTATAAATATTACCCTTGTAAGAGCCTGAAGCCTTGAGGGAGAAACAAGCAGGCTTCAGAAGCCCCGTAAGAGCAGGAAGGCTGCTGTTCTGAGGCCTTGCAGAGGAAGAACGCATTGTCCCTGAGCTGAGGGGGACACACGAGGGGAGTCCGCCTGGGGAGGGTGCTGAGCCCTGACTTTCCAGGCAGGAGCAGAATTGCCTGGGCTGAATGAGTGGTAGTGGTGAGACGTTGTCCTCTCATATGAGGACCTACCCCCTTCCTTTCTTTTTCTAGGTCTGGGCCTCAGAAAGGGAGACCTGAAAGCTTAAAGGAGATGAGGATGGGAGTGGTCTCCTCTCCTCCCTGGTGTCCTTCAGCAGAGACACATACAAGACCCATGGGTGCCACTGCCAGAGCTTGGAGTCA
Organism: Tursiops truncatus; assembly: GCF_011762595.2. Classification (NCBI taxonomy): domain Eukaryota; kingdom Metazoa; phylum Chordata; class Mammalia; order Artiodactyla; family Delphinidae; genus Tursiops; species Tursiops truncatus. Next base: position 25,848,970 of record NC_047035.1, on the reverse strand, counting down.
CAGATCTGAATCCAACCTGTCTTAGTTACTCTCCAGCTGTGTGACCTTGAGCAAGTTACTTAACCTCTCTGAGTCTCAATTTAAGCCATAGAATGTGGGCGCACGAATAGTTCTTTACCAGTGGTTGTGAGGATTGAGGGAGCTGAAGCCCCAGCCCCATTGCCACCTCAGCCAGAAGCCAGCCCTCTGACTCACTGTCTCCAGTGCCCACCTGTGCAGGGAGCCTGCCCTGGGAAGTGACCTGGGACCCCTGGAGTTCCAAGGACCCACCTGAGGCCCTCCAGGATCCGACCCCAAAGCCTTGTAGGCTGCATGCTTACTCAGAGCCTTCCGGCCTTTGCATGTGCTATGGCCCCCAACTGAAACACACTTCCTGCCCCTCTGCCTGCCTTATTGAACTAGCCTTCAGGCTTGACATAGCTGCCCTTGTCTCCAGGAAACCTTCCCTAGCCCCCAAGTCTGCACCATATCACACTGAGTTTTAATGTCCTGTTCTCCATTGAACTGTGAGCTCCTGAAGTGTAGAGAATAGGTTCTGCCCATGTTGTAACCACAGAGCGTAGCATGGAACTTGGCCCAGAGCAGATGCTCAGGACATGTGCACAAAGTAGAAGGAAGGATGAATAGAGTCTACAGGGGCCTGAGTAGCAAAATTATCAGAGACAGACTACAACAGAACCTCTGTTTGAGCCAGGGAATCCCAGGCAAGAAAGAGGAGGGCAGGGCTTTAGTTACCATGGTTTCAGGGAACCTGTCTTTTCAATCTGTCAGGCGAGGCGAGATGTATCTAGGGCCACCCAGTACAGTTGTTCAGGTTCTGCACTTTAAAATTCCAGGGGGCATCATTTTCACGCTTGAGTCATCCTAGATTTGCATGGTTATTATGACAATTTTCCAGTAGATGGCGGTAAAGCATCTTGAGTTAGGGGCATTTTTTTCCTGTTTGTGCAAATGCACTGGTTCTGGTCTCTCGTGCTGGGAGCACCTGTCTACCAGCCCTCCAATCTGCTGAGAGGTTACCTAACGTCCCCAGCCTTGTCCCACCTCCTCTTCACTTCAGGGCTTTACAAACCACACCCAGGGCCATTAAAGCCAGAAATCCCCAATTGCATCCTTTGTTCCGAAGAAGGTAATGTTTGTGATCAGAAGCCCCAGGTTCAAGTTCCAGCTGCTGCATTTCCTAGTGAGTGGTCTTGGGCAAGTGACTCTGCAGTTCTACGACCTAGCTTTCTCTTCCAGAAAGAATGCAGTAATAATCCCTGCCCTTGAGGTTGTGAGGAACAAATGCTACCCTGAACATGGTCGAGCCATTGCTAGCTGTATTCCTAGGAATATCCTGCCTTAATAACGTGCAGGACTTTCCAGCTGACCCCAGGAGGATTGCGCTGTTTGAGCAGGGGTGTGCTACCTACCACACCACTCCTATTTTCTCACCGCCCCACCCCCCAGAGTCATCGTCTCTTCTCCTATGTTATCTCTTTCCTGGTCTCCACCACTATTTCATCCCCAGGGGTGCTTTTGTCCCCTTCAATCTCTGCTCCAGACTCCTTAGTACAGTACAGAATAGTCAGTCTGCCAGTAAACAAATACTCAGCCAGCATCTTCTGTGCGCCGGGTGCTGCGCTGGTCTCTACCTTTTAGTTTCTCATAGTCCCACGGGGGCATAAAGTTAACTCAGTCACCATCTTGGTTCTGAGTCTTCAGACCTCATTCTCATTTTTAAAACACTTTGGAGTGTTGTTACATAAGGTGTTTTAAAGGGAAGGGATTATCTTTTTATAGGAAATAATGAGAGGCTAGAATATTTTTCAAATGTACTCTTTCTTTTAGGTTTACTATTGCTCCTCTATTGAAGTTCATTAAATGAAGAACTGTCTTGTTTAAATGTGGCAGAGGAGAATTCAGCTCAAAATTGTGAATACTGGAAATGGAAATGATTCTTTTTGGAAGCTGTGTCTCTATTCCTCTTCTGCTGGCTGTCAGGTGGATTTTAGAACTGTATTTCCACATGTTCTGTTTCCATGATAGCTGGATGCTTCCATGAAGGGAGGATTACACACTGTTTTTCTGTTCCAACATATATAAGTGTCCACTCACCATCCAGTTCTGGAGGTCAGAAGTCTGGCCTGGGTCTCACTGGGCTAAAAATCAAGGTGTCTGTTTGCTGGGACCCTGAGGAGAAAGAGGCCTTGCCCAGTCCCTCCCTTTCTGGCTCCTTGGCCACTTAATGACTGGACACTGTCTTTGGCCCCCATCATTAAATATCCTCCAAGGTCCAAACCAAGAGAGGCTCAGCTGGGGTCTTCCCTGCCCGTCTCATACTGGCGAAAGCCTAGGTGAGGGAAGCAGAGAACAAACTCACTATGGGTTTCACTTAGAATTTAGTTTGGCTGTGAAGGGACAAGAAACTCAAAGTAGGATTGGCTTAAATGAGATAGACTTGTATTGCCCTCTCATGTAAATTAAGTCTAGAGGCAGGCCATCCATAGCTCATATAGACACTCTACAGTGTCAGGAAGGACCCAATCCCTTTCCGGTACCCTGTTCTGTCATCCCTCAGGTGAGGGCGTGAGGACCTGTCAGAGCCGGGTGTGAAGGAGTGCCTCGGCCCAGGTGTTCGGCCTCTTGCACCTCACTTGCGGACACTGTAGATGACAACGATCAGAGCGCCAACCTCGCTAGGTAAGGATGAGAGGAAACCATGCATGCTGGGCGCCCAGCACAGTGCCCAGCACAGGAACCAGAAATGTTAGCCCCTGAGGGGACAGTGCAGGAATGGGGTGAGTGAGGCGCCCTGCTGATGGGCAGGGGCTGCCCAGCTCCCATCCTCCAGGCCATCAAGTGACATCACAGGGGCCTCGGCCTGGGAAGCTCCCCGCCCTGGTGATCAGGTCAGAGATCCAAGCCTCTGGCCGGCGGGTATGAGAGCCCCGGGGAGGAGAAGCCCAGCAGGGAGCCGGTGGGTGGGGACCCAGCAGCTGCACTGGAGCCTGGGTTATCCTGCTGAGTCATTCCCCCTGGGGCTGTGAAAGAGGGGGCAGGCCTGTGTGAGGGAGAGGGAGAGAGAGGAGAGAGAAAGAGAGAGAGAGCTCTCGCACATACTACACACACACACACACACACATACACACACACACACACACACACACACACACACACACACACCTCCCAGCTTAAGGAAAAGGAGCCCCTCCCAGCAGAGAGAGGCTTTGTTCCCCACAAGATTTAAAAGCCACGGAAACAAAAGAAAGGCAGCTCCCACTGCCCCCGTCCCTCAGCTGCCATTTCTGCCCCCTCTCTCTATCCTCACCCCATTTCCACCAGCCCTGCGATCCATCCAACCCCGACCCGGCCCCCAGGGTGGTGATAGACAGTTCCAGGGACAAGCTGCTCACCTTATTTGCCTACCTCTATCCCCTCCTCATCGTGCACCCATCCCCCTGGCCCCATCCCCTGTGAATCGTGCCCACGCGGCCCCTCTCAGGCGATAGACGCTTTCCTGACTCTGAGGTGGTGTTCTGATGTACCAGACTTTTCCTGGCACTGGGGAAGACAGATGAGGGAGGCTGGGTCCCTGTGCCCAGAGGGGCTGTATATACCCTGTGGGGTGGGGAGGCTGAGGATGGAATTCATCCCCCTCTACCCCAGAGCCGGCTGAGTGCTGGGCCCCCATGAGGCCCGGCTGCCTGTGAATCATGGGGTCTGGATGGGCCGGAGACTCAGAGGCAGGCTGGGTGGAGACAGAATGCTTCCTTCATTGAAAATCGCTTTTTGTCTGCGTACAAAATCCCCAAGCCTGACTATTATCTAATACCCAACTCTGTACCCGTCCAGACGTATTCCTATTCATATGGACCTGGTTTATGGAAAAGTCTGAATCTGACAGGATCAAACAGGACACATTTTTGCCTTGTCTCTCGTCACAGCCTTCAACCACGCTCTGTCAAATCTCTTCTTCTGGCCTTGAACAATATTCCTGGCAGATTTCTAGTTTTCTGATCAAATCTCCTAGTTGTTTTTTCAATTATTAAAAATTCAGGTTAGTTTAGTCCAATTTAAAAGTTAAACATCATATGCAAATACAGGCCAATCCTACCCCTTCCTCCCCCAATGCCAAGCAAAGCTAGGAGTGGGGAGGGGGCTTCTCTTCCCTCTCTCCCCCATCAGAATGCTTTTACCCCCTGGGTTTGAGGTTGGGGTGTGATGGGGGTTGGGGGATAAGAGCTGGAAGGGGGAGGCCACAGGTCTTGTTCTCTCGGCCAACACTGCCTGATGACCAGTGCCTCCTCGGGGTGAAATCTTCCAAGTGGGGTGAGGAGTCGCATTCTCTGGGGAGAAGGGTTATCTGGCTAGACTTTTTTCAACACACCCTGTCAATACTCACCCCTGGATGCCCGTCATTGGAATTCCTCCTCAGTTACCTCCTTAGGAGGTACTGACCCACAGGAAACGCCTGCATTCTTGCCTAGCCAAATGGGGGCATGCAGACCACCTTCACTGCCCCAGCTCTGCCCTGCTGTCTCTGTCCCTCCTCCTTTCCATCCCCCCTCACCATGGGTGGGACAGGTTGGCCAGTCAGCAGGCACTCAACTAAGAAAGGGGGTGCCCAGCTCTCCTCTCACAGGCACTCCTCCCTCTGGGAATAATCTCTAGCAGCCCTTTCTCCACAGCCAGAAAGTGGAGGGAAAACCAGAGCACCCCTGCCCTAGCCTGGGAACACTTGATCTGTGCAGTCATGCAGTGCTGCACGCCCAGAAGTGCCCCTCACTTGGTCTGATGCTCTGCTGTCTTGAAATTTTTCATGATATTTGAACAAGGAGCCATTCATTTTCACTTTTCACTGACCCTGGAAAATTATGTAGCTGGTCTCCCCTGGGACTGACTGCTCTGACCATCCTCATCAGCTTGTAGAGTAGCAGGGCTGGTTCGGGAAGTACCACCCCACAGTGATTCCCACCTCCCACCCTACTATCTTCCCCTTTGGGTTCCAGTCATCACTCCCAGGCAATAGGATATGAACTAACCAGCATCCTATTAGGCATAGAAGCATCCTTTGACGCTATCCTTTGACATCAAACACACTAACCAAATTGCGAGTTGAATACGTTCAGATTATGTGCTTTTTTGTGTTTCTTACAACAGTGAAATCATGTTGAATATATTGTTTTATAGCCTTCTTTTTTCACTTAACAATACATTGAAAATCTATTTTCATGGAGCAAATACCCATCTATAATCTAACCTTCAACATCTGTTTCAGTTACGTATTGCTGGGTTACAAACCACCCCAAACCCAGGGCTTAAATCAACAGTGATTGATTGTTTCTCATTATTCTATGGGTTGACCAGACAGTCCTGATCATTCACAAGAAATACAAAAACTAGAGAAAGAAAAACTGGGTTCCAGTGTTAGCTGAGCCACTTCCTGCTTGTGTGACCTTGGTCAAGTAATTGAACCTCATATTCCTCATCTGTAAATTGTTACAGATGATAACAGTGATGTCTCCCTTACCTGAGATATTTTGAAGATCAAATGAGAACTATAATAATAATATCTACCATGTACGGTTGTCATGAGGATTAGATGAGTTAATATGGCAAAAGTAACAAATGTTAGCTATTAGCTATTATGCGTCTTGGTGAGGGGCCAGGCTACAGAGGGGATTGCTGGGGCAGGGAAGTAGCTGGTTCTCCAGCTCATTAGACTGAGACATAGGAGGGAGGGAGGATTTCTACTGGGAATAGAAGCATGTGAAAGGATGCAGTGAACACGCCTGAGAGTATTAAGCATTGCTCAGCCACAGGGGAAATGAGCGCTGGGGGAAGAGTCATCTTGCTGCAGTTGAAAAATACTTACTTGTAGCCATTTTTTTCTGCATACTGATAATATGCTGGTAATAAAGTCAGGATTAAAGTATGCTGGAAAGCAGATAGTGCCAGCCTAGTGATATCAGACTCAAAGAATGACCCATGGGTATCCACTGCCTCTATCCCTGCTCTATCATAGGGACCCCTTCTTCAGGAAACAGAGAGAAGAGGACGAAAACCAAGGAAGTATCTTTGAAGGGCCAGAAAAACAGTATCAGGTAGTCCAAATCTAGGCCCCAAAAGCTTTCTGTGCCCCAAATGTCTCATTTCAACACTTTCATTACACTTTCAGAGACTCTAACATGTTGAGATTCATGTCCCTGTGTCTCTTTAAAAATTATGCAATATTTACAACAAAAGGATGTAAAGAATAACACAACAAAACCCATGTTCTTGCTACCAGCTTAAGAAATAAAACATTGCCAACACAGTTAAATTTTCCTACCTTTTCATAAGAGGTAACCACTATGCTGAACCCTGAGGTTGATTATGTCCTTGTACCCTTTTTTATTTTTCAAATACATGAATAAATCTGACAGAAAGGATAGGTTGTTTATAGAAATTTGTGTTCCAGTGAAGGACTTTTAGGTTCTCCAGCAGGATCTGGATGACTTCCAAAGAGGCTACAGGAGAAGCAGAGAGGGAAGTAAAAGGTTATAAAAAGAAGAGAGTCTCAGTAGCCTGTGACAATATCAACTGGAATAATATATGTAATTATTCCATATACTTGAGGGAGGCATATACTTGAAAAGATAATGGCTGTAAAATTTTCATATTTGATGAAAAATATAAACCCACAGATCCAAGAAACTGAATCAATGCCAAGCACAAGAAATTATACCAAGGCACATCGTATTGAAATTGCTGATAAAAATAATTACTGAAGGGCTTCCCTGGTGGCGCAGTGGTTGGGAGTCCGCCTGCCGATGCAGGCGACACGGGTTTGTGCCCCGGTCTGGAAAGATCCCACATGCCGCGGAGCAGCTGGGCCCGTGAGCCATGGCCGCTGAGCCTGCGCGTCCGGAGCCTGTGCTCCGAAACAGGAGAGGCCACAACAGTGAGAGGCCCACGTACAGCCAAAAAAAAAAAAAAAAAAAAATTACTGAAAATCAATGATAACAAAACTTTTTTCAAGGAGCCAGAGGAAAAAAGAAACATTATATAAAGGAAGAAAGATACATGAATAATCTCTGACTTCTCGTTAGAAATAATACAAGTCAGGAGACTATGGGACTAAATCTTTAACATCCTACAAGAAAAATGAGAAAACTGTCAACCTAGAATTCTGTTTCCAGTGATAAAACTGAGGGAAACCATCACCTGCAGACCTGTTGGAGGCTTGAGGGAAATGATACCAGGTGGAAACTCAAATCCCTGCAAGGAAATAAATAGAAAGAAATGAATATGGGAAATGGTAAATGTAAAAGATGTTTTCTCTTCATTTTAAAATTTATGTTAAAGAGAAGTAAAAGTTTAAACAAAAATAATGACAATTTACTGTGGAGCTTATAATAAATATAGAAGTAGACTGTATGACAAACAAGCACAAAGGACAAGAGAGGAAGAAAAGGAACTACAGTGTTTTAAGTTTCTTGTGTACTATGTGAAGTGGGATAATATTATTTAAAGGTAGAAATTAAAGATGCACGTTGTAAACTTTAGAGCAAACACTAAAAAAAGAGAAAGGAATAACTAATAAGCCAACAGATAAAACGAACTCCTAAAAAATACTCAATCCCCAGCAGGCAGGGAAGGCAAAAAAGAACAAAGAACATATGGGGAAAATGGGAAAAAATAGCAAGATGGTAGATTTAAACTCAACCATAGAGATACTTACGTTAAAAGTAAGTGGACTACATGGATGAACTGTGAAAATATTATGCTAAGTGAAAGAAGCCAGTCTTAAGAGACCACATATTGGATGATTGCATTTTTATGAAATGTCCAGAATAAGCACATTTATGAAAACAGAAAGTAGATGAGTGGTTTCCTAGGGCTGGGGGAGGGATGTGGGAGGAAGATGGAAGTGACAGCTAATTGGTATGAGGTATCTTTTCGGGGTTACAAAAATGTTCTGCAATTAGATTGTGGTGATTATTGTACACCTCTGTGAATATGCTAAAACCCACTGAATCGTACATTTTAAATGAGTGATTTGTAGGGCGTGTGAATTATATCTCAATAAAGGTGTTTTCTTAAAAGTAAATGAACTAAACATTCTAAATTAAAGTCATCAAAGAGCTGATAAGAGGGTGAAGAAGCTGCTTTAGTTCTACAGACATTGCCAAACTAGAAGAGAAAGATGCAAACTTGGGCTGTGTTTCTGGCTGCTGGGCTACCCAAAATGATGAGTTTAAGAACTTCCCTACTTTCAGCTGGCACCCAAAGGACAAGCCCTCCAGTGTAACAGTGAATTAGAAACAACTCAGTTCTTGTGTAAGTTTTTAGTCAGGGTTCTTGTCACACCTTTGATCAAGAAAACCTCAATACTTTAACTTGACTTAAGGTAGTTCCAGTATGGTCAGCAAAAGCAGATGAAAATCCTCCCTGGGGACAGTGCTATGATCGTAGGCCTCAAAGTATTTCAGCAAATACTCTTCAGATGCAATGTCCATTCATATAGCACACAATTAAGCAAAAGATAACCAAGCACACAAGGAAATAAGACACTATGAGCAAGGAACAGCAAAAACAACAAGCAACAGAAACAGACTCATAGACTCGAAGCACTGGAATTCTTGATCACAGAATATGAAATATATGCTTACTGTTTTAAAAGAAATAAGTGCTTAAAATATGTGCATGGGAAAAAAAGAATTAAAACAAAATCTAGGGCTTCCCTGGTGGCGCAGTGGTTGAGAGTCCGCCTGCCGATGCAGGGGACACAGGTTCGTGCCCCGGTGCGGGAAAATCCCACATGCAGCGGAGTGGCTGGGCCCGTGAGCCAGGGCCGCTGAGCCTGCGTGTCCGGAGCCTGTGCTCCGCAACGGGAGAGGCCACAACAGTGAGAGGCCCGCGTACCGCAAAAAAAAAAAAAAAAAAAAAAACCCAAAATCTATAAGAAGTGACAGCAGTCACTGTAAGTTGCCATGCTAACATTTCAAAGAGAAAAAAGTTATCATTTTATTGGATGCAGAAGAAGTGATTGATAAAATTTAACATTTATTCATGATATAAAAGCTAAGAATAGAGGTATACTTCTTTAATCTGATAAAAGGTATCTATTAAAATTTTACCAAACATCATGCCTAATGGTGAAACAATAAAAGTTTTCCCTTGTGGTTGGAAACAGACAAATATACTATTATATTTTATATTTTACATCCTAGCCAGCTCAGAAAGGAGAGAGAGAGAGAGAGAGAGAGAGAAGGAAGGGAAGGAGGGAGGGAGGGAGGAAGGCAGGAAAAAGAAGAAAGAAAGAAAAAGGTATAAGGGTATTATATTAGTCTGCTAGGGCTGCCATAACGGAATACCACAGACTGGGTGGTTCAAACAACAGAAATTTATTTTCTTACAGTTCTGGAGGCTAGAAGTTCAAGATCAAGGTGCAGAGTTACTTTCTCGTGAAGTGTCTCTCCTTCCTTGCAGTTGGCTACCTTCTTGCTGTGTCTTCATCTGGCCTCTTCTCTGTGTGTGCATGGAGAGAGAGAACTCCTGGTCTCTTCCTCTTCTTAAAAGGACGCCAATCCTATTGGATTAGGGTTGCACGCTTATGACCTCAGTTAACCTTGATTACCTCCTTAAAGTCCTTTTCTTCAAATACAGTCACACTGGGGGTTGGAGCTTCAACATATGAATTTGGGGGGACACAATTCAGTTCATTACAGATAGGAAAGGAAGAAACAAAATTGTACAAATGATATGCTTATATAGAGAGATTTAGAAAATCTAAAATAATCTCGGAATTATTAGGATTAATAGAGTTTAACAAAGTTGCTGAATACAAAAGTTAGTATATAAAAGTCAATTATATTCCTATATAGCAAAAACACATACTTTGAAAATGAGAAAATTTTAATGTATTACTTAAATAGTGGAAAAGTATCAGAATTTGGAAATAAATCATTTTTAAAAAAGATGTGCAAGACCTCTATAGGAAAAATGATAAAACTATACTATGTTCTTGGTATGATATACCATATTCTTGGATTGGGAGATTCAATAATTCTAAAATGTCAATCCACCCAAACTTATTTATAGGTTTGATCAAAACTGAGTCAGGGTACCACCAGGTTTGTTTTAGAACTTGAGAAGCTGAATCTAAATGTAAACATCTGAGAAAGGTCAATGATACTCTTGAAGTAAAAGGATAAGGTAGGAGAAATTGCTCTATCATATTTTAAGTTTTACAATAAAATTTTAGTAATGGTGGTTGCAGGGATAGACAGATAGGCCAACAGAACAGAACAGAGAGCCCAGAAACAGGCCCCACTTGTTTGGATCCTTGACAAACGACAGAGCTGGTACTGCAGAGCAGTCTGGAAAGGTCAGGGTTTTTTCCTCAATAAATGACGATGGAATAATGAGTATCCATAGGTAAAAAATGAGATTGGACTCGTATTTTCCATACATACAAAAATCAACTACAGGTGGACTTTTTTTTATTAAGATAAAATTAACATAAAATTCACCATTTTAAAGAGTAAAATTCAGTGGTTTTTAGTATATTCACAGAGTTGTGCAACCATCACCACTATCTAATTATAGAACATTTTAATTACAAGATGACTTTTTCCCATTAAGCAGTCACTCTCCATTCTCTCCTAGCTAAAGGTTTGTCAATTTTGTAGATTTCCTAAGAAAGCACCAACTTTTCATCTTGTTGATTCTCTCTATTGTTTTTCTATTCTCTACTTCATTTATCTCCACTCCAATCTTTATAGTTTCCTTCTTTCTACTTGCTTTGAGTTTAGTTTGTTCTTTTTGTGGTTTCTTAAGTTGGAAGTATGGGTTATTGATTAGGAATGTAGGAATTTATAGATATAAAGTTAATGTTCTTTTTTAATGTAGGAATTTATAGGTATAAAATTCCCTCTGAGCATTGCTTTCACTGTATCTCATAAGTTGTGGTATATTATATCTTCATTTTCATTCATCTCAAAGTCTTTTCTAATTTCTTGTGAGATTTCTTCTTTGACCTATTGTTTAAGCATGTGTTATTTAACTTCTACATTTTTGTGAGTTTCCCAGATTTTTTTCTATTATGGGTTTCTAATTTTATTCCACTGTGGTCAGAGAAGATATTTTGTATACTTTATATACTTAATGTATTAAGATTTGTTTCATGGCCTAACTTGTGGTTTATACTGGAGAATGTTCAATACACATTGTGTTCTCAATACACATTGAGAAGAATGTGTATACTGTTATTGTTGGGTGGAGTGTTCTACAGAGTCTGCTAGGGCTAGTTATTTTATGTTGTTCAAGTCTTCTATATCTTTGCTGATTTCTATATAGTTGTTCTATCCATTATTAAAAGTCGAGTATTAAAGTATCCAACTCTTATTGTCAAACTATTTCCCCCTTTAAACATTTACTTATTTTATTTATTATTATTATTATTTTTGGCTGTTTTCGGGTCTCAGTTGCAGCACATGAGATCTTTGGTGAGGAATGCGGGATTTTCGTTGTGGCGTGCGGGCTTCTCTCTAGTAATGGCGTGTGGGTTTTCTCTCTCTAGTTGTGGTGCATGGGCTCCACAGTTTGTGGCACGCAGGCTCTTTCGTTGAGGTGTGCTGGCTTAGTTGCCCTGTGGCATGTGGGATCTTAGTTCCCGACCAGGGATCAAACCCATGTCCCCTGCATTGGAAGGCAGATTCTTTACCACTGGACCACCAGGGAAGTCCCTTCCCCTTTAATCTTGTCAGTTTTTGCTTCATATATTTTGGTGCCTCTGTTGCTAGGTACATATACGTATATAATTGTCATATCTTTTTGATGGAATGACCCTTTCATCATTATATAATGTCATTTCTTTGTCTCTTGTAACAATTTTGTCTTAAAGTTTATTTTTTCTGACATAATATAGCCACTCTAGCTCCCTTTGATTATTGTTTGCATAGACTATCTTTTTCCATCTTTCACTTTGAACCTATTTGTGTCTTTGGATCTAAAGTGAGTCTCTTGTAGACAGCTTATACTTGGATCATGTATTTTTTAAAAATTTACTCTGCTAGTCTCTGTCTTTTAATTAGAGTTCAATCCACTTACATTTAAAGTAATTACCGTTAAGGAAGGACTTACTTCTGCCATTTTGCTATCTGTTTTCTTATGTCTTATACCATTTTTGTTCTTTATTTTATCCAGCACTGTTCTCTTGTGTTAAATATATACATTTATTTTCTAGTATATCTTTTCAATTTCCCTGTTATTTCTTTTTGTTATATATATTTATACATTTATTTATTTATTGGCTGCACTGGGTCTTTGTTGCTGCGCGTGAGCTTTCTCTAGTTGCAGTAAGCAGGGGCTACTCTTCGTTGCAGTGTGTGGACTTCTCCTTGCAGTGGCTTCCCTTGTTGCGGAGCATGGGCTCTAGGCGCATGGGCTTCAGTAGCTGTGGCTTGTGGGCTCTACAGCACAGGCTCAGAAGTTGTGGCGCACGGGCTTAGTTGCTCCATGGCATGAGGGATCTTCCTGGAACAGGGCTTGAAACCATGTCCCCTGCACTGGCAGGCAGATTCTTAACCACTGCACCACCAGGGAAGTCCCTTTATTTGCTATATTTTTTTGAGTTATTTTCTTAACGGTTGCTCTGAGGATTACAATTAACAGCTTAATTTATAACAATCTAGTGAAGATTAATATCAACTTAGCTTCAAAAGTATGCAAAAACTTTGTTCCTGTATAGCTCTACACCCACCCTTTATGTTGTATTGTCACAAATCACATCTTCATACATTGTGTGCCTATCAACATAGATTTATAATTTTGGTTTTATGCAGTTATCTTTTAAATCATATACGAAAAAGAGGAACTACAAACCCAAAATGCATTAATACTGACTTTTATATGTATCTGTGCAGTTACCTTCACCTTATTCTTTATTCTTTATTTGGTGAGGCATCCATTCTCATGGTTTCCTTTAGTTCTTTGCACTTGGTTTCCTTTAGCTCTTTGAGCATATTTAAAATGGTTGGCTTAAAGTCTTTTCAATTAAGTCCAACGTCTGGGCTTCCTCAAGAACAATTTCTATTAATTGCCTCTTTTCTTGTATATGGGCCATACTTTCTTGTTTCTTTTCATGCTTTATAATCTGTGTTGACAATTGGAAAATTTGAATATTATAATGTGGCAACTCTGGGAATCAGATTTTTCTCCTTCCCAGGGACTGTTGTTGCTGCTTGTTGCAGTAGTTATTTGTTTAATGTCTTTTCTGAACTAATTTTGTAAAATCTATATGCTTTGTTGTGTGTGTCCACTGAAATCCCTATTCCATTAGCTTTGTGGTCGGCTAGTGATTGGACAGAGACTTCTTTAATTATCTGGAATAACAGCAGCAAAAATACCCCCCAGTCTCTGCAGCTGGGCTCTGTGTTTGTGTGGGCATGCTTTCAAAACTCAGACAGTAGTTCACAACTCTGCCTTAACCTTCACTTTCCACATGCACAGAGACTGAAGGCGAGCCAGAGGTGAAAGCTTAGCAACTTCTCAAGTCTTTCCAGAGCATGAGCCCAGCCCTGGGGGTGTGTTCACCCTCTAGATTCCCAGGTATATGTCAGAGCTTTTCACATACCTGGGAATCTACCTGGAGAAAAGGGAATCCTCCTACAGTGTTTGTAGGAATATAAATTGGTGTAGCCACTATGGAGAACAGTATGGAGGTTTCTTAAGAAAGTAAAAACAGAGCTACCATACGATCCAGCAATCCCACTCCTGGGCATATATCCAGAGAAAAACATGGTTCGAAAGCACACATGCACCTCAATATTCATTGCAGCGCTGTTTACAATAGCTAAGACGTGGAGGCAGCCTAAATATCCATCGGCAGATGAATGCATAAAGAAGATGTGGTCCATATACACAATGGAATACTACTCAGCCATTAAAAAGAATGAAATGAAATAATGCCATTTGCACAATGTGGATGGACCTGGAGATTATCATACGAAGTGAAGTAAGTCAGACAGAGAAAGACAAAAATATGATATCGCTTATATGTGGAATCTGAAAAAAATGATACAAATGAACTTATTTATAAAATAAAAACAGACTCACAGACTTAGAGAATGAACTTATGGTTACCGGGGGTGGGGGGCAAGGGTGAGGAGGGAGGGATAGATTGGGAGTTTGGGATTGACATGTACACACTGCTGTATTTAAAATAGATAACCAAGGACCTACTGTATAGCACAGGGAATTCTGCTCAATACTCTGTAATAACTTAAATGGGAAAAGAATTTGAAAAAGAATAGATACATGTATATGTATAACTGAATCACTTTGCTGTACACCTGAAACTAACACAACAATTGTTAATCAACTATACTCCAATATAAAAGGAAAAAAATTTTTAGATCCTTATTCCCCAAAGGATCTCATTTCCCAGCTTTTCTTCCCAAGTTTTTGGTTAGTCTATTTTTTGCCCCAACTGTTATCCATTACCCGCAACTGTTGTCTAATACCCCCAACTGTTATCCAATGCCCCAGGCAGTGGTGATTGATTCATTGGCCTTAAAATGTTTTCCACAAATGCCTCCAAGTAGCCACCTCAGCAATGGGAGAATTCTGAGTTAGGTGAGATAAAGGCAAGGCTTTTGAACCAGTCCTCCTGGAAGCTACCAAGCAGGTCGAAGTAAACAACTATAGCATTTTTTTAAAGAATGGGATCAGTACTGCTAACCTCCCAGCGCTGGTACTAGGAATGCAGGCTGTTGGCACCAGGATAAGTTAAAACACTGTAAAGCATGTACAAGATCTATATAAGGAAAACTACAAAACTCTGATGAAAAAATTAAAAGAATAACTAAATAAATTGAGAGATATTCCATTTGTTCATGGATAAGAGGACTCAATATTGTCAAGATGTCAGTTCTTCCAAACTTGATGTATAGATTTAACTCAATCCCTAATCAAAATCCCAGCAAGTTATTTTGTGGACATTGAAAGAATGATTAGAAACTTTATATGGAGAAACAAAAGACTGAAAACAGCCAGCACAATATTAAAAGAAAAGAACAAAGTTAAAGAACTGAAACTACTGACGTAAAGATTTACTATAATATGATCAAGACAGTTTTTTTTTTTTTTCGGTACGCGGGCCTCTCACTGTTGTGGCCTCTCCCGTTGCGGAGCACAGGCTCCAGACGCGCAGGCTCAGCGGCCATGGCTCACAAGCCTAGCTGCTCCGTGGCATGTGGGATCTTCCGGGACCGGGGCACGATCCCGTGTCCCCTGCATCGGCAGGCGGACTGTCAACCACTGCACCACCAGGGAAGCCCCAAGACAGTTTTTTATTGATGAAAGTTTTATTGATGAAAGACCAGACAAATAGATCAACAGTTTTATTGATGAAAGAACAGACAAATAGATCAACAGAACAGAATTAAAAGCCCAGAAATAGATCCACATTAATATAACCAACTGATCTTTAATGAAGAAGCAAAGGTAATACATTAGAACACAGATAGTCTTTTCAACAAATGGTGCTGGAACAACTGGACATCCACATGCCAAAAAATGAACCTTATACCCTTCACAAAAAATTAACTCAAAATGCATCTTAGAGCTAACTGTAAAATTCAAAACTATAAAACTCCTAGAAGATAACATAGGAAAAAAGCTAGATTACCTTTGACATGATGACTTTTTGGATATGACACCAAAGGCCATGATTCATGGAAGGGAGACTTGTTAATCTAATTGTTTTAATTAATTAAAAACCTCTGGGGTCGGGGGCGGGGAGGCAGTTGTGGGAGGCGTGCCATGAGGCCTCGGCTCGCCCGCTGCAAACCGTGAGCTAGCTGTGGCGCGCAGATGGCCTGGCGGGGCTCCGACTGTAGCTGTGTCAGCGTGTTATGATGCAATCTCGTACCAACCTGGTTACCGGAATCCCCAGTAGTAAAGTGAAATACTCAAGGCTCTCCAGTACAGACGATGGCTACATTGACCTTCAGGGAGAAACTAACTGCTAAAGCCGACAGATTTGTGGGAATCTTCCTTCTTTCCTGATGTCATGAGATCCAATTTATTAAAGTTTAAGAAAGGCCCTCCTAAGATTCCATATAAGGCCATTGCACTTGCTACGGTGCTGTTTTGTTTTTGTTTTTTTAATTAATTAATTTATTTATTTTTGGCTATGTTGGGTCTTCGTTTCTGTGCGAGGGCTTTGTCTAGTTGCGGTGAGCGGGGGCCACTCTTCATCGCGGTGAGTGGGCCTCTCACTGTCGCGGCCTCTCGTTGCGGAGCACAGGCTCCAGACACACAGGCTCAGTAGTTATGGCGCACGGGC
The DNA here is from genome assembly GCF_011762595.2 of Tursiops truncatus. Classification (NCBI taxonomy): domain Eukaryota; kingdom Metazoa; phylum Chordata; class Mammalia; order Artiodactyla; family Delphinidae; genus Tursiops; species Tursiops truncatus. Next base: position 25,832,652 of record NC_047035.1, on the reverse strand, counting down.
CCAGTTGCTCCGCGGCATGTGGGATCTTCCCAAACCAGGGCTCGAACCCGTGTCCCCTGCATTGGCAGGCAGATTCTCAACCACTGCGCCACCAGGGAAGCCCCACGGTGTTGTTTTTGATGGGTGCCTTTCTCCTTATCATAGGCTCCCTCCTGCTGGCAGACCATATCAGCAAACGGATTTTGTTCTCAGATAACAAGACATGTTTCTTCCTTTGAGCTTCAACAAACTTCTCCCAGAGTTCCTATGAGGGGGTAGACCGGGCTGTTCCTGTCCTGATCATTGGCATCCTGGTGTCCCTGCTGGGATTTTACCACCTGCGCATCGCCTGCTATGCACCCAAAGGCTACTGGGGACACTCCTACGATGACATGCCAGACTTTGGTGACTAGCACGCACCTCAGCCCTGAAGAAAAGAGTCCCAGTGGGACTGAGCCCAGCTTTAAGACATTGAGCAGATACTATGGCTAAGGGCTAAGGAGTTCTGCGATTTGCAGATGTTTAACAAAACAGTGGCCAGATTTTATGGGTCCATCCTAAAGACGTTAACTGAGCTTACAGCTATCCATGTCATCAGGACAGTCTCTATTTTTCATCTCCTGGCCCTGGCAAGAGCTCCTGACAAGTTTTTCCACGTGAATGTGTATCATGAAAAGTAGCCATGTTAATTGTATGGGAAAGTGGGAGGTTATTCTGTAGTGGAATGTGTTGCTGCCACCACCCTTTTTAGAGTTGAGCATTCTTTTAAATAGTCCTCATTGTCAATATGTTCTTGTGGCAAATGGAAGAATGCAGTTAAGTCAGATTTCTTATTACTAAGTAATTTATTTTGAAAATATCTAAGTGTCTTATCCCCATACTCTAACCTTGTGTTCTAGTGGAAAACCTTGGCAAAATCAAATAACCAGTGTGGGGCATCTCTAATATTTTTTACTTGCTTTCTTATTAACAGCAACTAGAAAATTTTTAAACCTCAGAGCAAATTTTCAAACCGTAAACACATTCTCTGTTCACCGGTCCTGGGCCAGCTCTGATCTGGTTCACCGACAGGTTGGCCAGCGTATCATTTGGATAATTCTGTCCTTTGTAGATCTAGATGTTCTGTATATCATGCCTTTAAGGACTGGACTTTTGGCTGTTTCCTAAGGAAAAAATGTAAATAAGTGGTTATTATTTATAGTTTTTAACCCTGTTGTTAGCACCTCATATTATGATGTCATCCTGCTGAAGATTGTAAGAACTGGCCTGGATCTCTAGAGGACAAGACTGCCTTAGTTTGATTCTGTTTCCTAGCTTACAGAAAGTGACTTGTATTCAAAAGAAATTAAAATATCAAAATCTAAAAAAAAACACAGAAAACCCCCCTCTGCTCTGTGAAAGACACGGTCAAGCGAATAAGAAGATGAGCCACAAACTGGGAAAAAATATTTGCAAATGACATATCTGATAAAAGATGTTATTCAAATTACATAAAGAATTCTGGGGCTTCCCTGGTGGTGCAGTGGTTAAGAATCCGCCTGCCAATGCAGGGGACACGGGTTCAAGCCCTGGTCCAGGATGATCCCACATGTCTCAGACCAACTAAGCCCACGCGCCACAACTACTGAGCCTGTGGGCCTAGAGCCCGTGCTCCGCAACAAGAGAAGCCACAGCAATGAGAAGCCCGCGCACCGCAATGAAGAGTAGACCCGCTCGCCGCAACCAGAGAAAGCCTGCGGGCAGGAACAAAGACCCAGTGCAGCCAAATATATATACATAATAAAGAATTTTTAAAACTCAAAAAGAAGAAAATGAGTAACCTCATTAAAAAATGGGCAAAAGGCCTGAACAGACACCTCATCAACGAAGATATATAGTTGGCAATAAGCACATGAAAAAATGCCCCACATTGTATGCTACTAGGGAATTGCAAATTATGACGGCAATGAGGTACCACAACACACCTATTAGAAATCCAGACACTGACAAAATCAAACGCTGGCAAGGATGTGGAGCGACAGGAACTCTCATTCATTGCTGGTGGGAATGCAAAATGGTATAGCGCATATTGTTACCATATAATCCAGAAATTGGGCTCCTTAATATTCATCCAAATGAGCTGAAAACTTATGTCCACACAAAAACTTGCACATGGGTGGTCAGAGAAGCTTTATTCGTAATTGCCAAAACTTGGAAGTAGCCAAGATGTCCTTCCATAGGTGAATGGATAAATAAGTTAAGGTACATCCAGACAATGGAATATTATTCAGCACAAAAAGAAATGAGCTATCATGCCATGAAAAGACATGTGGGAAACTTAAATGCATATTACTAAGTGAAAGAAACATCTGAAAAGGCTACCTACTGTATTATTCCAACTATACGACATTCTGGAAAAGGCAAAATTATGGACACAGTAAAAGGATCAGTGGTGGAGGGGAGAGAGAGATGAATAGGAAGAACAGAGAGGATTTTTAGGCCAGTAAAACTACTCTGATGATATTAAAATTGTGGATAGATGTCCGTATACATTTGTCAAAACCCTTGGGATGTACAACACCAGGAGGGAACCCTAACATAAACTATGGATTTTGTGTGATTCTGATATGTCAGTGGCGGTTCATTTTGATAGCAGGGAGGCTGAGCATATGTGGGGCCATGGGGAAATCTCTGCCTAATTTTGCTAAATTTTTGAACCTAAAACTGCTCTAAAACATAAAGTGTATTTAAAAAATACCGTAAAGCTTTCTTACTGGGATTCAGCTGCTTTTTCCCTTGATTAAGCATTCCCCGAGTGCTGCAAGCCTTCCGTTAGTTTCCAGAGTTCCAAACAAGTTGACTCTGATAGTTTTTTTTGCCAGTTTATTCATTATTTTTGAGGACGGACAGACTTTTGGAGTTACCTCCCCTGCCATTGTCACTGGTGTACCTCCGTATAGATTCTAGAGTTAAATGTAAATTGCAAAAAACTTCAAACTTTTAGAAGGTAGTATAGATGAATGTCTTTAAGTCCTCAGGGCCAGGATATATTTCTTAAATATGATATAAAGAGATAGATAAATTTTGCTAAATTAAAATTTAAAACTCTTGTTAATCTGAGAACACCATAGACTGAAAAGGCAAACCCCCAAGCGGGAGCAGATAACTGTAAGGATATTTTTAATGTCTTTCAAATCAATTAGAAAGACAACCCAATTTTTAAAAACTGGGTGAAAGGCTTGAACAGGTACCTCCAAAAAAAAATTCCAAATGGCCAATAAATACTTGATCATCACCTCATTCATAATTCATGAAATGCATATTAAAACCACAAGGAGACACTACTAAAACCCCACCAGGATGGTAACAAAGACCATCAATGTCAAATATTGGAAAGGATGTGGAGCATCGGGAATTCTCACCCACTGCTGGTGGAGGTACAAATTGATACAACTCTACCTTGGGAAACATTCTAGCATTAATTAGTAGAGCTGACGATACACACCCCCAATGTGGATGGTCGTCCCCACAACTTGACTCTTGGTCTACAGAAACTCGAGCACACGTGCAGCAGGCATAGTGGCATTTTTTTAGAAAACAAGCTGATGCACAAAAAGTTGTTCGTAACCCCAATTTCCACCAACCAGGATAAATTAATTACGGCAGAGTCATGCAATGGAGTGCCATGCAGCAGTAACAATGAATAAACTACAACTGCACGCCACAACTTGAATGAATCTTTTTTTTTTTTTTTTTTTTTCGGTACGCGGGCTTCTCACTGTTGGGGCCTCTGCCGTTGCAGAGCACAGGCTCCGGACGCGCAGGCCCAGCGGCCATGGCTCATGGGTCCAGCCGCTCCGCGGCACGCGGGATCCTCCCAGACCGGGTCACGAACCGTGTCCCCTTCATCGGCAGGCGGACTCTCAACCACTGCGCCACCAGGGAAGCCCCCATTGAATGAATCTTTAATATATAACGTTGAGTAAAAGAAGCCCTACGTGAAGTATATACAGACTCGGATTCCATTAATATCCACTTAAAAAAAGAGACCCAACCAAACTCTATTGATTAAGGATGAATAATCAGGTGGTAAAGTATAAAGAAAAGGAAGTAAAGGTTACCATTAAGGTCAAGAGAGGGCTATCTGTGGGTGGGGGGGGGGCAGGTGGAGAAGAGAGGGGTGCGACTGGGTAGCAACACAGGAAAATGTCTGGTATAATGTTCTATTTCTTGACCTAGGCAGTGGTTACATAGTGTTTGCTTTAGGATTATTCATTATAGCTCTCCTTTCTATTTTATATACACCTCTCTTATGTCCTTTTTTTTTTTTTTTTTTTGGCTGCGCTGTGTGGCTTGCAGGATTCTTAGTTCCCTGACTGGGGATTGAATGCGGGCCCTCAGCAGTGAGGGCATGGAGTCCTAACCACTGGACCACCAGGGAATTCCCTGTCTGTGTATTATATTTCACAAGTTAATAAAGGTATAAAATAAAGAATGTGTTCATTACTGGAAACAAATGCCAACTCCCACAGTACAGCAGAGCTGCTTTCAAGAGGCTGGCCATGGAGACGGGATCCTCACTTTGTAGCCCAGGAGAAGTCCAATAGGGAAACCATATTTCTGCCCTATGAGGATCTGCTTGAGGGGTGAGGGGTGGTCTATAGCCTCAATAAATATCAACATGAGGACCCAAGTATTTATTTTTTATTGAGGTAACACTGGTTTCTAACATTATATGTTTCATGTCTACATTATATTTCTACTTCAGTATATACTACGGCATGCTTACCACTGATAATTTAGTTTCCAAGTATTCTTTTTTTTTTTTTTGCGGTACACGGGCCTCTCACTGTTGTGGCCTCTCCCGTTGCGGAGCAACAGGCTCCAGACGCGCAGGCTCAGCGGCCATGGCTCACGGCTCCGCAGCATGTGGGATCTTCCCAGACTGGGGCACGAACCCGTGTCCCCTGCATCGGCAGGTGGACTCTCAACCACTGCGCCACCAGGGAAGCCCCCCAAGTATTCTTTAACAACCTAATCCTGCAGGGCATCAGCCAGGCTCAAGACAGAACTGAGGTGAGGTTGTGCAGGCTTCAAACCTCCAGATCTGCCCTGGAAATGTTCAGTTTAGCTCAATTCTGGATGGGGAAACCCCCCCTCTCCAGTGTGTCTCCAGAGTTCCAGCACACAGTGGCGCTTCCCTTGTGGTGTCATCTGCATCCACCTCTGCCCCGGCCCCACGAGGAGTTTCCAATATTGATAATTCGTAGTGACTTGGAGGTAGATGACAGTGACCTCCCACTAGTCATGAATTTCCCCTCTTCCGGGACAGAAGTAAAAGAAGCTGCGGCTAGCTGAGAGCCTCTACCTGGTGGGGCCTTGGTGAGTGGGGACCCAGCCTGAGGCCACGGGTGAGGGAGGGCAGGGAGGCCAGGGCTGTCCCAGCGGAGGGGAGGCTTAGGTTCTCTGCCCTGAGGACCATGTGGTTAGAGGGCCCTGACTTCTCCACTCTGGCCCCACCAGACTGGGGAGTGCCAGCTTCCAGTGAGGGGTCAGTGCTGTGTGTCTCTCAAAACCCACAACCCCATGTTTGATTAGATAGAGGACACTGAAAAAATAGTATTCAATCCCAGTACATTGCTTGCCTGCTTTCTGAATAGGTAATCAAATTTCCTTCTGTTTGGAAAGGCAGAGTAGAGTGTGTGACAGAAGCCTGAGCTCCCAAAATAGACCCACCTTCTTGGAGAGTTTTGATTGGGCTCCTGGGGATAGGGGATACCCTAGAGTATCTGGATTGTCACAAAGTGTGAATAGTGATGTGGTTCTGCCTTGAAAAATACTGTCCCTGTCAGTGGCATAGTTTATTTCTAGATCTTATAGCAAAATCTGCGGACTCTCAGGACCTCCAGACCTGCCGCCCCCTTTCTCACCCCCTACTTAGCTAGGTGACTAGCACTGGGCTTTAGGATGATGGGGACACTAGTGTATCTCTCTTGCCTCGAAGCCATCGAAATGATGTGAAACAAGCAGTGGGCACACCTAGCTGACCCTTTCCTGGACCTCCCGCTTTTTTCTCTCTTATTTTGAATTTTCCTGAACATCTCCCCTGGACAGTGAAGGAAGGCCATGCACCGTTGTGTAGCCTGTGTACAGTTGTGTTTGTTTTTGGAATTACAACCAGTTCTGCAATGAAAATCCTGTGCATGTTGGTCTTGTGAGCTCAGGGGAGTGTTTCTGATGAAATGATTTCTAGACAACAGGGGTAGGGTCACCACGGGCTCGGAACGCTCTTGGCTGTGAGGGCTGTGGCCCTGCAGCTCTCCACCAGGGTGTTTTGGGACCTCAGGCAATTTCACTGCTCAATATTCCACATCAGCTGGTGGGACCCTACTAAGCTCTGGCATCTAAGGTAACACAGATTTCACCCCCTTAGTTATTAAAAAATATTTATTTGAGTTAGCACTGTGCTAGACACTAGGAATAAAAAGAAAAAGGAGATACAATCTGATCTTAAAAGGATGTATAATCTAGTGGGAGAAGGAATATATCAATGAGTCAAAATCTCTACTTTCTGACCCATCAGGAAAGGTATTATTTTGAATGGATGCTGCAGGTTTCTACCCTTAAGCATACAAGTTTTATATTAACCATTTTCAGACACATTAGACATATCATATAATTGCTTTCCTTTTAAAATAAAATATTCCATCAGAATTAACCTTCTCTTAATGATTCAAGATTGTTATTCTGAGCATTTCCAACATTATCTTGTAATACAATGGCGCCCCCAAGGCTTCTTGGCCCTGAACTAAATGACCCCAAACTCTGAGTTTGTTTTATATCCTCTTGTTTATATAAGTTGTTCTATATCCTCTTGTTCTAGGCTTTTGCTAATTTCACTGTGCTTGCTTTTTGTAAATTCTTTCTCCTTCCAATACGCTCTTTTCCGTCTACTGTGGGCTTGAAAATCAGGAAACTAGATTTATCAGTCTATGGGTTCAGCTGCTGTCATAGACCAAGGTGTCAATAGTTCAGGGCTCTTCTTCTCCAGGTCATCATGAGACTCAGGTCTTGTAGATTGGCCAAAGTCAGGTCCTTGTCAGCATCCTCAAAGTTGTCCCCACCTCCACGCCCCTGTCCATGGTCCAGTCTGCACAAGGGGAAAGAGGAACTGGAGAGCCGGCAGCTTCGTTTTAAGAATGTGGTCCAGAAATGAAACAGATCACTTCCACTCCCATCCCATTGGTTATAACTTAGTCCTATTGCTGCACTTGCCTGCAAGGGAGGCTGGGATATGTAGTCTCTAGTAGGGTAGCCATGTAACCAAGTTTTAACCTTGGAAGCTCTACTGCTAAAAGAGGGGAAAAAAGGACATAAGCGGATACTTAGCGGTCTCTGCCACACTGTATCTGTTTAAACCGTGCGTAGAATAAACGCAGGTGGGCTGTCATTGAAGACACAAGGTGCTCTCCTACAGAAAAAGCATCTGATTTTGACAGCAGTTCCTTCCATTTGGATTGCTCAGAAGACTTTGGCGTCTTTGTTGTTGTCCTGGATTACGATCCCGGACAAGACACTGGAGGTTAAGAAAGCAGTCACGAAGACAACACTCGTCATCTTTCAGAGATCTCCCACCTTAATCACATGAGTGAGAACATGAAAGATGTTCTCAGCACCCACAGGCCAGAAGCACCTTTTCTTTGAAAGCCTCTCAAGGCCACAGCTATTTGCAAAAGCCTCAGCTATTCATTCCCACACACCTTCACGTCTCGACAAAGCACCTTCTACCAGCCTGACACTCGTCTAGGTCATTGATGTTCAGTTGGTTAGGGTCATCTCTCTGATTGTCCCACCATGCAGCCCACCTGGTATTCCCATGGATTCCGCCCCCCCCTTTTCTGTATCTCCCTTTATTGTACATCCTTGATGCCTGTCAGGTCTCGCCTCCAGGAACTGGAGTGGGTTGGGTGTTGGCTCAAAAACTTTATCCTGTGGCTGCTGTTCAAAAACTTTCCACGGCTCCCTTTGCCTGCTGAGCAAAGTCTAAACTCCTGAGCCCCGCGTGTGAGGCCTTTCAGGACCTGCTTTCAGCCTCCCATTCTGGCCTCAGCTCCCAGCAGAGGGCATGTTCAGGGATCGGGCTCATCCAGGGAGGCTGGTTCATAGGTTCTGTGTGGATGGCACCTGGCCAAAGGGGGCTGGAGAGCTGCTGATGCCAGCTCTGGGTCTGAGCTAGAATACCCACTACCCAGTCTTCTCACAGGACACTCAGTCAAGGATGCCTGGAAATTTCAGCGCTAGGGTCTCCCCTCCATTCTATCTAAGGTCCTTCCTGGAAGGGAGAGATCAATATTGATCAGTCTCTGTTTGTGAAAAACTGACCCAAGTAACTTACATGCATTTTATATTCACACTGACTCTATGAGGTAGGTACTACTGTTGGACTCCTTTTATTTCCATCTCCGTTTTATAGATGTGAAAATTAATTTCAGGGTGGCTAAGTAACTAGTGCAAAGTCACCCAGCTAGTAAGAGGCAGAGCCCAGATTTTTTTTTTTTTTTTTTTGCGGTATGCGGGCCTCTCACTGTTGTGGCCTCTCCCGTTGCGGAGCACACGCTCCGAACGCGCAGGCTCAGCGGCCACGGCTCATGGGCCCAGCCGCTCCACAGCATGTGGGATCTTCCCGGACCGGGGCACGAACCCGTGTCCCCTGCATTGGCAGGCGGACTCTCAACCACTCTGCCACCAGGGAAGCCCAGAGCCCAGACTTGAACCAAGTTTCAACTGGATCCAAAGACCATGTTCTTTCCACTTAACACAGGGTCTTTCTAAAGGAACGGCTATTACCCTCATACATAAGACGCTTAATCCTCCCACCCTGGAGTCAGACACTAGTTCTGTAGTGAGGAAGCAGAGAGGAGGACAAGCTGCTTTTGTCCAGGTTTTACTCTCTCCCACCAGTACCATAACAACGACAGCAAAAACAACAATATTTATTGAGCATCTACTTTGTATACAATATCTCATTTAATCCTCACAACTACCCTTTAAGGTTGTTATTATTATTCCCGCCATTTTGCATATGCAAAGAATGAAGCTCAGAGAGGTTAAGTCCCATATTTAGATGGCCCAGCTGGGACTGGAATCTGGGCAGCTAGAGTTCTTAAACATTACTTTTGTACTTACCTGGTTTATATTTGTTCCCACCAGACTCTATCCTAGAAGAGAGGAATAGAAATGTTAAGGCCAGAGGGGCCTTAAACCCCAACGAGCCCAGCCCTCTCAGTATTACAGATGAGAGGGAAAAAGAAAGAAAGACAGATCAAGCAAGTTATCCAAGATTGCAAAGCACACTAGCAGCTGAGCCCAGGCTAGAACCCAGACCCTTGATACGCTGTTGCCATTGCATGATAGACAACCAAAAGCCTTCCTAGTCCTTGAACGAATGAATAAACGAATGGGTGAGGGAGCGAAGAAATGGACGGATCTCAGCAGAATGCCTAGTGGCTCACTTTGGGTTTTCATGGCACTGCTGGGTCAGAAGAACCAGGGGGTGAGGGGGGCGGGGGCAGGTGCAGGGGAGGGAGAGAGATGACCAGGGTGCGCCAGCCTGGAGGGAGCGCGGTGCTGCTGCTTATGGGGAGCCAACCCCTGAAAGCCTAGCTACCCTTTGACCCTCCTGTCAGTGTCTCACGACCTTAGACTCACACTGATTACTCTGTGGGCTTCTTAGCACATCGCTAACAGCTCCGTCAATATCTTACCATTATATAACTGTTAAAAGAGAGTCACTTTCAAAGGTTGGTCAGCAACCTGCCTCTCTCGTAAAGTCTATTAAATAAACATGCTTAGGCCCCTTCCTGGGAGAGAGGAGAGTGGCTGTTTACTACTGTCCCTTAGTTTGTATACTGATCTTTGGGGGTTCGAACACTGGCACCCGCCCCCAGAGTCAAAACTAGTGTCTCCAGCAGAGTAGCCAGGACTTTGAAGAAACTGGAGACCTACAGGACTGTGGCCCATGGCAAACTGGAAATGACCCAGCCCACCCTCTTGGGCCTCCTGGACAGGGCTGTGGTCAATTTGTAGATGTTCCCTTTGCTGGGGAAGAAGGAACCAATCACTGGGCCGGTGCCAGGAGCTGGTCCCTGGGCGGGGCTAAGCGCTGTTACCTTTGTGCGGTTGTCTTTTCTCGCTTTGGCTGGCGGGGTTGGGTGGGTTGAAAGGGGCACTAGCCTCAAAGGAGAGCTTGAAGTGGGGGTGAAGGCTGTAGGGTGGGCAGAGAGCAGCAGGACGCCTGCCAGGGCCCAGAGCTTCGGAGGGTGCTGGAGTGTCTACAGCAAGGGACTGCCAGCCTTGTATATTTGCGATGGTAATTTGCTGATGGTTCCTGGTAGCTACAAAGTCTCTAAGGCGGAGCCTGGGCCTTTGCATATGAAAATCCAGCCTGGGTTCCCTCGCGGGTCAAGCAGCATTGGGGCGGGGCCAAGGTTGGCTTCTGCCTGGGAGGGGCCGGGATGCCGCTCCCATGGTGATGCAGCGGAGAATTTGCTGACAGTCCCTTGCCAGGTGGGGCTGGCTTCACTAGGCCCGCGAGGAGGACGACCGGCTGGCAGTCTCCTCCCAGGTAGGGAGCGTGTTGCCCGTCACCGCATCCCGGCGGCCTGCGTACCCTTCCTGGCGCTGGGGCCGTGGCGCCGAGGCGCCGAGGGCGCAGACGTGGTGAGCAAGCGGGTGGTATCAGCTGGAACTGGTCTTCCCGGCTGGAAGAAGGGGCGCACAATCCGGGTCCTGGACAGGGGAGGGGGTGGGGCAGGACTGCTTGCTCTACGCTTTCCGGGACCTCGGACTGGGAGGGATGGGGGCGGGGGAGACTGCGCCACACTCCGTGGCCTCGCCGGCTCTCCCCCAGCGTGGACCCAGGGCAGGGTGGAAGGAGCCGCCTACCAGGAAGGGCCGTGGCTTTGTCGACCGTATTCATTGGGTCGGGGGGGTGGGGTGGGTGGGCAGGAGGCTTGGCTGGGGTCCCGCTCTGTCTGCCTGTTGGTTACCTCTCTGGACCACCCCCATGCAGGGATTCCCTGGGGCTGTGCCTCCCACTCACTGGGCTGGCATGGGAGGGGCGCGCTCTCCCCCGCAGTCTACAACGCGGTTAGGACTTCTGGCAGCGTCACGGCTGCGCTGCAGTTGGCGGGGGTGGGGTGGGGGTGGGTCGGTCTCATTCTGTGCTGAGTGGGCGGGACTTCTGGGCTCTCAGGGGCAAAATACGGCACCTTTTCTCATATGCTTTCACAGAAAGGTTCTTGCGTTCATCCTCACCTTGGCCTTGAGAGAGAAACTTTGGATCTGTATGATGGACCTGGGGAAACTGAGGCCCAGGGGTGCTGTGGCTTCACCAAGGTCACTCAGCAGGTCCTGCAGAGCTGGCCTCCCAGGCACTGCCTTGCCCTGACGCTCTCTGGAGGGCCAGGAGCTGAGCTTACTCTGAAGGCCTCCGTTCCAATCTGGGGTGGACACCCCCCGCCCCCAGTGCCCCCTTTCCTCATTCCTGAGAATGGAGGGAGATACAACTTCTGTGGAGGCTCCAGAGTGTCATGGCTGTGAACACTGCAGGGATCAGAATTGTATGAGGACAGGGAAAAACTACTCATGAAAAACAGTCATCTAAGTAGAGGAGCTACGGGCCCCTGTTCTGCTTGTGGGCTCAGGGAGATAATGAGAGTTGGCTTCCAGGGGAGGAAGGCCGGAAGGGGCAGCCCAGTTCTGGGCTTCAGTCTCGTGTACCAGCCTTGATGAAAGCCAGTTGGAAGTTCCCAGGCTGCTGTGGGAGGGACGGGGGACAGGCAGATGGACTTTCTCCATTAACAGCCCTCCTCTCCCTGGAGAAGAGCTGGGGGAACTGAGTCCACCTTCTCTCAGTGTCAACCCCACCACCACCCCGTGGATCTCAACCTTGCTCCCTCCCCAACTCCTGTCCCCGGGAGAAATGGACTGCATAGGATCTGTTGCCCTTGGAGGTGAACTTTTCCTGAATTCACCTTGTGAATTCACCCTCCTTCTCCCTGGTGCAGATACTTTTCTCTGGGGGGAAACTGAGGCGGGCAGAGAGCTGTATTTTATTTTAGAGCTGGAGCAAGGCAGTGTCACTGTACAGGTGAGGAAGCTGAGTCACCGAGGGTGTAGCGAGTTGCTCCAGGGCTCTTACCTGCACCCAGGTCTGCTGACACCCCCGGCCCATCGCAGGGCAGACTAGATGAGGCCCCTTCCTCTCTCCTCCTCTCCACCTTCAGCCCCTGCCCCGGTGAGGTGAGGCTGTGAGTGCCTCCTGATGGGAGGGGGGTGTCAGTGGTAGGGGACAGCTCCAGCATCTTCTCCTCCATTGAGATGTGTTTTCAGATTTCTTAGGAAAGAAGCAACTTGAAGAGGGGAGCCAAAGTCTCTTGGTTACCTTCCCATCGTGCACCCAGAGTGGACACAAATTCTGTGGGCCTCTCAGAGCCAAGAGCAGCTGTTTCTCCTGCCCTGGTGCCAGCAGCTGTGATCACAGCCACTGAGGGGGCCCACGGGCAGAGGGACTTCAGTTATCCCTCTGACAGCATCACAGGATGGGAAGTCCGTGATTCTGAGCAAAACAGTTACCATGTGCCTGGTGCATGAGTTGATGCTTTTCAGACACACCCTCCGAGCACAGAGCCCCTGAAAGCTGGCCCCTGGTGATTCCATCGCATGCCCTGGGCTACATGATGACCACGAGTAATCACTGGGGTGGCCTGTGGGAGGGGATGGGGTTCCCAGATCACAGCTAGCTGCCCGTGGAGTGACAGTACAATGCCAGAGAGAGGAGTACCCACCGTGTGTCTGGCTCCTCTGTCCCCCAAGGGTCCCTTCTAGCCCTTCTCCAGGAGGAAGGCCACTGCCCCATGACCCAGGGAAGCTGGTGGTGATCCCTCCTGGTTGGCAGAAGCAGAGGCAGGCCTTGGAGAGGCCCTCAGGTAGTGGGAGGACAACCACTTATGGAACATAGTACCTGCTTCTGGACCAGAGCCCCTAGTAGCTGGCACTCTGCCCTCCAAGTTTCCCTACCTGAAAACATGAAAACACGTTCCCCTGTTGGGTGGGAGGGCTTTGGACACATGTCAAGTGTTTATTGCAGATGGGAAATGTTATTCCTGCAGACTCTGGTCTAGATTGAAGCCATCTGTTTCTGGCCTCGATGGGGGAAATGTGGCCAATCCCTCTGCGGAGGCTGCCCTCTCCCCGCCATGGCCAGTCTAGAGCACCCTTCTAGGTTTGGCAGGCAGGCCATCCTTCCCCAGCCCAGTTCATGTTGTGTTTTGGCCCTTGAGGACTTCCCTTCCCCCTCCTCAACCACCTGTGACATTTAACATGATTTCCACACCGTAAGCACAGCAGACCTGCCTGCAGGCCTGGATCCTCCCCACTGACTCTCGAATCCCGTGGACTCTCCACTCTGGTTCTTCCTGGGAAGGAGCTGGTGAAAGAACTGTAGAGATAATGGGCGTGAAGTGCTGGGAGCTCTTTGCACAGAGTGTCCAGGGTGCAGGGCGGCTGCAGAGCATTCAGGCCATGGGCAGTCTCCCCCTGGGAAGGCTGTAATGTAAGCGCTTAGGGGAAGCACTCAGCTTCAGGTGAGACCAGCAGCTTTTAGTGCACTGTTTTGCCTGACGTGGGGCCCGGCATTCCCTCCTCTTCCCTCTCCAGGAGAGCAGTGGTTTTTGCAGCTCACTCACAGGTCAGCATGGGTGGTGTACAGCGGGCCCCTCGTTCTTGCCCATGAGGTGGCTGGTGCAACTTGTGCAAAACAGGGTAATGGGGGAGTTGAGAACATGACACGGGCAGCTCATGAGCTATGATGTGTCCTTGTTCTAGATCTGTCTGGATTGCTCTGGACCAACCAAGCGTGGCCCTTTAGAAGAGCACCAGTGGCCAGAACTTTCTGTCCTGTGTTTCTAGGGCAGGGTAGGTACCCAAGCTGCCACGGTCCTTCCTAGCGTGCCTGGGGCTGGTACTGGAACCCGCAGAGGCAGGGGGAGGGGGTATCCCACTGTCACCTCCTCGTGATTAGTAATGCTCCAGAAAGAACCTGAAGCCTGGGCCCAATTAGAAAACCAGGATCCAAGTGTCCTGGGCCCCCTCCTTCTGCTTTTCTCACTTTCCACTCTGCTGTTTCGCACGAGCACCCGGGAGGCAGGCTCTGAAGAGCTGAGCTGGGGTGGCTGAGGTACGGCACAGCCCTGTGCCACCTGCAGACCCTTGTTGATGCCAAGTCGGGGCCTCTGGCAGCCTCAGAGGATCAGAGGCACAGAGGTCAGGCCAGCTTCCAGCCAGAAGCCAAGCCTGCCCTCCCCATGACTGAGTGACCTCGCCAAGGAAGGTGACCCCGGAGACAGGAGCCTTCTCCTCCCTCTGGCTGAGTCTTCTCAGAATTGTGCCCAGCCAGCGGGACACTGGCCCCAGGCCACGGGGTCCTGGCAGAAGAGCAAGGCGTCCTGAGATCTGTGGAGACACCGATGAGCAAGGTGGACCTCTGGCCAGTTGGCCAAGGATACGGCTGTCTGTTAGGTTTCTGATGTGGAGGCCAGCCATGCTTGATGGAGGGCTTGGGAGCGTGGAGGCCGGCACACCAGACACACTGCCTGGGGGCACTTGGGAGCTGAGTTTCCACCTGCTTCATTAACTGCTCGCTTCACCTCTGTGAGTCTTCCATTCACAACATGGCAGAATAACCCCCACTGCAATGGGCCATTCGGAGGATGAGTGGGAGGAAGCAGAAAGGTGTCTGGCATGTGATTGGTGACTGGGAGCCCCCTTCTTCCCAGTTGCTCACCCTTTTACCTGCCGAGTGGCCAGCTGTCCTGGGGTCTCTGGGTTGGCTGACCATGCTTTGGTGGCAGTAGCTGACCAACGGTGTTGGTGGCCCTATAGGCACTGTTGGAGCTGAGCTGTTCCCTTAAAAAGAGCTTCAGATCCCTGAGGACCTGGTAGCGGGGGACATCTCAGAGCCAGAGCGGGGCATCCTTCAGTACAGCAAACAGGTTGGTACCAGGTCAGGGATCCCTCCTGGGCCAGGACCTAGTGTGCCCAGGCCTGCGAATTAGGCCAGACTTTGGGAAGACTTCCTCAGGCACCGGAAGAGCAAGAGCCTGAACAGTGTCCCTGGCCTGAGATCCTGGTGCCACTCAGCGACCTCACATTCCTTGTCATTACTTTTTAGTCCTCTGCACGCCCAGGAGAGGGACAGAGCAGGTGTGAGTAGCCCACTCGATAGAAGAGAAAGCTGGGGCTCAGAGGGGTCGTAATAGCCACAGCCACACCCACGCACAACAGTGGTGGAGCCTAAACTGGCCCAAGGCTGGTCCGTCTCCAGGGGAGGGTTCCTCCTCCCTGGAGCGCAGCTGACACATCCTCAGCTCGCCTGCCCTTGCCGCTGCTGGTGGTTTTGCTGAAGTTGCTTAAGATGAAGTGAAGGTCATGCGTTTTCCCCTTCCCCTCCACTCTGGGCAGGGTGCCCAGAGCTGGGTTCTGCTGAAGGGCAACAGGGAAAATGGAAGGATAGGATTCCCACCCCACCCCACCCATGCCCTGGGACACACTGAAGGCATATTCAGGATGCCTGAGCCCAGGCAGAGGGAAGAGATGCTCCGCACTTCACAGACGGACTCCTCGGAGCCCTAGTCCAGGCACCTGCGCGGAGCAGGGGGTGTGGAGGGGACAGGAAGCGATGTGCAAGCCCCTGGCCTGGGCTCCCAGAGCAGGTAGAGCTCCCTCCCTCCTGTGGGTCTGGGGAGGAAACCCAGGCCCCACAGCCCTGATTTTTTCCCGGAGACAGAGGAGGAAAAGAGGTTGGGAGGAGCGGGCTCTCTGACATAGGCCTTATTCCAGCGGCCGAGAGCAGCTACCTGCCTGCCTGTCGGATGAATCATCTTGGAGCCCAGCTCTGACCTGGTCCCTTCTTACTGGCTCCCCAGAGCCCGCCACTGAACGGTCATCTTGGATTAAGCCCCAAATACCTTTTCCAGTCTGTCCTCCTGCTTCCTTCACCCTTCCCTCGCACCCTGCTCCAGCTCAGAGGCTCTTCCTGCATGGGGACAGGGGAGGTATCAGATCACCTTGAAGTTTTTACAAAACACACACACCCCACCCCCAGCTCGGCTAAGAACCATTACTCTGGCAAAGCAAATGTACCCTCGATTGTCCCACCCACTCCCCCCACCATCCCAGTTCTTGCCCTTATCCCCATCCTCATCTGTTTAGGGTCTCCCTGGTCTTCAGACCCCAATTTGAATGCCTTCTCCTCCATGAAGCCTTCCCTGGATCCCAGCCACAGGAGGTCTCATAGCCTTTAACGCGCTTGTCCCATTTGAGTCTGTCTCTTCTGCTAGACGGTGAGCTCATCCTTTCATTTATCGTGTTCATTGAGTACCAGTCACATACACGCCCTCCAGTAATTCATGGGGAAGGGGCAGGTAGGCACGTCACCAGATAATGACGACAGCTTCAGAGATGCTCCAATAATGGCAGTACAAACACCGGGGGACATTTGGGCAATGGCAATTAAAGGTGAAAATGCACATACTTTATGACCAACAGTTTCACATCTGGCTGTATAATTATCCAGAGAAACTCACACGTGCATAAGGAGACGGTTCCATGGCTATCTAGGGCAGCAGTGTTCGAAATAGAAAAAAAGAGGTCTCGACCTCAATATCTACAATAATGAAGTAGACAAGTAAAAATGTGATGTTACAACAGCAGTTAAAATATAAATAATTGGAGAATTTTATGTTTTATAAATTATACCTCAAAAAAGTTGATATATACACACACACACACACATATCCTTTATTATCATGCATCAATCTCAAAAACAATATTGCAGAAAAAGGAAATTGCAGAATAGTACCATTAGTGAAAATTTAATTTTAATAAAAATCACAAAACAATGTCTATGATTTATGGACACAAACATGTTGCAGTGCTGTAATACCTACCAAGTTCATGCTTGTGCTGGTCTTTGGAGAAGCAGAGAGAGGGCACTGAGACTGAAAGGGGAAAAGAAAGGACTTCTACTTTGTAACACTTCTTTTAACAAGGAAGATCGGAAGCAAAAATGACAGAACGTTAACATTTGGGTTTTTTTTTAACTTTTTTTTGTTGAAGTAGAGTTGATTTACAGTGTTGTGCCGATCTCTGCTGTACAGCAAAGTGACTCACCTATACACACATAGACATGATTTTTTTAATATTCTTTTCCATTACGGTTTATCACAAGATATTGAATACAGTTCCCTGAGCTATACAGTAGGACCTTGCTGTTTATCCATCCTGTATATACCAGCTGGCATCTGCTAATCCCACACTCCCAGTCCTCCCCTCCCCCACCCCCTCCCCGTTGGCAACCACCAGCCTGTTCTCTATGTCTGTGAGTCTGTTTCTGTTTTGTAGATTGGTTCATTTGTGCCACATTTTAGATTCCACGTATAAGTGATATCATATGGTATTTGTCTTTCTCCTTCTGACTTACTTCACTTAGTATGATAATCTCTAGTTGCTTCCATGTTGCTGCAAATGGCATTATTTTGTTCTTTTTTATGGCTGAGTACTATTCCATCGTGTATATGTGCCGCATCTTCTTTATCCATTCATCTGTCGATAGACATTTTGGTTGTTTACGTGACTTGGCTATTGTGAATAGTGCTGCTATGAACATAGGGGTGCATGTGTCTTTTCGAATTATAGTTTTGTCCGGGTACATGCCCAGGAGTGGGATTGCTGGATCATATGGCAATTCTATTTTTAGTTTTCTGAGGAACCTCCATACTGTTTTCCATAGTGGCTGCACCAACTTACATTCCCACCAGCAGTGAAGGAGGGTTCCCTTTTCTCCACACCCTCTCCAGTGTTTTGTTTTGTTTTTTTTGCGGTACGCGGGCCTCTCACTGTTGTGGCCTCTCCCGTTGTGGAGCACAGGCTCCGGACGCGCAGGCTTAGCGGCCATGGCTCACAGGCCTAGCTGCTCCACAGCATGTGGGATCTTCCCGGACTGGGGCACGAACCCGTGTCCCCTGCATTGGCAGGCGGACTCTCAACCACTGTGCCACCAGGGAAGCCCCGAGTGTTTGTTATTTGTAGACTTTTTAATGATGGCCATTCTGACTGGTGTGAGGTGGTACCTCATTGCAGTTTTGATTTGCATTTCTCTAATGATTAGTGATGTTGAGCATCTTTTTCATGTGCTTACTGGCCATCTGTAGGTCTTCTTTGGAGTAATGTCTATTAAGGTCTTCTGCCCATTTTTCAATTGGGTTGTTTGTTTTTTTGTTGTTGAGTTGTATGAGCTGTTTGTATATTTTGGAGATTAAGCCCTTGTCTGTCACATCATTTACAGATATTTTCTCCCATTCCATAGGTTGTCTTTTTGTTTTTTTTATGGTTTCCTTTGCTGTGCAAAAGCTTGTAAGTTTGATTAGGTCCACAGAATGTTAACATTTGTTAATTTTGTTGGTTTTATACTTTTAACTTTTTTGTGTCTAAAATTTTTCAAAATTAAAAAAAAAAATTGAGTAATCTGGGATGTCAGAGGAAAGGTGCTGACGTTTCCCAGGGAAATCAGGAAAGGTTCCAAGAGGAGGTGACAGCTGGGTGTTGAAGGAAGGGTGGTAGTTGGTGGGTTTAACTGGGTGAGGGGAGTTGGGGAAAGGAGATGTAGGGTGTTCAAGGCCAGGGAGTAGGTGGGCAGGCTCTTTGCACTTTTCAAATGTTTATCAAGCTGCCCCTCCCCTGCTACTTTCCTCATCCTCACCCCTCATTCTAGCTCCTCTATTTATGGGCTGTGCACATAGTAAATAGGCTCCTGGAAAAAAAAAATCATGTGTCACTTTATGATTTTTTTAAGTCCAGATAATCTAATGTGAGTTGGGGGAGGAATGAGCCAAACATAACATTGAACATTAAATTGGAGAAGTAGCCAGTGATACAGAGAAAACAGAGAGAATTCTTTAAGGATCCTGTGCTCGACCACATGCAAGTTGAAAACCATCTGAAACTGAGAGTTTTCTGAGAAAATACAAATCATCAGTTTGACCCCAGAAGAACTAGAAAACCCCAACAGACCAATAATCATGGAAGAAACTGAGTTTTCATAAAACTCCACTCCAAAAACCCCAGGTTTAGATAGCTCTTAATTTCTATCAAAGCTTCAAGGAAGAGATGATTCCAATGTTATTTAAACTGCACCAACTGTGCCAGATCACAGAGAAGGAAAGATTCCAGAGTAGTCTATGAAGCCAGCACAACCCTGACAAAAACAGCACACACACAAAAAAGAGATAAAGTACTACAAAAAATCTCATTTATGAATATTGGTGCAAAATTCATAAATTACTAGAAACAGACTCACACAACCTTATGTTTAAAAAATGAATATGCCACAAGCAAGTGGGGTTATATTCCAGAGATATAGATTCAATATTAGGAGAACTATTAATATCATTGAACAAACTAACAGTTCAAAAGAGATGAAAAATCATATAAGCAGCTCCAAAAATGCTAAAAATACTTAAAAGGCATTTGATAAAGTTCAACATATGTCCCTGATTTTAACTCTTACTTAATAGGAATAGATGGGTATAGCTTAACATTTTATGTGTTTGTGTATGTATGTGTATATGGGTGTACAAAGACATACCTACAAGGAACAAGTGACCACCATTACCTTCATTCTTTAACACTTCCCTAGAAGTACAAGCCAATACAAAGTTTGAAAATGTGAGTTATAAAAGGAGGCCAGTTTATCAATTTAAATTGTAGATGATGAGATTGGCCATCTGGAGAAAAAAGAAGATAGTCCACTGAAAAACTATTAGAAATAATAATGGAATATACTAAGATGACTGCTAATAAGTATTAAGAACAAAAATGTATCGTTTTCCTGTATATAAACTTTAGCCTCTTTTAAAATATAATGGGGCTTCCCTGGTGGCGCAGTGGTTGGGAGTCCGCCTGCTGATGCAGGGGACACGGGGTCGCGCCCCGGTCCGGGATGATCCCACATGCCGTGGAGCGGCTGGGCCCGTGAGCCATGGCCGCTGAGCCTGCGCGTCCGGAGCCTGTGCTCCGCAACGGGAGAGGCCACAACAGTGAGAGGCCTGCGTACCACAAAAAAAAAAAAATATATATATATATATATATATAAAATGAAAAAAATATTTTTTATATCAGTAAAAGTGCTAAAAATAACTAGAAGTGAGTCTAACCTGAGGGGGCAGGAACAGCTCTTATTACTGCCGCTCACTCCTGGTTCCCAACACTTACTTAGAACAGGGCTTCACACATAATTATAGATATTTGTCAAGTGATGGAACTGCCTCACAGATCAATGAAACAAAAAAGTATATCTAGACAAAGACCCAAGCACGTTTACTATGTGGTGATGATAATAGTAATCACCAACATATAGTAATTCCCATGTCCCAGGCACTGTTCTGTGGCCCTCACCTGTAGCCTAACATGTGATCTATCGTGGAGAATGTTCTGCGTGCCCTTGAGAAGAAGGTGTATTCTGCTGCTGTTGGGTGGAGTGTTCTATATATGTCCATTGGGTCCAGTTGGTCTATAGTGTTGAATATATCCAAGTCCTCTGTTTCCTTATTCATCTTCTGTCTGGTTGTTCTACCCATGATTGAAAGAGGTTTATTGAAATCTCCCACTATTATTGTGTTTCTAGTCCTCCCTTCCATTCTGTCAATGCTTTCTTCATATATTTGGGTGCTCTGCTGTTAGGTGCATATATATTTATAATTGTTATTTCTTCCTGGGGAATTGACTTTTTATCATTATATAATATCCTTCTTTGTCTCTTGTGGCAGCTTTTGACCTAAAGTCTGTTTTATCTGATATAAGTGTGGCCACCCCTGGTCTCTTTTGTTTACCATTTGCTTGGAATATCTTCTTCCGTCCTTTCACTTATAGCCTGTGTGTGTCTTTACAGCGAAGGTGAGTCTCATAGTTTCATCTTTCTACATCCTTTTTCTGAAATAAGTCATTGAGGTCTCATAATAACCCTAAGCAGATGGTGCTATTGTTGTCCTCATTTCTTCCCAAAGTTAGAAATATTTATTTATTTAGAATGAGAAATGAAATTATATCAAATAATGTGTCAGAAAGCTGACAAGTACCACACATATCCTAAAATCCATAGAAATAATATAATATTTTTCTTAGTGAACTGCCTGAAAATCCCCACAATACTTTGTTCCCCTATATTTTCCCCTACATAATTCGGTTAACCCCGTTTTTAGACAAGGAGACTGAGGCACAGGAAGGTGAGGTAACTTCTCCTGGATCCAATGAAGTTGGCATTTGACTCAGCACTTGACTCTTTGTTGTCTATCCTAATACGTAGTTAAACTGAGATTTTGAATGTAGAGGGGTGACGGGCAGAAAATGAATTATCCAAACATGACTTTGAGACAATTAGCCCTTTGGAGAAAGAAATAAAGCTGGCCTACCACATTTGAAACACCAAAATAAATTCTAGAAAGAAAATTAAAAAGAAGCAAAGATTAAAAAGAAAAAAAATCCTAATACTAGTGGAAAACATGGGCAAATATTTTTAGGATCCTCTAGTAGGAAATACTTTTTTTTTATTATAAATTTATTTTCTTTTATTTATTTATTTTTGGTTGTGTTGGGTCTTCATTGCTGCGCACAGGCTTTCTCTAGTTGTGGCGAGCGGGGGCCACTCTTCATTGTGGTACACGGGCTCCTCACTGCAGTTGCTTCTCTTGTTGCAGAGCACGGGCTCTAGGCATGTGGGCTTCAGTAGTTGTGGCACGCGGGCTCAGTAGTTGTGGCGCACAGTCTTAGTTGCTCTGTGGCGTGTGGGATCTTCTTGGACCAGGGGTCGAACCTGTGTCCCTTGCACTGGCAGGCGGATTCTTAACCACTGTGCCACCAGGGAAGCCCCAGGAAATACTTTTGACTACAGAAAAATCTGAAATTTCTGTAAACAAAAGATGCCATAAATAAAGTTAAAAAAAGAGACAAATGACAATTTGTAACACACATAAAAGTTAATTGCCTTAATTTAGAAAAACCTCTTAAAAATCAGTAAGATAAATTAGAAAGAACATAGTTCACAGAAAAATAAATGCAAAGGTCAGTCAATCAATAAACATGAAATTAATGCCTGCCCTTTCTGATATTTAAAGAATTACACATTGAAACAAGTTGCCGTTTTCAACTTGCATATTGGCAAAGTTTAAAACTTCGATAATTCACAGTGTTGTCAAGGGTTGTGGGGGTGGGTAACAGGCACTCTTCACGCGTGGCTGGGCAGCGCAAACTGGTTCATCATCTTTGGAGGACAATTTGGCAATATCAGAATTTTAGATCCACCTAACTTTTGACTCCTTATGCCTAGGGATTTATCCTACAGCTAACCTCACACTTATGCACAAAGATGTATAACCAAAGCTGTTTACTGCAGCTTTGTTTGTGCAGCAAAAATGTAGAAACAATCTAAACGTCCACCAACAAGGACAGATTCGTGTAAATCATAGTGCGTCCTTCAGTGGAACATTATGAACTGCTACAGGAATGAAGGATCTGCCTCTTGGTATGCAGAGATGTGTGATGTATACTAACTAAGAGACAAAGATAGAGTACCGGGAATATGGTCCTGGTTGGGTTTAAAATAAAGATGCAGGCATAGATATATATTTGTCAATATTTATGGAAAAATCCTTGTAGAAAACAAACAGGAAAGTTAACAATGTTTATGTTTGGGAGTGGAACAGAGGTCTGGAATAGCAGGGAGACTTTTCATTCTGCATTATTTTGAATGGTTTGATTTGTCCCACCGTAAGTATGTTATTTTCAGAATTCAAAAAGTGAATTTAAGAAAAACTATTTATACAGGGAGAATACTACTTAAAATGCTCCCTGAACTTTCTTTATAAATTTACTTCTCAGTGGGTTCACCTCTCCTTACATTCATAATTTTACACCTGGAAGGGCCCAAGAGGTCATCTCCAATCTGCATTTTGTCCACGAGGAAAATGAGACCCAGAGAGGTTTTCAGGGGCTGCCCAGGGCCCCTGACTAGTCTGCTGCAGAGACTGGGCTCCTATGATGCTGCTTTTGGGGAGGGACTGATGACCCCCTCATGCGTGTGATCAAAGTTTCATCCTTGGACTTGTAGACCCTTTCCCAGCACATAGTGCAGCGAGTCCTAGTTCATTTGCACTCACGTGGGAAACCTGTTAAAATGCATGTTCCCAGGCACCTTCCTGGAGATGGGCTAGGATAGGGCCCTTAAACCTGCAGTTTAGCAAGACCTCCACCCCAAGATGATCCTGGTCGTACTTGAAGTCACCTGATGGTTATGGGTCCCTCTGATCTCCCCAGCTCAGCCCTGCAGGCAGTGTCTGTGTATCTAGCTGAAGCCTCCACCCCACTGAGGGAAAGTGGGAGTGTTCTAGCTCACCAGGGGGAAGTAGCAGAGCGGACCTAGGTGCCGGGACTCCAGTGCAGTGTTCTGTCCATGGTCCCCCTCCCTTTGGGCCCTTGCCCATCTGCGAGGAAGGATGGCTTCCTGGCTCAGCCACCCCAGGGCTAGGCAGCTGGATGTGGAGGTGGGGGGCAGACTGGGGGTCATGACTGCATCCTCGGTGTCCCTCACCCCATCAGAGCTCCCCTGAGTCAGGCCTTGTGGGAACATGCTGACAAGCATGTTGGACCTGGGAGGGGCCTGGCCTGCTTGGGCTGGGGGAGGAGCCACAGGGAGGCTCAGGGAGGACTGGAATCCATGCCCGCCTGCCCTGAGAGCGCTTCTTTGTCCCTGTGCCACAGAGCCTTGGAGGACCCATCTTTGTGGTCAGGAATTAAGCAGGGACTCAGCCGGGACGCTTGGAAGCACCTGAGGACTGATTAAGAGGAGGGAGGGCCAGTGACAGCCCATCTCCTGAGTCCCCGACCTCACCTGCTGCTCCAGGTAGGTGCTGTTGCCATCATCCTGCCCAGCAGGGCAAAGCCCCTACCACCAGCTCCTTCCTCAAGCCCATGGCCCGTGGCTGTCTAGTCAACGCTTGAGCAAAGGCCCTCCCCAGCCCTCCTAAATCCATAGCCTAACAGGAGAGGCCAGGAAGGACACTGTCCCAGGTGACCCTGGTTCCTGAGACCTGGGAAAGGGGCCAAAGACTCTCTGGCTCTGGTTAGGATGCCCCCAGCCCGAGCTGCTAGCTGAGTCCCGAGTGGCTCCTGCCCAGCTGACTCCAGTTTGGGAACGGGCCTAGTCCCAGCCTGACAAGGCTCTTCTGAGAGTTCCCTGCCTCTTGACAATTTTTCCTTGGGAAAAGGTTAAGACAGATGGTATCTTCATAGACTGTTGGAGCTGGAAGGACTCAGTGATATGTTCCAACCTCAATTTCTTTTAACTTCTCAAGCATTACTTATATGAATAGTGTCATTTAAAATGGTGTAGGCGAACATCTCAGAGGAATCAAGCGTAATCTTGTTAAAACAGCACAGGAAGCCCTGGGTCTCAGGGCCCTTCCTGGGTGCAGCTGCCTCCTCCCCACACGGCCTCAGCCACCCTGAGCCCCTGCTCCCTCCCTCTCCTTCCATCTACCTGGTGACTCCCAGAAACTCATCCTCCTTTGCGCAAGGGACGCTGGTGGTGATCAGACCTCCAAAGCTCGAAGGTGTTAAAGCCAGGTTAGCATCAAAGTGAGGCTTTCTCTCCTATTTAAGTAAATAAGTGAACACATAAAACCAAGAAAGGATTGGATAGTCAAGGGAGGCTATAACTGTGATAAGATGTCTTTGTCTGAGAGTCTCTAAAATTTCTTTTCCATGAAAGAAGTTATCCTGTATGGGCTCTTGGCCAAGAACATTGTGATTGTTGCTTTTATCAATAAAAGTGATCTGAGCTATAGTTCTTTTCAGTTCAGATCAAAGTGCTTGATGTTCACATCTCCCTTGTACTCTCCTGGTCCGGCCTTGTGAGAGCCCTACAAGGCAAGCAGTCTAAACCGCAGGCAGTGTTCCACTTCTCTTCCTTTGGCCCTGCCCACTGCCCAGACCATGCTGGACCCTTGTTCCCCCAAGCCAGATCACTGCGAGAGGCAGCATCAAATAATGGTAAAGGAGGCAGGCTTGGGAGCCAGGTGAGTTCAGCTCCCAGCTCCACCACCTACTAGCCTTGTAATTTCTCTACACATCAGTCTTCTCATCTGTAAAATGGGAATAACAACGTACTACCCCCTAGGGTTACTATGAAGAGAAAAGTTGATATCTGTAAAGCACTTGAAACAACTCTAGCACTCAGTAAGCGAGTGCTTAACACGTTAGCTCTGATCATTACGAAAGCCTGTTCTCCCCCAACCATGCTTTGCTGCCTGATTCACCTCCCTAAACCACCGCGCAGTCATCTCACTCCCCTGCTCTAAAATCATCCATGGCTCCCCATTGCCTATTTAGTGACTGCTGAATGTTTGCTGAGAGAGAGAGTTTCTACCCTCCAGGTAGGTTAACTGCGTTCCTCGGCTGGGAACCCACAGCGGGGGTTTTGATCCAAGCTCTTTGGCCTCCCTACTGGTGGGGAGCTAGATCTGTTGGGCGCTCAATCTGTACACAGGGGTAGGTTTGGTTTCCCTGCGTCTGCTGGGGCCGCAAAGCCAGGGAACCCTCTTTTGGACTCCAGCTCTCATGGTGCACACCGGAGTGAGGAGAGGACGCCTGGCCACGGGCCAGAACGGGCAGTGTTCACACCCTGATGAGCTCAGGCCAGGTGGCAGGTGTGACGTCATTGTCCTCGTTCATCATTGGGACGTGGCCAAAACTTCAGCTTCCATAGCTCAGCTGGGAAGCCCGAGGCCAACAGAGACCACCCATGATGTGGCACCTTGGACAGAGAACTCGGCAAGCTCCGCTCTGCTCCGCGCATCTCAGCTGCTTGTCCGGCAGAAGAGAGGCCATGTGCCATGGAAGAGCAAGCACTGGGCTGGAGGAGGATAGATCCATGTTCAAAATGGGGCTCCTCACCTGGTGGGAAGAACTTGGCCTTATCCATTAGCTTCTCTGAGCCTCTATTTTTCCATCTGTAACATGGGAGGATAATTCCCACTCCATAGGGCTGATGGGCGGTCAGAATGGAACAAAATGCCTAGAGCCCCTGTATAGCGCATGCAGTGCTGGAAGCTCGTTAATGTGCAGTTATTCTGATGAGTCCATCAGAGTTGTTCTTCCAGGCTACCGAGTGGGGTTGCCTTAGTCCTGCAAGCTTCTTGCTTCCCTTAACTGAAATTTTCCTCGACTGGCCCCCACTCCAAGATGAAGGGAAGTGGTGGCATTTTGGGCAGCATAAGGAAGAAGGAACAGTCCAAATCTTCTCAGACTCCTGGCAAGGGTGAGAGGCGCAGCAGGGAAGAAGCAGAATTCTGTCTGATTTTCTCAGAGATTTTTCCACTCAGGCACTGCCAAGCTTAGGAAGCCAGGAGCGAAGTGACAGGGAGGAAACAAACCAGACTGTGCTGGTTCATGCCGGGTGGTATTTTTCTCTTGATTCATTCCACACATGAATGGATTTTTTGGGATTCCAGGCACTATGCTAGGCACTGGAACATTCAGCAGCAAGTAAAACAGACATGGACCCTGCCCTCAAGAGGCCTTCATTCTAATGAGGGTGGGGCAGACAATAAACAGCATAAACCATGGATGAAGTATGTTAGAAGGCAATGAATGTGATGGGAAAACAAAGAAGGTAAAGGGGCTGGGGAGTGCTGGGGAAATTGAGTTATTAAATAAGGTCATCAGGATAGGCCTCACCAAAAAGGTGACATTTGAGACACCAGTTGTCTGATCCCCTTGGGAACCCCTGAGAAGTCTGTGGACTCAGAATCAGGGCCAGGTGCCTTTCGGGAGCTCCTAACAGAGGAGCAAAATCTAGAATCCCTTCCAGTCTCAGCCCAGATAATGTCATGCTCTTCCTCCGAAACCTTCAATAGCTCCCTACTGCCTGCACAATCAAGTGCAAATCATTCAGCCTGAAATTCAGGACCTCATGGTCCCCAACCTGCCTATTATCTTACAAGATTCTTCCCACCCCACTTCTGCAGCCAAGCCAGTCTACCTGCTATTTCTGGACTATTCCATGCTATGCTTCCCTTCTCCACTCACTTGTCCCCTCTGCTTGAACCGCCCCTGCCCCCACTGGTTTCTGCCAGCCTAGGAATCCCACGTGCCTTTCTCTGAAGCCTTCCCTGGACCCTGAGGCTGTGGTCTTTTAGCCCCATCACCTTGGCTTGTGCCTTTCTCGTTGCGTGGCCCTTACGCTGCCTTGGGTGTGGGCACTGGTTTAACTGTCTGATCTCCCACCTGACAGGCAGAGCCCAGCAGATACAGGGCTGAGTGAACATTGGCTGAGTTGAGTGTGCCCAGGCTCAAAGGCCCGCAGCAACACTGAGACAAGCTGAGAGAGCCTTTGCCTACTCAGACAAAGAAGGCAGAAATGGGAGGTGAGCAGGAAAGGAGAGAAGGAACTAAAATGTAGGTAAGATTTGATGGAGAAGCTAGTGAAGGAAGGGGAGAGAGAACTCCCCACCATATTTTTCCCAGACAGGCGAACTGTCAAAGACACAAGGTTAGGCCCCTCTTCTTCCCCAGAAGAAGGTCTCTCTTCTCTCGTGAGCATCCTAGGCCAGTGCTTCTTGGTTTCTAACTAGAATACCTTTTGCTGCGGCTGGAGCTCATTTCCTCTGGCTCCATCCTCTGGATTCAGGTCACTATTTGAGTACTCATTTAGCATGGCTCAGAGTGGCTTTCCTTACCCCTCACCCAAGGGGCAGGAGCAAGGTTGTAAGGAGGCTGGCCCCTGGCCTGGGGGCTTGTGTTCTACCTGAGGAGGTCAGGGACCCCTAGAGCCACACAGAGACTGCCTGGGGGCCACGCGAAGTCATGGAGGTTGTGCCAGCCAGTCACCCCTCAGCCTGTCTTCAGGGCTAAACTTCATCACAAACAAGTCTGTACATAGCGGGCCGCACCCCTGCAGCACTGGGAGTCTCAGGCCCCTGTGTCCGCACTTTGGCCCCGGCCAAGTGAAGCCATGTGAGGCAGACCTGCAGCCTCTGCCATCAGGCTCCCACCGTTCACTGGAGCAGCTGCACTCAGAGAGAGAGCACCCTCCCTCTGCCTCTGTCCAGCTCCTGCCCAAGGCAGCAAGGCAGCCAGCGGGCTGTCCCTCCCTAGTCTGCTGCCCCGACGGAGGGGTGGTGCCTTTCCAGCAGGAAGGCCTGGACACAGTCTGAGCCCACCACCCTCTCTGCAGGGATGCACACATGGTCTCCTCCTGGAATGTCCTGCCCCGGCCTCCACACCACAGCTCCTCCTTCAGGTCAGGATCCCCATAGATCCTCGAGGCTGGGAATGAGGCTGCAGACTGGGCTCAGATCTCCCTTCAGTGACAATAGTTCCCGTTTGGGGATTGTTGTGAGGATTGAAAGAGCTCATGCTTGCAAAGTCTTAGCACAGTACCTGGCAGTAAGCTTTCAATTAGTGTAGCTACTGCTGTTCTTCCCTTAAGAGCTGCCTTGGCTGGAACCTGCCCCAGGCAGCCTTTCCAGATTGCCCCAGGCTCAGTCACGGGCTCCTCCTCAACGCTCCCAGCATCCCTTCAGCAGCCCTCCTGAGTGCACTTATGCAGACGTGTCGTGGTTTCTTTGGGGGTCTGTGTACCCACCAGAATCTTGTGCCTAGACTGTAAGTGCCTTGAGTGCAGGGAACAGAGCCCATTATTTTACTGAATAAATGATTTCCTGAGTGACAGGTGGGTAACTGTGAGAGACAGACTGTGAGAATAGGATTAAGCCTGCCAGCCCTGACTTGTCCAGGGCCTGTCCTAAAAGAGCTGGAAGCCTGCTGCAAGGCCTACGCAAGGGGGAAGAGGAACCCCATCCCCTGTCGTGTGGTCTAACACAGTGATTCTCAAAACGAGGTCCCAGGTCCAGCAGTGTCGGCATCACCCAAGAATTTACTCGAGATGCAAATTCTCAGGTTCCACCCCAGACCTAGTGCATCAGACACTCTGGGGTGGGGCCCAGCCATCTGTGGTGTAACAAGCCCTCCAGGTGATGCTGACGTACCGAAGTTTGAGAACCACTGCTCTAATGTTTCAAAGTAACTCAGATTCACGGGAGGGGGTCTCTCTCTCAGGGGCCTCTGTTCTGCCGAAGGCTGTCAGGCTAGGCCCCCAGAGTATGGCTCCTGCTAGACCTACATCCTGACCTTGAAACCCTTAGGCCGACAGGACAGGCGCAATGGAGGACACTCTCCCCACGGACCTCCCCTTTCCCAGGTGGCTCTGCTGCTCCAACCTAGCCTGAAGCTAGTGCCTCTCCACGACCACTGGCCTGCATCCTCTGGAGGCCAGCCTCTAGAGCAGGGGCCCCAGGGCAGGCTCCTGGAATGGTAGGGCTGAGCGAGACCCTAGAGATAGATCATTGGCTGTATACACATATGCCCGCAAACACACCAAAACACACATACACACATACATAAACGCACACACATAACTACACATATATGAACACGTAAACACGCATGCACCCCAAAACGCACACAAGCACCCAAAATTCAAATTACAGTCATAAACACTTTCCCAAGCACATCCAAATACCCGCCAAAACATACACAGATACACACACATTCAAAACCCATTGATACACACACCTCAAAGTACACAAACACAAATGCATAGACCTATTGTATTCATTTCCTAGGGCAGCTGTGACAAATGACCATAAACAGGGTGACTTAACAGACATCTGTTCTCTCGTAGTTCTGGAGGCTCTAAGTCCAGAATTGAGCTGTTGGAAGGGCCGCGCTCCCTCTGCAGGCTCCGGGGAAGAATCCTTCCTTGCCTCTTCCAGCTTCTGGTGGTTGCTGACAACCTGGGTGTTCCTTTGCTTGTCTGTTCCTCTGTCTTCACATGGTTTTCTTCTCTGTGTGTCTCCATGTAGCCTTATTGTAAGGACACCAGTCACTGAATTTAGGGCCCACCCTAATCTAGTATGGCTTCATTTTAACTAACTATCTCTGCAGAGATCCTGTTTTTAAATAAGGGTGTATTCTTTCTCTTTAGTTGAGGTATAATTTTTTTTAATACATTTATTTATTTTATTTGTTTATTTTTGGCTGTGCTGGGTCTCCGTCGCTGCGCGCGGGCTTTCTCTAGTTGTGGCGAGCGGGGGCTACTCTTCACTGCAGCGCGCAGGCTTATTGTTGTGGTGGCTTCTCTTGTTGCAGAGCACGGGCTCTAGGTGCGCGGGCTTCGGTAGTTGTCTCACCGCGGGCTTCAGTAGTTGTGGCTTGCGGGCTCTAGAGCTCGGGCTCAGTAGTTGTGGTGCACGGGCTTAGTGGCTCTGCGGCATGTGGGATCTTCTCGGACCAGGGCTCGAACCCGTGTCCCCTGCATTGGCAGGCGGATTCTTAACCACTGAGCCACCAGGGAAGCCCCAGTTGTTGAGGTATAATTGATAACATTATGTGAGTTTCAGATATACTACATAATGATCGGATATTTGCTTATATTGCAAAATGATCACCACAGTAAGTCCAGTTAGCATCCGGTTAACATCCATCACCATATACAGTTACATAAATAAGGTCATATTCTGTGGTTCCAGGTGGACATGAACTTTGGAGGGACACTATTCAACCCAGTAGGTCCACACATCCCAAACACACAGGTACAGAGACAGACCCACACAGATACACACACACACCCCTTGCAGATGAGAACTCTGAGTCCCTTGATGTCAGAGCTGCCGGTTCCTCCTCCCCGAGCCCAGCACAAAGTTCACACCCTATTGTAGTACCTGTCACGTGGTGCTTTTCATCTTTGTTTTGCTTTTTTTGGTTTAATTTGGTTAGATGTGAACTTAGTACAAAATCCAAAAATTAAAATGAAAATATCATGAAAAGAAAGCCTTCCTCTCCCTGCCTCGGCCTCCACCCCCCAGGTGGCATTCCTCTCCCAGGAGACAACCACTGTCAAGAGTTCCTTGAGTCTCCTTCTGGAGAAAGTCCAGACGCAGGCAGGTGCATGGGAGATGGCATCTGCATCTTGCTTTCTTCACTGAACAGAGCACCTGTCCCTCTTTGTTCTGATTGTGTGCTCTGGCCTGACTGTGAGCTCACTGAGGGCAGGGCCGTCTGCTATGTATCTTTCCTCCCCACTTCCTAGTCCAGTGCCGGGCACAGAGCAGGTGTTCAATTAAGGCTGGCTCTGTCTGCACACCAGCGAGTCATCAACAGCTGGTTGGTCTGCATGGACTAGGGCTCAGCCTCCCGGCTGCAGAGCCTTGGGTCTCTCTGTCTCCCCCAGCATGTGGCACCAACCACCGGAGCCCATGTGGCAGCAGACACAGCTGGGGTAGGACAGCACCCAGTAGCATCCAGTCTATTTGCTTCTGCTGCAGGCGCCTTCATCCCGGCTCTAACTGGGGCTGACTTGGGGATAGACTGGGGCCTCTGCTGTGACTGCATCTCCCCTGCCCTCCTCTCTCAGTCCACTCAGGACTCCTGCAGAGGAATCCATCAGGGAAGAGGCTGAAGAGAGAACAACACTGCTGGCATCATAGGCTGGGGGATGGGGTCTTGCTGCAGACAAGCCTTTTGCCCAGTCTCCGCTAGCTGAAGGCTTAGTCTGGCCTTGTTACCACGGAGACGGGAATTACGGCAATAACTCAGGTTGAATGGAAGCCTGCAGCTTCACAAGGCTGTGGTGGGCATGTATTTTTTTCCACAACCCTCAGATATGAGACGATGTGTCACTTTTTTCCCCCTAAATCGACAGAAATGGATGCCTCAGTCCAAGATTTCACCATGCCCTCAATCCACTGAGTGAGCGGAACGCAGGGGGAGAGGGAGTAGGGCAGGAGACCTGTGAGACTGGAAGCCAGGGAAATGTTAGCCAGCAGCAACCTTCGCTCATCTGGGGAAGGAGGGGCTTAGGTTAGAGGATTTGTAAGAGCCTCTCCAGCCAAAACACTCTTGAGTTTGAGATCCTGGGGCCAAATGAGACCCGCCCTAGCCCCACTGCCAATCGTCCCCTTCTTCAACAAATATTTGTAAAGCACTGTGCTCTACCCAGCACAGCAGAGAAAATAATGAGCAAATCCAGCCCTGGGCTGTGTCGTCAAGGAGCTTTCCATCCACTGGGGGAGTCAGCCATTTGCTGTGTCATCCCATAAATAAAATCAGAGGTACTAGGTACTCACAAGGAAATAACACTTCACTGTGTTGAGCCATGGCTATGTGCTAGGCACTGTTCTGAGTGTTTCACGTGAATTGGTTCATGTACTCCTCACATCCACCCAGTAAGGTAGATGCTATTAACATTCTCATTTTACAAATAAGGAAACTGAGGCCCGGGAGGTTAAGACACTCACCTAAAGACATGAAGCTAGTAAACAGCAGAGGCAGGATTTGGACCCAAGGAGTCTAGCTCTCCCTAGGGACCCACATCTAAATGCCCCCTATGTCTGTCTCCCAGGATGGAATGTGTGGGCTTGACCTGGTCTGGAGTTCTCCCCTAAGGAAGCAAAAATTGAGCTGAGATCAGCTAGTGGGAGAACGAGTTAACTCATGGGAAGGGGAACATTCCAGGTAGGAGGACAAGCATATGCAGAGGCCCTGTGGCAAGAGGGAAGGTGGCATGCTACAGGCATTGAGGGACAGACAGAGGGGCCAGGGGATGGAAATGAGGGGAGAGTTGGGTGAGACGAAGCTAGAGCCATAGGCAGACCTTGTTGGCCAAGTTAAGGAGAGCTACAGAGAGCCCTTCCAACAGAGTCCATCATGACCTGCAGGACAACTTAGGCTCCCCTGATCCTGGAAGGGTCCCTAGACACTCCAGATTGGGCTCAGCTCCCCTCACGGTGAGTCCTGCCCCTGTGGCAGCCCTTTTTACACACTATATATTATAATTGCCTCTTAGCCAAGCAAGGCCTTTGTCACGTCCCTTCTAGAATGAGGTTGGCAAAGCGAGAGACACATCTCATTCTCTTTAGCACCTACTACCCTTAGAGAACTCTAGAAAGGATAAGTGAGGGCTCTAAGAGTTGAGGGGAGGATGAAATTGCTGAGACCCAGGGTGCCTGGAGGAAGCGGAGCTGAGCTGGCTTGACAGTGGAGCGTCCTGTCGCGGGGAGGCTCACGAGGCCTTTCCACAAAGCGGAAGAATGGAGTGGGCAGAGAAAGCCAAGGCCTTTGAGGGACAGGGGTCTACCCATCTGCTGGAACTGAGGCTTCTTAGAGGGAGAGGGGGGAGTTAAGACTGGAGGAGTCCCTGGGGCCAAGGGGTCCTCCCCCTGGAGCAGGCCAGGAGTCAAGAGCTCAGATGTCAGAAGGAGCAGTGAGCTGTGGAAAAGCTCAGGCGCTGGCTTCAGACTCCCACCTGCATCTGCTTTACCACTGCTGGCTGTGTGACCCTGGGCAGGCTCCTCACCCTCTCTGGGCCTCAGCATCCTCATTGGTAAGATGGGGACAGTCATCACTCCTGCCCCCACAGGGCTGTTGGGGGTCAGGTGGGATGATGGCTGTAAACACACTTCATAACCTGGAAGGGAGTGTGCACCAGAGCCTGTCGGGCACCTCAGAGACAGCCCAGAGGTCAGGCCCAGCCCAGGAGGCTCCTGTGTCTCTTTTGTTCCCTTCCCCATGGGAATCTAGGTTCAGACCATCCGCCAAGTGGTCCCCATCTTCCACTGATTGATTGGGGTGGGCTGGGGAAGAAGGGAGGGGCTGAGCAGGGGGCAGGGCAGGCTGGCCCCCGCCTGCCCAGGTGAGAACTGGGCTGGGGAGCCACGGAGCCCCCTCCCTGATCACTGCACCTGGGTCTTCACACTGCGGTCAGCACCGCAGCTGCCAGAGGAGCTACTGAGCTGCCTCGGCTTCCAGGCTGACCCCCAGGGGCCTGGCGGCTCCCTTGGCCCACGTGGTGCACGGTCAAGCCTTGACCTTCCTGCGCCTGGCCAAGCCAGGCCCTGCGGTTGGAGGGAGGAGAAGGCGGCCTCAGATTCAGGCCTTGAGTCTTCTTTCTGAGCAGGCAGCCTGCACAGGAACCCCTGGACCGCTTATCACCCCGAGGGCCAGGCCCCTGCCCCCCGCACTACCCCCTTGACCCCCCTGACAAGCTTGAGTGGCAGCTGGTCAAAATGTGGACACTTGAGGGGGGGAAGAAGAAGGGTTTGATGCCGAAGGCTGAAGGGAAGCTGATTGCAGGTAGGCTTAGAAATATCAAGCCTGCCTTTTAACATATGATTTTTTCTAATTATAAATAATAATTCATGCTCATATTCAATAGTTTTTCAAATTCAGAAAAATTTTTTAAAGACCAGTGAAAGAACATAGTCTCACCACCCAGGGATAACTGGTCTTTTTTTCTACAGGCATTATTTTGGTTTTTTATTCTCCCCCCATCCCCCGCCTTTCGTTTAGAATTGAAATCATCTAGTTTAACATCATTATATCCTGTTTTTACTTCCTACTTCGTCTTTTTGGCACAAGTAGGCAGTTGCCCCTCCATCTCCCAGTGTCCCCCTGTCACTGCCCAGCTCCCAGGGGCTGGTGTCGAACACATCCCCATCACTGCCTCGCCCCTGCCCCCAGCCCCATTTGGACATGATCATGGCTGCTCACCGACTTGGGGGCCATAGGCAAAAAGGCATGAGCCCTGGGTTGGGGTGCAGGGTCTGGTGGGCAAGGGAAGGAACCTTCCCAGCAAGAAGAGGGCCTCCTATGGAGGTCCCAGAGGTAAGACGGGTGAGGGGGAAGTCGGCGCACTCAGCCTCCATCCTGGGTCCAAATGGCTACCATCTCCCCTGACTGTGCTGCAGCTCCCTCTGCCCACCGCAGCCTTTCCTCCCTGTTAGTGGAGAGTCCCTTGGATGTAGTACAGATGTGGGGGGGGGGGCCTGTCTTCCTGTACCCCAGGAATACGGCCCTCCTGGAATGGGCAAAGCAGCTCTCTCCCCAGTTGTGCCTTCAGAGATCACATGATGTAGTAGAACCAGACCCTTAGATTGCAATCCTGCCTCTGTCTCTCTCCAGCTGTGTAGCTTTAGGCCCATTACTTGAGCTCTCTGAGCCTCAGTTTCTCTACCTTTAAAATGGGGATACTGATGGTACCTACATTTTAGGCTGCTACCTCTTAGCTTGCTCGTGAGGTGTGAGTGATGGTCAGTGAGATAAACATACGAAGGCACCAGTGCCATGCCTGGCCCTTCACAAGCATCTGTGTCGTCTCCTTCCCCTTCTTCTTCTGAGGATTTGTCGTGAGCTGTGTCCACTCAGGCCTGGAGTTCGTTTCCAGAATTCTTTGTCATCTTTTTCTTTTCTCCATTTAGCTTCTGTATTTAGCCTGGGGGCTTTATTCCTGTTTGCTGGGATGTTTGCTGGTGTTCTCTGCCTTGGGGGTGGCGCACAGCAAAATGATTAGGAGGGGGCTGGGTAGGTGGATGTCCTGGGCTCAGGTCCCACTGCTCACTGGCTGCCTGAACTAGACTGGTCACTTAACCTCTCTGTGCCTGAGATTCTCTGTGCCCAAGATGGGATAATAATAGTACCTACCTGTTGTTAGTACAGGAAGCAAAAACCACTTCAAGAACTTTAAGCAAATAGAATTTAAACCAGAGAATTACATGCTCATAAAATCACCAGAAGAGTTAGAACCTGAGTCTTTAAAACAGAACAGAACTGACCCACTAGCCAAACTGCTCCTCAGCCACAGCCAGGATGGGACTACTGGAGCCAGGAATTCACATCCTCTCACCTGCAAGCCAGGACCAGGGAGCCTCTGCAGCCTGCACCGCAGTTTCTTCTTGCCCTCCCTTCCCTGGGAGCCAAAGACTGGGCATTGATCTCCTGCAGACAGCTCCTTCCCCTCCTCAACATTGCTTGTCAGCTGAGCACAGCAAGAACAGCAAGAAGATGGCCTCCGCCCCACTTCTGCCTTATAAACCTATCTCCAGTGCATCTCATCGACTGAACCTGACCTGTATTCAGAACCCCAGCTGCAAAGGGGTGTTGTAAATGTAGTTTTCAGCTTTCCAGCTTCTGCAGTAGAGGAAGGCGCACTAGAAAGAGGTGGGGATGGATGCCGAAGGCCATCGACCGTAGCCAACGGGCGATCTGATAGGTTTGTTAACCCAGATGATGCATCAGGAGACTTGGCACAGTGCCTGGCACGTAGAGCTCATTCAGTAGCTGTTACCTGGCCTTCTCGTTATTGGGCCAGGGGTATCAGCAAGCACTGCCCACAGAGCCCTGGCACAGAGAAGCAGCAGCGGAAATGAGTTGCTCTATGTGGCGCTGTCCGTGGTGCTGAGTGCCTTTCTGATTTTAGCTGGCGTGATCGCAAAATGGAACACCAACCCGCTCACCCCGTGCTGGGGCTGGCCACAAGGGTGATGGAGGGGATCATTGAGGGGCTATCCTCGATCCTAGGAAGAGGATAGCAGAGGCAGCCACCCATATTTGGGGTACTTATAGTTTATAAAAATGTCTCCACTTATTATCTCCTTTAAGCAATCTTCATAGCACCCTGGTATAGGCAGGATGGACATAATTATGTCCATTTTATAAAAGAGAAAACTGAGCAGCAAGGGGTTAAGTAACAGCAAATAATAGAGCCAGATCCACACCCGATCTCCTGACCCCAAATCATACGTTCCCTTTCCTCTATGCTGTGACATGAGGCGCAAGACTTGTTAACCCACTATGTGCTGTGGAGAGGTGAAAATGATGACTCAGGTACTCTCTGCACACTATGCAAGCATATGCAAATCACCCACATTTTATTTCCTGCCCCAAATGTGGCCCTGGATAAAGACCCGTCTATTTCCTTGAGCCCTATAAATGTTGGTCATGGTGGGGGAACCGCAATGACATAGGCCCTGCCATCAAGAAGCCCACAGAGAGCTTCCCTGGTGGCGCAGTGGTTGAGAGTCCGCCTGCCGATGCGGGGGACACGGGTTCGTGCCCCGGTCCGGGAAGATCCCACATGCCGCGGAGCGGCTGGGCCCGTGAGCCACGGCCGCTGAGCCTGTGCGTCCGGAGCCTGTGCTCCGCAACGGGAGAGGCCACAACAGTGAGAGGCCCGCGTACCGCAAAAAAAAAAAGCCCACAGATTTGTCAGGGAACTGGCCACTCTTGTGCACGGAAAACCAGGAGAATTGTGCCAGGTGGTGGTAGCAAAGGCCGGCTGTGAAAAGAGGGTGGGGACAAGGTACAGACCGGGCTGCTCACTGGAGGAAGGCTTTGAGCTGGACCCAGGGGCTGTAAGGCTGCTGCGACCAAGACTCCAGCCAAGGCCAGGAAGAAGTGGCTCAAGCTCAGTCAGGGCAGGAAGAGCAGCCCTGATAGATATGGGGGCAGGACAGACGGCAGGCATGGTGCACCGTGAAGAAGTGGCCAGGCCATCGATCTCTGACATAGGGAGAAATGCAAGAGTTTGGGGATTCAAGTGAAGAAGTGGTGTGGGCCTCTAGATTTCCAGCCAACTTTCCGCAGACTCAAAATGAAGGGGAGGGGAGCTCTCTGGAGAGAGGAATATAAGGACCGGTCTCATGAGCTGCCCCACGGTGGCACGATTTAAGGGGCCACTGAGCTTCCATCCTTTATTCCCAAATCTCCTCATCCTCCCTGCTTATTTAGGGGGTGTCAGAAAACCTTTGGGATCTTCAAGAACTCCTTATCTAGATGCAAATAACCCTAGAAATCTTAAGCTGGTGTTTCTCTTTCTTGGCTGTATATAAGAATTGACTGGAGATTCTCATTCCTAAAGTCTGGAGTGGGGCGTGAGTATCTGGATCTACTAAACACCTTCCAGGTAATTCCAGTGTCCCCAACCCCAGGCTGAGGATCACTGGTCCAAGCCCAAGAGTGCTGAATGGGGAACCAGAAAACCCAAGTTCTGATCCCAAATCTACCACTTTTCCCAGCCTTAGGTAGATGTCTTCACCTGCTGGTGACCCAGTCTCTTCATGTGTAAAGTTGGACAAACCATCCTGTGAAGATATGAGGAGACCCAAGAGCAGTTTAGAGCAAGGAAGGGCTTACTGACACTTGGGGAAGAGTCATGGCCAGCTTGCGTGGCAGGTGGGGAAAGACATTAACCAGAACCTCATGGCGGTTACACCCGCTTCCCCTCCTCCCTGTGCTCAAAGCCACTGCCCCCTAGTGGTGAGAGTGAACCTGAGCCCCTGAGCTTTTGTCCTGGAAAGCTTGGGGGTGGGAGCAGATCTGAGAGCAGAGGGCATGCAAAGGGGATTTAAGGAAAGACCCAGAGAGGAAAGGGAGATGGGAGGGGTGCCCATGGCCAGGAACGCTATTTTTTTAAGGTCCAGAACCATGGGGAATAATCTTTCTTGTTGTTAACAAGAGGTGATGAATTATTGAAGAGACTGAGAAGGCCAGATGGCAGGGGGTGCAGGACAGGTGCTATAGCTTTGTGTACTCTGTGGGGGGGGAGACCTGGGGGGGGATCGGGGTGACTTCCCGCCCACAGCTTCTCCTAGGACGTGGCTTGTGACTACAGTGATTTGCTTCTCCAAATCAAAATGCGGGCCCTATGGACCAGTTCCTGAGAGCTCATGGGGATGGTGGAGCAGAGTCAGCTCTGGCCAGTGCTGGGAATGCAGGCCGTGTGGCTGTAGGCTGTCTCTGGGACACCTGGAATCCTGGCTCCAGCCTGGACCTCGGAAGCCTCCTACGAAAACCCCAGCCCAGAGAAGGGAAGGCAGCTGCCCAAGGTCACACAGGTGGCCTAGAGCCCAGCTCCCCTGGGATCCCTCAGGCCACAGTACCTTCCACTGCACCACCCTGAGAGGCTGGGAAAGGTTCTATCCCTGGACTAGGGCTTGAGCGAGGTCATCCCCTCCCTCTGACTCCTGCCCAGCACTGCCAGCCCAGCAGAGGCCCAGAGGGTCTAGGAGGTGTCAGAGCAGAGGGTTATGAACTGCCCAGTTCAAGGCCCAGCTCTGCCACTTACCAGCACTGTGACTTTGGGCAAGTTATTTAACCTCTGTGAGCCTTAATTTTCTTTTTCATCTAGGGGAGATTCTCGTACCCTAGGGTACTTCTGAGGATTAAATGAGCTAGTACTTCAATAGGAAAGATTTTCCTATAATAAATGCTCAATAAAGCGTTAGGGGTTAATAAGATTGGCCGCTTCTAGGGCTTCCTGGACCACCTAAACTCTGGGATTTGGACTTGGCCTTGAGATGGCCAAGTGGGGAGGAGAAGTGGGGAGCAAAGTGCTGGCCTGTCTAGTTAGGACGGCAGTAGCTGAAACCAGGCCAGGTCTGGAAGCCTGGAAGTGAACGATGGACCAGAGGAGTAATAAGGGCAAAGCCAGTTCTTTCTGAAGCCTTTGCCCAGTTTCTGAGGAAAACTTTGGCCAGGCCTGGGACTGCTGAGCCTCCAGCTTGTGCTGCAGGAGGCTGATGGGGCAGAAACGGGAGGGAGGAAGGCCTCGCACTACCTTATCAGATAAGATGTGCAACTGAAGGGACCTGAGAATCCTGACTCACCAATCACCCTTAACACCATCCCCCCTGCTTGGCCCAAAAAGCAAGGCTGACATTTGCTTTCCATGTACAGGAAGAGCAGAAGCAGCACCAGCCCCAGGCTGCAGTTGGAGGATATTGTAAGGTCCTTCGCATGCTCTGCATCTCTCCTTTTGCCTGTTCCAGAGCAGAGTAGGGGGAAGGATGCTAGGAATGGTCCCGTCCGGGCCCCTTACTACCATCTCACGAAGAAGCTAATGACAATGATGGCAGTGCTGGCTAATTTTGAACACATGTATTTCCAAGCACCATGTAAAGGGCTTTATGTGAATTATCTTACTTCATCTTCACAATAACCCTGAGAGGCAGTACTGTTGTTATCCCCACTTTCCAGATTTGGAAACTGAGGCTCAGAGAGGTGAAGTCACTGTCCATGCTCACACAGCTAGCAAGGGTGGATCTGGGACTTAAGCTCAGACACTCTGGGTCCAGAGAGCCTACTTTTCCCTGATGCTCTGAACAGCCTCCCTGTGCTCTGCTGTGAAATTCATGCCCAAAGAGAGGAGTTCCTTTACACCCCCTGCACCAGGCAGGTTGGTGTCCCTGCTCTGTGTTCCTTTAGTACCCTCCAAATTTCAAGTTTTATTATTTCCAGGGCCGATACTCTGGTCTCCAGAAAGCTTTCTGTCATCTTCTTCACACACAAGAGCTAGTTCCACCTCCAGAAAGCTCTCCTTCCGGAAAGAAGAGAGAAGGAAGGTCCAGGCATGGTTTAGGGGTGAGGAGAAAAGGCTGGGTGCTGCTCTGTGTTTCCATGGCAACGCAGCAGCCTTCCTCATTACTGCTTTGTTTGCTGCTGAGGAGGGTGGTGAGGTGGGGGTGAGGCTCTCTTCTCTCCTTTCCTTCCTCACCATCCCTTCAGGCTGGGCAGCCAGGTGAGCTGAAAGCCTGCACCTGACACAACCTTGCTGGCTGGATTCCACCCGACTCCAAGCTTAGAGGCTGGGACCTTGTAGCTGGAGTCCTCCTGGGCAGAATGGCAGCCTGGGCCAGGCCTCTCAACAGCATTCCCCTCCCCGGATCCCAAAGGCTGTGAACTCCCTAAAGAGGACGGCATGTTTGTACCTCCAGGGTCTCCACAGGGCCTGGCAAGAGTAGACACTCAATGGATTCTTATTGAACGAATGAATGAACAAATGAAAGAACAGACCAGCAATCCATCCTATACTAGAGCTACGAGTATCATTTTCACTTTCCCAAACCTCCATGCTCTGTCTCCCTTCTGGGTCTTTGCCAATACGGTTCCCTCTGCCCATGCTTCCCCACTGCACTGTGCTGATTCTGACACCTCACGTCTCAGCTTGGAGGTCACATGCCCACAGAGGGTTTCTGTGACTGCTTGAGGGTGGGCCCTCCCCATGGCCCCTGGGCTACGGGAGTGTGCTGGAGTGCAGAGGCATGTGCCTTGTGTGCTTGTGTGTCTCCCCAGTGAGTCTGGGAGCCTCGTGCAGCTGGGAACCATGTCTGCCAGGCCCCTAGATCCTGACATGAGGCCTGGCCCATAGTAAGTGTGCAGCTCTTCTTTGTGAAAGGTCAGGAAGGACGGGGTGGTTCTTTTGGAATAAGAGAGAATGAGGGAGTGGGAGTTGATGAGTGAAAAGAAAAGCATACAGAACTCAAACCTCCTTAGAGTCGGATGGAAGCCAGAGCTCTTCACAGCCCAGGACCCCTCCCCTGCCCTCATCATGCATAGCGTTAACCAGATAATAGCAACAGTCCC
The DNA here is from genome assembly GCF_011762595.2 of Tursiops truncatus. Taxonomy (NCBI): domain Eukaryota; kingdom Metazoa; phylum Chordata; class Mammalia; order Artiodactyla; family Delphinidae; genus Tursiops; species Tursiops truncatus. The sequence continues at coordinate 25,791,327 of NC_047035.1, read as the reverse complement.
AAGTCCTTGTGGCTGTGCAGCAGCTCACCAAAGCTCTTTCACATCCTTGGCCTGGTTCCAGTCCCGAGACAGCCTTGAAGAGAGGGCCTTATGAATTGTTCCTCTCATTTTTTTTTTTTTTTGCGGTACGCGGGCCTCTCACTGTTGTGGCCTCTCCCGTCGCGGAGCACAGTCTCCGGACACACAGGCTCAGCGGCCATGGCTCACGGGCCCAGCCGCTCCGCGGTATGTGGGATCTTCCCGGACTGGGGCATGAACCCGTATCCCCTGCATCGGCAGGCGGACTCCCAACCACTGCGCCACCAGGGAAGCCCCTGTTCCCCTCATTTTAAGGTGCTGGGCAACTGGATAGCCACATGCCCAAAGATGAACTTGGACCCTTACCTCACACCATATGCAAAATAACTCAAAATGGATCATCAACTTTACTGTAAGAGCTAAAACTATAAGGTTTTTAGAAACATTGAAGAAAATCTTTAAGACTTTGGGTTAGGCAGAGACTTCTTAGATACAATACCAAAAACATGGTCCATAAAAGAAAATTTGATAAATTGGACTTTGTCAAAATTTATAACTTCGATTATAACTTTGGCTTCAAAAGACACCACTAAGAAAATGAAAAGAAAAGCAAAAGACCGCAAAAAACTATTGGCAAAACACACACATGATCAAGGAAGAGCATTCCAAGCTCAAAGATGATGAAAGGGGCCCTGAGGGATGATGCCTCCAGCAGAGACAGTCTGGGTTCCTAAGTCTCGTGGACTCTCCACTGCGTTTGCTCTTTTCCAGCAGCCCCATAGCTGAGCCCCGTAGCTGAGTGGGGCCTCCAGGCCTGACTGGGACTCTCGCTGGAGAACTGACTCAGGTAGGAAAAGTCTCTCCCAAGGCCTGCAGACTTAACCAGATGCACCTCCCTCCTTTTTCCACCTGCTTCCTCAACAAGGGCTCCCTGAGTGGCCACCGGCAGAACTGTAGCTTCCTGCCACAGCTGACCCAGAGCCTGGGATGGCTAAGATGCCTGTTCCGTCTGCCAGGAGACCCCAGGAATGCCATCGCTGCTACTCTGACTCTCGGGCAGATGGCTTACTCTTAAAATGTACTGTGTTCAACGTAAACTATTACACTTTTACATTTGGCTAAACATGTCAGTCTATATGCGTGGAAACCAGTGACCTGGGATAATTAAACTGTGGGCAACCTAGGCAGAAAGAGAGGGGAGCAGAAAGTAGGGAAACTTAAGAAGGTAGGCAAGAGGCTCCCTGCTCCCTGCTCAGATGCTGATCCGGAGGCGGGTGTTGTCCTCCTTCCTTTTTCCAGGACTAATCTCATTACGCCCTTTTCCCCTATTTTTGTGAGTTAGCACAGGGAATCCAGACTCCCGGGCCACCTCTTGTCTCCTGTACTCCAGTCCCTTTACCTTTATTCCCTTCTCCATCCCCAGCACCCAACCATCCCTAGTACCTAGAACCATTCCAATGTGTCCCCTGGAACTCTGTGTCCACTTTTCATTTTACAGATATCTATGTGATACTTCCTGTGTTCCAGGCATTTTTCTCCATGACTGATAAACCTTAGTCCACATGTCCCTCTTAACAGCACTGTGAAGTGGGTACTAACTGATAGCACCATCCCCATTTTACAGATGAGTAAATGAGGCATGGATAAAGAGCTTGCTCCAGGTCGCTTGGCAAGTAGGAGTTGGAACTGGGATTCAGTGCCAGAGCCCGCGGTGCCCAGAAACACCCCCCAGATCCTCAGAGCATCACCTTTTCACTGGGAACTGAAACCCAAGACTCCCGAGGAGCCTTACCACCCTCTCCGCAAGTGGTTTCTGTTTCTCTCCCAATATCATGGACCTGGGGATGGGAGAGATGTCTTTCTTGCTCTTCTTTGTAACTTTCAGACTATTCTTCCCTCCTCCCTGCAAAAGCTCCCGTCTTGTACCCACGGGTGTCAGCCTAGACGTCCTGCTCCCCCTCTGTGTCATAGGCATCTACTCCCCCCAACCCGGGTCACACCCCTCCTTCCTGGAAGAGTTCAGTTCCTGCCTCAATGTCATGACACTACTGCTCCTGTCTTCATTCTTGCTGATTTCAGTATCCACATATCCACAGAGATGATCTGTCTAACAGTCTAGCCCCATGGTTCTTTGACACTCAGCCTCTCACTCCATGGAAATGCCCTAGACCTTATCACTACCAATAACTGCAATCCCTTCTTAATCTCAACATCACCCAGATCATTTTCCAACAGCCAGTTTCTGTCTGTCAACTCACACCCTCTAGGACTCAAAAATTCTTCTACCCACTGGAGCTCCAACAGCTTTCACTGTTCCTTGCCCTTCTCACATTTCATTTCTCTCCTTACGTGCCTTAAATTCCACGGCCAGTCATTAAAATTACTCCCTTTCACCTTCAATCCTCTTGTTTCATTCTCATACTTGCTTGGGAAAACCTCCACCCTGGTTAAAACTATCTGTGTGACTCTTTCACACCTGTAAGCACACAGATGGATACAGTTGAGGGAAATGCACAGTAAGTCTGGCTGCTCTTGTTGGAAATTCAAGACCTTGAACCTCAGTGGGCCCCTAGAGCTGCCCGTCAGTCCTGCTACATTCCCCTAACCCATTCACTCCTCTGGATTTCTGCTTCTACCTTTCTTCCTGTTCTCAAACAGCCCATGTCTGCCTACCACCAGCATCACACACTCACCTGAGACCTTGTTCCCTCTTTTACTGAGAAAATAGAAACTGTAAGGAAAGCACGTCCACAATCTCCACCAGTACTCCTGCTACCGCGGGTCAGCTATCCGCCCTCAGCTCTCAGCAGAGGCCAGCTTCTCTCCTTGGGTACTAGTTCCCAACCCCTCCTACATCCTCGCTTTGCTCTAGTGATTCTGCATCTCTTACATCACCAGATTTTTATTTTCTATTGGATCGTTCCCATCAGCATACCATGCGCAGCTGTTTCTCCCTTCCTAACCACTTCCACCTCTCCATGCTCTTTGAAAGAGTTGCTGACGCCCCTGGCTCCAAATCCTCTCCTATCATTCTCTCTTGCAGCTCTTCTAGTCTGGCCACCGATAACCTCCACCTTGCTTCAACTGTGGCTCCTCCTCAGTTCTACTCTTACTTGACCACATCAGCACAACTGGCCCCTCCCTTCTCCGGGAAGCATTTTCTTTACCTGGCTTCCAGGACAGCACCGTTTCCTGCTGTTCCTCCATCCTCACTGCCTGCTCGTCTCAGTCTCTTTTTCTGCTTCCTCCTCATTTGATCAACTTGCATATATTAGAGCAGCATTCCAAGGCTCAGAACTTGACCCTCACCCTCCACTCCAGTGATCCAGTCCTACGCCTCGAACCGTCATCTGTCTCCATGCTGGCGACTCCCATGTTGTGTGTCCAGTCTCTCCTCTGAACCACAGACGCATATCCAGCCACCTGCCTGGCATGTCCACAACCCAGCTCCCGGTCCCCCCGCCGTCCTGCACTTCCCATCCAGCACTTCCTGTCTTTTTCATCCAATCGCAGCACCTCCAGTTGCTCAGTCCACAAGCCTTAGTCATCCTGGATTCCTCTCTTTCACGCTCCCCGTTCAATCTATCAGCAAGTCTGGTTGGCTCCACCTTCAAAATATTTCCAAAATCTGACCACCTCACGGCTCTCATCGCAGTCCAGGCTACCACTATCTCTCTCTTTTTTTTTTTTTTTTTGCGGTACGCGGGCATCTCACTGCTGTGGTCTCTCCCGTTGCGGAGCACAGGCTCCGGACGCGCAGGCTCAGTTGCCATGGCTCACGGGCCCAGCCGCTCCGCGGCACGTGGGATCCTCCCGGACCAGAGCACGAACCCGTGTCCCCTGCATCGGCAGGCAGACTCTCAACCACTGCACCACCAGGGAAGCCCGAGGCTACCGCTATCTCTTGCCTGGGTTGCCACAGAGTCCTCCCAAATGACCTCTCTGCTTGCCCTCACCCCCATTTATTCTCAGTGCCAGGGTCAAAGTGACCCCTTTAAAACATGAGTCACTTCATGTCACTCCTTTGCTCAGGTACCCCCCATGCCCTTCACTCTCCCCTGTCCAGCCACGCCGGCCCATTAGCTTTTTCTCTGCTCCAGGCAAGCTTGCACCACCACTACTACCGCCCCCAGGCTTTTGCTCTGCCTGCAGTGCCTTTCCCCCACGGCTGCATGGTCTGCTCCCCTCTCTTCAAGTCTTCGCTCAGATGTCATCCTCTCAGCGAAGCCTTCCGCAATCACCCTCTTTACAATTCTAATCTCACCCTGACCCCTGCACTGCTTCTCCCCACTAGAATCCCACGAGGGAGGGATTTTTTTGTCTCGTTCACTGATATACCACCAGCATTAGTCTAGCACAAAGCAATCGTTCACCAAATATTTGTCGAATAAACAAGCCTACTTTTCTTGAATGGGAGTGAAGAATTTCTAGAGTGTGATGCAGTCTGGAGCCCAAACAAATGATCTTTTAAAATCAGAGCAACCTTGCAGGTAAGTCCAAGCAGCTGCTGGTCACATCCAGCTTTTGCTCGTACTTTCTGCTCTTACCCAGGTCTGAAGAATACGGATGCCTGTGACCACGAGCTCAGCATCTGAGTCTCTGACTCACTGTATTGGCTCACGACCATGAACAGGTGTTGATCTCCCCGGTTCAAGTTCTAGGTGAAACAGGGAGTCATTGCTGTGTGTCAGGCACTCTGTATCCTTTCCTTACTTAGTCTTGGGAGCTATTGCCTTTCTTGGAAACTAGATGAGAGAATCGTAAGACGTTAAAGATGATCGTCAGTGGCCCTACCTGCGTGGCACCCCGTGATACAGTGGTTCCATCCTCTAAACTGAACCTTTCCTCTCTGAGACCTTTGTGAGGCTGGTTCATTTATATACAAGAAAAGCTTCACAAAGGTAGAAGTAGGAAGGCCCATTGGAACGACTGCTTTGTGCATTTTACAACTCTTTTAGCAAAAGGAGCAAGTGGTACAAAATAAACACTCTCCCGGGGAATCTGGGCTATTCTGTCATCTTGGCCCTGGGTTTGAGGAAGTGGTGTCTTACAGCAGCAGTCCCCAGCCTATTTGTCACACGGGACCAGCTTCATGGAAGACAATTTTTTCATGGACTGGGGGCGGGGGTAGGGCATGGTTTGGGGATGATTCAAGCACATTACATTTATTGTGCACTTTATTTCTGTTATTATTACATTGTAATATGTAATGAAATAATTATACAACTCGGCATAATGCAGAATCAGTGGGAGCCCTGAGCTTGTTTTCCTGCAACTAGCTGGTCCCATCTGGGGGCGATGGGAGACAGTGACACCCGAAGTGTGTTGCTTATGTCTAGTCTGCTCTGTAAGACGCAGCTTAATTGTCACTCTCCACTCACTGATAGGGCTTTGATATGAGTCTGCCAGCAACTGATTTATTATGGTCTCTGTGCAGTCAGACCTCTCTGCTAATGATAATTTGTGTTTGCAGCCGCCCCCCAGAGCTAGCATCACCGCCTCAGCTCCACCTCAGATCATCAGGCGTTAGATTCACATAAGGAACGCGCAACCTAGATCCCTCGCATGTGCAGTTCACAGTAGGGCTCCCGCTCCTGTGAGAATCTAATGCTGCCCCCGATCTGACAGGAGGCGGAGCTCAGGCGGTAATGCAAGCGAAGGGAGCGGCTGTAATCGCTGGCCCGCTGTTCATCTCCTGCTGTGTGATGTCCCACCAGGGGGTTGGGGACCCCTGTCTTAAAGGACAGGGCTGCATGCCATCTCAGGGCTGAGCCTCCTGCCTTGACCATTTATAAGCTCAGCGCACCCCTCCCAGCTCCCCGGCAGGCTTCTGCGTGTTGCATAATGGGGGGGGAGGGGGGCCTCATGTTTGACCTGGAAACCCCTCTGTTCACCAGGGAGCTTCCCAGGATGACTGTCTCGCCGGGCAACCTGAATATGGTGGAAAAGTCCCGGAACTTCTCGGCTGACGACTGCTTCCACTCTCGGAGCACTGTCCTGCAGGGGCAGCCCTTTGGGGGTATCCCCACTGTGCTGTTCCTCAACGTTATCTTGTGGGTGGTGAGTTCTGGGCAGTGCAGTGGGCAGACAGAGAGGTCTCACCCAGGGTGGATGGTCCAGCTTTCACAAATGATACAAGGGGCCCCAGCTGTCCGTGGATGCCAGCCACAGTGGTGGGAACTATCTGAATGTCAGTCCTGCCCAGGGAGGCCCAGGGTGGGTGGGCCTTGGAGAAGAGGAGGCTGCAGGAGCAGTGGAATCCCTGATTCTCTTCCTTGCACCCTTGTCCAAAGGTCCACCTGGCCAGTGCCCTTGAGCCTCCCATCTGTCCCCTGATTTATTCAACGAGTGCTCTGTCCACTGTTCTGAACGTGCCACCAGCGCCTCTATTCAACCACTCTGAGCATCCACTCTGTGCTGGGATGCTGCCGGGCACTGGGAATCTAGAGTTGCAGAAGGCATGACCCCCACCCTGACAGAGCTGGCCACCTAGCGGGGAGCCCCTGGGGACCTCAGGGACAGTCTTCCCCATGGGAATTCAGGGGTCAGTCGAGGGGAAGGCATCCATGAGCTCTCTTGCGCCATGTTGCTTTTCCTGACCTATAGGTCATCGTCTTGGTTTACTCCTTCCTCCGGAAAGCCGCATGGGACTACGGACGCCTGGCTCTGCTGATACACAACGACAGGTGAGGAGAGGCTGGGCGTCGGGAGTGAGCTGCTAGCTTCATCGGGGGATGTGCTGCTGTGACCAGTGCCCATACTGCACAGGTGTCTCGTCAGCAGGTGGCATCTTATTACCACCCCTGCCCGTGTTCTAGCCCTCCCTGCATTAGGGTGACTTGGAGAGCAGCCACCTCTGGGCACAAGGCCACTTTTTTCTCCGATCTCAGCCTTTCTGGATCTCATGGTTCCCAAGATGCGTTGGCCACCTGTCTGTGCCCAGAGCTGTGTGCTCAGCAAACACGTTGAGGCGTGTCTGCTACTGGGCAGGAGGGGACCACAGCCCTCAGCCCAGGGAGCAAGGCTGGCACCTAAGAACTTTCTCCTTTTCCACCTCCCCCCTACCCTTCCTGGCCGGCAGCCTGACCTCGCTGATCTATGGGGAGCAGAGCGAGAAGACGTCTCCCTCGGATATTTCCCTGGAGATGGAACACAGGGACAAGGTGGGTGCTGGGGTGGGCCTGGGCCTGGTGAGGGCGGGGGCAGGGGTCCGGGCATCTGCAGGAAGGAGCGGGTTCATCAGCTGGGGCTTTGCAATCAGCCACCCAACCACTCCTAGCAACGTGACCTTGGACAAATGCCTCCACCTTGCCAAGCCTGTCTCCCCATCGGAAATATGGAGACACTGACCGTACCTGCCTCCTAGGGTGCCGAGAAGGTGGTGGCAGTAAGCGCACGAAGGAGAAAGGGAGCAAGGAAGGCCCTCCCGAGCGATGGAGTGGAGCTAACGCGCTCTAGATGGCGCTCGGGACTGGTCCGAGCTGAACTCCAGAAGAGAGGTCTGGCTTGCTGTCTCCACATTCTCACCTCCCTCTCACTCCTCAACCCCTCACACGTGGCTCCCACCCAGACAGCCCCAGGGCCACCAACGGTCCCATGCGATGAAATCCAATGGGCTCTCCTCAGTTCTCATCTCTCAGAAACACCTGAGTCTGCGGATCATCTTCCCTCCCTTTTTTTTTTTTTTTTTTTTTTTTTTTTCTGCGGTACGCGGGCCTCTCACTGTTGTGGCCATTCCCGTTGCGGAGCACAGGCTCCGGACGCGCAGGCTTAGTGGTCATGGCTCACGGGCCCAGCCGCTGCGAGACATGTGGGATCTTCCCAGACCGGGGCACGAACCCGTGTCCCCTGCCTCGGCAGGCGGACTCTCAACCACTGCGCCACCAGGAAAGCCCTCTTTTTAAGTTTTTTAAATAACGTATATTTTATTTTTAAAAAATATTCATTTATTTATTGGCTGCGTCGGGTCTTAGTTGCGGCACGCAGGATCTTTTGTGGCAGCGAATGGGCTTCTCTCTAGTTGTGGCCTGCAGGCTTCGTTGCCCCGTGGCATGTAGGATCTTAGTTCCCTGACCAGGAATCAAACCGGCATCCCCTGCATTGCAAGACCGATTGCCAACCACTGGACCCCCAGTGAAGTCCCTGCATTCCTTTTGTTCAGCAGTCTTAACCCAGTCCGTGATGATTCCTCATCTACACAGTTAATCTAGCGTGCCCGCTTCCCCCACTGAGAGCTATACCTGTCTTACTCCCCACTGTCCCAGCACCTGGTCCAGCCTGTCGTGTAATTAGTATCGGATATGTGTTTGTTGGAAGCAAATTTTCATCCATTTTCATCCCTCCAAGAGACCTGGTCCCTTTACTTGCCGAGACCTGCCCCTGACAAGAATGGGAGCCTCAGACAGGTTCACGTCCTGGAGGTTTCCTCTGTCGAATAAGGACAGTAACACCTACCTTGCAAGGCAACTCTCAGATTTATCTTTAGAAACATCACTTCAGCTTTGTGTGGTTTTTTTTTCTGTACAATGACATTTTATTTTAAAAATATCTAGAAGATAAATCATGATGGCAGCAGTGGGGTAGTCAAACAGAAGAGGGTAGAAATTAGACACGGAGGAAGAGTGCGCTGAGGTGGCCCCTGGCAGATGGCGAGGCCTCAGCCAGGCTGAGTGGAGTGGGTGAAGCGAACAGGTCTCCTCATAGCGCCCTCAGCAAGTCAGGGCGGATGTGGCGGGAGTGGGGAGGATGGAGCCACTGAGGTGGGTGCAGTGAACGGACCGCTGTCACTCAGGCTTGTCAGCTCAGCTGGCTCCTGGGAGCCTGTGGCCATTTCCACGGGGTGGGGAGAAAAGGAGAGATGTGTCTGCTTCTCAGGCCCACTGTTCAGCTGCTAAGTTTTCTGAATGGTTTATGCCTTTCAGAGGTACAATATATATGCAGGGGAGTGTGTGTGTGTGTGTGTGTGTGTGTGTGTGCACGTGTGTGTGAGAGAGAGGGAGAGAGAAAGAGAGAATATGGGTCCATACCTGGTCACTCACACATCTGTGTCCATGTGCCTTTCATGGGTACATAGGCCACACTTCTACTCACTACCTCTGTCCTCCCACCGATACTCCTCCACTCTGCATATCCACTAGGGCCCGTCAGCAAACCTGCTTGCTCCCTTAATGAATTGCACGTTGGCCCAGAGGTGGGAGGTGAGGAAAGACTCCCCATGTAGGGAAGGGGTGGCCAGACTCTCAGCCCAAGTCTTGTCTAGCAATTCACCCCCTCCCTGGGACTTTCCCAGTCGCCACTGCCACCATCATGCCATTTCCCGTCATCGCTCTGCCTCATCCCCGGGCTTTTATCCCTACTTTAGTTCCCTAGGATATAGCTGGGGAAATGGTCCCCCCACAAGTGGACATTCCTGATGGGCATTCCCACTGTCAACCCACCCAGCACAGGGAGGAGGCCTAGAAGGTGGGAACCTCCTTCTGTTTCATGTTTGCCTGCCCCTCATTTCTTCCTTTTGGGAAATATGCCTTCCCCAATCCATGTGGTTCTGGGGGACTATCAACCAAGTGGGCCTGCCTGGGTCGCTGATGGGCTCGTGACCCAATCAAGAGCTGCAGCCTTTTCCAAGGTTTTGCCAAACCCCTGGGATCCCAGAAGGAAGCATGACCAGGGTAACTGAAGCAGCTACAACATCTGGCAGCTTTTAGAGCTGTGGCCCTCTGCCTACCCTATGCATACAGTCCCCGAGCTGACTGCCTCTCTAGCCCCTCCCAGCCCCCGGCTGAGGCCACCTTTTCCCACCACCCGGAAACTCCAGACAGCAAGACCCTGAGAGAAATGTATAATCGACAGGACCCCCAGATGCAGAAGAAGAAACCCAGCTCAAGTTAGCATTATAACAAAAGGGTGATGTGTGGCCTGAGTGCGGGGAAATCTAAGGGAAGCAGCTGCTTCGGGTACAGCTAGATCCAGGAAGTCCAGCATTGCCACCAGGATCCCCTCTGTGGTCCTCTCTCCCCTGAGCAGGCTTTTTATCTCAGACAAGCTCCTGCATGTGGCATCAAAGACTCACAGAGCCCCTCCAGGATGCCTGGTGTTGACCGAGATGCAAGAACTCAGAGGAAGACCCTTCTCCCAACACCCATATCAGTCCCCTTAAGAGCATTTTGCTTGGCCCCTCTTGGGTCATGTTCCCGTTGGTCAACTGACCACTGGTAGCAGACACCTTCTTGACGGGCCACATGCATAGGGGAGGGGCATTTCCCAGAAGGAAGCAACGAGGGACAGACAGAAAGCAATTGACATCCACCCCAAAGTCCCTTCTCTCCCTCCAGTCTGAGGCCCACCCTCTAAGCCACCACTTGCTGTAACAGGATGCCCGACTTCTGAAAAGACATCTCCCTCAGCACCGATTCCAGTCCAGACCTTGCCGGGGGAGGAAGCCCCGGACACTGCCTCACTGCCTCGGACGCCCCAGCGCTGGGTTTTCTCACACTTTCTCTCCTTTTTCCCCAGGGCTTCTATTCCTGGTTTTTCAACACCATCACCATGAAGTAAGTGCCTGAGCTTCCTGAGCCTTGTCTGGGGGAGGGTGGGGACAGGGTCTCCTGCCCTGCAGGACCAGGCCTTGGGCCTAAGTTCTGTGTCCCAACGTCCACTCCCCACTCCCCCTGCCCACCGCAGCCCGGCCCTGGCACAGGACGCTTTCTTGTGCTCCATTGGTGAAATGGGAACTGGACGCTGCCCACAGCCCATTTTCCCTCTGCCACAGTTCTCAGGAAAGACCCCTCTCACATGCTTGTAAAAATGCTTTTATGAAGCCCACACGAGGAAAAAGAAATCCTTCCCAGGTACTCTTTGCTTTACTTCTGTGAACATCATTCCTTATATTTGCCTAGATGGAAAAAACAAAAACCACCAGGCCGAAGGGCAGGTTTCCTCTCCCAGCCTCCATGCCCGTTACGGAGGGACAGCCCCTGGCCCACCACACCTTCTGGATCTCTTTAGTGTGAGACCCTGCTTGGCAAGGAGAGAGACCCCGAGTCACCTGTCATCTCCCGATGGCCTCATACCAGCCAGACGCCTCCGCAGAGCAGACACCTGTCAGAGCTCCATGCCTCCACACACATGCACACACACGTGCACACACATGTGCACACACACTTACATGTGTGTACACAGCTGTCGCCACCTCAGAGCGCTGTGTGTTCCTGGGCTCTCCCTAAATATCCCCCATCTGGCCTGCCCTGCCTGTCCTTTGAACCCCTCCTCCAGGGTCCGTCCTTGCCTGGTGATGCCTGCCTTAGGGTGCAGCCTCAGTGCTCCCCAGAGGCCACCTGCACCAGGGGCCTGCCTGGACCTGCACGTCTGCTTCTTTGCCAAGGCCCTTAGGGCTTCTTCCTTCATGTACCTCCATGCCCACACCATTCAAGGGCCTTGCTGGGAGCATTCAGACATTGCCGCAAGATCCCATCCACCCGCATGAGCTACACCAGGGCACCTCTCTTTCCCCAGACCTGTGGAAGGGCCTGGGACCCTTTGGGGGCACAAGATACCATGACTGGGCCTTGGGAATCCAGAGCTGGGCTTGGGACCAGCAGCCTCTGGGGTTTGAGCCCCAGCTCCACTGGTGGAGGACTCCCCATGGCCTTGGCCTCTCGTCTTCGTTCATCGTTCACCAGAGTCCCGAGGAAGTGATACAGCTAGTTTGTGCGTGGGTGGGAATCTTAGCCACATGTTGGGGGAGTGGAGGGGAGACTTTTATTTCTTGGCACCTTCTCTGGTTTTGCTTTGTTAATTTTTAAAACATGCACCAGCTTGCATAAATACATCTTTATTAAGAGAAACCTATACCTCCAGTCTCCCATGCCGCTCTTCATGACCGCCCTTTCCTGCAGAAGCCAAAGTCCCAGCGCACAAAGCCCACTCAGTCTAGTTAGAAAAACATGGGTTGACAAGACCCACTACACATGATTGATAATGGGGAGAGCATAACTGCTGGGCAAAGGGCATTTGGGAGAGCGAGAAATTAATTCCAATTTGGGGGTTCTGAAGAAGCATAGTTTTGAGCGAGGCCTTGGGGAATGGGAAGAATTTTGACCGTTGTGATGTGGAGGGCCCATCAGAAATTAAGGACTGCATGAGCAAAGGTTTGGGGCAGAGATGGACAGGGAGTGTCCAGAAATGGTAAATCTTCTGGTGTGGCTAGAAACAAGAGTACATAGCAAGAGAGGGCATGAAAGATTGGGCCGGAAGGATCAGCTGGGATCTTGACTACCATACCGAGAATCTTGGCCTTTGGTTTAGAGGCAGCAGGGAGCCAGCGACTACTTTTGAGCGGGGCACTCAGGTGATGTCTGTTTGTAGGCAGGGGCATGAGGGGTGAATGGCAGTAGGAAGAGTCCAAAGGCAACGTGAGCAGCTAAGAAGGTTTTTCCAGTGTCCAGGTGAGAGGTGCTGGTGACCAGGGAAACAGTGCGGAGGAGACGTGGGGAGGGAGATGATGGGGCAACAACAGTCAATGGGTTGTTTCCACCTGGCTTCCACCTGGTTAGGAAAAAGGGAGAAATCGAGGTCTGGCTTCTGCGGAGGGTAATAATACCACCAGTTGGGAGATGAGGAGAGATGATGAGTTGGGAAATTAATGACATAGGGCCGGGGTGAGCATGTGAGTTGACCGGCAGGCGGTTGAGAAACAGGATTAAAGCTTAGGAGAAAGGTCGGACCTAGAGATTTAGACTTGGGATATGGGTGCACAGAGGTCGTAGTTGAAGTCATGGGAGCAGATGGGACACACAAGGGAAAGGGCCCAAGGAAGAGACTGGTTGGGACAAGAGAAAAAGGTGGCAACCTCTAGGGCACGGGCTCACTGAAGCCAGGCAGGCGCGACGTCCAGACAGGGTGTGGTCAGCAGCCTCCAGCCCTACAAGGTTGAGTAGCATGAGCGCTCAGCAGAGGATGTCGGCTTTGGGGATGCGAATCTCCACTGGGAGCGCAGTTCCGGGACGAGGAGATGTCCAAGAAGTAGGGGCAGAGAATGGAAGCCACCTTTTTCAAGAGGTGGGTGGGAGCAGGGAAGGAAGGATATTGGATGGAACTTGAAGGGAAACTGGTGAAGGAGTGGATGCTTAAGGAGTTTCTTGGGGTTTTGTTTTTTAAGAGTAGCAAATGAGCCCTTGAACCTGGCTGTAGTTGAAAGGGAAGAAGTGTGGGCATCTGTAGAGACAGATGGATGTTAATTTAAAGATGAGACAGGTAGAGCAAGTCTCCAGCAAGTGGTAGAGGAGAGGAAGTGATTAGAGCAGAGATGAGAATTAATTGTGAGTAGGAGAAAGAGTGATGCCTGGAATGTCATGGGGCTGGCACTTTAAAAAGTGGCGGGAAGAGAACAGAATTGAGTAGAGGAATATGTATAGGCAGACTCAAAAATTCAGGCTTCCCTCAGAACTGTAAGATAGGCTGCTGAGTATAACCTGCGCTGGTGCAGATGGAGCAATGGGCCCAGTGGGGAGGCGGGAATTGTCAGCCCAGAAAGGAGATTCTTGTGTTCTTCGTCCCGTCCAGCCCTCTGCTCCCTCCACCTGGATGGAGGCTCTCACCCTGCCTCTGGCACGCTGCTTCTATCAGGTGAGCAGATCTTGGCACCCCAAGCCTGCAGGGGGACATTCCCCCATTCTCCCTTCTCACCAGTTCTCATCCACCCCATTCTTGGGATTTAATTCTCAAGTCCAAGGCAGGAAGTATTTTAACTGCTTGAAGTTAAAAAAAGGTTGAGAGCTCTAAATAATTACCTAAATGGTGATACTGAAAGCCTTAAAGATATGCTCTTTGTAATATTGTTGAAAAATAAATCTGAATCCTGGACTGAGTGCTAGGAGTTGCATGCAACCTTCAAGTCTGATCAGAGGGCAAGGGTGAGTAAACTATGGCACGTCCACCAAAGGCGGGGGCGTGCAGCTTGGGGCGGGGTGGGAATCAATAATCCACAAACAGAGGCTATTGTCACCATTATTATTGGGCAGCCATAAAAATATTTAGACAAAATGTAAAACGGTCAGAAAAGACTTAAGATTAAATGCTGAGCAAAAGAGCAGTACATCAAATGCTGTTTATACTACAGTCAAAGTTAAACCAGCAATACAATAAGAAGCTAAAGGAAATTGGCCAAAATGATTAATAGCCATTATCTTAGGTTTGATGAGATTGTGGGTGAATGATTTTCTTCTTTTGTTATTTTCCAAAGTTTCTATAATAAGCATGTATTGCTTTAAAGTTTTTTAATTGAAGTATAACACACGTACAGAAAAGTGCACAAAAAATGTGTCCAGCTCAATCATCACAAGCAAAGCCTATACAAGCACCATCCCGATAAAGAATTAGAACATTGCCAAGACCCCAGAAGCCCTCCTCCTTCTCCCTCCCAATCTCCTATCACCTCCCGCCTCTCCAAAGGTAACCAGTATCCTGACTTCTAACTCTGTAGTTCAGTATTGCCTATTTTTGAACTTTGTATATGAAATGATATGGTATGTATTGTTTGTGCCTGACATCTTTCACTCAACGTTGCATTTGTGGGGTTCAGCTATGGTCATTCATTTTTATCTCTGTATGGTATTTCATTACATACATATAATGTGATGTATATAGCTCACTATATATGTATTTCACTACATATATATTTCAATTCTTGTGTCCATTCTACCTTTGATAGACAATTAGGTTGTTTCCAGTTTGGGGCTGTTACAAAATAACGTGTCTGTGACATTCTTATACATGTCTCTTGGTGCCCATGTGCATGTATTTCTGTTGGGTATAAACCTAGGAGTGGAATTGCTAGGTCATAGGGTATACTTATAGTCAACTTCTGTAGATAATGTCCACTCTTATCCAAAGCTGTGTGCCAGAGTAAGTACCCGTGAGTGTGAGAGAGCTCCCGGCATCCCACACCCTCACCAGCACTTTCTCACCGACTTTCGAACTTTGGCCAGTCTGGCAGTGTGGAGTGATACCTCATTGTGGCTTTGAGTACCCCTTTTTAATTTAAGGAACAACTTTTTGAAAAATAGGATGAATCCTGTTATCACTAATGGTTTATTCAGTGCCTGCGCTATAGCAAGCCCTCAAAATGTTTGAAGAAGCAATAAAAGAGGAAATAAATGCCTGATTTAAGAGGGCTTCTGGATTCCCAGGAGTCTATCTTTGATACGCCTGTGAAATTCAGTGAAATACATTTCAGGCATAACAAGTTTTGAGAAGGGTGATATCTCTAAAGATTAAAAACTCGGGGGTAGGGTGGTCATCTTCTCTCCCTTTCCTCTACCTCCGACTTCCGTTGTAGCCACACTGGCTCCTGAGCAATGTCCTTGTCTCTGTGTCTCTTCCAGGAACGAAGATCTGATTAGCAAGTGTGGAGACGATGCCCGTATCTACATCAT
Organism: Tursiops truncatus; assembly: GCF_011762595.2. Taxonomy (NCBI): domain Eukaryota; kingdom Metazoa; phylum Chordata; class Mammalia; order Artiodactyla; family Delphinidae; genus Tursiops; species Tursiops truncatus. Next base: position 25,775,878 of record NC_047035.1, on the reverse strand, counting down.
GTTCCAGTATCATCTCATCATCCTTGTGCTTATCCTCTGCATCCCCTCCTTGGGCATCATTTTGCCCATCAACTACACTGGAAATGTTCTGGGTAGGCAGAGCTCAGCAGGTCCCGGGCCCGGCCCACTAGACCTAAGAGGCAGCCCAGTAGGCAGGACAGAACTTGGGTCTTGAGCGTCTAGGAATCTAAATTTTAATTGCACTTCTCAAAATTAGTTATGTGACCTTAGGCAACCCACGCTTCAGTTCTCTCACATGGAAACCGGAGATGATACCTCTTTTGGTATAAATTTGGCCCAGGGCCTGGCACACAGAAGGCAGATAGTAGTAATTCAGTCTAAAACTGAATGTTTATTTATGACCCCACACTGCATCTGTCCAGATGTTCCTGGAGGGCTTGTTATGACATGTGACCCACTACAAAGACCTCTGGACCTGATCTCTCTCTGTACCCACTCTGATGGACACAGCACGCAGAATTTCTCATAGGGATTCTATCCACACTCCTTATAACAGGGTAAATTTTCACACAATAATGTGGTGGGTGAGGGCTTGGGCTTCAAAGGCAGAAAAATCATGGTTCCCCAACTTTTACCCACATCTGCTTCCCAGAAAATTATTTCATCTTATACAGTGTCCTCAGGCCTCAGTTTCCTCAACTGTCATAGGGATAGAGAGACAATGCGTGTCAAGTGGTTGGCACAGTGCCTGATACTGGGCACTTTGAATAACAGCCAGGGTTTCACTAGGAAATGCAAACATAGAGCTGTATGAGGCCCATACAACTAGGTGGTACAGGATAGCACCTTAAGTGCCCAGGTGGCAGCCAGGTGTACACTGATTGCTCAAGTTTCCACCTATTTCTCCTCGGCCAGTGGTAGACCTCAGTTACTTCAAGGTAGCCCCCATTTCTCATGCTACCAAATACCACCACCAGAGTAAATAACTACTGAGCCCTGCCTTCCCAGATTCTCATCCTAAGAGCTAGTATGTTGGCAATGATAGTATGATAGTACGGCAATGACAGTATGATTTCATAAAACTTGGAGATGTCTAAACCAGCGCACTGATACACTCAGCCAGAAGGATTTGCTCTGTTTGAATGAGGCAGCAATGCATTTTCAGAAGTTCTGGGTTTTGTGATTGTTGCCAGCGGTAACAGTGTTGCTAATTTCATCATTCCGCTCATGGTGGGGCTGCCGGGTCCCTCCCACCAGCGTTCACCGGTGTCTACCCTGAGTCAGTCACGCCCTGGGGTTGCCGCACCAATGCTCGGTCTTGCTTCACAGCCGAGGAGCCCCAGTCAGCAGTCCCAGGGAGGAGAGGAGGCCTCTGATGGGGCTGTTTGGAAGCTGGGGACAACCTCTGGGGAACTAGAAGGAAGACCAGGACGTAGACAAGCATCTCTAGACCCCGGGCATTCGCTCAGGAACCCTGAAGTCTGGCACCCAACCAGTCAAGGTGCCAGGCTTGAGGTCAGCAACTTTCTTCTCTTTCAGACTGGAATAGTCACTTTGGTCGGACCACCATTGTCAATGTCTCCACAGAGTAGGTACCTGATCCTCTTACCTCCCATTCTACTGGCTTGGGGGCTGGGTGTTAGCGTGGAGAGATGGTCCAATGTGTGGGTCCGAAGCATGAGCCCCACTCTGCTGATAAGAAAGGCCTGGTTTCCTGGGGAGCCCAGGTTCCAGGTGGGATGCCGGAAGTTGCATCCTCTTGGTGAGGAAGTATTCTTGGTGTCTCAGTGTCCCCATCTCTGTAATGGGTGGAACTACCTAAACGGGTCACTCCTGAAGATTTGCAAATATGGTCCTATTTGCTTAGTATGTCCAGCTCCCAACAGGATTACTGCAGTAAGCAGAGGTTTAAGGTATTGCTTCCCTGCCCACAAAATAGTTCAGGTCAACCCTCATATAACCGAGTGAAGCTCAGACCTGACTCCCACAGCAGCGAGACAGAGGAACCACAGGAGCTGGGTTCATGCCCCAGCTTTGCCATTAGCCTGCCCTGGGTCTGGGGCAGTGCACCCTCCCACTCTGAGCTTCATCCCTAGTCCATGGTGGGGGGAAGAGCTGTTGGACATGACCTCTAAGCCCCCTCCAGCCCTCATGGTCCGGGAACCTGTGGATTTTAACGTCAGCCAACCCAGTTGGTGACCAGATCAATCTGTACTGAGCCAGATGCGGCCCTGCCGGTCCAGGCTGAGACATCAGTCCCCCCCTAGGTCTCATGGCCAGGCTTGGCCGACTTCCTGACAGAGCTGAAGCACTACTTCCAATACCTGAAGCAGGTGTGAGTGGGGTTTGCACACTCCTGCCCCACCTCCCCTTGCCCCACCCCTGGTCCCCTGCCCCTGCACCCCTGCAAACTCCATCAAATTCCAAATCCATCAAAGTCCAAACTCAGCAGAATGGTTGGGCACCCTCTCGCCTCCACCTTCAACCAACTCTTTCCCGGGTACTGGCAACACCAGAGCAGAGCTTACCAGCCTCTCCCAGGCCAGCCATTGTTGTAAGTGTGGCACCTACAACTTCCCAACTAGAAGTGAATTTTAATAGGGCAGCAAAGAGCCTTCAACGTTTGTAAGTCCGTACTGGCAGAGAGCTGGAATGTCCCTTAGGGACCGTGTCACCTTGCCCCCTCCGAGAACACTGAGGAGAGAAACATGTAACTAGATGGGGGAGGTTAGGTGAAATGCCAGCGCGGGGACAGTGGTGAGGAGATATTCTGAAGCAAGGCAGCCTTTCTCTCCTCCAACTGCACCACATAAGGCGGGCCCTATTTCCAAGCGGTCCTCCTGGCTGGATGCCTTGGGACAGCATCACGTGAGCACAGAGCCCAAGCGCCAGCCCTCTTCCTACCCCAGGGAGGCGGGCCGAATCTGCAGGCCTGCGTGTGACCCCGGAGTCCCTTACCACAGAGGCCGGGTGGCCCCTCCTGCTGTCCTCACGGTCGGCGGGGGCGGCCTGAGCCACAACCGCCGGCAGCACGACACGGCGTGAAGAGTGTAAGTGCTTCTGCAGCTCCGGGTTCACCTCCCGGCACTGCCACAGCTAGGAGTGACCTCGAGCGGTCACTCTAGCCCTTGTTTCCCTACGGGTAAAATGAAGACATTCACAGTACCACCTTCACGAGGTGCAAGAGTCTAGTGAGAAAATGTCCACAAAGCATCTAGTCCCACCCTGGGCCTGACGTATAGTAAGCACTCAATGAACGTGAGCCTCTATTAGTTGGAGTGGACGTCCCCTTCTCCATTCCCTTCCAAGGTGCCTGAGTGTCTGGAGGCACCAGAGGGTGGCGCTGGGGAGACCGTGTGGGGTGGAAGTGGGGGTCTCACGCCTCCTGTGTCTTGTTCTTGGCAGGAGTAAGTTCCTGTGGCTGCACAGCTTCTTCGCTTTCTTATACTTTGTCACCAACTTCCTCTTCATGACTCATCACTGTTTAGGGTTTGTGCCCAAGAAGAGCTACAAGGTGAGTAAGTGAAAAGAGCTACCAGAGCAACACCCTCTCGGCTAGAGGCTCTCCCCAGCTGGACACCATCCCACCCCCATACTTCAGAGGCATCCCAGCTTGGTGTGTTCTGCACACCTGGGGGTGGGCAGTCTCACCTGAGTAGGGCAAGCCTCCTCTGCTTATCCCTGGGAATCGTCACCTGGCACATCTGTCTGGGCTGTTAAACCACTAATACACTTCCAAACCAATTGGTAAATAGCTGCTCCCAGGTGCCTCCTCCCCCTGCACCCCTGCTGCCCTGGACCCTCTCCAAGGACCCCTGGAGCTCCCCACCATCAGAAAACTAAAGGCTTAACTAAGCCCTGAACCTGCGAGGGGCCTCCGTCTTCAGCGGCCAAGGCCCCCTGCTGACCCTCTGGGTAGATATTTTGACTTGCTGTGCCCAAGCTTCTTGCCCTTCCACCATCTCCCTGAGGTCAGAGACCCCATGTCCTGCCCCAGTGTTGTCCCCACTGTCTTGGTTTGTGTGTCCCCCATCCTACCTCCCAAGCAGACCCTGAGACAGGGATTTGAGTAGCGTTCACTTATTTGGGAGGTGATCCCAGGAAGGACCACTAGGTGGGTAGGGTCTTCTGCGGTGGAAGGTGGCAGGTAAAAGCGAGATCAGCTCCTTCAAGCTGTCCATCCTAAAGGACGGATTCACTTTACCCCACCCCAGAATGCAAACGCACATACCCCTGAAAGGTAATCCCGAATGTTTCAGCCTGAGGCTTGGGCACCCCTGACCAGTCTGGACTCGGCCACTTCAGCTTTCCTTCTTGCCACCAGAAGCTTCTGCCCAGACTCCCCTCTCTTGCAGCACAGTTTACCAGACTGTCACCTTGAGGCGATGGCTCAGGAAGACATTTCCCACTCACAGAATAAAATGTGGACTTTGAGGGGCTTCCACATTCCCTCCCCAGAGTCTAGCTCGCCTCCTAACTCCCCTGCACAGTCTGATGAGAGGGACGACCCAGCGAGGTGGGACGTCACTTGGCGCGGCGGAGGTGCGGGGAGACTGTAATCAACAAGAGGGTGTGAGCAGCCCTTGCAGGGCGTGGGCTGTGGTCCTTCCCCAGGCCCTGTCTGCAGCCTCTGGCTCGCCCTCCATCACAGCCGTCTATGGCAAGGAGTCCACGGGGGGCACAGAGGTTAACAGAGGTGTAGCTTCCCGGGCTGCAGCTTCCCACGGCCTGCTGACCCCAGGGACATGGGCTGGGGCAGCTGACACCTGGCTCACCCAGCAAGGAGGCGGCCTGGTGTGAGTAGAAAACCCACTCCAGGTTCTGGGCCACCTGAAGACCCAGACTCCAGGAGTCCTGTGTGAGCACAGGCTTCTTTCTCCATTGACCTTCCCCACCTAGGTCACAAGGACACTAATGATCACCTATGTCCCCACGGACATCCAAGACCCAGAGATCATCATTAAGCATTTTCAGTAAGTGGGTCGGGTGGGCTGAGGCGTGGATTGCATCCTCCTGGTAACCCTGCCTGGGTCCTCATGTGGGTCGTGATGCACAGGATGGTGGAGTGGGGCTGTGGCTCACCCCAGATTCAGCTCAGGATCAACCTTGCAGAATGGGGGAGGCCCTGGTTGGGGCCAGAGCAGGGTTTCTGAAGTCAGGGAATTTCTGCTTGGCATGGGTGTGATGGGGGATGCCTTACCCTTGTACCGCCAACTGTGGAGCCCAGGGAGCTGCCAGATGGCAGTTATCTAGAGCGGGTCATCTTGAGGCAACTTTTGTGACCCGAGCTCCTAGCCACAGGAGCCAGTTATCTCTCCACGAGCAGCAATTTCCAGCTCTGCTCCCTGGCCCTGTTCTGTGTCACCTGGGGAAGATGTGGCAACTCTCAGATTAACAGGGATCAACCCTGACATCCAGCCTTAGGAGCAAGGGGTGGATTCTACCATCCAAGCAGCAGGAACCATGGGTATAGCTGAGCCCCCTAGCCCTGTAGGCTGTAGCTCTGGGTAGGGGGTGGGGGGTGGGGAAGGGGGAGGTCCCCAGCCCTACGGAATGGCTCAACCTCCATGTTTGTGGCTTCAGTGAGGCCTATCCAGGGTGCGTAGTGACCAGAGTCCACTTCTGCTACGACGTCAGGACCCTGATTGACTTGGACGATCAGAGGTGAGGCTGTAGCGGGACCTGTCTGAATCTGGGGTGGAGAGAGAAGGAGAGGTTGTGGCTCTGCTGGCACCCTGACCACAAGATCCTTCTCCCATTGCCCATTGGCTGACAGGCGCCATGCAATGCGGGGCCGGCTCTATTACACTGCCAAGGCCAAGAAGAAGGGGAAGGTGATGATCAAGGTCCATCCCTGCTCCCGGCTGTGCTTCTGCAAGTGCTGGGTTTGCTTTAAAGAGGTAACTGGCAAGGGCATCGGGGGACACAGCGGAGGGGCTAGGGCACCGGGTCTCCAGGCTTTGTCCAGGGCTCTGGGCAGCGCCCCTTGCCCGCACCCTGGGGCCACAGGCCTCATTCAGGTCTGCTCTGTGCTGCGGCACCTGGCTCCCGCTTTCCTTTCCACCCGTCCTATCTCGCTGTTGAGAGGAGTCTTCCTTGAGGCCCCCTCCGGAGCGATCCAGGGACGCTTGTTCTTGGCCCCTCCTGGGCTTGGATGGGAGGACCAGTGAGGTCACAGCAGGCTGCTATAGGCTCCCAGGCCTCAGGCTTTCAGAGAGCTAGGACAGGAATATTTGAAAGCAGTGGATTCAGTCTTATCGCCCAACCACCGTGGCTAGAAGGAGGTCTTGGCAGGACTGAACTCCAGCGAGTCCAGAAAAAGAATCATCCCCTTTCCTGAAAATGCTACAGACACATTCTGTCACTCCTCTGGAGGCTACTCGGAGTCCAAAGGCACCCCCTTACCCCCAGCGATGCCTCGCTTTCGCTAGATCTAAGAGCAGGGAGCTAATCTCAGAGTCATAGCCTCTTCCTCTTCTAGAGCTGGGATCTTGGAGCCCACCTGGGGTCTGGAGCTTTTTGCCGGGCTTCCAAGGGAGCCGGGGATGGAACCGAGCCCTCGGGCCTGCCGCCTGAGTGGAGAGAGGCCTCCCATCCAGGCGTGAGGCCTGGAGCTCTGGCTGCTCCAGCTCTGAGGGCCACATCTCACCCCAGGTAGACGCAGAGCAGTATTATAGTGAGCTGGAGGAGCAGCTGACTGATGAGTTCAACGCTGAGCTCAACCGCGTGCGGCTGAAGCGTCTGGACCTGATCTTTGTCACCTTCCAGGACTCCAGGATGACAAAGCAGTGAGTGCCAGGGCCAGCTGCTTGCTGTGCCCAGCCCAGCCCTGACAGTGGGCCTCTGCTTCTCTGAAACCATCCTCTTTCACCCCCATTCCAGCCAAGGGGAGGAGGAGAGCGAGCCTCCCTCCGGTTTGCCATATTCTGCCCTCCCCTCGACCCCTCCATGCTCCTCATGGGCATGGAGCCACCATCTTGCTTTCTAGAGCATGGCCACATCCGTCTTCCCCCAGCTGCCAGGCTCAGCTTGTCTCCAGAGATGCCCAGGCCCTGGGCTCTTCACTCCCATATGTTCTTGCTTCAGCACAGAAGTGGTCAGAGTAGCTGTTGACCTCTTGGTTCCTCTTCCAGGCCTTGACAAGAATGGCACCCAGTTCTCCCTCATTGCACATCACCCCTCCCCTCACCACGAGTGACAGAGTCAGGGTAGAGGAGCCCTGCTTGCCATTGCTCCTCTCCTGCTGCAAACCTCCCCTGATTCATAGCCCTACTGCCTCCTCTCTCCTCCACGCCAGCCTCTGGCAGCCCCACCTTGATAGGGAGTGGATGAGGGCCACTCTGGAATGTTCTGGAAGGAATCTTAGGACTGGGTCAAATAGATGGGAGCCTCAGAATCAGTCTTTTGAGGATTATGGGGCCCTCCTCTCCCCGAGGGAGCCTGATCACTCACCACATTTGTCCTCACCCCCCCAACCCTACCAAGGAACAGTGGCAGAAGCTAGAGTTTAGTCGCAAAAAATTGTGTACAATTTTGCAAGTCACTTACACCCTCTAATTTCTTACCTATCAGATTTGATTACGTATATCTTCCCTGTCCTCCTCCCAGAGGGTTAAGAAGGGATATGTGTTCTAGTTACTCTCTGCAGAGAGGATCTAAGGTCTAATTACAGCAGATGTGTGAATTAGAAAACCAAAGATGAGGCTCCGGTGCCAGCACCCGCCCCTCTTTGGTTGTGTCTTCAGTAATCTGTGCAATTAAGACGATGTTAATCACCAATTAGCACAGCGTCATGCACTGTGTAGAACTCAATAGTCGGTAGCTACGGATACTAAGATGGGGCTGAAATGAATACCTCTCCTGTCAACCTCACAGAAAGAGCGCGTCTTTGTGCTGTCACTACTGTTAAGGGGAAAAGACGTGAACTGAGAACCGTGTGGCCCCCTTTTTCCTGGACAGTCCCTCCCTCTAACGCCCCTTTCGTTCAGTGACTAGGCCTTGGGGACTGCCCACTTACAAGGTCGAGAGAGACATATCCAAGTCTCCAAGACTTCCCAGGAAGTGGATGAGTCTCTACCTGTGGGATGACCACAGCGGCCCCGGGCCCCTGGCATGAGCCCTCCCCCGCCGCGGGCCATCGTCCTCACCCCCGGACCTCTGTCTGCTCCCGCATCTCCGCAGCATCCTGGAGGATTACAAGTTCATCCAGTGCGGTGTGTCGGCCCAACAGTCCTCGGTGACCACCGTCGTCAAATCCGACCGCTGGAGGGTTGTCCTTGCCCCACACCCCAAAGACATTATTTGGTAAGCCCTCTCTGTCCCTCCCCTCTCCTTTGAGCTCCTCTGGGACTGAAGAAGGCCGTAGGACGGGGAAGGGAGTCAGGGCCTGTCCTCCTGCTTCACTGCCCACACACGGCCCCCGCTGGGCTGTTTCTCTCGTGGGCATCACAGCCTCCTCCCACGCCCAAGCCCACCCCACCACAAGCATGGAAGGCACCCAGCCTTTGGGGAAAGAGTTTTTTCCTGCAGAAAGAATTCGGATCGTTTTTTTGGCTCGCTTTACAAGTGGTGTGACTGAGGGGAAGGCCCAGGGCTGTCTCATGCAGGTGTGGGTGGGCCCACGGGCTTGAATTAGACCAGGGCAGCCTTGTCCACAGCTGGCACGCAGGAAGCAGCACGGGCTGTGTCTGAGGGCTGAGACGCGGGGTCCTAAGTGCGTCTCCCTCCTCCGTCCTGCCCAGGAAACACCTGTCTGTCCGCCGCTTCCATTGGTGGGCCCGCTTCATCGCAATCAACACCTTCCTCTTCCTCCTCTTCTTCTTCCTCACCACGCCTGCCATCATCATCAACACCATCGACATGTACAACGTCACCCGCCCCATGGAGAAGCTGAAGGTGCCTCCTCTGCCCAGGCCAGGCGCGGGGGCCCCAGGGAGATGAAGGAAGAACTCAGGCGAGGAGGGGGTGGGAGGCCCACTGGGACGTGACTCCGATGCCCGCACACTTGTGGCCGTGGCAGCGGTGTAAATGGTGGCACAGCGCTTCCTGTGCTCTAAAGGGCATGAATGTGGGTCGTTGCCCATCTTAGGGACCGGGGCTGAAGAGTGGGGGAGCCCCAGGCAAGTTCTGGGATGAGTTTGGGGGGTGGGCTTGGAGGGCTGCTTTACATTGGGCCCAGCTAGAGGTACAAAAGGGGCAGCAGAAGGTGTGGCGAGCGTGACAGCTCCGTTCTCCCCACGTTCCCTAGAGCTGGGCTCCCTGCTCTGAAGACAGGGTTGAGAGCGGGGCAGGCAGAGGTTAGTTCCAAGGCAGCCCTTCTAGAGGAGAAGGCCCTCCAGCTCTGTCTCCACTTCCCGCACTTCCAGACACACCCACAGCTGGCTGGGCGTGTGCGATGGCTCACAGGAGTCATCCCTGGAGGGAAGGGCTGCTTCATATGGACAGAGGTGTTCCGAGGAGCTGGACTGGCTCGTTTCCAAGTTCCATAGCCTCAAGGCTGTCGTAGTGATCCCAGAAGGCCCCTCCTTTCCTGTTATCCCTGTGCCTGTTCCAGCAAAACACATGCACCCACGCGTGCGCGCAGCCAAGCACGTCTGCTGCCGATGCCTACCTTTGCCTCCTTTGTCAGCTTCTCAATAGGCCCCAGGCAAGGGCACCACAGCTCTCCCTGGGAAGTCTTGCTCCATACCCTCCCCCTCTTTGCCACGTCTCACACAACATCACAACAAAAGCAGCGTCTCCGGGGGCTTCCCTGGTGGCGCAGTGGTTGGGAGTCCGCCTGCCGATGCAGGGGACCTGGGTTCATGCCCCGGTCCGGGAGGATCCCACATGCCGCGGAGCGGCTGGGCCCGTGAGCCATGGCTGCTGAGCCTGCGCGTCCGGAGCCTTGTGCTCCGCAGCGGGAGAGGCCACAACAGTGAGAGGCCCGCGTACTGTAAAAAAAAAAAAGCAGTGTCTCCTCCCTGAGGTCTGAGACGTGAGTGACAGCAGCTGGCTGTGGCCTTAGGGCCAAGTCACTAGGGGCAGCCTAGGGCACCCCTCCCGTGACCTCAGCGTCGAAGGCCTGCACTCCCTGGGGATGTCACTTGACCTTGGGGTGTCAGCCACCGGCCGCCCCGGCTGGGCAGACCCCTGACCAGGAAGGTGGGTCAGAAAGGCCAGGCGCACTGTGCAGCCTCGGGGACACCAGGCCTGCTCTGGGGCTGAGCTGGAGAAGAGGCCAGGGACGTGGGCGAAGGCGAGGGAAGCCTGCAAGGAGAATGGAGCTTCTCGCATTGACGTCTCTCTGCCCTTCTCCGCTCCACCCCTACAGAGCCCCATCGTGACCCAGTTCTTCCCCTCCCTGTTGCTCTGGGCCTTTACGGTGATATTGCCTCTGATCGTCTACCTGTCCGCCTTCCTTGAAGCCCACTGGACCAGGTGAGCTGGGGGCCCCCCCTCCTAGCCCTGCTCTCGGCACCTGCTTCTCCCTCTGCCCCCCCAAACCCCACCAGCTTAGGACTCTGGTTTCCTGTCTGGCCTCAGGAATGGAATAGATATGGGGTGGCTTTGATGCCTGAAACCATCCCAAAACACTAACGATTTTTTTTTCTTTGGAAAGAGGGGATGGGTTTGCCTCTGGGCCTCTGGGCTCGGGGATGCTGAGATAGGGCCACCATACCAGGCATGTGGGGTCAAAACCCAGCCCTCCTCGGGCTGCTCCCTCAGCCTCCAGCCACGCGCTGAGGGTCTGGAGCTGCGGGCAGAGATAGACAGCGCCAGGAATTCCAGGCAGAGGGCAGAGGATGAGAGTGAGAGAGCAGGACTTGTTTGGAAAATGTCAGAAGAGCTGCTATGGCCAGAGCAGAGGAGCCCCTGCACTCAATCTGACTGCAGACCCACGTAGCCTACACAGTGCCCACATCTTAAACAATTAAGAGCTATTTCCTATTTATTAGCACTAATAGTTCTATGGTAGGAGCTAATTAGTTAGAAAGGATTTACCGTATGCTGGGGCAGGTGGACCTGCTTTGGCCTGAAGGCTGCGTGGGTCTCAAAAGTTATTTCCTGCACCAAAAGTTTCTATCATTCTATCAGGCAGTAAGCCAGGAGGTTTATCTTAACAGAAATCCTTACTGGTCTTTCCTCTGGCCAAGAACAGGGTTCATGTTGCTTATTGAAACTCTGCAAGAATTCTGAGTATCATTAGTAATGTCCCTTGAACAGAGATGTCAAGTATATGGTATGTGTGTGCCTTCCCTTCCTTTTCTTATGCCCAAGGCAGACATCACTAGTTGACCATGCTATTCTTTCCTGCTGCTCCCAGCCACAGCACAGCTCACAGTGCTCCGTGGAGATGGCACTGGTATGCACTGTGAAACCATTTTCTAGGCCAGGTAGCCGCCTCTCTCTCTCTTCATTCTGTAGTAAGGCGTTTGGTTCTTATCATGTCTCTCTTTGTTTCCTTCTAGATCAGCTCAGAATCTGATCATAGTGCACAAGTGCTACATCTTTCTGGTGTTTATGGTGGTCATTCTGCCCTCTATGGGACTGACCAGGTACCTCACCTCCAATTCTCTCTCCTCTGTCAGCCAGGCTCACCCTAGAGTTGGAACCTCCTCTTTCAGACACTGTAGGCCCACCTCTGGTTGCTGCAAATCCATTCCTCAAATGACAGTCCAGTGCCTGTCCTGAGCTTAGCATGAGTCAGGTATCATGTGAACTCTAGGCTGTCAGCCATGAACTCTGACCTCAAAGAGCTTATCCTCCAGCTGGGGAAACAAGCTGTACCTATCAGCTAACTGACAGCCCAAGGTGGGAAGAATGTGCAGTAGAAATTCAGAAGAGGGAGAGAACACTATGGGAGCAATGGCTGGCAAAGGTTTGCTAGAGGGGAGGCCTTGAGCTGAAAGGCCAAAGGGTTAGCGCCCAGCATTAAGAAGAGAGGCAGTGTGGATTGGCCAGCTAGAATATTAAGATGCAAGAGTCTTTGGGGATTGGACAAGGGAGGTTGAAAGGAAGGAGGCCAGCCCAAGAGGAACTGAACCCCAGACCTTAGGTCATAGATTCATTAACTGAAGGGTCTGCTTTATTCTTGTTCTTTTTCTTGTGCTTGATTCTTTATTCTAGTTTGGATGTCTTTTTCCGCTGGCTCTTTGACATCTACTATCTGGAACAGGCATCCATCAGGTTCCAGTGAGTACTAGAGTGCATGTTTCAGGTGTACTCCCAGTGTACATTGGGGCTTCACACCAGGTGGATATGTGTATCCTTTATTTGCTCATACAGGTAGAGGTGAGTGCATGTTAACACTCTCATTAGGCAGCCTCTTAACATTTCCTGTGCCATGGACCCCTTTGGGGGTAAAGCCCAGGGACTCCTTCTCTGAATGAACTAATTGTAGATTTGAGGGAAATTGCCCCAAAAAATGTCCTATGTACCTTTTTTTTTTTTTTTTTTTTGCGGTACGCGGGCCTCTCACTGCCACGGCCTCTCCCATTGTGGAGCACGGGCTCCAGACGCACAGGCTCAGCGGCCATGGCTCACGGGCCCAGCCGCTCCGCGGCACATGGGATCTTCTGGACCGGGGCACGAACCCGTGTCCCCTGCATCGGCAGGCGGACTCTCAACCACTGCGCCACCAGGGAAGCCCCCTATGTACCCTTTATCCAGTTTCCCCCAATGGTAACATCTTGCATACCTATAGTACAATATCACAACCAGGAAATTGATGTTGAAAGAATCCACAGAGCTTGTTCAGATTTTGCCAGTTTTACTTGTACTCTGAGTAGATTTCTTTAAACGTACAAAATACCTGGGTTATAACAAAAACCAATTATGCTGAAACATAGTTATCAAAATACTTTAAAATTCAAATTTGTAATGCAATCTCTATTAACACGTTTAATAATAGGCTGCTGCATTCTAAAGGTAGGCAAGCAAAAGTTACACTTTATTGTTTTAAAGGCATCGGTGTGAAAGGTGATGTTACTTACCTAGAAGAAGAATATTAAGTTGGGCAGGGGAGTGGTTTTTTGACAAGGCAACATGCATGTCGTGTTAGGTATCCAGCCACTTTCTTTTTTGTTTTGTTTTGGTTTTAGGGTTCCAAATGTTGAAAGTCCCAATTTTCAAAGGTATATTATTGCAAATGACATGCAAGCTTTCATAGCTTGCTTTACAGGGCAAGGACCAGAATTCTCCAAGCTTTCTACAATTAAACTATAACTGTAATAAGTTGATTTTTTTCCAAGGTGAGTGAGTTCATCTTTGGCTAGGTCATTATCTTCAATACAGTTTGTATATGAGAAAGAAAAGAATTGTGAGTTCATGACTCAACTCTGATGCCCTCAAGAAAGAATAGTGTTTGAAGGAGTTATGAAATATGTCCAGGGGCTTACAGATTTCTCTTTTCAAGGAAGGTGACAGAATTGTGTAGATGGAGACACTGGAAAGCAACAGAGATGCCTGGGTCACCAGCGTGAGAACAGGCAGTGTGCCCATCCATTCAGGTGGCTGAATGACTACTAGTTGAAGTCGGCCAGCTAGCTATGTGAAACACGCATGTGCAGACAGAAAAGTCTCAATCATGTGAATTTAGCGTGTCTAATTTAGTGGCCTGACTAATAGCTAGCATCATTTTGAAATGATGATGAGCACAAATGGTATCGTAAGGGCTCAGCAATAAGTACAACACGATATGAAAATACCTCATTTCAACTGGTGACAGACTCATGGCTATGGCTGACATCGCTGTGATTTGTTGCCCATGCTCTTAATGGAAGGAGGTGCTAAATCGGAGAAAGTAAAGATGTAATCTTTTCCCTATTCAAGGTCACAGACCCGCAAAATTCTACTTATGGACTCTCCAGGGTCTGTGGATCCAAGTCAAACAGTCCTTCTTTATTATTTGTTTTGAATTTTATTTTAATTTATTTTTTGTACAGCAGGTTCTTATTAGTTATCTATTTTATACATATTAGTGTATACATGTCAATCCCAATCTCCCCATTCATCCCACCACCACCACCCGCCCCCCGCTTCCCCCGCCTTGGTGTCTATACGTATGTTCTCTACATCTGTGTCTCTATTTCTGCCTTGCAAACCGGTTCACCTGTACCATTTTTCTAGATTCCACATATATGTGTTAATATACGATTTTTTTCTCTCTCTGACTTACTTCACTCTGTATGACAGTCTCTAGGTCCATCCACGTCACTACAGATGACCCAATTTCGTTCCTTTTCATGGCTGAGTAATGTTCCTTTGTATACATGTACCACATCTTCTTTATCCACTCGTCAAACAGCCCTTCTTTAGAGCAAGCCAGTGCATGTACCTCCTAACCCATCCACAAATGCCATAGACCACCCCCAGCCCTGCTCAGAAGGGCCCTTGTTAACTTAAACTGGTCTGAGAACACACGTAGACAGTCAGCCCTCCATATCCACATCTTCGGATTTGACCTACTGCAGATCAAAAATATTCAGGAAAAGAACTCCAGAAAGTTCCCAAAAGCAAAACTTGAATTTGCTGTGTGCAGGCAGCTACTTGCACAGCATGTACGTTGTATCTACAGCTGTTTACATTGTGTTAGGCATTATAGGCGATCTGGAGATGATTTAGCGTATACAGGAGGATGTATACAGTAGGATGTGCCTAGGTTATATGCAAATATTATGCCAGTTCATGTAAGGGACTTGAGCATCCCTGGATTTGGTATCCACAGGAGCTCCTAGAACCAATCCCTCACAGATACCGAGGGATGACTGTATTGGAAAGCTATTCTCCCCATCTCTACCTCCACCCCATCCCCACTTCCTCAATTCGTTTCCTCTCTCTCCTCCTTCCTCCCAATACCTCTGCCCTTTCCCTCTTCCCCGGCTTCTGTGGCTGTCTTCCACCCAGGTGTGTGTTCCTGCCAGACAATGGCGCCTTCTTTGTCAACTACGTGATCACGTCAGCTTTGATTGGCACAGGCATGGAGCTGTTGCGCCTGGGGTCCCTCTTTCTGTACACCACCCGCCTCTTCTTCTCCAGGTCGGAGCCGGAGAGAGTCCACATCAGAATGGTGAGGGCCAGGCCCTTCCCTGAGCACAGCCCTCAGAGTCTCCCTTGGGCGGGTGTCAGGAAGGGGGCCTGTTAGAAGCACGGAGGGACTGGAGGTGGGAGGCATGGTGAGGTGGGGCGAGGTGCTTCTCGGACACCAGGGTTGGAAGGGAGGTTGCCATCCCAGACAAGGAGCACAGAAGCAGCAAGCCAAGTGGACCAGGCCACCTGAGGAGGACCCCTGCCTTCTGCCCCAGAACCAGGCCATGGACTTCCAGTATGGGCGCGAGTACGCGTGGACGTTGAACGTCTTCAGCGTGGTGATGGCGTACAGCATCACCTGCCCCATCATTGTTCCTTTCGGTGAGTCATCCCTGAAGCTCCCTGGGGACTGCACACCCTCGGACTGGGAGCCCCACAGCATCCAGCTCCCTCCTAGATCAGGAGGGACAGCCTGTCGGAAGGGTGGGAGGGGCCAGGTCAGAGCCAAGCCAGTCAGGGGTTGGGTGGCTGTTTACATAGGATGTTTGTTGACAGAATAGGTTCTAGGGGCTCAAGGGAAGCTGCTGGTCCCAGAGGTCAGCACCGTGGAGCTCCCACAGCCTGTTCTTGGCCCTTGCCACTCTGACAGACCTGAATCTAGCATCTCAGGCCTGGGTGGGGAGCCTTGGGACGGCCGCTGAGCGTGCGTCCATCTCCCGGCCCCCAGGGCTACTCTACCTGTGCATGAAGCATGTCACGGACCGCTATAACATGTACTACTCCTATGCACCCACCAAACTCAACGAGCAGATCCACATGGCTGCCGTCCACCAGGCCGTCTTCGCACCGCTCCTGGGTCTGCTCTGGATGCTCTTCTTCTCCGTCCTGCGGTTAGGTAGGTACCCAGCCCGCCCCAGCATCCCGCCTCTGCCCGTTCCCCATGGCTCCGTCACCCCTCAACAACTCTGGAGGAGCAGAAAAAGGCTGGGAAGCGCAAGGTGTTACTTGTGGAACAGGGCAAAGCCCAGTGCCTTCTCTAGGCCTTGAGGGCTCGTGTTAGAGTCCCGGCAGACCTTGGAAGCTAAGCGGAGGACCAGCGTGGTCCAAATCATATACATTTTGGTTTACAACTTTCAGGGCAAAACCAAAGCAAAACAAACAAACAAAAAATTTAAAAAAAATTCCTATTCCTTCATTCTAACTCAAGACTGGCAGGAAATAAAATATTAGCTAACAGGCTCCATTCGCAAGACATTCCCTCTGGGATCCTAGAAGATGCCTGGCCTTATGTGTTGTCAAAAACCTAGAGGAGGATTCAGAGCCTGCCCTAGCAGCCAGCTTGGCTACACAGAGCTGCTGACCCCGCCCAGCTGAGCTCAGAGACACCCTCACAGAGAGAGGCCCCACAGGCCACATACTGGAACCCCCCGGCTCTCTCCCCTCAGAGCCACCCATGCCCCAGGCAGCAGTCTCTGCCAGCCCCTTCCCAGTCTCAGAAAAGGCTCATGCTGACCTCCCCGTCCTCCTTCTTCCCCCCCACCCCCCACACTTGCCTTCCCTCAAGACACTTGACCTTAACCTTCTCAGTGGTGTGGAGAAGGGAAAGTCCATGTTTTTTCACTGCCTGTCACAGGGGTGTCAGGCAACGTTCAGCTCACAGTTATTTATATGCATTGTCCATTTGTTGTCGCCCCCGAAGGCTTTCCTGCCCCAGCAGACTTCATTTTTTTAATAATGCTTTTTTTCTAAGTATAAAGAACTGCATGTTTATTATCAAAAATAGAGAAAATTGAAAGATCAAAATTTGAATGACCTACCAGCTCCCCTACAGCCTCATGTCTATCACTCCCACACCTCACTCTGTGCATACGTTTTGGGGGACAGGGCAAAGTGGAGGGAGTTTATTGGTTTACTCTTACTTTACAAAATTGTGATATCCACTTCATACTATTCAGACTTGTATCCTGAGTTTCTTCACTGAACATTATGTTCTGAGCAATTTCTTGCATTATCAAAATACTGTTGAGTACACGCCTTTTAACGTCTGCGTGAAATTCTGTCACTTTTAGTCAGTTCTCCATGGTTGGGATATTGACGTTGTTTATCATTTTTTGCTTTTATAAAAACACAACAATAAACATCGTTATGCAATAACTTCTGACTGTAAAGACTGATTTTCAATATTCATGTAGTTAGAAAACTGCTACGATAAAAAAGTTACCAAACATCCCCAAACAAAAATTCTGAATTGCTTTTCCATGCCATTAGCACGTGTAACCGAGCACACTCACTCCAAAAGGGCTTACAAGGGCCAGACAGAGAAAGACAAGTATCGTATGATACCGCTTATATGTGGAATCTCAAAAAAAAAAAATGGTAACAAATGAACTTATCTACAAAACAGAAACAGACTCACAGACTTACAGAATGTACTTATAGTTACCAGGGCGGTCGGGGAGGGATAGACTGGGAGCTTGGAATTGACATGTACACACTGCTATATTTAAAACAGATAACCAACAAGGACCTACTGTATAGCACAGGGAACTCTGCTCAACACTCTGTAATAACCTAAATGGGAAAAGAACTTGAAACAAGAATAGTTACATGTATATGTATATCTGAGTCACTTTGCTGTACACCTGAAACTAACACAGCATTGTTAATCAACTATACTCCAGTATAAAATTTAAAAAAAATTTTTTTAAAAAGGGCTTACAAGAAAAGGTGTGGGTCTGAGACTGACTGTATTTTGGGGCAGTGGCATAAATGAGTGACTCAGAGATACTTCCCAGGGACCGTGAGGTGGAAGGTAACTGACATCAAGGAGGACATTTAATGGGCACCTAAGTGGATATTTAAGTCAATTAATTTATTTCATGGAATCCACTGGATGCCAAATCCTAAACTGGCCAAATAGCACAGAGGGTTGATGTCCCTGTGTCGGGCTCATTGATCAAGTTGTTAAGGGGAGAACTGGGCAGGGACATCTTTGCCCCAGGCTCCAAACTCCTACAGGGGTGCTGAGCTGGGCCCCAGGCATCTGTCAGCCCGGGCGGCATCTCAGCCGGCACCCCTGCCCACAGCTCTGGGCCTCAAGCGCCACACCCACGCCTTTCCTTCTCCTTGCAGGGACGCTACACGCCATCACCTTCTTTTCCCTCTCCACCCTTATCGTTTCCATGATACTGGCCTGCGTTGGCACTTTTCTGGGGAAGCTTCGGAAAGCGTCTGACTATGAGGTGAGTCGCCAGCCTGGCTTTCCTCCGCAGGTTCTCCCGGTCCCAGGGCACACAGCTCCTGGACGCCCACCCGAAGCACCACGATGACGAGAGGCTCTTGCCTTCCTCTCTGATGACGGGATGTGCAGACTCAGTGCCGGGTGTACGTGCTGCATGTATCCTTGCACTGGCCCCGGAATCACACCTCCCGGGGCGGGGAAATCCAGAAGACAGCTGTCCTCTCCTCTTCTCCCCTCTTTCATCTCCTCCGAACCACAGGCTGCTGGCCCATCCCTCCTACGATGTGAGCCTAATCAGCCACTGAGCCGCGAGGGCCATTCCAAGGCACGGAGGCTTGAGAGAGAGGATGGAGTGAAGGAGTAAAAGAGGGGGTGGTAAAGGAGGATAACCTGGGGAAAGGGGTCAGTCATCTCACTTTTAAGAATCTCAGGATATTGAACTTGTCTGGAAGGGAGGCCTGGCTCCCTGGGCCCCATGACTCTTTCGGCTCTTTGCCAGTGGGGCCGAGCCAATTATTAGAGAAGGGATCTAATGCATGCCAACAGGACTGTGTGCTCTAGATCAGCACTTCCTAAAGTGGAGTGACCGTAGAGGTGTACGGGAATGATTTCCAGTGGACTAAAACATTTTATATTTTTCATGGTCACACATTTATTTTTCTACTTAACCTTGTTTACAGCAACTGACACAGGATTTCTGTTCATAAGAGTGAATTGTTTCCTTTTCAAATGAATTTAAATAAGAAAGAAAGTTGATTTAAAGTACTAGCATCCTGCTGAGTCAGAGCAGGGAGCCTCTGAGAAGAGGATCTTCTTGCTTCCAGTGGTTCCGTATCTGTGGCCCTGGGCACAGGTGCCTGCTGCCCTTTCTACCTGGACCCTCCTCCATCCCCTGGCCCGAGTCCACGCTAGTGAAGGACCAGAGCGAACGACGCCTCTGGCTCTGTCTTCCCAATACAACGGGATCTGGGATCTGGTTACTCAAGGGCCCATTCTAGAGACAGAAGGTGACGGGGGACCTAACCCCTCATTTCATTACAGAGATAGAGGGGAAATTCTGGCAGGAGATAAGGTATTATGGAAGTCAAGGCTTCTCCTAGAGTCAGAGCAGTCTCATCTTTGAACCGCAGCCTCCACTCTGCTTACTCTCTCCCACTGTGGTCCTTGCGAATGGAATATTTCAGAAGGGTCTCCCCAGCTTCCCAGTCTACTCTCTGTCCCCCTGGGCTTCAGCCCTGCCAGCTGGACTGCGGGTCTGGAAAAATAGAAGATGAGTTGAGTTTAAGGGGAGCAGCAGGCCCCTTAAGCCTGAGTTTAAGGTCCAGGCTTCTCTGGACGTGGGGAGGGTGGGGGCACCCTGTGACCCTCCTTGTCTCTTCCGCCGCTGCAGCCCGAGGAGGAGATGGAGACCGTGTTTGACCTGGAGCCCAGCAGCACCTCCTCCACGCCAACTTCCCTTGTGAGTCAGTGCCTTCGACCTGGGACGTGTCGGGAGGCGGGTGCTTGCAGGGGTGGGCTACTCCAGCAGCATTGCGGGGATACCAGCAGTTAGTGGCCACCCTGGGTACTGGGGAGGAGCCGGGCGTCCCTGGACCCCCTCCTCTGATGCAGCAGCCCGTGGCCCTGGCTGAAGAGCCTTCAGAAAGATAGAAGATCTGGGATTTACTCCAGGACATTCTCTAGAAGGAGCTCAGAGAGGACAAGAACAGTCAGGGCGAACCCAGCCACAGGGAGCTCAGTCGTGTAGACGCAGGGCCCTGCTGGGGCTCAGCCTCAGGACCGAAGGCTGCCTCCAAGGGCACAGGGGCCAGGCAGAGTGGCGCAGATAGAGCCGCAGCGAGCTATTGGAAGTCTGCACCGCATGGTAAGGCAGGGGCCGTGCCGGATGAGTGAGTCCGTCAGCTTGTGAAGAGACGAGGCCGGACTCAGAGTGCGGGGGGTCCAGCAGGCTGGGCGTTGGCTCCCACACTGTGGCTCAGCCTGGAGGGGCGTGAGCGCTCGCCCGCAGCCCGGCCACAAGTGTGGCTGCAGGGCCACTGATGCATGCACTGAGCAGGGTACCGGGTCAGCCCGTGCCCCGATGCCAGGGTGCCTTGGGGAGCACTGAAGAAGGGTACCAGCCAGCCTGGGCACTCAGGGAAGGCTTCCCGGAGGAGGGAACATCTAATCCGACCCCAGGAATGGGAGAGTAGGGGTTACCAGGTGGAAGAGTGTGTGGGGGAAGAGCATTCAAGGAAGAGGATCAGCCTGTGCAAAGACCCCGAAGAGAGAATCTGGAGCACCGGGGAACCTAAGACAGTTTGGGGCCTGGAGCAAATGCAGAGTGGGCGGCAGGGACCGGTGCGAGGGGAGGCCCTTTAGTCATGGCAGCGTTGGGTGAAAGCTCACAGACGCAACAGTGGGCGGATGTGCCCACACCAGGTGCCTAGAACTACAGGTCTGCCTCACTCTGAAACGAACCCTACAAATAGGGCCCGATGAGCTCTGGGAGGTGGCAGGCAAGAAGGAGCTCCAGTACCAGAGAGACAACAAAGGTTTCGAAGCAGGAAAGTCTCTCTTCACATAGCATCTCCCCTGGGGCCCTTCCAAGATGACCCCTCTGGAATATTGTAATCAATCGGTTATTGAAACCTTACAAACTAGACGCGTCACCATTCTCGCTCTTGATCTTTATGATAAACCTGCACAGTAGGGGGTTTTTATCCTCATTTTACAGATGGGGAAACTGAGACTCACAAAGGTGAATTAATTTAGACCCTAGAGTACTACTATGCAAGGACGTGGCAGAACAAGGTTTGAACCAGGTCTGTCAGACTCTAGACTTCGAGCTTTAAAAAAAAAAATTCCTGGAATTGATTTTTTTAAATCTTTCATTATTATAACAGAGGGGTCTAAGCGTTGTAGATAATTATGGGGAAAAAACAGAGAAGCAAAAATAAGAAAATTAAAAGTCCATGTTTCTACCACCTAGAGATGACCACTGATAATGTATATTTTTTCAGATATATAGATATTTTTTAATGACATAATACTGTACACTATTTTATAACCTGCATTTTAAGTTAACAATCTCTGTCTTTCTACATACACGCATGTTTCCCTCTTCAAATACCCAGTCCATATTCAACTTGCCCTACGTGTTCCAGAAATATCTTTTACAGCTTGTCCAGACCAAGACCCAATCCAGGCTCTGTGCGAGATTAACCTGGCACCTGTCCCTTTTAGTTTAGCACCGTCTCTGCTTTATGACTTGTTGGAGAGACCAAGCCAGGAGTCCTGCAGAATGTCCCAACTTCTGGCTTTTTCTGGCTGTTTCTTCATGGTGTCTTACAGGAGGTTACACTATCTCCTGTATTTCCTGAAAACTAGAAGTTAGATCCACAGGCTTGATAGATTCAAGTTCGACACTAGGGGCTAGATAGAACACATTACAGGCAGTGCTGTGAGTCACACCAGGCAATATATAATATCCCATTTATTGCCATTAATGATGCTGAAGTGACTCCCTGATTCAGGGATGACTGCTGGCTTCTTCCATCGTTCAGTTACCATTTTTCCCTCAGAACCCAAAAGTCACCTATGGGGTTTATTTTGGCCTTATGAAAATACCTCAGTTCTTCCGTAGAAAGAGTGTTCTCTCATCAACTAGGGCTGTTTAGTTTCACTGAAATAAATTCCCACAGGAAAGGTTTAATTCTACCCAATAATTACCTATTTTCAAAATAAGGAGTTGGTTTAAAAGTCCCTTCAAAGGGTGACAAACAGCTCTGACCCTAGTACTTCTTGTATTTTTCTAGTCTGCTGCCATCGCAGGCATTCCTGGGCCCATGCCTGGATTTCACAGGTCACATGACCGAGACCTCAGCTAGCAGCCTCCGTTTCAAATCCTGGCCAACCAATGACACAGCCCGAGGGAGCTGGCTGCACCTCTGAAGCTGTGTTAGAAAATGCGCTAGCTCAGGAATGGGGGGGGGGGGTCCCTCCAGACCCCAGTGTAAGGGAGACTCATGTCATCACCCCCTGGGTTCAGCCCGACCTGGAACCAAGAATGAATGGCACGTGTGCTGAACGAAGAGTAGCCTAGGAGACTCACACTAACCAGCCCAGGGAGCACACAGATGCTCGATAAATGATCGAGAGCAGCTGGGCAGGCGGGATGGCCAGGACTTGGGCTGCGGGGGAAGAAGGAAGGAGCCACGGCTTAGAGGGGCAGAGGCTCTGCGTGTAAAGCGTGAGGGGGAAGCGTGTGCCCAGGGCCTTGCCCCAGATGTGACCTCACCCCATCTCCCCTCTCTGTCCCGAGCAGCTGTATGTGGCCACCGTGCTGCAAGAGCCGGAGATGAACCTGACCCCAGCCTCCTCCCCAGCCCGGCACACCTACGGCACCATGAACGGACAGCCGGAAGAGGGAGAAGAGGAGAGTGGTGTGAGGGGCTTTGCAAGGGAGCTGGACTCGGCCCAGTTCCAGGAAGGGCTGGAACTGGAGGGCCAGAGCCAGTACCACTGACCAGGACCCAAGGCCTCCACCTGGCGACGCCAGCCGGGAGTGGCGGCCAGGGGAGAGCCCAGCAGGGGGAGGCAAGGAGGGTGGCCTGGACCGCCGCCCCACTACCTCCTGCAGACTTTGGGAAGGCCCCAACGGAGCCCCGGCTATCTGTCGGCCATGTGGAGGCCCCGACCTGCTGACCAGCTAGAACGGGAGATGACGGGCAGTGTCGAGGGACCCCAGGATGGGATGGAGGATACCGGCGAGCACCATGTCTTGGGAGCAGGGGCTGGAGCCCTGAGCACAGAGACTGAAGGCTGGGGGACTTCCTGGGGTCATGGTGGAGAAGGTTCGCATCAGGGAAGAGGCAGGAGGAAGCCCACTGAAGACTCTCTGGGGTCTTCGCCACCCTTCCACCAGCTGCCCTGCCCAAGGAGCTTCTGCTGCTGTCCTACCCTAACCCTCACTCCCAGCCCACCCCTCTCCTGCAGTCTGAGGAAGCAAAGGTATGTATGCTGGCCTCGCCAGCAAGACACAGACGGCCACCTCCTCCGGGTTTCCCTGCACGGGGATCTGTAAAGAGAAAGTCTCTGCGCCCGTCCGCAGGAAGGGGCAGCTGAGACCATAGACTTAAAGGAGGCGACTGAGCCCCTTCCTATTCCTCTGCCCCTCATCAGATGTCCCCAGGAGCAGCAGGGTAGAGAGCCTTCTTTCTATTCCTGCAGGAGTAGCTGGGATGTGGTCACGCAGGGCTCATTAAACGGGACCTGTGTGCATTTTGATGAAGGCTGCTGGTTACTGTAAGGTGGGCGGGGCAGAGGCAGAATTCATGGAAGGAGGTCTTCTCCCAAAACGCTGAGTGATGAGAAACCCGATATACCTCCCCAAGCCCCGGGGCCTAATGAGAGGACCCCCAAGGTCGAGGATGTGGCCACTGAGAGCTGCTCCGGCCGCATACCCATCTGAGTGCCTAGGCCCCCAGGGTGACCAAGGTGGGGGGTAGCTGAGGGTGAGAAGCCCTTGCTGCAAACTGAAGGCACAGGCCTCTCCCCGGCCTCCGAGCAGGACCCTTCCTCTCCTCTCGGGGCCGCCCTGCGCTCTGCACTGAAGAGCAGTCCAGTGGCCTCCAGTGTGGTCCTGGCTCAGACACTGCGGATGCCCTGCGGGGGACTGAGGGGTGCAGGCGGGAGCTGCGTCCTCCATGGACAGGCAGAGTAAGGCTGCCCTCCCGGGGCGGCCCCCACCTGAGGCCTGGAGGAGCCGAATCCTGAGTGGGAACAACGCTGGTGCCACCACTGCTGCAGGCCGGGGGTGTGCAGGCCTCTGGGGACAGGCCCCCATCAGGACCACCAGGCAGCCAGCTGGGGAGACACGAAGAAGGGCTGGCCAGGGCCTGGGTGCACCAGAATGAACCAAGTCAAATGGGATCTGCACGCTCTAGAGCTCTCCTGAGCGCCCTCCTCCAAAGGTCTGGGCCCCTGCAGCCAACCTACTGAAGGTGGGCGTCCAGGTTCACCTCACCTGGGTGTTTCCCACCGGCTGCCGGGCACACACGTGCTCCTGAGCTCAGGTCACCTGAGCCTCACTTCTGCTCCACCCGTGCCCACATCCTGGCTCCAGAAGCTCCAAGCTTGACCCAGGAGGAGAAATAGCACTTGAGGGGCAAATACTGCCCTCCCCCGAGAGCTCAGCCCAGACCTTGGCGTGAGGGATCTTTCCAGAGAGCCTGGCTCATCTGGGAGGAGGCTGTCTCTCCTCGCCCAGGTAGGAATAAGGAGGAAATACCCAGCTGGTCCCTCGTAAACCCAGGCCCCGCAGGGCTATCTCCCCCAAGCATTTCACCAGCCAACAGGGGGAAGTGGTCCTTTCCAGGACAGTCCAGCACGGAGCCCTGCCCACCATGGGGAGGTGGCAGCCCCAGGCCCTGCCCCGCGCCCAGGTGTGTGGCGAGGGCCGTCCTGCCCGAAGCTGGCCTGAGGGCTCGCCTTCACTTGGCACTACTTGCTGGCATCCGCCCCGGCCTCCGCAGCCCCTGCGGGACTGTTCCTGCTGCTTGTCTCGCCTCCCACTGCCCTGCTGGCAGCCTGTGGAAGCTACATATGGAAAGGTCCCAGCAGATGCTACGGCAGCATGGCTGGGGCTTCCCCCTCTGAATCTGGGTCAAGTGCAGTCTGGTTCTGAGAGAAGACGGTGAGGATGTT
Source organism: Tursiops truncatus (assembly GCF_011762595.2). Taxonomy (NCBI): domain Eukaryota; kingdom Metazoa; phylum Chordata; class Mammalia; order Artiodactyla; family Delphinidae; genus Tursiops; species Tursiops truncatus. Next base: position 25,750,980 of record NC_047035.1, on the reverse strand, counting down.
GGGAAAGTTGCTGCGTCTACTGGCTTCTCTACTCTTCCCGGAGACCCTGGCCACAGCCGCTCGACCTCCCGTGGTCACTGCTGCGGGTGTGGGCGTACTTTGGCTCCTTACACGCCATATCCAGGCCCTCCTCAAGCATCTCCCCTCCAACCTGCTCTCTCGGCCCACACGCTTCTCACCCACTGGCCTCCGCCCACCACCATCCACCCCACCCCACTGCCCACTTCCCAGCCGCCCCTGCCCCATCTGTTCCCCCAAGCCCCGCCTCTCAGACCTGATCCTCTCTGGAGGGAGCTGCCTCGGGGGACCAGGTATTGCCTAGAGCCTTTGAGAAATGCCCCTCCCGGGGCCTAGGGCAGCTCCATGCTTGCCTGCCTCTTCCTCAGACACTTCTGGAAGCAAAGTGCCTATCAGCAGCATTGCATCCTCTGGGGACCCCGGTGGGGAGTGTGGACTTGCCTTGGCCATCACCACTAAAGCAATGTGTCAGAACGCCGGACCTTCTTGTTATTAACGCTATGACCGTGCCTTGAATAAACAAGTCCTCCCAACCTCTGCTGGCCTGTGCCTCTGCATCTGAAGCAGCCCAGCGGGGCTTTCCCTCCATCCAGAAGGAGCCAGAGCTCCCTGAGGTGGCCAGGCTGGAGCACCACATCTTGCTTTGTGGCTTTGGCCCCTGGGGCCAGAGCTGCCACTCTGGGACCCTTGACCCCTGAGGCCTTCCCTGGCCCCTGTCCTCACAGGGGAAGGCCTGGCAAATGCTACCTCATCTGCTGGAGAAACAGGAAGTGAATCTGCCTCTTTCCACTGCGGATGCTCTGAGAGTCCCCTGAGCAGTAGGGGAGAACTTTCCGGTCCATGAGCTACCCAGGAAGCCACCAGGGCAGCCTTTCCTGGGCAGCAGAAGCCCTGGGGTGAGTGCTGGGCCCTGAGAGTGGGCCCCCGGCCAGATGAGCAGCCGGACTGGACAAGACGAAGACTTCAGGTAGGAGCCCCCAGGGAGCAGCATCAGCCTCCACCAGCAGCACGAGGGCAGGGGGAGGTCAGGGAGAGGCTGGGCATTAGGCGGGTATGCGGGGCTGTCACAGCAGGCCTGCACAGGAGAAGAAAACCCTCTAGCAAAGGGTAGTTATGTCTGCTGTCACACCTGTGGCAAGGTGGGTAAATTCCCTGCCCTGGGGGACGTGTGTACTGGCCCTTCCTCTAGCTAGCTCGCTGACCCTAGGCTGGTCACTTCATCCTGAAAGCAGGAGGACGGGAGGCTGACCACTCTGTCTCATTACTGAATAGAGCAGATTCAGCTGCAGGGACAGAGGGAACAGGGTGTGGAGGGGGGCCTCCTCCCCCGCCGCTCCCTGTGAGGACAGAGGCCATTCTCGGGGCACAGTGCCCACGGGATGCTCCTGAGCCCCCCTCGCTGGACCTTCTCCTCAAGCTTCCATAGTCCACCCATGGGCAAGGGCTCAAAGCCCCCCATGGTGTGAACCCGGGCAGGAGGCTAGGGCCCATCCCCTTGACCCCTCTCCCCTCAAAGCAATTATCTTCCAAGTCGAGTCCGATGAAATCCACAGGAGATGCTTCAGTGGAGAAAGGAGTAGGAAGACCACCCTGGCCGGGTGGGAGGGGCTAGGTCCTGCTGCCTGGGAATGGGGATCAGGGAGTTAAGGAGGCGGGGAGTGGGCAGATGGCCAAGAGGGAGGCCTGGTGCCAGGGAGGTCCAGGATGCCAGCTCCATGGGGCTCTGCCCAAGAGGGCATTGGTGCACCAGACTGAGTGCTAGGTTGGGCTCTGTGGGACTGGGGAGGAAGCAGAAGGGCCCTGGGCTCCAGGAGGCTGTGCCTGGAGGCCAAGCTTGGGGCAGCTCCCCGCCACCCTCCCAAAGCCGTCACTCGGGAAGCTCCATGCTGGCGGCTCTGGGTTTCTGAGCTCGCTCTGTGAAGGGCCCGGGGAAGCGTGGCGGAGCCTGGCTTATGGGAAGACAGTTCACAGGTGTTTTCAGCAGAGGCTGTTTTTTGAACATCTGAGGTCCCACCTTGACAACCAGCAGCCCAGCATCTCTGAAGCTTCAAGTGCTGGGTCTCTAGCCCAGCTGCAAATTGGAGTATCCTGGGAGATTTTAACATCCAGACCCCCTCCATGAACGAGCCAGAATTACTGGGGAGGGGCCCGGACATTTCTATTTTACGAAATCCCCCGGGTGACTCTGGTGTGTAGGAGGGTTGAGTGAGCAAGGCTCTCGTGGAGCCGGAAGGAACCATCCCAGCCTCACGGCCCTGGAACCAGGCAAGCTGCTCTCAGCACCTCACACTGCCTCTCACCTCGGGGAGGGGGTGGCCCTGTGGCTTGTGCGTAGTTACAAATCCATAGGCTGGGAAACCTCTCCTCCCTTCACTCTGCCTCCAGAGAGCTCAGAAGGCAGGTGCCCGGTAGGTAAAGATTAGGCCCAAACAAGCATTTTCCTTTGGGCTTACAAGCAGTTAATGCCTAGCGTGGGCACAACTTCTGTTGTAATCATCTTACTTTGCAGTAAGTACTACTGTTGGGCCAGAGAGACACACACACCAGCTTCAGGGGTCATTTCTGCCTGTCTGATCACCTGCAGCAATGGTTTGAAGCCTCTCCTCTTCTATCCAAACATAGAGCCCAAAGTGGCTTTCTTGACAGCCTTCCCCTGTGGAATGCAATAGATTATAAGTACAGTAAACAAATTTACATAGTGGGAGGTCAGGACAGGTGCTTTGAAGAAAAAATAAAGCAGGATGGGGGGGCTTTCTAGAGATGGGGAGGTTGGGGGACGAGCTCTGTGGGAACGTGACATGAGACACGTGAGCCAGTGGAGGCTGCATGAAGCGAGTGGGGACTAAATGCGGGTCCGAGGACCAGCGAGGAGGCCAGAGTGGCCAGAGTGAGCGAGGGGAAGAGAGGAAGGAGGCGAGGTCTGAGGGGACCATGGGGCTCTATGGGCTAAGCTACTGGAGGGTTCTGAGCAGGGGAGAGACATGATCTCCTTACTAGCCACTGGGTGGGGACAAGACGGAAGCAGAAAGCCCCGCGGGGGACTCGAGGCCTCCAGGGGGCGACAGTACAGTGAAAGAGGAGACAGGTAGTGAAATTCGGAATAGGGCCTGGGATCCCTGGATAGATTCGATGGGGGGGTCTGAGAGAAAGCAAGGAGGTAAGGATGACTCCCAGTTCTTCAGCCTAAACAACTGGGTAAGCTGGTTTACCAAAGCAGAGAACGCTGGGAAGGAGCAGGTCTGGGAAAAAGACCAAGCGTTCCGTTTTGGTTGTGTTACGTCTGAGATGGTGCCTTGTGTGGACGTTGGGCAGGTGGCTGGATACAGAGTCTGGAGTAAGGGCAAGTTGGGCTGGAGGAGTAAACTCCAGAGTCATCAGCGTCCGGATGGTGTTGAAAGCATGGGACTGACTGCGACCTCTACAGGCACAAGCGGAGGTCGGAGAGAGATGGGAAGGAGGATCTGCAAGGGAGACTGAAAAGGAGTGGCAGAGGGGAAGGAGGGAAACCAGGAAAGCCTGGTGTCCCGGAAGGCAAGGGAAGAAAGGGACTCAAAGGGGAAGGGGGACCCCAGCTCTAATCACACTTGACAACAAATACGGGGCAGAGAGGAATGAGCTCAAAGACGCCACCAAGAACCGTCATCCGAGTCAAATGCTGGACCTGCCACTGAACAAATAAGCAGGTTTCACCCACAGATCAATAGCCTGGGGGAGGAGGCGAGAGGCTGGTAGAGAACGGGAGGTTTAGGAGACGCAGCCAGATACAGTGTGTGGCCCCTGATTGCATCTTGAATTGAACAAACCAGCTGCAGAAAGACATCTTTTAGATACCAGGGAAATTTGAATATGAACTGGGTGTTCTTAGGTGATGTTGAGGAGATAACTGTTCATCTTGGTAGGTATGTTGACAGCATGAGTTAAAAGGTTAAAAAAAAAAATCAGCTAGAAATTCATATGGAAGACTTTACGAGTGAAAGAACATGATGTCTGGGATTAGCTTTGAAACTGTCCAGCAAAAGAAAAGGGCAGGGGGAGGTCTTGAGTTGCTTCACTGCTGATTCTGGGTGAAGGGTACATGGAGATCTGTTAGGCTCTGATTTTTGTGTATGTTAACATGTCTCCATGCTAAAACGTTTAAAGATAGAAGAAGGGGTGATCAACACTTCCAGGTGCTGCTGAGCAGAAGAGGAAGATGAACACTGAGACACGGCCCCTGAGTTTGGCAGGATAGAGATTGTTGGTGACCTTGACGGTAAGATTGGTGGGTGGATGAAAGCCTGGTTGAAATGGGTTACCATCCTCGTACAGGAGTGAGGACGTGAGAACGGCGGGGAAACACAACTCTTCTGAAGAGTTTTGCTATCAAAGGAAGTAAAGAAATAGGGTGGTAGCTGGAGAGGGAAGGGGGCGGTGAGGACGCGAGATATGGGCTGATGGAATGAGGAGAAGAGAGAGAGGATTCCAGGGTTGAGACCTGGAATGGAGGAGGAAGGAACTACCCGCCCTGCACGCACACACACACACACACACACACACACACACACACACTCTCTCTCTCTCTCTCTCTCTCTCTCTCTCTCACACACACACACACACACACACACGCACAAGTGGAAGAGAGGCCTTCAAGAGAGGTGAAAGCACCCATGCTTAGGATGGCTTAAGACACATCAGAGGAGGCTGTTTGGCCTCTCCAGAGGCAGGTCACCCCAGTCTCCTGGGTGGCTGTCAAACATTCGGGAGCCTTAGGCCAGGCTTGGCCACCAGATCCTGAGCCGCTGTTTGGTCACACAGCAGAGGAGGCCTCCTCACTGGAGCCTGTGTGGGCACAAGAAAAAGATACTTTTGATGCCCCAGTGGGAAAAGCACTCCTAACATGCTCCAGACCCAACATCTGCAGTCCCACAGCCTGGCAGGCCTGGCCCCCTGAGCTCAACAAAAATGAGGCCCCAGCTGGAGCTAGGGAGGCTCTGCTGGTGCCAGTGGCATTGGTCTGGGCTGAGAAAACCAGACCTCGGGGTGTGGGTAGCTGGCCTGGGTGCAGTCCCTCCAGCCATTCACAGCCCAGCTCCAGGACCCCACCCGTAGGAGGCCAAGAGCACGTGGCGGGTTAAGCCCAAGCCTGCTCGGAGGAAGCCCGCTCTTAAAGTCACTCGCTCCCCATGCCCCTGGCTATGTCTCTACCGTTGTCTGCATGCTCCTCATAACCACACACCCACACACACACTCACACTCACATCTGCTCTTCAACTCCAATGTGCACCCCGGGTTATCACGTTTAGTCTCCTTAAAAAGACCTCCCTGGGATTGGCACCTACCCCTGCCAAGAGGATCTAGAAACTTTCCTCAGAAACACTGCAAGATTTGGTGCTGCTGTCCTGGCACCTAATGCATTCGATCCCGGGCCTCACCTTGTCCACCAGCAGGTGGGCTCCCAGACCCCTGAGCAGTGAACTGCTTCAGACTCTGGACTAGTGTGGGTATATGTTGTAACAAACCAACCCCCAAATGCACAATGGCACAAACACAGTAGAAGTTTATGTCTCTTTCCTGTAAAATTCAAAATCGGTGAGCCCCTGCTCTACATGCTGGAGAAGTACTTGGACCCTGCAAGGCACTTCCGATTAGTGGGTGCTCTCCTCCAAGCAGTGATTCAGGGACCCAGCTCCTTCCACCTGTGACTCTGCCACGTTCAATGCGTGGCCCTCAAGGTCACTGTGAGGTCTGCATCAAGCTGGTGGAAGGATGACAGAGCACAGAGGGGCATGCAGGAGTTTGTGGGGACCAGGTCTGGAAGTGGTATACATGTCCACACATTCCATTGGCCAGAACTCAGTCACATGGCCCACCTAAATGCAAGGGACGCTGGGAAATGTAGTCCAGTTGTGTACCCTGCCAGTCAGTTTCCACCACAGACCCCTGGCTCCATCTCGGCCACTGGCTTCCCCACACCTTTTCCTACTTTTCCACCCACTCTGGCCTTGGCCCTGCTGAACCCATCCTCCCACCCTGTCCTACATCCACCGCCCTGCATCTTCATCTGGCCACAAGCCAACACCAAAGAAAACACCAGTCCCAGCGGGTCAGAGGGGCACACAAAATAGGTTTATTTCTCATAAGTTTATACAACCACAGCACACAGCAGAAGATAAAAGTGGAGACAGCTCGGGGCGAGGGCAGGGGGCCTCTCCTGCAGCTTTGTCTTCTATCCATCCAGCTAACTACAGGCACACAGCAGGTATTAAATACGGGGGTCTGTGGACCTGCCATCGGTATGGGCAGAGGCAGAAAGGCTGGTGAGGGAAATGAGACTCAGCGTCTGACGGGGTCCGGGGTGACCAAGAGCCGCTGGGAGTCAGGTCTCTTGGGAATGAAGCCCTCCTCCTTCCTTGCCCTTCCGCAGCCTCGCCCCACCCTGGCTGGCTGGCTGGTTCTTACAGAGCGATAATAGGGGCGCTCCCACCAGACACTACAAAAGAAAAACTACTCTGTCGGGTGGCACGTGAGTGGGCAGATAAGCCCCATCACGGAGCCAGGTCTCCCTTCCTCAGCAGCTCTCCTGGCCCCCTGCTCCTGCTGCCCGTGATTCCACCATGAAGGCTGAAGCTATCCCACCTCTTTCCTTGAGAAAAGCAAACACCCCTGGGAGAGAAAAGCACTGAAGGCAGGCAAGCTGGGAAGCTGCCCGAAGCTCAGCCGCGCCACTGCCCCGCTTGGCCCAGGCTCGCCTGGGAAGGGAGGGTGACAGAAAAGCCCATTCCCTCAAACCCCATACCCTCTGGGTCCGTGCCACCTCTGCTACCAAAACGCTGCTCCTCCTCCTGGAAGAAGAGGGGAGGCTGCAGAGGAAAGAAGGCCGGCAGGGAGGAAGCTACTGGAAATTCAAGGAAATCCGAAGGCCCCTTTCTAAGGAAAAGCCACCGTCTGCAGTTGGGGGTGAGGGAGACTGAGACGCAGCCCTGCTCCATCACCTCGCTGGCATGGCCCAGGGGACAAGGACCATGATGCAGGGAGGCCTAAGGGAGCCTGGGCTACAATGGACACAGACCAACAGGTAGACACAGACCGTCAGGGGCCACCAGGTGGAGGCCGCTGGGCAGGGCTGCCTCTTAATCGCCATCCCAGCCACGACTCATGGCCTGTACCACGGCTCCGTAGAGCTGGCTCCAGGCAGCCCGCATGGCTGGTGTGAAGGCAGGGCCCAGGCACTTCTCCAGCATGTAGAGCAGGGACTCACCCACCGTCTGCAGAGGCAAGGGGCACCTGTCATTCCCAAAGGCAGGAAGGCGTGCCCTCATTCCACAGGTGAGAAAACTGAGGCTTGGGGCTGGTAAGGACTCCTGGGCTTTTCTTCTCACCTGCACGGGGGTCCATGCTTCCTGAGCAGGATTCTGCCCCAATCCTTGTGTACACCTTAAAGGTGAGGGTTTAAAGTGAACAAAGCATTTCACTCCACTCCCAGCCTCACAACCACCCCATGAGTGGAGCCGAGGCATTGCCTGGGACCTCCAGCTCAGACCAAGCAAAGTCATTGCCTCCAGGCCTGTTTCCTCCTCTGCAAGACAGCAGTCATGATGTTAAGAGTCCAGGCTCTGCAACCTGAGATGAACCTGAGTTCACTTTCTGACTCTACTACTTATGAGCTGTGTGACCTTGAGCAAGTTAGGTAACCTCTCTGAGCCTCAGATGCTTCATCAGTAAAACAGGGAATGTAAAACTTCCAACTCATCAGATTGTTGGGATGATTAAATGAAATCATCTATGAAAAGCTCTTAGCACAGCATCTACACACAGTAAGTCTTCAGCAATAATAACGGTTCTCATGTTTTATTAGTAATTATAAAATACAGTTTATTTATTCCACAAATATTTACTGAATATGCACTAAATACCAGATACCGTGCTAGTGCTGGGGATGGAGAAAATGACAAGACAAACTCAGTGCCTTCCTCAAGGTGCATACGTCTGGCAAGGTGACTGTGTGGTAGGCTGTCAGGTCAGGGTCCCCAGTGAGCCACACCTCAAGGATTCACACCCTTGACACTGGGCTCATCTGTGTGACTGGCTTTGGCAAATGGGACATTAGCATGCAGAGGCTGGCTTGTCCTCTTGAAACACTCCCTCTAGAAACTCAGGTGCCACTCTGTAAAGAATCTCAGCTAGACTATTGAGCAATAAGAGGCCACACGGAGAGAGGTCCCAAAGGATGACAGGCCATCTTGGACATTCCAGCCCCAACTGAGCTCCCAGCTGAATGCAGTGCACGCGTGGCTCCAGCCACAGCACGTGGAACAGAAGAACCGCTCAACTGAGCCCAGAGAAATCAGAAATCATTGTTTTAAGCCAGGCTGTTCTGGGATGGTTTCATACACAGCAATATAAAACTGAGCAGACCAGCTAATCCCACAGGCTCCTTCACTTCCTATGGTTCTGAGGGAAACCATACCAGAGAAGAAAAATTGGAGGCTCAGAGAGGTCAAGGCAGTGCCAGGGTCACACAGCAAGTACCTAACAATGCATGCCCCAGCCCCGGTCATCTGAGGGTATAGGCGTGGGAAGGATGAACAGGTGGACAGGAGAGGCCTGGGAGAGAGTGGTGGCCTCAGGCCAGGAGCTTTGGAGAGAGAAAGAGCCCCTTTACCCACCGAGAAGGAGCTGAGCTTCACACCCACTGCCCGGTGCTTCCTGCCCAGGCTGGCAAGGTACTCCTCCAGCGAGGACAGGTTCTCCACATTGGTCACCGCAGCATCGATCACGAGCATCACCTGCCAAGGCCAAGGTGGTGGTGAAAGAGAGACCAGAGCAACTCCCCATCCCCACTCACGACCATAATCCAGAACCTGGGGGTCCCAACCAGAAGGAAGAGAGGACCCTCAGTTTTCCAGTATCAGAGACGAAAGGCAGCCTGCGTCTGCATACAGTAGGCGCTCAACATATGGTGGCCAAACTACTAATGTTACACCATGGAGGAAGCTGCTCTCTTCTGAGGGGCTCAAAGCCCTAAACACACCTGCTGGACAGTGTTGTCCTCCTGGGACGAGGGGACACGGAGGCCCTTTGAGAGTCGCCAGCCTCTAAGAAAACCCCAGCTTGGTTTTCACAGGCAGATGGCCCCTGATGGATCAGCGCCAACACCACCTACAGGAGCCAGGGGACAAGGCCAAGGGCAAATGGCAGAGCTGGGAGCAGCTGGCTGAGAACAGGGTGGGGGAGGAGGCTGACTCGGGTGCCCCAAACTCTGCCCAGCTCAGCGCAAAGGGAAAGGGGCAGATGCCTCTGACAGGAGGGAGCAGAAGGAGGGGCTAAGACCAGGGCTGGGGCAGGAAACGAAGTAACTCTCCCGACTTCCTCGTTCTCTCCCAGGAAGGTGCTCCGCCCACCCCTCACCTTCCTGATGTGGTCCAGGAACTCAGGGGAAGAGAGGCAGTCCTCCGGGCTGGAGAACTGGCGGCAGTTGTACTGGAAGAGGGGCAGCAGGTCCGGCTCCAGGTCAAACAGCCTGTGGGTGGAGGCCCGGTGTCAGCCCTGGGGTGTTGCCCCTGCAGGCTCCATGGGCCCTGGCTGCCCAGCAGCAGGAGAGGGTGGGCAGAGCCTTGGCTGTGAACTATAGCACACCCTCCAACCTAGCACGCACCCCTTGGCCAGCTTTGCCGGTGCCCCTCTCTCACCTCTTCCACAACCTGGAAGTGGCATCCTGGAAAAAACAATGTGTCCCCAGGCCTCTCATACGACCTGGCATAGGGTAGCCCCTGCATAAACCATTGAGGGGTGTGGACTGGGACAGGAAGGGGTTCTCAAACAGGAAGCCTGGAGAAAAGAAAACCTCTCTCTCTCCCTATCTCCCCCTCTCTCCCCACCCACCCCCCTCTCTGCCTCTATCCCTCTCCCTCCCTCCCATTCTTGGGTCAGAACCTCCCAATGTCATCATGCCCAAGAGGGCTTGGGCCAGCAATGATAATTATAGTATATAGAACCCCTTACACTTACTGAGAATTGAGTACTTTACACGTGGTTAACTCATGTATTCCTCACAATCCTAAGCAGTGGGTGTAACTGTTATCCCAAGTTTATAGAGGAGGAAACAGAAGCCCAGAGAGGTTAAGTAACTTGCCTAAGGTCACACAGCTTAGGAGTAGCAGAGCCACAGAGGGTGCCTGAGAAAACAGTGGGTTGGGGGAAAGCTGGGAGGCACAAGCAGAAGCTCTCAGCCACATCTGGGAAAGCCACTGGGGTTTTGTGTAACTGCAAATTTATTCCCTTTTTGTTTGGGGGAGGTTTTGCGAAAGCCTCTTCAGAAGTTCTGGGCTGGCTTAGGGAGCCAAGGCTCCTGAAAAACCATGGTGAGGTAGCATTGCCTCTTTGGTGATGGCAGAGGGGTTACCTAGACACCCTCAAGCTGCGGTTGAAGACTGGCCTCCCCTTCCCCTTTGGGGTCTGCACACTCCCTTACCCCTCTCTCTAGTGGTGAGAACTGGGCACCTGTCATCCCTTCCCTGGCAGTCCTCTGGTCCTAGCCCAGTCCTTTCCTCAGAAAGGTTTATTCTCCTGTTGCTGGAAGCTCACACTTCTGCGGCCCAGACCCTGTGCTCTGCAGGCCAGGCGCCCAGTACACCCTCCCCACACAAGCCCTCGGGACACCCCAGTCTACCCGTATGGGCAGCAGTGGGCACCCCTGCAGTCACCACCCAAGAAAAGACCACTCAGGAGGCACACAGCCAGGGAGGGGGTGCAGTGTGGGGACCGGAGGCCGCTGGCCCAAGTATAAGGAGGTCCGCCGGAGCGGACCCTGTCCGGCACCCAGAGAGCCCCATAGAGAGCGGGGCGTGCTGGCTCGCAAGACGGGCCACCGCCGCGGGAAGAGCAGCAGGGGCCGCGCCACCCGTCGCCCTGCGCCGCTCCTCTGGCGCACATCTGGAGGCGCCCCAGCGCCCCAGCAGCGGGCTAGTTTCCCTCCTCCGGCGCCAGCTCAGCCGCCTCGAACCCATTCCTGGCGAGGCACCCCAGTACCCGCACCCCGGGGGCGCTCGGGCCGCCCTCACCTGGCGAACAGGACGGTGCCGTGCTCCAGCGGGCTGCGGCTCACCTCCCGCCAGCTCTGCCGGATCAGCTCGGGTTCCGGGCGCTCCATGCTCGCCCGGGGACGCGGGGCGCTAGGCTGGGACCCTCGGGGCGCGGGCACCGTCACCGCACGTGCCGCGCCATCTCCGCGGCGACGCGGCCAGTCGGCACCTCCTACGGCCCCCGCGCCTCGGCCGGGCGGGGTCCTGCAACCGCTCCTTCCCCGCCCAGGTGGAGGAGCCCCCCCGCCGGGCCTGCCCCGCTGGCGCTTCCGGGGACCCCGGTCCGGCCGCTGCGCCCTGCACCCCACGGCTCCGAGAGCGCCCCGCCCCCCGCCGCCCGGGCTGGGGCGCTTTAAAGCAACCGCGCCCCCGCCCTCCTCTCGTCCTTACGGACGTGCATCTCTGGGCAACTGCCTCCGGCCGGGGATGACCCGGTGGCCTGGGAAACGACCGGGCTTCAGAGCTTTGCAGAAATCGTCGAGCCTCTTGGGACCTCAGTTTCTCATCTGGTGACACTCCCTAGTTAGGGCAAGGAGTTCAATTTGATCCTCTTAGGTAAGCTCTGCGAGAGCCACCTCTCCAAGAGCCCCACTCAAACACTGCCTGGAGGCATCTGATCCCTTGCTACAGGGTCCCCTTCCCTATGCCCCAAGGTGGGCCAGAGAATGCCAGGGCGCCTACCTGTGTGACAAGGCAGAAGCCAGGGAACGGGGGGAGGAGGTCTGCCCTAGTTCTGGGTATGACTGGGGCACCCTGTGACATTTGGGGACCACCAGGACTCTCAGCTTTAGGGACAGGGCCAAGACCACAGCCATTTCCAGCCAGGCCTGGGTTTTCTTGAGAAATCTGTCAGCTGCCATCTTTAGAAATTTGTCAGCTCAGGTTCTAAACCCAGCTCTGCTTGGCCAGGGTGGGGTCTTGGATGCAGCAGCTGTGAGCATTCCACTACTTGGACATTAACGGAGTTACGCTAGAACATTCTACTATTCAGCGATTTTTAATAGACTTTTGTAAATGTTTAGATAGAAGTACTATTTATTTCTTTAATTTGAAGTTCAGGATACAGGATCTCATGTTTGCCATTCAGGGTGTGAAGTCAATTAGACCTAAACCTCTTTCTTTTTTTTAAAATATAAATTTATTTATTTATTTTGGCTGCATTGGGTTTTCGTTGCTGCACACGGGCTTTCTGTAGTTGCGGCAAGCAGGGCCTACTCTTCGTTGCAGTGCATGGGCTTCTCACAACAGTGGCTTCTCTTGTTGCAGAGCATGGGATCTACGCGTGCAGGCTTCAGTAGTTGTGGCACGTGTGCTCAGTAGTTGTGGCTCGTGGGCTCTAGAGCGCAGGCTCAGTAGTTGTGGCGCACGGGCTTAGTTGCTCCACGGCATGTGGGATCTTCTCGGACCAGGGCTCGAACGCGTGTCCCCTGCACTGGCAGGCAGAGTCTTAACCACTGCGCCACCGGGGAAGTCCTAAACCTTTCTCTTTCAAGCATGAAAGTTCCTCAGGCCCCAGCCCAGTTCCAGTGGCCCAGGTTTTGAAGAGCAAGACCCTCATTTACCTTTCATTATGTCAAGTCTCTGAGCCTGTCTCCTCTCAGTCTGCCCACCTCTCTTTTTCCGTTTCCTAAGCTGTATGGAGGGGTTGGGAGAGAGGTCTCCAGGAGCCTCTCAGCCCGCCTCCGGTCCCTGGGTACAAGGTGAGTGTGCTGGGGCCTTGGGTCACGAACAGGCTGAGGCTCCGTGCCCAACCCTGTGCTAGGCCTGAAGTGTTGAATCTTTGCCTTCTAGAACTTCTCCTGCTGGTCCCCCGTCAGGACTGAGGGCCTCAGCAGAACTCCTCTTTCTTGCTCCCAGCCGAGCCCGGTGACCATCCCGCTGCCCTCCCTCTTCCGGGGACTCGAGAGTTTAGAGCTATTAGGAATTTAGCTAATAATATAGGAATATGACCCTATTCCTCTCTTCCCCATCCCTCCCCGCATCTCAGGGGGCTCTGGGCTGGAGCAGGGGAGCAGAGCTGTAAGGCAGCCTGGCTTGTGTCCTAAGGAGTCCAGGAGATCCCCAAGTGAGAACACAAAGGGCCTGGGGGCTGAAGGGAGAAGGCCGGGGTGCTCAGGGATTGGACTCCCAGGTTGGTGTCCCATGGCCCTGCAGCCAGGTCAGCAGGTCACAGGAGAAAACCACGTATATCTCTGGCGACCTTTACCTTTCAGTGCCCAGATGCCCAGTGCTCCAGGCCACCTGGCTTGTCTAAGGCTTCCCACGCCACCCAGTTTGCACTTCCTGCCAACAGTCTACACTCAGGACCCTCCCTGCCTGTTTTCTCCTTTGGGCAGGGTCTGGAGTCTGATAGGTTAATGAGTTGATGGCCTTAGCTAGTAAGTGGTGAAGCCAGCACTCACTCTGCCTTTCTAGAGCCAGGAGGTAGGAGGAGAGAGCTGAGTGCACTCCAGTCTCCACTCCCCTTAGTGAAAAGGCCCAAGAACCTGGCTGGGTCTAAGCAGTCAGCGTGGTGTTTTCCAGCCAGGAGACAGAGGGTCTGACTCCACATTTGAGGGGCTGGGGGAAAGTCACCGGAGCTCCCCTCCCTGGCATCTGGCCACAACTTGGGCAGGAGGTTCTAATCGAGGAGAGGGTTCAAGTGCTGTTCTAGAGCCAGTGCTGTCACTGAGGCCGACTTATCACCAACAGTAAAGGGTTAGCCTTTATTGGGCATCCATGTCCAGACACTGTGCAAGGGACTTTGCATCATTCTCATAATAACTTTTTTCATTCTCATAATAACTCTGCGAAGTAGACCCTATTTATTATAGCCTGTTTTACTGTTGAGGAAATGGAGGCAATGAAGCTAAGTAACTGGCCCGAGGTCACGTAGCTAATCAGTGGTAGGGCCAGGATTTGACCTCTGGACTGACCCTGGCCCCTCCAGTGGGCCTCCGTGCTCCACTGCCTTCCTCACTCTAACGGACTGTGCCCAAGAGCTGTGCCCAAAGTTCAGACCAAGCCCGGATCACTGGGTCTGGGTCAAAGGTGTGTCAGAGCTGGCTCTCAGATGGCTTGTGACAGACAACTGAGCTCACCTTTCCGGCTTCTCATTCAGGAACATCAGGCTGGTAGCCTGAAAGAGGCCATGGTGGAGTATATACACCATGAAAATTGGCATATACTACAAATCAGGGTCTGGGTGCACCAGGAAACACTGGGCCCTGGATGAGCTATCAATGCTTTAGGCAGAAGGTACAAAGCAACGTGCTGATCTAAGCCTTTTCCGCAGGGGATCCAGGTTGTCCTGGGCAGGCACTCCTAGTCCCAGGACCAGGCTGGAGAAGCAGAAAAAGCCCAACTCGGCACCCAGTCCTGGCTCTGCTATTTACTAACCAGGCAATTAACTGAATCTCTCCTGGGTGCAATGGGGACAAAAACGGCACGGACTTCACTGGGCCTTTATGAGGATTCAGTGTCACAGACGCATCATGAGCTGGTAAACTAAGCTGTGCGTCAAGCAGCATCTGGTCCTTCTCTAACCTTCCTGTCCGCGGCAGTTCCGTCTCCTGAGGATCTGCACGATCCCCTCTCCACCTCCAGCTACTCTCGGTCCTAAGAAGGAGGTTGGTCAGACAGCCCAGAAGATCCCCAGTTTCACAGTGCAATGGACTCCTCTCCTCCCTCAGCTTCTGTCTAAAACATGTCAGCTCTTACCTCCTTTGGACCCTTAACATGACTCCTGATAACAGGTGACCCCTGTCAAGACGGGGGCCTCTAGGACTTCCCTGGCGGTCCAGTGGCTAGGACTCCGTGCTTCCAATGCAGGGGGCACGGGTTTGATCCCTGGTCAGGGAACTAAGATCCCGCAGGCCGCATGGTGCGGCCAAAAACCAACCAAACAAACAAAAAAACCAAACCAAAATAAAACAAAACAAAAAAGATGGGGGCCTCTTTGTAAGCAGAATGGACATTGCTGCTACCATGCTGGGCCACTCAGCTGTCTCAGAAGTGGACAACCGTTACTCTCTCTCATTCCTTTCTATACTTGTGTGAGGAGGTTAAAAGAGAAAAAGGTCCAGCTTCCTACTTATTTTAGAATAAGTTTAAATAAATCACAATAACAACCAACATTACTCAAGTAACCTTATCCATGAGAGGGCCTAAATGTTCCCTGGTGTAATCAGGCTCGCCTGCCTAGCCCAGGGCCTCTGCTGGAATTAGAATGGCCTTAGACTCCAGACACAATGGAATGGTTCCTGCACTCAAAACATTCTTCTCTTCTTTCTGGGAGCCAGAGGGCAAGTCAGGTTCAATTAAGTACAACAAGAACAACATGGCGTTCAAAATAAGCGCTATTTATTACAAAAGTAAACGGCCTCTGATTATCTGTGGAAATTTTTTTTTAATATAAAATGTGGTTCAAGAAGCCGGCTGGAGGTTGAGCTAACAAACGTCTCCTTCCTCCGCCAGCAAGTCTGTGGGGCGTGTCACATTCTGCCTGCTCCTGGGGGCTGGAGCCCATATTCAGAGCACCACCACGACAGCCCCTCTCCTCAGCATCTGCCAACAACAGAACCTGAGTACCTGAAGCTGCATCAACCCATGCGGCCTTGTCCCCAGAGAAGTGTCTGCCAGTCTGGGCAAGGAAGAAGAGGAGGGAGTGGGCGGACAGTTCTTCTGCATCTTTGGAAAGCAGTGTAAGAGACAAAGGAAACTTTTGTCCCCAGTGTGGCCAAATTAGGAGGGAGGGATGGGCAGGAAGCCGGCTGAGCTTTCTCCTTCCTCACCCTCACTCAGAGTGGCTGCCTTCAGAGCACCTCCCTTCCAACAAGTTCCTATTAGGAAATAAGGCACAAGGGAACATCAGCCACCTTCCGGTTGTCATCGTGGGGCTGTTGTTCTTTGCTAAGAGCCAAGCACAGGTTCCTGGGTTCCACCTCCAGGAGAGCCCACCAAGATGGCTGCCCCCACCCAGCTCAGAAGAAATGAAATTGGCCTGGGGGAGAGAAAGGGAGAAGCGGAGGAGGAGGGGAGAGCGGGAGGTTCTCCATCCCAGTTCTCCTTCCCTTCTAGAAATTCAATTAAGCAAGCAGCCCAGACTCAGCACCCGGCAGCGCTTCCTGCTGGGGGAAGTCAAAAGGGCTGCAGCCCTGGGAAAGGGAGGTCATCAGGCCCCAGATCTAATTAACGAAACTGCCTTGCTTTTGACATTGCTGCATTTCCTCTATTAACTTTAATGATGGTTGGTCTGAACGTCCGAGCATGGCCAGAAGCTTCCCTCCCCACCACCCAGTACGTAGCGCAGCCTGTCCTTGGGACCAATTTCCAGTCTCCGTGGCAACCGCCTAGCAAAGATGCTCTAAAGAGCTCTGACCCTGTCAGAGCTGGTGGGGGCTACAGAGGAGGGAAGATGGAGGGTGGCAGAGATGCATCATTAAACCTTGAAGCATGACAGTTCTCTGAGACAAAATAATATTTTGTCATGCACTGGGAGGACGGAGGACGGCTGAAGGACTGGCCTTGGGTTTGTTCAGTGCTAACCCAAGGGTTTTCTTTATCTCTTTCATATGGGGAAGAAGTAAAAGGAACAGCTCTGAGCTTCCTGCTTGGGCTTCAGAGTGGTAGAGAGGAGAAGCTCCAAGGCATTTCTAGGTGCTCTGGGTCTTTGGGGAAAAAGAGATTGGTGAGACAGTGACACAGAGCAAGGGAAATGAAATGAAGTGAAAGGGAGGGGGGCTGTCAGCAGGGGAGGACTAGAGAAGTAAAACTGGGGAAAGCTTAGTGAGTGACAGGAACACCAGCTCGGAAAGGCCAAGGCAGCCCACACCCCGACGCCCTGCTGGGACCCCAGCCCAGCACCACACACATCCCTGCGCTGCCACACATCCACCTCAGCTGCTAAGAGAGGGGCCCCAAAGGCTCTCCCTGCAATCAGGAGAATGCATCGGGCCCACCCTCACAGTCAGGCTGGACGCAGAGGATAAGGGATGGGCAGCCAGAAATCACCTCTGGCTCACAGGGCCTGAGAACACACAGTAGCCAAGGACAGGGTGCCACCCCTCCCACCAACCTCGTGACGTGACGTTCTCAGACAGCGAGGAACCGAGGGCTGAGGAGGGCCAACAGGGCTGGTGAGTCCTCAGCTGCCTCGCTCTGGGGCCCAGTCCTCTGCGCACATCGCAGGCAGAAGTCCAGCCGCCTGCGGCCACGGAGGAGACTTTCCGGCAGCAGCCACGTGGGGAAGCAGCTGGGAGGCGGGCCCTCCAGCTCAGGGGCCTCAGCTGTATTTGCTTATTTGTGGGAAGGAGGGCAGCACAGCCGTGACGATACCATCTGCTCTGCCCTTGGTGACATCCCAAGGTGGGGTCAGTGCTTTCAGTCTTCTTGGAGGTCTGAGAATTTTTGATGAAACTTACAAACCAAATCCAGTGTGAAAAAACCCCCAGAGAATACTACTGTAGCCCTGGACGACTTCTTAGAGTTTATGACACTCAGCTGTCCACAGTCACGGTCTAGCTTCCGCAGGTATACGGACACACGCACCCTCACACGCACACTCCCCCACACGCTCACACCCACCCTCTTGCACACTCATCCCTCCTCATGCTGCAGACTTGGGGAAACGGGCCTGAGAGATGTGTCGCCTGTTGCTGAGCCAGCCCCAGCGGAGGAATGGCCGTGGTTAGAGCAGAGCCATGGCCCTCTCTAGTGGCTTACACTCCGGGTATGCTCCCAGGGCATGGTCCTGGCAGGTGGCAGAATTCCGCGGGCTCCTCAGGCAGCTTCCTCCACAGCTGGGAGGGTCCAGGGACTGGCTCCACAGCTGGCTGTCCCCAGGAAGTTCCTGGACCCAGGCTGGAGTCCTTGCAGTGGCCTCAAAAGTCCCATGATTCCAGCCACCTTAGTCCTGCCATCGGACTTCGGGGGTCCTGGGCTAGCGGACCAACCATCCCATACGCCAGAGGATGGAAGAGGTAGAAGCTGAGGGAGAGAACCCAGGGGGAGGCAGTGGGCGCCCTGCCGCCTCAGTGGAGCGAGGTGCCCTGCAGACCCATGAGATTCAGCTCCTCCTGCCAGGGCTCATCGGACCCTCTCTACCTACAAGACCCACCCCTTTTGGTCACCATGTCTGCGTGAGTTTGCCACCTGGCCATACCAGAGGCTGTGAACTTGGAAGAGGCTGGCTTAATGCCAGTGGGGGAAAGGGCTCTTCCCAAGAGGCCCAGGAGACAGAGAAGTCCAGGGTCTGGTCATGGACTGTCTGGCCCAGACCTTTTGTTAAAATGTGGAAATGCTCCCGGGCCTCAGGCCCCCGATTCCCTGCTCAGGCTTTTATGTTGCCCCGCCGCCCCTAAAGGCCAGTGATTCTCAGCGCGGATCTGTGAGGCCTGCGAGGTGGGGAAGAGGGCGGCTTACCAAACGACACCCCCTCCTAGTCATTCTGAGCCGCACCACAGCCCGGGCGCCCCTCCACCACCCGCTCCCTCACCCCACTGAGAGCTGTTCTGGCTGGGAGCCACGTGACTAAAGAGGGGCGCCCTCCCACGTGAGCCGGAGTGGTCCATAAGCTGGGAGCCACTGGCAAGAGGAAAGAATGCAGAGAGGTAGCCCGTGCTTCGCCCATCTGGCTGCACATTCGGGTCACGTGGGGAGCTTTAAAAACTGTGGCTGGACCACAGGATCCAAATTGAGCTCAACTGAATCAGAACCTCTGGAGATGGAGCCGGATACCAGTGTGCTTCAAAAGCATGCCAGGGGGTCCTAAAACGCACCTGGGACCGAGGCCTCAGTGCTGGGGGGCAGCAATGCAAGGTGCAGGGGGTGCTCACCTGTATGCAATTCCCAGGAGCAGGCTCAGGATTCCCAGCGTGTGTACGTGCCCAGCCAGAGAAAAGGAGGCCAGGCTCCAGGCACAGAGCCGCAGGAGTGTGTCCCACAGAAGGCCTATGGAAGGAAGAGAAACCTCGCACCGGTCTGGCAGAGGATGCCTTCTGGGGAGGCAGCAGACGGAGCCCCCCAGGTCAGGGAAGCAGAGGGCTCCCCCCAGCGCAGGCGCTCCATGGTGGCCTCCTCCCCGGCCCCGCCCTCATTCCCCAGGCCCAGGAGGGCAGCGCTGACCTGTCAGCATGCTGGAGAAGAGCATGGCGGGGAAGTAGTGGTGGAAGTAGAGGATCCGGCCCATCAGGAAGAACGGGAAGTAATGCATCATCCAGCCCAGCAGGAGCTGCCCGCCTCCTTGCAGCAGGACCTGGGACAGCCCTGGGCCCCAAGCAGCACAGCCCAGTCAGCCGACAGGGAGGGGGCAGAGAGCCTGGTCTAGCCCAGCTCTGCCCCTTCCTTGCTGTGTGACTTGCATAAGCCTTCCTTCTCTCCTCTGCCCAAGCTGAACAATCCTACAGCAGCTGGCAGGAGAGGAGCAACTGCTTGCTACCCGGCCCAGGGAGGCCTCGGCACCCACGGCAGGGGCACCAAACCCCAGCAGCAGGCAGCCTGGCCTCCAGCTCCAGCTCCCATATCTCTGCTGTCATGCAGGTCTTTGCAGCAGCAGACGGGGCGGAGGTGCGGGCAGAGGTAAGGACGGAGGTGGGAGAGGGGGCGGTCGGGGACTATGTCTGTTCAGACGCGGAGCTGCAGAGGCAGAGAGAGCCTGTGTGAATGTCTCAGATGCTGTGGCCCACGGCCTGGGGGCTGCTCTCTACGTGACTAGAGGACAGGGCCATGGGACGAGGAAGGAGCAGAAGAGAAAAGGTGGGAAGCTCTGCATAGAGCATAGAGGTCAAAAGTGAAGGCTGTGAACTCAGTCCGCTTGGGTGTGAACCTCAGCTCTATCCCTTTTACTGGGACAAGTTTCCTAACCTCTTTGTGCCT
Organism: Tursiops truncatus; assembly: GCF_011762595.2. Taxonomy (NCBI): domain Eukaryota; kingdom Metazoa; phylum Chordata; class Mammalia; order Artiodactyla; family Delphinidae; genus Tursiops; species Tursiops truncatus. The sequence continues at coordinate 25,731,049 of NC_047035.1, read as the reverse complement.
TGATTTCCTAATCCATAAAGCAGGAGTAATAAACGCTACTTTATAGGGTTGTTGGGAGGATGTAGTGTTTAACACAGCACTGGGCTTTTGGTGACTGAGTTCCAAAAAGCAAAAAAGGAGGGAAGAAGGGGAGGGAAAGGCAAAGGAAGGGCCATCAGCAGGCGGGCCCTCCCCGAGTGCAGGCTGCTCCCTGACTGCTAGGTGGGAGGGCGGGAGAGCCCAGGGACCTGACCTTCAACCTCGGCGGGCAGACGTGCCCCTCTCTGCAGAGCCACAGCAAAGATGCTCCCTGAGAGCAGGTAGAGGGCGATGCTCAGCAGATTCAGCCACCAAACCACCTGCAGGGAAACGAGAACAGGAGGGTGAGAGAAAGCAGCAGCTCTCCACCGGCACAGCTCAGGGCCCAAAGCGCGGTGCGCGGGCACTCACCGGGTTGCCGAGCAGATACACTCGGAAGTCGGTGTCATTGATCCCTGAGAAGCGCAGGCCCTGTGGAGCAGAGGACGCACTGCTGGCCCAGAGCTCAGCTCCTCCCAGCCGCACGAGTTCCAGGAGGAGGAAGACGGGTCACCCTTCGTAGACAGGGAGCCCTGACGGGAGGCTCGGAGTGGGCGCCTTCTACGGGAGCTCCCTGGGAAGGCTGATCCGAATCGGGGCAGAAGACAGAGCCCGCCTCTGGCCACCCCGAGCCATGCGAGGCCGCGCCCTGCGCCCCCAGCGCACCCCACATCCACCAAATCTCAACGTCCTCTTTCTTGCCTCGGGCCCTACCTGATAGTTGATAGGCCAGTGCCAGGGTTTGGACGTGAACTCGTTGTCTTTGGGTTTGAGGCCATTGTTCCCCTGCAGGAAAGTGGCAAAGAAAAGCTAGTCAAAGCAGAGCTCTAGAAGGCTGACAGAAACGTGAGGGATGGGGATCTGATGTGTGGCCAGGTGTCAAGAGAAACCCTCTCTCCTCTCCCCTCCCCTTCCCTTGCAGGGAAGAATCAGGTGCTCATTCTCAGTCACTGCCCACCTGCTTACAAAAACTGACTTACTTTTCCCAACAAGCAAGCCTCCATGTCCCAGCAAAGACAGTCCATTGAGACCCTCTCTGCTCGAGAGAAAGAGGAATGAGAGACTTGTTTCCCAGAGGCACAAAATACATATCCGTCTCCAGGCCAAGGATAAGGTGTCAAGAGGATGCGGTGGGGCACAGAAAATCAGGGCTGACTCACTTGTTCCCTTGGAAGGCCAATCTCAAACACAAACCCAGAAACTCTAAGTTCCTGGACTTTGAAAAAGTTACTTTAGCCTAATGTTTCTCAGTGTTTCTTCCCATTATTGCCTGCCCCCCCTCAACCTTTTTAAGACATCTATTCCCTAAACACTCCCCCACCATGACATTTTAAAGAAATTTTTATTGAGGTATAATTGATATATAACATATTAGTTTCAGATATACAACATAATGATTTAATATTTGTATATATTGCAAAACAATCACCACAATAAGTCCCCTCATGACACTTTAATACCATAGCTATTCTGTATATCTGTTTACATAATGCAGGAACACCTGTGCTTTATACATTAAAAAGTTAAGGGCTTTTTTTTCTTTTTCCCACCCTCCAAGAATACATTTTGCCCCCTGGGAGCGATAGCGCTCTGGTTGAGAATGCACACTTTAGCCTGAAGGACCCAGACACAGCCCATTTAGTCCAACAGCCAAGAATACCCAACAACCTGCCTCTAAATGGCAAAATCAGGCCTTTGCTGAAACGAGAAGGAAAAGGGGCAGGATCCTGGATCCTACCCAGCAGGATGGCGTCAGCCTCATCATCAGGACAGACCGAGAAGTCATTCCCGAGAAGAAAAGTGAGGTGCTAGGAGTTAGGCTGGGGTTTCTCCACCTCGGCACTATTGACATTTGGGGCTGGAGAAGTCTCTGGTGTGGGTTGGCCTGTGCCATGTAGGGTGTTTAGCATCCCTGGCCTCTACTCACTAGATGCCAGAAGCATTCCTAGCCCTCCATGACGCCAGCCAAAAATGTCTCCAGTCATTGTTAAATATCCCCTCAGAGACAAAAATCGCCCTCTGTTGAGAACCACTGGCCTAGCCCAAGAAAGATCCAGGTCTGGTTCAGTGAACCAGAACCCAGTGCCTTACTAACCCAACTCCTTGAGGTCTTGAGAATCATTTGCAGGCCTCCCTACAGTGGTTGGATTGGTCCTCCAGGGTTAAAAGAGCCAGTGGGGTGTCACGCCCAAAGGGGTCAGCTGCACAGCCCCTGAACCATCATGGCCATCTGAAGGGCCTTGGAATGAAGAATGAATCATTCTGGACCCCAGAGCAGCTGCTGAGGGCAATCAATTCCTTCAACCAGTCCAGTCCAGTCCCAAACCCAGGCACTCCAGCCAGAGCTATACCAAGCCAAGGGCATCCTACACATTAAACTCTTAAGAAATCCAGCTCCTTTAGTAAACCAAGAAACAGAAGGAAGGAAAATCTGTAACCATTATAGGCATGTGTATCTGCACATTGTTCTCTGTGCTTAACGCCTAGTGGGCTTATTCCAGCTAACCTCAGCAGGCTGGGCAGCCTTCTCCGCCCAGGCCTTAGGCCCTCTGCTCAGATAGCAGAAGCCCTGTCCCCTGCAGTTTCTATAGTCCAGACAATTTTGATCTCTCTCCCCATCCTGACTCTACATCAGTTGAATAAGAAAGGTTCCTTAGGTCCCTTTTCTTCTTTGACTCTACCTCTCAGATAATGAAAGAAAAAACGAGACTATTTATTTAGACTTAGTCTTAAAATTCTACCCGGATCTAAAATGATATTTTGACCGACAGGCACATATTCAAAAGAACTATGTCATCAGGCCAGAGTGACAGCTACAAACAGAGAGTCAGAGAAGAAGGTACCCAGAGATTGCTTATTGTCAACTCATCACCTCCCAATGTGCAGAAATGACAAAATTTGAATTTTTAAATTTAATCTGTTGAAATAAGTCAACTATATTTACTGAGTACTGCTTACATAATCACTTCCAGGAAAGAACAATTGACAATGGCTCACCAGGGGAAAAATAACAACTGCTGCACCTCTCTGCAATCCTGCACAGATACACGAACCTGGCTTGAGATACCGTGATTCTTAAACATCGTTCCTGCAGAACACCGGTTTTCCAGAAGCCAAAGTAAAGAGGTTTCCCCCTCAACATCAAAACCGCATCAGGGTTTTTCCAATTCACAGAGGAAACTTTAAGCTACTAGGTAGAACTTTCTCAATTTAAAGATTTCTTCTCTCAGTTGTTCTTAAACCTTTGATGTCAGCTGTCAGCTACTAACGATAGACAGTACAAACGACGAGTCTTTAAAACCTTAAAATGAATCAACCATGCCCCCTAAACAGTTTGTTTCTGTCTGGGAACCTGAGTGGGCTCTTGGTTGGGATTTTATGCTGCATATAAACAACACACTCAAATTAGCTGTTCATCCTAACTAATCCTAATTTCATATGATGGAATCACCTATCAGTGTCTCATGATTTTCAACCAAGGGCACTATGATTTTCAGGAGCTCTGCCACTTCAACAGATGTGAGACTCACTTAGAGGCAGAGGAGTGTAGTGGTAACTAGCACTGACTCTGAAGGCCTGGATCCACCTCTTACATTTAGCTGTGTGACCCTGGGCAAGTTCCTTAACCTCTGTGCCTCAATTCCCTCATCTGTAAACTGGGAACGATAATCTCTGGAGGACTGTAATAAGTATTAAGTTAATATATGTGCAGTGCTTAGAGTCGTGCCTGGCACATAAGAGCTACATAAGTGTTCATCATCATTACCGTCACCATCATCGCCACCACCATTCAATGCCTTTGAAGACCAAGTAAGCCAGTATAGGTGAAGACACTAAGTCCTCCACAAGGGGGCAGTGGGTCTATACGAAGGTTACTGATCCATGATCCAAATCTGTGGATGCCCAAGAGCTCTTAGAGAAGCCGCCAAATGGGAAGGGGCCACAGTACCCGGATCATCACCATGTGGGCCTCCAGCATTATCTCAGGAAAACTGGGCTGCAGCACGTCCAGGCTGATGTTTGGCACTAGAAAAAGAAATGACAGAGGCGTAAACCTTTCTCACACACCCGCTCCTCATGGCTGTCTGTCCATGGTATCCACACTGCTGTCAGGGTCTGAGTGTAGCCTTCCTGACAAGCTAACCAGCAGGTGAGAGTGTTGAGGGGACAGAAGGATTCTCGATCATTCACTGAGCACGTATTAAGCACTCAGCAGATATTCTGAGGGAGGCAATGGCAACAGACGAAAAGCCCTGGCCCCGGAGCTCCCACAGCCCTCGGCACCATCAGCCTTCATGACGCCGCTCCCTCAAATGCTGCTCCCCCACGAGGCAGGGCTGTGAGGACAGGGACCGAGCCTGTCTCATTCACCAAGGCGTCCCCAGGGCCCCACATGGCTCCCAGCATCTAAACAAAGAGCTGTTTAATTACTTAGTTAATTAGCTGGTTGGTTAAATTAGGTGGTAAAAAGAATGAAATGGGAAGCATGAAGAGGAGAAATCAAGCAGAAGTGCGAAGGGGATGGCTTAAGAGGACAGATGATGAATCCAGACACTCGTTGAGTTGAAGATGACGCGGGAGTGGAAATGTCAGTTGGAGCCTGGTAGTATAAATATGGGGCTCAGATCAAGGGCTGCAGCCATTGCTTTCTGTAAAAGCCTGGGCTGGATGTGGGGAGGGGAGGAGCCTACACAGGGGCAGAAAGGGAAAGAACCGGCCTGCTCTAAGCCTTGAGGGTGGGGAGGTAACCACAGAGGGGATAGAATAGCCCAGGAGGCAAGCAGATGGACCTGCATTATAGGTGGCAAGAGAGTCATATCCAGTGGGAGGCAAGGAAAGTGACCAGAGACAACCAGCTCTGGCCCCGAGTGAGGTCATAGGTCACTTTAGGGAGAGGAGTTTAAAGAGGATGGGAAGTTTGAGTGGGTGGGGAGAAAAAAGGAGCTCCCTATCTAGACAATTCATATGAAGAGATTAGGTTTAAAAAAGGAAGAAAATGGCAACAATAAGATAAAGTGGCAGCAGAGTCTGTAAAGGTTTCTTTTCCTAAGATGAGAGTTACTTAGAAATGTTCCCTTCAGAGCCAGCCCAGGACATGGCCTCACTCACATTTGGGATTGATATGGTCTTCCACATTCCAGATGGAGTTGAGGGTTTCCTTTAGGTATGGAGTGCAGGTGACTTCCAACTGCTCCCAGCCCCTGTGAAAAGTAGTCACAGATGTCTCTCAGAAGACCTGAAACCCACCGGAGAGTAACACTGCCAACTGCTCTTCAATCTACGGCGCCCCTCTCTTTCCAACCCAGTGGCCATGCTTTTTTCAGCCTCACACTTTTATATTCCACAACTATCCTAGGAGGAGTCGAGCACACAACATTCCCATTTTAGAAGGAGACATAGATCCAGAGAGTTATCCCAAGCCAGATGTACAAATGCTCAGCTATTACAACACACGAAACACCAGAGGAACTCTGGAGCTCTGGGCTCCATAAAACTCCTGATGCCTTTCCTCCCTCCATTCACCAAAGAAAAAGCAAACCTGAGGTGAACATCGACCACTGCGAAATGGAAGTTTTGGGTATACTCGTAGTGTGAAAGGAAAAGCATGAGCCACTAATGGGACATCAAAACCCCAGAGACTCACCACTTGGGCAGGACCTTTCCCGAGGAGCCCAGGACACAACCTGTCACCAGATGGATGAGGCGAATTCGACTTCTCAGCACTTTGATTCGGTTTCCAAATTTTCTGTTTACAACCTCAATCCTCCAGAAGTCATTTGAGTCTCCTGTCCCATTCTGCCACATAAATCAAGAAAAAAATACAAAGAAAGTAAGATGACTTTAGGGAAGACGTATCAGAAAAGGGAGATGGTCACCCTTTCAGATGCCATCATGTTACAGTTTGGCCAAAGACCAAACTGGCCTAAATGACTGAGGTGGGAAAGGGAACAAGAGGGCCATAGAAATATACCAAGTGACTGCCATTGTCCCAGCACTCGCGATTACAACCAAGAAAAGTAGTATAATTCCTCGAACCTTAAGTCTAATTCTTCACTTTACAGAACTAGAGTTTAAGTTCTAAATAAATGTTTTTGCCCTTAAACTAAACTCAAGACATCACCGTGTGCCAACAGAAATAAATTTGGGCTATTTGCGTCCATTACTGGTGGCCATGGGGACACTCACTCATCGAAGAAAGGTCTGGCCTAGATATCGTACTGTGGAAATTAAGACAGTTGTGTCTAATTCTCCTCAGGAAATGCCCACCAGAAAAAGATGAAGTTCAGAGTCTTGGCTCTAGTATAATGTGGGATGAGCAAGTAGAAAGAGGGTTGGGAATTCCACCTTAAGGAACCCAGAATCTTTACTGAAGCACCAAAGCCCTTGGAAGGGAACGTAACAGATAGTCATAAATCTACTTTCCCACTAGTTGTTTCTGTTTTCAAATTACTCCCCAAGCCATAAATACTCATAGAGCTTCCTCTATTAACTGCATCACCCCAAGGCAGTAAAAATCCAAAGCAATGGGGACAATATCCCTCTGTGGAACAGGGAAGTAATCCTTAAAAATAAAGCCAATGAGGGCTTCCCTGGTGGTGCAGTGGTTGAGAGTCCGCCTGCCGATGCAGGGGACATGGGTTCGTGCTCCGGTCCGGGAGGATCCCACATGCCGCGGAGCAGCTGGGCCCGTGAGCCATGACCGCTGAGCCTGCGCGTCCGGAGCCTGTGCTCCGCAACGGGAGAGGCCGCGGCGGTGAGAGGCCCGCGTACCGCAAAAAAAATAAAAATAAAAAAATAAAGCCAATGAGAATTTGGAATCTGGCAAAGGATAAACTTGCATATTCATCTGGGGTCATATTGTGGCCCTGTGGCTTCTAAGTATAATATGATTTTAAAAGGGACCCTTACAGTATTCATATTTGACATTTATTAAGTGTCAGAACATAAAAATGGCATGGTAATTATGGGAGGCAAGAGATGGAAACAATTAGACTTCATAGGCTGCCTTTCCCACAGCAAAAAGCCTAGCCAGAAAGTTCCTAAATGTTAAGAGTCCCTGTGCAGCCAATCGTTAGGAACATTCCAGAATTCTGGGGAGGCTGTGTTCCGCCACATGGCCCTGAGCCAGGCCCCACAGTTTTTGACATCCTGCTGACACTCGAGTGGCTCACTTACTATGCCATAGCCTGTGACCTGATAGTGCTTCCGGGTCAGGGGGGCCTCGTGGTAGTGACTGTGCAAGTTCCGAGAAGTCCTAGAAATTAAAAGAGAGAAGTGCCACTATCCTGAAGAAAAGAGATGTGCAATGTTTCTTCTTTTACCAAGGCTACTCAGAGTCATCTGTTTGGATAAGAAAAATTAGAATCCAAACCATTAAATCCAACATATTGTGAGGAGTACTGGACCATACGCCAAGAAAGGGGCTTCACTTCCTGTTCACCCCACAACTTCAGGTGGGGGGCAGGGGGATGACTGAACACATTGGTGGCTTTGAGGCAAGCTAGCCTGACTTCAGAGGCAGGTTTAGGGAGAAGAAAACTAAAATTTGTGATCTATGTATGCCTGAGATAGGTAAACTTCCTCCCTACCATCTACGCTTTCTACTCCTATCACCAGTTTTACAAAGTAGGGATCTGTGGGGGAAGTGGAGGGTTTCATTTAGATTTTGTTTACTTTGTGTTTTTTGTAATAATCCTTACTTTTATCCATAATAAGTAATCAATGTTCATTATAAAAATATTGGAAATTTGCAAAAATAAAATTTAGTTAATAAATTTTAATTTATTTTAAAAAATTAAATTAAAATTTTAAGTATCCATAATCTTACTGACTAGGGAAAAAACACTGCTCATAGCTTTTCTATATGTATATTAAAAAATCCCTGATTAAAAAAAAAATTCTGTATCTGACAATTCATATGAAATTTTTGCAGGGCTGCTTCTATTGCCTATTTTTCCTGTTCATTCTTGCACATGGTGCCCTATTTCCTTGTGTGCTTAGTTATTTTTTACTGTGTACTATTCACTGTCACTGAAAAACTATTTATAGGAATAGATAACCATGTATTTCCCAAAAGAGGATTAACATTTGCTTTTAGCCAGGCACCTAGGGAACATTACCACAGTCTTAGGACCATGTTCATTTAAATTCATGGCCTGAAGATTTTGAGACCATCCAGGTGAAATGAATTTGGGTTGCAAATCCATGTGAAGATCAACTGGTAATTACAGCTTCTTAGGAACCAGATTTAGTGTCCCTACCAACCTCACCCCCCGCCCTGCTCTCCCAAACACACTCTGGATATAGGTAGATAGGGCGGATTTATCCTAACCCTAAGCCTTTGGGGGTTACAAACTTTGGGGAAGATCCAATAATTTACCACTTCGGGTGAGCCTAGAGCTTTGACTTTAAAACTTCTTCTCTCTAGAGGCAGTCAAAACCCAAAAATCAAAACTCAAGATTGTGGGTTCAAGGCAGAAGTGGCCACAGTGTCCCACTTTTTCTCTGGATTCCCCCTTTCACTGAGATTTTGACCTAGTAACTCCTTACTATCTTGTCAGTTCTTTATGCTTTTAAGATGTTTCTACATTTTCCAGCATTTTTAGTCATTCTCAGTGAGAACACTGGTTAAATGAACTAGTTTGCCATATTCAGAAACAGACTCCTATACCTTTCTCAAGGCAGCCGCTTAAGAAAAAGCTTTGGGCAACTCAATTTTTTTCTTTCTTCCCCCTAGGAAAAGGGCAGTTGAAAGGCACCTTCAAAATCCAAAGCTTCCCAAAGCCAAAACAGGCAAAGTAATCATTCTCCCATTCTAGCACAGCAGCCTTGTTCCATTTACTAGCGCCTCATCCACATGTGACTTCTGTTTATTTCCAGCTTAGAAGAGCTCTGTGCTTTTGATGCTCATGCCACTCATTTATCCCAAACAGCAAATTTACTTACTCTTTGTGTTCTAGTCGAATGACATCTCCATGTTTTACAAACTCCACAGGGAGTGAAGGGTCTAGGGGATCTGTCAAGGAGAAACAAGCATTGATGTCTGAAACCGTTCACTCATTAAGCTAGCATTAATTAAGGACCTACCAGTAAAGAGTTATAGTACAACGTGGTATGCGCATGAGGTACTGACAGAGTGCTGTGGGACCAAAGTGAACTGTCTCAGAGGATGAGGGAAGGGTGTCTCAGAGGATGAGGGAAGGGTATCCCAGAGATAATGACTGAAAAGACTCTCAAAGGAGAGGGAGAACTTGTCAGGTGAGCAAGTGGGGAAAAGCCAGAGAGGTATGAAAGAGCAAAACTCATCTGAATCAGTGGCAAATGAATTCACATGGTTAGGGAGGGTGGGCAGGAAGGAGAGTGGGCATAGGTGAGGGTATGGACAAACGGGGCCAGACTGTGTATGCCATGCTAGGAAATGTGGCCTTTATCTGACAAGCACTGAAGCCCCCACTAGAGGATTTTTAAGCTGGGAAGCTAAATAATAAGATTTTCCTTTTAGAAGTAAAAATATAGTCTTCCAAATATGAATTCCATGCAAAAGACCATTTGCCCAGCTCTCTTCAAAATCAAATGTTAAACCCTGCATATTTGGCCAGTGATTATCTTGTCTCTGGCTATAGACTTGATAAACGTGAGGCAAAGAAAATGATGAAAGAAAAGAACTACTTCTGTATCGTCAAGAAGTCAAGACCATTGAGGATCTAGAAAAGTGATGACAGTGGAAAAGGAGTTGGCAATAATCACAGCAACACAGAAGGTCCTTGCAAATTTCTGTCCCAGGCAGTAGACACTAACACTCAAGGTCAGGAAAGACAAATCTGCCAGGACAAATCACTGGCTCTCAAGAGAATTAGAGAACTCAACTGTAGAAATGCCCATTCCTGCGCTGCCTTCTAAGGTCTCTTAAGAAGAATAATCAGGACTTCCCTGGTGGCACAGTGGTTAAGAATCCGCCTGCCAATGCAGGGGACACAGGTTCGATCCCTGGTCCAGGAAGATCCCACATGCCACAGAGCAACTAAGCCTGTGTACCACAACTACTGAGCCTGTGCTCTAGAGCCCATGAGCCACAACCACTGAGCCTGCAAGCCACAACTACGGAGCCTGCGTGCCACAACTACTGAAGCCCACGCTCCCTAGAGCCCATGCTCCACAACAAAAGAAGCCACTGCAATGAGAAGCCCGTGCACTGCAACCAAGAGTAGCCCCTGCGCACCGCAACCAGAGAAAGCCTGTGCACAGCAATGAAGACCCAACACAGCCAAAAATAAATTAATAAATTTATTTAAAAAAAAAAGAAGAATCAGCAAGATGACAAATCAAATAAGTCAAAGGGGAGGGAAGTTTTACTTAATATGGATCTGTGGGGGAGGGGCACTTATGGCCATGAAGAACACAAAGACCTTTGTCTAGACAGCTCCCCCTTCCCAGAATGCCTGTAGTGATCTGCCTTCACACGAATCCTTAGTCACTGGAGTGATATGCAGCCACCTTAACCTGGAAGCCACAGTGGAATAACAGAACAGGGACGTTCAAAGACTTGGTCCGTGCCCACATGACTTTAGAAGGAAAGCTGGTCTTCCCTCAGAACCCCTCATTGCAACAGACCGCTTATGTTTGGCCTGTTGAATCAAAACACAATCTATAACAGTACTATAAGGGACAGAAATAGATCCTGCCCAATGGTGTCATAATTTATATTACCGAGGACTAGGATGCAAAGACAGTGGTCATACGGGCCACGTTTCAAGGCTAAAAACCATGGCAATAAGGGGAGGTGGCGAAAGGAACAGAGAAGGTAAATTTAGATGAGCAGCTGCCCACTTCCCCACAAAGGTCAGGAGCAGCTGACTCGAGACAGGCTGAGCCAGGTGGTGTTTGCTGAGGAGAGAACACCTATGGCATAAGACAATCAGAAGGTGAGCGGGAGATGCCCTCTGTTCTGTTCTCTTCTCGGCCGCAGCAAAGGGCACAGTCTGCAGGTAGCCAGCTGTCTGACCGAAAAACCAGAAGATCCAGACATAGCCCTTGTCACAAAGCCCTGGGAGCCCCATAGGTGTGCTTCAGAGCAGCTTCACCCTGGCCTGTCAGAGGCAGGTGCGCAGGCATTGAGGGAGGTCCCGGGCACCAGCCTAGACGAGCCCAGCCACAGGGCTGGCAGGCCCGCAGATCTCCAACAGACTGGCCCAGGCCTGGGATGACCAGTGGGCAGCAGCCCTCTATCACATCCAGACAACCTGAGCTGTACCACATGCGGGGGTCTGCAAGGCTTGGTGTGCTCTAAATCAGAAATGAAAGCAGCCACAGTGTGCCCCAGGCACGTGTCCAGGTAACCTCTTCTGGATTAAGTCTGAGCCTCAGCTGTCTGAGTCCCATCTATATGCTGTCTACAAGAGGCCCACTTCAGACCTAGAGACACATACAGACTGAAAGTGAGGGGATGGAAAAAGATATTCCATGCACTTCGAAATCAAAAGCAAGCTGGAGTAGCATTACTCATATCAGATAAAATAGACTAGAAAATAAAGATGTTATAAGAGACAAGGAAGGACACTACATAATGATCAAGGGATCAATCCAAGAAGAAGATATAACAATTATGAATATATATGCACCCGACATAGGAGCACCTCAATACATAAGGCAACTGCTAACAGCTATAAAAGAGGAAATCGACAGTAACACAATAATGGTGGGGGACTTTAATACCTCACTTACACCAATGGACAGATCATCCAAACAGAAAATTAATAAGGAAACACAAGCTTTAAATGACACAACAGACCAGATAGATTTAATTGATATTTATAGGATATTCCATCCAAAAACAACAGATTACACTTTCTTCTCAAGTGCACACAGAACATTCTCCAGGATAGATCACATCTTGGGTCACAAATCAAGCCTTAGTAAATTTAAGAAAATTGAAATCATATCAAGCATCTTTTCTGACCAAATGCTATGAGATTAGAAATCCATTACAGGGAAAAAAAACATAAAAAACACAAACACATGGAGGCTAAACAGTATGTTACTAAATAACCAAGAGATCACTGAAGAAATCAAAGAGGAAATCAAAAAATACCTAGAGACAAATGACAACGAAAAGACTACGATCCAAAACCTATGGGATGCAGCAAAAGCAGTTCTAAGGGGGAAGTTTATAGCTATACAAGCCTACCTCAAGAAACAGGAAACATCTCAAATAAACAATCTAACCTTACACCTAAAGAAACAAGAAGAAAACAGAACCCAAAGTTAGTAGAAGGAAAGAAATCATAAAGATCAGAGCAGAAAAAAATGAAATAGAAACAAAGAAAACAATAGCAAAGATCAATAAAACTAAAAGCTGGTTCTTTGAGAAGATAAACAAAATTGATAAACCATTAGCCAGACCCATCAAGAAAAAGAGGGAGAGGACTCAAATCAATAAAATTAGAAATGAAAAAGGAGAAGTTACAACAGACACCACAGAAATACAAAGCATCCTAACAGACTACAACAAGCAACTCTATGCCAATAAAATGGACAACGTGGAAGAAATGGACAAATTCTTAGAAACGTATAACCTTCCAAGACTGAACAGGGAAGAAATAGAAAATATGAACAGACCAATCACAAGTAGTGAAATTGAAACTGCGATTAAAAATCTTGCAACAGGGCTTCCCCGGTGGCGCAGTGCTTGAGAGTCCGCCTGCTGATGCAGGGGACACAGGTTCATGCCCTGGTCCAGGAAGATCCCACATGCTGCGGAGCGGCTGGGCCCATGAGCCATGGCCGCTGAGCCTGCACGTCCGGAGCCTGTGCTCCGCAACGGGAGAGGCCACACAGTGAGAGGCCCGCGTACCGCAAAAAAAAAAAAAAAAAATCTTGCAACAAACAAGAGTCCAGGACCAGATGCCTTCACAGGCAAATTCTATCAAACATTTAGAGAAGAGCTAATACCTATCCTTCTCAAACTCTTCCAAAAAATTGCAGAGGAAGGAACACTCCCAAACCCATTCTATGAGGCCACCATCACCCTGATACCAAAACCAGAAAAAGATACTACAAAAAAAGAAAATTACAGACCAATATCACTCATGAATATAGATGCAAAAATCCTCAACAAAATACTAGCAAACGGAATCCAACAATATTTTGAAAGGATCATACACCATGATCAAGCGGGATTTATCCCAGGGATGCAAGGATTCTTCAATATACTCAAATCAATCAATGTGATACACCATATTAACAAACTGAAGGAGAAAAACCATATGATCATCTCAATAGATGCAGAAAAAGCTTTTGACAAAATTCAACACCCATTTATGATAAAAACTCTCCAGAAAGTGGGCATAGAGGGAACCTACTTCAACATAATAAAGGCCACATACGACAAACCCACAGCAAACATCATTCTCAATGGTGAAAAGCTGAAAGCATTTCCTCTAAGATCAGGAACAAGACAAGGGTGTCCACTCTCACCACTGTTATTCAACATGGTCTTGGAAGTCCTAGCCACAGCAATCAGAGAAGAAAAAGAAATAAAAGGAATACAAATTGGAAAAGAAGAAGTAAAACTGTCACTGTTTGCAGATGACATGGTACTATACATAGAGAATCCTAAAGATGCCACCAGAAAACTACTACAGCTAATCAATGAATTTGGTAAAGTTGCAGGATACAAAATTAATGCACAGAAATCTCTTGCATTTCTATACACTAATGATGAAAAGTCTGAAAGAGAAATTAAGGAAACACTCCCATTTACCACTGCAACAAAAAGAATAAAATACCTCGGAATAAACCTACCTAGGGAGACAAAAGACCTGTATGCAGAAAACTATAAGACACTGATGAAAGAAATTAAAGATGATACAAACAGATGCAGAGATATATACCATGTTCTCGGATTGGAAGAATCAATATTGTGAATATGACTATACTACCCAAAGCAATCTACAGATTCAATGCAATCCCTATCAAATTACCAATGGCATTTTTTACAGAACTAGAACAAAAAATCTTAAAATCTGTATGGAGACACTAAAGACCCCGAATAGCCAAAGCAGTCTTGAGGGAAAAAAATGGAGCTGGAGGAATCAGACTCCCTGACTTCAGACTATACTACAAAGCTACAGTAATCAAGATAATATGGTACTGGCACAAAACCAGAAATATAGATCAATGGAACAGGATAGAAAGCCCAGAGATAAACCCATGCACCTACGGTCATCTAATCTATGACAAAGGAGGCAAGGATATACAACAGAGGAAAGACAGTCTCTTCAATAAGTGGTGCTGGGAAAACTGGACAGCTACATGTAAAAGAATGAAATTAGAACACTCCCTAACACCATACAGAAAAATAAACTCAAAATGGATTAGAGACCTAAATGTAAGATTGGACACTGTAAAACTCTTAGAGGAAAACAGAGGAAGAACACTCTTTGACATAAATCACAGCAAGATCTTTTTTGATCCACCTCCTAGAGTAATGGAAATAAAAACAAAAATAAACAAATGGGACCTAATGAAACTTAAAAGCTTTTGCAAAGCAAGGGAAACTACAAACAAGACGAAAAGACAACCCTCAGTCAGAATAGGAGAAAATATTTGCAAACGAACCAATGGACAAAGGATTAATCTCCAAAATATATAAACAGCTTATGCAGCTCAATATTAAAAAAACAAACAACCCAATCCAGAAATGGGCAGAAGACCTAAATAGACATTTCTCCAAAGAAGACATACAGATGGCCAAGAAGCACATGAAAAGCCGCTCAACATCACTAATTATTAGAGAAATGCAAATCAAAACTACAATGAGGTATCACCTCACACCGGTTAGAAAGGGCATCATCAGAAAATCTACAAACAACAAATGCTGGAGAGGGTGTGGAGAAAAGGGAACCCCCTTGCACTATTGGTGGGAATGTAAATTGATACAGCCACTATGGAGAACAGTATGGAGGTTCCTTAAAAAATGAAAAATAGAATTACCAGATGACCCAGCAATCCCACTACTGAGCAAATACCCAGAGAAAACCATAATTCAAAAAGACACATGCACCCCACTGTTCACTGCAGCACTGTTTACAATAGCCAGGTCATGGAAGCAACCTAAATGCCCATCGACAGACAAATGGATAAAGAAGATATGGTACATATGTACAATGGAATATTACTCAGCCATAAAAAGGAACGAAATTGGGTCATTTGTAGAGACATGGATGGATCTAGAGACTGTCACAGAAAGTGAAGTAAGTGAGAAAGAGAAAAACGAATATCGTATATTAACCCATATATGTGGAACCTAGAAAAATGGTACAGATGAACCGGTTTGCAGGGCAGAAATTGAGATACAGACGTAGAGAACAAACGTATGGACACCAAGGGGGGAAAGCGGCGGGGGGTGGGGGTGGGGGTGGTGTGATGAATTGGGAGATTGGGATTGACATGTATACACTGTTGCCTATAAAATGGGTGACTAATAAGAACCTGCTGTATAAAAAAATTAATAAAATTAAATTTAAAAATTAAAAAAGAAAAGACAGCTCTAAGAGTGAGATCTTATCTGTCTTGCTCACTGCTTATCCCTATGCCTATAACAGTCCTTGTAACGTAGCAGGGGCTCAATAAATAACTGTTGAAAGGATAACTGAGATCTGTAAAGATGGCAAAGAATGCTCAGGAAAGCCCATCCCAGCACCATTCTTTTGGAGGCATGAGAAATGTTAAGGAGGGCTCAGAGTAAGTAATAATACAAGAAGCGCCAGTTCCCTACCGCATTACCTGAATTTGTATTATGTTTCTTGATAATCCACAGGTTGTTGTAGTCCTTGTGCAAATAGGTGGTGACCTGGGTAGGGTGGGGGAGGGAGGAGGAGGTGGGAGGGAGAAGACAGTCACTATCAGCGCAGCCGGCCACAGGACAATCAATAGCAAGCCAATGTTGCTTAAGCCTTTTTCAGAATCCCCAGCCACCAACCCGAGGGGCTGTGTTTCCCGACAGGGCTCCGAAGTAGCATTTGGTAAATGCTACTTTCTCTCCTTCCTTCTATATTTAGAGGTCTTTTCCCACAAAAGCCTTTTTGATTTGTCTCTGTGTACCCCTCTGCATCCTATCTTTCAACTTCCCACCTCCTAGAGGGAGGAACAATAACACCTTGTGTAACACAGTCTCCAGCACACAACGAGGATTTAGTTCATTTTTAAAAAGTCATCAAGACCATGTCTCAAACTTTCTAAATGAAAAATTCATGGTATTTTTCTAGAATATGGCCAAATGAAACGAAAAAAACTCTATTAATATCTTATCCTAGGGGCTTCCCTGGTGGCGCAGTGGTTGGGAGTCCGCCTGCCGATGCAGGGGACACGGGTTCGTGACCCGGTCCGGGAGGATCCCACATGCCACGGAGCAGCTGGGCCCGTGAGCCATGGCCGCTGAGCCTGCGCGTCCGGAGCCTGTGCTCCACAACGGGAGAGGCCGCAGCGGTGAGAGGCCCGCGTACTGTAAAAAAAAAAAAAAAAAATCTTATCCTAGAAGCCTGAAGTTTTAGACATAGCCATTTTGTATACACTGATTTTTTAAAAATTGTGTGTGCATGAGTGTACACGCATGTAATGCTGCAATTAAACTACCAGCAAAAATCCTGGGAACAGTATAAATGTCCAATACTAAAGGAAGAGTTACGTGCTGGTTATGTCCACAGGATAGAATATTATGCAGCCGCAGAAAATGTTTCAGGGCATTTTTACCCAGCACAGGAGAAGGTGTATAACATGCTGCTGTTGAAAATGGTTACCATTTATCACTAGGCACTGCTCTAAGCACTGGACAGGTCTTATCGCTAGGTTGTAGGGACTATGGTTACCTCCACCTTACTTACAAGCAAACTGAGGGTAAGTAATTCTCTGAGGTTGAGTAAAGGTCTCACAGCTTGTCAGCTGGAGAGACAGGATTCAAACGGAGGGAGCTAGCTCCAAAGCTCCCAGGATAGAGACTGCATACATACAATTATGCTAATTATGTATACAAGCACATAAATACCCAGAAGCAACGGAAACAAAGGCATCTCTCTTACAACGTGAGTTTTAATAACTCCAATTGGACAAAACATGACTTATTTACTTGCAAAGAGATTTGGAATTAGCGTGTAGGAAAATAATTATGCGTGTATCATGGCTGCTTTGTTTCAGTGGTTTTTGCTTTCTCAGCAACAATTAGGAATAATGGTATTAAGAACATACACGTTAAAAGTTGTGGCAGCCACAGAGAAATTAAGTCCACGCTCCCCATCAAAAGCTGCACACATCAAGCTCACCCAGCTCGATTTTGCTCAAGGATGTTAAGCTTTTGTGGTGCTTGTGTGTGCACCCTGCGCTGTCATTTTGTTTTTTGTTTTGTTTTTTCAAAAACCATTATTATTAAAATTCCTATTAGAAAAATCACTTACTGTGAATATAGTCCATGGCCTCTTTTTCCCCTTGAAACATTTATTTTTACAATGGAGTTTTTTATAATATGAGGTCTCCTAGGGACACAGGTATGCTATTACAGCAGAATGTTGTACATCAAACTACGTGGATAAACAATGATCCTTGGATTATGTGTAACTTTGGGGTTTTTTTTTATACTTTTCTACACTTTCCAATCTTACTTTATAAACGTTATGCTTTAAAAACATTTAAAAATCGAGACCTAGAGCTGTTAACAAGACATTAAACTACAGGGCAGAGGAGGGCTACTAGAGGTTATTTAGTGCGGTCCCCTCAATTTACAGATGAAGACACAGGCTGCGAAAGGCTCAGTGACTCAGTCAGTGACAAAGCCAGGCTCTCTGTCCCTTGGCCTAATGTGCTCTCTCTAGATGACTGTCACAACTTCATGCCTCTACCCATGGGCTTCAAGTGTGTAACACTAAGGCCAGCTTAATAGGGCCTTTCAGAACGTGGCTCTTCTCTCCCTTTGCACAGTATAGATGTTCCTCATCACCACATCTGTAACTTTATCTCCTACATGACACCAGCAGCAAGGTATCACTATGGAAGGGCTAGCAGTACATTAGACTCTTCTGGAGAGCTTAAAACCAAAACAAAAATGCACAATGCATGGGCCCCATCCTAGGTCAATTAAGTCAGAATCTCTGGGGTGGATCTCAGGCATCAGAATTTTTTAAAAGCTCTCCAATGGACTCTAAAGCGCAGCTAGGGTTGAGAACCACTGTGCTAGAGAGAAGCGGAGAGTCAAGAATGGGAAACTGATACCAAAACCCAATACTGTGGGTCAACCTTCTAGTAAATAAGGAAATAATAACAATCAAATATTTTGAGAAGCAAAAGTTTTTCACAAAGTAAAGGTTTTGATCATTTTGCAGGAAGAGAAACTTCACTTCAAGCTTCTCAGAGCAGCAGCCAGCCCTGAAGCCCCGACCTCTGCACTCTCCTCTCCTCGGGTCACTGCATCCGAGGCCTCCGCCCTGCCCACGCCATGGAAGCCACCCTTGTCAGAGTTGCCAGGCCTCCCATGTTGCCCTTCGAAGGCCTCTTCCTCTGTCCTCACCTTCTCCGAGGTCTCTGCAGCACCTGAACTGCTGGCGTCTCCTCCCACTGGAGACCCTCTGCTCGGCACTCTCCTCCCGTTCTCCTCCAACCTTCCCGTCCACCCCTTCCTTCTCAGCCACTTCTACCAGCACCACTCTGAGCGCCTTTAATGCTGCCTTACGTGCTCCTGCTCCCCAGGGCTCCTCTGCTGGCCCTCCTCCCTCTGCACACTGCTTCAGGGCAATGTCACCCATCCCCCACTGTGTCACTGACACCTGTATGCTACACACTCATGTCTCTTTCCTGAGACAAGTCCCAGAGCTAAAATACACAAAGGAAACTCATCTCCAAAGCCATGCTTCCTCCTCCAATTCTGATTATGGTGAAACAGCATTATCACACAAACACCTTGACCTCCAGACTACAGACCTGGACATGGCTCATCCCTGACATCTATCAGTTACCAGGCCCTGACATTCAACCTGTGAAGAGTTTCCTAAATCACTTCCCACCTCTCTCCCTGTGGCCTCTGCCTCCGTTCACCATCCTCTGTCATGATTATTGCCTCTAGTCTCCTCCTCCTTCCAATCCACCACACTCCTGCTAGAGCTGTCCTTCTAAACTAGAAATCTAAGCACATCTTATCCCTTAATAAGTTTCAATGCCTCCCCAGCGTCTACAGAACAAAATTAAATCTACTGTAACACGTAAGGCCTCTCCATAATCTGGCCCCACGGGCCTCTCCGACCCCATCCTTCTCCCTCTCAGGCATCATCCACCACAGCCACATCCACCACTCCTTAACGTGGACGCGGACAGTGTCGCTCACTCGTTCAGATCATACTCACGGCTAATCCTCCAGCATGCACGTCATACGGATTATCTCACTTAATCCTCACAACAACCTTATGATGGAGAGAAGTACTATTTATTTTCCCCAATTTCAAGATGAGCCCACTGAAGCACAGAGAGGTTAAGGAATTTGTTCAAAGTCACACTCTAGTGGAACCAGGATTCAAACCCAGATAAACTAGTCTGGTTCCCAGGCCTGTGTTTATAACCATTACGCTCTACCCATCATCCACTTCGTGCTGGGCACGGAGCCTTCCAGGAGCCAGCAATCAAACAGCAAAGAGACAGGAGGAAGGAAGCACTCACAATTCAACGCGAAGAGGGTTACCACACAAGCTTGTAAAGGTGCCGGGAAAGCCGCCCACACCAGACGCACCTAACCCAGGAGCAGGCAGAGGGAGGTCATGGTGGTCAGAGGGGAACTCCCCAGCTGAAGCCTAGGGAAGCTGGAGTTAGGCAGAGGAAAAGGATGTTTCAAGCCGGGGAAACAGTGCGAGTAAAGGAGGGGAAGCCAGAAAGAGAACGGAGGGTTCAGTCATGGCAAACAGCTTAGTGCTGCCGCAACTCAAGCGCACAAAGGGCTCACTGACCTGCTGCTGGCGGGCGCCGATGCCCTCGGGGTAGAGGTGCCCGTGCGAGTGGAGGTAGCCGACGGCCATCCGCGCGCTCTTCACGGTGATCACAGAGCCATAGGCCAGGTCTGCGGGCAGACAGCGACGGTGTGAGCTGGCGCAGCGCTAGACCTGCCCCTGATTGCAGGGGCCGCTGAAGCCACAGGCCTCCCCAGCCCCTAACAGACTCCACTGGGTCCCGGACTGCCGAAAGCAAGATGCGCGGCTGCCTTCTCACCCCAGTGGAGTCAACTCAAGAGGATCTCACCAAATAGTCTCGCCTGTCCCCTCCCCTCCTTCCTAAGGACTTCAGAAGAAGCTGGGTATTAACAATGCTATTATCAAAGCAAAAGACTAGGAACAACTTGTCCTTCATTCAAGGTCTATCATATACATTCCATGGAATAAAGAAGGAAGAAGCATCTTATATCTTCATCTGGAATGTTCTCCAAGATACATTGTTACTATAGACTGTTAAGAGAGACTTTTCATCATATATCCTTTTGTGCCTTTTGAATCTAGTACCACATGTAGTAACTGTTCAATGGTGTTTGGGGTTTTTACTCTGAATTTAAAAAAACAAAAACAAAAACCCAGAGTAAACAGCTTACCCAAGAGCATCCATCCCCTCCCCACACAGGCCCCGGCTTATGCAGGAGCCTCTTTGCCTTCTTACTGTCCCTCTTCTCCACGCCCTGCAATCTGGCTGCCCGCCATTCCCCTCTCCACCGAAACAGGTCTCACTGCACCAGTGCTGGCCGCTCCTGTCTCCCTTTGTTCATTCATTTGGTCGCTAGACCGTATCGATTACACGGTGGATCTAAAGGTGGAGGAGACCTGGCTGCAGACCTAGTGGAGCCCAGTCTTGGGGATGATGGCACCACACACTGAGCAGCACAGGATGATCAGCAAACGCTCCAGCAAAGGTGCGACAAGGTGTGACATGGTGGGAGCCCAGAGCAGGGTAGAACAAATTCTTGCCCAAAGAGTAAAAAGAGGATGGCTTGATGGAAGAGAATATAGCTGAGCTAGGCCTTTTAAATAACGAGTAGAAATTTGCTAACGCCACCACTCCATCCTCCTAAGTCCTCGTGCTGGTCAACACACGCAGCCCCGCACGCTGCTGACCGCAGCTGCTTCTCGATTATGCTCTGTCCCCCTTCTCAACTCCACACTCCCTCACGGACTGCTCCTGAGCAGCCCCTTCCTCCTGCATGCCCAGTGGCCTGACCGCACCCTGTCGTCTTCCTCTTTCTACAGTTTCCTCACAGACCACAGCCACTGCACAGCATCGACCATCCCGTACTTGGCTAGTCCTCCTTTGAAAGCCTCAGCCCCAAGCCCACTGGCCCCACTGCATGAATTTCCTCAAGCAACTCAAGGCTGACTTCTCCAATGTGGAATCCAGTGTCTGCCTTTCCGAACCAATTTTTGCCTGCTTTCCTATTTTTCATTCTTTCCACACTCTGGGTGGGCCCACTGTGTTCTAGGCCCTGGAGAGACTAAAAGACATTGTCCTTGCCTCCAGGAAATAATGACCTGGGCCCAACCTATCTTGTCAACCTTATCTTCCAGTATTTTTCTGCATATAACCTATGCCTTAAATTCTGCCCTGCTCTTGGCTTTGATCATGCTCTCCCTTCTGCCTGATACGCCCTCTCCCCCATCTCCCTCTGCTGAAACCTACCCATTTTTCCAGGGCCTGACTCCAAGGCAACTCACTCACTCTGATCACCCCCCAACCCCCTAACAGAAGTGATCTCTTACACCTTTGATCCCCACAGCTCTGCGTTCCCTCTTTCTATACTTAACACATACGGTCACATCATGTAGAGGTCCTCTACTGCAGACTCTACTCCAGACTCTCGACTCTGGAGGGCATCCACTTACAGCCTCCAATGTGGCTAACACTTGCTCAGTTACCCGGTGTGAATAGTGAATGGATGCGAGTAGCAGGATACTCTGGTGGGAACTGACCTCTAGCCCTGAAGGGCCTTGTTCCTTCACCAGATTCTCTCTGTTGGTCTTCCCACAGCCACGACGGACAAGTTATTCTTTAGGGTCAAAGAGCTTGTTGCTCAGGACGTCTTCCTCTGCACTTCTTGTGCTCCTATTCACTCTCTTGAGTGCTCGGACCAGATTTAACTGGATCTTTCTCCCACTGTGCCCATCTAAAATAACTCAGGCTGTCATATCATCTTTTCCAATACAACTCCCAGGAATCCCTTCTGTCCTACCTTTGTAAAGGACAAGAGACACTCACGTTCAGGGATGGAAGCATTGTGAAGGTTGTTTCCTGAAAGCCGGGCCTGGAAGGCAGAACTGAAGAAGCCATCGCCAGGACCACTGTGGGGAAAGGCAGAGAGAAGACAGCCAAATTAATGGAGTGAAACTGTGATTTCCCAGGAGCCCTAGGAAGAGCTCTGCACAGCTGGTTTAAAAGAAGTACAAGGGAGTGGCAGCGTGGTATTGTGGACAGACATGGGGGATAGAGTCAGAGAAACTGGGGTCCAAATTATAACTCGGCCACTTACTAGCTAGGTGAACTTTGGAAGATACCTGGCCTTGTTTAGCCTCAATTCTTCATTTATAAATCAGGGATTTAAAAAAAAAATCAAAAGAATTATTATGGGACTTCCCTGGTGGTCCAGCGGTTAAGATTCTGTGCTTACAACGCAAAGGACACGGGTTAGATCCCTGGTCGCGGAACTGAGATCCCACATGCCGTGTGGCACGGCCAAAAATTTTTTTTTAAAAAAGAATTATTATGACTAAATGAGATAACGTATATAAAATGCTGAACACAGTTCCTGACACATAGTCACTACCTGTTAAATGGGAGCTGCTGCTGGTGTTATTGTTATTATTATCCTCACTCCAACTGCACATGCTTATGGTGGCCCATCCCTGTTAAGCACAAGGAACTGTGTTTAGGGATAAGGGGCAGTTTGGCTATTAGAACACTCTCTTCTTCCTTCAGGCCAGGGTACCCAAAAGATAGAACATAAGAGGAAACCAACAGAAAAAAAACCCTGGGTCCCCTCCGAGCATCCCAACCAGACCCAGGAAATCACACGGCCCCTCCATAGGCTTAGAGGCAAGAGGAAGACCAGAAGTGAGATCCTGGAAAGGCTCTGGCCGTACCTTTTATTCAGCACCATGAAGTGAACAGCGTACGTGGCCGTGTAGAGAGCCAGCGGCAGCACTATGAGGCACAGGATGCGAGCGGTCAGATGTTTTCCCACAGTCACCTGCAAACCAAGCCAGTGCAGGGTGCTGGGCATATGAGGCATTATTTGCCTTATGCCTGACATGTGTGTTATCTGTAAGTTTTTATGTGTAAGTCATAATCAGAAACAATTGAAACACTAATGGCTATCAAGAAAGAAAGACATGGGGAAACCCTAAGCCTTCCCATAACACCCCCCACCAACCAAGCACTGCAGGGGGCTGAACCTGGGCCAGCCCTCCGCTGCCCGTCCAGACCCTCACCGAGGACCCCGGGCTGTCCCCGCGTTACTGCCAAGGTGTGGCCTGCATCTTCAGCATCGTCACTCATCACTCCCTCTCCATCCTAGTCACACTGACGCCCTGCACTTTCCCCATGCTTCTTGCACTGTACCAGCCCCACCCATCGCATTGATAACTGCTCCTTATCTTAACTTTAGGCCTCAGCTTCCTCCTAGAAGCCTTCCTGGATTGCCCGAGACTGGGTTTATGCTTTCCTCTGTGCTTTCACAGCCTTTGTTGGCTGGACCATGACTTATTTTTTCTTTTCTTTCTTTCTTTCTTATTTCTCTCTCTCCATTGTCTCTAGAGGGCAGGAATCTTGTTTTAATCATCTGCATATTCTGTGTCTCACACTTAGCGGATGGTCTGTCTATATGTTCTGAATGAATAAATGAACTTGTTGGGACTTTGGTTCAGAGGTGCATTACAGCAAAGTATCAATAGTTCAGGCCTGGAGTCAGCCTCGCCTGTTTGAATCCTAGATCTACCTCTTACTACTTGTATGACTTTGGGAACATTATTACCTCTCTAGGTCTCAATTTCCTCATTTGGCAAGAGGGTAATAACTACCTGCCTCACGGGTTTGTTATGAGGAGGAAATGAGATGATGAAAGTAAAGCATTTTGCATACTGCCTGACACAGAGTCAGCTCTTAATAAATAATATTGTAATAAACCATAAGGCCCTTACCAGCCTCCAGATGCAGAGACTCTGGGTCAGGAAAAGAAAATTTTAAGTTCAGGAAGTCAGTCTACCAATTTTACCTCAAGTCCCAGGCAGTCAGTGTCTGTCACACATTTGGCATGAGCCCAGATGGACAGAATCCCCTGGCTGGGTTGTTTGCAAAGCATTTAAAAACCAATGCAGGAACAAATGCCAAAAGAGAATCCCAAGGATATCAGTCCATCCTCTCTCTTTATACCTCTCCAGCCTGTCAGCCATGGCCCACTCCCTGCTGCCCTGCTCCCTACAGAGGGCAGCCGGATGCAGCCCACCTCGGGCCCAGAACACAGCTGTTCTGCCACCTGCAGCAGAAGCAGAGAAAGACCACTGGCTCTGCTAAGCGAGGAGCCCGGGAGCAAAGACATTTCTACAAGCACTTGGGTTCTCACCATTGAAAGACTGAGGTCTCCAAACAGGTGCCAAAGGTCTGAAACGGTGTTCCACCCCACTTGCAGGATGATAAAGAGGCCAACAAACTTGACCCCCAGAGCACCAGCTAGATTAACGCCAGTCAGGCTGAGCCAGAGCCACCAGGGGGCAGAGAAGGGCCTGAAAATCAACAAGGCACAGAGTTCAGTTTGGCAGCTGGAACCAAACTCAAAAGCAAGAGCAGCAATGGGGAAGGCAGAGGTCCTCTGACTCTGGGAGGCTGCACTGTGGCCTCTCTCTTGAGGGCTCCCAACCTCAGGGACCATGCATGGCTCCGAGGAGGAGGTGGTCTGTGAAACCCCTGAAACTGCAGGAAGCACAGTGTGAGAGTCAGTAGGTGATTCTTCCGGGGAGACGCACCATCGCTTTCCTCGCTACAGGGCTTCAAGTAAGCAAGGGGCTTATTCTTCAGTGGTGGCCAATCAAGTGGAAGGAAAAGGAAAATCCAGAGAAGCCTGATGGATTCAGTCAGCCCTGTCTTTTGTGCCACCTCTGGACCCTGTAAAGGCCAGCAGTTACTGAGTGCCTACTATGTGTCAGGCACTGTTGCGAGCACTTCACACGTATTAACTCTTTAGCCTTCCCTACAACCCCCTGGAAGCAGATCCTGTCATCAGCCTCTTCTTCTACACGAGGACTCGAGGACTCGAGGTCCAGAGAGGTTAGGTAATACAGCCAGCCAGCGGGGGAGCACAGTGCTAAGCCCAGCAGTCGGTTCCCAGGCTTGCTGCACTTAGATCACCTGGTGCTCTGAGCTGCAGTCTCCTCATCCCCTGGCTGACCCCCTGCCACAGCAAATGCTCCTGAACAGCCAAGACCTATGTGTTCCTGTACCTCTAGCTCCTGGCACAGTACCTGGCACATAGCATGTATTCAAGAAATGGCAGGTGGGGCTTCCCTGGTGGCGCAGTGGTCGGGAGTCCGCCTGCCGATGCAGGGGACGTGGGTTCGTGCCCCGGTCCGGGAAGATCCCACATGCCGCGGAGCAGCTAGGCCCGTGAGCCATGGCCGCTGAGCTTGCGCGTCCGGAGCCTGTGCTCCGCAATGGGAGAGGCCACAACAGTGAGAGGCTCGCGTACCGCAAAAAAAAAAAAAAAAAAAAACAAAAAAAAAAAGAAATGGCAGGTGGAAGGGGATGTGGTGCAAGTAGAAGATAACCCAAATCCGGAGAGAGCTGGTGGTCACTGCTTGGTTGTGGCGAAACCAAGGTGACTTCTGAAAAAGCCTTAGCAGAGCCAGCTCTTTGGGTCTGAATAAAATGAATGACCTACTCTACTCTCTCAGAGGCAGAAGCATGATCTGGAAGGGACTATTCTGGAAGAAGGCCAGGCCCTCCAGAACAGCTTTAGAATTGACTGGGGCCTGCAGGGATCCTCTTGACTGATGTAGACCCTTCAAGCCAAACTTTATATACGTTATTCCTATCACCAAGTCAGGACTGGCTGCAACCACTGAGGGCAGGGAGACAAACAGTTCCCAGGCAATATCTATTCTGGTGCCCCCCACCCTAGGCATCATACCCACCCTGTCCCTGGCCATTATATAAATTCCAGAGCTGCCACAGCTTCTGACACCCCCTCCCAAAGATGGTGTTTCTGACCTGTTGGCATAGGAGTTGTACTTGACCATGCTCAGCATGGCAGCCATGATGAAGAACATCAAGATGGGGTCAAGGAGGATGTACTGGGACAGAGTGAGGCATCCTGTGTCTGAAAAACATGAGCTCAGTGGTCAAAAAGTGGAATCAGAGATGGGCCCCCCTGAGAACCAAACACCCCAGTGGTAAGAAACAGTCCCCCTTGTGCTTAGTTGCATTTGTACAGTCAAGATTAGATGGGCAACTGAGTCATCTGGAAGGTGGAAGGCCACAGCTTTGGGGTACACCAAAGCCCAATGATATGAAAGAGTATCTCACACTGCTTCCAGGCCCTTGCCCCACAAAGGGATCATGTCACGCATTCAGATACAGAGATCCCGAGATG
Organism: Tursiops truncatus; assembly: GCF_011762595.2. NCBI lineage: Eukaryota > Metazoa > Chordata > Mammalia > Artiodactyla > Delphinidae > Tursiops > Tursiops truncatus. Next base: position 25,704,351 of record NC_047035.1, on the reverse strand, counting down.
AGGGCTCCTGCTAATTTCCACCATCAAAAAGGGAGTTCTGCTACCATGCCTATGCAGCCACAAACTACATACACCCGGGAAAGAATCTTACCATTTCATATGAAGTCTCCATTGGGAGTTGATTCTCCATGCAGGTGCTGAAGTGATTTTTCTTTTAAACAAAATTTCATTACATCATGGCCTGGCCTAAGTCCTCCAATGTCTTCCCATCTCATTCAGACTAACAAGCTCCTTCAGACAGCCTCAAGACGGCCACCAAAGCCTTCATGGTCTCCCCACCTATCCAGCCTCCTCTCCCAACACCCTCTGCCTCACTCACTCTACTCTGGCCTCACTGGTCTTCTTGCTGTTCCCTGAATCCACCAAGTGCCGCCTTGCACCAGGACCACTGCACATGCTATTTCCTCTGCCCAAACACTCTTCCCTCAGATCTCTGCATGGCTTAATCTTTGGCTTCACTCAGGTCTCTGCTCAAGGCCACCTCCTCAGGGGGCTCTTCACAGACCACCCTGCCTAAAACAGAATCACTCCCCATTACTCTATCCCTTACCCTACCTATTTTCTACATTGTACTTATTGCTTAAGGTGTTACATTACAGACTTAATTTACTTGCTTATTTATCATCTGCCCCACTAATGAGCAAGCTCCATGATAGCAGTGTCTCATCAGCGTATCCTCTGAGGCCAAGAAAGTGGCTTAGCACAGAGTAGATGCTTGAAAATAGTTGTGGAATGAAAAATGAATAAACGAATAACTGAAGAGGGAAGTTAAAGACCCAAGGGAAAAGCCACCAGTCCTCTAGAAAGAGACCCTGTAGTCTTGCAACATGATCTGTCAAAGCAAAGCCAGAGGGACTTCCCTGGTGGTGCAGTGGTTAAGAATCCACCTGACAATGCAGGGGACACAGGTTTGATCCCCGGTCCGGGAAGATCCCACATGCCGCAGAGCAGCTAAGCCTGTGCACCACAACTACTGAAGCCCGCGCACCCTAGAGCCTGCGAGCCATAACTACTGAGCCCACACACCGCAACTACTGAAGCCCACATACTCTAAGGCCTGTGTGCCGCAACTACTGAAGCCTGAGCGCCTAGAGCCCATACTCCGCAACAACAGAAGCCACCACAATGAGAAGCGCGCACACCACAACGAAGAGTAGTCCCTGCTCACCGCAACTAGAGAAAGCCCGCGCGCAGCAACGAAGACCCAACGAAGACAAAGAAAAAAGAACAAAGCCAGAATCGCCCCTAAATTAACCACCTAAACTGGTCTGGACTTCTTCAAATGTTAAGGTCTATGAGGTCAGGAATTCACTTTCATATGAGCAAGGCTAAAAACAGGATCAGTTTCTCTGGATCAACTCTCAATTAGCCATGTGAGAATTATCCACAGAAATAAAGCTCCCATTTTATTCTCTGCCACCCAGCTACTTCTGTGGCATCTACCTTTGCATTCAGTTGAAATTAGTTTAAGGAATGCAAACTAATCTTGACAGTAACCTAAGAGAAGCAGAATTAGAACTGTAAGCCTCCTTCAAACACACACACACGCACACACAAGCACACACAAGCACACATAAACTTGTTATCCATTCCAAACTCAAATGTGGATAACTTGCAGATAATCTATTCCTTGGGATTACCATACCAACTCACCACTCCAATAAAATATAAAGGCTTGCTACATATAAGTATTTATATATGTAAGTATTACTGGTGAATAAAAGGAGACTTGTAGTACATTTACCCAATCCTCAAGTTACTTAAGAACTGGGCCCGCAGACAGAATCTTTAAGTATATTGATTTCCAGCTACATTCATAGCGTGGCAGTCAATATCCCAAGACACGTGGTCTAGGACAACTTACCAAAGGTGAGGAGGGCAGCCGTGAGCAGCGCTGCCGGGAGGGACTGGGACAGCTCCAGTACAGTGAGGTAGGCAAAGGGGATCAGCAAAGCGCCGAGGAACGCACAGAACTATGGAAGGACGGGAGAAGCAGTCAAGTAACTAACTAAGCAAAGCATCAGGGACCTACTTGGCTTGGTACAAACTAATCTTTTAAGATGGAGGGCCCTGATGATGGCATGGCTTGGTGACCTAAAATCACCTGCAATATGTTTAAATATGAAAGGGGTGGTGTAACAGTGAAGCATCAAATCAAACAACATTTACGTTCCCACTAAGCACCAACTTGTGCACTGACAAGAAATCAGCAAAGTTCAGCCAGGGAGGTGTGGGCAAGACGGCCCACGATTTCAAGTGGGAGACTCCGGGAATGGACCGTCCCATCACTGCTAGCTGTGACCTTGACAAAGTCACGTCTCTGTATCTCAGCCTCTCCTTCTGTGTAATGTGAAACTTAAGAGTTCCTACCTCATAGGGTTTACTTTTTAGATTAAATGAGCTAAAGTTTATTACCACACAGGAAGTTCTTGATAAACACTAGCTTCTGTTATGAAACTGGGTGCAAGTTGAGAAATACCTCTCTGAAGGTGTTTTAATATTTTAGAGAACTCTAATGTTATTTCTGTTATTTCTCCCTTGGTCCTTTTATTCAATCACACCAGGAATCACTCTTTAATCTATAGGTTGTATTTTGATTTTAGAAAAAAGACTGCTTGACACTTCAGCATCTGGAGGGTTGTTTTTCAGTTTTGTTTTGTTTTTAACCACCAGTGTTCTCTCCATCCCCCTACCCTGTCCATCAAAAGTAATCAGACAAACCCAGGGGAATGGAAATTCTCACATTTGGGTGGTCACTTTTTGTTAGCAGAAAGCAATGTGCTCTAGTGTGAAAGGGAACAGGGCTGATATATTTGGCCTTCTCATTTCCATAGCAAGTTCACAGTGAGTCAGGCCTATATCCAATTATGCATGCTATGTGGTATTCAAACATCATTAGGAAGACACAGAATCACTTAAGAATATGAACTTGAGGGTAGTGGACACTTCTTGTTTAATATGGAATGGTATGACCACACAAACAAGCCAGTGATTAGCCCAAGTAATCACATGGCATTTATCTGAACTGCTTTGATAAAGCGGTTCCTTGAGGAAAGGGGCGTGTAAATGCTACCTGCTCTGAGAGCTCCACACTGAGGACAGTCTCCACAGGTCTTATTAGCTCCAGATACAAGGTCCCCAGACAGCTGGGTATTCAGGCCCTGCCGTGCCCCATCAAGGCTGGTGTTGGGACTCAGAGCACAGAGGGACCAGGCAAACACACACTTCCCTTAAAAGACTGGAAAACCCCTTGTGTGCCCGACACCTTTGTGGGGGAAGAAAGAAGAACCTGGTGACATGGGTGTGGGGAGGCTGAAATGTTAATAAAGGCCCTCAGAGGTAGGCAACACCCTAGCAGTTGTGGCTGCAGGGGAAGGACGCGTAGCCTGCCAATGTGCTGAGGCCAATGTTGGGATTGCAGGAGATTCCTGGCTGCCTGAGTCCCGGGCTGCCCTCTGATCTGAAATTTGATGCCTCACGTTGGCAGGAGAACAGGTGACGGGGTGCGCTTGCTCCTGTCTGTGTCATCGCTGTATTATCTGTGGCCTCCCTCTTCCTTCCCGCCCACCCCAGCTCTGAATCTCTACTACAGGGTACAGGTCCAATCATGCTCCCCCACCAAAGTCCCCTTATCTACACCTGCCACCACTCCAGGGCTTCCAGCTGTCACATTTCTGACTGAGCGTGGCCCCAGGGTTGAGTCGGGCAATAGCAAGTCAGGAAGCCTTACTCCTCTCATTCCCAGGTAGCTGTGATGCTCATATTCGTCCCCAGGCTTCTGGAACAAAAAGGTGCCGTCATATCCAGTCAGGTGGCCAGCAAGGCCTATCAGCATCTGAGGAGAGAAGGAGAGGCCTCAGAGAGAAGATGCCTCCGCCCCCTGAACTTCCCTCCAGCTGCACCCAGACCTTGGCTTCCCTTGACAACTGTCCATAGAAGGAGCTCCCACTGTGACATTTTCTCCGGCAGCTGTTGCAGAGCAAAGAATCTTTTGTCTACAGAGCTCATTGCCTGAAACAAATCCTCTCTTGTGTTAAGGCCAAGTTCTTGGGAACAGTGCAGACTGAGTATTTAGGAAGAAAAAAATCCCACAATTCGAAGGGCAGGGCCAGTGAGGGGCTCTCTCATTCAGCCTTCTTTCATTTGTTATGAAGTAAAACACGACAGCTCATGGGGGAGGCCATGGGCAGGGGCTGATTCCTGGGAGACTGGGCCACTGAAAAGAAAATGAGGTTCCAAGTCAGAATGAGGAGGGAGGAAAGTGGCCAAGTTGCTACACACCAGGAATAGAGAGAAGGGAAGAAAATGGGAAAGCAGAATGCAAACACAGATGCATTTCCCCAGAGGGGAAGAGAGAAGTCCCAGTGGAAACAATGCCAAAAGGCCTGGGACTGGTTTCTCCTACCGCCAGTATTCCAAAGGGAGGCCACCCGGCACATCCCAAAACAGAACAAATCAACTGTAAACTTAGACTGTGAGCTGTAAATCCTTCAAAACGTTCGAGAGGATCAGCCTCTTCGTTTCTGTCTTTCCTTGACTGTCAACAGTGTAAAATTTTCTTTTCCACACACGTAATCAGAAGCAGCCAAAACATAAAAACTGTCAGCAAATATGAAGCATCTGTAACAGCCCCAGGCTGCCTCGGCCTGACCCCTGTGCTCGGGTTCGGCTGTGTGGAGGGGCAGAATACCCTGGCTGTGTGGAGGGAAAGCCCTTCCCAGCGACGCTGCTTGTGCGGGCTTGGATTTGGACCGCTAACCAGCTCACTTTTTCCTCTAAGTAGTTCTAAACACAGTCACTCTCTGTAGTTCTGTGTCAAGGTACAGAAGCCAAAGTTCAGCAGTAAATTATTATGAAGCCTTATTTAAAAAAAAAAAAAAAAAGGAATCCCAGGGTCCAGAAGTTAATTTAATATTAATTAATTTAATGTAAAGTAATATGAGGTATTGGGAAGACAGAGCCATCCGAATACCCAGGTGAACTTAAACTGACAAATGACAATCAAATGAATGTCCCTTCCCCCCTGGGATCTCAGAGGACAGACCCGCCTGGTGCTGGCATAAATCCCCAGACTTCCTGGCTGGTCTGGTAGAGTGAAGAAATGCACAGATGGTTTGGATCTCAGAGCCCCCCATACTAGCTCTCTGATCATAATAATCTCTTACCTACAGGTAATAAAACCTTCCTTGCAGATGGTTGTGAGGCTTAGAGGTAATGTTGTAGGCAAAACACTTAGCACTCTGACAAGCGTTTAACAAGCACTCAAAATTCAGCTCCCTCTCAGTTTCCATAAGGTTAAAAGTAGCCCTGAGCTAATTTCCTAACTAAAGAACTCATTCAAATCAATAAGAATAAGGGCAACTTACTAGAAAAATGTTTTCATAGAAAACAAAACACAGATGGCTAAAAAACATATGGAAAAATGCTCAACGTAATTCAGAAAGACACGCAAATGAAAACAGTGATATACCAGTTTTTACTCTCAAATTCGCAAAATTTTGGAAGTATGATCATACCAGTGCTGGCAACGATGTGAGGAGAGCAAGCACCCTCATACGCTGTTGGTGGGAGTATGTAGTATCTCAGCATTTTTGCAGGAAAACTTAACAATGTCCAACACAAATCTAAATATGCATATTATTTGACTCTTTAGTTCAGCCACTGAGGCTCTTTTGGCTACACCTGCAAAACTACGAAAAGATAAATGTACAAGGATGTTCATTGCACTACCTTTTGTAATGGCTAAAAACTGGAAATAACATAAATGCCCACCAGTTGAAGAGAGGCAAAATAATTTATGGCGCAACTGTATAACGGAATAATCTACAGCCATGAAAAAGAATGGGGTACATTTTATGTATTGATGTGGAAAGAAGTTAAGATATATTATGTTTAAAATACAAGTTGCTCAACAATTTTAGCCTGATTCCATTTGCATATATAATGTGCTGTTCCCGTGTGCTAATATGTATGTGTGTAGAAATGCATACACACTTATGTTTGTATAAAGTTTCTGAGAGGATATATAAGAAACTGTTAATAAAGGTGACCCTGGCTGCCTCTGAGGAATAAAACTGTGAGGGAAGGTAACTTTTGACCTTTTATTTCCTTCTGTACTGATCAAACTTTGTGCTATGTGCAGGTATTTTTATTTCTTTTAAAAGTACCTATTTCCTTGGAGCCCCTGGCGCCTAGGGCTGGGACCAGTGTGAAGAGGCAGGTATTGGGGTCAGTACTGTAGGAGAAAACGTTCTACTCACCACGTCATGGGGCTTTTTGATTCTTGCGCTGACTTGGCCTCAGAACCTATGAAAGCTACGTTGCTTATCACTCTTTTATCCAGGTAGAGCACAGGCCCATCAGGAGATAAATTCGAGGGGCAGATGGATCACACTCTCTGGGGGCAGCCTTAGAAAGAAGCCTCACATTTCTCCCTCCACACAGGGGCCACATGTGAGGAAGGGAAGGCTTCAGCAAAAACAAATCAGCAAGTGTTTTCCACACGCCTTCACTGTGCTGAGCACTAGCAGACCCCAAAAACAGACAGGCAGTCCCCAGATGAAAGACTGGGCTAGGTTTCCTCCTCTACTGGCGGGCTGGGTCCCAGGCTAGCCCAGTGCAAATGTTCAGCACGTTCTGTGGCTTAATTCTACAGCGGTAACAGATGTACTTGCCCGAATACTGGGGCAAGGCAAGTTCATCAGGCAGTGGTATAATGGTTAACAGAGCAGACTCTAAGCCAGTCTGAACCTTACCAGCTGCCACTTACTAGCTTTAATCCCTATGGCAAACTACTTATCGTCTCTGAGTCCCAGTTTCCCCTTCCGTAACATGAGGATACAACAGTACCTACTTCATAAGGTTGTCCTGAGCATTATATAAGTTAATGCATCTAAAGTGACTAAAAGAGACTGTTCAATTGCTCCAATCTTATTGTTGTTATCTTATAAAGGAGACAGAAAGAGGCATTACATTTTTTGCTGCTTCTCTGGGCTCGGAGCTAATTTTGAAATAGGCCACCTAGGGACTCCCCTGGTGGTCCAGCAGTTAAGACTCAACGCTATCAATGCAGGGGGCCTGGATTCGATCCCTGGTCATGGAACTAGATCCTGCATGCCGCAACTAAGAGCCCACATGCCGCAACTACAGATCACATGTGCCACAACTGAGACCCGGAGAGGGAGGGAGGGAGGGAGGGACGAAGGAAGGAAGGAAGGAAGGAAGGAAGGAGGGAAGGAAGGAAGGAAGGAAGGAAGGAAGGAAGGGCCACCTATTCCACCTTCCTCTCCACCACTCCCACCTGCAGGGCCGTGCCCCTGGTCCCTACCCCATGCTCTGGTGCTTTCCCCCTAAGCCCACGTGTCACAGTCACCACCCCTGCCACCCCTCACCCCCTGCCTTCATCCCCAAGTACTCCACGCTCCAAGAACACTCCCCATCTTCATACCAGGCAAATTCCTGTCCCCTTAGTACCAAAGAGCTCAGCCTCCAGTTAGGAAGAAAGGACTGAGCGAAATGCCAAGGCTAATCCATTAGCCTTCTCGGGGGTATTTGTTTTTAAGAGAGTAAAATGAATTCTGATTGGTGGAATTTCTAATTGTACATCATGTGAAAGGAACAAGCCAAACAACGTGCACGCTGGGAACGGGGAGTGGGAAGGAGTTTCAGGCCCTCGTGGACAGTCAGCTCCCCTAAGCTATTTCTGCTTTTTATGCAACAGATTCCTTCTCTCCATCTCTTTTTTTTTTTTTTCAATTAAGGTAAAATTCATATACCATAAAATTCACCATTTTAAGGTGTACAATTCAGTGGCTTTTAGTTTATTCACAAGGTTGTGCGACCATCACCACTACCTAATTCCAGACTATTTCATCACCCCAAAAAGAAATTCCACACCCATTTACAGTCACTCTCCAATCCTCCCTCCCCCCAGACCCTGGCAACTGCTAATCTAGTTTCTATCTCTGTGGATTTGCCAATTCTGGAAACATATAATACGTGGCCCTTTATGTCTGACTTCTTCCACTTAATATAATGTTTATGAGACCCATCCATGTTGCAGCATGTGTCAATATTTCACTCCTTTTTATGGCTCAATAATATTCCATTGTATAGATAATACCACATTTTGTTTATCCATCCATCAGTTGGTGGAATCTCTCTCCATTTCTGAGCCCAGAGGACTCCTAAAAACAGCAAAGGTTTCCCATGAAAGCAGCTGTTCTGGAATGTCAGGGAATTCTTTCTACAAGCCCAAGAATTAAATCCAAATCTAAGACTTGGCTCCAACTCTTAGGAGAGCACCGTCCTTCACCACACTGCTCACCTTTCCCAGAGGCGGGTGCACATCAAAGAAAAAGGTGCGGTTGATATAGTAACTTCCCATTTTTCCAAAGTGAGTTTCATCCCAACTAAAAAGAAAACAGAAAGAGAAATGAAATTCTTAAAATTATCGTACAACCCAAACAGCCTTAATAAAGCATGGTTAAAATTACAGTTAAAACCAAAGGTTATAAGTTTCAAGCAGTTAATGAGAAAATCTGGATTTAAAAAAAAAAAGCTTTTGACACAAGTGATTTGAGGAAGCAAGACATCAGGCTGTTCCTTAATCTTCATTTAGACAGCTGAGAAAGGCTAGCAAATACTTACCAACCAGTTTCATAAATTTAAGTTAAATCTATACTTATTCTGTATCTTGAGTTTCTATTTATTTTAAAAAGGCGAAGAGTTTCCTATACTGTAAAAAGTTTTGCAATAAGAGTTTTCTTCCAAGTCTGCTAACTTTTTTTAAAAAATAAGTTTATTTATTTATTTATTATTTATTTGTGGCTGCATTGGGTCTTTGTGGCTGCGCACGGGCTTTCTCTAGTTGCGGGCGCTACTCTTCGTTGTGGTGCAAGGGCTTCTCATTGCAATGGCTTCTCTTGTTGTGGACCATGGGCTCTAGGTGCGTGGGCTTCTGTAGTTGTGGTACATGGGCTCAGTAGTTGTGGCTCACAGACTCTAGAGCGCAGGCTCAGTCGTTGTGGCACACGGGCTTAGTTGCTCCGCGGCATGTGGGATCTTCCTGGACCAGGGCTCGAACCTGTGTCCCCTGCCTTGGCAGGTGGATTTTTAACCACTGCGCCACCAGGGAAGCCCCAAGTCTGCTAACTTCTAACCCTAAGACTATTTTTGCTACTAGAAACTGCATTACTCTTGCTGTTACAAACTACACTGTGGGCTACTGATCAGTAAGAGCCTATAGACCATGGTTGTGCCTGGAGTCTGATTTTGCTCCCAACCTTGTGATAATTAACCTGCTAACTATGAACTCACTGACCTTATTATAATGAACTAACAAGTATATAAAAAGTGAGGGCTTTCTTACCAAGTTAACAACCAGTCTAAAAACCTATCCTCATTATTTACAAATTATTTAAAAATTATTTTGCAAGTAAGTGATTCTAATACACTAGCTTTTAAGCACAATGCAAAAATCTTGTTCTTCTACACAACCACAGTAAACCTTTCACACCCTACACGGGGGCTTCACAGCGGCAGGCTAGTAACCCAGCAGAACCTGGCCATTTCTGTTTGTCAATCTCTCCCTGCAGCTCAGAAGAACAGTTGCTTTCTAGTGACTATCCATCCCCAGGTCAGCTTCTATAAGTAGTTATCACTGTCCTACAGAATAAGGGGCAAAACATGCTCTTACCAAAAATGCAGGGTCTTTTTTTTGTTTGTGTGTTTTACACACTGGGTCTAATAAACAGGCAGAAGGGTAAATCTACTTCTGCGTCTGCTAAGTACATGGCTTGACATGAAATGAGGACAGTGACATGGCGATGTCAAACAGAAAAATAACTTCCAAGCAGTGTGACAAAATACATTTGCAGAAAAAAGAGAGATCCGGTCCCAGCTCCGCCACCCACTGTGGGAGCATGACCTGGCAAAATCACTCACCCTCTCCGGATCTCTTTTCTCATCTACGTGATGAAGACAACAGTAGCATCTGCCAGTCCACCTCGCAGGGAGGCAGGTATGAGGTAACGCATGGGAAAGAACTTTACAGACTATGAAGTCCCACACATGCTGGGCACTATTTAAACTGTCCCAACATTTGTGGTTAGTTTTGAAGTCTGTTTGGAAACATATTGATAAAGGGGTGTAAGATTTTTACTTCAAGTAAAACTAGTAGCAATAGTCACGCTTCCTCTTGGCTTTTACTGCGTGTTTGCGGTGGGATGGACGGTCTTCTCTGGCTCTCTCTTGCTCTGCAGACCTTGCAGGCTACGCCAAGAATGCAAGGTCCTGGCTGCTCTTTACTCAGGCCACTTCTCAGGGTTATGCTTGCAGCAACCTTGAGGAAGACACCACGTCTCCCTCTGGGACAGAGAGCAGTCTTGTTTACTGCTTATTATAAAACAGCGGATTCCCCAAGATCAATACTCCTCAGCTGTGATTCAACCCCCTGCACGTGCAGGCATTCATCCAGACCCAGGGTATCACATGGGACACTGGGGACAAGGGGAACTGATGCCAACATACTGATGCTCATCCTGCTTGCTGTGCTGTGAGAAATAAAGGCCTTTGTCTCTGACCCAGGACTTTGTCTCCTGCCAGCATCCATAAAACACTGACAGGCTAACTCATTAGTTGGCAAGTAGCATAAAAATAAAACCCCAAACCCTGACAGTTTCGGTGACAAGCATAGGATGCTGAGTCATAGCTTTCCTTAAGAGAAAGGACAAGGGCCATCATGGACTGGGTTAGGGATAAGAGAAGACGCCCTGGAATCACCCTGGTGGTGAATGTTCTTGCCCAAGTGGTGGGGAAGGCAGGTAGTAAGAATCCCCCACTGTCCTGCCTATGAATGAGGTTGAGGGGAGAGAGGCAGGATTGAAACAAACAGTCTGAATGCTGCCTTGGTTCCTGCCCACGGCCTTCTGGGCAAAAGGAGGAAAGGATATAATCGCAACCCTGGGGCAACAGGCTAAGCAGCCCCAGCCAAAAGGCAAGATGGACGGGCTGATGAACCTAGGAGGCCCCCAAGCTTAATGGTGCCAGTGGTAAGGACCTTGCTATTCAACGCAGAAGGGCTGATGAATCTAGGAGGCCCCAAAGCTTAACAGTGCCAGTGGTAAGGACCTTGCTATTCAACGCAGAACTCTGGGTAAAATGAAAACATTGAAAGGTTCTCGGGTGAGCTGTGTGCTCAAGCCAAAGGTGTGCCTTGCTTAGAGGCTCAGAGCCACTCCGTCCCTCCGTGTCCCGTGATCCCTCCCCCTCTGGCACAATCTCAGCTTCTTTAAAGAGTAAGATGATTACAGGTGGGGCTAAGGTCTCCCTGTCCCTAAAGGGGGCTAGAGGCCATACACACCCATCCTAGTGTGGTGGGGAACTCTGGGGAGGAGGGGGACTCAAGCTCAAAGTCCTACTGGATACACGAGCACCCTACTCAATCCCTTGGAGTAAGAGGATTTGCTAGGCGCAGGGATTACCAAAGGCGCCAAGGACTGCAGGGAGGACCATGGCAGTGTGTACAGGGACTGAAAGAAAAAGCCCCTAAGCCCAGGTGCTCACCAGACACAGGAAAGCAGACTGGGAAGAAGTGGTGCCAAGCCTGCCGAGGGGCTGAAGGAGCAAAAGGGCCTCCTCCTGCGCCCTGCATCCAGCACGCGCCACACCTCCCACCTGGGAATGGCGTAACCTCTAGGTGGCTGTCATTATAGCTCCTGATGCAGGCCTATTAGACTTGTTAGTTGAAAGGGGAAAAAGCACCTAAATTCAACTGATAGGGTCTGAGCCAAGTTCCCAGTGGGGAAGGGAAGGGAAAGTGGCCTTGGGTAGGGCCCTTGCAACTACGGTTGTGTCTCCCACTGCTGAAGGCATAGTCGTATTTATCCCATATGTGTCCAAGATTATCCCATTGAGAGACTGCTAATTTAGTGAGAGGTGATCCTGTCCCCTCCCAAGTGGTCCTACAGAAATAATATAAATCACAAGACGAGAAAGGGACATTACAGCTTTAAAGATGGAATTTCAGGGCGGGGGGTTGGGGAGGGGGGCTTGGAGAGCTCCATGACAGCGCCATCTGCTGGACATAGGTACCAAGTACACACCCTTTTAAAGGGGCAACTGTCAACCTAACTACTAAGCTCTTGTTGAACTTGAGGGCCTGAACCATGAAGACCTTAGGACTCTTTGGCCTGATACTGTCACTTTGGGGTGGGTCAACTTGAAATCTATGGCTAACGACGGAAGGGCTCAACAAGCCTCGCTGGTGAAATGGAAGTGGTATATTCAAGTGTTGGCCCTAGAGGCATCTTGGTTTTTCAAGAAGAGGTGGCAGCTGCCCCTTTGGAAGAAACTATCTTCCACTCCACCGCCTGAAGCAAAGCCGCTGACTCAGTGGGGTCTTGATTCCCAGAGGTTCCTCCTAATGTTTGTGCCTGGTTCACTGATGGTTAGGCTAAATTAAAAGCAGATGGTGTCCACAGGGCAGTAGCTATCATCGAGCCCCACTGACGTTTCTGGAAGACCGACTGCAATAAGGGTTGATTGGCACAATGCACTGAATTGAAAGTCATCACCCTTGCCTTAGACAATACTCCTAAGAAACAGACAAGTTATATTTTTATTTTCCCTTAGGCTTTTGCCATTGGCCTAACCATCTGGTGTGTCACTTGCAAGGCCATATACTAAGAAATGTAAAACACCCCTCTTCGGAGCCAAGAACTGTGGAAAAAAATCATGGCTGCCTGCCAATGGGCCAATCTGGATCACTCATGTAGATGCCCCCAGTAAGGGCCAGTATTCTGATAAGACGGATTAGAATCAAGCTGCTGATCAAACCTGCACCATCCAGACTGCTGCCATTGCCACCTGCATACGTCAATACACCAGGCATGGAAACACATCTACCACCATGGACTGGGCACAAAGTAAAGGACTAAACGTCTCCAAAGCAGAAGCCATTGCTACATTGTGGTAACTTGTGACTCCTGCCAAAAGTTGGCACGTTTGTCTTGCAGTGAAGGAAGCCACATTGCGTGGGGTACTGACCACTCCAAGGAAACTGATTGTACTAGGACTTTGTTCCGCATTCCAGGCTATCACTGGTGCCCCACTGCTGTTGACACCGTTTCGGGTTAGTGTTGATGATGCTCTTCCAGTCCAATCATCTGACTCTAGATATATCACTGCGGCCCTTGAGACTAAACTGTGTTGTGTTTTCAGCTTTCCAAACCATCTACAGTCTGACAATGGTACACCCTTTTTTTTTTTTTTTGCAATGGCTGAATAGCCAAAAATCTGATGACATTCCACACTCCAGGCCATCCACGGGTATCTGATATTGTCAAGCACTGAACAGTCTTCTCAAAAAGATTTCTGAGTCAACTTCCCTCACCTTCCTCCTTGTTCACACATCTTAGTCAAGTAGTTTGGTCACCTAACTAGGTGTTCATCTCCTCTCGGCCACCAACTGGGTAATGATCAGAACAAAAGGGGTGGAAGGTTATAAAAACCCATTTTGAAAATTTGAGATTCTTCCTTGACTATTCCTGGGCTCGACTGGTCTCCCCTAACAGCAATTCTGGATCAACCTGGGGGTGCAGTTGGGGATTTATGGGATTCAAACTTAATTCCAGTTCAGTCACTTGGGTTTTCTTGTTGGAGTGACGTGGTTTCAGTGCATAAAGATCACCTGGTTGAGCACACTGCTTGTGAGGTCCCGCTACAGTGGCTCACATGGGCCAAGATGGGAGACATAATAAGTCTCTGTCAAGTTTCTGACAGTGCCCATGACAGAAAGGTCTGGATATTAGTATGCAATAGTTGGAGTAAAGGTGAATTTACAGGTACTAGAGTGGGACACACTGATTATATGGCAGTGGGAGGAAACAAACAACCTTTCCACCTGGGGAAGGAACATCTTAGGCCCCTGGAAATGTAAAGAGAAGGGAAACAATTAATGCTCTCTTTGCCTCCTAGGCCCAGCACCCAGTCTGGCAAAATACTAACACAGTTCAACTAAGTCAGTGGCAGCTGTAGCTAGCAATCTGACCTATTGCTGACTCTGTTATTCCACCATGAAATCAGAAAAACTCATGTGGACATGGCCGGTCTTGAACTATCCTCATGTCCCTGACGACATCAACATTAACTCCCAAACATGGACCTCCCTCGCATGTGCGCAAAAACACAGACTGGCACAACCTTCTGTTAGTATGACTGATATAAATTCATAAGCTTCTCCTGACACCCTAGGGACCTTACGTTATGCCTTGTATAGTGATTGAGGCTGCAACTATGCAGTGACTCTCGCTGCCCGTGGGGCTTAACCAAATCACTGTAATGATGATCTAAATCAAATCTGATGGAAATCCAAATAATATTTAACAAAAAATCCTGAACTGGAGTGATCTGCACCCCTTCAGGTAGTATATTAGAATGCAGGGAAGAATGTGCTGTGGAATGCCTTTCCACTGGGCATGGGAGTTGCTTTTTAAATGGGAGAACTCATTGTAATTATTGGCAGTGACATCAAAAATCAGAGGTCAGTCTAAACACCTGTGTACAGACTATAATGGATAACAGACTGGCCTTAGACTACATCTCAGCTAACTGAAATAAGACTTCCTGGTCCCTCCCCACCCCACTCCAGCACCCCGGAGGGCACAGGTTAACACCACAGGTTGGCCTCATCCTGCTGTTTTGTTTTGTTTTTTTGCGGTACGCGGGCCTCTCACTGTTGTGGCCTCTCCCGTTGCGGAGCACAGGCTCCGGATGCGCAGGCTCAGTGGCCATGGCGCACGGGCCCAGCCGCTCCGCAGCATGTGGGATCTTCCCGGACCAGGGCACGAACCCGTGTACCCTGCATCGGCAGGCGGACTCTCAACCACTGCGCCACCAGGGAAGCCCCACCCTGCTGCTTTGACTCCTGGTGAGAGCAGCCTTAAATAAATGTTGTATGAGACAAACTAAATAGACTGGGTCCCTGCCTCGGCCAGGTTAATCAGAGTAGCCAATGGAGTTGCACATTCATGTGAAAATTTGCTAGAAGCCAAGAGAGTGTAAAATCAAGGAGTGAGACTGTTGGGAGAGACAGTCCTCCATGGGTCTCTTGTACTTCCACACATCTTGCTGGGTATGCGGAGAATGCAGGGCCTTGACTGCACTTTACCTGGGCCATTTCCCAAAGTTGTGTTTGCACCAAGCAGCCTTGAGAGATGAGGTAACATCTCTCTCCAGGGCAAAAAGTACGCTTGCTTTTTGTAAATTCCCCAAGCTTGTTGCTCCTTAGCTGCAAGGCAACGCACAGTGTGTGCAGTCATCCATCTGAGCCCATAGCGTCACCCCGTGGGACTTCGGAGCCATGAGAAACTGAATCCAATATGCCGATGTTCATCCTGCTTCCTTTGCTACGAGTAATAAGTTTTTTGACTCTGACCCAGGAGTCTCACATCTTCCGCCAGCACTCATGAAATAGTAACAAGCTAATTCATTAACTTCCAAGTAGGGTAACCCTGATAGCTTGTTAGCCTGCTTGCTTTTTAGTCAAGGAGTTCCATTTCTAACAACCTCTACACTTTCTCCTCAGTGATACTGAGAAAACATGGTATCACGTCTTGGCAAAACAAATTAACCATTTTCAAACTGTATAAAAATTTTCCTCTGAGCTGGAGACCTTTTAAGCTTTTTTAACGAAATCTGACTCCTGCACCTTAGTCCTACAAAATAAAGCCTTTAAGAAAATACATCCTCACAGGATGACCCCAGACCTGCTTCCTGGGACCCTTGTTATCATCCGTGGGCACACAGGTTGTTCTGGCTCCCGAGAATGTGGTACTCAGATAGGAATGTTCCCCTCCGTGGAGGTCTAAATCCTGCAGATTAGGAACTCAGGCCTTAGGAAATTCTGTACTAAGAATTTCCAATTCTCCTGGGTCAGTTCAAAGCACCTTTAAAAGCTACCATTTGAGAGCCAGGTGAGACGCTGCAGCATAACCTGCAAGACATGAAGACTGCTTCCTCAGATCCTAAGGAATCCCACTCTCACACACACCGAAGCAAAAAGATTTCTCTCACGGAGACTGCACCTGGGCAGAGGCAACCACCAGAAACCTGTTTCCCCTCCAGCGCGGCCCCGCCCCTCCGCCTGTGAATCCCGCCCTCTCCGTGCCTCCAGACCAATGAGAAGGCGCGCCCCTCCCTCCCAGTTGCCAAGGTGCCTGCCCAGTCCCTCCCATCACTCACCAGATGTGCGGCGGCTGGTCCAGACGGTGGAAGCGGGTGGCAAAGGACATCAGCGTCACCAGGGCCAGCAGAGCCCACCGGCCGGGCGCCTCGAAGCGCCGCGAGCTCGGAGCAGGCCGTTTGGGGCTCCGCGTTGTAGCTTCGGTGGCCACGTCCGGGCCCACGGCCCTAGCAGCCTGGGACCCACAGCGGCCCCTCCGGGGACGCAGCTCAGACCCTGCCAGGCCTCCGCCTACGGCCGGCGGCATCCTTCCCCTCCTCAGGATGGCCCTCCGGCCCGCAAGCACGCTAGGTCTTGCGAGCCGCCCCGCCAATAAGTCACCAAGCGGCGGCTCGGGGTGCCCTGGGAAATGTAGTTAGTTCCCTACCCCGGACTCTGGGCTGGAAGGGGAGCGCGGTCGCCGCCCGGGCCGCTAGGAGACGGCTAGTGGCGCAGAGCATGACGTCCGGGCGGGCCGGGGAGAAAGCGGGCTCAAAGAACTGCAATTCCCAGCAGCGCCAGGACTGGGGGCGTGGCGGCAGGGCGGGGCAAGCTAGAAGAGACCTTAAAGCTCATTCTAGTCCAAGCCCTAGCTTTACCGAGACGAAAACGTAAGTTCTGACGTGTCGGGGTCTCACTGGGCCTGAATCGTCGACGACTCGGAGAGTCGCAGGCGCGAAGTTTCCTGGCCTGGAAGAGGGGTCGCCCAGAGTGCGAGATGCAAGTGGGGAAGGTCTGTGTCATGCATCCGGGGAGAGAGGCTCTACTTAGAAACAGGGAGAAATCTTGGGGGGCGAGGTCAAAGGTGAGCCGCTCGGCCCCGCCCACAGCTCCTACGGCGACTCCCAGCATGCAATGCGCCGCGCTGGCACCGCTCTGCACCTGCGCGCTACTCGCTGTGGCCTGTGATCCCGAGGGGATTGGGCGCGAGGTGCAAGGTTCTCGTGGAGAGTACCCGGCTTGGTTTGGTGGCTGTACCCTTGCTCTTCATCTGTCTGTCCACCCACCCCTAACCCCACTCGACCTGCTAGGGCTTCCAAGCGTCGTCCCTCGTCTCCCTGATCCGCACAGCCCTGCCGGTCGGCCCGGCAGGTCTTAACAGTTAAATGGCCTTTCAGGGTTGTTTGCATTTTGAGAGAGCGCCAGGGGCGAGGGGAAACTGTGGCACTTACAGTCATCATAATCACTTGGGGACCTTATTACCAGTTTTAATTTGTATTTCCCAAGACTAACCCCAGAACCACTGTTATCAATCTCTATTAAAGATTTGGAACAGCTATTGTAGCTCAAAGGAAGGTGGCAGGCCCATGAGGTGGGATATAACATCACTTTTTTTTTTTTTTTTTTTTGCTGTACGCGGGCCTCTCACTGTTGTGGCCTCTCCCGTTGCGGAGCACAGGCTCTGGATGCGCAGGCCCAGCGGCCATGGCTCACGGGCCCAGCCGCTCCGCGGCATGTGGGATCTTCCCGGACCGGGGCACGAACCCGTGTCCCCTGCGTTGGCAGGCGGACTCTCAACCACTGCGCCACCAGGGAAGCCCTATAGTATCACTTTAACAGTGTATAGCCCTCCCACTCCCAAATAGGAGTTTAGGAGTCTTTCTCGAAAATCATGTGTAAGAGGTGGTTTTAAAATAAAATCTGCTAGAGTGGTGAGAATCCATATTTGAATTAAAAACAATTCCTCCAGGAGTGGTGATGAAACGGATATTTTACTTGGGCTTAAAATTTAGCCCTACAAATGCAAAAAGGAACATGGGATGGTTTATGAAGTTATCATTGGTAAGAGAAAGATCAGAGACCGCCCTCCATTACATCTCCTGATGGCCCATAAGTAAGAAACCTGAGGGCAGGGCATTTACAGTGATTCTGTGGTCACCCTTAGTCTAGGTCAAATGTGTAACATTTAGTAATTAGGTAAGGCATTTCTTTAAGGATTCTAAGCTGATGTCTGCAGCTCTCTAGTGGTTCCATTCTGTTTCAGTGTAGCTGCCTCTTGGCCCCAGGGGCCCCTCCAGCCTAACCAAATAAGGAAAGGGATGCACCCTGGAACAGGGTACATCCAGTTGTAGCCTACGAACTCTTCTCCCTCCAAGAATGCCTGCTGCCTATCACTTGACCTTTGTGCCAGAACTATCTTCACTTTCCCCACGAAAGTTGCCTTCAGAATAGACTGGAACTCCCAGGGTCAGGAACTAACTTGGGAGGGACTGGGTTCCCACTTGTGCCCTTGCCCACGTAGAAGATGGAGTAGAAGATGGAGTTGGTAGTTCAGGGATGATGAAAGCAAGGTCAGGTAGCAGCTTGGTGAGCTGGGGCATACAGAAGGGAGAGTGAACTTGGGTGAAATGTCTGTAGTCAGAGGGATGGTAGACAAGGGTGATCTAAGAAATTCTATTGAGTTCTCCCTCATCCAAAAGGCTACATATGTGTCTGCCAGAAGATTCATGAGTGCTAATTACTGGTAACTCTGTTCTGGGTTCTGCTTTGAAATGCTGGTGACCAAGAAGCACCAGAGAAATTAACTTTGAGTCCCCTAAACTTTAGAGGAGAGGTCACACACCCTGCTGCCTTCAGGGGCCTCAGAGTAACAAAAATGAGAGAAGTGGACCAGATGGGGGCCATAGCAGATCTGAGAGGGCATGCCCTCTCTAAAAGGGGCCATTAATTGGCTCTGATCAATTTTGCTCCTCAGGAAACTGAGTTCATTATCTCCAGATTTTTTTTTTAATAAAAAACGGACAACAGGATTTGTATATGAAACAATGTGACTTTTAATGTTAGCAATGAATTGAAACATTTTAAATACAGTATAGACCAAACAGAACACTGTGGGCTGCCAGCGTATGACCTCAGCTTTGGAGTCAGTGGGCATATTCCCCAGCTATTTTTTTTTATAGATTTTTTTTTGACGTGTACCATTTTTAAAGTCTTTATTGAATTTATTACAATATTGCTTCTGGGTTTTTTTTAATGTTTTTTGGTTTTTTGGCTGCAAGGCATGTGGGATCTTAGCTTCCTGACCAGGGATCAAACCCACACCCCCTGCATTGGAAGGCAAAGTCTTAACCTCTGGACCGCCAGGAAAGTTCCCCCCTCTGAGTCTGGCCTGAGTTTTCCAGATGCTATTTTTATGAGATCAGCTGAGAGTCTGGAGGACTGGTGGGTGGAATGTTGAAAGAGATGGGCACCAAAGTGCAGAAAACTAGATTTCCTGGTCTTTCTGCCACTGTTGGAAGGAAATAAGCTATCATTTTAGGGCAACCCTTCATTTTACAGATGAGGGAGCTGAAGACTAGAGAAGGTAGGGATTTGTCCCCAGTCATGCGGGGCTAGGTCCTGCACTAGGACCAGACTCCCAGTATGCCAGCTCCTAGCCCACTGCACCACATGAACTACTGCTTCAAAACCAGGCCTAGCTGTCTGCCCAGGACACCAGACCTGGCTCCACCAGGAGCATAAAAAGCTTTCCCCAGATTAGAAAGAGATGCCCTTTCTGACCAGAGTCAAAGTTCTCCTGATGCCTGTTTAGACCAGCTTCCCCATTGGCTCATGGGATCCACCCCTTTAGGGTTCCTCCCCCTGCCCCGCAGTTCTGTGGGAGGGGACATTCCCTGAGAGGCCAAGGGTCACCACATCATCATGGCTGAGTCTAGGAAGGTAAGGAGGGCACCTGCAGTCTGGCTGCCCCTTTGGGGGCCCCCTGGACATCAGGAATGCATGACAGCACAGTTTGGAGCTGAGGGACCCCACATGACTCCCCAGGCCTCTAACCCAGAGAGCTCTGAGTCTGGCCTGACTTTTCCAGACGCAGGCCTGAGGGAGGAGGCCTAGCAGGCTAGGAAGAAACAGTGCTGGCTTGGAGACCCCTGGCTGGGAGCTGTTGCCTCCCCTCCAGTGGGCTCCTGGGGCTGAGAACCCACCAAGCATGGGTTAACATGCGTCCTCGTCTTCTCTCCTCAGCCCATCCTCTATTCCTACTTCCGAAGCTCCTGCTCATGGAGAGTTCGAATCGGTAAGAGCTGTACCTCCACCGAGAGCTGGAGTGGGGTGGTATGGGGTGGAGGGAGGCCTGGGTGAAAAGCCTCTGTCAGACAGGGCACCAGCCACAGCATCCCCAGTCTCCTGGAGCCCTCAGCCTCGAATGGCACCTCCACCTCGGAAGTCCAACTAGAGGAAGGGGGGAGGGGTGTTTTTCCTCTTGGGCCTGCCACCTCTCCCACTCTGCTCTCCAAAGCCCCTTAGCAACCATGCTTCAGGCAGGCTCACAGAATCCAGAGATCCTTGGTAACTGGCAGGGAACAGCTGGCCTTCCTCAGTTCTTATCTTATTTGATCTGGCAAATTAAACAGAGCTGGCCAGTGTGGACCCCAGAGGCTTCGGGAAGGAGAAACTGGGCCCTCTGGTTTAGTCCTGGTTCGACCCTTCTGTCCCTCAGCTTAAGTCAGCCCTCGGCCAAGGTCATAGTCGTAGCAGCTCGTACAGAAAGAGAACGGTGCTGAGTGTTTTTGTGTACATGACTCCATTTAAACCTCAACGACCCTGGGAGGGAGGTATTATTATCATCACCATTGTACAGGTGGGAAAACTGGGGCACGGGGAGGTTAAGTAACTTGCCCAAGATCATGTAGCTAGTAAGAGGCAGGCCTGGAATCTGAACCAGCTAGCCTAGCTCCAGCTAGTCCATGCTCTTTACTACGCTATGCTGCCTGTCAGATGGGGAAACAGGCACAGAGGCTGACGTTACTTGTCCAGGGCCACACAGCTAGCAAGTGAATGTGATGACATTTAAACCCAGGTAGCCTGCTGCCAGGAGCCTGTTCCTGACTCGGAAGCCATCCTCATGACCCTCCCCCTCCCACAGTCACTTGGTATTTGCTAGAATCAGTAGGCAAGAGCACTGGGGTGCCCGAGGACACATTTCTCTAAGAAGATGGCCTCCCTGGGCCCAGAGCCTCTGCCCTGACGGGGCCAGACCAGCAGCGCGGGCACTGTCTCTGCAGGGCCACCACACATTGGCCTCCTGCCTGGCCCCGACCACTTCCACTCTCCAGGGTGGAGCTGACCGACGCTGAGAAGGAGCCCCGCGTCTCCTGGGCTGTCTGCAGGCTGTGACACGTCTTGCGCTCCTCCCCTCACTCATTTGCCTGATACCGGCCATCACCATATTTTAAGGCACAAGTGTGCACACTTACACACACAGTCTCCTCCACTAGGGTCGACCGAGTGTTTTGCCCTCACCATGCTGGGAGGAAAAGATCAAAGGAGATGGAGAGGAAATCCAGCCACTGGGAGTCAGCAGATGTGCTGAGGTCACCAGAGAGCCCTGATGCCTTGGGATCTGTAGTCAACAGCCCTGAGAACGGAGAGAATGGATTAGGAAGGGGTTCTCCTCTAAACAGAACAAGAGTGTCCTCTGCCTGTGTGGGCCCTGCGTAGTCACTGAGCACCTTCCCTTGGCCCTCAGATGACCTTTATGGAGGAATGATTGCATGTCTCCAACAAATAAGCCCTGCTTGCCACTGGGTAAGGTCCTGCCAGGGGCAGAGATGAAGGGGACATTGCCCTGCTGTCCTCCAGGAGCCCTCAGCGGGCCAGGGCACACACCCTCATAGCACCACCTAGAGGCATGAGAGGTCCGCTGGGGATACAGAGAGTCCAGGGGCAAGAGAGGCAGAGCATCATGGCCCTGGGGTAGGGGAGCGGGTGGTGATCCAGGAAGTTCGGAAGAAGGCGACAGGGCTACCCAGCAGTGTGGAGAAAGAAGCCTCCTTCCCGCTCGTCACCCTGGGAAGTGTGGTCAGAGGCTGTCACTGACTTGTCTGCTGTCTCTCCTAGCTCTGGCCTTGAAAAACATGGACTATGAGACGATAACCATCAACCTCACAAAGGATGGGGGGCAGCAGGTAAGGAGGCTGCCCCCAGGCCACAATGTAGGAGTCAGAGGCCTTGGAGAGGGGCCCGGCAGGGGGTGCAGACTTCTGCAGGCAAGAAATGAGCATGCGCCCTGTGGTCCCCATGGCCAGAGGAGGCTGCTGGCCCTGCCCTGTGGGACAGGGCGGCCAGCTGTGCAGCAAGAGGAGCCATGGGAAGGACCCAGGTTCCAGGCTCCGCACCACAGCCTGGCCTCTCCATGTCTGGCTCCAGAAGTGTGGGTGGTGAGCGGGTCCTCGCCCCATGCCAGGCCCTCTGGATGTGCCTTGGTGACCACATATAAGGTGCAGGGACAAGCACATAGCCTGGCCACTGGGATGAAACCTGTATTTCAGCAGCCACTGGGGTTCAGGATACTTCACAGATCCCCCAGGTGTCACCCTGGGCCTGGGAGCCAGGGCCTTTCCCAGGGGAGGGAGGTACAGGTGGGCAGTAGGCGAGGGGCTTCCTGCTTGCCAGACTCTGCTTTAGCCAGCTCAGGCCAGGCTGCCCAGTCCACCAGGGCCTTGTCTCCACAGTTCTCTGAAGAATTCCAGGCCCTGAATCCCATGAAGCAGGTGCCAGCCCTGAAGATTGATGGAATCACCATTGGCCAGTCAGTGAGTGGCGGCTTTGGGAGGCCCCTCATGAGCGTGGTGCCCTGGGCAAGAGGACCTCGTAGCTCTTCCTTGCCTGTGTCTGCCCAGGGCACCCAGCTCTCAGCAGGGATGAGCGGGGGAGGGAGGAAGGTTGCTTGCTTGCTTTGGGAGGTGAAGGGAGACTCAAGCATATGGGGGACTAAGTTCTGTAGGACAAGGGTCCAAAATGATCTCATCTTCCTGGGGAGCCTCTTGGCTTCACAGGGCTCAAGGGGAGGATGGTAAGAAGGGTAAGAAGGGGGGTGGTGACGATGGTGGTGTTGGAAGTGGGGGAGGAAGAGGAGTTTACGGTCCCCCCATGGTCCCTGCCTCACGGCTCGCCTCCGGACAGCTGGCCATCATTGAGTACCTGGAGGAGACCCGGCCCACGCCGCGACTCCTGCCTCAGGACCCAAAGAAGAGGGCCCATGTGCGCATGATTTCCCACCTCCTGGCCAGCGGCATCCAGCCCCTGCAGGTGCGGCTCCCGTGCACTTTCTCCCTCACACGCCTCTCACCCTCGCATCCCCACACGCATGCACTCTCCCCTCCGCATGCACGCGCACCCTGGCCAGCCCACCGTGAGGTGCCTTGCGGGGTGGCAGGAGGACAGAGGGGATTCTCAGGGGCTTGGCCCTGTCCCCTGTGGCAGAGGGAGGAGGGAGGCCAGAAAGCATCCACTCCCTGGGACGCCAGCCGCCTTCTGGGAAGCCCCAGGTTTCCAAGGACACGTCCAGAGTTGCCAAGGTGGGGAAAGGGCCAGGTGGCAGGGAGAGGCTGAGCAGCGCATGCCCCCGCCTCCCACCTTTAGCCAGAGCAGCCTTCCTTTCACCTGTTCTGTGTCATAGATTGGGATTCTCCTAATATTTTTTTGGTAAGTTTTCACTGGTAAAACAAAAAAGTATTAAAACAATTCATCTGTTTAAAAAAAAAAATTCATCTGTGCTAATCCCTGACTTTGCAAGTAAGGAAATAGCCCAGAAAGGTGGAGTGACTGCAGTCACTCTAAGTGTGACAGACCCCCTGACTGTGTATCTGTGGCCCCCCCGCCCCATGTCACTTTTTTTTTTTTAACAGGAAGTTGAAGCAGACAGACATCCAAATCTCCTGAAAGCCAATCCTATGTGCCTCCCCCATGCTGCCCTCCCCAACCCTGTGTCACACTCCCTCTCCTCACAAGGGACCATGTCAGGGAGAAGCATTGAATGCAATGGAGAGAGGCCTTGGGTTGTGCCTCCACCCTTACACATCTCTGCCAGAGGGATAGGGGCCACGAGGGCAGCCAGAGAAAGTGGCCTCTGGGATCGTCACCTCCCTTCCACCTCAGGCCCCACAGGGTGGGAGCTCACAGGGTCCAGGGTAGGACAGGTGTACAGCCAGGGACACACGGGAACCAAGCTCACCTGAGGGGACTTGGCTGAGTGCGCGGCTCAGCCTGGCTCCCAAAGCTCATCCCAGAGTTTTCTTGGGCTACACAGAACCTGTCTGTCCTGAAGCAAGTGGGACCGGAGAACCAGCTGACCTGGGCCCAGCAGGCCATCAGTTCTGGCTTTAACGGTGAGTCCTTGCCCCTGTGAGCTGCCCCTGGTGACCTCTTAGAGAAATGGCCCTCACACCGGGGGCCCTGGCATCTGGCAGCGTCCCGGGCTCTTTGGCCTTGGCAGTGGCATGGATGAGGGTGGGGGGGCAGGGCCGAGGAGGCAGTGGGCTGGGCAGAATCCAACCTGGCCTCAACCCCTGGCACTTCTGGGAACCTCATGCCTGAGGCCTTTTGGAGATGGATGGCCCAACTTCTGCTCCATTGCCCACTCCAGGCAGGAAGCCAGGGCCAGCAAAGTGTCAGCACATCGGTGTGAGAACTGCTGCCTTGGCCAGTGGCAGGCCTTGTCCCCTCAGAGGAGGGAATGGTAGCTGAACTTGCAGAGCGCAGGGAGGCATCATCTTATCCCCATGTGCCCATCACCTCTCTCCAGATCTGACTGCCGTGTTCCCTCTAGCACATGCTCCAGCCTGCCACTCAGATAGCTGCCATGTCATAGCTATGCACCAAGGCCCAGAAAGGCTGCTCTCCCCTTAGAGTATTCATGTTGCTTCCCTCCAGCTCTGGAGCAGATCCTGCAGAGCACAGCGGGGAAGTACTGTGTGGGAGATGAGGTAAGCTCTCCCCAGGCCCATGGGGGTGGCCTCCTCCCTCAGGCCTACCTCAGGCTGCCACTGTCTTCCACTTAGACTCAGCTACCTCCCTCCAGCCCAGGGCAGGCACAGCTCAGAGAGCTTCCTGAGGAGGCAGCTGTAGCAAGGGTGGGGAGTCAGCAACCCAAGGTCGTCCTCTCTGCGTTAAGCAGAAGTTAGCTCACGGGGAGCTTCTCAGCCCCTTCCTGGTCAGCTGCCTCAAGAGGAAGTGAGTTTCTCATTGCTGGAGGTATTCAAGTTGAAGACCTCATCTCTGAGATGAGGAGGTGGTCCAGCCATCAGATGAGGGATCAGACTAGGTGATGTCTCCATTCCCTTCCAATGCTAGGATTCTAGGATTCAGGTGCCCTTGACTCCTACAGGCTAAGGCCCTGGCTCTATGGTAATTCTGGTTCCAGAGTCCCCCACCTGCACCCAGAGGCTTTCCCTCCCTGCTGGGAGCCCCCACTAAGTGCCTGTGGTGGCAATTTTGAACAAGCACAGTAACATCCACTAAGGCAGTCGAGCCTTCTCTGGCTACCCACAGTTGGTTGTCAGCGCAACTGCACTGTAGCCTGGGAGAAGCGCTTCAGCTGCAGGGACAGACCCAGCCAGCCCGGGGAGATGAGGAGGGGGTGGGGCAGTGGGGGTGGGGTAGAAGAGCCAGAAGCAGAGGGGAATGCCAGGGGCCAGCACCCCAGTGCTGTCACTGGTGGGAGTCTGGGGTGCGCACCCTGATGCAAGCCCGCCCGACCCTCTTTGCAGGTGTCCATGGCTGATCTGTGCTTAGCGCCTCAGGTGGCAAATGCTGACAGGTAAGAGACAGCCCTGCCACCCTCCCTCTTCCTCCTGGCTCCTCCCCTCAAAATGCCCAGCTGCCTCCTACAGTCAGGCCCTGACTTCATCGACTGAGGTAGCATCTCACGCAGACCCTCCCCCACTGCCCCCAGCAGCCACTGTGGCCGTAAGAGACAGGCAGAAGCTGGGGTAACACCCTTCCCATGCCCACTGCAGCCCAGGGGATACCGCACAGCCCCCACTCCTAAGAGGAGGCGTGTCACCTGGTGGACGCCCCTGCAAGAGTCCACTCCAAGAGCCTGCTCTCCCCAGACGTGGCATTTCTGTGCCTGGCAGTGAGCTCTGCCTCTGCTTTGCTCCATCAGCCCTTCAGGAGGGCACGGATGAGAACCTCTCTGTGGAAGGCATCGTGCTGGGCACTGTTAGGGGTATGGAAATGTGTGACACATTCCCTGCGCCTGAGAAGCTTATGACATGGGTGGGGAGATGATCTGTATATAAATGCCCAGCACTGGCCTTACACATAGTAGGTTGTATAGATAGCCATGGCCTGGAATAGGAGCAGTAGGAAACTGAGATGCCAGACAATACTGCACAAGACTGTCCCTCCCCAGAGAGCTACCTGTGAACAAGGACCCCCAACCTGGCAGGGCTGCCTTCCTAGGCCTTCCCTGGCCAGCCCCAGGGACCTCATCCAGCCCCGCCTCTGTGCTTCCCCCATCGCCTGCAGGGCAGTCTCCCTGGGCCCCTGCAGACCTTGGCTCAGGGGGATGTTTCTCTGCCACAGGTTCAAGGTGGATCTCACTCCCTACCCTACCATCAGCCGTATCAACAAGTCACTGCTGGCCTTGGAGGCCTTCCAAGTGTCTCACCCCTGCCGGCAGCCAGATACACCCCCTGAGCTGAGGGCCTAGCTCTCAAACCGCGCGCCACTTGTGCAGGGGCCGGGAGCGGGTGCGGGAGCAGAAGCTGCATGGGCTGAAGAGGCCTGGAAGCCAGCGAGCCTCAACTGGCGAGGTGGAAGACCTGAACTCCTAGCCCTTGAACTTGAACTCTAGGCCCTGGATTTGCCTTCCCACTGAAACTCCTTCTGCCTCAGCCCCTTCATCTGTCACATGCGGGCAGAATGGGGTGGGAGAATGCCGGGAGGCGGGTAGGCAGGAAGTCTTCATGACTGTGTCGCGGGCAGTCATGAAGATGAAGTGAACGTAGACTGAAACGTATGCCGAGTTTACCAGAGAGCCATGAGGAAGTCTGAGCGCCTCTTCCCGTCCCCTCGACTGTACCTGACTCCAAAGAATGCCCACACTGAAATCTGGTAATTAAACTAAAGCCCAGGCCCCCGGGTTGTTCACTTAAAGCTGAGCTGGGTTGCAGAAGGTGAACACTCTTCCTAGCTGGAATCCCTCTGTGTCTGGACCAGGAGAGAAAGCCAGCCAGCCACTTGCCCACTCTGTGGCTGGCCTGGCCCCTGGGACCTAAGGGCAAGGAAGAGAAATAAGCCCAAAAGCCTGCCTGAGAAAATCAGACAAGATCCAGAAGAGAACAGGTATAAGAAGCAGGAAAGAAAGCCTCCTGCGACCAGCTGAGTGCCCAGGCCTGGGAGTGGCCCCGTTGCTCACTTCCACGGCAGCACCGAGGAGACGCTGGCCCGCTCAGCCCAGTCCCTCATCTTCAGGGGCAGCGTTCTCTGGAGCAGCCGCAGGATTAGGTGCTTAGGATACATCCACGTGTGAGCGGTGCTGGGAGCTGGAGGCAGGCTCCTCCGTGGGCAGTATGAACAGCTACTGACCAAGCTAGCAGGAGGCCAGCCGGGTAACGGCTTACCTTGGGCTGCCCTGGAGGGAGCAGGTCCCCATGCCTGGCAGTGCTCAGCCAGAACCAGGATCACCTCGGGCAGAGATACTGTAGGGAGATGCGGGTCACTTCTGGGAGTGAAACAAGATGACATTTATGTTCCATATGTGAGATTTCATTTCCCCTGTGTAGCTGAGGTTTAAACAAGGAATTAAGATAGATGTGTCTGGTCCAAGTGGAAGCCACCTTTCTCGGCCATGAGTCCCTTTTCTTTAGCTCCAATGCCAGGGCACCTAGTTCTCCCCTCTCATCCCGGGCTCCTTAGTGGCCTCTCCTTCTCTCTTGGATGGCCTGGGCTCCAGGCTCTAGAATGACCAAGGTGGGCCACTCTTGTTCCCAAGGTGAGTTTGTCCTGGCAGAGCCCAGAGAGAAGCCCAGGAAGGTAGAGGAGACACAGCAATGGTGAGGGATGCTGTGCCTGCCCTGCTGCCATCTGGACCTTTTCCTCAGATTACTCCAGACCTGCCTGGCTGCATAAGGCTCACCTGGGCTCTCACCAAGAAACCTTGACTTGAGATAAGAGACTAATCTCCTCAGCTCAGGGATCAGTAACCGTCACCTGACTTGGACTTTTGAAATTGAAGGTGATTCAAGCTCCTGTGGATTTTAAAGAGAAAATGAACTCAGGGGAAAGGAGAGAAGCCCATACTTCAGGCTGTGCTCCTACAGCTCCCACGGCAGTGTGCTCCCTGGCCCTGGAGAGACATGGGCCCAGCCAGGAGCAGCGGGCAAGCTGCAGGGCTAGCCTTGGCCAAACGGGGCGCTGCCACCACTCGCCCAGATTAAGGAGGCAGCTGGCTCTACCTGTCACTAACAGGTGCCTTTGGGAGCCCAAATAATCCAAAACAACTTCCAGTAGTGCTGAGGTTACCAGGTTCCCCTACTCCTCCCTCCTCCCAGTCTCGTTTCCAGGCAACAGAGGAGCACAGAGACTTCTGGGAAGTATAGGCAGTAGATAGAATCCACATCTAGGACAAGGTACAGGCGCAGAGACAACCTGAGACCACTCCCCAGCCCTGAATGGTTCTATGGGGAACTAGGTATAATGAGCGGGCGGACTGGGGTTCTTCCTAGAAGGAAACCATCTGGTGGCTGTCCTGCTCCAGCTGCTAATGCACGTTCCACTTCCCCCCACTCAGCATGCAGCGAGCCCTGCCAGGGGACTCCCCGCGCTGGGAGCTGGCGGGTGTGGCTGTGTGACTGGGGATATGGCAGACATGGCCCCTGCTCTTACTGAGCTTATGTCCCTCCACTTATTCCTGGAAATTTAACTGGCCGTCTCTATCTCCACCCCTCAACATCATGGGCCTGTTGCCTATCTGCTTGTCTGTCTGATATTAATTTGGTTAACCTGAGGCTCCATCAGCCATCCTAAAACTGGTGGCCAAAGCTGAGTTGGCCACCTTAAAATTTAGATTTTAAGGAAATCTAAATCAAGTAAAGAGGCGATACAGCCTCCGTTATCAAGCACTTATAAAAACCATCCTCATTTAATGCACAAAACTCATTTTAATATTTTTCTCATAGTTCTGGTCCTCTAGTTCAACAGGAGTTTTGTGATACGTGTCCGAGTGTGAGGTGAAAACCAGCCATGGGTAGGGGAGGGGAGGGATCAAATGCTGTGGGTTTTCCTCTGGGCTCAGTGAGATCCTTGGAGTCCATGACATTTCTGAGGCCCTCCTTTATCATCTGGTTTTCTCCAAACCCAGACAAACCTGTCCTTCCTCACAGAAACAGATGTGTCTAAGCCAAAGAAACTCACTCCAGGCTCCTCTGAGCTGCCTCACCTGGGAAGTGCTGGGTTCTTCAAGTGTCCCCACATCCATGACCTGAGCCACCCAGAGACACGGCTGACTAACCTTGGTGGTTCTCAGCTGTAGGAGAACTATAGCCCTTCTCCTTGTTCAATGATGTCTCAAGGACTTCACAAAGGAGTCCTTCTCCTTTGTGAAGGAGATTTTTGTATTTTAAAGCTAGAACCATGGGAATTCCCTGGCGGTCCAGCAGTTAGGACACCATGCTTCCACTGCAGGGGGCCCGGGTGATGCCTGGTTGGGAAACTAGGACCCCGCCGTGCGGTTCGACCAAAAAAAAAAAAAAAAAAGCTAGAACCTAAGCCATAGAGCTCTCCACACAGTGTGTAGCAACACAAGCCGGTCTCCAGGCCAGGGCTGGGAGCCAGCCTTGCTGACTTCTTCACCTGGAGCCAAGGAGAAGACTAACGCAGGACCAACTCAGCTCCCAAGGGCCTGCCGGAACTTTCTGGAGTCTCCTGTGGCCTTTGGGGGCTGGGGCTGTAGAGGTGAGGGGACCTGGGGGGATGGATTCAGAAGGGCTGCCAAGAGAAGGCAGGCCCAGGGGAGCCACCGGCTCAGGACCCCCTGAGGGATGGGAAGGACTGGGGGGGGCGGGGGGGCAGTGGGATGAGTAGAGTTGAGGCCTCACTGAATGACCACAGCATGAGAAAGAAGAGCCTCTGTGGATTTCTGGGCCTGCAGTTTTATGTCAGAGAGGCTATCACATGTTCCAGGCCTGGGGCCTCCGTGGGGTCCAGGTCATCAACATGTGTAGCTGCCCTGCTGCTCAGTAATGTGGATTTGGCCGACTGTAGCCCCTGCCCTTAGGGAACCATCCTCCCAGGACCTGGGACTGGATACACGGGAGAGAAGAGAAGCCTCTTCTCTATTCCCAGAGGAACTTAGCTGTGCTTTGAGGAGTAAGAGAATGCAGCGTTACTAAGCCTTCTTCCCTGCGTGAGAGCAGAGCTCCCTCAAGCTCCTCTAGGGCTACACTCCTGACCTCTCTTGCCCCAGTACCAAGCAAGATGACTAGCCCTGCTCCATGAATGCATGTGAAACTGAGAGATATCCTTCCCGTACAACCGTGGCTGGCTACCCCCTCCCTCTCTGAATGTCTCTCTCCTCTTTCAGGGCCCTGGAAGATCATGAAGGAGCAAATATTTCCCCAAGTGCATAGACTTTTCTCTAGAGGTCAGACAATGGCTCCAAGGCTTAGCAATAATTAAGCTTCTATAAAGGGTTTTTAAAAACTACCCCCCCGCAATTCCCTCAAGTCTGCAAATAAATTCTTATTTTGGGGGGTCAGATGTATCTCTCAAACCAAAAACCATCACCTATTCAGAGGATGTTTTCCAGGAGGGGTTTCTCCCCAAAGGCTGACTGAATGGTGAAAGTCAGGTCCTTCTTCATTTCCACATCAGTTGTTAGATCTGTGAAGAACGATCCACAGACACCTGATCTTGGGACGCCAGGGACCGCAGGGAGATCTGATCTGCCATCTTCCCGCAGTGGGCGTGGCCACAGCGGATGAAGAACAGACGTTGGAGTGGCCTGATGCTGGTAATTAGATGTGGAGGATCTTCCAACTCTACGGAAGTAGTAAGTCCTGGCAAATAGTTTAGAAGGATGAAAGCAGGAAGGGGGTGCTGCCAGGAAATATTTGAGAACAAAGTTAAATACATACGATTTTATTCCAAAGCAATTTTATATAACCATTAAGGAAAGTAGTAAACTTACTGGACAAGCAGGTGGTGGACAGTACCTGGACACATATTCATAAGATAAGTACTCACTCTACTGGCTCCTCCTAACTTTTAAAGATAACCTATTTAGCTCTTGATTCCAAGGTTGTAAGCAGGTGTCATCCCATTTGGGCGAATACCTGAACTAAGATGGCTGCTGAGTGTAGCCAGAACCTCATGGGCTAAGGAACATCAGGCTGGATGTCAAGGCTGCAATGTGTGGCCTGCACAAATTTATATGATCCTGAACTATGTCAGGGTCAGTGATACGGCAGATATGAGTGCCTTTAAAAGTTAGCAATAATCTCCAGTATGTTCTGTGTCAGCAGTGACACACTACCTTTGGCTCACCCAAACACAAGGCATTAAAGGTCCCCAGCTATGTGTAGTCTGCCTGGGCTTTTTATTATTGCTTGTGGTGTAGTTTGGTGGGAAGAGTATACTCATTTAACTCACAATTAGTTCAGATCTCTTCCTCCTTTATACATCAGCCTCTAAAATATGTGGCAAAGGAAAGCAGGGAAAGATCTAACAGGCTCATCTTAGACCACAGATATCGCCGAAGAAAATATTTAAATGGCACCCCTCTCTGCTCAGATGTGAGTCCTTCCTGTTCTGTAATAGGCACCAACGATGTGCAGAGGCAACATTTTGAGAGATGTCAAAGATATCTTATGGTGTCATTTCTGTAAATGAAAGTAGGCTGGATTAATATCACCTAGACTATGTTAAATGATTACCGTGGTGTCCAAACTACTAATTCCAAATTTGAAAGAGTAAGTCAGTAAACTGGAAAATGAACATCACTGGGGACCAAATACTAACAAAACTCAGTAATATTCTATTAAGTAATCATTACTCTAAACCCAGTTTTTCTGCCCTTGGGCCAAACCCAGATCCCAGTTCATACTCAGCCATAAATTTAAATGCAGATGAAAGATCTATCATTAATCTCATTTTTAATGATTAATCTATCATTAATCTCCATTTTTCTTAATTTTTCTAATAATAGATTATAAAATAACTGGTATAGATTTAAAGAATACTTTTCTTAAGATGCAGACGAGAGATGAATAAAAAAATTTTAACTCTAAGTCACGTTCATTAAGATATAACTCAAGGGCTTCCCTGGTGGCGCAGTGGTTGAGAGTCCGCCTGCCGATGCAGGGGACACGGGTTCGTGCCCCAGTCCGGGAAGATCCCACATGCCGCGGAGCGGCTGCATCCGTGAGCCATGGCCGCTGAGCCTGCGCGTCCGGAGCCTGTTGCTCCGCAACGGGAGAGGCCACAACAGTGAGAGTCCCGCGTACCGCAAAAAAAAAAAAAAAAAAAAAAAAAAGATATAACTCAAATGTTTCAGGTGAATAGTGAAAAAGTTTATTTATGACAGATTTCAAAATTCGGAAGAGAAGACAAAGAATGCACAAAAGCATCACGAAACTGTTACATAATATAAAACACAAGAACTGAGCTATTTCAGGAACCATAGCTCAGTATCATCTATGTATCTCAGCAACACATTCAGTGCCACAGGGTGGTAAAAATATGGTGTTTTAAAGGAAAAACCACTCAGCAGGACATAACAAATAACAATTTCGGTAAGAGCTCTTAGAAATCATAGGATATGCTGACAGCATTCCTCATGATAGGGTACATGTAAAACAAGTTGACCTCAATAAACGATCGCTTGGGATACTTTGATTTTAAAGAAAAGACTGTGACACTGTTTCCCTTCCAGACCCCTTTTTGTAATGTCAGCATCAGTGCACGATACAGAACGATAAGGAAAGAATGCCATTGTGGTTGCCAGTTGCTTAAATATTTACCAAGAAAGCGTGATCATCTTTCAATCAACTGATAGATCTCAGTGCATGGCACCAAAGCAGGCCTTTCAGAAACATAAGCTAAATGGCATAAAGTAGTTTAGGAAAATCCTTACCCAAAGTCTGGCTTCCTTATAATCCATCACTTTAATTACAAAGCAGCTTTCTTCTGGGGATTTCAAAACACTTCCCATTATTAAGGGAAATGGGTGCACCAGATTCATGGGTTACTGGATCGCTTTCTCCAGACTCTACTTGCTCTTGAACATGGCTAAATGGAAATAATTCAACTTGATTAAATAAAAACAAATCCATTTATGGGACAATAATCTCAGAAAGGGCTGCTAGTGTTTTTAATACAGAATTTCTTAGTAAAATGTACTGCTTAGGACATGAGAGAAGGAATTAGGATAATGTTTTCCAGATGATTCTTGCCTGAACCTGAAAACCAACAATAACAGTCACTTACAGGTAACATTACAGATGAGGCATTTCAAACCTGAGTGAGAGAAAGAGTTCAGGAAGAGAGCTCCTTTACATGACGGTGAGTTAAGGGCTCTTCTGTAATCCCATATACTATAATATTTCAAACCAAAACTTTACAATTGTTCATGACCCTATATCAGAACATTTAGAAAATACATTTTGTCCCCTGGAAATCATTTCACATATATTATTTTATCCCTAGATAAGTCAAAACTATCTGCTTAAAATGACAGAAAACTGTGGAATTTAATTTTGAAAAAGTCTGTATCTCTAGACTTCTGGGGCACCTTTTCCTTATCTCTTAAGAGTGAAGAACAGCCATGAAATGAACTCTGGTCCACATGCCTGGGGGACTAAAAGACATCAGATCATGAGTTCAAACCAGTGACTGGGACTACAAATAATTTCAAAGCCAGAGTCTTGTGCCTTTGGACTTAGTTTTTGAGGGACTGACTGTAAATGAACCCCACTATCAAGGCTTTAGGCAATTAATTGGGTTTTCCCAGGTTGGTGATAAGACTTTTAAATAGGAGGAGTTTTGTTTGGCCTTCTTGGTTCCAGCAGGGACATGCAACACCCCAGAGGGAGCGGTGATTTCTGAAATCTGGCCACGCAATACTTAGCAAAGGTTCTCTCACCCTTTGGGTCCCAAATCCTACCCTAACCTCACTACCTAAATAACTGGGTAGATGTCAAAGGAATGCCCACAGGTGCTGGACTGGTTGGATAGAGCAAAGGGGCAACACTGACCATAACCAGGTACCAAGAGAGCCAAAGCAGCTCTTGCCGGGGTGTCTCCACCCATTCCCAGAAAAGAGACCACCAGGAACCAACTCCCAGAAGGTTCTCCTTTGCAGAAAGCCAGAGTCACTGCCCACAGAAGACTGGTTCCTTCAGTGGGCTCTAAAGCCAGACTCTGAGAACCTGCAGAGCTCACGCTCACTCTGAGATTCCACTCACAGCCGGTGACAGAATCTACTTCCCGTAGATGGAGGCCTTGCTCTGTTTCTTAGCCAACTCAGTTAATTTGTCGTCCTCATCAGCATAGCATTATCACATCCTCTGCACTCACCTGGTAAAGTTAATAAGCGTTCCAACCACACAGTCATACACGAGTTACCCAGCTACCCCAATGTGGGACTATAAGTCATAATCCCTCCTCAGCCCTACTTCCAACCTAGGTTGATCGCCTTTATCTACTCATGTTATTATTTAATTCTGATTAACCGGTAAACTGAGGCCTTGGATACCATGCTGCCAGTGCTAAACAATACTATAAATGAGAGAAGTGGAGGGGGGCCTCGTCCCTCTCTTTACCTCTCAGCTGTGTGGAAATGAAGGCCTAGGGACAGGATCCCATGTGCATGAAAATTGGGACTTTGGCCATAGGAATATTCATCATCTACTGGATTGCTGGAGAGCACCCAACTTGTGACTGGCTTTAGACACCTGTTCCCTATTGACTCCCCGAAGAATCAGGCATCATGGCTCCGTGGGCACAATCAAATACGATGAATACAATGACTTGCTCTCTAAGGAGCATAAATCCCTTAACAAGCTACCCCTCACAACAACAAAAAATGAAATCACCTTCCTTCAGACAGAAACTCACTTTCCCTTTTCAACCACTGAGATTCTACATGGATGGTGCTCTTTCCTTTTCTAGCAAATTCAGGTTTCTAAAAGGTCTACACTTTTGGCCAGGTGGAGAGACTAGTTAAAGTGGTTGATTTGGACCTTTTAGACCCGGGAGAAATTCTAAATGGAAGCTCTAAAAGGAAGGACAAACTGTGTCTGTTTGGTTGGTCCCATTGCCTGCTGTGTGTATGACTGTCCCACACAGATTAAAGAAGATGGCGATTCCTACACCTCACAGGGAAGTCAGCCTACAGAGGGCAAAGCTTGTTCACAAACACACTCTTGTGGCTTGAGGCTCTTCTGGGATGTTGGTCAAAATTAACCTGTGTCATCCCTTTTTAGCCATAGTCAAAACCAACTGAGGCTCCAGTGACACAGCTGGAACTCCTCCTAGCCACTTCCTAAACTCACCATCTTTTTTCATGGCACTGGACTCACAAGTCTCAGAGAATATAGAGATGAAATCAATCTTCAGGTCAGGATTACACTTAGCAGAGGAGACCTACTGAAAAATATTTCTAAAGTCGATCCTGTTGGAAAAGACAGGTAGGTTTGGGATTTCTCCAACAAGCACAGTGAGAACCAGTGCTTCTGGCTTAAAGAACAATTCCAACGGATGAAATGCAAACTAAAGAACTACACAAAATCAGGATATGCGCAGAATTCTGGGATACATTTGATAGCTTTTCTCTCTTCCTCTCATTGTTTTCATTCCTTACTATCAATATAAAAAGTCAGTTCACAAGCTGCATGAACTGTTTCACTCTTGCCCCTTCCTCTAAAACAATAGCCTTTTGTGTAAATATTAGGGTCACTCAGCTCTGTACCTTAGAACCTTATACTTTGGGGTTAAAAGGCAACCTTTTGCAGAAAAGCAGTCTTAAAATAAATACAAAAATACAGACTTTAGCGTTTGGGCTTCACCTAATTCTTTCAAAGAGGGACTGGATAGGGCTCATCAAAAACATGCAAACATGTATTTTCTCTAAATGATGTTTTACAACAATATCTAAACCCAGTGATCAAGATAAGACAGTGAGCTTTCAGGTTTAACTCTTCCATATACATATTATAAGGGATAATATATACTTTTTAAAAGTCTAAGGTTTTCTTTCCTAAATAACAGATAAAAATATTTTTAAAGTGCATGAATCAATTAAGAAAAAAATAACTAAGAATGGCCTAATTTCAAGTTGCTACCTACTTCCCTTTTAAAGCTACATATTATCTGAGGATTGAGTTTTAATTTCAGAGTCCTGAGGATGTGTTGGAAAGCAACAGAGACTAGAATAAAGTCCTTCCAGAGCAGTTTCACAATTACCTTCACTCTGACATGCCAGGTAGAGAAGAAAACATTAGAAATTATAGCCTGAGGGAGAGAGGAAATACAGCATGAGTTTTGAAAGATGGAGACCAAGAAACATTTTTATGAGGACCACCTCCCCAGGTAACTGGCATTGAATGAAATAATTTTGCTAATAAACCAGGAGCTCTCTGACATAGGAGAGCTTATGTCTGTGCAGGGAACATACTCTATTGAATACCTGTCAAAAGGAACAGAATGGCAGAATCATCTTTGTTTAAAAATTAGCAGTTTATAATTTTAACATCTATGTGCTGGATATACATAAGGGTGCTTACTATATACTTCTTTAAAAATTTTTTTAAACATTCTTTTTTTAAAAAAAATTTATCTTATTTATTTTTGGCTGTGTTGTGTCTTCATTGTTGTGCGCGGGCTTTCTCTAGTTGCAGAGAGTGGGGGCTACTCTTTGTTGCGGTGCGTGGGCTTCTCATTGCGGTGGCTTCTCTTGTTGCGGAGCATGGTCTCTAGGCACGCAGGCTTCAGTAGTTGTGGCTCGCAGGCTCTAGAGCGCAGGCTCAGCAGTTGTGGCGCACGGGCTTAGTTGCTCCACGGCATGTGGGATCTTCCCGGACCAGGGTTCGAACCTGTGTCTCCTGCATTGGCAGGCGGATTCTTTTTTTGTTTTTTTTTTGCAGTACGCGGGCCTCTCACTGTTGTGGCCTCTCCCGTTGCGGAGCACAGGCTCCGGACGCGCAGGCTCAGCGGCCATGGCTCACAGGCCCAGCTGCTCCGCGGCATGTGGGATCTTCTTGGACCGGGGCACGACCCGTGTCCCCTGCCTCAGCAGGCGGACTCTCAACCACTGCACTACCAGGGAAGCCCGGCAGGCGGATTCTTAACCACTGCGCCACCAGGGAAGCCCTCTTTTAAATTTTGTTTGCTGAAAATTTTTTAAAGTAAAATGTTGGGAAAAATTAATACTCTAAACTTTCTAAAAGCCCCGTCTCTCAACAAAGTAGCAAAACTAAACAAACTGAAGAAACTTAAGAACTCAGCCACTCTGTGGAGAGACTTCCAGGCTCTCTCCTACTGTGAAGTACCTTCTTTCCATTGTATGTTAATACTTATTTACCCTCTAAAGAAGACGGTGAAGGTGAAAGCAATGATTTTCATTTGATTGTTTGGTTCTGTAAACTCAGATAGGGAGAGACTAAGGAAGTGACTACCTCTTAGGGTCTGGTGGACTATGAAATTCTCAGTAATTACCTGTGTTTGTTAAGTAATATTTTGTCCCTAAAGTTCACTAATTTCAGATACTTAATATAGGATAGTGAATTAATTGGATGGTGAATTAATTTACCTATTTTTTGT
This sequence comes from Tursiops truncatus, assembly GCF_011762595.2. Taxonomy (NCBI): domain Eukaryota; kingdom Metazoa; phylum Chordata; class Mammalia; order Artiodactyla; family Delphinidae; genus Tursiops; species Tursiops truncatus. The sequence continues at coordinate 25,666,586 of NC_047035.1, read as the reverse complement.
GAATGGATCAAAGAAGCACTGACTTGTTAATGACACACCAGTACAGAATGAAATGTAACAATGTCCAGGACTTCAAAAGGGACCAGACAATGAGAGGCACACAGAGGCTATGGGAACAAGTCCCTCAGGCTTCCTTGATGCAACAGAACTAGGATTCCAAAGAAAGTAAGTACAGGCTCTGATGGCAAAAATAAACAACAATAAATGTTATCCCAGGGAGCTTCCAATGGCCTGACAGCTCCATTTTAAGAGAATGTCAGAAGTCAATAATAAACAGGAAAAATAAGCCAGGCTTTAGCTGACTGGAGAACAGCTCAGTAGAAAATTATTTTATAAAGATTCTACTCAATTAGCTAAGGCGTGATTCAACTTCAGTGATGAAAAGAGCAGTCATACAGTTACCAGATGGGATGACGCAGAGCAAGTTTGCTTTCACTGCCCAAATAGGCAGTCACTAAAATAATTTCTAACTTCTTACAAGGTATATAAATTTGGGCCAGTATAATCCTCTATAAAATGCACTCAAATATAAAATAATGGAGGTATGAGGCCGCTCAGAGGAGGTGGATGCTATGGTGGTCCACAGCATCCTCTCCTACTTGGGGCTTTGCCCCCAGAGGAACAGAAGGTGCGGCTGTATCACCCTTTGTTCATAACGTAGGTGCCACTACAGACCTATTGTGAGAAGCCCTGTTCTTTGAGTTTCTGCTTCTGTGCAGAGGGAAAACTTGGTGTGAGGCACCCACACAAGGAATGAATGAGCTAAAGGAAACATCGTGAAGAAGCTGACTCCTCAGAGCAGGCAAAGGACTTTGAAGTCCTAGAATCACAGGCTGCCTCTGGTTGGCTAGTCAAGTCCTCTGCACAATCTGGGGCAAATGGGCAGATTCCCTCACAATCTAGAATTCCTAACAGGGAGCGCTGGGGTAAGCTGGCGTAATCCATCCATCTGAGAAGGGGCAGACTCCACCCAAAGCATTACAGGACTGACCTGCAGGAGTGGAACATTATCCCTTCCCCACTTCTCCTGAAATCGCCAGCTTTAACTCCACAGAAGAGGTGCCCTCAATGGCTCAGAGCAGATGGAAGCCTTCTGAGAAACAGACGGAAACTGTCTCAAAGGCAAAATGAAATGTGCTTTAAAAATAAATAAAGTAATAAATAAATCTAATTATTCCTCAAAATCCTAAGGCAGTAACAGGCTTGACACAAGGGATAAGAAAGAAGGAGGTACAGATAATCGCAGTGGTCCCTTCTCTGCCCCCTCCTCCGCTGGGGCCCTGGGCACCCCCCTGCTCTGGTGACACTGGCTGCAGCACCCTGGGCCTCAGGGCCCACAGGGTGGAAAATGCAGTCGCCAGGGACTAAAGAACAAATACACCAGCAGCAACAGTGAAGTTTCATTATCACCTTTCCTGAGAGACTTTGAACACCAAAAGTTTTAAGCCCTCAACGCAAGAAACCTAAATCCAGAAACTCTGGAAATATGACTGGTTCCAAAGCAAAATTTCTAAATAACACTCCTAAAGACCAAAAAAAAAAAACAGTCGTGGGAAATCTGGAGTGTTGTTTTATTTGTTTTTTTAACATCCTCTCTCAGACTGTACCCCTCCTTCTTCGATTATACAAAAAAAAATAATTTAGTAATACTTGACTTTCAAAAATGTGGGTTCTGACATCAATCCAGTACCTAATTTCTACCCTTTCCCCTTCGACCACCAGTGCATCTTGAAATAGGAAGTGAAAAACTGGAGGCAGTTTTTCTTCCCAGAAGACCTTAGACTACAGTGATCATCATTTTGGATTGCATGGAAGTTCTTGCTGTAATGGCAAAGACACAGACTTAGAAAAGGGAAAAGAGGAGAGAAAGAGGTGGAGTGAAACCACTAGGACTAATAACACCCCTCCAGAGGCAGTGAGGGCTCCCAGTCTGTGCTAGAGACCACAAAGAAACAGCAGGTGGGAATATGGCAGTGGTGAGAGGCTGGACAGAGCTTTCTCCATCCAGGAAACTGGGCTCCTTCATGGACAATGTGCTTTGCTCTCTTCCAGCCCTTTCAAAAAGTGAAGAGAGTGGGTGCCACTAAACACATCTGCAATAAAAGCTCTGGAAGAGAAGAGAACAGCAACTGAAATAATACACCTTGTACCAAAACAAAACTATATTTAAAACGCAACACCCAACTTCCTTTCAGGCTTTTGCCTGATGGTTTCCTCCACAGAGAGATTTTGCTGGAGTCTAAAGCCAGAAGAGCGTGAGTCAGGGACCACGGAACAGGGGCACTATACCACCATCTGCAGAAGCCTGGGCAGGGGAAAAGCTACATGGGGTCAACAGTCAGGCACGCCAGCCAGGGCGTGAGGGTCGGGAGCTCTTGCCTATCCAAAACAAGAGGCCCCAGCTGGCAGCCTGCTCCAGCCAGCAAACACCGCCTGCCCCCTGTCCCAGCGGGCCTTCAGCTGGTGTAGTAGATGTGGAAGTAGAGAGTCTTGTTGCGCAGCAGGGAGTAGGAGTTGTCGAACTTGAGCAGGTAGATGCCCTCGCCAGGGTAGTCGTGGCTGCCGGCCTGCACGTCTCGGTGGCTGTCCCGCCGGTACACGGGCATGACCTCCCCATAGCGGCCCCGCAGGGAGCTCCTGGAGCCTCGCTCCACGTCTCCAGCTGGGACAGGGTCTGCATGAGCAAAAGGCAGAGTGCCTGGATATGAGTTCAGAGACCAAATACGCCTACCTGAGGGTGAAAAGATGGACCAGGTAACCCAGTGGCTTTCACCCAGGGGAGATACTGTTGCCCTCCTATGGGCATTTGGAAATGTCTGGTGGCCTTCGGGCCATCAGAGTGACCAGTGGGTGATACGGGCATTTAGTGCTCAAGGGTCCAGGAGTGCTAAATATAGGGATAGTACCTTCTCAACAAAGCAGTGTCTCACCCCAAATGCCAATAGTATCTGCACTGAGAAACAGTGATTTGGCCTTATAGAGCCTTCCTAGCTCCAAGAGTATCTGGAAATTTCCAAGGGGGAGAAAAAGATACTTAGAAGGGAAAATTCTGACATCTTTTCATCCAACAGGTAAAAGAACTAGCTAAAGGAGGTAGGAAATGTGGAAAAGTGCTGAAATGCTGAAAGTGCTATATGGAGTGACCCCGAACTCCTACTGGTCCCCCGGAAGGGCAGCAAATAAGATCTGAGGTTCTCCTCCTTCCTGAACACATGCAGATTTCCCTGCAGACTTGCTTTTCCATGAAGAAGCAAGTTAAGGGAATGACTTAATGACTTAATCTTTCCCGTAAGATTATACGGGAAAATAAAGGAACAAGGCTAATGCTTAGAACCTACTCTTATACTACAAAACAAACAAACAGAAAAAAGCGGCTTCAGGGCCATGTGAGCAGGCGCCGCAAGTAACAGCTGGAACAGAGCACAGAGACTATTTTTAAAACTGCTCTTGTCAACCAGCTGTGACAGTTTGGAGGGCGGAGAGAATGGGTACATTTAGCAAATGGTAATCACTCAGTTTGGTTCCAGACCAAGAATAAATGTAAATATCCCACAAGCAAGAGAGAAACATAAAAGAATCTCAGATTTATACATGTGATCTGAAAACCACTGCCCATACATACACCAGCACGGATCCACCCCTTTTCCTGGCCCCAACCTATCCCTGTCCCCAAGGAGATCTTGGGGACACGGCTAGGTACTGATTAAAAAGAAAAGAAGCTTTCCACTAAGGCATCAAAGCCACCCCACCAGAATGTTCTTTGAGGGTCTGACTTTGACCTGCATCACTCAACTTAGCTTGCCATGCTGAAAGGGATTCTTCACCTGCATTCTCAGGAAGAGGACGACTGGTACAACACAGGAAGTGATCGCTGCAAATTAGGTTGAGACAGAAAAGGAAACTGCAGATTATGTTAAAATTAAATTTACCTTCAATCTCCTCCTCTTCCTCCTCATCTTCATCCTCATCCTCACTGGAATCACTGACCTGCACCGTTATGTCAGTGCTGGTTACAGGGGTCCAGTCAAAGTAAACTCCAAAGCCAATGTCGTAGTCATCGGTCGCAAACTCCCAGCAGACACGCTTCCCCTCTGGGTGGGTAGGTACCCGGATGGTCACCACCTCACCCCGCTTCACCACCAGACGGCTGTTCTTCTCTTTGCCCAGCTTGCTTTTGAATTCCTTCATCTTGGCAAAGGTCCAGATGCACGGAGGTGCTATCAGAGGCGGGGAGACTGAAAGGACAGGCAGCTCACCACCGAGAAAGAGACCAGGAGGAAATGCTGCCACACCCGGCATTTTGCTTAGGGAGGTTGCCATAGTCGAAGACATTCTTCCTACTGGCTTCCCTGACTTCTTTTCACAAGGAAGGAGAGAGCACTGCCCTGAGGTGTGTCAGCTACTCAGCTTAAGAAATAGGTCTCTTTACGTACCATATATATACCTGGTACTCTATCCAGAATGTAATATTCAGACACTAGCTGTTTTTCCTCCTTTTGTAATATAATCACCTATGTAATCTTACGCTTTCTCCTTCCTTTCTTTCTTTCCTTCCATCTGTCTGTCTGCCTTTCTTTAAGTACCCACTGGGAACCAAAAAAAAAAAAACCACACCTTCCACACCCCCAAAGGTCTCACCTCTCCTGTGGTCCCCCAGAAGGTCTGCAGATTCCAAATCAGCTGAAAGAATATCTACAGCTCCTGTGTGCTCAGACTGGATCATAACGATGTCCCCAGACCTTGGCAGACCATGGTACTTGGCCATCTGCACAAGAGAACTCTGGTTACAGGACATATATAAAGGCGGATTCCAATTAGCCTCTTTCCACCTGAAGGCTGCCTCCCCTGCCCTATTACCTCCACTCTCCCAACTCACAGTCTGAGTGCTAGTCAACATTCCTGCTCTCTCCTCCAGCCACAGGTTGCTAATAAATTCTACCAACTTTTTTTAATGCCATCAACATGTTCCCTAGTTTAAAGCTTCTTTCTTGTTCTCTCCTGCTTTTTGCAACTTTCCCACTTCAGACCCTTCATAAAATCCTTGCCCAAGAACATCCTCAAAATTTGCTACTGACTTTTCCATCGACAGCATTTCTGGGCGCAGCGTTTCTGGGCCATGCCTGCACAGTCTCTCCCTTCGGCTCCTCTCAGGACAGCTCTTGCATCTGGGCTTTAGCTCAACCTTCACTCGGCCACACATCCTCCTGCTACAATTTCCATCCACAGGTTACTTCCAGGTCACTGTCAATCAGTTCACCAAAGTACTGCAGAGAGAGAATCTGGCTCCTACTCTCTGGCTGTCTCTGTCTCTCTCTCTCACCCATGGCACACCTTGGATGTCTCACCCTATAGGTTGTCTCATTCACTAACAATGTTGTATAAATAATCACAATCTCACCTTACACCAGCCCCAGGATTTGCATTTAAACAGTATATTTGCTGCCTGACATCTAACTTGCATGTAAGTGCAAATATCACTCGATACTCACAAAGCCCTCCCTGACCCATGGCAGGAGCCTGCAGTCTCTCCCTAGTGGGTTTCACTTCAAACCACTCAGATTACCATTCCCCTATTTCATGCTATTATGACTTAATTTCCTGCCCCTCCTCCAAGCAGTTGACAAGCAACTCAAGAAATGTACGCCTACTGCCAACACGGAAGAGCACATCGGTGAGACAGCAGTCCAGTTAAGGAATCAGAATTATATTTGCAATAAATGAATGAATGAATAAATGAATACTGTAATCCTCCCAGACTATTTTCTCATAATATCTGTTTCTGAAGAGTTAAGTTCTTCAGCTCTTATTTCCAATGTTAAATGAGGTAAATCAGACTTTGACTAACTTGCTTGAATGAGTCCTTCCTCTTACAGAAGGTTAAACAAAAGATTTAGTTTGCAACTTATTAGTTGCATAGACTTGGTAAAGTCACTAACAGCTCTGAGCCTCAGTTTCCTCATCTTTAAATTGGGGACATAATGGTACCTATCTCACAGGGTTGTTCTCAGGAGTAAATGACGTATTATGGATAAAAATGCTTTGTAAACTCTAAAGCATCATACAAATGTAACTATAATGTTCGGCATTGTCTTTACTGACACCATTTGTTATTCTAATATATATGTTAATAATGGTATGAACAACCCATCCCTCCATGGCAGGGAGACCACTACTACTGGTACCATTTCTATGGAATCTTTACCATAAATACCGAGTAGATCTACCACAAGAAAACTGAGACTAACACATAATCCAATGGTTGAAGTTTCCTCACATCGAGTGGATTTTAGACAACATGGGAACATTCATTATAACACTTCATTATTTGAATAGATGCTTACTGGGTCCTAGTACAGTGATGGGCCCTGGGGAGGATACACATGATCATTCCCCAAATAATTAAACCTGAGATGACAGTGCTTTCTAATTCCAACCCACCCAAATGCATCTGAATTCTGTTGTCACAAACTAGTGCTTTTCAGAGAGAGAGTAAGAATGTGCGCCCTACCTTGCTGAGGACCTGGGCCTGGTCTGCAGACAGCAATTCCTGTTCCACCGAGGCCTGTGCCTCCATGGCACTGGCTGCCTTCTGCTGATCTTCTGTGGCATCCTCCCTCACCGGAGATACCATCTGTGGCCTCCCAGAGAAAGAGAGCATGTCAGTTCAAGGACTCTTTTTTTTTTTCCCTGGCCACACCGTGCGGCTTGTGAGATCTTAGTTCCCTTGTGGGATCTTAGTTCCCCAACCAGGGACTGAACCGGGGCCCTGGGCAGTGACAGCGTGGAGTCCTAACCACTGGACCGCCAGGGAATTCCCCTCAAGGACTCTTTTCAAAGGCACAATGGTCCTGGAGAAACTCAGAAAGAAAAAAAACCTTTAAAGGGTACCCCCAACCCCTGTTTCCTCTGGCATTTGGGCCCACCGTCATTTCAGCTGACCACTGCCCAGGGCTGAAATGGCCTACAATGAAGCAGTGACAGCATGTGAGGGCTCAGGACTGACAACACCACATCCCAGGCTCCGAGAACCACGGTAAACACACAGCTCAGTCATCTGAGATAGACCGCAGGTCTGGTTTTTATTCCTCAGTCTGGGACCGATGCCATTTGCTCTGCACAGAATTTCAACAAAAGAAGAGTTAGAATCCCAGGTCTGTTCCACACATAAAGCTGCTGTTAGAAGCAAAGGGAGGAGGCCTCGCCTAAGCCAGAAGCTGATCACAAAACAAAGGAAGTACAGACTGATTAGCAAGGCAACCCTCTCCGCCTTATCCCAGGAGCATTCAGCGTTTCCATTCACACACTATCACTGATATCCATAGCACACCCAGTTCACTTTTTTAAGCACGTTAATCTACTATCCCAATAACTTAAAACACAACTATTGGGACTTCCCTGGTGGCGCAGTGGTTAAGAATCCGCCTGCCAATGCAGGGGACACGGGTTCAAGCCCTGGTCCGGGAAGATCCCACATGCCATGGAGCAACTAAGCCCATGCGCCACAACTATTGATCCCACGTGCCACCAACTAGTTCGCCGCAGCTAGAGAAAGCCCGCATGCAGCAACAAAGACCCAACGCAGCCAAAAATAAAATTAAAAAAAAGAAAACCACTATTCCAATAGCTGATTTTAAAGAAGCAAGGGAATAATTTATGCTCTCTTCCATTTCTTCTGGCTTTGGAGAGACCAGAAAGTGAGTTAAGAGCCGGGGCTGTAGCACAATACCCCAGGCTTCTTGGAAGTCTGTTGCCAACAAAAGGTGGCGTGGAGTCTTTAGACAAACAGTTATCAAAGTATGGTCCAGGGACCCCTGGCGTCCTTAAGACTCTTTCAGGGGAGTCTGTGAAGTCAAAACCTTTTCATAATAATTCTAAAATATTATTTGCCTTTTTTCATTTTCATCTTCTCAAGAGTTTACAGTGGAGTTTTCCAGAGACTACATGACATATGATATCACAACAGAACGAATGCAGAAGCAGATCTGAGAATCCAACTGTCCTTTGTTAAGACACACATTAAGAGATTTACAACATCCCTCTTCTCACTAAATTATTTTTTCTTTGGAAAACAATTGTTTTTCATTAAAGACATGTTATTTATATTAACATGTAATGAGTTCCTTATTATTTTAAATGAATAACTATTTTTTAATTTTCTAGTTTTAATTACTAGTAAACATTGTAAGATATAATTCACATAAATAAAAATTCTTTAAGGTCCTCAATAAATTTAAGAGTGTAAAGTTTTGAGAACTGCTGCTTTAGGGTATCGTCCATTTCCTCAGACAGGCTGAGCAAACAACTGGGAAACAGCACTACGAACTGCACGGGGAAACAGAGGGCTTATTTTGGAGTTCATTAGTTTCTTTCTTTCTTTCTTTTTTAACATAAATAAGAAAGATCACTCCTAGTTTATAAACTACCTCTTCTTCAGATAAAACAGAGCCATCTTTTGGAATATCTAAGTCACTCCAATTGACCTCAGAACAAACAAGAGGTAGTTACTATGAAAATCAGAGCTGTGGTTGATTATTCTGTGTGAACTGTAAATTGGTCTAGGCTGTGAGCCTATTTTATTCTCTTAAATCCAGAAATTAGAGCCCATTTTGGTTCCTTGGCACTACTTATTATGTCTCCTCCTCTATTAGGAGGTGAGCTTGATGGCAGGGACTGGGTCTCACTCCCTCTAGACTAACAGCTTCCATGGCCAAGCTTGTCGCATGGAACCCTGAGGCCCTTTGCACTCTGACCTCATCTCCTAGAATGACCTCCTCTTGCCTTGCCCAGTCCACGCCAGTCACAATGGCCTGTTGAATCTCTGAGAGTCCTCGAGCACCTCAAGCACTCCCCCACTGAGGGTCTGGGGGCCTGCTATGGCCTCAGCCTAGAATACTCTTCCCCCAGTTACTCAGGGCTTCCTTCCATCCTTCAGGTTTCTGCTCAGCCATCACTTTGGGAGAGGCTTCCCCTCCCTGGCTCATCACTCTTTACACCCTGTTCATTTTTCTTCACTGCACTGATGACTGCCTGACATATTATGCACCATATTTTGTTGACTGCGAGATGCATATTTGTTTTCAGATTTTAATACAACTGAAATACAGGATGCCCTAAAAACTGCCGTGGGCCTGGAGTGACACGGAATCCCTCCTCAGGGGATTTGCATTTGCTTCTGCCAGGGCTTGGGAATGCTACCAACTGAGGTGACTTGAATTATGTTCTGTTTAAGAGTTTTGTTTGGACCACACTGGCAGAGTGAATTTACACAACAGACTTGTGGCTCATATTCTCAGGGGAGGTATTTTTCCCCCCTTACACAGCGCCAAGGTTGAGACATTCAAGTTGCCCTGCTCTCCTTTTCTGTGTGGAGCAATCTCTTTCCTCGTTTCTCTTTTCACTGAAGGTGCAGGCTTTTGCGGGAGGTCTCTTATTAGCCTATCTTGGGCATTCTTTCCTTTCTTGGTGGTATATAAAATAACAGTACATCTTATAGTTGATGACAACTTAGATTCTATGAAATACGATGTATACTTTTTTTCCATCTACCTCCCCCACTAGAATATAAGCTACATGAGGCCCGGGATGTGGATTGTCTGTTCATTTGTGGTGTCTTCAGTGCCTAGAACACTGCCAGGTAATAGCAGGCTCTCAATAAATATCTGTTGAATGAATAAATGAATAAGTTAACTTTTGTTTGGGAACAAAAGAGGACTATTCGGAATGTGAGAACACAATAGTTAATCTGACCAGCAGCCTGACCTTACTGTATATGGCAGCTAAAATGTAGTTTCTTCTTTGCCTTTGTGCATGCTACTTTGCACAAATATGGTTCTGCTTATTTAAAAAATATTTTAAACAGGACACGCATAAATTTAATATTCACATTAGCATTTTATGCTCTGAAGAATTAGTAAAAGGTACTTTGGGAAAGATAAATTGCAAATCACTTGATGCAGATGATAAACCATGTAAAGGAAAAACTCTCACTGTAAGCCTTCTGGTTTATGCTAACCCAGAGCAGGGAGGCCATCCCAAAGGGAGGGAGAGATTGGCCAGCCAGCCTCACTAGAAAAGATCAAGAGTCATGCCGTTTCCATTTCTAAAATATACAAAACACAAACACCAGACTTCAGGCGTCATGCATGCTGGATTATTTTTCTTCACGCATCAGATTTTAGAAACAAAACTTGAAATTTTTATCTCCTTTTTTCTAAGAATAGTCTATATTCTTCACTCAAAAATTTTATTTACTCTTAGTATGAAAACATCAGCTCTGTACCAAAAGCCATCTCCCAAGGATCCTTCAAATCAGCATGTGCAGGGACTTCCCTGGTGGTCCAGTGGTTAAGACTCTGCGCTTCCATTGCAGGGGGCAGGGGTTCGATCCCTGGTCAGGGAACTAAGATCCCGCATGCCACGGGCCATGGCCACAAAACAAACAAACAAGAATCAACACGTGCAGAAAAAGCGTGGTGGTAGGAAAACGGAAGGACAGAAGGACACTCTTCTCACAGGATTTGATGAGAACATGAATTATCTCAAATAATCAATGCCTGGAGGAGGCTATGTCTTCTAAAAGTATCCTTATATGTAATAACCTAGTAGCTCTAAGCATAGAACTCAAAACCCTTCTGTTGCTACTTATGAGAAATAAGCTGTAGAGTAAACAAAACTAAAGCTGTGTGAACTTGGGAAAATTATTAAATTCACTGTTTCATTTTCCTCATCTTAAAAAAAATACTTTATTCGGTTTGTTACGAGGATTAACTGAGATAATACATTTTAACACCTAGTACAGTATTGAACGAACAGAAATATTTGATAAAAAGTAACTATTTTATTATCATTATTACAAAGAGGCATTCAATAAAGGGTGGCTATTATATTATTATCACAAACTGTATTAAAATTATATTAATTATTATTATTTTCCATTGTCTGAATTCTGGGGGAAAAAGTTTTATTTCATATACAAAGGTAAGAAGAGAGAATTTCTACTTAAGAAATAACATTTTAAATATATCATGGGACTTCCCTGGTGGTCCACTGGTTAAGACTCCACGCTTCCACAGCAGAGGGCACAGGTTCGATCCCTAGTCAGGGAATTAAGATACTGCATGCCGTGTGGCATCGCCAAAAGAAAAAGAAATCTTAACATACCCCCACCCCCAGCAATCAACTTTGGGTGGGGCATGGAGACCACAGGTTCTACTGGACGGTACTGCACCATGAGCTGATCAGTTGGACTATAATATTCACTAGCTCAGCATTCTCCAAAATAAGTTTTTCATTAATTATTCCATTAATGTTTTGTGGCTTCCACTTATTCTAGGGCACAGTACTACTATTCCCTTTCTGCTATATACTCTGATATCAGTGATGGCAGGAGGATGAGATGGGTGGAGAGGGAAATTAAGAATGACAACCTGAAGATCATCATCGTGGCTGCAACACTGTGTTTGTGTGTGTGTGTGCATTTTATGGGTAAAAACCAAACACATGTTCTCTTGAAAGTCCATCTGTGGACACTCTTTTTCTTTCTTTTTTTTTTTTCTGGGCTGCGTCGGGTCTTCGCTGCCGTGCGCTGGCTTTCTCTAGTCGCGGCAAGCAGGGGCCACTCTTCGTTGCGGTGCGCGGGCTTCTCATCGCGGTGGCTTCTCTTGTTGCAGAGCACAGGCTCTAGGCGCGTGGGCTTCAGTAGTTACAGCATGCGGACTCAGTAGGTGCAGCACACGGGCCCTAGAGTGTATGGCCTTCAGTTGTGGTGTGTGTGCGGGCTCAGTAGCTGTGGCACACGGGCTTAGTTGCTCCACGGCATGTGCGATCTTCCCGGACCAGGGATCGAACCCATGTCCCCTGCATTGGCAGGCAGATTCTTAACCACTGTGCCACCAGGGAAGTCCCTGGGATCCATTTCTAATGTTTTAACATTTTAACCTGGTCTTCAAGAGGAGATAAATGAAGACACTACACTATTTGTTACAGTTCTATTCTCTGAGAGTTAAAGAAAATTTTATAACCTGAAATAGACCTGCATTCCCCCTAAACACACTTAAGGATTGATTAATTAATGACAAAACACTCCATACTCTTCACTTCATCTTGTCTTCCCCCTTAAAGTCACTGTTTACTTCTTTCATCAATTACTACCTCAGAAGATAAAACTCCGAGAAGCATTATATCCCAAGTAGTTGCTGTCCCTACCTGTAGGATGAGGAATGGGGTTCCGGATCAGAGGCAGAAGCTGCTAGAGAGGTGACCTTGGTGACTTCTAGATCTTCATTCTCTAGAAAATCATGGGAAGAAAAATTCAATACCGGAGAAGGAACACAATCATAATTATCTTGTATCTTTTTAAAAAATCTGGCAGTTTCAACCAACTTTCTCTTTCTAAAAATAATCTAGGCACAAACTTTATACTCTGGGAGCCCCAGTACATAAATTATTCAAGTCATCACATCCAAGTATTCTCAGACCATTATAACCTACTCATAAAAAAAATGTCATTTTCCAAAACAAGTCCCCACAGAATTCATCCTAATTAAAGGATCACATTTCACAGAAAGCAAATGGTTAAACTAGGCAGAACGTAAAGGACAGAATGGAATGTAGAATGAAATGAACTAGAATTCAGTGCCAAAGTAGAGAGTGCCACCTCTACATTCGATCAGCTCACATCACTGTATCCAGGGTCAGGTAAAGGATTTTTGTAATTTCATTCATTTACTCACTCACTCATTCACCAATGACTTACTGAATAACTGCTCAGCATCGTCAAGGAATATACAGGTGAAATGTACAATGAAGACCAGTTTCCCAGGCTCACAACAAGCCTGTGACTGGTATTATCATTGCCATTTTGCAGGTAAGGAAACTAAGGCATAGAGATAGGATGCACATCCAGGCAATTACGCTCTTAACCATTAGGTGTTACTAAGTTTCATGGTGTATTCATGTAGCCTTTCCTGTGAGCACTCAGAAAAGCATATGGTTTAGTGTGTTTAGATAACCCCTGGTGAACCTCCTCTAGTTAAGACAGCAAAAAAACTGAAGCCCAAAGTTCACTTCTCAATATAAAATATAACTTACTGATGTAAACCTCAAACACTGAAAATTTCAGAATTTGGTAGCAACATAAAAGTATAAAAGGTAAATATTTGTGATTCAACTTTAGTCTCATTTTTTTTTGTATGTGAATAGGATCTATTTTCTTTTTGTCAACTCACATTCTCATAGGTAGAAAGACCTTACAGCTTATGCTACCTGATTTTCCTCTTGTGAGATAATAGAAAATACATATATTAGTTTCTGCCCCCAGTTCCTGGCACAGAACTAAAACCTTTATAATTCCCTAAGTGATTAGAGCACTATGAGTACCTTTTGTTCTAATATTTGGTCTTTGATTTGGTTCCTGCCACAGAGTTCCTTAATTCCATGGAATTTCCTGGGTGATAACAATGTCTCTTGTTCTAATGAGGTACCTCTTGGGCCCCTACATGGGGGCTGGTAAAGAAAGAGACAAAGCCATGATTAGAAGCTTGGGATTTTCAACCCCACCATCCTTTCTCCAGAGAGGGGAGAAGGGCTGGAAATGGAGTTAATGATTGATCACACCTACATGATGAAGCCTTCATAAAAATCCCAAAAGTACTGGATTTGGAGAGTGGCCAGCTCAGTGAACACATCTCTATAGCAGGAGGGTGACCCACCCCAACTCTGTGGGGACAGAAGCTCCTTCACTTGGGACCCTCCCAGACCTCGCCCTCTGTATCTGACTGTTCATCTGTAACCCTACCATATCTTTTAATAAACTGGTAAACGTAAGTGTTTCCTTGAGTCCTCTGAGCTGTTCTGGCATTTAATCAAACCCAAGGGGGAGGAAGTCATGGGAACTACCAATTTGTAATCAAGTCTGACAGAAGTTGTGGGTAACTTGGGCAACTACTACTGGCAATTGGCATCTGAAGTGGGATGGGAGCAATCTTGTAGGATTGAGCCCTTAACCAGTGGGATCTGACACTATCTCCAGGTAGATGGTGTTTAGAATTGAGTTAAATTGTAGGACACCCAGCTGGTGTTGCAGAGTTGCTTGGTGTGGGGAAAAAACTCCACACATCTGGTGTCAGAAGTGTTGAGAATGTGGCTGTGTGACAGAGTAAAGGAGAAACACAGGAGGACTGAGGTTTTCTTTACACCTCTCAACAAAGGAACTGAGTCTAAGACAAAAGTCAGACGTTCCCCAGGGTCCCCTAGTCTGTGAAGAGGCCCTTTTCACCAAGAGATAATGAGAATAAAAAGTTCTTCCCTATGTTGACCTAAGTAAAATTCGCTTCCTAATAAATTCTGCTCTTCGATCAATACTCCCCACAATATCCTTTCAAATATTTACAGCCTGCTATCACATTTCCTGCAAGTTCCTTCCCAGGCCGACCATCTCCAGTTCTCTCCATCATCTCTTTGTTCCATTTCAAGAAAAGAGCTAAAATGGACAACTTTTTCAGATGAGTCCTAAACCATGCAGAGTACATGGAGACAATCATCTCTTAATAAGGACACAGTATTTCTTGACGTAAGACATTAACTGGGCACTAGATTTTTTTAACTGCAAACTTACCCCATTGGCCTAAATAAGTCAATCAAGATCTCCAAGGGCTTATAAAAATAAACTTATTCCAAGCTCAGTCTCTCCTATGCTCTATTTTTGAAACAGATTTTTGGAACATAACTGACTTCTTAACTTAAACGCAGGACTTCATGTATCCGTATTACTGATTTTAAATTAGGTTTTTGAAATGACACAAGTACATGCTTTGCGCATTGTAGAACAAATTAAATACAGATAAGAAAACATTCCTTATTTACCCTTCCAGACTTTAATATACAAATAATCCATTATTCAGTGTAGAAAAATCAGGAAATACAGACAAGAAATAAACAAAACAACCAAACACAATCCCACTAGCCCAAAATAACCACTGTTAACATTTTGGTGCATATCCTCTCAGAAATATATTTATACATATACATACACATATATGTGCATATTTATATGTATTACACATATAGATAAATGTATACGTATAGACATCTATATATTTATATATTTTCCCCCCCTATCCCCAGCAATCAACTTTGGGTGGGGCATGGAGACCACAGTTTCTACTGGACAATACTGTACAATGAGTTGATCAGTTGGACTATAATACCTACTAGCTCAGGTATGAATACAGCTTTTCATTAATTATTCCATTAATGTTTCATAGTTTCTACTCATTCTAAGGCTCAGTACAAATATAAATGTATATATAATATTTATATCTGTATTATATAAGTATTTATATAAAAATTCTATTTATATACCTATATTTCCGAAAGGACATGTACCTAATATTATTGAACATTATTCATGAAAATTTTTCAGGGTCAATAAAAATGGGACTAGGGCTTCCCTGGTGGCGCAGTGGTTGAGAGTCCGCCTGCCGATGCAGGGGACACGGGTTCGTGCCCCGGTCCAGGAGGATCCCACATGCCGCGGAGCGGCTGGGCCCGTGAGCCATGGCCGCTAAGCCTGCGCGTCCGGAGCCTGTGCTCCGCAACGGGAGAGGCCACAGCAGTGAGAGAACCGCGTACTGAAAAAAAAAAAAAAAAAAAAAAAGGGACTAAAAAAATAATTTAAAATGGCAGCATATTACCCCATAGGCTGTACCATAATTTCTTTAACCAATCCCCAAGCCCCTATTGTTAGAGCTAGACTCTGTTTCAAATCTTTCCCTGTTATAGACAATTATGTTATATTAGAGATGTCTACAATCCTCTCTTAAGAACTTTGCCTGTCCACAGCCTTGAAGGGGCAGTCCTGTGACCAGGGAACACTATGTTGGCTATTGGTTTTGGGTGAACATCTGCCCCACAGTTTCCAATTCTCTTCCCCCGAGTCTGGGGTTGGTACCAGAGCCCAAAACAAACTGTGAAGAGCCTCAGTCGGGTCAGGGACTGAGGCTACCTTTTGGAAGAAGCCTTTGCATGCCATGCAAAAGCAGATGACTAAGCAGAGGAGACAACTGTCAGAGACAGAAAATAATGCATTCAAGCAAAAAGAAACAAGGCGTGGTGGGGTCCAGGCAGCTGGTGTCAGGTGAACCCGGATTAGGGACAACCAAAGGAAGCTGCACCTTGGGCTCCTCTGAGCCAAAAGCTGAGCCCTGGATTGTCATTTTATTATTTATAGGAGTTCTGGATACAAATTTTTGTCAATTGTATGTTATAAATACCTGCTTCCACTCTGTGATTTACCTTTTCACTCTTCTAATGGTGTCTGTCCTTTGATGAACCAAAGTTCTTAATTTTAATGTAGTCAAAATTTATCAATCTTTTCCTTTATTAGTCTTTGTGTGTCCTGTTTAAGATGTCTTTCCCTACACTGAGATCAAGAAAATATTCTCCTTTATTATTATTGTCTAGGAGCTTATTGTATTTTTTTTCACATTTTGATCTACAGTCCAACGAGAGTTGATTTTTTGTGTTTATGGTGTGTGAGATAAGGATCAAGGTTTTTTTTCTTTTCCTTCTTTCTCTTAGGATATTCAATTTTACCAGCAATATTTACCATTCTTGCCCCACTACTCTAAAGTACAATCTTTGTTGCAAATGAAAGATTTTGTTTCTAGGCTCTTATTTCTATTCCTAGGGCTTAACTGGGCTATTCTGTAAAAGCCTTAAAATAAGTCTTGATTGTAAATCAACTATAATTCAATAAAACTTTTTTTAAAAAGTCTCGATACCTGATAGACCAAATCTTCCCATCTTGTTGTTCTTACTTGAGTGTCTTTGGTATTGGCCTTTCATTTCTCTATATATTTTAGAACCAGCTTGTCAAACTCCACCCAAAAGGCCCACCAAAACCTTCTAGGAAATTTATTGGGATTGTATTTTATCTATAAATCAAGTTGGGGAGAACTGACATCTTTACAATACTGAGTCTTCCAAACTAAGAATATGGTAGACCCTTCCATTTACTTATTCTTTAATTTCTCTCAATAATAATGTATTATAATCTTCTGCATAAAGTTTTTGCATATATTTTGTGAGATTTGTTTCTAGGTATTTGAAGTTTCTTTATTCTATAGTAAATTACATATATATATATATATATATATATACACACATATATATTTAACTTCTTTGCTAGTATACATGAATGCAATGGAATTTTGCATATTGACCTATATCCAACAATCTGGACAAATTTATTAATTTCAATAAATTATCTATAGATTCTTTTGGATTTCCATGTACACAATCATCATCTGCAAGTAACAGACTGAATAGGATTCCTTTATAATCCTCATATATTTTATTTTTCTTGCCTGACTGTTCTAGCTAGAATATCCAGTAAAATGATGAAAAGCAAGTGGTGAGAGTGGACAACCTTGTCCTATTCCTAATCTCAAAAGGAAAACTTTCAAATTTCCCCATTAAATTTGATGCTGCTTGTAGGGACTTTGTAGATATGCTTTATCCAATTAAGAAAGTTTCCTTTTATTCCTCGTTTGCTAAGTTTTGAATCATAAGTAGAGGCTGAATTTTACCACTTTTTTCTGCTTCTACTAGACTGATAATTTTTATCCTCTACTGTATTAAAATGGTGATTATACAGCTGACTTTTTTTAAAAAAATGTTAAAGCAACTTTTCATTCCTAGAAAAACCCAACTTGGTCATATATATTGCTGGATTCAGTCTGTTAATCTTTTGCTAATGACTTTTTGCATCTATGTTAATGAGGGAGATTAAACTGCAATTTTCTTTTCATCTGGGATCATTTTGATTCTGCCTAAAGAATTCAGTTACCTGTAGGTGATAAATCCTGTTTTTGATTGCCTGAAAATATCTTTATTTCACCTTCATTCTTGAAGACTATTTTCACTGAAAAAAATTCTATATTGGTAGTTATTTTCTTTCAGTATTCTAAAGATAATCTAGCTTTCACTGCTCTGTGCATAAGTCAGCTTTCAGTCTAATTATTATTCCTTTGAAGGCAAACTGTAATTTTTTTCTGGCTACTTTTAATATTTTGTCTTTGCTTTGGTTTTATGGAGTTTTAATTTAATGTGTACCTACTGTGGCTTATATACCCCTACCTGGGGTGTACAGGGCTTTGTGAATCTGTAGATTCCACTAGTTTTGGAAAATTCATAGCTATTATCTCATCAAACATTGCTTCTGTCCATTCTTGCTCTCCTTACCTTCTAGGACTCCAATTATACAAATGTTAGACCTTTTTACCATATCCTCTATGTCTCATCTCTTTCCTGAATTTTCCATTGTTGTATTTTTACATATTTTCTTTTGACCTTTCTTCCAGTCCACTGTTCTCTCTTCAGGTCTAATAACTTGTTGTTAAACCTATCAACAGAATTCTTCATTTTCATCTGTATTTTTCAGTTACAGAATTGCTATTTGGTTCTATTTTTATAAATTTCAATTCTCTGCCAAATTTCTCAACTTTCTCTTTTACCTCCTGAACATAATAAATATAATTTTTAATTGAAGTATAGTTGACTTACAATATAATTATTTTTAAGTCTGTATCTGGTAACTCCAAAATCTGATGCTCCTATGGATCCATTTTTACTGTCATTTCTTTTGATTTTTGTTCATATTGTGTCTTTTCATGCATTTGGTCATTTTTGATACATGCCAGAAATTGTTCCAGTAAAACTGTTTGTCAAAATAATTTGAAGACTACAGTGACCCTTCAGAAAAGATTTGCCTTTGCTTCTTCCACATACCTGGGGGCACTAGCACCCTGGGGTTAACTTAATCCAATTTCATGAACTCAGATGTTTCTGAAGCTGAGCTGTAGTCTTTGCAATGGCCTGCTTCTAACTTACCCTTACTTCTAGAACATGGCCTTTCATGGTCCTAACCCAGAGAAAAGGGGGTTAACCAGGGTTCCCCCTACTTGATTAACCCCTGTTGCTTTAGTTCAGAGAAGCACTTCCACAGTCTTGCCATTAAGCCTCCCCACTTAGGAGTTCAGCATATCCTCTCAGAGGAGAAAGGAACCCCAAATTGGACTCTCATCCTTGGACCTCTATCTTTTTTTTTTTTTTTTTTTTTGAAGTACGCGGGCCTCTCACTGTTGTGGCCTCTCCCGTTGCAGAGCACAGGCTCTGTATGCGCAGGCTCAGCGGCCATGGCTCACGGGCCCAGCCGCTCCACCGCATGTGGAATCTTCCCGGACCGGGGCACGAACCCGTGTCCCCTGCATCGGCAGGCGGACTCTCAACCACTGCGCCACCAGGGAAGCCCTGGACCTCTATCTTTATACTTCTGCCCTCACATGGATCATAGCCTAATAATTATTCATTATCTGACTAGCTGACTAGCTTTCCAGGATCTTCAAGCAGATGTTTATATTTTGACAATTATTTCCTAATTGTCCCCAGTGGGAGAACTAATCCCAATTACCTAGTCTAACATTACACAAAACAGAAACCTGCATTGCCTCTACCCTTTTCAGTTTTAAGATACCTTAGTGAATAAAATGGAAACAAAATAGAATTTTTACAAGTCTGCCTTCTTTCTGTCACTGGCAAACAGTATCAGCCTCTGTAAGTAGTGGATCACAGTGAAGACTTCGATAAGGTTGAATTTTTAGACAGAAATGAAAATTAGCACAAGAATAAAGGAAGTCAGTAGTGGATTTAAAGAGTAACATAATAAAATAAGCTGTAAGGATATACTGTACAACACGGGGAACATAGCAAATATTTTATAATAACTATAAACAGTATAACATTTTAAAATTGTGAATCACTATATTGTACACCTGTAATTTATACATTATACATCAACTATACTTCAATTAAAAAAAGAGGGCTTCCCTGGTGGCTCAGTGGTTGAGAGTCCGCCTGCCGATGCAGGGGACACGGGTTCGTGCCCCGGTCCGGGAAGATCCCACATGCCGCGGAGCAGCTGGGCCCGTGAGCCATGGCCGCTGAGCCTGCGCGTCCAGAGCCTGCTGCTCCGCAACGGGAGAGGCCACAACAGTGAGAGGCCCGCGTACCGCAAAAACAACAACAACAACAACAGAATTGTATGAAAATCATCCCTAAGGAGATTTACAAACTGTATTTCATAGAAACTTTATCCGAGATAAAAAAACCCCAGAAGAGGTCAGTTCCTGATGAGCAGAAAGGCAAAAAGAGATACATAGAATGGCTCCAACTTACAATATAAACACAGTGAAGAATCTCATGACATGCTTGTGTGTATTTTTTTCTCAATAGGTAATATATGCACATTATTCAAAATTCAAAAAGCATAAAAGTATACAGTGAAAACTTCCTCCCATCTCAGTCCCTACCTCCAATGTTACTAGGTTTTGGATAGTCTTCCAGAGATATTTTGCATTAAAAAAGTGTGTATGTGTGTATAAAAAGAATATATATATACTTTTTCACACAAATAATGCACATACTAGACATGCTAGCATACACGTTGTTTTTTCTACTTAACATCTCAGAGACCTTTCCATAACTATATATAAAAAAACTTCCTCATTCTTTTCCACAACTGATTAATATTTCAATGGCTGGATATTCCATAATTTATTTAACCACTTCCCTATTGACATTTATGTCCTTCCTAATCTTTTTTTTTTTTTGCGGTACATGGGCCTCTCACTGTTGTGGCCTCTCCCGTTGCGGAGCAACAGGCTCTGGACGCGCAGGCTCAGAGGCCATGGCTCACGGGCCCAGCCGCTCCGCGGCATGTGGGATCCTCCTGGACCGGGGCACAAACCCGTGTCCCCTGCATCGCCAGGCGGACTCTGAACCACTGCACCACCAGGGAAGCCCCTTTCTAATCATTTACCATTACAAGCAATGCTATAATAACCTTGTGTCTGTGTCATTAAATAGGTGTGTGATCTATAGGATAAACTCCTGGAAAAAAATGGATCAATGAGGACATATATTGTAATTTTGAAAGATATTAACAAATTGCCCTCCATAGCATTTGTATCAATTTCCACACCCCTCAGCAATACATGAAAGTTTGTGTTTCTGCACACCGTTGCCAACATATAGTGAGATATTGAACTACCCAGCATAGTTACAATTTTCACTTCCCTTATTGTGAGTTAGGTTGAGCATCTTTCATATGTGAAGAGCCACTTCTCATAGCATCTTAACAACTTAATGTATGCAGGGAAAAAAAAGTGAAAAGAGATATTGCTTTTGATTTTTAAGGTTAAATATATTCGCTAAACTATGTAAGAACTACTGGTAAAACAACTTGTAATTGGATTCAGAGAGGCAGGAAGTAAGAAAAGGAGAAAGAAATATATGTTTATTTCCAGAAGTTTAAAGTGTGGAAGATGCAGTCCTGTTTTAAACAGAGAGAAAACAGGGCTTCCCTGGTGGCGCAGTGGTTGAGAGTCCTCCTGCCAACACAGGGGATGCAGGTTTGGGCCCTGGTTCGGGAGGATCCCACATGCAGCAGAGCAACTAGGCCCGAGCTTCACAGCTGCTGGGCCTGCACTCTAGAGCCCGTGAGCCACAACTACTGAGCCCGCGTGCCTAGAGCCCGTGCCCTGCAACAAGAGAAGCCACCGCAATGAGAAGCCCACACACCGCAACAAAGAGTAGCCCGCGCTCGCCCGCCACAACTAGAGAAAGCCCGCGTGCAGCAACAAAGACCCAACGCAGCCAATAAATAAATTAATTAATTAATTAAAAAAAAAAAAACAGAAACCCAAAAACCACTGGGGCTCTTTGGCATAGACTTCCACTCTTTTGCTCCACCTAATATAGTAACCACCAATTTTTAAATTTTAATTGAAATCGAAATAGCCACAGATAAGCAACATTTCCATCACTGCAGAAAGACTTATTGCACTGCTCTAAGTCCTACATAAGAATAATGAACAAGTTCACCTGACCTGTTTGCAGTCCTTGACGTCTACATGCATCGATAGCTCTCAGGGTCATATATACCAGACCAAGTTCTGCTCACTTCAAGGTCATAACAGATTTTGCCCTTTATTTTCCCCAAAGCTCCCTAAACTTAAAAAACAAACAAACAAAAAAACGATGAAAGAAAGAAAAGCCCTGTTCTTAAGTGATGTAACATATGCCTCAGAGAGTTTCACTATATAAAGAGTGATCTCTCTCTCCTCTTGGGAACTGAAGGACCCAGGTGCCCCCAAATAAAAGACTATTAAAAACAATTACAGTTCATAAAACAACAAGAACACCATGACCAATGGAGAGCTTAGTTCAGAAGAACATCAACATTTTTCTTACTTTATTACCAAAACCGCAGCTGACAAACACGAAGACCCTCCAAAGGTATTCTTTGCCTAGAATACCTTTAAAAAACAAGTCATGGTTATTCTGGATAATTATAAATTCCTGCTTTGAAGAACAAGACACATTGAAAAAAATCAAAACCCTTAATTCAATAACAACTCCAATCTCATTTCTTATTGCTGAGAGAATGACACAAACCTCTTTTGTTGTTATTGTTGTTTTTGGCTGCGTGGCATGTGCGATCTTATTTCCCCAACCAGGGATCGAACCTGCTCCCCTGGCAGTAGAAGCACGGAGTCTTCAACCACCAGACCACCAGGGAAGTCCCCCGAAACCTCTTTTGATTTCATTCTTAGGCCTCTATTGCTTACTCATTGGATCATTTTCCAGAGGAAGGTGGCAGAAAGATCCAATCAAACAAACTGCTAGTTCCAAGCAGTGTTTTGAGTTTACTCCCAAGCCTATACAGCTCTGAGTTAAGCCAAATGCATGCTTTGCACACCACTTTGGAAACCCAGCTGAACTCTAACTCATGGTTTCTCAACAGCTGCACTACTGACATCTGGGCCAGATAACTCTTCATTGTGGGGGCAGTTCTGTGCATTGGAGGCTGTTTAGCAGGTTCGCTGGCCTCTACCCACAAGATGTCAGTAACAGCGCTTCCCCTCCTCCCCAACCCAAGTTGTGACAATCAAAATGTCCCCTGGGAGAGGCAAAATCGCTGCTGGTTGAGCACAACTGCTTTCACCTAAAGAGCATTCTTGATATCTCAACCCTAATTCCTCATATTCATTTGATGCTCCTTCAAACCTGTTGAGACTTTGTCTCACAATCCAGCAAATATTTACAGAACCTCTAGGACACATCAAGGACTCTAGGAGAGAAACAGACAAGATAGATTCTGTCCTTACCCTTAAGCTGGTTTCTTGGGGGTATGTACATAAAGAACTGTAATAGGGACTTCCCTGGTGGTCCAGTGGTTAGGACTCTGTGCTTCCACTGCAGGGGGCGAGGGTTCAATCCCTGGTCAGGAAACTAAGATCCCACATGCCGCACAGTGTGGCAAGAATTGCAATAAAAGACACCCAATTATATAAAGTTTTGAATGGTCGATTTTTCTTCCTGGGTACTCTCATCTTACCAAACTAAAAACCCCTAGACAGCAAAGACCGTAACCTGCCCTAGAATGCCAATACTTGATTAATGGCCAATAAAAATAAAAATAAACTATTCTGAACTTCATCATAACAAGGTGACAATTTCAGACAGACAGTAAAAACTCCACACCTAACTTGAGCAAATAAGTTAACTTCTCTCAGCTGTAGTTTGTTCTTCCGTAAAATGGGGAGGAAATGACTGTTGACAGGATTAAGTCAGATAATACAAGGAAATCTTTTTCCACATTCTGGCACAGAGTAAGCATTCAATTAATGTAAGCTATCATTACTATTATTTTATTAGCTATTTTATTAGCAACAAATCTTACCTCAAGGGGAAGAGCTTGCTCTGAGCTACAATAACAAACCCCTACATGACATAAAAGAAATCAACACTCACCCTGTTTTCTGAGGGCAAGAAGAAGAAAGTAATCATAAGTATTTCCATCAACATCCTGGGAGGAAAATGTGAATGCAGGAACCAATTACAAGGTTTGGGGGTGGGGGGAGAGACACACTCAGAGACAAACCCACTATCCTCCAATACATTCCTGGACTATTCTTAAGACCTTTCTGTTTAAAATGCTTGGGTATATTTGCCACAAGGATCTAAAGAGGAAGTAAAAAAAAAAAAAATCCTTAATTTATAAATATTAACACATGCAAGGGACAGATGTTTATGAGACTTCCTAAGTGTTCATTTGATTAATCGTTCAGAAAGTATGCTTAAAATTTCTATTGCTATAATGTTAAATACATGCCAGCAATTCTGAATTTACTACAAAGCATAAGAGTTCATAAGAAGGAAAAAAGACAATTGTTAGATATTTTAAAGTAAGAGAATATAAAGTCACATGAAAAAGCTGGGTGATTCAAAGCTTGTGGGTGTGTGTGTTTGACCCAAGCAGCATTAGGAAATGGGAGATATTTAGGATAGAAGTAAAAGACGGGGAAAGTCACCATACCCGGAGATACACATCCAGAACACCTCCTCTGACAGCACGTGGAGTTTCGGTGAGCAAAAACAGACCTATTCTCATAACGGATAACACCGGTTTACTGTGTACCGTGGCTTAGGCACCAAGTGCCTCATACATAGTGGTCCATGCAATCCTATAGTGCCCACATTTTACAGATGAGGAAACAAACACAGATGAGTGATTTGCCCAAGTAAATTCAAGATTCACACTCCAACCCAGGCATCATGGTACCACCTCTACCGCTATACTTCATGGTGTCTATTTTAATTTCAGAACTGGAAATTTAATTTTTACTTGCTACTTAGTGAGCCCAGTACTCTCCCCCTACCTACCCTTCCGTATTTCAAATGAGCATCTTTTTAGTTGCATCCCGTGTGGTGATGATAAGGAGGCTCGGAAGGTAAGTGTAATCGCTGGACACTTTCGCCTTCGGACACTGACAATGAGGTAATCCACACGGAGGAACTAGCGTGGGTGGAAGTAAGACAGTCTCCGGAACAAGAGGAGGGTCCCGGAGAATGAGGGAGGGTCGCCAAAGTTCCTATTTCAGCCCCGATTTCCTGCCTTGGCTCTGGCCGCTATGTTCATTCAAAAGACCCCAGAGCCCACCTATTTCCAACTGCGCTTTTCATCTCGCCCACTCTAAAAGGCGGAGAGGATGGATGCGAGGTGAGGCGCGGGGCCCTATATGCTGGCAGGCTACAGCAAACG
The DNA here is from genome assembly GCF_011762595.2 of Tursiops truncatus. Classification (NCBI taxonomy): domain Eukaryota; kingdom Metazoa; phylum Chordata; class Mammalia; order Artiodactyla; family Delphinidae; genus Tursiops; species Tursiops truncatus. Next base: position 25,641,421 of record NC_047035.1, on the reverse strand, counting down.
GGATTCTGGACAGAGGAAGGCGAGGCTGCCTATTCGGATGGGGGCAGAGAGGCGCGTGGAAAGGCTGGGACCTGGGACAGAGGTGAGGATCGGGGTGGGGAGCCAGAAGCAGGGGCAGCAAGGCCGGTGGGGTCGGGGTCGGCAGCCAAGGAGTGATGGGCAGGCGTGCTGAAGGTGAAGAGGCGCCAGGGTCAGAGATGCCCTGTCACTACCATCCGGGCTGTTCTGATAAAGGAAGCGGGGCAGGAACCAAGGCATTTCGAAACAGGAGTAGAAAATAATCTCGAGCGAAGACCAGGCCCGAAGGATGGCGGCGGCGGGGGCGGGAGTCGCGGCCCGGGGGAGCCGGGCCCGGGCAGGAGCGAAGGCAGGGTCTCCGCGCGCGAAGGGGCTGCCCAGGCCGGTCCGCTCCTCCGGGCAGCGCGGGGCAGAGCGCGGCCGAGCCTCGCACCGAGGTGCGGGGTCCCGAGGCCGGCGGCACCCACCCGCCGGCGCCCGGCCTTGCGTACCTGAGGCGGCCGCCTGGCTCCCCTCCACTCCCGGGCCGTCCCCGACGCCGTGCGCCGGCCCTCGGCGGGCTGCGGGGCTCCAGACGCCCGGCCCCTCAGCCGCCCGCCGGTCCGACATCTGCAGCCCGCGTCCGCAGCGCCTCCGCAGCCTGCCGCAAGTGGCTCCGGAAAGAGCCGAAGGCCCAGCGCGCCGGGAAGAGCCGAGCGGAGCCCGCGGGCCGGAAGGGGCAGCGCGTCGGCCCCGAGCGGTCGCGAGAGCTCTGGCTAGCGGAGGCCTGCGACGCAGGCTCGGGCAGGGTTACTGCGTGCTTATGATCGCAGGTTTTTAAAGTCAGTGCTTGAAAGAAGAAACGAAACCTGGGCAAGATTCAGTGAGACCCGGCCGGAAGTCGTGGTATCCATAGACACGCTATCGGAAATTGGGGTTGCTAGGAGGCCTGGGCGCGTCGGCTAGTCTGCGTCACGGCTGAAGTCCCAGAAGGTTACGATTCCGGCCCCGGTGAAGATGAAGACCTGCAGCCTGAGAGACCAAAACTTCAGTCTCTTAAGGTGACTGAAGATGTCGAACCAGGCAGCATGGAAGAGGCAGGGCCAGAGCTGCCTGTAGGGACTGACCAAGAGCCACAACCAGAGACGCAAGAAGAGGGCTGCAAAGAGGAGACACCGGCGAGTGCTAAGAATATACACCTACGTCTGAAACCCACCTGGACGTCCGAGGAAGAGGCTCGCCAAAAGTCCAAGACAGACATTTCTAGCGAGATTGAGCTAGGGATTCCCAAAGAGGTAAAGTCGGAGACATCCAGACAGATAGAAGTAGAGCTTTTCAAGGATTTGGAGGTCCTTGTGGACGAAAAGCATGGGGAGCCAGAGGAGGAAGCCAAACCAGATGTCACAGAGGATATGCTCATAGAGGCAGCTAAGGAAACAGATCTAGAGCTACGAAAGGAAGCCGAGTCTGAGGTTCCAGGGGCCACAATCAGTGAGACAAGATTAGAGTTAGTAGAGGGGACCAAACTAGAGGTTTGGGAGGAGTCACTTAGAGAGCAACATGGAAAGACGGGTCTGGAACCTACAGAGCAGACCAAACCGGAATTTCCAAGTGAGAAACTAAGAAGATCAATTGAAGAGGCAGATCTTCAGCCACCAAAGATGACCACACCAGAGATTCCAGAGGAGACACAAAGTAAGTCACCTGAGGAGAAAAGGACAGAGCCACATGAGCAGGCCATACCAGAGTTTCCAGAAGAGAAACCAAGTATGTCTACTGAGGAGACACAAAGAAAGTCAACTGCAGAGAAAGTTCTAGAGCCACCAGAGGACACCAAATCTCCAGATCAAAAAGATAAGCAGAAAAAATCAACTGAGGAGACAGGTCTAGCACCATCACAGAAGTCCAGATCAGAGGAGACACTAGGAGAGTCAACTGAGGAGCAAGTTCCAGAGCCACCAGAACAGACTAAACCAGAGTTTCCAAAGAAAGAACCGAGAAAGTCAACTGAAGAAACAGGTCAGGTGCCACCACAGAAGATCATACCAGAGGTGCAAGAGAAGACACAAACAGAGCTAACTAAGAAGATAGATTCAGAGTTACCATATAAAGCCAAACCACTACTTAGAATAGAGACATGTGTAGAATTTGCCAAGGAAGATAGGCCAGAACCAATCAGACTTAAGTGTTCTGTAGACAGAGATGAGCCAGAGTACTCTGACTATCAAACAAGAAAGTTGTTAGTAAAAGAAACTAAAGACGTTTCAAAAGACTCTGTGTTAGAGTCTCTTCCAATAAGTGAAGTAGACTCAGTGAATATAGATTATGAGTTTTCTAAAGAACTCCAAAATCTGTTTCAGTTTTCTGATACCAATTATGAATTCTACTCATATTACTCTGAGTCTCAGAGGGATTTAAAAGAGTCCTCTAATGAAAAGAAAGATCTGTCCCCAGAGTCAGTGACACTGGTACCTAAAGATAAAGAAACGCAGCCAAAAAAAAGTACTGACCTACAATTTGAGTATCTTGAATGGAGCCCAGAGAAAGTTGCAGAGTGGATTTGCCAGCTAGGCTTCCCTCAATACAAGGTATACAAAAATAACATTTTTTGAAATCGTATACTCTCATTCCTCTACCTCTTATTCCTCTATCCTTACCTGAGCTTTTGCATCTTCACTAGAAGGAGTGTAGAAGAGGCATGGACTATGGTAGTAACTTGGATTTTAATTTTGGCCTTTCCACTGATACATATTTGTATATTGGGAGAGGAAGGAAAGGTCATGTTTGTTTTTCCTATTCATCACAGTGATTATACTTCTCTGCAATCCTTGAATAAAGACTAAGAAATTTATGCAGGTTTCTTTTCATAGAAATCTGTATTTCCAAAAAGATTTCATCCAAGGTAGACTTTTTGGTACTTTGTTAGGTTGTTTTAGTAGCAACTCCCTTAACTTGAACTTGTACTATTAATCTTAGTGTCTGCCCCAAATGTGTTATACGTATCATGATCACCTAACAGTACTAATTTATATAGCCAATTAACCAAGGATAGTTTTCTTTTTTAAATAGGGTGAATCCTATTATTTCACTGCCAACTATGTTCCACAAACAAAACAAGATCTGAAATCTTTGGTACCACTGTAGTTAAAAATGTAGTTGAGGCAAGAAAGAAGCACTGGTTGTATCGTGCCAAAAAAAAAAATTAAGCAGCAGTGTGAAATTTAATCAAGAGTTTAGATGGAAAATATGTGGGATTATTAAATTACAATTTTTTCTCAGTACAGAGCTAGAGACAAATATGATTTATTTATTCCTCCTCCCCTCCCTCCCTCTTTCCTTCCTTCCCACCTCCTTTTCTCTTTCTTGCTTTTTTTCTTCCTGTATTTGCCATACATCTTTTGAGTAATGTTCTCATTGTACTGACAGGAGTGTTTTACCACAAACTTCATCAGTGGCCGAAAACTCATCCACGTAAACTGCTCAAACCTCCCTCAGATGGGTATAACAGATTTCGAGGACATGAAGGTGAGTTGTGTATAATTTCCCACTAGAGCACTGAAACAGTGCTACCACCTCAAACCATCCTCCTTTTATTCCAACGTGGCCTCCAATTTCTCCCAAAGGTGTTATCATACCCCTAGTTTCCCAGGCTCAGAGTGGTTGCTTCCTCTCTTTCCTTTGATCCCCACAAAGATCCCAAGAACTATCAGTTCCTCCTATAGCATCTGGTTTTCTGCATTCCCACTTGTTCAGACCTTTACTAGAATGTACCAGTAGCCTGCTTTTAGCCTCTGTCTATAGGCCCTTTGGATTCAAGGACCCTGCTTTTAGACTTTCACCTTCCAACTATTTATACAGCATACTACTCAAAGCTTCTTTGGATCCCCTCTACTTACAAGGTAGTCTCAACTCCTCAGCTTAGGATTCAGGCCCCTCCACAAGTTTTCTCCCACCACTGTTCTCTCACCTGGTACTCTTCTATGTGAATCTTCTGCTTCAGTCTCACAGGTCCAGCTCACACCTCACAAACCTGTCTTGTGCATTCTTCCCTCTACATCTTTGCTCAGTTCCCCACCTCCCCCGCAAGACTAATATGAATCTTAACCATCCCTCAGGACCCAACTCAATTCTCATCTCCCCATGAAGTCTTTCCTGATCTTCCCAGCCCACAGTAACCTCTCCTCCAAAGCTGTCATACATTTTATGTCTCTAACACCTACAGAACTGACTCACCTTTCCCTTTGTTCTTCCTACAAAATACTAAGATGACAGAGAATGTATAGGTGAGACTGGTGAGGGGTGCAGGAAGAAAGAAACACTAATTTTTTTCTTTTCTTTTTTCATGGAAAGACATTTTAAATATAGCAGTGTGTACATGTCAATCCCAAACTCCCAATCTACCCCTCCCCTCCCCGCTGGTAACCATAAGTTCGTTCTCTAAGTCTGTGAGTCTGTTTCTGTTTTGTAAATAAGTTCATTGTATCGTTTTTTTTAGATTCCACATATAAGCGATATCATATGATATTTGTCTTTGTCTGACTTACTTCACTTAGTATGATAATCTCCAGTTCCATCCATGTTGCTGCAAATGGCATTATTTCATTCTTTTTAATGGCTGAGTAATATTCTATTATATGTACCACATCTTTATCTGTTCATCTGTTGATGGAAATTTAGGTTGTCTCCATGTCTTGGCTATTGTAAACAGTGCTGCAATGAACACTGGGGTGCATGTATCCTTTTGAACCATGTTTTTCTCTGGATATATGCCCAAGAGTGGGATTGCTGAATCATATAGTAGCTCTACTTTTAGTTTTTTAAGGAACCACCACACTGTTGTCCATAGTGGCTGTATCAATTTACATTCCCACCAACAGTGTAGGAGGGTTCCCTTTTCTCCACAGCCTCGCCAGCATTTATTGTTTGCAGATTTTTTGAAGATGGCCATTCTGGCGGGTGTGGGGTGATACCTCATTGCAGTTTTGATTTGCATTTCTCTAATGATTAGTGATGTTGAGCATCCTTTCATGTGTTTGTTGGCAATCTGTATATCTTCTTTGGAGAAATGTCTCTTTAGGTCTTCTGCCCATTTTTTGATTGGGTTGTTTGTTTTTTTGATATTGAGCTACATGAGCTGTTTGTAAATTTTGGAGACTAATCCTTTGTCAGTTGCATCATTTGCAACTATTTTCTCTCATTCTGTGGGTTGTCTTTTCGTTTTGTTTATGGTTTCTTTTGAGTTAAATTAGGTCCCATTTGTTTTCTATTACTCTGGGATATGGATCGAAAAAGATATTGTTGCGATTTATGTCAAAGCGTGTTCTGCCTATGTTTTCCTCTGTTTTATAATAACCAGTCTTACATTTAGGTCTTTAACCCATTTTGACTTTATTTTTGTGTATGGTGTTAAAGAATGTTCTGATTTCATTTTTTTACGTGTAGCTGTCCAGTTTTCCAGCACCATTTGTTGAAGAGACTGTCTTTTCTCCATTTTATATTCTCGCCTCCTCTGTCATAGCTTAGTTGACCATAGGTGCATGGGTTTATTCCTGGGCTTTCTATCCTGTTCCATTGATCTGTATTTCTGTTTTTGTGCCAGTACCATACTGTTTTGATGACTGTAGTTTTGTAGTATAGTCTGAAGTCAGGGAGCCTGATTCCTTCAGCTCTGTTTTTCTTTCTCAAGATTGCTTTGCCTATTCGGGGTCTTTTGTGTCTCCATACAAAGTTTAAGATTTTTTGTTCTAGTTCTGTGAAAGAGAAACACTGATTCTTCTCACCTGGCCAAGGGAGCACTGGAAACCACTATCCTGTCTTTCCCATTTATAGTGATGCACTAGCTTGGTAAAAAGGGGAGAGAAAGTCAATCTTATTTATTCTAGGGACAAGCTAGACAAGATAGCACTTGCTTCAGCTTTCTGTCTTAGAAAATAATTCACAAAATATTTTAAACTATTCACTCCATCAAGTGAACAAAAGAACTCTGTGATAAATATTTGGAGAAGAATATAGATGAATTGCTTATTCCTTTCATATGCATGATTTTATGTTACAAAGTAGAGCCTTATAAGCTTAATAATATCTCAGGAATTTTATTACACCTGCCTTATTGCAAGCTATTTAAATAGCACAAATTCATAACAACATGTCAGCAATTGTCACTAAACAAAAATATATATTTTTTAAAATTTTCAAATGATTTTAGTTTTACAGAACAGTTGCAAAGATAGTACAGAGAGTTCCCATATACTCTTTTAAAAATATATATTTATTTATTTTTTGGCTACATCATTCTCAGTTGCAGCACATGGGATCTTTCATTGTGGCATGCAGGCTCTGTAGTTGCAGCACTTGGGCTCTCTAGTTGTGGCGCATAGGCTTAGTTGCCCCGCGGAATGTGGGATCTTAGTTCACTGACCAGGGATTGAACTGGCGTCCCCTGCATTGCAAGACCAATTCTTAACCACTGGACCACCAGGGAAGTCCCCCATATACTCTTAACCCAGCTTACCCTAATGTTAACATCTTATGTAACCATTTATCAAACCATTTATATATTTATCAAAACCAAGAAATTAACACCAGCACAGTACTATTAAACAAACTACAGACTTTGTTCAGATTTCTGCAATTTTTCCACTGATGTCCTTTTTTCGTTCCAGGATCCAGTTGGGGATACTATCTTGTATTTAGCTGTTATGTTTCCTTGGTCTCCTCCAATATATGACAATTTCTTGATCTTTATCTTTCATGACCTTACTTTGAAGAGTAGTGATCAGGTATTGTGTAGATTTCCCTCAGTTTGAGTTTGTCTTATGTTTCCCATGAGATTATGCTTTGTGGGGAGAGTATCACAGAGATGATGAGCCCTTCTCATCTAATCATATCAGGGAGTACATGGCATCAATGTGATTTATTACTGGAGATGTTAACTTTGATCATTTGGTCAAGGTGGTGCCTGCAGGTTTCTTCACTACAAAGTTACTGTGTTTCCCTTTTCATATTCTATTCATTAGAAGTGGGTTGCTGAGTCCAGCCCATACTCAAAGAGAGGGGAATTAAGCTCCACCTCCTGGAGGGAAGAGTATCAAAGAGTTTATGGACATACAGTAAATACCACAGTAATAGATATACTGGGGGAGGTGGTTTGAGGCTATGCAAATTACCTGTTTCTTAAAGTTTTGCCCACTAATTTTAGTATTCATCAGTGTATCTTGCCTGCATCAGTTATTACTATGTTGTTCTAATGATAATTTGGTTTCCTCATTCCTTCCATGTTTAATTGGAACTCTGCTTAAGGAACTCTTCTGTTTAATTGTCCCTTCTTCCCTATTTGGGAACTCTTTCAGTTTGTCTCCTGTGTCCTTTTGACATGTTCCCGTTATTTCATTTTATTGTTTTTTAGCATTTTCTGGCACTAAACTTTACTTCAGACTCATTTTCTATTTTCCTTGCTACAGCCCTAGAAGCAGGCATGTTTCCAAGGAGCCCTGGTTGCTTTTATAAGAGAATGGTATTTAGAAATTAAGATGTGGTCACTAGTTGTGCTTGTTGCTACTGAGGTGTTACTGCTTCTAGGCACTCTCAGCAGAAGGATGTAGGAAATATATGTATATATACTAACCCATGTATACACAAATATTTATCTTATTTCTGTAAGCATGTGTTCGTACTGATATCCCTGACTCTAGTCCATCACCACAGGGTTCATACTAGCTTTCATCCTTCCTACTCCCTACCCCACTTTGCTTCTTTATAACTTCTTTCTCTGACAGTGAGAAACCTGGCTCTGCTTATTTATAAATATGTATCCCTATAAGAAACAAATTTACCAAAAGAGTACAGTATTTGTGTACGGTTCTTTTTGTCATTAGCCTTACACTAACTAGACAAAGCACTGTTTTTCAAAGTGAAAGTTATTTAGGTCAGCTCCTTTCTTCCCAGCCCCCTTCAGTGAGCTTATGTCTTAATTTGTAATAAAGTTAAGATTCATCTGCGCAGAGTTTATGTTCCATCATGGGTTCCCACAACATCCTGGCTTTTAAAAATTTTACCTGCAGTAAAGTCACTCTTTTTAGTATACAGTTCTGTGGGTTTTGACAAATGCACAGGGTCATGTATCCACCACCACAAAACTGTATAGAACGATTCTATCACCCTAAAACTTCCCGTGTCCCCACAGTAGTCAGCCTATCCCTCCACCTAATCCCTGGCAACCATTAGTCTGTTTTTTGTCCCTATAGTTTTTCCAGAATGTCACACAAATAAAATCAAATAATATGTAGGCCTTGAGTCTTGCTTCTTTCCCTTAGCAAAATGCATTTAAGATTAATCCACACTGTTATATGAATCAACAAGCAGATCTTAAGGACATTATACATCTGCTTTAATAATGGTATTTTACCTATCTAAAATGTACTCCTAATGGGCAGTTTTGCATCAGGTTAAGAATTGTCTGTGGTGTGAATTTTCCAGCCTTGTAACTATGGCCAGTAGTTTTAAACAAACAAAAATCCATTCCACATACTCCTTTGACTATGTTCTAGCAGCAATTTCACGGACTACATTCTCACCCAGAGGCAGAATATGAATTCAAATAGCAGTGTTATAACAGACCTGCAATTAAAACTAGACTTTGAAAATGCAGTGACAGTTTAGGATACCAAGTGGCATGGTACTCAATGAATACAAAGTATGTTTTAGAGACACTGAAATTGTGGCAAAAGATATTTTAAAAGAATATACAAGTATAGGCACTGATAAAATAACTGGAACTTTAATGTCTGCTTTTTAGTGTTTGAGATTTCTTTCCAGGCAAATAAATTGAATAACTGAGTAATAATTTTTTTCTTAGTTAACTGAGTCCCTTATAAAGTTATTTATTAACCTTCCTAGAGAAAGTCATGGCTCCTAATCTGAACATATTATCTGCTCATATCATTGGTCAAATTGCTCAGCCAAGAAAAAGAAATGAACCCATCCGCGGCTATCTGATGCAAGGGTCTAGAAACATCTTTAAGTGGCACTTTTAAAAAGATAAATCATGTGATGTTTCTCTTAAGAACTATGTTTTGATAATGCCAGGGTAGGAAGCCTTTCAATGTGTTATCTCGTTATTATTTCCCCATAGAATTAGCTTAAGGGGTTAGCATTCAAGAGGTCTAGGAAACTAAGTAAAACTTACTTGATTTAGTTGTATTTTCAGGTTAATCCCATTAAAAAATTATCCTTGCATTACAGGTAATTTCTCAGCATACCCGGGAGCTACTGGGAATTGAAGAGCCATTATTCACACGCTCCATCAGCCTTCCCTACAGGGACAATATTGGCTTATTTTTAGAGCAAAAATGTCATAGTGGAGTTAAATCTGATTCCTTGACCTTGTCTGAGTTTGTGCAAGCAGTGGGATTACAGGATTATGCTCCAGAAATAACCACCCCTGAAGAGGATGCAGCATTATGTTCCATTGAACCATAGGGCAAGCCGTTTCACTTAGCTTGAAAATCAAATTATATTATGTGGGGGAAGAAGTGTGGTATTTCTGCATTTTCTTTTTCTCTTCATTCAGGATCAGAGTTAGAACTGCTGGCTCCATTCCTAGTTCTGCCACTGACTCACAGCACCTTCCCTTTATTTGTGTGTCAATTTAGTCCCTTGTTAAAACAAAGATAGCAATATTTCTCTTTCTGGGTAATTGTAAGAATTCCTGATAAATTCTAGTACTTCGTCTGGTAGTAGGAGCACGATGGAGAAACAGACTAAAAGTAAAATCACCTGCCAACCCAGATAATCCTCTTCATAAGTGCAGACAAGGAAACAGTTGTATTATTGAATCAGCATAAAATCAGACTGTGATGCACATTACAGGCAGGCCACTAAAGAGATTGCCAAGTCAAGGAAATCTCACCCTTCTATATAGCCAGGCAGATATAATCCATTATTTACATGTTGACTGTCTGTATCCAAAGGAAAAATAAAAGTTCTCATATCTTAGTGACAAACAGAAAGTTACTCCCTGGAGCCAAGCACTTAGGCTAAACCCCCAGCGTCAGGGAGACAAAGCGCCATCCTTCTAAATGCCCGCATTTCAAAGAGGCGGCTCCAAGGGCCCCTCCCCCAAAAGACGGTCCGGGGATGGAAAACTGGCAGAAAGTTTAGTCACCTTTTTAGAAGAGTAGCATACATCTCAAAAACAGAGAAAAAGAATGTATATTACAAGTTTTTAAAAGGAAATGTGTTATGCTGTTGGTGGGAATGTAAATTGATACAGCCACTATGGAGAACAGGATGGAGGTTCCTTAAAAAACTACAAATAGAACTACCATACGACCCAGCAATCCCACTACTGGGCATATACCCTGAGAAAACCATAATTCAAAAAGAGTCATGTACCAAAATGTTCATTGCAGCTCTATTTACAATAGCCAGGACATGGAAGCAACCTAAGTGTCCATCAACAGATGAATGGATAAAGAAGATGTGGCACATATATACAATGGAATATTACTCAGCCATAAAAAGAAACGAAATTGAGTTATTTGTAGTGAGGTGGATGGACCTAGAGTCTGTCGTACAGAGTGAAGTAAGTCAGAAAGAGAAAAACGAATACTGTATGCTAACACATATATATGGAATCTAAGGGAAAAAAAAAAAGGTCATGAAGAACCTAGGGGTAAGATGGGAATAAAGACACAGACCTACTAGAGCATGGACTTGAGGATACGGGGAAGGGGAAGGGTAAGCTGTGACAAAGTGAGAGGGTGGCATGGACATATATACACTACCAAACGTAAAATAGATAGCTAGTGGGAAGCAGCCACGTAGCACAGGGAGATCAGCTAGGTGGTTTGTGACCACCTAGAGGGGTGGGATAGGGAGGATGGGAGGGAGAGAGACGCAAGAGGGAAGAGATATGGGAACATATATATATGTATAACTGATTCACTTTGTTATAAAGCAGAAACTAACACATCATTGTAAAGCAATTATACTCCAATAAAGATGTTTAAAAAAAAGGAAATGTGTTATGAAAAAGGAGAGGGGAAGTTCTCATTCCTTTTTGGCATCAGAGAACAAAATTTTAAAAATATTTTTTTAGATTTGTATTTACCTGTTAAAACAACATGGCTTATAGAAGTATATCATTGACCATGGACTAGGGTCTGGGTTTGTTTACAAGGCGTTTTATGTGGTAACTCCAGACTTTTATAAAATGAAATTCAGACCAGAGTCTGCCTGTGACTGGACTGTTCAAAAGAAATTAAAAATACTTCTTGTTGCTTGAATGACTCCAATTCCACTCTAGTTTTATAGACTAACTTCTCTTTCTCTTCCCAGCCACACTTCTTTTTTTTTTTTTTTTTTTTTTTTTTTGCAGTACATGGGCCTCTCACTGCTGTGGCCTCTCCGGACGCGCAGGCTCAGCGGCCACGGCTCACAGGCCCAGCCGCTCTGTGGCATGTGGGATCTTCCCGGACCGGGGCACGAACCCGTGTCCCCTGCATCGGCAGGCGGACTCTCAACCACTGCACCACCAGGGAAGCCCCCAGCCACACTTCTTAATCCTAAGAACCACTGTAGGGCTACCATAATCCAGAAGGGCAATGATGTACCCTATCCAGTTCCTTACATCTGAATGAATAGTCAAAGGAATCCATTTCTTTTCCTACTGAGAGAAAGAACAGTACCTCAAATTAGCATTCATGTCACGTGTTAATGTTTGATGATGAACCTAATTTTTTCCCAAGTGGACTAGCAAAATTTTATCTTATACCATTTAACACCATACCATTGAGTCTGCTTCGCTCACAAGCATGCAAAAAAGAAAAATGTAAATGACTTACCTAAGACCATGGTGGTTTACATGTAGAGTGAATGGTTTTGTTCCAAAGTACTTTAGCGTTTGGCAAACAATAGTTCTGTTCAGTGACAGAGCATAGTCAGCGCCATGCTTTCTCAACTTTATGGTTACTGCTTTGTTTTCTACTCTATTATAATTGACATAAAGTAATTGCAAAATGTAAAGGAAATAAATTTGAACTGTAGGTATAAAATCTGTATTTTGCAGAATTATTTTTAGCCATTTAATATAAATGCTGGCTTTTTTTTGTTGGGGGGGTGGGGCTGTGTTGGGTCTTCGTTGCTGCGCACGGGCTTTCTCTAGTTGCACCAAGCGGAGGCTACTCTTCCTTGCGGTGCGTGGGCTTCTCATTGCGGTGGCTTCTCTTCTTGCAGAGCATGGGCTCTAGGCATGCAGGCTTCAGTAGTTGCATCACACGGGCTCAGTAGTTATGGCACGCGGGCTCTAGGGCACACGGGCTTCAGTAGTTGCAGCATGTGGGCCCAGGGCACGCAGGCTCCAGGGCACGCAGTCTCCAGTAGTTGTAATGCCAGCTATTTTTTAAAATGGTTTTATGGTTTAAAATAGTTTAAAGGGGAACAGCTTTAAATAAGATAGTACCAGAACAGTCATGTTTAGCTGAAATAAGCCTAAAATGAGTCATAATTCAATTAAGATTGTTTGCCACACATTTTATTTTTCTACTCAAAGTGTGGGACAATCAAGGTGTATCATTTGTCAGCTACATACTGCTAAAGGGAACGAATGTAACTACATACTGTAGCTACATATTGTAGGAAAAGAATGCTACAGAAGAAGTATGTAACCATTTAATAATGACAATATAACTTCTTGAATTTAGCTTTTAGACAAGAGATAATTTGAATTAACTGAATTGATAATTAACTGCTGGGGAAGCAGCTTACTTAAGTGTGTCAGGTTATGTGGTTTCATTCAGTTGCTTCCAAAAGCCAGACACACCCAAATATACTGATGTAAAGAACCTTTTGTTTTATTCTAGATTTTAAAGAGCCATCAGTACAATTTTCTAATTCCTTACTGCCTAACATATGGCAAACACCATACAGGCACATGACTTCCACTGTCAATTATGATAATCAGGGCATTACCACTGTAGAGGGAGAAAAACATCCTGATTCCTGACTCTTCTCTTCTCTTATTGGGATGAAAAACCTGTGGAAACCTCTGGCTCTTGTTCTTTGGTTAGGGTGATACCAAATGAATCACAGTATAGGTGGGTAAGGTTGTCCTGAAAAGTAGTGCTGTGTGAGAGATACTGGCTAAAGGGAGTTTCCTTGAGTTGCACAGCAGTCAGATCAAACCAGGGGAAAGGCCTGGGGTAAGGAAAAAAATAGTGTTACTTTTTTATGTCTGTTTAATACATCTGATTTTGCTGTTAAACATTTCCTTTAAAGAAAGTTCTCCTCCACTTGGAAATAAGGTTCTTCATTTTCTATATCAAACTAATTAAAATTCTTAGTTAAATTAAAAATTCATCTGGGTCTATTCAACATGTGGATTTAATTGTACTTATGAGTTTTCACACTTACAATTCTCTAAGTGCATTTAGGGAGGAATTCATAATTAGAGAATGATTATGACAATAAAATCAACATCCTTTTCAGTATATTTTCCTGGAATTTAGAAAGAAAATACATAAAAGGATCATGGACATTAGGAATGGAAGAGACCTCATTTCTTTTACAATATCCTCTTCAAAAAAAAAAAGATACCCTCTTCAACTGTATAGGGAAAGAGGTAGGAGTTAACATGCAAATAAAAATGGGGCAATGTTAAGTATTAGTCTGTAGTGGAATTCAACTTAACAAGCATTAAGACATAGGGTTTTATAGTATTAAAAAAATCAAGAGTAAAGCAAGGATATCTGCTCTCACCACACTTATTCAACGTACCACTAGAAGTTGTAGCCAGTGCAATAATGCAAGAAAAGGAAATGAAAGGCACACAGATTGGAAAGGGAGAACTGAAACTGTTGCTATATATAGATGACATGATGGTCCATGTAGATAATCCAAAGGAATCTAAAAAAAAGAAAAAATCTCCTAGAACTAATAAACGAATTCAGCAAGGTCATAGGATATAAAATAAACATAAAATAAATTTTATTTATATATATTAGCAATGAACTCTTGGGCAAAAAAACCCTAAAAATGCAGTTCCTTTCACACACAAAAAATAGAATACTTAGATGTAAATCTAACAAAACATGTACAGGACTTGTATATTGAAAACTAAGAAATACTGATGAAATAAGGAAGATATAAATGGAGAGATATACTGTGTACATGGATGGGAAAATTTAACATTATAAAGATGTCAACTCTCCACAAATTGATCTATAGATGTAATGGTAAAACAAAAATTAGTGACAACATCAAATGCTGGTGAGGATGCAGAGAAACTGAATCATACATTGCTAATGATGTAAAAGGATATAACAACTTTGAAAAACTGTTTGGCAGTGTCTTAAAAAAATAAACATGCAGCCAGTCATTGCACCCTTGAGCATTTGTCCCAGAGAAATTAAAACTTATGTTTACACAAAAACCTGTACATGAATGTTCAAAGCATCTTTATTCACAATAGCCAAACACTGGAAACATCCTAGATGTCCTTCAACAGGTGAATGATTAAACAAACTATGGTACATACATGCCATGAAAACATAACTGCCATGAAAACTACTCAGCAATAAAAAAGGAATAAATTATTGATACACACAGCAACTTGGATGAATCTCCAGAGAATTATGCTAAATGAAAAAGGCCAATCCCCAAAGGTTGCATAATATATGATTCCTTTTATATGATATTCTTGAAGTGACAAAATCATAGAAATGGAGAACAGCTCAATGGTTGCCAAGTTGGGGAGGAAGGATCAAGATGAAGGATGCCTAGTTATAGAATTGTTCTGTATCTTGACTGTATCAGTGTCAATATCCTGGTCGTGGTATTGTACTATAGTTTTACAATATCTGTGTATAGCTATTGTACTATGGTTTGTTCCATTGGGGGAAACTGGATAAATGGGTACATGGGATTTCTTTGTATTATTTCTTAATAACTGCATGTGAATCAAAATTATCTAAAAAGTTTTTTTAAAAGGGGGGATACAATTAAAAAGTATAATCTACCAAGAAGATGTAAAAAGTACAAACTTCTGTTCATCAGATGATATGGCTTCAAACTTTATAAAACAAAGATTATAAATATAAAGAGAATTTGAGAAACTACAATCATAGTAGAAATATTAATATGCCATGCCTCCCATTCTAACAGGTCATCTGATGTAAAAGACCATATAGCAGCACTTTTCCAACTTTAATGGACATATCACTTGGGAGCTTGTAAAAAGGCAGATTCTGATTCCATACATCTGGGGTGGGGACCCATAATCTGCATTTCTAAACAAACTCCCAGATGATGGCATGGTTATCAGGCAGTTTGAGTGGCAAGGATATGCTGAAAAGGGGAGAAATAAAGTGAAAAAATATATTCTGAATGATAAGACCACCCCTCTCCCTACACATGTGCAGCTTTCTTTCCCCAAGTTGGGTCCCAAAGACTTGAAGATACCAATATTCAGGGTTTCCCAAGGAAAAAGCTGATCAAACCACTCTGTAGTAAAGACCACAGTAGCAAACACAGAGTTTCCAAGCATCTTTTTAGTAACCAGGATCTTAAATATGAGCAGACAGGACTTCCCTGGTGGCACAGTGGTTAAGAATCTGCTTGCCAGTGCAGGGGACATGGGTTCGAGCCCTTATCTGGGGAGATCCCACATGCCAGAGAGCAACTAAGCCCATGCACCACAACTACTGAGCCTGTGCTCTAAAGCCCGTGAGCCACAACTACTAAACCCACGTGCCTAGAGCCTGTGCTCCACAACAAGAGAAGCCATCGCAATGAGAAGCCCTGCACTGCAACAGGGAGTAGCCCCCGCTTGCCACAACTAGAGAAAGCCCATGCGCAGCAAAGAAGGCCCAACGCAACCAAAATAAATAAATAAATTTATTTTTAAAAAATATGAGCAGACAATCAAGGTTCTCCATATACTTGAAGAAAGCTCTAAAATGAATGATAGAGACCAAAATAAATGGTCAAAAATATCCTGAAGGAAAGACTCCTCAGAGAAGAAAAAACTCTATCATTTACATTCTCAAAGGGATAAAAGATGGTATTGCATAGGGAAATGACAACAGGATGCTACATAAAAAAGGAATATTTGGAGACTAAAAAAATCTTTGAAAGTCAAAATATAGCAAAATGAAAAAACGTTCTAAATATAATAGTAAAAACAGGATAGTTGAGGAAATCTCTCAGAAAGCAGAACAAAAACACAAAGATAATGAAAATAGGAGAGCTAAAGAAAATCAGAGGATCAGCCCAGGAGGTCCAATATTTGGCTAATAAAATATTCAGAAGAGAGAACAGAGAAAACAGAGGGAAGGGGAGGAAATTATCAAAGACATAATAGGAGAAAATTAGAGAACTTGACATGCAGATTGAGAAGGACCATTGAATGTTCTGTTTCTTTTATGGGTGGCAATTACATGGATATTTGCTTTACAATAAGTCATTAAACTGTATATTTATAAATGTATGGAATAGGTACTTTTCTGTGTACATATTTTACAATCTTTTGTTTTTTAAGTTAAGGGGAAAAAGGGAGAGGCCCACCAACTGCCCAACACAGTGCATTAAAATAGACCCACATCATGACGCATAATAAAATTTCAGGATGCTGAAGTCAACAGATACTATAAGCTTCCAGAGAGAAAAGGAACAGATTTCAGACCAAGCATGAATTGAAGAATTAGAAGGGCACTGTACCTCTCAACAGCAATTTAAAAGCTGAAAGATGATGGAGCAATGCCTTCAAAATTCTGAGGGATGGGCTTCCCTGGTGGTGCAGTGGTTAAGAGTCCGCCTGCCAATGCAGGGGACATGGTTCGAGCCCTGGTCCGGGAAGATCCCATATGCTGCAGAGCAACTAAGCCCGTGCACCGCAACTACTGAGCCTGCACTCTAGAGTCCGTGAGCCACAATTACTGAGCCTGTGTGCCACAACTACTGAAGCCCGTGCCTAGAGCCTGTGCTCCACAACAAGATAAGCCACCGCAATGAGAAGCCGGCACACTGCAACACAGAGTAGCTCCAGCTCGCTGCAACTAGAGAAAGCCCACATGCAGCAATGAAGACCCAACACAGCTAAAAATAAAATAAAATAAAATAAAAAATTCTGAGGGAAAATTGTTTCTACCCTAGATTCTTTTTTTTTTTAATTCTTTTTGTTGCAATGATGAATGGGATTGTTTCCTTAATTACTCTTTCTGATCTTTCGTTGTTTGTGTATAGGAATGCAAGAGATTTCTGTGCATTTATTTTGTATTCTGCAACTTTACCAAATTCATTGATTAGCTCTAGTAGTTTTCTGGTGGCATCTTTAGGATTCTCTATGTATAGTATCATGTCATCTGCAAACAGTGACAGTTTTACTTCTTTTCCAATTTATATTCCTTTTATTTCTTTTGCTTCTGATTGCCATGGCTAGGACTTCCAAAACTATGTTGAATAATAGTGGCAAGAGTGGACATCCTTGTTGCTTTGTATTTCTGTGGTGTCCGTCGTAACTTCTTCTTTTTCATTTCTAATTTTACTGTTATGAGTCCTCTCCCTCTTTTTTTGATGAGTCTGGATAAAGGTTTATCAATTTTATCTTCTCAAAGACCAGCTTTTTGTTTTATTGATATTTGCTATTGTTTTCTTTGTTTCTATTTCATTTATTTCTGCTCTGATCTTTATGATTTCTTTCCTTCTACTAACTTTGGGTTTTTTCTTCTTTCTCTAGTTCCTTTAGGTGTAAGGTTAGATTGTTTATTTGAGATTTTTCTTGTTTCTTGATGTAGGCTTGTATTGCTATAAGCTTCCCTCTTAGAACTGCTTTTGCTGCATCTCATAGGTTTTGGATCGTCGTGTTTTCATTGTAATGTGTCTCTAGGTATTTTCTGATTTCCTCTTTGATTCCTTCAGTGATCTCTTGGTTATTTAGTAACGTATTGTTTAGCCTCCATGTGTTTGTGTTTTTTACGTTTTTTTCCCTGTAATGGATTTCTAATCTCATAGCATTGTGGTGGGAAAAGATGCTTGATGTGATTTCAGTTTTCTTAAATTTACTGAGGCTTGATTTGTGACCCAAGATGTGATCAATCCTGAAGAATGTTCCATGTGCACTTGAGAAGAAAGTGTAATCTGTTGTTTTTGGATGGAATGTCCTATAAATATCAATTAAATCTATCTGGTCTATTGTGTCACTTAAAGCTTGTGCTTCCTTATTAAGTTTCTGTTTGGATGATCTGTCCATTGGTGTAAGTGAGGTGTTAAAGTCCCCCACTATTATTGTGTTACTGTTGATTTCCTCTTTTATAGCTGTTAGCATTTGCCTTATGTATTGAGGTGCTCCTATGTTGGGTGCATATATATTTATAATTGTTATATCTTCTTCTCAGATTGATCCCTTGATCATTATGCAGTGTCCTTCCTTGTCTCTTGTAACATTCTTTATTTTA
Organism: Tursiops truncatus; assembly: GCF_011762595.2. Taxonomy (NCBI): domain Eukaryota; kingdom Metazoa; phylum Chordata; class Mammalia; order Artiodactyla; family Delphinidae; genus Tursiops; species Tursiops truncatus. The sequence continues at coordinate 25,622,975 of NC_047035.1, read as the reverse complement.
AAGTCTATTTTATCTGATATGAATATTGCTACTCCAGCTTACTTTTTTTTGTTTTTTTTTGCGGTACGCGGGCCTCTCCCTGTTGTGGCCTCTCCCATTGCGGAGCACAGGCTCCGGACGTGGAGGCTCAGCGGCCATGGCTCACGGGCCCAGCTGCTCCGCGGCATGTGGGATCTTCCCAGACTGGGTCATGAACCCGTGTCCCCTGCATCGGCAGGTGGACTCTCAACCACTGCGCCACCAGGGAAGCCCCCAGCTTTCTTTTGATTTCCATTTGCATGGAATATTTTTTTCCATCCCCTCACTTTCAGTCTGTATGTGTCCGTAGGTCTGAAGTGGGTCTCTTGTAGACAGCATACATATGGGTCTTGTTTTTGTAACCATTCAGTGAGCCTGTGTCTTTTGGTTGGAGCATTTAATCCATTCACGTTTAAGGTAATTATTGATATGTATGTTCCTATTACCATTTTCTTAATTGTTATGGGTTTGTTTTTGTAGTTCCTTTTCTTTGTGTTTCCCACTTAGAGAAGTTCCTTTAGCATTTGTTGTAGAGCTGGTTTGGTGGTGCTGAATTCTCTTAGCTTTTGCTTGTCTGTAAAGCTTTTGATTTCTCCTTCGAATCTGAATGAGATCCTTGCTGGGTACAGTAATCTTGGTTGTAGGTTCTTCCCTTTCATCACTTTAAATATATCGTGCCACTCCCTCTGGCTTGTAGATTCCTACTGAGAAATCAGCTGTTAAACTTATGGGAGGAGTTCCCTTGTATGTTATTTGTCATTTTTCCCTTGTTGCTTTCAAAATTTTTTCTTTGTGTTTAATTTTTGTCAATTTGATTATTATGTGTCTCAGCATGTTTCTCCTTGGGTTTATCCTGCCTGGGACTCTCTGCACTTTCTGGACTTGGGTGGCTATTTCCTTTCTCATGTTAGGGAAGTTTTCGACTATAATCTCTTCAAAGATTTTCTCGGGTCCCTTCTCTCTCTCTTCTCCTTCTGGGACCCCTATAATGCAAATGTTGTTGCGTTTAATGTTGTCCCAGAGGTCTATTAGGCTGTCTTCATTTCTTTTCATTCTTTTTTCTTTATTCTGTTCCGTGGCAGTGAATTCCACCATTCTGTCTTCCAGGTCACTTATCCGTTCTTCTACCTCAGTTATTCTGCTATTGATTACTTCTAGTGTAGTTTTCCTTTCAGTTATTGTATTGTTCATCTCTGTTTGTTTGTTCTTTAATTATTCTAGGTCTTTGTTAAACATTTCTTACATCTTCTCCATCTTTGACTCCATTCTTTTTCCGAGGTCCTGGATCATCTTCACTATCATTATTCTGAATACTTTTTCTGGAAGGTTGCCTATCTCCACTTCATTTAGTTGTTTTTCTGGGGTTTTATCTTGTTCCTTCATCTGGTACAAAGTCCTCTGCCTTTTCATTTTGTCTATCTTTCTGTGAATGTGGTTTTCTTTCCACAGGCTGAAGGACTGTAGTTCTTGCTTCTGCTCTAACCTAGATTCTCTACCTGGCTATGTTCTCAATAAAATATTAGGTTAGAATAAAAACATTTTCAGACACAGTCCCTAAAAATTACTTCCTACGCAGGCTTTTCTAAGGAAGCTACTGGAGAAGGACAGATTCCACCATAATGAAGAAGGAAATGAATCCAGAGGAAGAGGGGTCCAGGAAAAAGAGATCCAGCATAAGAGAGAGGCAAAGAGAATCCCAGGATAAGGGGGAAGGAAAATTCCCAAACTGAAAGTGTACCACAGGTCATTGGTGATTAATTAGAACACAAAAGATAAGAGGGGGGTAAGATCAAGGATTACTTCCAGGTTCTGGCCTGAACAACTCCACAAAGGAGCATGTAATGGCAACCTAAGTCCCCGAAGTGGAAAAGATCACCCAGGAACAAAGTGTAGAATGAAAAGAAAGGAATGCCTAGGACAGAGCCCTGAAAACTCCCAGATTTAAGGATAGGGCATAAGAGGAGCTGGCAAAGGAGGAATCGGAGGAGCAGGAGGAAAATGAAGAGAATGTGAGGGTATCATGAAAGCTAAGAGAAAAGATTGTTTCAAGAAGGAAGGCATGTTCAATAGCCAAGGAAGAAAAGGATAAATTTAGTGACATGGAAGTCACTGGTAACAAGGGCAACCATTTGTCTCTATTAGATTATTAAAGATTAAAAAGAATGATCTAATAGTTATCAAGCTATAGTGAAATGGCACTCTCATACACTATTGGTAGAAATATAAGTATCACTTTTTTGATAAGCAATTTAGGAATACCTATCAAACATAAACTATATATAACCTCTGACCCAGAAATTTTACTGGTACAAGTGTGCAAAGTTTAAGGATGAAATGTTCAAAGCAGCCCTTTGTGCAAAATGTGGGGCAAAGGAACTACATTGCCATCAAGAGGAAATAGGATGAATAAATGTAGCTAAAGAAATGTATCCAATGGATGCCTGCACAGCACTCATAAATGAAATAGATATGACTGTACTAACATAGAATGGTACCTATGATGTAGTAAGTATAATCCCCATGTTTCTAAAATGTATATATAGATACAGATATGCATATACATTATAATGACAATATAAATATATGTTTGTAAATGCATAGGTAGAAAGACAAAAATACAAAAACCATCAGAGGTAAAGTCTATGAAAAGGGATTTGGGGGGCAAAGGAGGGCTCTCACTTTTCCACTAGTTGGATTTTTTTTATAAGAATGTATTTGTTTTATACATTTCTAAAGATAACATGAAAGGAAAAAGATAAAAGCATCTTCTAAGAAAACAGTGTGGGAGAAGTTAGAATGGCCACTCATCTAATACTTTACCTTTTCCGAGACAGGTTCTTGGCATAGGCTTTGCTGACAAAATCTTGTGCTTGAAATTTTTGGAAAGACGCTCTATCTTTCTCACAGGCTTCAAAGTGCTTGGCGAGGAACAGTTCATTCAGAAGCTGCAGCACTTGTGAGTGGGGCATGTCCTTTTCTGTGCAGACATTTATGGCTGCATAGAACACTCCCTCCAACCATTTGATATTGAGGATTATTCCCCCTAAACATCAATGAAAAAGGAAATACCCGTTAGCACCACCAAAAAGGTTTGCAGGGAACCTAGGACAAACCCCAGACGGTGAACAGCCACCTTCTGTCCAAGACAGTTTGGTTACATGAACCTCAAGATAAGCGCTCTTCCTTTCTAGGCCAAGAACCCTGTTTGTGCCCTTTATAACACATTGCATGTTGACCCTACCAGAGGAAGACAGATATGTTAATGTAGGCATTGCTGATGACAAATGCATCTCTAGAAATCTCTAGAATGGTCCTTGCCAATAAGGCAAACTGCAAGGTTACAGTAAGGAAAAGCCATTTAGTCCCAGACACTGCATCCTCTGGTTTAAATAGGCTCTCTCCTCTGGTTGTTTCCAATTCATCCTTAAAGGGTCCGATTAATCACACTTCTTAGCTTTCCCTAAAAAGGCTACTTTTTGCCACCAAAGCTGTTCCCATGTAAAACCTAAATAGCTGAGAATGTATCTAGCTTGTACTTATACACACACACACACCCTCAGCACACATGCATGCACGCACACGCACACACACGCGTGCGTGCGCGCACACACACACACACACACACACACACACAGGGATTTAATAAGATAGCAGTAGGCCAAGAGGAAGGTAATTTTTAAAAGTACCAAAAATACCGTGAGCCATTACCAGCAGGACTGTAGGGACAGGTAGCCTGAAGAATCACAGGGTCTTGGAGAGCAGCTGTGATTTCCTTATTGGCCCCCCAGATGCTGGCAAGATCTTCAACACACTGATACTGAGGCCGCAAGACACTGGTGTGCTTCAGTAGGAGTTTCAACCTGAAAGTAAAGCCACCAACGCAGGAAGTGCAGGGCCCAGACTAGAATAAAGCACCACGTGACCCACTGAGTTTACATCCAGCCCCAACAATGTAGTCCCCTGCACAGCACTGCTCACAGGCAAACGCAGGTGTGGGTCGGCACTGGGGCACTACATCTTAGATGGATTGTTCACCCATCCACTCAAAACTTACTCAATGTCACCCCAAGCCGGGCACTGAGCTAGACACTCGAGGTACAAAAATAATATCTGACACATGCTCCACATCAATTTTCATGCTGTTGAGTGGCGTACAAGGGGAACACTCATCAGCTTCAAGTAGTTGGAAGTAATGCTCTACTGCAGTTCTAAACATTTGCACATCAAAGAAAAGGTCCCACCCACAAGTGCTGGAAAAGCGGGGAAGACACAGTTTCAAAGGCTGGCTGGTCCTTCTGCCAATGAAGCTGCTTCCACCTTATGACTGGGAATGACCAACTCCAAGAGGTAGGGGCCAGGGTGGAGATGAGCAGACAGAGCAGTCCTGCCAATCCTGTGCTCACCCTAACAAGATACCTGGGTAGTGGGACGGCAGCCACAAAGCTGTACACAATGCAGGCTTTTCCAAGGCTGGTTTGAATTTCTGCACAGATATTAGACAGCTGAGATGGCAGGCAGCAGAGGAATATCACGTTGGCCCACTCCACCAGAGAAGAGTTACAGTAAAAGCACTGGATCCCCAGTTTCTTGAATTCATCTGGGAGGGAATAAAGGAAGTCAGAAAGATCACAGTACAAAGAACTTCGAACTCAACATCAGCTGTGGGGAGAGGATGACAATTATTTTATCTCAAGTCTTGCCACCACATTAATCAGAAGAGATTCCCTCATGCCTTCTAAAAGCCACGCAGCAAAGCCCTGACCCCATGACTATGGCAGGAGGTGCCACTGCAGCAGTGCTCGAGATTGTAAGATAATTCATCCCTACCTTATGTTTTAGACCAAATGCTAGAATTTTTCAGAGTTTCTTTTTTTAGGAAGAAAAAAGGTCTGAATGAAGCCTTCTCCAATTAACAGAATTCATCGTGTACCAGATAATGTACAAAGTACATACGTTATCTAAGGGAATCTCATAAGGACCTTATGAGACAGAGGCTAGTGTTATTCCTATATTATAGATGCAGAAACTGAGGCTTCAAGAATTCTGTGACTGGGCTGAAGTTAAACAGCTTAACTGGCTTGAAATGATGGGAAAGACTGAGAGAGTGGAAGAGTATAGGGCAGAGGTTGGGAGGAATTTGCCAAAATATGCTTACAGTTTCAGTATACACAATTTAATGTCAATAAGATGTTTATAAATGTAGAAAGAAATGTATAACTCATGTAGTTGCTAAAAACACTTCTTGGTAGTTAATCATTTAATTGTACTTATTGTGATCTGGATCCTCAAAAGTAAAAATGTGAACTCACATACGGTAGTATGTTTTAAGTGTTATCAGAGAACAGGATGTTAGACATTGCAGAGGTCAGTTCTTCTCTTAACCACCACAAGTATGTGATAAAGTTGATGCTGAGGTTATCTGGGTACTCAGGTACTTCCAGGTAGGAAGATACACAGGACAAAGAAGAACTTTAGAAAACATGCATATCCACTTTGCTTCCATATGTGGTTCTCAAAAGTGCACAGAAGCTGATGCTGAGCATTTTGAATTCTTGCTTCCTTAATACAACATACAGTGATATTCTATGACTGTAATTTTATTATTAATAAACATATCGCTTCCCAGAAGAATATATGCATTTTATTGAAATGTCATATATACTGGTCCTATTGATGAGATTTAAGAAATCTGCCTTGAGGGGTTAAGATTTTTTTAGTTTCCTTAATATAGAAGGAACATTTACAAATCAATAAGAAAAATCATACAGGCATCCAACAGAAAAATTGAACAAAAAAGAACTCAAAAATGATGAAATAGCAATAAGCCTATAAAAAATTTTAATTCTTCTAGTGATCAGTGAAAGACATATTAAAGTAAGAAAAATTGTAAAGGCATATTAAAATGGTGATTAAAAAAAAGATTCCCAGAATTGACAAGCGTGTAGTAAAATGGGTATTCTTACACACTGTTGATGAAAGTTTATACCTGAACAACATCCTTTGTAGGTCAGTTTGAAAAAATATATTAGAAGTTTCTTTAAAAATTAAATATACCTATCATATGACCCAGCCACCCCATTCCCAAGTGTTTACTCAAGAAAAATAAAAGCATTTCTCCACACCAATATTTGTACACAAATGTTCATAATAGCTTTATTTGTAATAGCCCCAAATTGGAAACAACCTGAATGTCCATCAACAGAGGAATAAATGAACTATGGAGTATCCATGCAATAAAACACTACTCAGAAATAAAAAGAATATCAATACATGCAACACACGGATATATCTCAAAATAATTATGCAGAGTGAAAGAATTCAGACCATTGCGGGGAGGGATAAATTAGGAATTTGGGAGTAATATATACACACTACTATATATAAAATAAACAATAAGGACCTACTGTATAGCACAGGGAACTATACTCAATATTTTGTAATAACCTATATGGGAAAAGAATCTGAAAAGGAATATATGAATATAGAATATATTCTGTGTAATATATTTTCTATATATATATACATATAACTGAATATACGTAACTGAATCACTTTGCTGTACATCTGAAACTAACACAACATTGTAAATCAACTATACTTCAATAAAAAAATTAATTATAAAAAGAATTCAGACCAAAGAAGAAGTACAAACTGTATGACTCCATTTATACAAAACTCTACAAAATGCAAACTAATCAGTAGTGACAGAAATCAGATCAGTGGGGATTTCCCTGGTGGCGCAGTGGTTGGGAGTCCGCCTGCCAATGCTAGGGGACACGGGTTTGAGCCCTGGTCTGGGAAGATCCCACATGCCGTGGAGCAACTAAGCCCATGCGCCACAACTACTGAGCCTGTGCTCTAGAGCCTGCAAGCCGTAACTACTGAAGCCTGCGTGCCTAGAGCCTGTGCTCCGCAACAAGAGAAGCCAATGCAATGAGAAGCCCGCGCACCACAACGAAGAGTAGCCCCCGCTCTCTGCAACTAGGGAAAGCCCGCGTGCAGCAACAAAGACCCAACGCAGCTAAAAATAAAATAAATAAACAATTAATTAAAAAAAAATCAGATCAGTGGTTTCCTGAGTGGGTTCTGCAGGGAGGTAGAGAGATTCATTACCTTGATTACGTTGATGGTTTCACAGGAGCATACACGTGTCACAAAACATCAAACTGTACACTTTATTTTTAAAATTTATTTTAAAAATATTTATTTACTTAGGCTGCACTGGGTCCTTAGTTGCGGCACGCAGGATCTTTCAGTTGCGGCATGCAGGCTTCTTAGTTGCAGCATGCGGACTTCGTAATTGCGGCATGCATGTGGGATCTAGTTCCCAGACCAAGGATTGAACCTGGGACCCCTGCATTGGGAGCTAAGTCTTACCCACTGGACCACCACGGAAGTCCCTGTACACTTTTTAAAAAATATTTATTTATTTATTTTCTTTTTTTTGGCTGCGTTGGGTCTTAGTTGCAGCATGTGGGATCTTGGTTGAGGCATGCAGGATCTTTTTTTCATTGCCGTGCATTGGCTCTTCATTGCGGTGCTCAGGCTTCTCTCTCGTTGTGGCTGTGGATTTTCTCTCTCTAGTTGTGGCACGCGGACTCCAGAGCACGTGGGCTCTGTATTTGCGGCTTGCGGGCTCTCTCATTGAGGCGCGTGAGCTCAGCAGTTGTGGCACACGGGCTTAGTTGCCCTGCAGCACGTGGGATCTTAGTTCCCTGACCAAGGATTGAACCCGCGTCCCCTGCTTTGGAACGTGGATTCTTTACCACTTTTAAAATGTGCAGTTTAGAACTTCCCCAGTGGTCCAGTGGTTAAGACTCCGCACTTCAATGCAAGGGGCACGGGTTCGATCCCTGGTTGGGGAACTAAGATCCCACATGCCTTGTAGCCTGGCCAAGAAATTTTTTTTTAAATGTGCAGTTTATTATATACAAAGTATATCTTAATAAAGCTGTACCTGTACTTTGACCTAGTAATTTTGTTTTTTAAATTATGTAAAAGGAAGTCCTACTAAATAAGGCACAGTTACATAAATTATCATACAGTCATACTTAGGAATACTATACAACCTTAAAATCATGAGTTTGAAGACTGTCAAATAATATGAGAATAGGCTCATGATACATTAAGTGAAAAAAGCAGGATACAAAAAGCTTTGTAGAGTGTTAATTACTGATATAATGAGAGGAAAAAATGGGAAAGAAATGATAACCCTGCTAGAATTATAGGTAGTTATTATTTACTTCCCTATAGTTTTCTAAATTTTCTATAACATTCATATATTACTTTACATTAAAAATATTTTGAAGTATAATTTACATACAATGCAACACACAGATCTGAAGTAAATAGTTTGATCAACTTTGACAAATGCATACACCTATGTAACTCACACCTCTCTCAAGATACAGAATATTTCCAACTCCCCAGAAAGTTCCCTTGGGCCTCTTCTCAGTCTCCCCAGAAGCAACCACTGTTCTGATTTCTATCACCATAAGTTAATAAATGGAATCATTATAAAACTTTAAAAAAAATTTCAGTAAATGTTATTTTAAAAGAATAAGGCCAAATATTTGGAACTGGTAAACACCACTCAGACTCTAACTGGTCCAGTTAGAAAATTTGAATTCTGTTTGGAAACCTTCTCTATATCAAAGACCCAGAAAGATATCTCGCCACCAAGGGCACAGGGAGGAGATATGGATATAAATATTTAGGTGGAGAAGAAAGTTGCTTTAAGGAACAAGTTAAAAAACCATCTTCCTGGCTTTTCTGGGGGCTAGCAAGCTGAGAACTCGGCATGCTGTATGCGAGGATTCCTCTTTTGAGGGACCCTTTCAAAATGGCCTCGTCACCACCTAAAGAGCACACCCAAGCCTCCCTTCTATTGCGCAGAGCTCCTCACCTAGGGCCTCTGGCCTCCGAGTGGAGATCCTCAGGCTGTCAGCTGGGATGGGGACAAGCTGAAGCAGTGTGTGAGCCAGCTGCTTCCCAAGGTGGCCGCCTCCAATGATGCCCACCTTTAACGCATCGTCATCAGGAGTGTCTTCACGCAATCCAGCCAAGCGACATGTAGAAGTTTGCTTCTCCTGTAATGATTTTCTGGAGAATGATTCTCTGGAGAATGAACACAGACACACACCCAAGTAAACGCAGACCCTTAGTCCTTCTTGACCGTCAACCTCTGACGTTCTCTGGTTTAACTTCCTCACATGCAGCCTGCTGTGACACCATAAGTACTTCAGAGAGTAGAATTCCAATTATGTCCCACTGATCCAGCTTCACTGATGGAATGAAATGTTCCTCCTGAGTGAATTTTCCAGGAAGTAAAGCATACCCCTTTCAAAGGATCAGAACTTGTTTAAAACATTCTTAAGTGAACATCTTTTGGGTTATATGTATCGTGCATTTCCCTGCCTTCTTAAACACAAGGTCTGACTACTTAACCATTTCTTTGACTCAGGACCATCACTGTGAACAGCCTAATTACAATTACACCTTATCCTGGAACATGGGGAGCCAGTTCCTTCATTGTTTCCCGTGCAGACAGCTGTCAATTTCCATCTCCATCAGGATGAGTGCACCCCTCTCCTACTATACACCTCCTCTTTCTAGTTTGTTATTTCAGTTCTGCACAAACCCAGGAAACCATGTAACTTAGCTTTTTTCCAAACGTAATGATTTATAACAGTAAATGGTTTATAAGGGAAAACAGACCTAAGAAACTGAGGATCAAGGATCTGAGGCCACTCTTTCTGGAGGTTCACTTGACCCAAGATGAACAAAGTCTGACCTCTGAATACATAAGGCATTTTTATGTTGTTATATGGCAATCTTGTATTTGTTCTGTATTTCTGTGAAAATTGGAGTCTTAAAGCTCTGGAGTTTCCATGTAAGCATCACAAGCCCCATTCTAGTTAAGGCTTCTCTTTTGGTTAAAAGGAGAGCATTTTCTCTCTGTGCCTGATCCTTCCAAACAGAAGATGCCTCCTGGAAGTTTCCCATATTGGTTTCTCATCACTCACCTTGGAGACAGCCAATAGGTTTACTACGCATCCTTATCAGTCAGCCAGTCAGCAAACTTCTTGAGTAGTCTGCCTCCTCGGGTATGTGCTGTATCTATAACATGTTTAATTCAGATCTGGTCCTACCATCTAGGAATTAATCTAATTTCAGAGAAAAGTAAACTGAGAAGCAGACTGAGGGGTTGGGGGGTGGGGACAAATGCTCTAGGAGTGACCTAGAGTTACAGAATCCAGGAGCCTAGTCCTAGGTACTTGGCTCTCACACACCTCCTACTTAAGCATCAGAAGCCAGGACGGGACTGAGAGCTTCTTTGGAAATCAGTATTCCTGGTTTCAGGCAAGTCATCCAGCCATAAGGACCCCCAAATTTCCAGGAGGCTTTCTTGTGAGGAAGCATTCCACTGTTAGCTCAGCCCCAAAAGAAAAAAATGACCCCATTTTCAGCCAGTAGCCATGGAATGGCTAGTGATTAGTAGCTGTGGCAGACAAGCTGGTCATCCTGATGAGGGAGTGAATGATAGGATGGATGAACGAACGAATGAATGGATTATTTAATGTCTACTCACTGAAAGGAAATCACCACTAATCCATGCTTTATTACATAAACACAGCCAAGGGACCCTGGTATGCATTTCCCTGGTGCTTTCAGACCAGCAGTACTCGAGTGTGGGTTGGAAAAGGTAGGAGGACACTCCCCCTGCCAAAGTTACTCTCCAATATAAAAAGTTTAAGTCATCTGGAGTCTCTGCAGTGAAATTCTTCTCCATCTGCCTGACCTTGGAGACCCAGCTTACCTCAAATTATGGAGTAGCTTGCAGAAGAAGGTTGCATGGGCACAGGCCTTGGTCATCAGCCCATGAGAACGGCCCAGCAAATACAGCCAGCTGTGGTCTTCCTCTTGAATCCCATACTCAAACTGCAGTGTCTCAAGGTCCTCTAGCATGTCCATCTCCAAACCAGCATCTCCTGCAACAACAGACACCAATCAACTCGGCTCCCTGTCCGGGAAGAAGAAGGAGTCTACGCAGGAGGGTGTGTGTGCCCAAGTCTCAGGGTCTCCTGATGGTGGCTTCAGCACCTCTCCTCCCGGTTATGAACTGGCAGCTCTCATCCACTTCTCTGAGTGTGAGTCCTGGAGGATTCCTAAGCACTGACTACCCGTGAGTCAGGAATACTGAATTCATGGAAAACCTGGACAAAATCCATATAGGCTCCAGGCACAGTTTTCAGCAGGTGCATTTACATTAACAATGGGTTTCACAGGCACATTTCTCCCTTCCATTCTCTCCTAGGTTTTAGACATAGGACTGAACACTTAGACCACATTTCACAGAAATTCTCCCCTTTCACTAAACTCTGTGTTCCCCACAGGGTAGAAAAGAACCCAAACTAAATATCACGGTGCTTTATCTAGGGCGGGGACATCTAGATTTTAGAAAATGAAGCCAGAGAGGTATAAGCCCATCCACATATATCTCTCACCAACCAAACGGAGGAGAAGATGGCTCTGCTCCTCAGTGGTTCTGGAACTGGAGGGTAAGAACTACATTTTCAGGGAGAATTACCCAAGAAGGTTGTCATTATGACTCCTTAGCTACCGGATTACTTCAGTCTTGGAGCCTTAAAGGGGCCAGCCCCACTTAGAGCTTTTCCAGACCTGCAACATGAGGGCAAGAATTCCTTCACTACTTCTTGGAGTACTACACCAGGGCAGTATGGGATCCCCCTTTTCCCAACAGAAGTTTCTAGACTTCTAGTTTTTTTTTTTTTTGGCAGACTGCAATATCATACAGATCTTAGCACTACTCAGAGTTATTTTTCAAACCCCTTCTTTTTGTGTTCAAGAAATCAATGAATAAATAATAAAATAAACAAAATAGATAAAATAAATTCTGAGGATCTAATGTACATCATGGTGACTATAGGTAAGAATACTGTATTGTCTACTTGAAATTTGCTAAGAGTAGATCTTAAGTGTTCTCACCACCCACACAAAAAAGGTAACTGTGAGGTGATGGACGTGTTAATTAACTTGACTGTGGTACTAATTTCACAGTGTATATCAAATCATTATATTGTTATCACTTAAATATATACAATATTTATTTGTCAATCATACCTCAATAAAGCTGGGAAAAATAATATTCAAAACTCTAATCTATTTTATAGCAATGGCAAAATTGAGATCAGAATTCAAAACTGCTCCTCTCTAACCTTTTTAAATTAAAAAAAAAATTTTATTGAGGTGAGATTCACAAAACAGCCATTAAAAAGTGAACAGTTCAGTATATTCAGTGTTGTTCACCCACTACCTCTAGTTCCAAAACATTTTCAACTCCCACCAAAGGAAATGCTACACCCAATAAGCAGTTACTCCCCATTTCCTCCCCACCCTCCCACTCAGCCCCTGGCAACCACATATCTGTTTTTATCTCTGTGGAATTACCTTTTCTGGCTATTTCACCTAAATGGAATCATACAAAACGTGACCTTTAGTATCTGGCTTCTCTAATCCCTTTTGTAGGAGGGCTGTTAGGTCAATTGCTTTAAAGGCAAAGTCTCCAGCACTTGAAGTGAAGAGCAGACAAGTTTTCAAGTCTAAGAAACCCTTCCTTAGACCGTAACAGTGGGTAGGCCATCTGAATGTTGCAAGTGATGTTTCCTGATCCGAAGGAAAGAGACGCTCAAAACCTTCCAACTCAGCATGACAATGCAGCACACATTAACTTGTATAAGCGTGGATTCCAGACCCATCCTTTACTTACGCATTCTCAAAAATGGGGATCTGCTGCTTGTGGCGTTGTAACACATCGAGTTGGCTAGGCTGAACTACATTTTCAGCCTACGTGTGTGCCACCACAGGAGAGGTTTCGTGCGGATCTGGAGGTGGAAGTGCAGCAGCCGTTTGTGCTTGCGAGGCTGGGCAGGCACTTCCACTGTCTGTGGGCAGCGCTGTTGCTGTGGGGCAGCAGTTGGGCCCGCAACTGCTATACCTTCCCTGGGATCCTCCTGTCGCTTCTCACACTCCTGGGCCAGGGGTGTGTTCAGCTGTGTGACAAAGGCCACCAGTGAGCTTCCCCTGCAGGTCATCCACTTCCTCAGGTTGGGGGCGGTGAGAACTGGCAGGGGTTCCAGTCCATCCTCATGGGCTCCAGCTCATCCTTGCTCCCCCTCCCCTCACTTTTTATCCATCTTCCCTTCCCCACTGCCTGCCCTATGGATTTCTAGCTCTACCACCAGACATGAAGATAACCTTCCAGAGACTGTACCAGCTGCCACACTTGAGCAAGGTCAAAGCCCTGTAATGAATCCCATATGTAGATTAGACAGGTGGACAGACTGGCAGACTATATAATCCTAGTGGCTCTGCTTCTCTAAGTGAACCCTCATACACTAGTTAGGTCACCACTGTTTATTTGAAGATCGGTCAATAACTTCAGCACAATTTAGCAAATTAAACTCCTGTTTCTTCAATAGCAAGAGGGTTGATCCGGAAAGGAACCAAATATGAGGTTACCTGGAATTGCAAAGGCCATTACAAAGTACAGGAGCAAAAGATGGAATCTGATCCCCTTAGAGCAGGCTTTCTCCACACTGGCACTACTGACATTTGGGGCCGGATAATTCTTTCTTGTAGGGAGCTGCCTGTGCATTGTAGGATCGTTAGTAGCATCCCTGGCCTCTATCCACTACATGCCAGGAGCTCCATCCAGTTGTTGCAACAAAAAGTGTCTCCAGGGCTTCCCTGGTGGCGCAGTGGTTAAGAATCCGCCTGCAGGGGACACGGGTTCGAGTCCTGGTCCAGGAAGATCCCACATGCTGCGGAGCACCTAAGCCCATGCACCATGACTACTGAGCCTACACTCTAGAGCCCACGAGCCACAACTACTGAAGCCTGTGCACCTAGAGCCCATGCTCTGCAACAAAGAGTAACCCCTGCTCGCCGCAACTAGAGAAAGCCCATGCACAGCAACAGACCCAACACAGCCAATAAATAAATAAATAGATAGATAAATAGATAAATAAATAATAAATTCTTTAAAAAAAAAAAAGCGTGTCCAGGTATTGACACGTCTCTTGGGGGGCAAAATTGCCTCCAGATGAGAACCACATTGCCTTAAAGCCTGCTGTGTGCCTCTGTACGGGTGTCTTCTCTTCCCCCTACCACTTCACCCACTCCACACAGCCACAAAAGCACAGAATCCTACAAGCTCTGAGAGAATCGTGCCCTCCCCTCACAGATTAAGATAATGAGTCCAGAGAGAAGGGGACTCGTCCAGCACCACACAGCTTGTCAGTGGTAGAGCTGGGACGAGAGGCCGGGTCTTCAGCCAGGGGGCAGTGCTCCCTCTGTTAACCACACGGCCCTGCTTTGCCGTAAGCACTGTTATTCCACAACCTGAAGTGCTGACAGGCTGCTGAATGCTGTCACCAAGGCAGATTTGTAGTGGTCCCAAGAGACGGGGCAGATGCTTCACTGTTCTGTACAAAATAACTGGGAGGGAAAGAGAAGGCACCAAGGAAGCAGCAGCTTTATTAGGAGTCTAGGCATGTCTGGAAAACCCAGTTCAGTCACAGAGAACAAAGGCTAATATTGGTACAGGAATGCAGGAAACTGGCATTACAGAATATCCTCTCGAAAACCAACATGAAACTAAAACCTCCATCTTAATAGCCTAACAGAAAAGCTGCTGAGTTTAGCCCCGGTGAAACTTGTGGAAGGTCCTAGTGAAATAATGAGATTTGTGCAGAAAAGGAGAGCTTCCTCCAGCAATGCTGAATCTGAGCTCCATATAAGGTTAGGGGTCTGGGTGGGAGGGAAAGGTAAGGGGGATGCTCTCATCTCTCACACAAGGCCACCTCGGGGTGCAAGTGAGAGAGGAACCAGTTTTTGTACAAAGGGAAGACCATGGCAGCAGAGGGACGCTGGCAATCTCTGTAATGAGGCGGAGGACTCTGTACAGTGTGAGGGCGCCTCCAACAGGTCCTGGCAACACTGGCAGCGCTTCCTGAGGCCCCCTGGGAGACAGCCATTCCGGTTCTGTCCTGACTTCCTTCAGAGCAAAACTGCCATTGTCCAGCACCAAGTCCAGGGTCATAATTAGCTGAGGGGAATGGAGTGGCCACCCTAGGACACCTGTACCTCTCAGTCGAGGAGACTTCCTTTCTGGAGCAGTCACTTTCCGCAGACCAAGAGAGATCTTGCCCAATATGGGCCCAATCTAGAAATTATTCCCACCTTCACATGAGCACCAGGTGGAGAGATTCTCTCATGAGGCAAAGCTTTAGATCTTGCCCCTCAGATGATGGCCCCTGGACAAAAGATCGGTCTGAAGCTGTCGGTGCCCAGGTGCTAGTCTCTGTCCCACAGGTAGCAGGCACTGCCTGCTGACGATGGGCCCAAGCGATGTGATGCTTAACTCTCCCAAGAAGAGCGCTCTCTACTTTCACAGGCAGGAAAGGAAGAAATGAGGCAGGTTTCAAGGGAGCTGATGCCACTTAATTCTTCCATCGAATTTGCTGTGAAAAAAACAAACAATGATCAGTTTTTCACTGATCCTTACAGATAGGCAGATGGAATTCGATAAAACAAGGCCCACAGCTAGGTAATGTAAGGAAAAGAAGGATGCAGGGGGGAGGTTGAGAAAGAAATTTTTTTAATGTGGGGGGGAGTTCATTTATTTAGAGATGGATTAAATACCTATTCTGTATCTTACAAGCCTGATTTAGGGCATTTATTCTGGTTCTGCCTGCCTGAGGACAAAGATTCACTAGCTTTAGCTTGTGGAAGGTTCCAAAATATCTAACAGGGACCTACGCTCCACATTAACAATAAGCTCAGCAATTTTCTGCTATGAGAGATGAGTCAGCTGTGTTCCTCAAATAGCTAAAATCTATTTCACCCACTTCCCTCTCCCAACAGGAAAGTCACATCCAGCCCCAGGCAACTATGCAGTTTGGATATTCTGAATCTGTAACGTTTGTTTCTAGACTCCCAGTAGTTAGTCCTTCCTACCTGCTAGGTTTAACAATGATCAGAGGGCTACAATTGTCAGCCAAGGTCCCCACATCACCCTTATGTCATCCCATATCTCAGGAGTGACTTCTGCTGTTCTAACCAGTGCTTTTGCCGTGTAGGCCCATAGGAGACCCTTATCAAGAGATCCACAGGGCTTCCCTGGTGGCGCAGTGGTTGAGAGTCCGCCTGCCGAAGCAGGGGACACGGGTTCGTGCCCTGGTCTGGGAAGATCCCACATGCCGCGGAGCGGCTGGGCCCGTGAGCCATGGCCGCTGAGCCTGCGCGTCCAGAGCCTGTGCTCCGCAACGGGAGAGGCCACAACAGTGAGAGGCCCGCGTACCATCAAAAAAAAAAAAAAAAAAAAAAAGAGAGATCCACAGGCTTGGCTGACAGCAATCCCATCCAGGCCGTGGGAATATAAACTCAATGCTACGCTATGAACTGTTTACTGACACTGCTGGAGGCGTAAGCTGCAGCTGCTCACCGAGCTGTTGAGAATGGCATCAATCTTCTCCTCCTCGGCAGATCCTTTATCCACCTTGCTCCTGTACACCAGCAACTGCTGACGATCCTTCAGGTCCCGGCAAGTCTATCACCAAAACAGACAACAATAAAAACCACCAATCAGCCTTCTCCAGAAGGGCCTTTTTCCTTTTGTCACTCCCGTTTTGAGCTAAGTTTCAAGGAGAAGCCAGGAAGCTACAGTGGGATAGCAGTGGGGTCAAGCACCCACTGAACTTCATGCTGAAGAGAAGTCTACAGAGGTTACGTGGCTTGATTCAGTTCTATGAATTCTCCGAGTGCAACGAATTTATAAAAGCAGAGAGAAACCAGTCAGAGGGCTGGGAAAATCATACAGGAGTGCTGGTCTCCAAACTAACTCTTGCCAGACCACTTTATCCACTGAGTTGAAACTGACAGACGAACCTCAGGATCTAGGACTTGAGACTATAATCTCCCACCTCCCACTGAGGTCTAACTCAGGGTTTTCATTTCTTACGGACTCACATCAATGACGACATCATGACACTTGAACTTGGTGGCTAAGTTCAACTTTGTGTCCACATCTTCCACCAGATTGACATACTCCTGTAATATCTGTGAAAAGAAGTACTTCTGATTAATGATTCCCAGATGTATTAAACCCAGAGCTCTGAAAGGTAGAAAAAAAAATCCTGAAGAAGGAAAAGAGTCAGTATCTGCAGTCTACAATTCCCATCATCAACCACAGGACTAGTTTTGCAGAGGGAAATGAGGTAGACTCTCTGCAGTACCTCCATGCTCCCCCAGGAAAGAAGGGAAGGGCCCATTCCTCCTTATCCCAGAGCTAGATACCCATGCCAGCAACAGGTATGCCCTAGACCTGACCCCGTGCTGTGCCCCCTTGCTCCTTGATGTCCTTTCTCATTAAGTTCTCTTTTTGCATCATTTGAATAGTATGTCAGTACTCCACCCGGGCTAAACACAGTAGATGCTCCTCAGAGAGGGCAGACTTGGATTACTTCTTAAGCGCAGAGAACTTCCTTCCCTGGCCTTTTCTATGTCAAGGTACAGTACAACCATTATGCTGCCTTTAAGATAAGACCAGAGCAGGTCAAGTCTCCCATCGCTGAGCACTAGAGGCTGAAAGTTAGGTTTCCTAGAAGATCCTGTACCCTCTAAGAGCCATTACCTGGACAGGGGCACTGTTCTTGTGCAAAATTTCCACAACTCGATGGAAGCCAATGGGTGCTCTCTTCTTGGTATAGCCCAGCCAGTTCTGCAAAAGGAAGATGGGGCAGCCGTGGGTAGGCCAGACATCTGAGCTAATCTCCCTATGTTTTATGGTCAGACTAGAATAACATGGTGATGAGGAGTGGATGAATGGGAGGCGGGGGAGAGAGAAATGAAGAGAGATGAGAGTTTCAGAAAAGTCAAGGAACTCAGGAGGGTGGAAAAGAGTCAGAGGTATGAAATAAATTCTTAGATCTATAGGCACGAATGCAGAAAAATGTCTGTGAAATATGGCTAAATAAAATAAGCAATTTACTTAACAATCCTTGTAGTATGAACTTATCTGGGTAGACTAATCCTACCCTTTACATCTTTATATTCATATAAATGTTTACTTGTCAGTTCATGAGGAAAGGTCTGGAAAGCCACCCATCAAACTTTTCACACTGCTTGCCTTGAGGAAGGGACTGAGAAAGGAACAGGTGGACAATGGAAGAGGAACTTCACTCTTTACCCTCTACACTGTCATATCGTGTTTGATTTTGACACAGGCATATATTGCTTTGGTAGTTAATGTAGCCAATTAAATAACTAACAAAGGGGGAGAACAAAAAACTGTCAAACCCATAATGGAAAAATGGATATTTAAACATAAACTAATAGAGACATGACAACCAAATGTAATGCAAGATCCTTGACTGGATCCTGACAGAAAACAAAAACAAACAAAAAACAGCTCTAAAGAGCTCATTTATATGTATGATAATATTCTTATATTAATGTTAAATTTCTTGAGAATGATAATATTGTGGTTACAAATGAGATAAATGCTTAAGTAATTAAAGGAGAAGTATCATGGTATCTGCAACTTACTTTCAAATGTTTCAGCAAAAGAAAAAAGCATATGGCAAAAATGTTAACAAATTAGTGAAGCAGGTGAAGACTGTTAACTACTCTTTCAGCTTTTCTTTAGGTTTGAAACTTTGGAAAATAAAAATCTGAAGGAAAAATGTCTACCAGTAACTAGAACTAGAGATCCCAGGAGGCACGGGATGACAAGATGGTATCGCCAAGGCATCAGCGGCATGGAACAGTCCCAGGGCACCCACCTTTGTGGTAAAGAGGGCATCGACATCATGCCAGGCCCGAAGCTTGGCGCGAGCAGCCAGGGCTGTCAGCACATACTGTTTTTCTGGGATCTAGAAAACAGAGGCCAGGGGAAATTCAGGAGGAGTAGAAATGCATCAGGGGATGTGCTTGAGAATTTGGAAAGATAGGCAAAAATATTCCCTGGTGTTGATTCTGCCTCTTAAAATCCACAAATCTCTCAGGTTTCCAAGCCCCAGCACTGCTGCAGGCCATTCGGTTAAAGCCTTCCCTCACTTCCCACAAACTTACTCCATTTTCCCCTTAACCTTGAATGTTAAGGGACTTACTACTGTGCAGGGATAGAAAGCAACATCCACTCCATGCAGTTACTCTGATACTACTTTTACCAAACACTGACTAATTTATATCTACCTTAAATGTCTTCTTCAGGTTGACTGGACTGCTGAATGTGCCCTAGGATGAAAGTGAAGAAGGAATTTTAGTGGTATTTCTCAAATACTACCAATCTCCCCTTTTCTTTTCCACTACATAGACAGTCTACATTTCACTCCGCAACCATTTAAACCCGGAAATTAATTTAAGAGAAAAGCTCCGTCAGGTCTAACTGGATATCACCATAACCCAGTTTAAGAGGACTGGATTAACAGGTATGGTGTATTTCCCAACTTTATGCTAATCCTATTATCATTATGATCATGCCCACCTATAGTCATTAAATTTACACCTCTTCAAAAAACTTTTTTAAAGTACCCACAAGTAACTATCCCCCGCTGCTCTTCTCTGTACTGTGCGAATCCATTTGAAATGGAACCTTTGAACAAAGACTGCTATGGGAGCAGCATCGTTCCATGCCAGCTCACTGGAAGCCATGCAAACCCTTACAGACCTCTTTTCTCCTCTTGGTTCACCCCTGCTGAGAGCCAGGAAGGCTTCCCAGATGGATTGCCGAGAATTATGCGCACCCTTTGTAAATAGGATATGCTGAAGTACTGGCTTTGAAATATGCTCGTCTTGTGCAGTGAGAATGTGTGGGGCCTTTCTTTCACGTTCTGCCTGTACCTCAGCCTCTGTGTAGTGGTAGAAGCAGGAGTAGAAAAGCGTCGTCACTAACGGCATGTTGAGGATAGAAGCTTTGCGGGGGTGCTTCCGGAAGATTTCAGTCTGTCCTGCTGATTCTAGATGTCGATCATTTGCCTGTGGTGGCGTGAGCCAAGTGAAAAAAAGGACAATGTCCATGGAGTAGAGGCAGGAGAGAAGCCTTTAATATTACAGCAGTTGTGCTTCCTACCCTAGGAAAGAGGCAAAGAAGAGAAAAAGAAAAGGAATTGCCTAGGATGGCCCAGAGGAGCTTAAAATCCAGAAAATGATGACAGGCCCAAGTTGGATGGAGGAAGACCAGAGAAATAGTGATGAAATGGAGTTCTGGGAAATACTTCCAGGTTAATAGCAAGTGAGAAGAAAAAGGATGCCTGAAGACAATGGACAGAAGGCTACCACGTAGAGAGAGAGAATGAAAGGCTCTTAGAAAATGTAACAGGAAATGACCTATGTGGGCAGAGCAGAAGTCTCCTAGCTGCTGAATGGCAGTGAGCTTTGGCACTGAAGCAGAAGTGTAGAGACAAGGAGTCTAACCTCGATAATGATCTGACGTTCCAGGAGCGTGTAATGGTCTTGTATGTGTGCAGAATCTTCTGCTGAAAATGGCAAACTGGGAGAGGGCCAGAAGGTTAGTACCTCATTCTCTACTCAAACAGGAAACAAACCCAACTAAACCAAATCACCACTGTAAGCATAAAAAGCTCATGGGGCTTCATAAATCTGATCTCAGTTCACCTTTAGAGCATCCCTGAAAGGCAGAGAGAGAGAAAGCAGAAAATAGAGGAGACCGTTGGCTGGGATTTTATATTTAAGGTTTTGTCAATTCGAGGAGCCTGAAAGTCCACGAAATATACAGTCACTGGTGATTTTGCTGAGGAATGAATTAGAATCCCCTCATTGTGTGAGTTGGATTTTTTTTTTTTTTTTTTTTTTTTTTTTTGCGGTACGCAGGCCTCTCACTGCTGTGGCCTCTCCCATTGCGGAGCACAGGCTCCGGGCGCGCAGGCTCAGCGGCCATGGCTCACGGGCCCAGCCGCTCCGCGGCATGTGGGATCCTCCCGGACCGGGGCACGAACCTGTGTCCCCTGCATCGGCAGGCGGACTCTCAACCACTGCGCCACCAGGGAAGCCCTGGAATGTTTGATGAACGAGTCACTTAGCTAGTGAGTGAGCCTAGCCAGCTGCCTGTCATCCACATCCCCGTGAAGCACAGCGGTTCCTATCATTGCTTAATGTCAATGCTTAACTCTCCTTAAGGGGCACTTACATTTGTTAGCAATTTTTTTTTTTGAGCAATTTTTATTGGGGTATAGTTGCTTTACAATGTTGTGTTAGTTTCTGCTGTACAGCTAAGTGAATCATGTGAGCCATTTTTTAATGCAGAGTAATAAGGTAAAATCAAGTTACACAGCACGGCGGTATGTTTGTAGATTAGTAAAGATTTCAGAGCTCTACATATGTCAAGGGTCCCATCTTCAACACTACATTATATTTTTACACATGAAGAAGTTGAGGGACAAATAGTGTGTTGCCTAAAAGCTATATGGTAGGTCAATGGGTAAGGCCAGGAATAGAAGCCAGATTTTAAACTCCCAGTTCCCAGACCTTCCTTCAGAAAGTGCTGCCTTATTCCCCTACTCCACTCACTCCAGGAAGAATTCTGAAATTCAATTACACTCTCCCAGATAAGTGTGATCCCCAGCCAATTTTTGGAAGAGATAAAGAAGCCAGCAAAAGGTTCCAGTTACTTCACTATTCTAACTTCTCTTTGTTTACGAGAGGCCATACGACGCATCAGCTCAGTAGCTGATAAAGTTAAAATTACGGATTGCATTGAAATAAACAAATTTCTAAATGTGAAACCTGGAAATCATGTCACATGAGGAATGATTAAAACAACTGTGACCACTGAACCTCGAGCAAGGTCTACTGGGTAGACTCCACATCTGTCTTGACAGATACAGGGAAGCAAGTTTTAGCTCAATATAAGGAAGCACTTTCCAATAATGAAGGCTGTCTGACAATAAAATAAGCTACTTTCCAGAGAACTGTGTGCCCCATCACTGGAAGAATAATATGTGGGGCTGGTTTTTACAGGGATTTATATTCTGAATGAAAGCTGGACTGAATCAGTAGTTCTTGGACTGTGGCGTTTCAAGGACCCGTAACACTGAAAATAATATATAAGGTAAAATGTTGCCAACTTTTTCTTTTAATATATAAAGTCACACAAAAAAAATTATAACCCATTTTTCTACCAAAAAGGGGGTGGAGGACGAGGGGAAAAAAAAATCCCAGAATAAAAGGCAGTCTTTCAAATTAAATAAATATAGCTTTAGGAGAAAACTCTCTACATTGTCCTTATTATTCTCAACTTACCACCTATCAGAGAAAACTCTGTGGGGGACTAGTGTTTGGAACCACTGAATGAGATGATCATTAACGATGCTTGTATGATCCATTGTTAGCCTTTCCCTGCAACCATCTATCCATTCTACCCTTTTTTAGTCTCTTCATTGCTCTGTATAAGAGTATTTATAGTTAAAAACATTTCTCCCCCACTTACCCAATGCAGGTCTTAAGAAATTCTTTTCGTTTCTCGGGGTCCTGAATGTTCAAATGCTCTCGATAATGGGTTAGCTACAAAAATCAGAGAAAGGCTTTGAGCTATTTCTTTTCCTCAGAAGGGCAAGGTAGCTCTGTAAGTAGATTTCCCATGCTTAAAAACTAAATTCTCATTACCAGAGATTCCTCTGTGAATAGATTAGGGGGCAGGGGGTGGGGAGGAGGGCACAGAATGATTCAAAATTATTATCTCTAACTGCATTATCCAGTATGGTAGCCACTAGCCACTAGTTTCAAGAAAAAGTTGTTCTTAGGAAATCTTCATACTCTACGGGGATAAACTAAAAGCAGACTCTCAGCTTTGCCAATTGCAAAGTTTACAAGGTTGAAAAACTCCCAATTTATATACAACAGCATGCATGACAAATCATCTTCAATTCAAACATAATACAGAATATGAAGAAAATAAGAAAGTTTTAGATAAAAATAAGTTATGCAAAACACATTTATTTTCACTGATTAATCAAACTTCAAAATAACAAACTTTATAAGAATGCTATTTGAAGAAAATTCCTTATAGTTTTGAACCTACAGAAATAAAAAATGTAAACAAAAAGTTTTTCAAAATGATTACTACAGATTCCCAATCATTTTGAGTAGATTTAGATAAAGGGTTTTTGAGATTTTCCCATGCCCTGAATATTAAGTACAAGTTCCTTTTACAAAATATTACTGAAAAACATTTTCCTGAATTATATTCTGTTGCGCAAAGAAGGTTAAAAATATATTACCACCAATGTGTGGTACAGCGACTAAAAGGACAATCCTGACATTGACGGCACTGAGAAATTCTTACCCCTGCACTATAATGTTCAACTTTTTAAATGGATCACTGAAGTCTGAATAATACAATTACATTTTTGGTAAAATTTCAGATTTATTCTTGTATTCCAGGAGTTTCTTCTCTAATGGTGAGAATTTGCCCCAAATCAATTTTAACAGTCATTGAGCTCTCAGCCAAAATGTGTATTGGGTGCACCACCAGCAGCCTGACCTATCTTCCTTCATGACCTGTATCTGGTTTCTTATCCCTCTTTGCTTTCAGTATTATCTTTAGTATTAGAAGCCAAAACCCCAAAGCTCCAACAAACCAAGAATTGAAAACAACTAGAAATTAAGAAACAAACTCCAAATTGACCAGGCCAATTTTCATTCAGCTATTAAAAAAAAAATTATTCATAAGCCCAATCAAAACAGCATATAAAAAGAAACAAAATGGTACATCATTTGGATTGTTTTTAGGCTTCCCAGATGCCTTTCTCTCCTGGATATAATCAATACAAAGGAAAGAAAATATTCAATCAGTTTGGGATCTTGGAGGCTGGGTTTTGGCTTAGACTTCTGTTAAAGAGGCCCCCAACTGAAACAAAGGCCACACTTACCGCAAGCTCTTCTGTTCTATCTAGGAACCTGGGAAGAAGCAGAAGGCAGCAGGGCATTTTTATTTATTGATGTGTGGCAGTATAACCTCACAAAATAGGATGACTGCTCTAAAAGAAACACAATTCAAACTCACTTGCCTCTATACATAAGATAAACCCTTCTCTTCTTAAACTCTCTACTAATCAGCAACACCTTGAGAACACATGGTGGATCAGGTATCATCGTTCCCCCATCTACCTAGCTGAGCAAAGAGCAAAGAAGACACTGCAGGGCACTAATAACTGTAATGTTAACAGATCTGACAGAAAGGCTCAGAGCCTCCGCAAAACCTTAGCCCACAGCAGTCTTCTGTTTTTTGGTTTTTTTTTTAAATACAGCTGAAGAGTTTTTTTTTTTTAATAAATGTATTTATTTATTTATTTTTGGCTGCATTGGGTCTTCATTGCTGCGCACAGGCTTTCTCTGGTTGCGGCGAGCGGGGGCTACTATTCATTGCGGTGCGCAGTGGTGGCTTCTCCTGTTGCGGAGCACGGGCTCTAGGCACGCAGGCTTCAGTAGTTGTGGCTCGCGGGCTCCGTAGTCGTGGCTCGTGGGATCTAGAGTGCAGGCTCAGTAGTTGTGGCGCACGGGCTTAGCTGCTCCATGGCATATGGGATCTTCCTGGACCAGGGCTCGAACCCGTATTCACTGCATTGGCAGGCGGATTCTTAACCACTGCGCCACCAGGGAAGCCCTGGTTTCTTGGGGTTTTTTTTTTTGTGCTACGCGGGCCTCTCACTGCTGTGGCCTCTCCTGTTGCGGAGCACAGGCTCCAGACGTGCAGGCTCAGTGACCATGGCTCACGGGCCCAGCTGATCCGCAGCACGTGGGATCCTCCCGGACCGGGGCACGAACCCGCGTCCCCTGCATCGGCAGGCGGACTCTCAACCACTGCGCCACCAGGGAAGCCCCCTGTTGTGTTTTTTTTTTTTTAAAGATGAAAACACTTTTCTCTGTCATTAGAATCTTGGAAACAGATTGTCTATACTGCCCTCTGTTGTTTTCAGGTACAGCATACAATCTGTTTGGTCTCTCCCCAAAGGTGGTAAGGCCTTGGAGAACAAGGACTTGTCTTCTTACCTTAAATGGACCACTATAATTAACATCACTAATTTGGCATAGAGGTGATACTTAATAAAGCCTTGCTGATTGGGAGGGAAAGAAGGAAGGAAAGAAGGAAGGAGGGAGGGAGGAAAGGGTTGGGGGAACAACCTGTCTCGACGAACATGTCTTCTGCAAATTCCTGGCTAACCATCTGTAATCTTGATCCTGCCCAGGTGACCTGCTTTCCCCACCTTAGTCTTCGGGGCAGCTCATCGCTGTGCTGAAGCCATGGGGTAAATGAAGTTACCTTGGGCCACATGTCAGCCTAAACAGAGGTTCCAGCCCCTTCTCTGATACTGAAGAAAGGACATAAAATAGCCCCTACCAGTTGAAATGAGACAGGGAAGAAACACATGATAGAAGACAGCCGCCCCCAGTAGATACGCCTACCTCTTGCCTCTCTACCTATCAAAATCCTACCTAGTCTCACAGGCCCAACTCAATTCCTAATCACTTCCATGAGGCTCTCGGCGATATCCTGACTGAAAATTATATATGCTTCTTCTGCTCTTCCACTGTACTTCTCACTGGCATCACTGGGATCAAGTAATAAAAGATACCTTTATTCTAGGTCTTTTGTAAGAAAATACGTCATAAATATTAATACTACAGACTAGGCATTATGCTGAGTGTTTATACACACGAACTCTTTTCATCTTCATAATGACCTGTGGGGTGGGTATCATCATCTCCATTTTACAGATGTGAAAACTGATGCTTGGAGAGGTTGAGTAACTTGCTCAAGGTCACGCTATGAACTAAGTGGTGGAGACAATATTCAACGCAGGTGCTTGACTCCAGAGCCTGGTTCTTAACCACCTGCTGCATGGTCACTTTATCACAGGTTGTGGTACATTATTAGTTATCCCATCACGTTTCTTTTTTTCTTTTTGGCCGTGCTGCACGGCTTGCAGGATCTTAATTCCCTAACCCAGACTGAACCCTGGCCATGGCAGTGAAAGTGCCAAGTCCTAACCACTGGATCGCCAAGGAATTCTCCTATCACGTCTCAATATCCTGTCTAAGCATTTCCATAAAAGAGGGGCAGTGTCTTCTCTTTCTCTGTATTATCGCCCAGAGTGCTTTGAACAAAGTACTTAACGAACTTTATAGACCAGATGATCAGTTCTTACCTAAAGAGGTCCAAAAGCAGCTTTTGATCCCCTATCTCCTTAAGGAAGTGAATGAGATGTCTCAGGGCAACCTGCCGTACCTCCAGCTCTCGGAAGAGGATCTCTAGCAGGCAGGAAGGAGTTAGATGGGGAAAGATTAAAGCCTATTACTCAATAGGAAATTGCTCTCCCTACTCACACATTCCAAACATGATCTCCTCAAAATCCACCAGAAGCTAGGAATGGTTTTCTATGGTGCCCATCCCAATGGCTCAACCCACCAGCAACATACTCCATGGTCCAGGGCAATGCTTAGCCTTTGTGCTAACTTTCAGTTCTCACCAACCCAAACATCAGGCACTGAGCATGGACTTTCACGTCCTCAAACCCACATAGCCATCTGTCTGTCCAATAAATGGAGGGGCTTTGTAGTTACTGCAGTTATCACCCTAAAGGAAGAACAACTGCCCTCAGGGTTGTGACGTGTATTCAGAAGTCTCAGGCCATCCCAGCTGTCCCTAAAGTAGACTTGATACTGGTAAATTCTGGTATGAAAGCCACAATGCCATTCTCCCTTCAAATGTAGTAGACACCTTACTGACTGAAGATTTCCCTTAAACCACGCTCACCTTTGCTCAATGTCCTCTTCAGGAAGATCAGAACCTAGAGGAAAAAGGGAACTAAGAATGAATTATCCTGTGTAACCTTCCAAATGCAAGGCCCTGCCTGAGCACCTGATGTCTAGGAATGAGGTCAGCAACTCATTAGGAATCTCTGCTGGTCTATACAATAGGTTTCTCTATGTGATAGAAGGACAGGTGATGGACATATGGAATGAGCTGTGTCTTGGGAGTCCACATACCTGTGCCCCTACTGGTGAGAGGCACCTCCCTCCCTGTGTGAGAAGCTGCTCTCACATCTCTCCTCCTTCAGATTATTCTTGAGAACACAAAGTGGCCAACCTACTGCTTCTGGGTCATAATCAAGAGTGCCACACACAATGCATATCCTGCCAGCTAAGCCTTAGAACACGTACTTCTGAGAATCTTCCACTTCAAGAGGAAACCCAGGGTCTCTACTTGACATTACCAACAAGGACCTACTGTATAGCACAGAGAACTATACCCAATAGAATCTGAAAAAGAATAGTTACATATATAACTGAATCACTTCACTGTACACCCGAAACTAACACAACACTGTAAATCAACTATACTTCAAATAAATAGGTTTTTAAAAAATCTATTCTGATTAGACTTTCAGAAACAAATGAAAACAATACTTAAACAACAAACAAAACCCACAACTCACCGCAGTAATGACGTTTCCATCATGCATGCTTACTGCTTCTTCTAGGAGTTGTAGCTTGTCCTGTAAGGAGCGGAATCTTTCCAGGGAGCAGACCTGGCAGAGTAAGAACAGAATTGGTGTGCAAGGAAGACAATTTCCTATATTCTTTTGTCACTGGATACTGAAGAATGGGCAAGAATAAACTAAAATGTCCCCAAGGAGAGCTTCTTTGTTTTTACACAACAGCCCCCAGCACTCTATGAGCCAAGAGATTCCCATCATACCCTCCCTAGTTCAGCCTTATGCCCTAGAAGATGCTGATGTCCTGATGAACTCTTGCCAAAGTCAACGGGTAGAGAGCTCACTTGTTCTCTTTTCCTCTTTTTCTTTAAATCTGTTTTTTCGGTTTGTTTGGTTGTTTTTTTTCAAACCCTTGTGTCGAGGGCCGACTTTCAGTAGGTCGCAGCGAGGGAGCTGCTCTGCTACGAACGAGACGCTGATCCAGAAGCAGGTTGTCTACGAATAGTTTAGGACCAGGTTCCCCAGGAACGTGTGGTGTGTGATGGGCAAGGCGGTGGCTGCCTTTCCAGCAGCGCCCTATGTCCTAGGACGAAGGGCTCTCTGCACTGGACCCCGGTCCCGAAGTTCCACAGGGTACGCCACGCCACCGGGGACAGTGGGGGACCAGCTATCTGCGGCCAACTTGTTCTCTTTTTAATGGGGCATAATTTACATAGCATAAAAGCTACCCTATTTAAGTGTACAGTTCAGTGAGTTTGGCAAGTAAATAATTCCATGTAACTACTACCGCAATCAAGATACAGTACATTTCCATCACCCCAGAAAGTTCCCTTGTCCACTCTGATGTCAATACCCTTCTCCCATCCCTACCCCCCAACAACCACTGATCTGTTTTGTCACTAAAATTTTGCCTTTTCTAGACTTTCAGAAAAACAGAATCATACAATATGTACTCTTTCGTATCTGGCTTTTCACTCAATATAATGTTTCTGAGATGCATCTATATGTTGTGGTATTAGTAGTTTGCTCCTATTTGCTGCTGAGTAGTTTTCCATTGTATGGGCATACCACGAGTTTTTAATCCATTTACTGATGGATATTTGAGTTATTTCCACTTTAGGGGCCGTAACAAATAAAGTTACTATGAACATCTGAGTACAAGTCTTTGTATGAACATATTTTCATTCCTCCTGGATTGTAAATATCTAGTAGTGAAACTAAATGTGTTTAATTTTGTAAGAAACTGTCAGACTACTTCCCAAAGTAGTTTACCATTCTACCTTCCTGCTTGTACTGTATGAGAGTTCCAGCTGCTCCGCATCCTCCCAATGTGTGGTAAGATCAGTATTTTTAAATTTAGCCATTACAGTGGCTGTATAGTGATATATCAGTTTTAATTCATGTTTTCTTGATAACTGATAATGTTGAGCATCTTTTCAAGTGATTATTGGCCACTTATGTATCTTTTTTGTGATATAACTAGTCAAATCTTGAGCCAATTTTTATTTTAAAACATTTATTTATTATTTATTTATTTATTTAATTTATTTTTGGCTTCGTCAGGTCTTAGTTGTGGCACACGGTATCTTGGTAGAGGCATGCAGGATCTTTCGTTGCCACATGGGCTATTCGTTGCGGCGCGTGGGCTTCTCTCTAGCTGTGGCGTGTGGGTTTTCTCTCTAGTTGTGGCGTGCAGGCTCCAGGGTGTGTGGGCTCTGTAGTTTGCAGCACAGAGGCTCTCTAGTTGAGGCACACGAGCTCAGTAGTTGTGCCTCGTGGGCTTAGTTGACCCATGGCATGTGGGATCTTAGTTCCCTGACCAGGGATCAAACCTGCGTCCCCTGCATTGTAAGGCAGATTCTTTACCACTGGACCACCAGTGAAGTCCCCTTGAGCCAATTTTTAAATTGGATTGTTTGTGGATTGTGGCGCAGCAGTTAAGAATCTGCCTGCCAATGCAGAGGACATGGGTTTGATCCCTGGTCCGGGAAGATCCCACATGCTGCGGAACAACTAAGCCCGTGTGCCACAACTACTGAAGCCTGTGCACCTAGAGCCCGCCTGCTACAACTACTGAAGCCCACGTGCCTAGAGCCCGTGCTCCACAAGGGAAGCCACCACAATGAGAAGCCAGCGCACTGCAACGAAGAGTAGCCCACGCTTGCCGCAACTAGAGAAAGCCTGCGCACAGCAACAAAGACCCAACGCAGCCAAAAAGATTTTAAAAAGTTTAAAAAAAATAAATTGGATTGTTTATCTTCTTATTATTGAAGATAATTCATTATATTTTATATACATATTCTGGATAAAATCCTTTATGACACATGTATTTTGCACATATTTTCTCCTAGCTATGGTCTTTTTGTGATTTCTTTCGTTTGTTCATTTGAATTTATTTCATTTTATTTATTTTTGGCTGCACTGGGTCTTCGTTGCTGCATGAGGGCTTTCTCTAACTGCATCAAGTGGGGGCTACTCTTCTTTGAGGTGCATGGGCTTCTCATTGTGGTGGTTTCTCTCGTTGTGGAGCACAGGCTCTAGGCATGCAGGCTTCAGTAGTTGTGGCTTGTGGGTTCTAGAGCGCAGGCTCAGTAGTTGTGGTGCACGGGCTTAGCTGCTCCATGGCATGTGGGATCTTCCCGGACCAGGGCTCAAACCCATGTCCCCTGCATTGGCAGGCGGACTCTCAACCACTGTGCCACCAGGGAAGCCCGTCTTTCTGTGTTTTTAACAGTGTTTTTAAAGAACAAAAGTTCTGGGCTTCCCTGGTGGCACAGTGGTTGAGAGTCCGCCTGCCAATGCAGGGGACGTGGGTTCGTGCCCCGGTCCGGGAGGATCCCACATGCCACGGAACGGCTGGGCCCGTGAGCCACGGCCGCTGAGCCTGCGCATCCGGAGTCTGTGCTCCGCAACAGGAAAAGCCACAACAGTGAGAGGCCCGCATACTGCAAAAAAAAAAAAAAAGAACAAAAGTTCTTAATTTTGGTGAAGTCCATCTTTTCAATTTTTCCCTTTCCATTTGATGGTTTTTGTGTGCTTAGGTAATAAGTCTTTGCCTAACCCAAGGTTACAAAGATTTTCACCTATATTTTCTTCTAGTATTATAGTTTTAGCACTTATTCTACATTTAGGTTTATGATCCATTTTGATCCATTAATTATTATGATGTCAATTCTCCCAAAATTGGTATATAGATTCAATGCAATCCCAATCAAAATCCCAGTAGCTCTTTTGTAGACACTGACAAGCTGATAGTAAAATTTATATGGAAATACAAAGGATCTAGAATAGCTGAAATAATTTTGGAAGGGAAGAATAAAGCTGAATAACTTATATTACCTGATTGCAAGATTTATCACAAAGCTACAATAATCAAGGCCTTGGTAATGGCATAAGGATAGACAAATAAATCAATCAACCAGAAGAGAGTCCAAAAAGAGACCTACATATATATGGCCAATTCATTTTTGACAAAGGCACCAAAGTAATTCAATGCAGAAAGAATAGTCTTTTCAACAAATACTGCTGGAACAAACGGAGAACCACATGGGAAAAAATGAATGTCAATTTTTACCTCACACCATATACAAAAGTTAACTCACAATGGATCAGACCTAAACATAAAAGATTGTTCTCATGCTTACAGGCACTACTTTTCACTCTCATCCATCACTCTTTCCCCCCTTCCCCATCAAAGCAACACTAAACCCTGGAGAATCACAAATTTTGCAGCTGACTTGTCTTCTTAGTGGATTGATTTTCCTCCTGAAAACCACTTCATTTAACAAATATAACTGAAGAGAAAGGTCAAGCTGCCCAGCTTCCCAAAAAATCTCACAAGAATTCTCTCCCCAGTGGCCTTACCTTGCCCTTCCGAAGGCGTCGCACTGTGTCACTGGGGCTCCAATCATTGCTGTAATCCTGAAATATTAGCAATGCATGAATCCCAGGAAGTTAAGGGATCAGAATTGTAAGTGTGCCTGCTCCTCATCTCAAACTCATAAACTTAGTCCCTAAAGGGAAGATATTTTGTGGAAGGAAATGGATGAAAAAATAAGAACTGGGATGGTCTTGTTCTGAGTTTCTTAAGGAACTAGAACAGAGACAATATAGGCAGGAGGAGTTGGATCATACAGGGAATGGATCAACTAACAAAACCAGCAATGCTATGCCTAAGTGGTTCAGGATTTCAACCCCTAAATGCAGTTTTGGGACTCTAATTAACGGCTTTGCCAACAGAGGGAAAGAGAGGAACGTGTTCCTTTTTTGGACCTTATGATATCGTTTCTTCCTTTTGAATCGATTTGCTTTTTTATGTGCTTCATGGGAATATGAGTTCCACCAAGCTTCCAGACCACAGCGGTGATCAAAAGTTTCAAAGTACAACCTAAAAAAGGCAGCATAATGGGTAAGGAAAGTGTGCCAGGACTGAACCAGAAAATAGAGATTCTGAGTCCAAGTTCTACCATTTAACTAGCTGTGAGACTCCAGGCAAGTTCTGTTTAGAAATCCAGTTTTCTTACCTATAAAAGGGGTTTAAAATCATACCTGCTCAAAGATTTGAGAAAATCGAGCAAGATAACATAGGTCAAAGTATGTCAAACTGTGTAAAGATATAACACAATGTAGGATATAACTCACCCTATACTCCCCCTTGGGTCTCCCTAGCTCTGGAGCATAGCTCTTGGCAGGTGTGTCCGACAGAGCTGAAAAAGAACAGGCAACTGATTCAGAAGGGCACCATCTCCTGCCATTACCTTCCTCTACTGCTTCCTTCTCAGGCACACTTTTTTTTTTCATTTGGCCCCCAAGGTATCATTATGGCCCAAAGTAGATCCCATTCCTCCCCCAAAGACAGCATCCCTAGAAGTTACCCTTTGCCCCTGTAACCAGAATGGTCTTGACCTCCTTACTCAGCATCAGAAAATCTTTCTAATAATGATGACAGATTCAGAAGAAATGTCATCATATAATTATCACTTGTCCCCATGACTCCCCAGGTTGTACCCCAGATCAGTAACATCTCCCACAGTAATCAAGAGAAGAGGGTCAATGCCTACCATCAGAGAGGGACTGGAAACTTCCAGGTCTAGTTCTCCCTAAAGGTAAAGTACACATAAGGTCAACAGTTCATGTCAGAGCCATTCAGACTTGGTTAAGGATGCAGTGCACACAGAACTTTTTTATGCAATATGAGAACTTAAGGCTTAAAAAAGTTTTTATTCAACTTCAGAAATTTGAGGTGCTGCGAAAAAAAAAGGCACTGAGGAACAGTTTTAAAATTGTGGTTAAAATATACATAACATAAATTTTGCCATTTCTAAGTACACAGTTCAGTGGTACTGAGTACATCCACAATGTACAATCATCACTACTATCCATCTCCAGAAACTTCTCATCATCCCAAATTGAGACTCTGTACCCACTAAACATTACCTCCCATTCCTCCTCACTCTCATCCCCTGGTAACCACTATTCTACTTTCTATCTCTATGAATCTGACTATTCTAGGTATCTCACAGAAATGGAATCATACAGTATATGTCCTTGTATGTCTGGCTTAATTCACTTAGCATAATGTCCTCAAGGTTCATCCATGTTGTAGCATGTATGAGAATTTTGATCCTTTTTAATGCTGCATAATATTCCACTGCATATACATGCCACATTTTGCTTATTCATTCTTCAGTCAATGGACATTTGGGTTGTTTCCATATTGTGGCTATTCTGAATCATGGTATTATGAACACTGGTGTATAAAAATACCTGTTCAAGTCCCTGCTTTGAACTCTTTTTGGTATATACCTAGAAGTGGCCTGCTGGATCATATGATTGTTCTATGTTGAATTTTTTGAGGAACTACCAAACTGTCTTCCACAGTGGTTGTACCATTTTATATTCCCACCAGCAGTGCACAAGGATTTCCAACAGAAACGCACAGGGGTAGGGAGGAATTTTGACCTAGGCAAATTTCTTCAGTACTTGTCACAGGGTTAATGTCAGTTTTGTTCATCATGTTCTAGAAACCCAGTCCAAGCCCTGTGAATTCCCCTCATTTCTGCCCTGCCTGATCCCCAACGGCCAGCTCCAAAGATTTTTTGTCCCTCAGTAATCTTTTTCTTACAGAGTAAATGAAAATTATAGCCTCAGCGGTTTTTTTTAAAAAAAGAAAAGGACTTCCTGTCCCTTTAACCATCACTCTTTACCTCTAAAAAAGCTGCTCAGGGAGTAGGTAGAAGCAGGTTTGGGTAGTTGTGCATAGGAGGAGAAGCTGTTTCGGTTCTTTAGCTGTTCACGCTCATGGTTTGACCCACTATTACTAGCAGTCTCTTTGATGGACCATGAGATACCTGCAAGATAATAAGATCTAGATCAGTAATTCTCATCCAAAATAATGCCTTGGCATCCAGCATTCCAATAAACTCTAAAAGCTTTTCATTAGAGGCTCTGGTCTCTTGTCAACATGAACTTAAAAAATTGGGGCAGGGAGAAAGGACAGAATCAAATAGACCAATCAACAGAAAAAAGGGGCAAAGGAACTGAATAAATGGATCACAGAAAAGGAAATACAAGTGGCTATTAAACATGTGAAAAGATGCTCAACCTCACTCTTAATAAGAGAATTACACAAAATAAAAGTACACTGAGATACCACTGGCCCCCTATAAGACTGGCAAAGACCCAGAAGTTTGGTAATACCCTGTGTTGCCAAGGCTGTGGTGGAGAAAGGAATACTCTGACACTGCTGGTGGGAGTGCAAACTGGTGCAACCCCTGTGAAAGGCAACTTGGCAATATCTAACCAACACAGATGCAAATACTCTCTGCCAGTAATTCCACTCTAGGAATTGATCTTTCGGACACTCTTATATGGGCAAAATACAAGGTTATTGACTGCAATATAAACAACAGAAGATTGGAAACAATCTAAAGTTCATCAACAGTGGACTGGTTAAATAAATTATGAGAAATCCATACAACGTATACTATGCTGCTATTTTTGAAAAGAAAGAGGCAGAATGAGAAAGCTCTTTATGTACTGATATGGAAAGATCTTCAAGCTATACTGTCAAGTAAAAGAGCAGGGTATAAAGTATGCTACCACTGGTGTAAAAAAGGGAGTAAAAATATATACTCCTATATGTATTTCCAAATACAAAAAGAATCTTTAGATGAATACACAGAAAGCAAACAACAGCAGTTGTATTTTGGGTGGCCAGGGCCTGAGAACTGAGTAGATGCATGACAGTGGGGAAGGGAAACTTTTCACTGTGTGCCTTAAATACTTTTTACTTTTTAAATCATGTGACAGTATTTCCCAGTTTAAAAAAAAAAACCTTGGGCTTCCCTGGTGGCGCAGTGGTTGAGAATCTGCCTGCCAATGCAGGGGACATGGGTTCGAGCCCTGGTCTGGGAAGATCCCACATGCCCTGGAGCAACTAAGCCCATGCGCCACAACTACTGAGCCTGTGCTGTAGAGCCCGAGAGCCTAGAGCTCCGCAACAAGAAGCCTGAGCACGGCAGTGAGAAGCCCGAGCACCGCCCGCCAGCAGCAACGAAGGCCCGAGGCAGCCTAAATAAATAAATAAATAAATGAAAATTAAAAAAAAAAGTCAGATGGACTCTGCAAAGGTGTTAAGTGGTATTACAGAACAGCTAGGCAGTGAGACTTGGTGGCTAAGTAAATCAGTTCTGCTAGCCAGTTATGAGCATTTCAGTCAGCAGTTCCCAAATATGACTGCATATCAGAAGCATTTACAGTGCTTATTATCAATTGAGACCCCACCCTACCCCCCAACCACCCCCATACCCAAGACCTACTGAAGCAGAGTCTCTGGAGTGAAACCTAGAAATCTAATTTTAACAAGCACCCCAAATAAGTCTGAAATAGCCAGCCAAGCATTAGCCCTAGGGTAGCAGGCCTAGATAGCCATATGGAAACTACTGCTGTACTTCCCCAGTATCTTCTCCTGGGTTAAATTTCCAGATGTGTGCTCATCTGAAAATAGTTTAGCCTCATTCCCTTCCCTGACAAGTATTGAGGAGACTTTACTAGTGGTAAGAACCCTGAATAAGTAATCCTTCCTAGGGCCTCTTCTACTTACTTCCCACACGTTCCCCGCTCCAGCTGACTCTCTCCAGGTCATCGTCATCATCATCATCATCCACGAAGTCTCGAAGGCTATTCACTGCCCGCTTGGATTCCTTTAACTGCAGACAGACATAAGGCAGGGCACTCAGGCAGTCATCACTTCTCACCTCTCCTTCTGACAGCCAAGAAGGCTGAGGAACTGGGTCTTGAAGATGGCCAACATTTTCACCCTCTGCAACTGAAAGCCTAGCCTGCTAGACATTTGCCAAGAAAACAATTTGCTTTTTAGCCAACACTGGAGTCCAGCGACAAAAGGTCAGGAGGAATCAAAACCGCTTTTGAATTCTAATCACACTCCTGGTATTGACTTGCTTTGTAGTGAGGTTATCCATCTCTCCAAAAATGAATCTGCTTCCCCATTTGTAAAATAGACACAATAAAGACAAACTTCCAATCCAGTTCATCCTTCAAAAATAATAAATTGGGCTTCCCTGGTGGCGTAGTGGTTGAGAGTCTGCCTGCCGATGCAGGGGACGCAGGTTCGTGCCCCAGTCCGGGAAGATCCCACATGCCGCGGAGCGGCTAGGCCCGTGAGCCATGGCCGTTGCGCCTGCGCGTCCGGAGCCTGTGCTCCGCAATGGAAGACGCCACAACAGTGAGAGGCCCGCGTACCGCAAAAAAAATAAAAATAAATAAATAATAATAATAATAAATTATACCACATGATAAAAGACAGGGTTCTTGAAAAAAAAAAAACTCAAAGAAATCAATCATCTTAAGAATGTAAAGGAAAAAGGGCAGAGAGTTGATTTTTACAATCCCCCTCTTTTCTCAGAGTTCTTTTCCATGAAGATTTTTCTAAAGATCTGACTGAAAACACTTCTGAGCCTCATGGAGACAGGTTACTGAGGATGCAAGGGGAAGGGTACACAGTGGAAGAGGGTGAGACCTTCAGCAACTGTTCATGGAAACCTACCTGTGACAGCTCGTCATCTTCGTCATCAAAGGTGAAAGCCTTGAACTTGGAGCTATTCCAATACTCCTCCTCATCACCCTTTGTCCGATTCATCTGGAGTGAGAGGAAGATAGATATATGCCCCTTTCTGGATTCCCCTCAAAAGAGCTCCAAAAGTTTTAAGTTCCTAGATTACAAACTCCCCACAGTAATCAGGGATGTGTGAAAGTGTCTGGTAAAGCAAATACTGAACACGCCATATAAAATCAGATCCTTGGGTCTCCAATCAAATCATACTTTTGATCCTCTGATTACCCACAAGTAGTCATTCATTCCTAGAGCTGCTACTTTCTTCACGGTACTCTCTCAGGTGCTGTAAGGAATATTTAAAGTGCAAAAAATAGTCCCTCTCTGAAGGACCCTACAATAGAACTCGGGTATTCAGCATAGGTTATGTATAAAGGTAATAGTACAAAGCAGGCAAGTGTTAAAAGAATGCATCACAAACTTTGCTGAATATACAATACCAATCAAAGCAAGAATATAACAGATAATAACTGCATTCATGTACTCAACATATATCTATTGAGTGCCATCTCTGAGGCACTGTTCTAGGCTCTGGGAATACTACAGTGAATAAAACTGACATATCTTGCTCTCATGTGTGCTTGTTAAATGCCTTAAGGCAAGCAAGCAATTAAAGGAAGCTAAATTATCCCCCTTGTATCTTCAAATCATGATTAATTTATTAACAAGTATTGGCCAAAATGTGGGAAATGAGGGCATGGCCAAAAAAGTATATAAAGAATCAGTCAAAACACAAGTCCCTCTCATAACTACTCTAAAATTAGATTTCACCCCGAAAAAAAGTTTTGCCTTAGAATTACAGACTAAACTATCAATGCCAACTGGATTAGAGTGAAAACTGATGTAAGCCAAGAACCAGGTACTGAACCTTCCACAACACCCAAAATAACTCCAAAGGCTACAAAGTGTCAAATTCTAAAATATCAATTTGCTTTTTCTTTCATCTCAGTAGCACCTTTCTCAATAGAAGGTTAAGAAACACTCATCATGGCAGCCCCATTGAGGCTCCCAATGGCCCTTAACATACTCTGCTCTCACTGTGTTTTCAGGGGATCCAGGGATGGCAAAGGTAGGAAGAGAACTTTTTACTATCTGGTTCTTTCCCATTGCGGACATCACTAATTGATTTCTACTGAACCCAAATATGGCTTAAAAATCTTTTTGTATATTTAATCCAGGAAGTCAAAACCAAATAAAAAAGCTAGCAGAAACAATAAAATCATCCCTTATATTGGAACAAGCATAGGCTTTGTCGTCAGGCAGACTTGAATTCAAATGTCGCTTCTCCAAT
Source organism: Tursiops truncatus (assembly GCF_011762595.2). Lineage (NCBI taxonomy): Eukaryota > Metazoa > Chordata > Mammalia > Artiodactyla > Delphinidae > Tursiops > Tursiops truncatus. The sequence goes on along the minus strand of NC_047035.1, from coordinate 25,584,994 downwards.
TCTGAGCAAACTGGGTAAATATTGTTATTTACTTCTAAGCCTTGGAGAAAGTGATATCCTACCTCACAGGGTTGCAGTGAAGAATAGGAGTCAAGAAACAGCTAACAAACTGCCTAGCATAAAGTAAATACTAAATGTTAGTTGTTTTTAGTATAGGATATCTTCTGCCATCTTTCTATCTCAGCCATCTGCAAAATTTGGGCATAACAATAGAAACCTACCTTTTAAGACTGGTGTGAGGCTTAAACCAGTTAAAACAATACATGTAAAGCACATATGCTGACAGAAAATTAATGTTCAGTATTAATTTTTATTATTAATAAATCGCTATCTTGGAAAAAGCTAGAAGAATATTTCAAAGCATTCCTGAAGCTTAAAAAAATTTTGATACAAAAATTCTGAGTAGCCATCACAAACACTGAAGGTGTGCATACAGCAGGTGAATGCCTCTGATACAGATGCCGGTTTATAAAGCACTTTGTCATCCTCAGAACAACCCTGTAACGCAGGCCTGGCAGATCCCATTTCACTGATGAGGGTAATGAGACAAAAAAGGATTAATTATCGAAGTATTAAGCTAAAGCTAGCTGCTCCTAGCTGATCCAGGTTTTCTGTCTCCAGGGTCATTTCCACTCTGATTTGCATGGTCCTTTTATCACTCTAGGGAAAACGAGGGCAGGTCATTACTACAGTAAATAAATGTAAATATCTACGGATGGGCATAGAATGTGTCTGACAAACCCAAAAATCCACCAGAGGATTTCCGGAATCTTTTTTAACCATGCAACAGCAGTGGACATCTGACACTCATCTGTACTTCTAGCGCCAAGTCAGAACACAGATTTACTTAGCAAGTAAAAAGATAATGATTTAATGGTTCTAGAATTTATAAAGCAACCAGATACAATTTTAAGCGGAACTGAGAAAACTGCTTCAACATGATTTAAAATATTTCAAAGGCTTGTCCTTGTCGCTTGTTTACTGAGATCCCACCATACAGGGTAGTAGACCCGAGGGGAGAACAGGAACATGACAAAGAAAGGAAAACGATTCAACCAAAAATATCTATAACCAACACGCTCCCGGCCTTAGGACACGCCAGAAACCAGCTACTAAGAAGTTACATTCGGATTCATTTATCATTTTTAGAGCCAGGCTACGAACTGAGACGAGGAAATGTGGGTTAAACTAATAAGACTCTACGGGCGAACGTCCAGGAAACACGGATCAACCGCAGTGGCCAGAGCCCAGAACCCTGGTACAGTAAATGCTCGTTCAAAATCCGTTGTCTGGCCTCACTCGCGGCCCCAACCCCGAGTGGACAGCGGCTGCCTGCCCACGGGTCGCCGGGACTGGAGTAACAGAGTCAGGCCTGGGGGGCCTAGGGACGCCTCAGAGAACAGGGTGAAAGGATATGGATGCGGAGAGGCTTGACTTGGCCAGATATGTGGCCCAAGGGCTTTGGGACACCCTCACCTCTTCCACACCGAGCCCTCCCTCTCAGGTCAGCGTCAGAGTCCTCAACCGTTGGACCGGCCTTTCTAGACAGGCTATGCGGCATAGAAAAGAGGCGGAAAGGGATAGTTCCGGAGAGAGGCGGTCGGCTGTGGGGATGAAGACTGTGGGGTCAAAAAAACGGCCGCAGGGCATGCTAGAAGTTGTAGTTCCTTCCGCCTCTGTCATCGGGCGCTGCCTTGACGGGCCACAGGGGCCTGTTGACTACAACTCCCAGAATCCGCAGCGTACCGTGCCTAAGTCCTTTCCTCTACATTTTCCGCGGTTATCCTGCGGGTCAGTCAACAAGACTACAACTCCCATGAGGCTTAGCATGGCCGATTAAGGGTTCAGGGAAACAATGAGAAGTGTCCTTTGTGTCTCCACGGGTGAGGAATGACCGTGTGAGCGGTAGCATTTCGTGTCTTTTAGGCGATAACCCGAAGGAGTTTGAAGGATCCCTAGAACAGACAGAAGTTAAGGTCCGGCGAGGCGGAACGGAAGCACCTGGTGGGAGGGAGGAGGAGCCGGAAGTTGAGGCGGGGAGGGGGCGGGGGCGGGGAGGTGGAGGGAAAAGCAAGCCAGGAGGTTCTGCGGCCGCTTCTAGTAGTTTCCAGGCGCTGCCGGGCGGCTGGGTCCGCGCGGTCCTGAGGCTGTGGCTGTGGCTGCTCGGGAGCTGGTGGCGGCGCGACCGGAGAGCCGATGGCCAAGTGGGGTGAGGGCGACCCACGCTGGATCGTGGAGGAGCGGGCGGACGCCACCAACGTCAACAACTGGCACTGGTGAGGGCCAGCGGGCCAGGCCGCGGGAGCGCTCCGGCCGGGCCAGGGTTGCAGGGTTCCTGGAACCTCGGCCGGGACAAAGCTGGGGCCGAGGCAGCCTTTCCTGCCCGGAGATGGGTGTGGGTCCTTCCTGTTAACAGGGGTCCGTAGTCCCAGGTCCTTCCACCCTCCGGCCTCCGTTTCATTGGCGGGGGAGGCGGGGGGACGACATGGAGGGCTGCGCCCCAGACGAGGGGTTTCAGATATGAGAACAGAACCCCTTGGCTGCTGCATTCAGCCTGAGCGGGGAGATGCTTCCCACTCGTGGCCGCAGGAGTCAGTGAGACCCAAACCGCCGTGGATTGTGTTGGGAGACTGCAGTGTTAGTCTCGGGAGGGTTGGAATTCCTATTTTCCGGCTTACGGGTGGAATTAAAAGTCAGTCATAGGGGACTGCTGCCTCACTCCAGAAGGCTAAGGTTTAGAACGTGTTCTGCCGGTGCCCAGAGCCCAGAAGGCGCCGTGGCCTGTCACCCGGAACTATTAAGTTAGTTGTATTGTAGCTCCAGGGACTGCCCCTGGTTGCCGGGCAATCATGGTTTATAACCCAACCACTCTTAAAAGTCTGCTGTCCTTCATGAAATCCTCTACAAGTAATGTCTTATCTTTTGAGTCCAGTGAACTTTGTTCATACTGTCTTTACTGTATTTTTACTTTGTTGCAGCTCTTTTTACTGTTGTTTTCTCTACTAGTTAGAAAATGGGGAGGTAGATAGTTTTTCTTCTCTATATCTCAGCCTGCCTCCTTTCCTCTTAACACAGTGTTTGACTTAATTTTTGTTTGTTTTGAAGTGCTGGACTTACATTGTTTTCATGGCCATTTAGAGGGCATAGAATGTGTAGAGCCTTTATAGCATAGCCTGAATTTGACAGGTCAAAACACTGTGCTAATGAGATCAAGATTATTGGTTTATTCGTTACTGGACCTTTTAGCTCAATACTGCATTCTGTTGGCCCCGTTGTGTGCTCCTGACTTCAGCAAGATGTGCACAGTTTTCCACTTGGTCAGGCGGGGGCGCCACGTTAAAGCGTCTAATGCTGACCCCAGCACCATCATGCTGAGAAAGGAAAGCAGAATTTTCCATTTAGTTTGAAACCACTCTATTACAGCAGTTGTCCTTATTGACATATGAGACTCCTGGTCTTCCTTTTAGGAGTCCCATACTGTCAATAAGGAGTAACACGTTTGTGGACATGCTGGAGTGGGGCTGAGGGTTTTGTGTTCTTTTCCAGCCTCCTTTAGCCTTGGATGCTCTTGCATAAAGCGAGCAGTTGTATCCTTCATTTGGCTGCTGGTCCATAGCTTTGTTTCTGTTTTGCAGGACAGAGAGAGATGCTTCGAATTGGTCCACAGATAAGCTGAAAACACTGTTCCTGGCAGTGCATGTGCAAAATGAGGAAGGCAAGTGCGAGGTGACAGAAGTGAATAAGCTTGATGGAGAGGCATCTATTAACAATCGCAAAGGCAAACTTATCTTCTTTTATGAGTGGAGCATCAAACTAAACTGGACAGGTAAGTCTATGCTTGGCTTTCAGGACAGAGGTTAACCGCGTTTTGATTGACCTGTTCAGGAGCCGGGGAGAACAGTTTTTGAGAGGTTATGAACTTTTTTCAAGGGAGATAATGCTGTTTTGGAGTCCTATTGAAAACAGTATTGGATGCTGAAATTCTTCTGCCACTGTGGGACACTATTAATGGGTTTCCTCTCTCAGAGTCTCACAAGTCCCCAGTGATGAAGCAGCTGAGCTGCTGAATCTTTGGACCTGGTCTGTGTTGGGACATACAATGTGACATTTCTCAGACTAGCTATTTCTGCCTCTTGGATGATTTTAAAGTGGGGAGGGGGAGTTTTTTGGTTTTCTTTCTTTTTTAAAATTTTTTTTAACTCTCTCCAGTGTGACCCTAACAGTTCAGAGTGCTGTGGTAATGAAGCTTGCATGTGATTATAACTTGGGTCAGTTTTATTCTGACCCAATTCAATTTATTAATAAATTCAATTTATTAACATAGAATTGGGCCCATGGTTAGATGGTCCTGACTGTTGGGAGGCTGAATTTTAAAAGACAGTAAAGTTAAAAGGGTACATGTATGGGGCAAAGCATGAAATAAATTTTTGTTTCAATAAACATTTCTCAAGTGAATGCTAATAAAGAGGGGAAATGTGTTTATCGTCTTTTTTTGTTTTTTAAACTACTAAAGCACAGCAGTCTGGAAGGAACCTTAGGTATCATCTTGCCCAGTCTCCTTTTTATAGATTGAGAAACTGAGGCCTAGAGAAGTAAAGATAAATAAGTGTTGTGTGAGTTAACTTTGAAATACAGTTAGTTCTGCTATAACGTGACACATGTGTTGCTAAAAATCACCACACTATGCAGAGTCTCTCAACAAAAACCACAGGGCTTGTAGGGAAGATGGGGTTAGGGACGTGACACTATACTCAAAAGTTTTATCAGTGATTTTCTTTAAATTTAGGAATGTAAAAATTGATGGCACAGTTTACACATGTTAAATCATAAGAAATACATAAATAACATGATAAATATGATGCTTTACCTTGACAAAGACCTGAAGTTTGCTTGTGAAAGTGGGCGTCAGAAGCCTTGGGGCATGTGGGCTTTTGTGAGGTGGTGGAAGGGGAGTCACCTGAAAAGAGAAGGAGCGTTATAACACCATTGGTGGATGGCGTGGCTCCTAACACACTGTGAGCTGAAGTCACTGGCAGACAGATGTTTGAGATGTGTATTTCGCGTATTCCTATACAGCTCCATTCAGCTGGGTTTGGGTTTCTTTGGGTTCACCTAGTGTTTCTCAAGGATGAAATCACATATAAGCAAACATGAAATTCATGTTATGATCAAATCGTCCCTTAATATATCAATAGTATTGGAACAAATTTGTATTTTCCAGACAAGCGTTCTAGCAGAGCTGTCTGTATTGACTCTGAACCAAGTCCTCCTTAGCAGAGTTCATGCTGGTGCCAAATTCACATGATTCTTGGTCCCACACTGTAATAGCACAGCCTCAAGAAATCTGATGGGGAAGGACATTTCAGGGTGGGGGGCAGTGGCTGCATCTGGCATGGCATTCTCTCAGAATAAAGAAGGTCAGTTCAGTTGTCCAAAAGAAGCGTAAGCAGAATAGTAGTTAGCACTCCAGAGCAGAAGAGGAGGAGAGAAGAGAAGGAGACTGATAACATTGCATTACTTTTGACAGGTACCTCTAAGTCTGGGGTGCAGTACAAGGGCCATGTGGAGATCCCCAATTTGTCTGATGAAAATAGCGTGGATGAAGTGGAGGTTTGTGCTTTCTGTTTCCTCATCTGTCTGAGTCTTCCACATCCTCTTATTCTCAGATGAGAAAAATGACCTGTCATTCAACATGACAGGCCAGGCTTGGCCCCAGCATTCAGAACCCCAGTCTGCAGATGATTCTCTGGGTCTTTGGTGCCATCGGGAGCTCCCAGAGCAGCTTGTGCTTATTTAATTACTTTGCTTTAGTGAGTAGTGTGGGTTCTAACATTAGCCACCTTTGTCTTGGCAGAGAGACCTCGAGAAGCAGCACTCATGGGGATTGTACAAAAACCTCAACCCTCATTTCCTTTGGAAATGTTAGCAGTTATCTGATTGCTCAGCACTGACATTCCACAATGTGGGTGCCTCTCAAGTTATTTACCACCTACTTCTGGTCTTTCACTCAGATTAGTGTGAGCCTTGCCAAGGATGAGCCTGACACAAATCTCGTGGGCTTAATGAAGGAAGAAGGGGTGAAACTTCTAAGAGAAGCAATGGGAATTTACATCAGCACCCTCAAAACAGGTATCCCTTGAGTACTTGCGAGTGCCTTGAGAAGATAGTTTTCCACCAGTCAGATGCTAATTAAGGGGCTTGACAGGTCTTTCTTTGGCAAATGGATAAAAATTTGGGGGGAGGAGGCTTATTTCATCTAAAAATCAGTCTATAAACCTTAAGTAAGGGAAAGATCTAGAGACATGTTGTCTAATGTGTCGGCTGTTGAGCACTTGAAAGGTGGCTAGTCCAAGTTGAGATGTGCTGCGAGTACAAAAAACGCTATGGATTTTGAAGACTTAGTATTTAAAAGAAAAGTAAAACGTCTCAATAATTTTTTGATACTGATAACATATTGAAATGGTAGTTAGGATATATTAGGTTAAGTATATCGTTAAAATTAATTTCATCTGTTTGTTGTAACGCTTTAGTGTGGCTACTAGAAAATTTAATATTACATTTGAGGTTGAGATTGTATTTCTGTTAGACTTGCTGATCTAAAGAGTTGGCAGCCCCAGACTCACCACGTGAGCATAGTGTCCTGCACCATTTTTGATGCACATTCTCCAGGGACATTCAGAGGGTTATGTGAATAGTAGTCAGCTCAGCTGTCCCCTAGAATTCTAGTTCTGCCAGTGTGTTCTGATCTTGGCGTCGGAGTACAGATGATCATCAGAGGGAACCGGTATAGAGGTGGAAACCTTCTTTGGTGGGAACCAGTGCTCTGATGCCATAACTGGTTGCGGCTGTCCTACAGAGGCAAGGCAGAGTGGAGAAAGGGGACTAAATTGCAGCTGTGGGGATCTTGGCACACTCTTGAAGTCTTTGGAAGTGCCACTGCGCTCATTGGCTGCCATCCACAGTAGACCTCACGTATGCTTAACAAGTCGTGATGCTTCTAATTGAGTCGGGTTTAAAATAATCCCAGTGAACATACTGTGTTCTGTAGCATACACTCAGATACCTGTCTGGCATAGATCAAAGTTAAAGACGCTAAAGTGGATTACTCTTCCCTCCCTTGTCGTGACCTCCATCTGAGTTAAGATGGCCATGTTTGTCAAACTACAATGAAACCCTGAGTCTCAGCTACTAAGAAATAACTTCCAAGAGCTGGGATTTTATCTTTTCAGAGTTCACGCAGGGTATGATCTTGCCTACAATGAATGGAGAGTCAGTAGACCCAGCCGGGCAGCCAGCACTGAAAACTGAGGAGCACAAGGTAACCGGTGTCCCCATGTGCTGGGGCGGGAGGCTGTCTGGAAAGGAAGTTAAGGCACTGCCTCCTTCATAAGTCTCTATATCAGCTCTTTCTCTCCCACCCTAACCTCTGACCCAGAGCTGGTGCTTTGTAGAGAGTCCACAGAGTGTAGTTGTCTGTCTCCCCATCTTTAACCTGGTGTTTATTCATTTATAACAGACCCCTTAGAGCAAATGGAAGCCATCAGGGACTTCAGAGTCCGACTGTTGCATTTAGCCCCAGTGAGGAGGTTATGAACGCAGGGTGGTCTTCACCTATATGCATCTTAAGTATTATGTCTACATTTCATACTTTGATACTAAAGGTGTCATCAAGGTATCAGGGGTTACTTAGATCACTAACTTCACCTAACAGGAGACTGATCGATTTCGCTGCATTTGCAGGGTGAGCAAATATTTTTTCTGGAGATGGAACTTGTGTGGTTTGGGTTCAGCACTTGGTTTTCAGCCCTGTTGCCCTCTTGTCAGCACACTGAAGGATATTCTGGGGGTGCTGCTTCCAGCTATTTAAGCATAGAAATTCTGCTTGAGAATCACGTGGGGCTCTTCAGAAGTACCTTATGATTTGGTGTGCCCTTCAGCAGTGGGCTTTTAAATGAGTGTCACTCTTCTTTCACCTAGAGTGGCATTGATGATTTTCTGGGAAAGTTCTCCTTCTGACTGAAGTGCCCATGCACATAAATTTCCTCTAACTCTCTGGAACAATTAGCCTTGGAGGTGAAAAAGTTTGTGAGAATGAATAGCAGGGCTATCCCTGAAGACCTGTTAATTGAGGTTTCACCATTACTCTAAACTGACAATTTCACTGCCACTTCCACAGGCTAAGTCTGCTCCTTCAAAAACCCAGGCAAGACCTGTTGGTGTCAAAATCCCCACTTGTAAGATCACCCTTAGAGAAACCTTCCTGACATCACCAGAGGAGCTCTATAGAGTTTTTACCACTCAGGAGGTAAGTATAGTCTTGTCCTTCCAGCTCCTGGCATCTGCCGTCCCGAGTGACTGGAGTTGTGGGCACATCCCCGCATTGTGCGGAGGAAGTGCTGAGTGGAACCGTGAAGCTTTCCTTGTACACTCAGAGGCAAAGGGAAAACTCTTTTGTTCAACCCACTCATCAAAGTGGATTCGTCTTCTTTTTTCTCTTTTATGCTAGTTTTGGGTCATGTAAGTGGGAACCACTGGAATCATTCTTGTTAGAAAAGTAAATGGATTCGAAATAATGGCATCCTAGGTTCAGAAAGAGTTACTTGAGTCGAAGCCTGGTCTCTAGTGGAACAGAAAAGAGCCTAAACCTGGTTCTTGGGCAGAGTAGTGTCTTTGGAAGTGAGAGCTGAGGCATACAGGTGTCAGCTGGCATTTCTCCTGGGTCCCACTGAGAGCCATGCATCTTCTTACCTCCTTTTGCTCTGCAGCTTGTTCAGGCCTTTACCCATGCTCCTGCAATGTTAGAAGCAGACAAAGGTGGCAAGTTTCACCTGGTAGATGGCAATGTCTCTGGAGAATTCACTGATCTGGTGAGTACGTGCTTGCCAGGATATAGCTTTTGTCTGGTCAGAAGAATAACATTTCCTCCTTTTCTTTTTCAGCTCTGTAGATAAAATGTAAGGCTGTAATCTCTTTGGTTAGTAAAACCTCATTTTGTTTTTCAAAAGAATGCTACAATTGGATTCTCTTGCTTTCATATAAATTTTTCTTTAGTGGGGTAAAATTGCTTCTTCCTGGAAAAATCAAACATGGAAGAGAGGTTAGATACATTGGTGGCTTACGGCTTTCCGTTTGTGGCACTGAGATTTCACGTGGGCACAGGTGACTGGACCCAACTTAGGAGTAAGAGGAGAGGCTGTGGCTGATGTCAGTGCAGGAGCTACCAACTCTGGTCCACTTTGTCCTCATCAGTAGTACAGCTGCAGATGGTGGGCTCCATATGAAAGGCAGATGGGTGATAACTTGCTAGGATTGGATACGTTGCAGTCTATAGTATAGGTGACCTCTTTGATTATTTTAGATCCCTGAGAAACATATTGTGATGAAGTGGAGGTTTAAATCTTGGCCAGAAGGTAAGTAAGCATATGTATTTATTGCCATTGCCCCCAGAACTTTTTCTTTTCCCCTTAGCCTCAGACCCACATGGAAACCCTGGATCTGAAACCTCCTTCCCCTTTGCCTTTCCCCAGGGCACTTTGCCACCATCACCTTGACCTTCATTGACAAGAATGGAGAGACTGAGCTGTGTATGGAAGGCCGAGGCATCCCTGCCCCTGAGGAGGAGAGGACACGGCAGGGCTGGCAGCGGTACTACTTTGAGGGCATCAAACAGACCTTTGGCTACGGCGCACGCTTATTTTAGGAATAGCAGCAGAGGGTACAGCCCGCCGAACACTTCAGTCCAGCCCTCTCCTGACTGGGGCTTGTGACTTACAGGATTGCACCATCCCAACCACTAACTTGGGGCCGGGGCCCCTTCCCTTCATGTATACCTTGGGTTTGTGCATGTTTTCTGCTGGGTGGGAACAGAGGGTGATTTCTCTTTTATGTGTACATACGCTAAATAAACGTAATTTAAAAATCGTGCATGTCTGGAACCTGTGTTGACGGGGTGGCTGGTATTAAGAGTTCCCTTGAAAGTTTTGAACAAAAAAAACCAACGGAGGGGTTTTATCTCCGTTCTGCATAAGTGTATGTAATTAAGAGGCCTGAAAAGAGCCTACTTCTCACCAGCAGGCATTCCTGAGCTCATGTCCTTTCATACTGCAGACTAGCAAAACGGGTCTCTTCCCCTCACTGAGGGAAATGTGGGGTGGAGTTTCCCTGGGGTGAACGGTACCAAGAAACTTTATCGCTGGTCCAGGTGGCATCCTGGGCTTCCCACTCTGCATGGCCTCTTATCGTCTTCCAAGAAGAGGTGATCAACCAGGTGCTGGTTTGAGGCGTAGAAAGAGATTCCCCACCCTGTGACCAAGGGGAACTGTGGGCTTTGGGTTTCTGCTCACTGAGCTTCTGTTTATTGAGCGGTGACTATGTACCAGACACTGTACTAAGCAGTTCCCTTACAGTAGCTTATTTAGCCCCCATAATTTAGCCCCTATGAAACAGATACTAGCATTATTTCTGTTTTACAAGAACCTAGTCCTTGGATTTCTTAACGCATATCCCAGACCCTACAACAGATAATTTAGCAGAGTTGGAATTTGGAACAAGGACCATAACGGCAGAGCCAGTGCTCAAGTCCAAACCACTGTCTACTGCCTCGTCGCGTTCATCCCTGAAAAGAAGCAGCTGCATTTCTAGCATGTTAGGCATCCTTCCTGGAATAGGAAATTCCAGGCCTGTTGTTACTCCCAGAAAGAGGAAGAAACGAATATATTTTTAAATACCTGGTTCCATTAAGCAAGTTTACTGAGCACTGACGAAGGGGTTCCAGTGGGGTCCAGATTGCCACGTTGCAGGAAGAGGTAAACTGTACCTTCACAGGGAGGGTCATTTTCCTCGACAAGCCCCGCCCTGGTGACCTCAGTGTGAGTCAGCACCCTCTAATCCAGACACTACCTCCTGCAGTTACAGCTATTTCCTTCATCTGTCCTTGCCTGTTTTATTAGGTGGCAGTGAGGTCTGCAGGCTAATCCAACCAACATGACTTGGCCAAAATGTAATTAAAGTAGGAAATCAGTACTGATCCGGCTAATTTAGACCCCCAATATCCTCCTTCGGCTTGAATTAATCAACAAGTGCTGGGCTGAACTAATTTGCATCTAGTTCAGCATTATATCTGCTTCCTGGGGCTTCGAACAGATACTTTTTGATAAACTACCTGTGCTCTAGCTTGAATCAAATCAAGGACCCCTTGGGACTTCCCTGGCAGTCCAGTGGTTAAGACTCCGTGCTCCCAATGCAGGGGGCATGGGTTCTATCCCTGGTCAGGGAACTAAGATCCGGCGTGCTGCACGGCGTGGCCAAAATCAACAAAAACAGCAAATCAAGGACCCCTCTTAACACAGAGACCAGTGACAAAAAAGGACCCCTTTCACACCTGGCGGGAGAGTTACCAATTCCAGAATACCTAGGAAAAATCTGAAGTGAAGTTTACAAGTGTCTTAGTAATAACCAAAGCACCAGGCAAAGTTCCTGTTATATGACAGCTCGGTAACATTCATATCCCCAGGACTGATGGCTGTTCCAATTTTCACCACTTCCATTTCACCGATAACATTTTGGTTAGCCATCGGAGCCTAAAAAGCAGAATGACAGAGCTAAAAACAGAACTTTGGACTTGGGTTTGAATTGTAAATGTGTCACTTCCTAACAAATTGGGCAAATTTCCTCATCTGTAAAATGGGTAGTATAATAGGTACCTATAAGAGCATTAGAGATGGATGTAGGAGCTCTGGCCCCCGGTGGCATGTTACCTGCTGACTTCTGGGCTCCCAAGCCCACACATTTTCCCTTGAGCAGGAATTGATCTTCTGAAAATCTGGTTAATTGGCCAAATTGCAAATCCTAGGCCAAGGGGTCTCCTCAACTAAGAACCTCCTGAGGGGAACCTGTTAAATGCAGGAAAGTGGGCTCCACCCCTAGATACTCTTAGTGGGTGTGAGGTGTGGCCTGTGAGCGTACATTTTAATATCCCAGGTGATATTGATACCAGGGGTGATTTTGAGAAGCACTTCAACAGGTTAAGAAAATCTAATTGTAATAGAGGAGCCAAAGAAGCACATCTGGGTCCCTTTTGTGAACGAGACAAAGGATCTGAAACATCCTGTCTTCCAAGAGACGAGGGAGGCCAGCAGGATCTGGCAGGTTTGTACTGTTGGTTGTTTTAAACCCTAGTAAGAATTCAATGTGACCAGTCTTTTTTTTTTTTTTTTAATTTATTTTTGGCTGCGTTGGGTCTTCATTGCTGCGTGCCGGCTTTCTCTAGTTGCGACGAGTAGGGGCTACTCTTCGTTGCGGTGTGTGGGCTTCTCATTGTGGTGCCTTGTTGCAGAGCACAGGCTCCAGGTGCACAGGCTTCAGTAGTTGTGGCACACGGGCTCAGTAGTTGTGGCTTGTGGGCTCTAGAGTGCAGGCTCAGTAGTTGTGGCACACGGGCTTAGCTGCTCCACGGCATGTGGGATCTTCCCGGACCAGGGCTTGAACCCATGTCCCCTGCATTGGCAGGCGGATTCTTAACCACTGCAGCACCGGGGAAGCTCTCAACGTGACCAGTCTTGCCTAGCCTAGAACCTTTTACGAGGTAACCCAGAGGAGGAAAAATGGGGCAAAAACAAACATCCAGGTGGCTGGAGCAGCTAAGTTAGAAACAGCTGTGGTGTTCGTGCTGGATGCGTAGCCACGGATGGCTCCTGGTGTCCGGGATGGGAAGAACAGCCAGGTGAGCCAGGACGGCCTACACTGGACCAGAGCGGGGGAGGGTCCTCTCTGATTTCATGGGCCTCTCCTGGCTCTGATACCAGCGGCTCCTGAAATCCTCCCTTTAACAGGGTCAGTGACCCCTCTGTGATTCTTTCTGCTCACACACAGGTGTTCCCTAAGCCGGCAGCCACCTGCACAGCATCTCTTTCTCCTTTGTACAGTTTGAATAAACACCATTTTATAGCTGATCAACGCCCCAGCCCCTTCAAGGCTCCTTTTCAGCCCCCTTTTCTTTAGTTTCTCTCACCTGTGGCCTGACGTGGTAGCAATTTAGCATGTCACTTGGATTAAAAATGGGGCTGGTTAAGTTCAGTCTGGGTAATAGACAAAGCATTAGGTATAGATTAAATTTAGACAGTGTGTTTAAGTGTCAAGGTAAATTATATTAGGAAGGAGGGGAATTAGTCTGTGAAAACAGACTCTGGGATATCTCTATCTTGTTATTTATTTTTTTTAAGTTTCAGCTAAAACATAATTGAAACATTCCTGTGCTAATCGTATTGAACTCCCCAGACAAGAGACAGGGAAGGGAACTTGGCTCCCACCTAGTGACCCGAGATCCTGGCCTCTCTGACCCTGTGATATTCTAGTTGCACCAGAGTGCTGTTAGACGGTGATCCCGGACCAAACTAATAAACCTCCCTCTAGGTGTGATGTAATTGGAAATATCTGGCTTTCTGAGTTTCTCCAGGTAGTGGCTCTGAACACACCTTGTCTCATTCTGCTTCCTGATGTGACTTCCCCAAATGCCAGAAGTGACAGTGGAGTGTGTGGTAAGGGTACCAACTAAGGTAGGGGTCTCTCATAGGTGTAATTCTTGGGACAACTCTGCATTGGATCCCCTTGCAGCAAGTTGCTTGGGGAAGTGGGGTCACTTCCTCTGGCGTAAATGCAATTGATCTATCTGACCAAAGGACTTGGAGTGAATGTGCCCCTAAGGTCCTGCTAGCTCTTCCGTGCCTCCTAGGTAACCCTTTACGAGTTTGAGTAAAGATGACCAAGTAAAGATTACCTAACTGATGTTTAGTCTAAACTAAACTCTGCACCCCGGAGCTCTGCCTGCCCAGCAGGGTTAGGTAATCACAAACGCAGTCCAGGGGAGCTTGGCTTGGACTGTAAGCAAGGGCTCCCTACACCCCTCTGCTCTGCTGGGGCTCCAAATTCTTCATCAGACAGAATTTGAAAATAAAGTGCTTTATTGCTGAGGTTCCCAGAGAGTTTCAGGGCAGCTGCCTAGGGGCTAGGACTGAAGTCCCTACTTTTGGAGGCTTTCATGAACAGAGACAGTTGGGATATCAGCATTTCAACCCCGCAGAAGGCAAGAAGGTGTGGTTGCAGAGGGAAGGGGGAGATGAGGGCTGAGGGGAGGCAGGGAAGAGGCACGAGGTGTGCTGGGAGAGCTGATCATAGGCATCTCTTCCCAACTCTGAGCTCAGCGTGTTCAGCGACATCACCTTGGGAGCCTGAAGTGGGCCACAGTGGGAACGTTTACACCACAGAAATTGCCCAAATGCTACAAATTGGGGCTGTCCCCCTGCCACCCCCCCCGGGAGAGCTGATTTACCAGCTCACCCTGCACATGACTCATCCTTCTGGGCTGGTTCTGAACCCACCCCAAGCCTGGCCACTGTGCTCATTCAGGGCGCTGTGATCTCCCAGCCCCACACATTCCTACAACTGGACAGAACAGAGGTGAGCTGGACAAAGAAAGGGACCAGCATTCACTGATCCGTTCTGCACCTGGATCCTGCCTTGTCTTGGCTGCCACGGCCTGTCTATCCACTTACGGTCCCACTGATGGCCTTCAGCCCTAGACTGAAGTGGTGTCCAATGAAAGGCCGCTCGGGGCTGAGGGGGTGGGCAAGTGGGCCACATGCGACCGCTCAGCGCTAAGGAGGGCTGCTGGCCCAGGGCTGGTTGGCTGCTGGCCCGCGGGCCGGGATGACGAGACTGGCCCTCACGGCTGGGGCTCTAAGTGACTCACTGCTGGTCCCGGGAATCAGGGTGTGTGGAGAGCCGGGCACACACCTGAGCACAGAGGGAGAGGGAGGACAATGGGTGTCCAGGCTGCGACAGCGCCTCCCAGCGGGCAAGAGGTAAGGCCGCCACAGCTACGCATCTCGGGGCAGCCCCGGGGGCCTTGGGAGCTGAGCTCCCTCCTTTCACCCTGGGCCTTATACACTCTTCAACCTTTTCCCCAACCCCACACCAACACCTGGGGTGCTGACCTCCCCGTCTCAGGTTCAAAGGCAGAGGGCTCGAGGCACCAGACTGGCCTCACCAGGTCTGGGCCAGGCAGGGTGAGCGGCCCGTGAGGAAAGTTCTCCAGCACAGCAGCCCTCATTAGAACTCCTTGGCCTCCTGCAACTGCGCCAGGTATTCCTCCTCGGGGGGGTTGTCCGTGCAGGCCCGGCCATTGTTCGGGGGCCGCACGGCGTGGTAGCGGCTCCAGTCCCCCTTACACAGGATCCAGGGCAGCGTGTCCACCTTGAAGTGCAGCTCGGGCGAGAAGTCGGTGCTGACGAGGTCGGGCGCGCCGGCGCCCTTGCCTCGGGTCAGCAGCCGGCTGCCCGCGTCGTAGCAGCAGTGCTGGGCGGCCAGCGTGCTGCTCTCCCCGGACAGCAGAGAGCGCAGGCAGAAGCGGGCCGTGGGCTGGTACACGTCCAGGCGCTCGCGTGGGCCGCTGGCGTCCCTCCACCGGAAGCTGCGGCCCTGGTGCTCGTCCTGCAGGCTCACGGCGCTGGACACGGCCTCCAGCGGGTATGCACACGGGCAGCTGGGCAGGTCCCGCAGCACCTGGCTCAGGTACTTGGCTAGGAAGTCACTCTTGCAGTTCAGCCACTTCTCGCAGCTGTCCACATCTGCAGAGGGCAGGGGAGCGTGGGAAGGGGACCGGTCAGCCCCTGGGGTGGGGGGTACTGGTCAAGGGCCAATGCACGGAGGGGGAAGGCCTAGGCCCCAGCTGGTGCAAAGCTGTGCCTTGGTAGGGCCGTAGGGGCAGGAGGGGAAGGACCCACACCAGAGCGGGGGGCAGTCTGACGTGGCCACCGCTGTTAACAGATAAGGGCAACCACACACCACCCAGGCAAGCTGAAGCAACAGGCTGTAGCCGAATGGACATCGGCCAAGGGGCTGGAGGAGGGGCCTACAGCCCCTCTGCGGAGCTAGGCCTTGTCCCTTTAGATGCTGGATGGCGAGAGAGATCCTGGGATCGTGGGGAATGAGCTGGGGTGGGTGGGGGCAGGGACAGCAGTTTTAGCCTCTTGGTAAGAAAATGTTTCACTGTTTTCACCACTGGCCCATTCTTGTTCTTAACTTTGCCTTTCTTAGGCTCACTCTGTCTTTCTGGGCCCCCTGTGACCCCTCTGTCTATGCTGCCCTCCACCCCTCTCCCTACCTTGGAAAATGTGGCCTCTTGGAAAATGTGGCCTCTGACCCTGGCCACCCAGAACAAACTGCTCCTCCCTCTTTGCTGCAGACCCTTGGGCCCACTTGGCAGTGCTGTACCTAAGTTGGTTGTGTGTGTCTTTCTGCCGAAGACCTGAGCCCCTTGAGGGCAGGGACTGGGCTTGGCCTTCTGGGAATCCCCTGCCCCACACAGGGCCGGGTGCACCCTCCCGGCTCAGTGAGCTTCTGTGGCGTTGAGCATAGGACCCATCTGCAAGGGGGCTGTGGGCAGCTGCCTGCCTCCTTGTGGGGTGCAAGAGACACAGATGTGGAGTGTGCTGGGGAAAGCGCGGCCCGCTCCAAGCTGCCGGAAGGGGCGGTCCTGGAGCTCTGGACCCTGACCTGTTTTTGAGGGCAACTGCTCCCCAGACAGAGCCTGCCAGGAGCCTCCAAGAGTGACCAGGGAGTGGAAGCCAGAATGTCCCCAGCCTATCCTACTGCCAGGGAGCGTACACCCCACTAGATGGTCTCCAAGCTCTGGGCTCCCCTCAAGACCTTCTTCCCAGCAGGAATGTCAGGCTGGGAAAGGCCAATGGGCCTGGCTAGGGGGTTTGGAAATGTTACGGTCCCCTTGCTGGGGGGGCTAACCTTCCACCTGGAAGATGTACCCTCTGCCTCAGTGGATGGAGGCAAGATTCCTGCCCGCGCGGTGAGGCTCCACCCTCCCGAGAGAGGTTTCCCCCAAACCCCCAGGGGCAGGGCCTAGCCCCCCACTGACCTGGGCTGAGCATGTCCGTAGAATTGTGGGCCAGGGGCCGCCACCCCTCACTGGGGAAGCCCAAGGGGTCCTTGTCCTCAGCGCCTTTGGGAAGAGAGGAGGCCAGGCTGGTGGTGCCGCAGGGCACCTCTGTGCTCCCGATGGGAGCCCAGCCCTCACTAGGCTCTCGGTGCCCGCGGCATCTGGGACAGGCCTGGCACGGGGCAGGACCACCGTGTGTGTGAGCTTCCTGCCTCCCCTCTCCCAAGCCCACCCTATACAAGGCTTACACGCCCACATTCCCAGGGGACCAAGTCCAGCGTGTAAGCCGCTCCGTCTGCAGGAGCTGCGGCTCATCTCACCAGGACGGGGGGCAGGTCGCAGGCACGGGACTCAGTGGCAGTGCAGGTGTAGCCACAGGGCCGAGTCCCCTGCCGGCTGCCGCTGCCGCAGCTCCCACTGCAGGGAGACCAGGGGCTCCATTCCTCTTGAAGCTGAGTCTGCGTCAAGGCAGGGAGCCAGGGGTGAGGGAGCAGAGCCCACGGGGTGCCTTGCTGCGAATTAGCAGAAGGCACCCCTTCCTTGGGAGGATCCACCCCGGGCCAGGACGCCCCTAGCGGACGGAGCATGGGCTGAATTTCAGCCCCACTAGTCTGCTCATCTGGGTACCCCTGTGCAGTGAACACCCGGGCAAATGCAGGAGGTGTCACAACTCCCAGCCACCCACTCTGTGCCCACACAGCAACGAAGAGGTAAAGCCACCTGGAGGCCACCTGACCACTGCTGAGGGGACCTTGGGCAAGTCCCCCGACATCTCTGAGCTACAGTTTTTGTGCCAGTCAAAACCAAGAGTGACAATACTTCCCTGGCACTGGGGGTATTAAAGAATGTCCCTGCTCCCCACGTCCTGGTCTGAGGGACCCAAAATGCACCATGACAGTACCCACAGGCCTTTGGCTGCATGGGCCTGAGACCCAGGGCTCTCTGTGGAACCCCCAAAGTACTGACACACACACCCAGCTCTCTCCTCGCTTCCCAGGCAGGCCTGAGCAGGCTGGTACCAAGTGTTTAAGGAAAATCAATGGAAGAAAAGCTGAAAGTCATGAAAATTCTGCCTGTTAGCTTACATGACTTTGGTGAAATGGAAAAAGCCTGCTACGTCTTAGTCTGAACCAACGAGGAGACACCAGGGCTCTGGGGAGAAGTGCTGTAACTGTGTGTGAAACATGTCTGTACCCAGGGAAAATTGAAACTGCAATATGCAAAAATAAAAATGCCTGTCATGGGGCGGGGGACAGGCTTTAGGCGATATTTTCTGAATAGTCTACGTTGTTATGTTGCTTTCTAAAAAACAAGTAATAGCCAATACTTTATTATGTACTGGCACTTTAAAAGTACTAACTCACGGGCTTCCCTGGTGGCGCAGTGGTTGAGAATCTGCCTGCTAATGCAGGGGACACGGGTTTGAGCCCTGGTCTGGGAGGATCCCACATGCCGCAGAGCAACTAGGCCCGTGAGCCACAACTACTGAGCCTGCGCGTCTGGAGCCTGTGCTCCGCAACAAGAGAGGCCGCCATAGTGAGAGGCCCGCGCACCGTGATGAAGGGTGGCCCCGCTTGGCACAACTAGAGAAAGCCCTCACACAGAAACGAAGACCCAACACAGCAAAAATAAATAAATTAATTAATAAACTCCTACCCCCAACATCTTAAAAAAAAAAAAGTACTAACTCACTTACTACCCTCTACACCCAATTCTACGTAGTCAGGGTTGTGCCCATGTCCATTTTAGAGAAGAAGGAACTGAGGCCCAGAGAGGTTAACCTGCCCAAGGTCACTCACTGGTAAGCAGCAGACCCAGGGTTCAAACTCACACAATCTGAAGGTGAGGTCAGTTGTGAGTGGTGGGATTTATAATATTTCTTAATTTGTTGGAAACGGATATGAATATATATATATTATTAACAAATGTCTGTTCTGCTTAGGGGATCTCAGGGCTGTTGTGAGGGTCAAATGTTTGAAAAACAAACAAACAAACTTTGCAAGCTATGGGTAATGCTTGCCTGATGATGGTGTCTGCACAGGCCTAGGCTCCAGGCCTCCCCAGCTGCCCCTGCCCGGGAAGCTCTCACCCCCATTTCCACTCAGGACCCCCAGGGCTGGGGATGTCAAGATGGGGGAGCTCACCGGAGCTATCAGGCTCCTTGAAGGCCCGGTCCCCGGGGGACAGCCAGCCCCGCTCCCAGCCTCCTGCGGCCCCACTGAACCCATGCTCTTGGTCATCGTCGTCTTCCTCGTCGTGGTCCTCTTGGTCCTCACTCTCACGGTACTCTGGAGGGTAGTCCTCCTCTTCCCCTGCGGCTCTGCCCTTGAGACCGGGCTTCCCTTCCTCGCCCTCCAGGTAGCCCCAGAATAGGGGCCAGAAGAGTTCCTTGGCCGGCAGCCAGCTGGGGGCCCCTTGGGACCAGCGATTGCTAGGCTCAGCCAGCAGGTCCATCTCCACCTCAGCCTGGGGGTCCTCCACCACTTCGATGGTCACCTGCAGAGGTACAGACACACCCGGCCAGTGAGGGAGGGCTCAGAGCCAGACTCCAGAGGCAGGGGAGAGGACAAGCCTGGGGGGAGGGGCAGGGGCAGGGGGAGAGGCCCGACCTTTTCTCCAGACCAGCCCATTCTTTTGGTCCACCTTCTTGGTCTCCCCGGGCACAGAGGGTCACAGTGTAAGACCTGGCTGTGCATCAGAATCTGCCGGCGATTCCTGAGCCCCTGACCCCACCCCAGACACGGATTTAACTGGTGTGTGAGGTAGGGCCAGGCGTAGTGGTCCTAACACGTGCCAGGGTGGAGACCCACTCATTTAAGAAAAGCTGGGTTTGAATTCTGGCTCCACCAGCCCACAGGCTGAGCAACTGCTGGGGCCACGGACGGCCCTGAATCTCCATTTCCTCATTCTAGGGCCGGAAAATGAGACCAAATGACAGCAGATCCGCACAACAGCCCTGGGGAGGGCTCTCGCCCACTACATCGTGGACAGGAAAGAAGTAACGTGAAACCATTTATGTGAAAGTGAACTTTAAAAACGTCACTTTGGGCTATTACAAAGCGATAGGAGGTCACAGAACAAAATTTGGGGAAAAGAACAAGCAAAATATAAAGAAGAAAATGGAAATCACCCATATTCCATCTCAGGTAACATTTTGGTGATTAACCTTCCAAGTTTAGATATATAGACACACACACACACACACACACTTTTAAACACTTTAGAATGTTGTGTGTTCTATATTTTTGTGACCTGTTTTCTCTTTTGGTGAAAGTGTTTTGTAAGCTATAAATGGTACACAAAATGCAGGAATTATTGTCATTAGGGATTCGGGACTGATGGTGGAGTATGTAAACTGGAATTCCATCAACCCCTCTAGTTTTCTTTCCCATAAAGCCCCTCTGGTGGGCAGGCCACCACCCACTGCTCCACAGGCAGGGCGGGGGCTGTCACCTTCTCCGACCTGCACAGGACCCCTGCCCTCCAAGCAATACCGGATGGGACGCCTGACTTCAGAGCTGAGCTCTTCAGCCCAGCTTCTCTCCAGGTGTCCACTGGGCCCACGGCCCCCCCGTAGCTCTCACCTGGATATTGGGGTTTGGGGCACTCAAGTCTGTGTTGGCCAATCCCGGCAGCTTCTGCAGCTCCAGCAGCAAGGGAGCGTCCTCCAGGGTCCCGGGCAAGGAGGTCTTGTCCAGGGTCAGGGCTGCTGGCTCAGTGAGAGCCCAGCGTCTGTGTCGGCGCAGCCCTGCCTGGAGGTGGGCTCTGGAGAGCAGAGGGGGCTCCTCTTCTCTAGGAGAGCTGGGGTCTGGGGAGGCCGAGACCTGAGGGAGAGATGGGAGGGAGGGGTGCCTGAGGTCAGCGCCCATGCGAACCCGGAAAAGGCTGGTGGGGGGCGGGAGCAGGGGGAGATTTGGGAGCCCTGGGAGCAGACCAGGTCACAAACTTGCCTGGAAACCGTGTATCCAAACGTGTCTGCTTTAACACCTCAGAGGGTGGACGGCGTCCACAAAGCGCTCGGGCAAATGATGCCAGCGCGAGGCACGAGAAGGAGGGTTCAAATCAGGTTTCTACACGTGGAAGAGACACAATCCAACCTGCTCATTTCACAGATGAACAAACTGAGGCCCAGAGGGGAAGTGAGATGTGCAAGGCAGTGGCTCCAAAGTGCAGTCTGCAGACACTTGCCTCAGAATCCCCCAGGGCCCTTGTCAGAGAACAGACACCCAGGCCCTCCCACGTCAGGGCAGGAAGGCTCAGGAAGGCCGACAGGGGCGTGGGCAGCAGACCCAGGCCCTTCCCCTCAGCACACTCCCCTGCCACCTGGCCTTCCCAAGCCATCCGTGCGGGGGCTGTACTTCTTGGCATCCCTGACCATAGCAACCTTCCTCCGCCTGCTCACGTGGGGCCCGGCCCCTTTTCCTATTCCAGGCTGCTTGTGTGGCCGTCTGTCTGCCAGTGAATCCCCTCCACCAGCCAGTGCCATGAGGTCCACACTGGGACTGTCCTTGATGCAGCTCAAATAGTAAGTGAAAGCAGTCCTGGCTGTCTCTGACTCTTGCTCTGGCCTTCCCTGCTCAGACGGTGGAGCACTGGGTCGGCACCTACCTCCAGGCTGCAGCCATTGCCCAGGTCTCTACACCAGGGCAGAAAGAGCCCTGTCCAGGGCTGCCTGGTGAGCCTCAGGGGCCAGGAGCCTGTGGACCCTGCCTCACCCAGGCCACAGCCTCACCCAGGCTACAGCCTTCTTTCTGCCTCTATACCAGGGCAGAAAGAGCCCTGTCCAGGGCTGCCTGGTGAGCCTCAGGGGCCAGGAGCCTGTGGACCTCACCTGTGGGCCACAGCCTTGAGCCCACCTCCCGCCTCATACCTCGGACTGTGTGGTACGGCTGAAAAACATGGGTCTGGAGAGTCAGATCAGCTTGGGTTCAAATCGCAGCTCTCCTTCTCACTTGCTCATTCAATTTGATGATTTCCCATCAACAAAATGAGAATAATAATTCCTACCTGGAAGGATTGTCAGAATTTTCTTTATCAAACACTTCCACAGCATCCCCTGTGGCAGGCACTATTCTAAACACTTAAATCACTCGTTTAATCCTCCCAACAACCCTCAGAGGTAAGGGCTAGCTGTCATCTCCATTTTGATCATGAAAACTAAGGCACAGAAAAGGCAAGTAACTTGCCTGAGGTCACACAGACATTTACTGTTAGAAGCAGGATTTGAACCAGCCAGCCAGAGCTCACACTCTTAACCAGCATGCTCCAACACTGCAGGCAGGAGCGCTGAGAGTCTACTTCACAAATCAGGGGCTGAATCAGTCTTGTTTCTCATGTCTCTCCCCTTTGACCCCCTCCTTCTGTGGTCCCCAGAGGCCTGGCTCCAAGGCTCCTGCACTGGGACTTCCCTGGTGGTCCAGCGGTTAAGACTCCACGCTTCCACTGCAGGGAGCACGGGTTCGATCCCTGATCAAGGAACTAAGATCCCGCATGCCATGTGGCGCAGCCAACAAAACAAAACAAAACAAAACAAAAAACAACCAAAATGAACAAGGCTCCTGCACTAAACACCTGGTCCCAGGGCAGCCGTGGGCCCATCTCAACCGGGGCCCAGAGTCTCTCGATGAGTGAAAGTGTTCTGGTCCAGATAGCCGGGACGGATGAGCAGAAGATGGATAGATGAGTAATGGAACAACCCAACCCCTTCTCTGGCCAATCCTGGAGGCCTGGAGCATCCCCAGATGCCACCTTCCTAGCAGTTCCCACCCATCATTCCACGGAAGCCCTAACTGTCCCCGAGACTTTGCCCAGCAGTTCCTCTGTCTGCAGCCTCTGGGCACAGAAACAGGCAGACTTGGGGCAGCAGCAGTTCAGGGTCTGCAGCCTTTCTAGCTGATTTAGATACCCCAGCCTCCTGGGCACAAACACCAGGTTTCATCTGTGGACATTTGGCAATGACATTTGTAGTTGTCACAGCTGGGGCGGGGAAGGGGGTGCTACTGGCATCTAGTGGGTAGAAACCAGAAATCTTAACAATGCATACATAGCACAACATCACAGCAAGGATTATCCAGCCCAGAATGTCAACAGTGCTGCAGTTAAGAGACCCTGCTCTAGAGTCAGGCTGCCTGCGTCTGAATGCCAGTGGTGGCCTGGCTTCTGACCTGTGGGACCCTGGCAGGTGACATAACCTCTGTGAGCATCCTCATCTGTAAAATGGAAACGGTGATGGGACAGAGCTGGTACTGAGCAGGCATTCAAAGTGTCCGTTTCCACCCCTCCCCACCCTGGTGCCCAATCGGACCAGACGATGAGCAGAGACCACAGAAAGCCCTGGCTCAACATCACAGCCACACACACCACCCTTCCTCTCTTGGAGCCTCCTGCCCTGTGTGTCAGCCCCTGGGGAACTCCCTGGAGCGGAGGGGGACATCTGATCTTAGTTTGGGTTCCCTGAGAAGCCGACCCTGAGACAAAGATTCAAGGGCAAGTGGTTCCTTTGGAAAGTGATCCCTGGAGACACCAGCAGGGAGTGAGGCAGCAAGTCAGGGAGGGAGGCAGCTAGTAAAGAATGCTCCGTGAAGCCAGTGACCACGGTGCACGACTGGAGCGCATCCCACTGGGCGCCTCAGTTATGCCATCGGTCATCGGCTGAGGGAGGCTGGGTGGGGGAGAGGATGGGCACTCCAGGCGCTTCGGGCTGGCCGTGCACAGCTCAGAGCAGGCCCTAGTGCCAGCAAAAGCCCTCAGGCAACTGGAAGTGAGGCCTGCAGGGATGTGGGCAGAGCACTCAGAGCCCTGACGTGTAAGCACCGTCTGAGCGCATCTTCCGTACCGCGCCTGGACCAGGCCCTTTACATACCTTCTGACACTTACTCCAGCTAGGGTGTAAGCTCCGTGCAGGTAGAAATGTCTGTCTGCTTTGTCACGCTGTATCGCGTGCCTAGCACAGTGCCTGGCACGCTACAGGCGCTCAGTAAATCATTTCTGAGTGATTGAATGAATGCCAGCACTGATGAGGGGTGAGTGTGACTATCTCTGTGTTAACGATGAGGCTGTGGAGGCTCAGAGAGGGTAAGGGGTTTCCATAAGGTCTCACAGGTTACACTATGGGAGCTTAGGCTCAAACTCAGCTCTGCCGGATCTCAACGCCCAGGCATCGGTGCACACGCGCCTGCGCAGACACTCAGGCCAATTACCCCCCAAGCGCAACCCCCTCTGCATTCAAAAAGCGCTTCGGCTTTCATCTTCTTGTCTGGCCCCGAAGGTGGTGGTAAGGAGTGCAGGCTGGAGGCCACATCACCTGGGATCAAACCCCAACTTGGACACCTACTGGCTGTATGACCGTGGGCAGGTTACTTAATCTGCCTTAGTTTCTCCTCCTGTAAATTAGGGAAACGGCCGGCCATCCCTGTCTCATAGGGCTGTTGAGTTAGAACGGCGCCTGGCACATGCAGTGAGTGTTACCTAGAGGTGGTGATAGATAGTTCTCAGAGAGAGAGCGGGCAGCACCCCTCTCACCAGCACGGTGTTGGTTCTTTACATCTTATTTGGTTTGAAGACCGCCCCCCTCCTCTACTGATGCAGATCTCTGGGCGGTGTATTTCCATGACATTCTGAAGCAACTTCGGAGGCTCCCGCCTGTTTAAGAACACCTGCCCTATCCCACGGGACCACCTCCCACATCTTTTATGCTTAAATGTGGAGTTTCACACGTGTACAAATACACAGCTCCATTCTTTTGGGGATGGTGTCATTACCCAGATAAACACGAGATATATAGATATACACCAAGATATGTCCCCACCATTCATTCTCTCTCTCTCTCTCTCTCTCTCTCTCACACACACACACACACACACACACACACACACACACACACACGGGCCCACGCATATGCTCCCAGGCTTGGCAGGGCAGCCCTGACCCATGTGTTTCCAGTTAACATAAGAGCCCCCCCTACCCACAAACCCTTACTGCATTGCTTGAGCATTGCCTGCTAACCTGCTTCAGCTCCCCTCACAGTCCCCCCACTCTCCCTTCTCCCCTCTGCCTCCTCTCAGGGGTCAGGAACTTGTTCCGGATAATGAAATCCAGTTGCCAGGTGCAGTCCAGCATCTCTCCTCCGCGCAGCCACTGCTGAGGCCCGGGTGCATCCCTACAGAGCCCGGCTGCACACACAGTCACCACGGCTTCCCGGAGGTGCTGGAGCCCCATCCTTCAAAGGCGGTTGCTTCTCCAGACAGGCCAGAGGACCACCGGCAGAGGAGTGGGGTTGGATGTCACCCTCCTCACTGGTGTGCGCTGTTCTAACCCAGCCCACCCTGGCCTGGGAGGGAGACCTACCTCAGAGCACACCCTCCAAGCACCAGGGCTGGCTTCATGCTGTGTGACCTGTGCACTTGTACAGCACGCTGCACAGGGTTTACTGCTCTGCTGTTGCCATCTTGAAATGCTTAGAGACCCCACGTTTTCATTCTGCACTGGGCCCCATGAACTACGAAGCCAGTGCTGTCGAGCACCCTGCAGGTAGGACCCAATGAATCCTCACAACCACGAGGTACCAGCGTCACCCTCACTTCCTGGAGGAGGCAGCCAAGGATCCGAGAGGTGGAGGAACTTGCTCAGGGTTACACAGGGGGCTGGCAGACCAGGTTTTGAGGCAGATGATCTGGCTAGAGAGCCTGTGCTCTTAATCCTTGTGCTTTGCCAGCTCCGGGCACGGGCAGCACCTTCTGGTTCACTGCCTGCCACTGTGGGGTGCGGAATGTGTCGAATGAACAAAACACTAGGACAGGATGTACTGCTTTTCATATCCATCCTTCCCGTTGATCCTCATAACAACCAAGTGAGGTGAGAAGGGCAGGGACGATTAGGAGACCGAGATCCAGTGAGGCTGGGACTTGCCTGGGACCACTGAGCAGCCCAGCCTCCAGGTCTCAGTTCCTGACCTTCCTTCTCTCCCTCAACCACCTTTCCAGTGGTTCCGACCTCTCAGAGGGAGAAGAATGGTCTGGAGGGAGAACAAAGTTCACAGTCAAGAGGCGGGAAGGTGCCCAGCTGCAGGAGGTGGCGGAGGGCAGGGCCACAGGCTCGCCTCACACAGACCTGGGTTCCAGTTCCCCTTCTGTCAGTTGCTCACTGATTAGGCCAGAAAGACCCCAACCAAAGAAGGCCTATCTTCAGAAAAATACCTGCTTCTCGGTGCCACCCACCTGGCAGATGAGACCTTTCAACCCACCATGCCCCTCCTGCAGTCCAGGCCCTGCTGCCAGGTAACTGGCTGGATGACGCACCAGGACTGAAGTGCCGCCTAAGTACCCCTACCACGTGCATGACGCTGACCCGGGTTTGGGGAGCTCCTTCCTCTGTGTTTAGTCCTTCATCTCAGCCTGCACCCTCACAAAGTACTTCCTCCCATGGCAGCTGAATCCCTGCTGCCGCAGCATGAAATGTGCCCAGCTCTGCCCCGTGGGGGAATCCTTCCTGCGGGACAGTCCTTGAAGCCGAGGAGCTGCCCTCTATCAATTCTTCTCTCTTGCCTAGTTCTAAGCTCCATTACCCTCTTGTGGCTGCAAGTCCCCAGCTCCCCTCCGCCCTGCCCCAGGGTCTTCCCTTGCTGGCCTAGGAGGTGGTGAGTGCCAGGGTTAGGTGCCCAGGGGCTGGAGAATTAAGCAAAGCTGGGTTTGGACCCTGGCTTAGTTATTGGACCCATTGTCAGTTTCCTTGTCCTTCAAATGAGGACAACAAGACTATAGGAACACAAAATGCCCTGCAGCTGTTTGGGTGGTGTTCTGATCCCGACTAGAATAGAAGATACCCAAGGCAGAGCTGTATCATTCTTTGCTCGTCCAGCACCCAACAAATTGCGTGGCTCCAGCCCCTTGTAACGATGAGGCCACCCACGCGGACAGTGCTTTCTCACCCCGCATGCCACCCAACAAAGTGGGTTCTCATTCCCACTCGACTGTGGGAGTAAACTGAGGCTCAGCAACGGGCCTGCCCAGAGAGAGGATGGCATATTTTGCTCACGATAGTAATGATTTCAAGACTTTAGATGAGCAGGCTGGAGCATGACACGCAAAGGTCTCAGTGTAGCTCTGGAAAGACAGACCTGGCTCCCAATCCCAGTGAGGCTTACCATCTCTGTGCCTCGATTGTTTTCATCTGGAAAATGGGAATGATGCCCATGTCAGATATTTGACAATGAAATGACATCATGTTAAGTACTTTGTACTGAGTCTGTCAGGCCCAAGCGATGCTAACTGCCCTGCAGTCATCCTACACCTTTGGATCCAGGGGGGTTTATGTTCCTCAGCTTCTTCACAAAGCCCCCTGGGCCAGTCAGTGATGTCTGACACATCACCAAGGCCCTAGAATAGCAGTGTGCACTCTCTCAACATGATTCCTCAGCTCACACCTTCGACGTGTGACTGCTTGAGCACACATCATTCACACATGGGAAACAACGTTTGAGCTGGACGGGACCATGGAGGTGACTTAGCCCCTCCTTTCAAATGTCAGGAAATTGTCCAAGGGGAGTCACACATGAGTTAATAACCAGCTGGGACCAGAACCCCAGGCCTCGGGCTCCAAGCTCTGTTTTTCCTCCATGCCTGTAATTTGTTTGAACATGTTTCTGAGGGCTCTGCCAGGCTCTGTACCAGGGCTTGGGGATGTGACTTTGGCTCTGAAGTAACTCATCCTCTGGGCTGGCCTTGGGGGAAGATCTGGCAAACATACTAAAAATAATTACAGTCAAAGGGGTAAGTAAAAAAGTATTTATGCCAATTCAGTTCATTTTATTTTCCATTGTCATCTCCACTGAGGAAGTGGACTGGCCAGAGGCTGTTCAGTTCCTCTAGATTTGTCCTCAGCTGTGGTTCCTAACAACGGGCAGGAAGAGTGGGTATCCCACAGGAAATGACGTCTGGCTCTGGGCAGCGGGTGCTACAGGCATCTAGTGGGTAGAGGCCAGAGATGCCGCTAAACATCCTACAATGCTACAACTCACAACAAAGAAGTGTGTAACCCCAGGATGATGGTAGTGCGGAGGTTGAGAACGCCTGGTCTACAGGACGTACTCTCAACAGGGGCAAAAATTAGATCTTGGAGGAGGAGGCAAAAAAATCTAAGTATTATTGCAAAACAATGGTTTGTAACACTCCAAAGGGCATTAGTGCATGAATAGAGAGCATATCTGTGGTATTAAAATTTCATGGGGGAGGCACTTAGAACAAATAGAGTCTAAAAATCTCCTTAGGAGGGAGGGCAGTCATGAAAAAAAGATGGACAAACAAGGGTCCACAGAGACCACCCCCCCCTCAAATGCAGGGGACGTGCTTTCTTCCCGTTGCCTCTGGAGGGCCTCAGCAGCCTGGGCACTGACAGGGCCCCAAGCTCAGGCTCTCGCCCACTTCACTGCTCTCCTGCACCCGCCTCAGGCCCTGAGTGTCCTCATCTGGAAAATGAGAAGAGCCACTGCGGCCTCCCCCTAGAATTGCTCCGTGCACTGAGAGGCCAGGACCCCCTGCCACACAGGCCTGCTCCTGTGAACCCTGCAACAAGTCTGGCGGGCTTTGTCCCCATGGGGATGAGTCCGCTGTGGTCCAGGAGGGAACGGCTGGACCGTTGACCCCTGGCGACGGGAGACGCGGGTTTTGACAGACGGTGATTTCTCTTCGTGTCTAAACTACTCTTGGTCTCACTCCTCTGTCTTCAGTCGCCCGCAAAAGCCCACTCACAGCCCCTCCCCACCCCCAGAAAGCGCTCCTCTACCTCTTACCGACCTCTTCTGCTTGTTCAAGTACCTAATGATATAAAGGTCCCACCCAGCAAGTTGGAGGCCCCCACTTACTACCTCACCTTCTCTCAATTCACACCCTAAAGGACCCAAATCCTTTGAAGATTTGATTGAAGAGGCTGCACCAGGGGCTCACTTCGCCGCTGGAACCTCAGCAACATCCGCCCGCCACTCCGCAAAGCGCTGCGGTCCTTGAGCATCCTCCGGACTCCTCTCGGAGCGCGCACCTGAACCTCATGGCTGCAGGAGAGGTTCGCTCAGGGCGAGGCAGCCGCGGGGACGCGGCGGGCGGATGGGAAAGGAAGCCGGGAGACTGCAGGGTGTCTGCGCACCGAACTCAGCACAGAAGTAACGTTTCTCCCCAGGGTGACCTGCTTCACAGCCCGGGGGTGTTTTCCGCAGGTCCGGCGCACCTGGCCACCGCCCGATGCCCGCCGACGTCCGGGCCGGTCCCGCCCCTCGCACTCGGGGGCCACCACTCGCGTCCCGGTCCTGCTCCCCGCGCGGCCAGAGCTGGGGGCCGGGGGAGCAGGGACCCAGCGCGCCGCAGCCCGCGCCGCGCCGCTCACCTCCGCCAGTCTCACGTGGCTCCAGCCGGGGCCCCGCGGCTTCCGCAGGGGGAGCGCTCGCACCGCGGCCAGCAGCGCGGTCAGCAGCACCACGCAGAGGGGGAGCGCCGCGCGGCCGGGGAGTCGAGGCATCCTCTCCCTCCCGAGGCTGCTCCGCCCGGCGCCTTCGCGCCTCCCGGGCCGCTCCGGCGAGTCGGTTGACGCCGGGCCTCGCCTCCTCCGGGGGCGGGAGCGCTGGGACGGCGGCGCAGGCCCGGCAGCGCCAGCGCTCAGGGCTCGGGAGGGGAGCTCCGGCGGCCGCGGGGGCGCGCGGGGCGGGGGCGCGCGGCTCTTCTCTCTCTCTCTCTCTCTCTCTCTCTCTCTCTCTTCTCTCTTTTCTCTCTGTCTTCTTTCTCTTCTCTATCTACTCTCTCCTCTCTTCTCTGTCTCTCTCTCTTTTCTCTCTCTCCTCTCCTCTCCTCTCTCCTCTCTCTTCTCTCTCTCTCTCTCTCTCCTCTGTCTCTCTTTTCTCTCTCTCCTCTCCTCTCCTCTCTCCTCTCTCTTCTCTCTCTCTCTCTCTCTCTTCTCTGTCTCTCTCTCTCCTCTCCTCTCCTCTCTCTCCTCTCTCCTCTCTCTTCTCTCTCTCTCTCTTCTCTCTCTCTCCCTCTCTCTCTCCCTGGCCCGGCGTGGGCGCCCCGGCTGCTCTCGGGTCAGCGCTCGGGGTGTCCCCCGCCCTCCCCGGAGGGGTGGCCCCTCGCGCTCCCGGACAAATCTTGGCCCAGCGGGCGGCTCCCTTTGATCTGGCTGCCTCCCCGCCCTGAGTGCCCGCCGCTGTCGCCGGCGCAGCCCCAAGCGAATTCCTGTTCGGGGAAAGTCGCAGCCCGCCTGCCGGCGCTCTCCAGTCCAACTGTGCGACTCCTGCGGGGTCCTGAGGGCGACGCCGGGGCTCACCGACCGCCAGAGCCTCGCGGGCTAGGGACGCGCCGCAGCCCAACGCGGGAGCCTTCAGCTCTTGCGCAAATGTGCACCAAGGTAGGGTGGCTTGGGGAGGAAAGCCTGGAAGTAACTCCCCCAAGGCTCTTCCAGCTCCCCTGCTGGAGGTGGAGACTCGAAAAAACACCTGCCGCTCTGCACCCAATTTCCCAGCACTTCAAAAGCCAGGAGAGAGCTGAGACTCAGATGTGGGGATAAAGTCCCAGAAGGACAGCAGCTAGCCACGTTTGAAGGAGTGGTCAGAGATCCTGCCCTGCCACTGGGTGTCACCTAGTTTCATCCTAGGTAAAACAGTGGGGCCACCCACTCCCTCCAGAGGGACACTCGTGCAGGGATCCTCCCGTGTAGGGCGTGCGGTCATGAAATAAAACCTCAGCTTATGATAATGATCAGGAACTATGAGTGGCAGTGACGATTTTCATGGCTGGGGGCTGTTAGGGACTGTGAGCTCCGTGACACAGGGCAGGTGGGGTGGGGTTTGGCCAGGTAGGTGAGGAGCAGTCAGAAGGCATTATTAGGAAGATGCCTACCCAGGGGCCATATGGAGGAACACAAAGTCTTCCTGGTTTCTGGGTAGGGACAGCAGATCCCTGGAGGTGCTGGGAAGGATGCCAGAAACCTGGCCATAGGGTAAAATTTGGGATCTGGATTTAGCCTTAGAAACTCTTAGGAGACTAAGCACATTTCTGAGAAACCATTCCTATCCCTAACAGCACTGCCCAGGACTCTGCAGTTGTTGTTGTTTTTTTAATAAATTTATTTATTTTTGGCTGCATTGGGTCTTCGTTGCTGCGTGCGGGCTTTTCTCTAGTTGCGTCGAGGGGGGCTACTCTTTGTTGCGGTGCGCGGGCTTCTCATTGTGGTGACTTCTCTTGTTGTGGAGCACGGGCTCTAGGCGCATTGTCTTCAGTAGTTGTGGCATGGGGCTCTCCCTCGCCGGCTCTAGAGCGCAGGCTCAGTAGTTGTGGCGAACGGGCTTAGTTGTTCCGCGGCATGTGGAATCTTCCTGAACCAGGGCTCGAACCCATGTCCCTGGCACTGGCGGGCGGATTCTTAACCACTGCGCCACCAAGGAAGTCCTTCTGCAGTGTTTTGAATAGTGCATCACAGGGGTTAGTTACAATGCCGATCTGGAGTCCGCCACAGGGGTTTGAACCTTGCTTCTATCATTTACTAAGAAGGTGATATTATTGGGCAAATTCTTTGACCCCTTGGTGGGTGCTTTTGTCATCTGTAAAAGTGTGGGGTGTAGGGAGGGGCTACCCACCTCACAGATGTGAGGAGTAAATAAGAATCTAAGGACTTATATTAGGATGAACTACATGAAGTTGCCACTTCTGGGTCAAAAGGGTCAAATGTTGGCAATTTCATGTGGTTCAGCCTAATAAGATGTCTGGTACATGCTAAACACTCAAATATTAGCCCAAAGAAACCTAGCATTTGAGCAACCTGCTACGCCATACTGCTTTTACTAAATGCGAGGCCACTGTGTTCTTTGTTTTTTAGGACTTTTTTTTTTGTAAAACTATTTTCACATCCAGTCGAATATTTTGTCTTTTCATCAAACTTTTGAACCTTCCCCCAGATTAAACATGAAGTTTGAAAATAAGGAATTCATTCATTCATGTGTATCCGTCTCCAAGTCAGTAACTACCGCTAATGGGAGCCCTTCCCCTTACCTGGCCAGCTATAATAGCCTCCCGATTAGTCCTGCTATATCTACTCGTTCTCACTCTCTCCTCCCCAAATGCTGTTGGTTATTCTTTTCTTTTTCTAATCAACTTTATTGAGATATAACTTACATAAAATAAACACACCTATTTTAATTGTACAGTTCAATGAGTTTTGACAAATGTATACATCCAGGTAACTACCACCACCATCATGACTTAGAAATTTCTCATCACTCCAATATCCTTCTGTGCACTGCAGGAAAAATAAATATGCTTCAGTGGAAAATAATGCATTGTCTACATACAGTGCATCCTTTTAAGTTATCTGATTCTAGTCTTTCATTGTCTTGGGGCTGTTTTACAACTTTGTAGGTTGTAAGTAACTAATAGCAAAGCAAAATACTTCTTGTCTATATAAATGCAAATTCTGTCCTGTTCTGTGGAGGTTCGATTGACCTCCCTCCCGCTGTGTGGAAGAAATCAGTTTTGTCTTCATTTGTACATTCACTTCAGTATTCCTGACCTATAAAGTTTCTGTTTTTCAATATCTCCTTTGAATTGGCTGTAATACCCTTAACAGTTTTCTCATTAATGAGTTAAATAAAATCTTTCATTTTTACATCTGTAAGAGAGTCATGATTTTATTCGTTTTTGAAAATTATCTTTTAACAGTCCCTTTGTACAGTTAATCCCTACCTCCCTACCCTTGGCTCCTGGTAAGCACTTCTCCACTCTGTCATCATAGGTTAGTCTTGCCTTTTTAGAAGTTTGTATCAGTGTAGTCACATTCATGTATTCTTTTGTTTGGCTTCTTTCTTTGAGCATGGTTTTGAGGTTCATCCATCTAGCTGTAGGTGTCAGTAATTTGTTCCTTTTCACAGCTGAGTAGTATTCATCATATGACCATTCTGCTGCTTTTCCCATTAACTATGATAGCATTTGGATTGTTTCCAGGTTGGGGCTATTACGAATAAAGGAGCTATGAATATTCAAGTGCCAATTCTCTTGTGGACATGCTTTCACTTCTCTTGGGTGAAATTGGTGTCAAAAACCTGCCAAATTGTTTTCTCCAACGGCTGTACCATTTTGCATTCCCACCTTTGGCAACACTTGGTATTGTAATTTTTTTTTTTTAGTAATCTTTATTTATTTATATATTTATTTTTGACTGTGTTGGGTCTTCGTTTCTGTGCAAGGGCTTTCTCTAGTTGTGGCAAGCGGGGGCCACTCTTCATCGTGGTGTGCGGGCCTCAAGCGGGGGCCACTCTTCATCGCGGTGTGCAGGCCTCTTCACTATCACGGCCTCTCTTGTTGCGGAGCACAGGCTCCAGACGTGCAGGCTCAGTAGTTGTGGCTCACGGGCCTAGCTGCTCCGCGGCATGTGGGATCTTTCCAGACCAGGGCTCGAACCCGTGTCCCCTGCATTAGCAGGCAGATTCTCAACCACTGTGCCACCAGGGAAGCCCTGTAATTCTTCTTCTATTTAGCCATTCTAGAGGGTGGGTGAGTAGTAGAATTTTATTGCAATTTTAATTGGCCTTTCCTTAATGACCAATGATATTGAGCATTTTTGCATGTGTTTATTGGCCATTAGTATACTTCCTTTTGTGAAGTGTCTGTTCAAATCTTCTGCCGATTTTTAATTTCATAATCTTGCCTTATTGAGCTTTAAGGACTCCTTATATATTCTAAACAGAGAGCCTTTGTCGGATATATGTACTCTGGACATTTTATCCCAGTCTGCAAACTACATTGTCTTCTGAAATTTTCATTCTGATAAAGTCCAGTTTATCAGTTTTTTTCAGTCATGCTTTTTGTGTCTGAAGAAATCATTGCCACCTAACCCAAAGTCACCGATTTTCTTTTATATTTTCTCCAAGAAGTTTCGTATTTTTTTATTTTTTATGCTCAGGTCTATGATTTGAGTCAACTGTGGTATGTGACGTAAGGTTGAAGGTCCTTTCCCCATTTAATTAACTTGGCACTTTTGTCAAAAATCAGCTAACCATACACATGTGGGTCTATTTCTGGACTCCCTATTCTGTTTTATTGTTCTATATGACTAATCTAATGCCAGTTGCAGTCTTGGGTACTGTAGCTTTGTACAAAGTTTTGAAATCAGGTAGTATAAGTTTCTTTACAAAATTGTTTTGACTATTCTAGGTCCTTTGCATTTCCACATAAATTTTATCAACTTGTCATTGTCTACAAAAAAGCATGCTAATGGGTATTTTTTTTTTAATTTTTAAAAATTTATCTTATTTATTTTTGGCTGCATTGGGTCTTTGTTGCTGCGCATGGCCTTTCTCTCGTTGTGGCGAGCAGGGGCTACTCTTCGTTGTGGTGCATGGGCTTCTCATTGTGGTGGCTTCTCTTGTTGTGGAGCACGGGCTCTAGGCACGCAGGCTTCAGTAGTTGCGGCACGTGGGCTCAGTAGTTGTGGCTCGCGGGCTCTAGAGCGCAGGCTCAGTAGTCGTGGTGCACGGGCTTAGTTGCTCCGCGGCATGTGGGATCTTCCCGGACCTGGGCTCAAACCCGTGTTCCCTGAACTGGCAGGTGGATTCTTAACCACTGCGCCACCAGCAAAGTCCCAAATGGGTATTTATTTTTTCAATGCTTACAACTTTTCACTGGTTTTCCCCGGTGTGTAAGATAAAGTCACCCAGTGCGGCAGCCTCTACCACCTCCTGCTGAGCCCCACTTCACCATTCGTGCATCAACCACACACTTGCTTTCAGATCCTCCCATCCTTAGAAAAGCTTCCTCTATCACCTCTGTCTAAACCAGACACTGGTTCCAATCTTATCAGGCTCTTTACCTTTCCTTCATGGCACTTAGCAGTTTCTAATACAACATATATGGTTCACGTGCCTGTTTGTTTACAAAAGTAGGAACCATAACTTTCTGTTCGCTGTTATTGGTAATGCTCAGTGCAGTGCCTGGCATGGAAACAGCACTCAGTATTTATTGGTTTAATGAATAGAGGCAGATACAGCTTTCAGAGTATTTTATTGGAGCAAAACAATATATTTCATGGGATGATTCTTAAGTCATCTCAAGTAGTTCCCCTTCAGCTCTTAACGGGCACTCTCAAAATGGACACACCTCCCCCAACCCATCATTTATAGCTTGACAGTCATCCAACAACAACAGCAACGAAAAGTCATCTGGCAAAAAAAGGAGACCAGGGAGGGGTGTGGGTAAGGGAGAGAGTGACATTTTAACACAACACTAAATTTTAAAAGGTTTTATTTATATTTCCCCTTCTCTTTCTCAGATTGTATGAGCATTACAGGACTGGAGAAGGGTTATCACAGCACCTCTTGCAAATTCCAGTTTACAGGAGTGAAAAAATATGGGCCAACAAAATATGATCTCGGCTCTCCATAAGCTACTTCTCTATTCTTATTTTCTCTCTTTCCCCCTTCTTAATGTTAGCTACCTTTATCCAGAGAGGGATCATCAAGACTGTTGGTATGCTGGCTGACATGGTGATCTCACCAGTATCCTGTGAAGAACCGTCAAGGATGCTTTTTATCGTTCCAACCATTAATACCACTGAGGTAACAAGACCTAACATCAAGGGGGAAGACAAGTCACCACTCCCCCCTAGTCAGTGATATATCCCACACTTCCTTGGAAGGCCTGGGCCAAACGACAAAGCTTTGCACAAGAAACTCGGGAACTGTGTTGGAAAAAGCAGACACTGAGTGGGCTTAAGGCTCCTTGTGTATGGAAGGATGCACTATCCACGCAGACAGCGACAAGGCAGGACACTTGGCACATCAGGGCACTGCTCCAATTTTTACCTTTCATTCAACCTCCCCGTAACTGCTCCAAAAGAACAGAGCTTTGGGTGTGCTTCATTAAAAACACAGTAAAGGCAGTTTAAGAGCCACTGAATTCTTTATGGTCAGTTTAATAAACTCATCATACCACAAAAAAATCACAGTTTATAAGGCCATTTATCACGTGCACTACACAGTAAACAAGACCTTGCCCACAGCTCCCCCAAGTCAGTCACAAGGATGACTGGGAATGTGATACCTCAGACTCAGCAGAGACATTAGAATAAACATTTCCAATAAGGGCTCAAGCTAGCCCCTTCGGTTTCCTCCCTAGAAAAGGCTCAATCTATAGCAAAAGGTGCTTAAAAAACAGAAGTCACTAGAAATGACAAAAGGGGCAACAGCATTTTCTACACATTAGAAGCAAAGGGATCACTGGCCAGTCCTGGCATTTCCTCTGTATGATAAGGGAGGAAGCCAGCCTTCTAACCCAGCTATCTGGGCACATGGCAAATGGCTAGGAGCCTGAACACTGCATTTCATGTGGATAAAGCTGAAGAGAGAATGGACAAGCTTTTCTTTATGTGGAAGGTGTTTTAATTAACTGGCTTAATGGATTAAGAAAACAGCTGTTCAACAGCCAAGAAGAATCCTTTGATTTTCGTAACTCCCTCTTCATAACTCCTTTGGGCTAAGATGATTTTACCTGTGTGAAGTACTCAGCAGTTCTTGACCTTCATGAAAGTGGACAGAGGAAAACCACAACTTTCCCATTTTTTCTAACCACATGGGTTACAGCAAGTACAGATTAAAACCTATTCTGGCTTACCTAGAACACCAGGAAAGACACCCTGGGAATTAGGGCACAGCAATTCTTTATACAAGAGAACCAGGAGGGACCTCCCTGGCGGTTCAGTGGTTAAGACGCCGCGCTTCCGCTGCAGGGGGCGCGGGTTTGATCCGTGGTCGGGGAACTAGGATCCTACATGCCACGTGGCACAGCCAAAAAAAAAAAAAGAGAGAGAGAGAACCAGGAGACAGTCAATTGTATTTAACCTTTTCTAGGTGGTTTTGCCACAAATTCATACAAAACAAGAACCCAAATTCTCTTTCCTCACTGCCTATGACATGACTAGAAGTTCTGTGCTGCTGCCCAATCCAGTATGACAAGGGGCCAGAGATCCTCATCAATTTGGAAAGAGGCACATGGGGGAAGAAATAGGGTCTTGGCCTCTGAAAGGGCATCAGGCAAACACGCAGCCCTTAGTAGTTGTGTCGGGTTATTTCTGTTCACCTTCCATGACTACACGCGGAAGAGGGGTGTCTGACCATATGAAATCCTCACCTTATCACGAAAGTTTAAGACAGTGACGAGAAGTTCTTCAAACAAGCAAACAGTACTCTGGGCTCTGGAGACCAGAATGTTTTTTTAAAGGGAAAAAATGTTCCAAAGCAAAGCGAAACGTTTAGTGCTTCAAAGACCCTGCCCCTGAACATGCTCTTTCAGTGCTCTAGAGCGTACGCCATATTCTACGGTAAGGCTTTTAAAATAAAGGTGGGAGGAGAGTCTGCCACTGCCACCTGATCCATTCTTTGGGTGTGATTTTGATGTCCCCTAGTTATAAACTTCCTGGTTTCTGATGTGATCTGCAGAAAAAGGTGGTATAAACCTGAAATGGATGAAGACAAAGCTAAATAAGAGGGATGAGAAAAAGTAATAAGGATTAGTCACACCTCTATCAACTAACTCTGATGACCAGCCTTGGTAGTAATGATTAGCTGATGCCTGTTTGAATCCCATCAGATTCTTGAAGTAGGCTGTGTTAAACCATGTACTAAACAATACTTATTTGGCCCAGATTTCTACTCATTCCCAATGACAGTATTTATATACACTTGTGTTTCCCCAAGTGCTTGGTTAAGTAATGATATTTGTGATATGACTGGACCCTAGATTTATATTACAGTTTCAAGAAGAGACAACCAGTGTGTGTAATGTTTTGTCCTCTAGAAAGTAGAGGTCCTAGAGAGATCACAGGAGTTTTCTCTCTTCAAAATAAATCTGTAACTTAACTGCATTTATCCTGAAATAACTGCATAGCAAAGTGATATATATATATATTTAAATGCCCATATTAAGTGACATTTTAAGTTGCAGTGACTTCATGCAAGCCAAAATAAAAGACTGGCCATTAAGTTCATTGCTTTAAGTTTGTGACTTCTGCAAACCCTACATCACTAAATAGTAACTTCAGTGCAAAAGCTCTCTGGTTCTAACGGGGTTCTATGGTGAGGACCTAGATGTGCAGGAAAGGTTAGTAATGTATTTTATTTTACAGGACTAATTACTTAGTTACCACAATCTTTTTTACTTCAACTTGTACATGCTAAATGCAGTCCCGGCATCTCTACTTGGTTCTTTTCACTTTTTTCTATTCTTTAAAAAATTAAAATAAAACCTTGGAATATTTCAAGGGCTTAAGGCTCTCAGATGCTGAGAGTGACCAAAGATAACATAAGACATGAAAACAAAACTTCACAAACAATAGCATTGCTTACATCCTCCACTACATGTATCTGCACAAAAATACCACAGCTGATGACAAGATGCCCAGGAGAATTTGGACTGAAAATTTTTACCAATAAAAGGAGTGATTTCAAAAATAGAGATGTACAAAACTACTTTCACACAATGTTTTTCCATTCTGTTCCCAGTCCTTCCCCTATAATACTAAAAGACAAGCTGATCTTGGGTATAAAAAAAGTCAAAAGTTCTCTTCACTTAAGCTTTGGTCAACAGAAGAAAGTAAGAACTTTAACATGGTGATTTTCAGATTTGCTCTTTGGTCAAGCAGTATAAAGCTCGCTGAAAGAAATCCCCTTACTTGGTATGAAAACAGAGTCAAAATAGAGGATCCCAGTTTAGCAATAAATAAGTGTTCAGAATTTCTCAGGGAAAAAATAAGGGGTAATGGAAGGAGATGGAGCCCCTAAAAGCCCCAGATGCCAGGTTAGAACTGCATTAGGACATTAAGGATAAAAGAGAAATATCACTCAGAGTGATTTTTTTTTTTTTTTTTTTGCGGTACGCGGGCCTCTCACTGTTGTGGCCTCTCCCGTTGCGGAGCACAGGCTCCGGACGCGCAGGCTCAGCGGCCACGGCTCATGGGCCCAGCCGCTCCGGGGCATGTGGGATCTTCCCGGACCGGGGCATGAACCCACGTCCCCTGCATCGGCAGGCGGACTCTCAACCACTGAGTCACCAGGGAAGCCCCAGAGTGATATTTAAATGGGTCATCTTCTAAAAAGGGTAAGTTAATAAACCTTAATCCTTAAATTAGGAACATGACAAATGATTTCTGAGCGGAGATTTACCAACGTTCTCCTTTATCAGTTGAAACCCTAATATGGACCCAAACCCAGGCAGAGGCTGTCATAGTTTTGAAAAGTAGAAAGCAGTCAGAAGG
Organism: Tursiops truncatus; assembly: GCF_011762595.2. Classification (NCBI taxonomy): domain Eukaryota; kingdom Metazoa; phylum Chordata; class Mammalia; order Artiodactyla; family Delphinidae; genus Tursiops; species Tursiops truncatus. The sequence continues at coordinate 25,545,774 of NC_047035.1, read as the reverse complement.
AGACCACAGACATTCTACAAGGAGCAGTCACCCCTCTCCCCGCCACCCCCGCCCTCACCGCGCAGGAGGGCGCGTCACTCTGTGGAGCAGCTGTGTACACAGAAGAGTGCGGTGTGAGTCGACTTCGGCACCGAGGTCTGACCAGAGCGGGGTGTGGGTGCTTTTAAAACATTTAAGTGTTTTAAACAGGGGGTGGGAGTGTTAGATTCCAGCTTGGGAAGAACCCAGAAACTGGACATGCCCTCAGATGGTGACCATTACGAAGAAACATTTGATGGTGAAGGAAGATATCATCTGGTGACCAGAACAAAATGGAGTAAGACCAAGCCTTGGAGGCTCCTGGCCAGGGAGGGATATACAATGACAGGGAGTTTCAGCAATGTTAGTGTTTACTACTTTTCTTAAATGGCTAAACTTAAGACACATTAAAACGCTTTGGTTGATTACGTGACTGGTTAAACAAGGATTCCAAGGCTGGCGACCTCTGAGACCTGGACTGGAAGTAAGTGGAAGGCACTTGCTCCCCAGGAAGGAGGGCCAGGTGAGTCTCGAGGCTACAGTGCCAGGGCCAGCAGGAGCTCTGGACGGGCCCACATCTGTGAGGCGGCTGGGAGAGGAAAATGGCCTGCGTGGTTAGCCAGAGACAGGGTAGGGTCAGTGTGATTTCACAAGTAGAATAGTTATAAAATAAAACATTTTTTAATGGACAAAAAAAGCAAAGTGAGTCACCTCTCTTTTTAAAGGTGATGTAGCAAAGGAAGGATGTGAAGCAGTTTTCACTATTTACAAAATATCATTTAGATTGGAGGTGGCCACCGTCAGTAGTTGAGGAAATCTCTTGCACAAGAAGTGTGGTTCCTGCAACTGGACTGGAAAGGCCACACACTCTCCTGGGTGAGGGAGAGTTCCTTTAGGGGAGCACCAAAAGGCTCAGTCTTCTGTTTCTTCATATGTAGTCTCGTCAAAGGGCCTGTCCAATAGAGGTACTGACCGATGACGGGAATATTTCAGGTGCAATAGGTCCCCGACTTCATCTATCTCCTTTAAAGCCTAAAATATACAAGACAGAGCAGAGGTTAGTCAGAGCCAGGAGGAGGAAGACACATTTGGTGCTTTATTTTTCTAAAAACAATCATGGCAAGATTATCCTGTGGTGGGACCATGTCCAATGCATTTACTCTGAGAAGACTAGAGTCTAGCAATGGAAAGAGCTGCTTTTTGAGCAAGGACATCAGGCTGACCATGAAGAACAGGTTGTGAAGAGCAGGGATGCAGAATAAAGGGTATAATTCATCAAAATAGGACATGCTGGGACTTCCCTGGTGACGCAGTGGTTAAGAATCCGCCTGCCAATGCAGGGGATTGGCAGGGGACAGAGGTTCGAGCCCTGGTCCAGGAAGATCCCACATGCCGTGGAGCAACTAAGCCCGTGTGCCACAACTAATGAGCCTGTGCTCTAGCGTCCGAGAGCCACAAGTACTGAGCTCGTGCGCCACAACTACTGAAGCCCACATGCCTAGAGCTGGTGCTCCACAACAAGGGAAGCCACCACAATGAGAAGCCTGCGCACCGCAACGAAGAGTAGCCCCCGCCTGCCACAACTAGAGAAAGCCCGCGCGCAGCAACAAAGACCCAACGCAGCCATAAATAAATAAATAAATATTTTTTAAAAAGAGAAAGAGCATTTTAATATTTTTAAAAAATATATGACATGCTTGGAAGAAGAAGGAATATGTATCCTGAATTTGCCAGGCTGGCTATAATTTGTCATTTCTCCTTTTACCCTCCAGTACTTGCTCTTTCTGTTATCACACTACCAAAAAAGTGAGAAGTCTGCACTGGGATGCTTCCTAGATGCAAGATGAAGAGAGTCCCCAAAGTGGGCTGCTGTGCAGACTTAGTAAGAAAAAGTGGAAGCCAGCAAGGAAAGAAACAGAGCCAGCATTTAAACTCAGGTTTGATTTAAAACCCCCAAATCCTACCATTGAGAGATTATCTTGTCTTTCCATCAAAACTCTCTCAGTATAACTTTCTTTTCTATAAAACCTGCTCTTTTATTTTTCAAATATGTTTCTTATAAAAATTAAAACACTAAGACAAGTGATGAAAAGTCTCTTCCTGATTGCAATACTAGCCCTACCTGGTAATCTGTGTATGGTTTCTTATATGTACTTAAAAACAAACAAACAAAACCCAACTCCTGGTTGAAGTATACATACATACAGCAAAGTACACAACTCATAGTTCACACAGTTAACTTTCCAAAAAGCAGCACACAGAGAGTCAGAGTAGAGAATGACAATATAAGAAAGGCATATATGTTCAGAACTTCTTAGAAAATGTTTAATGGAAGGACAAGGAAATTCCAAGCCCCAGATACCTCTCAGAAAAATCCATGGAAGATAGCAAAAATTTTGGAATCCTAGATTCTAAGGCTTTCTAATAAAAGCACCTGGCTCAGGTCACAGAATGCATTTTCAGGTCATGGCAGTTCTCCAGCCCTGTTATTCACTCCCCAAGCACATGTGGATGTTGCCTAGTGGGTCTAATAGGCCTCAGCTCTGGAGACAATGGCTCTATCTAGGACACCATCTCATTAGACTAAGAAAGGGTAATGTGGGCAGTAGAAGCCCTATTGCCTAAGTCTGACTCTCCAAATTTCCGTCACATCATATAAATCTTCTGTCCACTCTCATGGTTGTACTCCCATATGAAAATGTACATCTTCTAGTTCAGAAAAGGGAATCAGTTGATTATCAGTAAATAGACACATATACCTGTTCCTAAATTTAACTTTAAAAAAATCAGTGTTTGTAGAGAGGAAAAAGAAACACCAATAAATATTATTCCTTATTTATTCTAGCATAAGAAAAAAATACTCTTCACTCCAAATGTGAAAAATATAAAAAGCAAATAAGAGCTGGACTTCAACATGCTATCCGAACAGTGGTACCTTTGAGAAGAGGTTTAATTAAAAACTCCATATAGAAACAATTTAAGATTGAATTTCAGCTGAGCGAACCCATTAACTGTTTATTCCCCTGACCTCTGATACAGGATTTATTAATTTAAAACAATACATGACTTGCTAAGATCACAAAGTAAAGGATATTCAGAAGAACATGATATTTTTCATCAATTAAAAAAGAAAATGAATAGAGACAGAAAAAAAGCCACAGTAGCCCAAAGGGATCTAGATAACAAGATTATGACTGATACCACACCAACTATCTCAGATGAATGGGTTTTATTTATATAAAAGGTAAAATTATGCGACTTCCCTGGTAGTCCAGTGGTTAAGACTCTGTGCTTCTAATGGCAGGGTGCCTGAGTTCAATCCCTGGACGGGGAACTAGATCCCACGTGCCACAACTAAAAGAGCCCACATGCCACAACTAAACATCCCGCACGCCGCAACGAAGATGCCGTGTGCCGCAACTAAAGACTTGGTGCAGCCAAATAAATAAATAAATAAATATTAAAAAGGAAAAAAAGAGATAAAATTGTAACTAGAAACTGCTGGTCATGATGTGGGGTTACCTGGTTAGATTAGGAATAATGAAGCATTACAAGTACCAACTGTTAACAAATAGTCTACACTTACACTGAACCTCCAGATCACAGGGTAAGATGGGTTCTTAGGGAAAAAAAAATGTTAATTTAGGGTTGAGTATGGCCCTTGAATAAGAGAATATTCTCGGATACTTGTGCACCCCTGAGCTAATAAGCTTGCTCTTCTTCTTTTAAAAAATAATAGCTTTATTGAGATACAATTCACATGCCAAAAAATTCATCTTTTTAAAAGTTTACAATTCAGTGCTTCTGAGTATATTCACAAAGTTGTCAACTTTCATCACTATCTAATCCTAAAGCATTATCACCTCAAAAAATAAACCCCATACTCATATCCTCATTCCTCCTTTCCTAAGCCCTGACAACCAGCAATCTATTTTCTGACCCAATGACTTTGTTTATTTCAGACATTTCATATAAATGTGGTCTTCTGTGTCTTCTTTCACTTGGCATAATGTTTTCAAGGCTCATCCATGTTGTAAGGGTACAAATTCATTCGTTTGCATGTGGTTATCCAGCTGTATAGAACCACTAGTTGAAGAGACTATACTTTCCCCATTAACTAGTCTTAGCCCCTTGTTGAAAATCAATTAGCCATAGATGTCTGGGTTTATTTCTTGACTCTTAATTCTATTCCATTGGTCTATAAGTCTATCTTTATGCTAGTACTCCGCTGTTTCAATTACTGTAGCTTTGAAGTAAGTTTTAAAATCAGGAAATTTGAGTCCCCCAACTTCTATTTTCTTTTTCAACATTGTTTTGGCTATCTGGGGCCCCCTACAATTCCATATGAATTTGATGATCAGCTCTTCTACTTCTTCCAAAAAAAAAGCCATTGTAATTTTGATACGGATTGCAATGGATCTACAGATCTTGCTGTACTCCATATTAACAATACTAAATCTTCCAGCCCATGAACATAGGGTATCTTTCCATTTATTTAAATTTTCTTTCATTTCTTTCAGCAATGTTTCATAGCAATATGCAAGTCTTTCACCTCCCCTGGTTAAATTTATTCCGAGGTAGTATATTCTTTTGAATGCTCTCATAAATGAAATATTAATTTCCTTTACATGTGTTTACTGCCGGTGTATAGAAATACACTAATTTTTGTGTCTTTTACTCTGCAATTTTGCTGAATATATTTATTAGCTCTAGCAGATTAGTTTTTTGTGTGTGAATTGTATAGCATTTTCTATATACAGAATCATGTCATGGGGCCCATTAATAAATGAAAGTTCATTTTTATCTCATAATTTTCATGTTTACTTCCATAAAAAAATCATAAGACAAAAGTCATAAGACAAAATCATAAGACATAAAAAAATCATAAGACAAATCATAAGGTTTGTTGACTTCAACAAACCTGTGGTTTCAAAAAATGCACTTTATGCTTAAAAAAACCTAAATGGGGCTTCCCTCGTGGCGCAGTGGTTGAGAATCCACCTGCCAATGCAGGAGATGTGGGTTCGAGTCCTGGCCCTGGAGGGTCCCACATGCCGTGGAGCAACTAAGCCCGTGAGCCACAACTACTGAGCCCACATGCCACAACTACTGAAGCCTGTGTGCCTAGAGCCCGTGCTCTGCAACAAGAGGAGCCACTGCAGCGAAGAGTAGCCCCCGCTCACACAACTAGAGAAAGCCCACGCTCAGCAGTGAAGACCCAACGCAGCCAAAAATAAATAGATAAATAAATAAACAAATAAATTAAAAAAAAAAAACCTAAATGGAAGGCAAAGTCAAATAATCCTGCAAGTGGATCTTATGAGAAAAATATTAGCACTCTCAACTGGTAAACACGTTTGTTGGCAACAGAAATCTAACAAGATATACTGGTTACATCTAAATTATTTCTCTCTTTTTTTAAAAAAATTATTTATTTATTTGGCTGGGCCAGGTCTTTAGTTGTGGCATGCAGGATCTTCATTGCAGCATGTGGGCTCTTAGTTGTGGCATGCTGGATCTAGTTCCCTGACCAGGGATTGAACACAGGCCCCCTGAATTGGGAGTGTGGAGTCTTAACCGCTGGACCACCAGGGAAGTCCCTAAATGATTTCTTGAATGTGTACAGTTATCAGGAGTAAAAACTGTTAGAAAACACAGTGAATTACTATAGCCACTGCATTTAATGACACAGATATTTTTTAAAAGGTGTGCTGGGCTTCCCTGGTGGCGTAGTGGTTGAGAGTCCGCCTGCCGATGCAGGGGACACGGGTTCGTGCCCCGGTCTGGGAAGATCCCACATGCCGCAGAGCAGCTAGGCCCGTGAGCCATGGCCGCTGAGCCTGCACGTCTGGAGCCTGTGCGCCGCAACGGGAGCGGCCACAACAGTGAGAGGCCCGCGTACCGCAAAAAAAAAAAAATAGAAAAAGAAAAAGAAAAAAAGGTGTGCTGAAACTCCTAAACACCCAAATAAAGTAGAGTGGAAGAAAAGTTGATATTGCTGGGTTAAAAAATAATCAATGAAGAAATTCACCAGTAAGATTTTTGAGTAAAGGGAAAATCTATTGGAAAAAAATCCAAAAGGTATAATCAAGATAAAAAAGAAGAAAAACAAAGATACAGTATCAATAAACTGAATTCAATTTCAGTGTCAGAAGAAGATTAAGAATATACTCATACTGGTAGGAGTTTTGCTATGAAGAAATAGGGAAGAAAAATCAAAATCTTTAGCAGTTAAGAAAATTAAAATGTCAATTAAACTTTTAAAAACATACATTCATAATATTCTTTAAGATTAGTAGCTCTCCAATGAATTAATATTATGATATTTCTATCAACTAATTTTATGCAAATATATTCTAGAGCTCTATAAACTCTCAGAAAGTAATACTTATGTAATATAAAGTCTGAAATCTTGAAGATGTTAGAGACAAGATGGTGGAATAGAAGGACTTGAGTTCACCCCCTCTCACGAAAACACCAAAATCACAAGTAACTGCTGAACAACCATTGACAAAAAACACTGGAACCTGCTAAAAAAGATATTCTACATCCAAAGACAAAGAAAAGGCCACAATGAGATGGTAGGAGGGGTGCATTCACGATATAATCAAATCCCATACCCACCGGGTGGGTGACCCACAAACTGGAAAATAATTACATGGTAGAGGTTCTCCCACAAGAATGAGAGTTCTGAGCCCCACATCAGGCATCCCGGCCTGAGGGTCTGGCATCGGAAGGAGGAGCCCCCAGAGCATTTGGCTTTGAAGGCCAGTGGGGCTTGATCACAGGAACTCCACAGGACTGAGGGAAACAGAAACTCCACTCTTGGAAGGCACACACAAGGACACAAGGGAAAAAGCAGTGACTACATAGGAGCCAGGGCCAGACCTACATGTTGGTCTCGGAGGGTCGCTTGGGGAGGTGGGGGGGCGGATGTGGCCCACTGTGGGGACAAGGTTACTGGTGGTGGAAGTACTGGGGAGTACTCATTGGCATGAGCTCTCTGGGAGTCTGCCATTTTGACACCAAGACCTGGTCCTACCCAACAGCCTGTAGGGTCCAGTGCTGGAATGCCTAAGCCCAAACAACCAACACAGCGAGAACACAGCCCCAACCATCAGCAGACAGGCTGCCTAAAGTCTTCCTGGGCCCACAGCTGCCTCTAAACACACCCCTTGACATGGCCCTGTCCACCAGAGGGACAAGACCCAGCTCTACCCACCAGTGGGTAGGCACCAGTCCCTCCCACCAGGAGGCCTGCACAAGCCTCTAGACCAGCCTCACCCACCAAGGGGCAGACACCAGAAGGAAGAGGAACTACAACCCTGCAGCCTGTGGAATGGAGACTGCAAACACAGAAAGTTAGACAAAATGAGACAGCAGAGGAATATGTTCCACAGAAGGAACAAGATAAAAACCCCAGAAGAACAACTAAGTCAAGTGGAGATAGGCAATCTACCTGAAAAAGAATGGAGGCACAGACCGAGAAGGTACAAGAAATGTATTACAAAGAGCTAGAAGATATAAAGAACAAACAAACATAGTTGAACAAAACAATAACTGAAATGAAAAATACACTAGGAGGAATCTATAACAGAATAAATGAGGCAGAAGAACAGATAAGTGAGCTGGAAGACAGAATGGTGGAAATCACTGCAGCAGAACAGAATAAAGAAAAAAGAATGAAAAGAAATAAGGACAGTTTCAGAGACCTCTGGAACAACATTAAACATTAAACCAACATTCGCATTACAGGGATCCCAGAAGGAGAAGAGAGAGAGATAGGGCCTAAGAAAATACGTGAAGAGATAATAGCTAAAAACTTCCCTAACACGGGGGAAAAAACAGTCACCCAACTCCAGGAAGTGCAGAGTCCCATACAGCATAAAACCAAGGAGGAACATGCTGAGTCACATATTAATCAAATTGACAAAAATTAAAGGCAAAGAGAAAATATTAAAAGCAACAAGGGAAAAGCAACAAATAACATACAAGGGAATCTCCATAAGGTTATAAGCTGATTTTTTCACCAGAAACTCTGCAGGGTAGAAGGAAGTGGCACAATGTATTTAAAGTGATGAAAGGGAAAAACCTACAACCAAGAATACTCTACACAGCTAGGCTCTCATTCAGTTTTGACGGAGAAATCAAAAGCTTTACAGACAAGCAAAAGCTGACAGAATTCAGCACCACCAAACCAGGTTTACGACAATTGCATAAGGAACTTCTCTAGGTTGAAAATAAAAGGCCACAATTAGAAACAAGAAAATTACAAATGGGAAAGCTCACTGGTAAAGGCAAACATACAGTAAAGGTAGGAAATCATCCACACACAAATACGATATCAAAACCAACAATCACGAAGAGAGTACAAATGCAGGATATTGGAAATGCATTTGAAATTAAGAGACCAGCAGCTTATAACAATCTTGTATGTAGACAGACTGCTATACCAAAACCTCATGGTAACTGCAAACCAAAAATCTACAATAGGTACACACAAACAAAAAAGAAAGGAATCCAAATACAACACTAAAGATAGTCATCAAATAACAAGAGAACAGAAGAGGAAGGGAAGAAAAAAGACCTGTGAAAACAAATCCAAAACAATTAACATAATGGTAATAAAAACATACATATGGGTAATTACCTTAAATGTAAATGGATTAAATGTTCCAACCAAAAGACACAGACTGGCTGAATGGATACAAAAACAATACTCATATACATGTTGTCTACAAGAGACCCACTTCAGAGCTAGGGATGTATACAGAGTGAAAGTGAGGGGATGGAAAAAGGTATTCCATACAAATGGAATTCAAAAGAAAGCTGGAGTAGCAATACTCATATCAGACAAAATAGACTTTAAAGACTGTTACAAGAGACAAAGGAGGACACTACATAATAATCAAGGGATCAATCAAAGAAGAAGATATAACAATTAGAAATATATATGCACACAACATAGGAGCACCCCAATATATAAGGCAAATGCTAACAGCCATAAAAGGGGAAGTCAACAGTAACACGATGATAGTGGGGGAACTTTAACACCCCACTTACATCAATGAACAGATCATCCAGACAAAAAATCAATAAGGAAACACAGGCCTTAAATGACACATTGGATTTGATGGCCTTAATTGATATTTATAGAGCATTCCACCTGAAAGCAGCAGAATACACATTCTTTTCAGGTGCACATGGAACATTTCTCCAGGATAGATCACATGCTGGACCACAAAGCAAGCCTCAGTAAATTTAAGAAAACTGAAATCAAAGTATCTTTTCCGACCACAATGCTATGAGATTAGAAGTCAATTACAAGAAAATAAACTGTAAAGAACACAAATAATTGGAGGCTAAACTATATGCTACTAAACAAGCAATGGATCACTGAAGAAATCAAAGAGGAAATCAAAAAATACCTAGAGACAAATGAAAACATGATGATCCAAAACCTATGGGACACAGCAAAAGCAGTTCTAAGAGGGAACTTTATAGCAATACAAGCTTACCTCAGGAAATAAGAAAAATCTCAAAGAAACAACCTAACCTAATACCTAAAGCAACTAGAGAAAGAACAAACAAAACCCTAAGTTAGTAGAAGAAATCATAAAGATCAGAGCATAAATAAATGAAATACAGACTAAAAAAGACAATAGAAAAGATCAATGAAACTAAAAGCTGGTTCTTTGAAAAGATAAACAAAATTGATAAACCTTTAGACAGACTCATCAAGAAGAAAGGGAGAGGGCTCAAATCAATAAAATTAGAAATGAAAAGGGAGAAGTTACAACTGACACCACAGAAATACAAAGGACCATAAGAGACTACTACAAGCAACTATATGCCAATAAAATGACAACCTAAAATAAATGGACAAATTCCAAAAAGGTACCATCTCCCAAGACCGATTCAGGAAGAAACAGAAAATATGAACCGACCAATCACAAGTACTGAAATTGAAACTGATAGCAGTTAACTAATTTCCCAAACTAATTTCCAATAAACTAATTTCCAAAACACCCAACAGGGACTTCTCTGGTGGTCCAGTGTTGAGACTCCGCACTTCCAACGCAGGGGGTGTGGGTTTGATCCCTGGTCGAGGAACTAGGATCTCACATGCCATGCAGCGTGGCCAAAAATTAAATAAATAAAAATAAAAATACTTTGTGTGTGTGTGTGTATAAAAACTCCCAACAAACAGAAGTCCAGGACCAGATGGCTTTGCAGGTGAATTCTATCAAACATTTAGAGAAGAGTTAACACCTATCCTTCTGAAACTATTCCCAAAAATTGCAAAGTAAGGAACACTCCCTAACTCATTCTATAAGGCCACTATCACCCTGATACCAAAACCACACAACAATACCACAATGGAAGAAAATTACAGGCCAGTAACACTGATGAACATGGTCGCAAAAATCCTCAACAAAATACTAGCAAACTGAATCCAATGATACATTAAAAGGATCATACACCATGACCAAGTGAGATTTATCCCAGGGATACAAGAATTTTTCAATGTCCGCAAATCAATCAGTGTGATACACCACATTAACAAATTGAAGAATAAAAACTATATGATCATTTCAATAGATGCAGAATTTTGACAAAATTCAACACCCATTTATGATAAAAACTCTCCAGAAAGTGAGCATAGAGGGAACCTACTTCTGGGAGTTGCCTGGTGGCCTAGTGGTTAGGATTCCGTGCTATCACTGCAGTGGCCTGGGCTTGATCCCTGGTTGGGGAACTGAGATCCCACAAGCCACGTAGTGCAGCCAAAAGAAGAGGGAACCTACCTCAACATAGTAAAGCCCATATATGACAAACCCACAGCTAACATCATACTCAATGGTGAAAAGTTGAAAGCATTTCCTCTAAGATCAGTAACAAGACAATGATGTCCACTCTTGCCACTTTTATTCAACATAGTTTTGGAAGTCCTAGACACAGAAATCAGAGAAGAAAACGAAATAAAAGGAATCCAAATTGGAAAAGAAGTAAAACTGTCACTGTTTGCAGATGACATGATACTATACATAGAAAATCCTAAAGATGTTACCAGAAAACTACTAGAGCTCATCAATGTATTTGGTAAAGTTGCAGGATACAAAATTAATACACAGAAATCTGTTGCATTCCTATACACTAACACCAAAAGATCAGAAAGAGAAATTAAGGAAACAATCCCATTTGCCGTCACATCAAAAAGAATAAAATACCTAGGAATAAACCTTCCTACGGAGACAGAAGACCTGTACTCTGAAAACTATATGATGCTGATGAAAGAAATCAAAGATGACACAGACAGATGGAAAGATAAACCATGTTCTTGGATTGGAAGAATCAATATTGTCAAAATGACTATACTACTCAAGGCAATCTACAGATTCAATGCAATCCCTATCAAATCACCAAGGGCATTTTTTGCAGATCTAGAACAAAAAATCTTAAAATTTATATGGAGACGTAAAAGACTCTGAATAGGCAAAGCAATCCTGAGAAAGAAAAATGGACCTGGAGGAATCAGGCTATACCGACTTCAGACTATACGATAAAATCTACAGTAATCAAAACAGCATGGTATGGGCACAAAGACAGACTTATAGATCAACGGAACAGGATAGAAAGCCCAGAAATAAACCCACGAACCTATGGTCAATTAATCTGTGACAAAGGAGGCAAGGATATACAATGGAGAAAAGACAATCTCTTCAATAAGCGGTGCTGGGAAAACTGGACAGTTACATGTAAAAGAATGAAATCAGAACATTCTCTAACACCATATACAAAAAACCCCTCAAAATGGATTAAAGACCTAAATGTAAGACCAGATACTATAAAATTCTTAGAGGAAAACATAGGCAGAACACTCTTTGACATAAATCGCAGCAATATCTTTTTGGATCCACCTCCTAGAGTAATGAAAATAAAAACAAAAATAAACAAGTGGGACCTAATTAAACTTAAAAGCTTCTGCACAGCAAAGGAAACCATAATCAAACAAAGAGACAGGACTTCCCTGGTGGCACAGTGGTTAAGAACCTGCTTGCGAATGCAGGGGACACGGGTTCAATCTCTGGTCTGGGAAGATCCCACATGCGGCGGAGCAACTAAGCCCATGCGCCACAACTACTGAGGCTGCGCTCTAGAACCTGTGAGCCACAACTACCAAGCCCATGTGCCACAACTACTGAAGCCCATGTGACCTAGAGCCTGCGTACCGCAACTACTGAGCCCATGCGCTACAACTACTGAAGCCCACATGCCTAGAGCCCACGCACTGCAACAAGAGAAGCCACGGCAATGAGAAGCCCATGCACCGCAATGAAGAGTAGACCCCAGTCACCGCTAAGTGGAGGCCACGTGCAGCAATGAAGACCCAACGCAGCCAAATAAATAAATAAACAAACAAAGAGACAGCCCAGAGAATGGGAGAAAATATTTGCAAGTGATGCGACCGACAAAGGATTAATTTCCAAAATATATGAATGGCTCATGCAGCTCAATATCACAAAAACAAACAACCTAATCAAAAAATGGGCAAAGATCTACACAGACAATTCCCCAAAGAAGACATAGAGAGGGCCAAAAAGCACATGAAAAGATGCTCAACATCACTAATTATTAGAGAAAAGCAAATCAAAACTACAGCGAGGTATCACCTCACCCCGGTCAGAATGGCCATCATCAAAAAGTCTACTTAACAGGGCTTCCTTGGTGGCGCAGTGGTTAAGAATCCACCTGCCAATGCAAAGGACACAGGTTCGAGCCCTGGTCTGGGAAGATCCCACATGCCACAGAGCAACTAAGCCCATGCGCCACAACTACTGAGCCTGTGCTCTAGAGCCTGCGAGCCACACCTACTGAGCCTGCGTGCCACAACTACTGAAGCCCACGCACCTAGAGCCCGTGCTCCACAATGAGAGAAGCCACCGCAACAAGAAGCCCACGTACTGCAACGAAGAGTAGCCCCTGCTTACCGCAACTAGAGAAAGCCCGGGCGCATCAATGAAGACCCAACGCAGCCAAAAAAAAAACAGTGGACCAGGCTTGACTAGACATCATGGTACTCTTCACCACTGCACACACTTCAAAAAAAAAAAAAGTCTACAAAGTCTACGAACAATAAATGCTAGAGAGGGTGTAGAGAAAAGGGAATCCTTCTACACTCTTGGTGGGAATGTAAGCTGGTGCAGCCACTGTGGAAAACGGTATGGAGGTTCCTCAGAAAACTAAAACTAGAACTACCATATGATCCAGCAGTCCCACTACTGGGTATATATCCAGACAAAACTAAAATTAAAAAAGATGCATGCACCCCTATGTTCCTAGCAGCACTATTTACAATAATCAAGATATGGAAACAACCTAAATGTCCATCAACAGAGGAATGGATAAAGAAGGTGTGGTAATATATACAATGGAACATCACTCAGCCATAAAAAAGAATGAAATAATGAAATAATTTGCAGCAACATGGATGGACCTAGTGATTATCATACTAAGTGAAGTCAGACAGAGAAAGAGAAATATCATATGATAACATTTATATGTGGAATCTAAAGAAATGATACAAATGAACTTATTTACAAAACAGGAATAGACCCACAGACTTAGAGAACGAACTTATGGTTACCAAAGGGGAATGGTGGGGGTGTGGGATAAATTAGGAGTTTGGGATGAACATATACACACGACTAGATATAAAATAGATAACAAGGACCTACTGTACAGCTCAGGGAACTCTACTCACTCCTCTGTAATAACCTATATGGAAAAAGAATCTGAAAAAGAATAGATATATGTATATGTATAAACTGAATCACTGTTGTACACTTGAAACTAACACAACATTGTAAATCAACTATACTCCAATATAAAATAAAAATTTTTTAAAAAATAAAAATAATCAAGATACTGGTGAGAAGACAGACACCTAAATCAATGAAACAGAACAGACTTTTCAGAAATGAATTTACACAATATATTCAACTGATTTTTGACAAAGTTGTTAAGAAAACACATGGAGGAATGATAGCCTTTTTTCAAAAAATGATGCTGAATATGAATAATAGCCTAAAAGACCTCTAAAAACTTGATAATATGAAAATAAAAGATAAACAATGAAACTTGGACATAAACTTGTACAGATACTTTATCACAGAAGATACACAGATGGCAACTGAGCACATTAAAAAAAAAAGGTTCAACAACATTTGTGATTAGGGAAATACAATCTAAAGTCACCATGTTATCCAATATACATATTAGAGGGACTAGAATTTAAAAGTATAATGGACGCAGCTTCGATCCCTGGTCGGGGCACTAAGATCCCACATGCTGCAGGGCAACTAAGCTCAGATGCCACAACTAGAGAGAAGCCTGTGCACCGCAGTGGAGGATCCCGCATGCCATAACGAAGATCCCGCATGCCGCAACTAAGACCTGACGCGGCCAAAAATAAAATAAATACTTTTTAAAAATTAATAAGCCAATCCTAATTCAGAGAGAAATAAGAAAAACATTAGAAATACTGATATTGATACGAAGGTGTGCTTTACTAAAATATGTGGGATTCCACTGACATGGTGTTCATTGGAAAATCCATATCCAAATCAAAAAGTTAGAAAATAATAGCAAAATAAACCAACAGATGGATAAGAAAAAATTCAAAAGGGAAAAATACACTAGAAATTCTAAAAAAAAAAAATTAAATAAAAAATGCTAAAAAAAGAAGTCTGAAGTCTCAGGTGTGAAATAATAGCATATTAAGAGAATATCAAGAGATGAGAACATATTAAGAGACCATAAATAATTACGTTCAGTAATAATTATGAGCTCCTACTATGTGCCTGGCACTGTGGTAGGTCCTGGGGATACAGAATGAGAAAAATAGACTTAGTCCCTCCTAAAGATTTATCTAATGGTAAAGATTGCCATTAAATAATTACAGGTGTAAAGAATTTCCTAGGGGAGAGTCTTAGGATTTCCAGAAATATCTAGCCAAGAGGGTTTGGGAAAACCCTTGAGCAAGTTTCTTTTAAGTGGAGATGTTAAGAATGAGTAGCAGTCAGCCAGGCAAAGGGGAGAGAAAGGTCAAGAGAGAAACTGCCACAGACAGAACAACACACAAGAAAGCTCAGGGGAGAAACAGCTAGAGTAGAAAGAGAATGTAGAGCTGTAGAGATCATAATGAGAGAGAGTGGAACAAGATGAAGCCAGAAAATTCCCTAGAGCCCTGATCATGCAGTGTCTGGTGGGTGATGCTAACAGTTTTGCAATTTTTTGTAAATAGCAATGTATTAAGCAGCATTGTGCACTCCCTCCTCTACTTCACCAGTAAATATCTCAGGTGCTCAGAGAGCATCAGGACCAACAGATGATTAATTTCATCTGCTATACAGGCCTTCTTAGTATAAGGTATATTATATCAAAGTGAAAATGTCTACTTACAGTATCAAGCATTTCTTTGGTATGAGCTGCTGACAGGCAAAACCTGGCTCTGGACTCAATGATTGGGGTAGCAGGAAATCCTACCACAACTACACCGATATTCCGCTTTAGCATCTCCCGTCCAAAGGCGCTGCAGAGGGAAAACAAGAAAAGAAACCAGGAAGAATAATAAATCACACAGTACAAAGGCCTGAATGATGTAAACTCTTGGGTGATACAGGCACTAGACAGTTCTATGAGGAATTTCTTCTAACTTCTATTAAAGTTAAAATTGACAGTTTACAAAGACTTCTTTTATTCAATCCTAAAGTGGTCTTCTCCCAAATAGTTTCCTTCAGAAAGGTGAAAGAATATTGTTGGCACAGACCAATTTTTAATAGGGCTTGCCTAAAGTAATTTGCAACTGTAGCCTTAAGGTGTCACTGACATGTAACAGTGGTTCAGAGGTTTCAAAATGAACTTGAGTTTAAAACCTGGCCCTTGCAGGCTTGGCAGTTTAAAAAATTCTTAAGATTAAGGATGCAAAGGATCTGGACATCTTTCTGCTGGCAGAAAGGCCAAGCACTAGCCTTCCAGACCAGGCATTTTTTGGATCGACTTAAGTGTTGAGCTGCCTTTGTGATTCAGGGTTTCCTTTGGTGTTTGTGAGGCCAGCTCATCCCCAGACTTCAGATGACCACCCAGACCACACAGTTCTTGTTTAACCCCTCATCCCAAGTCAAACTCGTGGCATGTGACCTTACTCTACATCTGTATCTTGCCTAATTAATACAATTCTAACTTTCATGTAAATTTTGTTATTTACTAAATTATTTTATTCTTTGTCCTTTTCTCTTGTTGACCTACCTTATTCCTTTCTGACTTTTCCCTTAGCTGTTTAAAGCATTTGTTTGAGAATAAAAAATTCCACTCACTTTAGTAATAGCACCAGCTTTCCCCACTCCTAGTAACAGTACATCCTCTTCAATGTGTTTCCTTTGCGTCAGGCCAAGACCTGCATCTTTAGCACATGCTCCCGAACTGTCTAGTGCTTTATTCCAATTCTGCCTTACTCTCTCTAAATCTTAATTATAACGTACATAGTCAGTTTCACCTATATAGAATAAATTAGACACAGTCCTCTCTAAAGAAAGCGTTCTAGACTAAGTCAATCCTCCAGAACACGTAACTTTTTGAGTTTATTTATGATGATAATTCCATTTAAAGAAGAATGAGGGAAATCCTACACCTCTGCTTTGGTGTAGGATTCCCTCATTTCCTCCATCTCCTCTGAAGGCCATAATGCCAATTGCCCATATGACTTCCTACTGGAAACTAAACTCCTCTTTTTCCCTCAATGAGCACCCTTTCCCAATATCCCCCATTCACTAACTTTGGAATCACCATACTTCCAGGTTCCCTGATTTAATTTTCCCTCCTATATTCACTTTAATCAACACTTATTGAGTGCAAGGGGCTGTGGTGGGCACTGGGGATTCAAAGGTGAATAGAAATATTTGCTCCTTTAATGAGTTCCATTAAACCTGAGAAATGATCCTTACTCAATTTTATATTTACAATCCAGTCAAAACTCACAAATCTGAAAAGATGTGCCTTTTTTACTGAACCTATACTAAGCAGATGACTCCTTTATTTTATTTTTAAAATAAATTTATTTATTTTTGGCTACGTTGGGTCTTTTTTGCTGTGCACGGGCTTTCTCTAGTTGCGGCAAGCGGGGGCTACTCTTCGTTGCAGTGTGTGGGCTCTAGGTGCGTGGGCTTCAGTAGTTGTGGTACGCGGGCTCAGCAGTTGTGGCTCGCGGGCTCTAGAGCGCAGGCTCAGTAGTTGTGGCACACGGGCTTAGCTGCTCTGCGGCATGTGGGATATTCCTGGACTAGGGATCAAACCCGTGTCCCCTGCATTGGCAGGCGGATTCTTAACCACTGCGCCACCAGGGAAGCCTGACTCCTTTATTTTATATCTCTGGTGCAATTTTGCACATAATTATTTTGCAAATAATTAGATTTGTCCACTTCATATCTGCTTTTCATATATATTTTGGTTTCGTTATACATCTGTACTTCTCAAATACATTGAAAGCTATTCCAGGGCAAAGATTTCCATTATACACGCCTTGCACAAGCCAGAGAGGCTGGTGTAAAGTGCACATCTGACCTCATGGCTCACTGTTCCCCCTTGGGCACTGTACTTCAGCTCCACTCACCTCCTGCTAGTCTTCCATCAGCTAAGTATGTTCCTGCATTGTGGCCTTTGCACAGAAGCTTCTTCCTCCGAGTGGCTAACTTGCTCAGCTAGTTCAAGCTCAGATGTCATCTTCCCTTACCCCTGAGGCTGTCGAGGGTGACCACCCCATTTAATACTGTAATCTGCCCACCCACAGTGCACCCTCAAACCCCATATCCTGCTCTTTTTTTTCCTATAGCCCTTAACACCTTCTAGCATATTACATAATTTCTTTATTTATTACGTTTGTCTGACTCTTGCTCCAGTAGAGCATAAACTCCACAAGGACATGGGTTTTTCTGTGTTTTGTTCACTGATCTATCTCAATCCCCCAGAAGAGTGCATTAAACTCAAATGTTTGTTTAAGGAAAGACTAACAAGTTAACATATTTTACAAATTGGAATCCACTTGTTTAATCTACGGCAGATCTAGCAAACAAAGGTTAACATAATGAGGCCAAGACAATTTTACCTAACAAAATATATAAGCCTGGTCTCACATCATGGTAAACCTTAAGTCTAATAAGAGGGCAATCTGTAATCTGCAAAAAGGTACCCAATTTTGGCTGGCATGTAGAGCATCAGAGGCACCACTGGAGAATCTTCATTTCCATAGATTATGAAGCCCATATTTTTCAGACGTCTCCTGAAATATCTGACGTTTTCAGCTAACTGCTGTATACACTCTTTGCCTGGAAAATCATGGGGAGGGAAACAAAATAATACTAAGAAAGAAGAAGTGGAAAAAGACAGCAATCTTCTCCATCTCTATTCTATCAATCAATTCTATGTTTTGTTTCTTCCTTTCCCATATAAAATATTTTTGCACAGTAAACTGTATGGAATATAAGTAGAAACAAATATATGTTGCGTTTGTATTCTGTCATAGTAGGTGTTGATAGCAGATTTTATAGTAATGTACAAAATAAAGTTTAATGACCAGTATTTCCGTGGCACATTAGCATCTTCAAACATTTTCATTGATACTACCTCATTTAACACTCTACCACCCCTTTACAGTAGGTTGGATAATTATTATCATTCTCATTTTATATATTAGGAGACTCACAAAGGTTGTGAGTGGCCTACAGTTACACAATAATGAGTGGCACAGTTGACTAGAAGCTAGGCCTCTCAACTTCAATATTCATTCCAAACACCGTGCTGCAAATAATTTTACACATAAGACCAGAGACAGAACCATTCAGAGCCCCATATTTTCCTCTTAAGAGTTTATGTTACCATTTCCCTAAAACTTCTACCAGACAGCAATAGCATACACATATAATAATGTAAAAATCATATTTTTAATCCTACTTTGTTCATCTTCCCTAAAACACAAATGGATTAAGACACACATTTCTCTAACTGCTGATTGACTAAATATTTGGCCTGGTTTTGACTTTACGGTAGGTCAATCTATGAACAGATGTCCAAAAACAATCGTTCTGTTACAGAGAGCAAGACATAAATTCAAAAGATCAGCTTGCAAAGGGCTAAGAACTGTTTTATGTTTTTCTAAATCACAAATACTCACAAATAAGAAAAGGTTGCAGTCATTTTCACATACATTAGAAAGCAAGCAAATTCATATTTTAAAAAATACAACCATACAGCTCAAAGGTAAGTTAATCAATTGCAAATACAGATGACTAACAAATGTCCTTAGAATCAAAACACTAACATATCCGTCATTGACGGGAAACTACTCTAGATAAGTTTGCTACAAATAACCCCAAATTAATACTCTATATGTAAATAATTTCAAGTTGACTGGAGAAGCACATACAAGCTTAGATTAGTTTAGTGTGAACACTGAAGAACATCACTTAAGTTGTGACATACATCTTACACATATTAAAACAGACATTAAGGTATGTTAAGTTTATGTTGACAACTGATGAGCCACGTACTCTAATTTTCCCCTAGAAATACCAACACATGCTTACTCTACATTTAGAATAAGAGACTTCCACTTCCAGCCATGATAAAGTACTAGGAACCGGATTTTCTTTCCTGTTTGTAAACAACAGAAAGCTGGACAGAGTATATTACAAAATGGTTTTCAGACACTGGGCCCCAGGCCGTGGGGGACTGTGCTGCTGCAGAGAAGGGAAAACAGAAGTGAGTGTCTGGATTGTCCTCATACCACCTGGAGACAGGTCCCGGGCTGCTCCAGGAGTGGGGACCTAGTCTTGTCAGTCGAAGACATCAGATTTTGGAGTTGGGGAGGCTAAGGTGGCTAGAATTTACTGGGCACACAACAGGGGAGGAGGAAGGTGCACGAGAGACCTTTGGGGGTCTACAGAAGAGCATGTGGCAAAGTGCTGATCTGAACACGTATGAGAAGAAACTATGAGGGGCTGGAGAAAGCTCCAACAGAAAGCAGCAGACTGAACAATTCCCAGCACTCATACAGTTGGGAATAGCGTCTATTTTCACCAACCAAAATGGAAAGACCTCAGAATCACACTAGTAGTGGAGCTAAATTAGCCCTAGACTAAAACTTGCTCTGGCCCACCCTAACACACCTTAAAAGCAAGTCTTAAAAGGATCCAATTGATTCCAAGAACAAAGTCCAACATGATTACCTAAATGAATACAAAATGCAGCCCCTAGTAATGTAAAATTCACAATGTGTGACGTATAATAAAAAATTCTAGGCATTCAAAGAAACAGGAAAATATGACCCACCAACTAGGAGAAAAGTCTATCAATAGAAACAGACCAGAAATGACAGAATATTAGCAGACAAGGATACAAAAATGCTATTATAAATATACTCCATACATTCAGAAAAGTAGAGGAAACATGATGAAGACAGAAAGAAAATACATAAAAAGGGAACAACTGATACATGCAAAAATGATGAATCTCAAAAGGATTATGTTAAATGAAATAAGTCAGACACAAAAGACTATACTCTTGTGAATTCATTTATAGGAAATTCTTAAAAAGACATAATTACAATGATAGAAAACAGATCAGTGGTTGCCAGGGAATGGAGAGAGGACTGACAGCAGAGCAGTATGAAGGGGACTTTTCAGGGGCGACAAAAACATTTTATACTTCAGTTATGGTATGGTTACATGACTGTATACATTTGTCAAAACTCATGGAATTACACACTTAAAATCGGTGAATTTTATTGTATATAAATGATATTAAAGGTTTTTAGAAACTGTGTGACACATCTGCTAATTTAGTGTACATTAATTTTTCCTGTACCACTTATTATTTTACAACTTGCTACCTTTTTCTTATCACAAACTACCTTTTGTTAAAATATTTTTTTCTTATTCCAAGATTATCAAGAAAAATTATCAAGGAGAAGAAGAAATGCTAAGAGATTTAGACCTTACCTTTTCCACCTATGGCTATATCATTCTAAGCAAGTTCTCTGTAACAAAAGCAAGTGGAAATCTCAGTCTCACCATTCCTTGTCATCTGTTCCTTGACAAGAAGAGTCCCAAAAGAAAACACATCTAAAATAACATTCATAGGCAAAACTGGAAGATACTGAGAATAGACATTAAAAATTCCCAACTTATATATCCTTATTATTGCTGAATAGTATTCCTTACCAAAGATATACCACAATTTGTTTACCCATTTATGTGTTAATGGACATTAGACTTGAGATTACCAACTTTCATTTTGGCAGTTATAAAGTTCAGATTTAAAAGAATTCTCTCTGAGGGACTTCCCTGGCAGTCCAGTGGTTAAGACTCTGTGCTGTCAATGCAGGGGGCACAGGTTTGATCCCTGGTCAGAGAACTAAGATCCCACATGCCATGTGGTGCAGCCAAAAAATTAAAAAAAAAAAAAAGAATTCTCTCCTAAATAGAGGATGTGGATAAAAGGGACCCTTGTACACTGCTGATGGGAACGTAAATTGGTGCAGACACTATGGAAAACAGTATGGAGGTTCCTTAAAAAACTACTGATAAAAATAGAACTACCATATAATCCAGCAATTCCACCTCTGGGTATATATCTGGAAAAAAAGAAAACACTAATTCTAAAAGATATATGCACCCCAATGTTCACAGCAGCACTATTTACAGTAGCCAAGACATGAAAGCAACCCAAGTGTCCATCAACAGATGACTGGATTAAGAAGATATGGAATATATACAATGGAATATTACTCGGCCATAAGAAAGAATGAAATAATGCCATTTGCAGCAACAGGGACGGACTTAGAGAATATTATGCTTAGTTAAATAAGTCAGACAAAGAAAGACATATACTATATGGTATCACTTATATGGGCATATATCTGGAAAAGACGAAAACTCTAATTCTAAAAGATACATGCACCCCAGTATTCACAGCACTATTTACAACAGCCAAGACATGGAAGCAACCTAAACGTCCATCGACAGATGAATGGACAAAGATGTGTGTGTGCAAGTGTGGTTGTTTGTGTATACACACACACACAGTGGAATATTACTCAGCCATTAAAAAAGAACTGATGCCATTTGCAGCACCATGGATGGACCTAGAGATTATCATACTAAGTTCAGACAGAGAAAGACAAATATCATATGATATCACTTATATGTGGAATCTAAAAAAATGATACAAATGAACTTATCTACAAAACAGAAATAGACTTACAGACTTAGAAAACAAACTTATGGTTACCAAAGGAGAGAGGGAAGGGGAGAGGGACAAATTAAAAGTATGGGATTAACAGATATAAACTACTATACATAAAATAGATAAGCAAAAGAATTTACTGTATAGCACAGGGAATTATACCCATTATCTTATAATAACCTATAATGGAATATAATCTGCAAAAATAATGTATCACTGTGCTATACTCCTGAAACTAACACAATATTGTAAATCCACTATACTTCAATTAAAAAAATTTTCTCCTAAATATTTATTTAAGCATCTTAGTCATGCCCAAATAAGGGAAGAATTACTATAATTAGCAACTAACAGCTCAGTTTCATTTGCTTCTAACTGCTTTAGGTGGATATGGTAAAAGAATGTACTACAGTTGACCCTTAATCCACATATAATTTAGAGTCGGCCCTCCATAGCTGAGGTCTGCAGATTCAACCAACCAGGGACCACGTAGTATTGCAGCATTTACTGTTGAAAAATATCTACATGTAAGTGGACCCGGGCAGTTTAAACCTCTGTTGTTCACAGGTAAACTGTATTTATACTTTATACACAAAGAAACAGGCCCATAAATGTTAAACTACTTTCTCTAAGGCTTTTCATTCAGTAGGAGGAAGATCAAGGTTCTGACTCCTGTTTAGCGCTTTTTCTTCTAAACCACAGCAAGAAATTATGTACTTTTCAAACTTTAAAGTGTTTAACCCTTTATTGGGTAACAATATCTGTATTTTACTTTTTAAACGGCACTTACTAGCAATGAATAGGATAGGGATGAATGGGTGAAGGAGCCTAAGACACAAGGCAAGTATGAGACAAGTGGAAAGTAGTTCTTCCAATAAACTCATCTGGAATAGCAAACTGCAATCATCACTGGTGAGTAGGGAATAAAGACTGAGGGGGAGAATCAAGACCAGTGCTGGAGAAAGAAGCAAACTCAATTAGAAATAGTGGTCATAGTGAATCCCAGAAATAAAGTGGTCTGTTTATCCAACAAAACTACTAGGCTGAACCACGAAACTGCCAATATTTGACTATTTTTGACCTTAAAAAGGCGATTTCTTCTGATTCAACCGAATAATTTCAAAGATAATAATAGGAAAAGCAGCCAAGTTAAGTTACTTACAAATCAGTAAGCTTTTGCAGTTATACGTATTGGGAAAGTGGTTGTCCCTTATTCCTGAAGTGACACTGAATTTTAAAGACAACACTGTTACCCATTTTGAATTAAATATCATATAAAATACCAGTTAATATTAATACAAGAAGCATGGTACTTAAGTCCAATCTGCTAGCTCAGTTCTAAAGAGTTTTCTTACTGCAGAGCTGCAGCAAGTATTTGGTCTAACACAAACTTAAAAACAAACAAAGGTTAGCCTTGTTAAAAAAAAAGATACTGGGCTTTCCTGGTGGCGCAGTGGTTAAGAATCTGCCTTCAGGTGCAGGGGACACAAGTTCGAGCCCTAGCCCGGGAAGATCCCACATGCTGCGGAGCAACGAAGCCCGTGCATCACAACTACTGAGCCTGTGCTCTAGAGCCCGCGAGCCACAACTACTGAGCCCACATGCCACAACTACTGAAGCCTGAGCGCCTAGAGTCCGTGCTCCACAACAAGAGAAGCCACCACAATGAGAAGCCCGCACGCCACAACGAAGAGTAGCCCCCACTCGCCGCAACTAGAGAAAGCCCGCGCACAGCAACAAAGACCCAGTGCAGCCAAAAATAAATAAATATATTAAAAAAAAAGATACTAACTCTTAAAAGGTCTTTATCCTTGCCTCAGAGAGAACACAGATGGTAATGTAAGAGATCAGCATTCTTCTCTACTTTTCAAACATAAATCTTTACTTTTAAGGGTGATAAAAAGCGTAAAAGCAATTTAGAGAAAACCTCGGTACTGATTCTCTTGAAGTTCACAAATGAACCTTACTGTGTTGGCTGTCCTTCTGGAATTCCTTAATACAATTTGTTAGAACGAAGCCATTTTTAGAATCTCTTCAATTAAAACCTACAGCCTGGCATGAAAGAGAGAAAAGTAAACACATATGTGTAGTTAATGTCCCAGAAAATGCAGCAGATAACTTTAACTGGTCATTTTTTAGTCCTCAACTTCTTGTAATAAATTTTATGCTAAGGAGGGAAGTAATGAATATGATGGATCAATAGGTTGTGATGGCATCATTAGTTTTAAGAAATAATGATGGCATCATTATTTCTTTTAAGGAAATAGAAAGCCTAAAAAGGGTGGAAGATGGAGGTAGAAGGAACAGCACAATTATCTACGTATTGATAACCATTATATATTGATAACTTTAAATCACTTTTACAATACAGAATTACAAAGAGAGTTATATTTATTAACCACTGCTAAACAGATTTGCAGTTGTACTAACTGCATTCCAGACATTTTCAAAAGAAATATTTTTACCAAGTCTTAATCCAGATTTCTCTGGGTTCTCAGGCTTGTAATCTTAGGGTTTGAAGGAACTACTCTGTTATTACTCAAATAAAATTCTGTAAGCCCTCCCAGACAGTTACTAATCAGAACAGATGGTGTTCTATGAGATAAAAATTTTCTGAAGTCTCAGGGCCAGTTAAAAAAAAAAAAAGATAAGATCTATGCACAAAACAAGAAATACAAAAGGTAGCAGATATTTTGTCTTAAATGGCATTAGTGCTAACTACTCAGAACTCAGGCTTCAAAAAATATAGCAAGTACTCACCTGTTTACACAGCAATATAACTTTCAATTTAGCTGATGAGCTTTTATATAACTTATAATCAGCAAAATGAGTTTGAGTCTGCAACTTCAAAAAAAACATTTCCGGTGTTAACCAAAATCTTTCAAAATAAAGGACACAAATATGACTGATGTTCAGTCAGAGTTGATCCCCTAACTCACATTATACTCCATTACACAGCTCCTAATCTTCTTAGATTTCCTGGATATGCTGATATAATCTGCCTTCCTGGGAAAAATAAAATAAAGTTACTGCTATTCCTCAGACTTATACTTTCCAATTAATCATAATGGGCTAGAAGAATTTGAAACTGAAGAGCTTCTTCCCCCCTCCCCACTTCTTCTTAAACGTCATAATATCAAAGCACATACGGGTTTTCTCAGTTTAGGGTTCCCAAAACAGAATACATAGCCCCAAGAATGGTTTCAGTTAGCTTTCAGCATTAATTAGGAGTTCTGGGACATAAGGCAGGATAAAATATGGAAAAATACTACCCATCGCCTTCTTCTAATTTATACTATCAAAGACATTACATTATGGATATTTCACATAGTATCTCTTTAATACTTTATGTCTAAGAATTGAACTTAACTATCAATCTTTCAGTTTATTCATCTGTCCAAAGACTTATTTGTACTACCTGGAAGGTTACTTTTTCTAATATTTTACTTTGGTTGGACTATACTGCAGAGTGAAAAGGAACATGTTTCACTCCTGTGGTTTTTCTCTTGAAAAGCATCTTCTTTAAAAAAATAGAATAAACTCAGACATCCTCAGTGTTTACTCTGCCTATGTTAAACACGTCTCCATTGATATCTAAAACTGGAGCTTATATCTTGAAGACTTCTTATACAAGTCTTTATAGTATCAGGTAACTCAAATCACATGCAAACTATGTTTTCAAAGGCTATTTCCAAAGTAATTATGGAAGCTTCTAGTACTGACTCCCTTTAAAGCAAAGAAACCATGTAACATAGTAAGCACAGTGCCAGGCTCAATAAATGCTGCTTCATTTTCCTTTTGCCGGTAAAGCAATTTCTAATCAGGGGAAAATTATATTTAGCTTCAGTTATTATATCTCTAAATATTACCAAGTCAACTACTAACCAGCCTTACTTCCTGATAAGATACTACTTTATAGTCTTCCATAAGTGAATGGACGAACGTGTTGATTTATATTAATTTAAACGAACTTGGCATCCTCTTGCACTAGTGGTACTATATCTAAATCCAATATTAGGACAACAGCTCCATCTCCTTCTCAGCTGGAAGTACTCTGGGCTTATGCAAAGGAGGAGTTAGGTGTGCCTTAATTACTGCTGTTATAGCAGCTCCAAGAACTGTAAATAGTTGGCATGGCAGAAAATCTCAGATGCAATCACAATGACACTTTCAAAAGAGACAAGTAAACCTGGGCTAAGAAGAAGAATTCAAATTCCTTTCTTGCTCAACACTTAAAACCACAGCATCTTTCATACACCACATCCGTAATTTCTGAGAAGAAGAACAGACTATTAGTAGACATTCTCATCTCTCACTTTTGGAAACAGAGGCAACTCTAAGAATTATTTTGCAGCTGAGGAAACTAACCTAACACCCGAAGAGGTTATGTAATTCCAAGTGGAAGAACCAGGATTTGAACTCTCTGATTCTTCTGGTTTCAGACTGTTGTCTTAACCACTATTCATTGATCCACTTTGGCTTCTATATTAAGTAGAACTGACTAAAAGGAAATATTAGGAATAAAACGCCTAGGAATAAACCTACCTAAGGAGGCAGAAGACCTGTACTCCAAAAACTGTAAGACACTGATGAAAGAAACTGAAGATGACACAGACAGATGGAAAGATACACCATGTTCTTGGATTGGAAAAATCAATATTGTCAAAATGACTATACTACCCAAGGCAATCTACGGATTCAATGAAATCACTATCAAATTACCAAGGGCACTCTTTGCAGATCTAGAACAAAAAAAATCTTAAAATTTGTATGGAGACACAAAAGACCCTGAATAGCCAAAGCAATCTTGAGAAAGGAAAATGGATCTGGAGGAATCAGGCTCTCTGACTTCAGACTATACTATAAAGCTACAGTAATCAAAACAGTATGGTACTGGCACAAAGACAGACTTACAGAACAATGAAACAGGATAGAAAGCCCAGAAATAAACCCATGCACCTATGGTCAATTAATCTACAACAAAGGAGAAAAGATAAGCTCTTCAATTAGTGGTGCTGGGAAAACTGGACAGCTACATGTAAAAGAATGAAATTAGAAGATTCTCTAATACCATACACAAAAATAAACTAAAATGGATTAAACACCTAAAATAAATGTAAAACCAGATACTATAAAACTCTTAGAGTAAAACATAGGCAGAACATTCTTTGACATAAATCACAGCAATATCTTTTTAGATCCACCGCTTAGACTAATGGAAATAAAAACAAAAATAAACAAATGGGACCTAAATAAACTTAAAAGCTTGTACACTTGAAACACTATGTATAACTGAACCACTCTGCTGTACACCTGAAACTAACACAACATTGTAAATCAACTATACTCCAATATAAAATAAAAATTAATTATCTGGCTCTGCTCTCAGGAAAAGATGTGGTGCCCAGAGACTTCCTTTCATCCTGCATTCTTCTTCCCAATTTCCACTGTAAGATTTCTGTCATTCCCCCATCTTCCAAAAGGGGGCATCCTACAAAATTCTGGTCAATCATTGCCAGTGTTTCTCAATAAGACTGCTATTGGCATTTGGGGCATAACAATTCTTTGTTGTTAAGGCTGTCCAGTGCCCTGTAGAACATTTAGAATCACTGGCCTCTCGGCAATAAATGCCAATAACATCTCTCCATAGCCCAGTCTGTGACAATCAAAAATGCCCCTAGACTCTTCCAAATGTGCCTTAGGAAGGCAGCACTGTTGCTGGTTGGTTGAGAACTCCTATTGGCCCTGTTATTTCTTTATAGGAACCATGGATTTCTTTTCTTTTGTATCCTTAAACCTGAGTTGGAGATGCATTAGCTATATGATTTGGGGCATGTTTTTACGTCCCTTAGATTCAATTACCACATTTATTCTAGAGGAGGATATAAACGTGGGGCAATTTGATATATTTAGAGTACAAAACCACACCTAGGAAAACCTAATATAAAAATACAAGCTAACTGATTAACAGTATATTAAAAGTACCATATACTTATGGTTAAGTAGGGCCTTTATTCAGTAGGCCCTTTCTTTATATATGTTTGGATTCCTTTCTGGAATTTTACTTCTATTTCATTAACTGGACTGTTACAAATTATTATAGCTTACATATAATATATAATTGCATGTGTAATTTATATATTTATATATAAGATATATATAATTACTTGTATTTATAAACTACATATATAGCTTATATATAATAAAATTTACTCCCCAGTTCCTCTACTCTTTGGAGTTTTTCACCTCAATTATTATTATTAATTGAGATATAATTCACATCCTTTAAAATTCATCCTTCTAAAATGTACAATTCGGTAGTTTTTATCTATTCTGGACATTTCATATAAATGGAATCATATAATATGTGACCTTTTGTACTGGCCTCTTTCACTTAACATAACGTTTTCAAGTTTCATTCATGTTGTAGCATGTATGAGTACTTCATTCCTTTTTATGGCCGAATAATATTCTTGTACAAATATACCACATTTTGTTTATTTATTCATGAGCTGATGCACATTTGGGTTGTTTTTGATTTTTGGCTATCATGGATAATGCTGCTATAAACATTCCTGTGCAAGTTGTCATGTGGACATATGTTTTCAATTCTGTTGGGTATATACCTAACAATAGAATTTCTGGGTCATATGGTGACTATATATTTAACTTTTTGAGGAACTGGAAACTGTTTTCCAAAATGGCTGGGTTATTTTACATTCCTGTCAGTAATATGGGAGTATTCCATTTTATTAGATCCTCACCAACAATGTTATTGTTTATCTTTTTTATTTTAGCCATCCTAGTGGGTGTAAAGTGGGATTTTGTGGTTTTCATTTGCATTTTCTTAATGACTAATAGGTTGACCATCTTCTCTTCTGTGCTTTTTGGCCATTTGTGTATATTCTTTGGAGAAATGTCTATTCGAATTCTTTGCCGTTTTTTTTTTTTTTTTTTTTTTTTTTTTTTTTGCAGTGCGCGGGCCTCTCACCGCTGTGGCCTCTCCCGTTGCGGAGCGCAGGCTCTGGATGTGCAGGCTCAGCGGCCATGGCTCATGGGCCCAGCCTCTCCATGGCATGTGGGATCTTCCCGGACCGGGGCACGAACCCGTGTCCCCTACATCGGCAGGTGGACTCTCAACCACTGCGCCACCAGGGAAGCCCTCTTTGCCCATTTTTATTTTATTTATTTATTTTTAATGATTGCTTTTATTTATCTGTTTATTTATTTTTGGCCGTGTTGGGTCTTCGTTGCTGCACGTGGGCTTTCTCTAGTTGCAGCGAGTGGGGGTTACTCTTTGTTGTGGTGTGTGGGCTTCTCATTGCAGTGGCTTCTCTTGTTGCGGTGCACGGGCTCTAGGAGTGCTGGCTTCAGCAGATGTGGCTCACGGGCTCCAGAGCACAGGCTCAGTAGTTGTGCACACGGGTTTAGCTGCTCTGTGGCATGTGGGATCTTCCTGGCCCAGGGCTCGAACCCGTGTTCTCTGCATTGGCAGGCGGATTCTTAACCACTGCGCCACCAGGGAAGTCCCGTCCATTTTTAAATTGAGTTGTTTAATTTGAGTTGTAAAAGTTCTTTATATATTCTGGACACTAGACCCTTTTTAGATATATGGTTTGCAAAATTTCCTCCCACTCTGAGGGCTGTCTTTTCACTATCTTGCTAGAGTGTCCCTTAAAGAACAAAAGCTTTTAATTTTGATTCAGTCCAATTTATCTATTTTTTTCTTTGGTTGCTTGTTCTCTTGGGTGTCATAACTAAGAAACCCCACTGTCTAATCCACAATCATGAAAATTTTACATCTATGTTTTCTTCTAAGAGTTTTATAAATTTAGGGACAGTCCAGTGGTTAAGACTCTGCGCTTCCAGTTCAGGGGGCACGGGTTTGATCCCTGGTCGGGGAACTAAGATCCCACATGCCGCGCAGCATGGCCAAAAAAAAAAAAAAAATAAGAGTTTTATAAATTTAGCTCTTACATTTAGGCCTGTGATCCATTTCGAGTTATTTTTATATATGGTGTGAGGTACGGATCCAACATCATTCCTTTGCACGTGGATATCCAGTTGTCCGA
Source organism: Tursiops truncatus (assembly GCF_011762595.2). Classification (NCBI taxonomy): domain Eukaryota; kingdom Metazoa; phylum Chordata; class Mammalia; order Artiodactyla; family Delphinidae; genus Tursiops; species Tursiops truncatus. The sequence goes on along the minus strand of NC_047035.1, from coordinate 25,515,385 downwards.
GAATCATTTTTTTAAAAGACTATTCTTTCCCCAATGAATTGTCCTGAATACCAACTAACCATAAATAGAAAAGTTTACCTCTGGATTCTCAGTTCTATTTCACGGTTTATATATCTATACTTATGCCAGGATGACAATGTCTTGTCACTACAGCTTTGGGACATGTGAGTCCTTCAATTTTGTTTTTTTTCCGAGACGATTTGGCTATTCTGGGTCTCTTGTTTTTCCACATGATTTTTAGGATTAGCTTGCCTATTTCTAAAAACAGGCAGCTGGGATTTTGATAGGTATGTTGTTGAATCTACATATTTGAGGAGTATCACTACCTTAACCATAGTAAGTCTTCCAACCCATGAGCACAGATATCCTGCCATTTATTTAGGTCTTCGTCCTGTTCATTTCTGTATATTTTTTTCCTTGGGTGGAATTACGTAAATATTCTCAAAATACTAAATTGAGCTGGGAAGATAGGGCAAAAGGAGGAAATGAATAAACACATTAAATATAAAATGATATGTTCCTAATTTGGAGTAAGAATAAATAATGTTTCTCTTTTTTTCTACTTCCATTTCTAATTTCCCCTAATGGGAATGGAATGTTTTTAAAGTAGTTGAAAGGTTACAAGTGTTGGCAAAAAATATGGAACAATACATTGCCAGTGAGAGACTGTAAACTGGTACTTTGTTAAAAATGGCAATATATGCTGAACCTAAAGATATGCCTACTCTATGACCCAGCAATTTCATTCCTAAGTACATATACCCAACAGAGTTATGTACCAAATGGCACGGGTAAGAATGTCACTCTTAATAACAGCCCAAATCAGGAAATAACCCAATTTCCGTCAGCAGAATGAAAAAACTGTGATATATGCAAACAATGGGATACTGGACAGCAATGAAAATGAATTATTGTTTCACCAAAATATGTGAATGAATCTCAAAGACATATGATGGATAAAATACACTAAATTCAAGAGTGATTGTGTGTACTGTATTGTAGGTAAGATTCCATTTACATGAAGTTCAAGAACAGGCAAAACTAATATATAGTGATAGAAGTCAAAATAATGGTTATCTTTGGCAAGGAGGAATGAATTGGGAAGAGGTACAAGATAACCTGGGATACTGAAAATGTTCTACAACATGATCTGGGTGGTGATTAGACAAGTGTGCATTATTCACTAAACTGTATGTTTAAGATTTCTGCACTTCACTGTATCCATGTAAATACTTCAAAAAAAATAAATTTTAATTATTTGGGAAATAAACTGGAAAGAAAACTGGAATGAGGTTAAATGTCTGATCTCTCATTTTATAATCTTAAGTATATCTAACTACCATTTAATAATCACCGTTTTACTTAAAAAACAAAACCAAAACAGAACCATCTAGACATTACAGGGGTGGGCTCAAGCATTTTCCTCTTAGCCTTTGTTGTTTAAGACAAATCTAAAAAAAACCCAAACTTTTTAGTGCTGGGTGTTCCAGGAATTTGTAAGACAGGGGAAGTGTTATAAAAACAGCACTTTGGAGTTAAAGCCCTTGCCCTGAGGCAGGAAATGAAAGCATAAAGGGATTGGCCCTTCCTTTCTTTCCTTTTAAAAAAAAAATCCTATGGGGACTTCCCTGGTGGCGCAGTGGTTAAGAATCTGCCCGCCAATACAGGAGACACGGGTTCGATCCCTGGTCCGGGGAGATCCCACATGCCATGGAGCACCTAAGTCTGTGCACCACAACTACTGAGCCTGCACTCCATAGAGTCTGTGAGCCACAATTACTGAGCCTGTGTGCCACAACTACTGAAGCCCAGGTGCCTAGAGCCAGTGCTCCACAAGAGAAGCCACCACAGTGAGAAGCCCGCGCACCACAACAAAGAGTAGCCCCCGCTCACGGCAACTAGAGAAAGCCCACGTGCAGCAACGAAGACTCAATGCAGCCAAAAATAAATACATAACTAAAATTTTTAAAAAATCATATGAATGAACGCACAAATCAGACAATACTGGGCAAAAAATATTTATTTTTCATCTGTGCATCTACTTTCATTCCCATAAAGTTATTTTTTCCTAGGATGTTTTAGTATCAGTTTTTCTTATACATACTTTGTCGAGAGAGAGAGAGAGAGAGAGAGAGAGAGAGAGAGAGAGAGAGAGAGAGAGAGAGAGGGAGAGAGAGAGAGGGAGATAGGCTGATAAAAGGTGGCACCAAGTATTACTAACACATCTGGTTCAGACTGCCTACTGTAAGAATGCCTTTTAGGAGAGCTATGGGACATTTGCATATCCTTTAATAGGGGGAATTGCTGGGATTCCTGACTCCAATTAGTCAGGAAATCAGAGTTCCAAAAATAACTTTTACTTCTTCCAAGAAAGGGGAAGTGGGTTGGCAAGTGAACACTTAGATTTGACACCAACAGTAATAAGAATTATTCTGTAATCTCTGAAATTTTGCGGAGCCCAGTGGAAACCAACTGAATTTTGAATCCCTATTATAACGGCTACCATTTTTATAAAAATAAATATGCACATCTATAAAACTCAACAGAACATGTAAATTTGTTCCGCATCTTATTACTTACTCCATATAAATGATGAACTCTTTCATCACATTCAATATTGTCAATTAAAACAAAAGTGCTCATATTTGAGAAAGATGACCAATTTATATTGGTAAGTCTATCAAGTAAGAGTTTTTAAAAAACCCTGCATGTACAGCAGTTGTGTATATGCTTCAGGATTTCTCAGAGAAACTTAAACATTAAAGAAGCTGAATTTAGGGGCTACTAACATTTTTTAAGCCTCAGGGCAGCCTAACTTTACGATATAAAACTATTTTTTAAAAAACAGAAATCTTGTACATAAAAATAATTAAATAATAAAGATTTCGTTTATTTCAGTATACATTTGCTAGAGATACAGGAGATACAAAAGTGGTATGATAGCCATTACACCAAAGGCAAAAGTCTCACCAGGAAGACTACACAGAAAGGGGAGAATACATTACGTGCTGGGTAAGCACACGCTAGACAAATCTATCCTGAGCACCCATCTATTATGTGCCAGACCCTGCTCTAGGCCCTGGGTAGACTGTATCGAATAAAAGACACAAAAACCCCTGCCTGCTACGAGCTTACATTCCAGTATGGGGGACAGACAACAAAAAAGATGAACGCCTCACTCAAGCACTCATTCTGCTCAAGCGCTGCCTCCATAAAGCGTCAAGACCCAAAAGCAAAGCACACCTGCATTTCCAAGGACCAGGTAAGCCAGTCTGGTTGGAGCTGAGCGAGCCACGCAGGGAAGAGTGGGACCAAAGGAGGTCAACAAAGGGCCAAATCGTAAATTTATTTATTTTACTTATTTATTTTTGGCTGCGCTGGGTCTTCGTAGCTGCACGGTCTTCCTCTAGTTGTGGCGAGCGGGGGCTACTCGTCCTTGTGGTGCGCTGGCTTCTCATTCTGGTGGCTTCTCTTACTGCAGAGCATGTGCTCTAGGCACATGGGCTTCAGTAGCTGTGGCATGTGGGCTCAGTACTTGTGGCTCACGGGCTCCAGGGCACAGGCTTAGTAGTTGTGGCACACAGGCCACAACTGTGGCTCCGCGGCCTGTGTGATCTTTCTGGACCAGGGCTCGAACCCGTGTCCCCTGCATTGGTAGGCGGATTCTTAACCACTGCGCCACCAGGGAAGTCCAGAGGGCCAAATCAGAAGGGCCTCATAGGTCTTCATGTTAAGACTCTGACTTTAAGAAGCAGAAGCCCTCTGAGAGAGTTCTTAAACAAGACTGGCATGACCTCCTATGCCTCAACAGGATCACCCTGAGTGATACATTTAGAAGAGAGTCAAAGACAGAAGCAGAGAGAGCACTGGAGAGATGACTGTGGTTTGGACTAGGGTGACAGCAATAGGTATAAAAAGTGGAGGGAGGATATATTTTGAAGGTAGACTAAACTGTTACCAATGCTTAAAGCACATAGAAAATGCTAAATAAACATTTAATGAAAGAATGAATCTTGAAAGGTGGGAGAAACCAATGTGAACTAGAGTACTCAAGAAAGGTTTTTTACTGGTACTCTGCATGGATAGCTCCTATTCCTAATTTTCAGCATTGTTCATTTATCTGAATCCTTCTAAACCATTTTTCGCTTGACTGATCCCTCTAACTGGTTATTAAATCCAGGTGAAAGTAGACAGGAGTCTAAGTAAAATAAATAACAGTGGGGATTACAGTGAAGTAGAGAGGTTCAAGACATTAAGCAGGCATAATCCACAGGCTCTGGTGATTAAATATATGGAATAAAAAAGGAGAGAAAATATAATAATGATCTCTTCTTCGGACAACTTCATGAATAAAAGATGCCATTATCTGAAATAGGGAACACAAAAGAAAAAGCAGGTTTGAGGGGAAACAAATGGAAAAGGCTAAAAACTTTAGAGAAACAAAACAATTTTGGGAAACAAGTATTTTTGGAGTCTAAAGGTCTAAAATTAAGTATATCAAGACTACTGCTTCCAGGGATTTCCCTGGTGGTCCAGTGGTTAAGAATCCGCTTTCTAATGCAGGGGATGCGGGTTTGATCCCTGGTTGGGGAACTAAGATCCCACATGCCAGGTTTCCCTGGTGGCGCAGTGGTTGAGAGTCCGCCTGCCGATGCAGGGGACACGGGTTCGAGCCCTGGTCCGGGAAGATCCCACATGCCGCGGAGCAACTAAACCCGTGCGCCACAACTACTGAGACTGCACTCTACAGCCCATGAGCCACAACTACTGAGCGCGTGTGCCTAGAGCCCATGCTCCGTAACAAGAGAAGCCACTGTAATGAGAAGCCTGCGCACCGCAACGAAGAGTAAGCTGGTGCAAAATTAAAATTTGGTTCCTCCTTAGGTTAAAAGGACGAGCGTTTTTTCCCCTATTCGTCTGCTCTTGATAGTAAGATTATAAAAGACAGATCTTATGTTTTGTCAAAATAATCACTTACGTTCTATGTTGTCTTTATCAGATCTTTGATTATTTAAGTAAACCTAGTCCTCTCAATATTAAAAGAGCTAAGTTTTGCACAGTACTAAATATATAACCTTCAATAATTGCCTGAGAGGGCTTCCCTGGTGACGCAGTGGTTGAGAGTCCGCCTGCCGACGGAGGGGACACGAGTTCGTGCCCCAGTCCGGGAAGATCCCACATGCCGTGGAGTGGCTGGGCCCGTGAGCCATGGCTGCTAAGCCTGCGCGTCCGGAGCCTGTGCTCCGCAGCAGGAGAGGCCACAACAGTGAGAGGCCACAACAGTGACAGGCCAGCATACAGCAAAAAAAAAAAAAAAAAAAAAAAAAAAAAAAAAATTGCCTGTGAAATCTTTGTCACTTTGATTAAATGGATAACTGAGCATTGTTCCACAGTGACCTATGATCCTATTTGACGAAGTATTTTTAAAACTTTTGATATTTTTGACAAATTTCAAAAATAAAATTTTAAATAAAGCCTTTTTTGACTTAGAAGTAACTCTGAAATATTATTTCAAGGCCCCTGAAATATCTCAAAGATTGGTTCTCTCCTTATAAAAAGGGATATGTTAAGCTAACTAGGCTTATTTCATATATTAAATTACATGGGAAGCATTTCCAAATAAGTAATACTAAACCTTCTTTATTGTATGTCTGTATAGATATATGTTATAAATATTTCAGAAACTATGTGAAATTCCTAGAAATCTGGTATGTCCTGAAATAATGTTATCAGTCATAATTCTAGTTATCTTAAAATATTGTATGTCACAGAAATAACCCAATTTCCTTGTCAACTGCACTGTCATCAGATCTCTAACCATGCCAGGGTAAGAATTTATAGAATTCTAACTTAGAAATGGATGACTTCATAAAACTGTTAACAAAAGATCAAAACCATGAATTAATTCCATGGGACTAAATGAACTGATGAAGATGATTATAATTTTTATGACTTTTTGTTTTAAATATTGTCAGTTCTTTTATGCTTTGTCAGAGTCCCCATTTATGTTGGATTCACAAGCTGACAGACCTCTCACAATGTGACTTCCTTATCTTTTGTTATTCGTAGGCACCATTAAACACTGTGTGGGAGGGGAAGTATCCTAGCAGAACTCATCAGCTTTTTGTTCTTGCCAAAATTATGGAGTAAATTCTAACAACCCTAGAATGAAACTGTCCTCCAAAACTGCTAAATAGGCAATTAATATCCTCATTTTCTTCCCTCCCATAAATGACTACTAGTCAAAACTCTTCTAATCCTGTGGTGTTATTTATGTGCCACTGCTAAAAGTAACGCGAATAAAATTATTATTTGTATATATGTATATTATTTGTATATATGTGTATATATATGCGTGCAAAAGAAATCTGTAGACTATATGCCAAATAACTGACACTGGTTATTCCTGTTTATTTTCTGTGACATATATTTGGGTTTTTGAAAATGAGCATGTATTGCTTCTATAAACAAAACAAGAATGAATGAAAAGGTAAATTCATTTAAACGTAGTATTAAAGGGTTAGGACTCAGCACTTTCACTGTCGTGGGCCCGGGTTCAATCTCTGGTTGGGGAACTAAGATCCTGCAAGCCGCACGGTGCGGCCAAAAAAAAAAAAAAAAAAAGGGAGTATTAAAATTCTGTATTTGAATCCTTAACAGGCTGACCCCGAATTGCATATTTTCATACAGCAAGAGGACTCAAACAAAATAAAACTATATAGAAAAAGAATTCCAAAATCAGAACTTAAATCAGAACATAAAAACACATCTTCATATTTGTACAGATAAACATAAACTCTATATCCATCAGTTTTACTTGTTGGTCTCTTACTTTCATTAATTAGAATCATATAACAAAGTTCCCAAATTAATTCATTTGTTCTTCTTGGCTGTTACTGATGATCTACTTTCTAGCAAATTGCCAAGGGTATAAACATCATGTATGGCACCAACTAAAAATGAATTAATGAATAGAAACTAAAATATAAAGTTAACTGAACTTAATATTGTAAAACTGTCAACATTCCAAGGGAACCAGACTTTAGAACGAAAGTTGGGTCTTCACTGCCAAGCCCAATATGGAGGGAAAAAAGTTGATAGGCTTAGACAGAGTTTATTCACTCATTTACTTCTCCTGAAGCTGAAAAACATTAGAGGCAAATTTCAGTATCCAAAAAAAGTGGGCTAATCAACTGAGGATACTGTGATGGCTTTTTTTTTTTTAATATTTATTTTTATTTATTTATTTGGTTGCACCAGGTCTTAGTTGCAGCAGGCAGGCTCCTTAGTTGCAGCCAGCGGGCTCCTTAGTTGTGGCTCATGGGCTCCTTAGTTACGGCTTGCCAGCTCCTTAGTTGTGGCATGTGAACTCTTAGCTGCGGCATGCATGTGGGATCTAGTTCCCTGACCAGGGATTGAACCCAGGCCCCCTGCATTGGGAGTGCAGAGTCTTAACCACTGCGCCACCAGGGAAGTCCCCGTGATGGCTGATTTTATGTAACACCCTGACTAGGCTTCATGGGCCCCAGATATTTAGTCAAACATTACTCTGTATGTGTCTGTGGGGGTGTTTTGAATGAGAGTAATATTTAAATTGGCTGACTGCCCTATGTGGGTGAGCCACATCCAATCAGCTGAAAGCCGAAATAGTACAAAAAGGCCCCCCAGGTAAGAAGGAATTCCTCCTGCCTGACTGTTAAGGTGGGACTTTTTTTTTTTTTTTCTCCTGCCTTCATACTTGAACTGAAGCGTCAGCTCCTCCTGGATCTTGAGACTGATGGTATCTGGACTAGATCATTTGGGTCTCCAGTTTGCCTGCTGTAGATCTTGAATCTTGTCAGTCTCTATAACTGCATGAGCTGATTCCTTATAACATCTTTCTCTCCCTCTTTCCCTCTACCTCCCTGTAAAAATACTGCACAAGGAAAGCCCAGCAAATGCTTTATGATGATGATTTTAGCACTGATGCCTTAGAAAGCGTGGAACCCTCTCCAAGAGACAGCAATCTATTCATTTGACCAAGTTATTCCAGGTCCAATGGGACTTAGATGATACTTAACAGAAAATTTTCTTGAATAATGGCCGTACTTTTACTTAGAAGTTAAGAACAATTTCTAACTGCTGTTAGAGCCACTTATCTTCTACTCTCTTTTCTACTTCTCTCTGCAAATGGCCACAATCCCCGGTACTATCATTTGAAGTATAAGCATAGAATTGGAAAGAATACTAACCCATGTAATTACTGTACTTCACTTAAATGGTTTTGGTTATAAAGAAGAGATAAGAACCACTCACCACATCAAATATAAAAATGACCAAGTACTTCTTTTATCCTTTATCAACTGCAAAAACAAACAGCTCTCTAGGACCCGGGAACAGAGCACCCTGTCACTGACGGGGTGTTGTTCAGGAAAAACTGAATGGGAGACATTACTCAAAATCACATATAGCAGCAAATACCTTAGAATAAAAAATCTTGTAGCCATGCTCTCTATACATCCCCACAAGAGCAGGCAGGCTTCCTAAATAATTAAAAACTGAACAAGTAGGAGGCATAGCAGAAGTCCCTGCAGCCATAGTGTTGTGTTGTGGGAAAGAGATGGATTTGTAAATCCTAGAGCAAGGTTCTGCCTACCTGAGGCGACGGCTGGGTGGAGACCCTGGGGGAAGCCACTGTCACCATGTCTGACCAGGAGGCAAAACCTTCAACTGAGGACTTGGGGGATAAGAAGGAAGGAGAGAACACTAAACTCAAAGTCATCAGACAGGATAGCAGTGAGATTCACTTCAAGGTGAAAATGATGACGCATCACAAGAAACTCAAAGAATCATACTGTCAAAGACAGGGAGTTCCCATGAATTCACTCAGGTTTCTCTTTGAAGGTCAGAGAATTGCTGACACTCACACTCCAAAAGAACTGGGAATGGAGGAAGAAGATGTGATTGAAGTTTATCAGAAACAAATGGGGGCATTCAATGGTTTAGATTTTTTTATTCTTCTCCCTCAATCCTTTTTTTATTTTTAAAATTAGTTCTGGGCTTCCCTGGTGGCGCAGTGGTTGAGAGTCCGCCTGCCGATGCAGGGGACACGGGTTCGTGCCCCAGTCTGGGAGGATCCCGCGTGCCGCAGAGCGGCTGGGCCCATGAGCCGCGGCTGCTGAGCCTGCGCGTCCGGAGCTTCCGCTCCGCAACGGGAGAGACCACGACAGTGAGAGGCCCGCGTACCGCAAAAAAAAAAAAAAAAGTTCTTTTGTAATGTAGCGTTCAAAACAGAATTGAAAACTGGCACCCCATTTTTTTAAAACATCTGGTAATTTGAATTCTAGTGCCCATTATTCATTACTGTTTGTTTTCACTGTGCTGATTTTTGGTGATCAAACCTCAGCCCCCTTCATATTGCCCTCTCCTTTTCAAAAATTACATGTGTGCACAGAGAGGCCGCCTTTTCCAGGACTGTGCATTTGCACGCTTGTGATAAATAACAGCGACTAATGCGAGTGTTCATAATGACTTTCCAATTGGCCCTGAAGTTCTAGCATGTGGTTGCTTCACTCCTGGACTGTGACTTTCAGTGGGAGATGGAAGTTTTTCAGAGAATTGAACTGTGGAAAAATGCCCTTTCCTTAACTTAAAGCTACTTTTAAAATCTGAGGGTCTGGACCAAAAGAACAGGAATATCAGGTTGGAGTAAAGATGACAGAGGTGGTGAGAATAATGACTAACTCCAAAGATGGCTTCACTGCAGAGAAAGCATTTTAAGATGAAAGAAAAACCTTGCTTGAGGGGCTTCCCTGCTGGTGCAGTGGTTAAGAATCCGCCTGCCAATGCAGGGGACATGAGTTCGAGCCCTCGTCAGAGAATATCCCACATGCCGTGGAGCAACTAAGCCCGAGCACCACAACTACTGAGCCTACGCTCTAGAGCCTGCGAGCCACAACTACTGAGCCCGTGTGCCACAACTACTGAAGCCCGCCCGCCTAGAGCCCGTGCTCTGCAACAAGAGAAGCCACTGCAATGGGAAGCCCGCGCACCGCAACGAAGAGTAGCCCCTGCTCGCCGCAACTAGAGAAAGCCCGTGCACAGCAACAAAGACCCAGTGCAGCCAAAAATAAACTAAATAAATAAAAAATTATAAAAAAAAAAAAGAAAACAAAAAAAAAACCTTGCTTGAAGATCCCAGAAAAGTTCTACTTTTCATTAGCAGTTAAAGTTATTCATGCAGAAGTGTATACAACAGAACACTGCTCTTTTTGGTACTTTTTGGCCTGGGATATGGGTTTTAAATGGACACTGTCTGTACCAGCTTCATTAAAATAAACAAAATATTTGTTTAAAAAAACTGAATAAGTAAAGGTAACAATAGGGGGAAAAACCTTTTCTACAAGTAGCAGCAAATATTTGGTACTTGTTAAAATTTTGATACTTTTTGCTTATTTTATGAATCTTACAAATGTATAGATACTGAAGTTGATTTTCATGCCAACAGAAATATATTGATAATTAACAAGGTTAAACCATGAAGGAACTTCTACTTCATGATATATATTTTTTTCACATTTAGATGATACCGTAGTTTGTGAGTTGGGCAGAAGAGGGATTAATCCTTAACTAGGTCCTAAAGTTTTCTTCGTTAAAGAATCAGTCTCTTCTTCATTCATCTTTCTAAATCATCAGTAGTCACTCTCTTTGAACAGCTCTAAAGTGAGGGGGCAAAGCAGCAGACAACGCTCTCAACTCTCACCACAGCACTTTCTAGATCATTAAATTATGTACTTGTCACAAGTATCCAGTCAGGATGCATCATGAAGAGCAGCAACTCATGGCCTCCTGGAAGGAGCAAGAGAGACAAAAGAATGCCAGCAAACACACAAATCAACTGACCTTTATGGTCATCCTTAGTTCTTTAACTTCTACATGAACACCTGCAGAGATGTAGATGAAAATTAACATCATTATATCTAAAAATATCTTAAAATACCAAAAGGGACTGGAGAAGGAAGTAGTGGTGGAAGAGAGAATAGAGCATAGGATGTAAAAAAAAAATCAATGAAGCTATTTTTAAAACCACACTATGCTGGAACTTGAATTTATCTATTCATGTTTTTCACATGACCTCAGACAAAGAAGAATAAAGTATCCTATTTAAAAATGTTACCTTGGGACTTCCCTGGTGGTGCAGTGGTTAAGAATCCACCTGCCGGGGCTTCCCTGGTGGTACAGTGGTTGAGAGTCCACCTGCCGATGCAGGGGATATGGGTTCGTGCCCTGGTCCGGGAAGATCCCACATGCTGCGGAGCGGCTGGGCCCGTGAGCCATGGCCGCTGAGCCTGTGCGCCCGGAGCCTGTGCTCCGCAACGAGAAAGGCCACACAACAGTGAGAGGCCCGCGTACCGCAAAAAAAAAAAAGAAAAAAAAAAAAAAGAATCCACCTGCCAATGCAAGGGATACGGGTTTGAGCCCTGGTCCGGGAAGATCCCACATGCCGCAGAGCAACTAAGCCCGTGCGCCACAACTACTGAGCCTGTGCTCTAGAGCCTGCAAGCCACAACTACTGAGCCCACGTGACACAACTACTGAAGCCTGCACACCTAGAGCCCATGCTCCGCAACAAGAGAAGCCACCACAATGAGAAGCCCGCCCACTGCAACAGAGTAGCCCCTGCTAGCCGCAACTAGAGAAAGCCCGTGCGCAGTAACGAAGACCCAATGCAGCCAAAAGTAAAAATAAATAAATTTATTAAATAAATAAAATATAAAAATTAAAATGTTACCTAAAACAAAAGTAAAAGAAATATTAGCTAAAAGGCAGGGCAGACTGACTTTAATAACACTTAAGTCCCAATTAAATGGCACTAGACAATCTTCCCGTTAGGCTCTTAAGAGTTCCAGGGAACAGAGGAAAATAAATGTACCTTTCTGCTTCAGTGAACAGTCTTGTAAAAGGGATATTTATAAGGGACTTTCAGGAAGCAAGAGTTCAGTAACTTTGGAACACTGAAGCAAAATGAGTGGGAACTAGGTTTACCATCTTCTAGACGCAGCCCCTGTTTTGCTAGACTGTCAACAAATATCAAAGTGCTCAGCTTGGGCAATTGTTAAGTTAATGAACATCAAAGGAGACAGCCCGCCCCTCCCTACCCTAGGGATACTGTTCTAAAGCAGCCCTTTGGTTCTTTATCTCCCTACAAGAATGCATACAAGTATTTGAATCTACTCTCCCATGATTACTACTGCTATTTCTCTCCTCAACAGCTAGAGCAGCTCCTTAACACCAAGCACTGCACAGTGAATTCCTGTCACAAGCACTTGTTTATCACCCTCTCCCTAGTAGTAGTTTAATCCTTTAATTAGTTTTAATGCCCCAAACTAGGATTTCCTGAGGACTGCCACAGGATGTGCAACAAGCAGCAGGGGCCAAGGCTTTAAGTTGTTGATTCAATATAATCAAGAATTTTTAAAAATGGTTGCTAATGCAGAGCCAGAAACAGGGCCCTAAACAAAAGGAAGAAAAGAGGCCAAGTACCTCTGAAAAATTAAGGAACTGAGTTTTAAAGGGTGCCAGCTCACAATTAGGACAGAAAGGCTTAATTTGTCCAGACTGTCCTACTGTCCTCCTTTGGTACTGGAACATATTACAAGCTACTTTTAGACAGAAAGGAAGGGATGAGGAAATATGCGTACTGTGGTCAAGCACCCACGGACAGATGAAGAGGGTTAGCAGATACAGCAATCACTGGTGAAGGCGAGGCTTGGAATTAAACTAGTTTCAGAGGCAGAAGGCAAGGCAATAAGTAAGAATTTCACAAAACTGATTAGTATTGAACATTTAAAAAAAGAGTATATAGTGAGCAAGGCCTTTTGTAGGTTACGTACAAAATTTGAGAATCTGAATTAATAGGCTATAAAAAATACAAGTAGCATTAAAAAAAAAATAATTCCAACCATCCTTAAGAGGCCTGAACATAGGTCTCTGAATCCTTAGTTGTCTCTTTTCCCTCTCCTAATTTGTTCTAACTTCACCTATGCCACTGATTCATTCAGGAAGGACCACCAGCTCTTTAGAAGGAAGCATCAATGCATTTAGATTTCCAAAAACAATGAAAATTGGCAACTTAACATCACCACCAAACTCCTGTTCCACAGGCCAATATTTCCCTTATTTTTCTTTTAAAAGAAACAGATCAAATATCTTGTCTTCCAATTTCCTTTCTTTTCCCCAATTACCACCAATCAGTAGAGTGGCTTTTGGTTCTCATTGATGTAAACGAGCTCAAGAAAAAGAGAGAGAGAATCCTCAAACCTCTTAAAAGTTAGTTTGCATTATTAATTGAGATTTTATTTAAAATGCATAGTCTAAGGCCTTTGTCCACCAAGACTCATGGTCTGGTGAAACAGACTCGAATCCTCATTTTTAACAAGCTCCATAACTGTGGTGCTCAACCCTGGCTGCACATTAGAATCATCTGGGGTGCTTTTAAATAACATCCTGCAGGAGCCTCACCCCCAGATAGTCGTGGGTCTGCAAAGGGGCGTGACATTGGCATTATTACTAATTTTTAAGCTTTCCTGTGTGTGACCAAGGTTAGGAGCCACCATACTAAAAGTAACTTTGACGCAGGTGGTCCATGGACAAAGTTTGAGAACAGGGGCTTAAAAGAGTACACCTTAATGAGATCCTTCTGAAACTCATTCCACGTATCTACGTCAACGTAGATAGCAGGCAGATACAAGTATTTAGATAATTTATTTTTTCTAAACCACAGGTGACAATTAAAAAAAAAAAATCAGGGCTTCCCTGGTGGCGCAGTGGTTGAGAGTCCGCCTGCCGATGCAGGGGACACGGGTTCGTGCCCCGGTCCGGGAAGATCCCACATGCCGCGGAGCAGCTGAGCCCGTGAGCCGTGGCCACTGGGCCTGCGCGTCCGGAGTCTGTGCTCCGCAACGGGAGAGGCCACAGCAGTGAGAGGCCCGCGTACCGCAAAAAAAAAAAAAAAAAAAAAAAATCAAATGCTCTTCAAAAAGCTCTCAAATCTTAAGGAAAGCCTTAAGGAGGATATCGGGTTCTTAACTGAGAAGAGTCCATCTAGCTTGTCACTTATTTATACATATTAAGTATTCCTATGGCAATAAACTGCAATAAAGTTGATGAAAATCTAGGATCAAGTCTCCTAGATAAAGTCCTCAAAAATAATTCTGGGGGGGCTTCCCTGGTGGCACAGTGGTTGAGAGTCCGCCTGCCGATGCAGGGGACACGGGTTCGTGCCGCGGTCTGGGAAGATCCCACATGCTGCAGAGCGGTTGGGCCTGTGAGCCATGGCCGCTGAGCCTGCGTGTCCAGAGCCTGTGCTCTGCAACGGGAGAGGCCACAACAGTGAGAGGCCCACGTAATGCAAAAAAAAAAAAAATAATAATAATAATCATAATAATTCTGGGGGAGGGACTTCCCTGGCGGTCCAGAGGTTAAGACTCTGTGCTTCCACCGCAGGGGTCACAGGTTTGATCCCTGGTCAGGGAACTAAGACCCCACATGCTGCACAGTGCAGCCAAAATTAAATAAAAGAAAAGACAAATAAAAAAATAATTTTGGGGGAAAAAAGCAATTCCAACTGTGTTAATATTGAGAAAGGGACTTCCCTGGTGGCACAATGGTTAAGACTCTGTGCTCCCAATGCCTGGAGCCCGGGTTCGATCCCTGGTCAGGGAACTAGATCCCACATACATGCCACAACTAAGGAGCCCATAAGCTGCAACTAAGGAGCCCGTCTGCTGCAACTAAGACCCGGCACAACCAAATAAATAAATAAAATACATATTAAAAAAGAAAAGATTGAGAAAGTTATTCCTCTTCAACAAACAAAACAGAGACTGGGCTATAAAGTTGACAAATTATAAGTGATGAGAAGAAATGGTCATTCATCTCACCCAAACAGTAAATGAACAAATCAAATCATGGAAAAAAATCTTTAAAATTAATTTTATTATGAAATAAAACTAAGGTAGTTCACCCACTTCAATCTTAAAAAAATAATAATAATGTGATTCACAGTAGTTTAATTAAGAGTTTAGTTCCCTTATATCATCTTACCACATCTTCTCCAATATGAGGGGCATCGACTTTGGGGCTCCTTTCCTGTCCAAGGGGAACATCCTCAAACTCCTTATTTATGTTGTGCATTAATAACAACATTCTACTAAATGAACAAGTCTACATTTGTTCAAAGGTTAGCTTCCAGCCTGCTGCCTGTGGGCATCTTAACAGCCAGCTTAAAACAAACTCTGAAACAAGACGCAAAAGGAGAGACCACTCTTGTGGCAAGAAATTTTTATTAGCACTTGGATTTGGAAGAAATAAATGGGAGTGGAAGAAGTAATAGACAGACCGTGCTACAAAAGCTCTTGAGTATTCAGGATAGATTTCTGAAGCAGAGAGGGAGGTTAAAGGGGTTACTGATCCATGGAGAGGAAAGAGGTAGGCTTTCATTTGTAGGGGCGATTACTCACAACTAAACTCAGCTGTTTTTTTGAAAATTCGCAGACAAGAAATCAGAAAATTAAAAATAGATTATGAAGTGGATGGAGTTCAGAAAAGCCACATTCTACTTGAAGACAAAATATTGAGAAAACTTATCTTGTGTGTGAGCTCAATTTTCTCTACCTGTAAAGTGGTTATACTGCTTGCTGATTTCAGAAGGCTTTAGCCATTCGTTAAAAAGCCCTTTTTGCTAGGTAATAAAGAGGCTACTTTACAGAAAGAAAATCTTTTTCTTTGATTGCTGGTAATTTACTAAAGTGATATATATTCCATAGGAAAAATCCATTTAGATAGAAAAATTAGTAAGAAACATAAAATCAATAAGATCTGAATTTGCTTCAAATAATTAGCTGGATTTAAGGAAGTTTAAGGGGGTTTTTTGGGGGTGGGGGTGAGGGAGGAGGAGAAGGAAGGAGGGAAAACAAGAAAAGGGGAAGCTGAAACAAAGAAGAATTTATTTGTGGCTCTGAAACCAGTCCTTTCTGGAATCTTACCCCTACCACTAGACTATACGCATTTTCAAAGGCAAGGATCATGTATTGTTCAACTCTGTACCCCTTAACAGCATACCCACCACAGGATACAGAGCGAGTGCTTGAGAAATGTTTGATAAATGAAGAATTAAATATTTCTCAACAGTGCTCTAGGCTGTAAGTTACAAGAAAGGAGGGATCTAATCTACTCTCCAGCATTAGATATACTGCTAAACTGTACTGTGGCTAAGAATTAAACTGTGTTCTCTAGAAAACTTGATTTTTACTTAGATGAATCTCTAATAGTGAAATAAACAAATTACATAAAAGCAGATACATAATAATAAAGAAAAAAGTGGAACCCAAATATTCCTAGGCTCAGAAAGCATAGGGATTGGAAAGAAGGGTACCCAGGTTCAACCAAATGAAAAGCCTGCCTGCCAAAGGTAACGAGCGGATGTCAGCACCCCCTCTCCAGAAGCAGGAAATTCTCTTTATGACCACTCCCACCGCCACCCTCTCTCAAGACTGTTTTCTTTAAGGGTTCTGCCCCCTCAGCATGGGGATCCTGGAATGCTTTTAAAAAAAAAAAAAAGTTTTAAAAAAAGGATGGGCAGAGAATCTGAATAGAAATTTACAAAAAAAGCTTCTCAGTTCTAATTAGCTTTTGACAGTTCTTGGGATTCTCAAGGTGATCATTTAACACCTTATTAACAAGTCTATTATAGGAATTAATTCAAATGAGCCAAACCGAATTTTAATTAAACCTCTATCTGCCCAAGGTATTCTTTTTCTTCCTCCTATGCCAACAGCCACCTGAATGAGCTCTCAGTTCCCTTCAATACTAAGAAGTACAAAAAGTGCAGTTTTCTACAAAGAAAGTTATTTCTGTCATCATATTAAAATTTATCTAGTAAAATGTACCTATCTAGTTTATTTTGTTCCACAATTTGGCCATTCTGGCTTAACATTCAAGTATACAAGCAACGTACTTTAAGAACCCATCCATTTTCTAATATTTCTCGATCATGTGTGTGTTCATTCATTCACCAAATTTATCAAAAGGCTACTAGATTTCAGACACTAAGCTAGGTGCTGTGCTTGTTATTAACTACATCTTTGGACAGAAATAAAATACATCAAAACACAACTCTGGAAAATGGAAAAGCGCAATTTTAGTTCCTTTGGTCAGACATTTTGCCTTGATTCATAAATAGATCTTACAGCTAAATTTCTATTACTGGACGTGGATTAGTGACGTGTGAAGTAAAATCTAGAATTTCAAATGTCTTGTGTAATTTGTCAGAATTTCCTAGGTCTCATTTTTTTCTACTCACCAGCCTGTTCTAACTCAGTATGTCTACTCAAGGTACAAACACAATTCCTAACCACTGTTATCTTAGGTAAGACAGCTCTTAGGTGGTTCCTAGGCAAGACGGCTCTCAGTATCTACCCATCACTGTAGTCACATGGCCCTCTCTTCTTTGAGAAAAGGATAGGAATTGGAGGGGAAATGTGGAAAAGATTGGGAGAAAGAAGAAAGGAGTGCTTACAAAGTAGGGTAGGGAAAGGATCTCAACTGCCCCTGCATGCTGCAGCTTTTCTGAAGGCTCTACACTCTCATCACCGAAGAATAACAAGTCTTCCCACAAAAAAGATGAAAACATTTATCAATAATCAACCACAGACTATTTGTGTGTATGTTTAAGGCTTACTTTCAAACTTATCTTAGGCAGGATTTACTTTCATGTAAGTTATTAATGTACTCTGGAGTCTAAAACAAAAAAAGTTTTAAATATAAAAGTAACACATTCAATCTGGTAAAATAAAATTCTAATAGTACAGAAAATTATTAAAAAAAAAAAAAAGAAGTTGCCCTCCTCCACCCAGCCACCTCCATTCCCACTCCCAGCAAGAAGTTCCAGGCTCTGTTTCTGGCTCTCTTCGTGGCTAGTACCAAAATGCTGAATAATAAACTTACACCTCTGCTGCCTCTTCCGTCAACCCTGGATGGTGCTTAGATAAGGCATCTGTACTCCTACTTTCCATGTTTCCTCCACTAATCACCACCACTTTTTGTAATACTACTATTTTAAAATTCTTCTAGTGGCTAGTTATCTTTATAAATTTAAAGACTATTTCTTTCTTTTTTCTTTTTTTTGGCTGTGCTGCGTGGCTTGCAGAATCTTAGCTCCCCAACCAGGGACTGAACCCAGGTCACAGAAGTGAAAGCACCGAGTCCTAACCACTGGACTGCCAAGGAGTTCCCTAAAGACTATTTCGTAATTTCAAAATGTGTTGTTTATAAACTTAAGACGGTATCTACTGACTCTGAAGAGAAAAAATAAAGTATGAATACTAATAAGATACACAGGACTCAAACTTAATTCATTCAGGACAAACCCAAAAATTATTAGACATGCTGAATGTGGCAATAATAAACTTCATATACTCACTGGAATTATGCTATTATTAGCCAATTAGCGACATGTTAAAGAGAAAAAAATCAAAATTCAGTAACATAAAATACTTGAGATATATAGTCAAAATTACAATGAGGGGGGGCAATAGAGGGGTGAGGGGTGGGAGGCACAAACTATTGGGTGTAAGATAGGCTGAAGAATGTAGGGTACAACACAGGGAATATAGCCAACATTTAGTAATAAGTGTAAATGGAAAGTAACCTTTAAAAATTGTTTAAGAAGTTAAAGATTTTTTAAATAAAAAAATCTTATTTACATTTAAAAAATTGCATGAAAAGGCTTAGAGAATTGCAATGAAAAGGCTTAGAGATTTCATTATATGTTCAGTATTTTAGGACTGGGACAACAATTGTAACATCTATCATATAAGTCTATTGATTGACTTACACACTTTGAAGAAAACATTGTGTTCAAACATTAAGCACTGGCTCTGTGAGACAAAATTATAAATGTGAGATATAAAGTTGTGAAACATGGCTTTTGGAAGGAAAAAATGAATCAGCACAAAGGTGTCATAAAAGACAGCATTTCACTTTGCTGTGAAGAATGAACAGAATTTCGGTGACAGGAGGATGAGCATTCTGTCAGAAGCACCAAATTGGTTTAAATGAGGGTACAGGAAAAGATGGTTAAGCTAAAGTCAAAATATAGAGGATCTCAAACATCATATAAAGAATTGAACTTTATTCTGTAGGCAACTAGGAGTTACTAAAGACTGTTATTCTATATTTCGGCATCTTTAGGCAGACACCAACAGAAGCTGTATGTTAGGAAGATTAATAAGTGGTACAGGAAAGACTGGAGCAAGGAAAATGCAGTTATGAGTGGTGCAACTGTTTAAGGAACAGGGAGTCAGGGCCTGAAACAGTCATATGGCAGTGGGAATAAGCAGAAGTGACAGGCAGAATCAACAGATTTTGACTTAGACATGGGGAAATGTGGCTACGATTTCAGGCCTACATAACCTGAAGACAGTTACATATTTAGTTGAGAAGATGAAGAGAGGATACAATGAGAAAAAGCAGCATAATTTCTGTGCTGTTCCTGTTAAAGATACGTAGGCTGAATCTTAACCACGAGGAAACACTAGATGAACCCAAATTGAGGGATATTCTGTATAATAACTGGCCTGTAATTGTTAAAAGTGTCAACGTCACAGAAGTCAAAGAAAGACCGAGGAACTGTGACTGAAGAAGAGTAAAGAGACGTGACAACTAAGTACAAAAGGTGACTCTAAACCACATCCACAGCCTCAGGATGCTAGTCTGAGGAACAGACAGTAATAATGTATCATTATCAGTTACTGAAATAATTAATAACATGTTCATATTAGTTAATTAAATAACATATTAGTGTAAATTTCTTGCTGTGGTCGGTTGTATTATAGTTCTGTAGGAAGTACACACTAAAGCATTTGGGATGATGGGGCTTCAGATCAGCAACTAACTCTCAACTGGTTCAGGAAAAAAGGTTTTTTGGGGGCTGTACTTCCAACTTTTATGTAAGCTTGTGTTGTTTTACGGATAAGAAAAAGATTTAAAAACATTATGATGAGGGGCTTCCATGGTGGTCCAGTGGTAAAGAATCCACCTTCCAATGAAGGGGATGTGGGTTCAATCCCTGGTTGGGGAACTAAGATCCCACATGCCTCGGGGCAACTAAGCCCACATGCCACAACTAGGGAGTGTGCACGGCACAAACTACAGAGCCCATGCGCTCTGGAGCCCACGTGCCACAACTAGAGAGAAGCCCTCGTGCCGCAACAAAGAGCCCACGAGCCACAATGAAAGATCCCGCATGCCACAACTAAGACCCGACACAGCCAAAAATATAAATAAATAAGTAAATAAAATAAATATTAAAAAAAATTATGATGAGAAACATCAACTCTGCCATATGACTACAGGTCTACATCACAGAATTTAGGGACAAACATTTGAAATTATTGTGACTTTTTTTTCATAATTTTTAGTTCTCTTCCCCAGCCCCCAGTTCCTTAAAGCCAACAGGGAAAAGCAAGAACACCAAGGAAGATTAGAATGCTCCTGTTTTTCCCTACAATGTCCATTTGTTTCCAGAAGTTGCAGGAAGTTTCAAAAAATGAAATAATATATACATTTAAAAATAAAAGACAGGAAAGATGATCGTTGTACAGCAACAAGAGACGTGCACTACATATCCACAAGGGTCCATATTGGGCCAAGAAAGAAGAAAATAAATACTTTTGTAGATGTAATATATGAGCTCCTTAAGTTCCTAAATCAGTCTCAAAAATGAAATTGTGCCTCAAATTTATGATCATATATAAAATGCTAACAGCTCCAATAACAGAGTAGCTTAGAGAAGATATAAAAATTCATGATCTTAAAACACACACACACACACACACACACACACACACACACACACACACACACACATACCTTTCAAACACTGTATGTTCAGAAAAGTGAATCTGAGTCTCAAAGGGGTAAGGGTGTGGTAATGAGATTAGAACCCATAGATGGTAGTGCAACTGGCCCAGGGAAAAAAGCAAACCAAAAAATACTGTGCTGCTCAAGATGGTGGACTAGAAGGACGTGTGCTCACTCCCTCTTGCGAAAGCACAGGAATCACAACTAACTGCTGAACAATCGCTGACAGGAAGACACTAGAACTCAACAAAAAAGATACCCCACATCCAAAGACAAAGGAGAAGCCACAATGAGACGGAAGGAGGGATGCAATCACAATAAAATCAAATCCTGTAACTGCTGGGTTGGTGACTCACAAACTGGAGAACACTTATACCACATAAGTCCACCCACTGGAGTGAAGGTTCTGAGCCCCACATCACGCTTCCCAACCTGGGGTCTGGCAACAGGAGGAGGAATTCCTAGAGAATCAGATTTTGAAGGCTAGAGGGATCTGACTGCAGCACATCAACAGGACTGGGGAAAACAGAGACTCTACTCTTGGAGGGCACACACAAAGTAGTGTGCACATCGGGACCCAGGGAAAGGAGCAGTGACCCCATAGGTAGGTCTGGAGACTGAACCAGACCTACCTACTAGTGTTGGAAGGTCTCCTGCAGAGGCGGGGGGTGGCTGTGGCTCACCACGGGGACAAGGACACTGGCAGCAGAAGTTCTGGGAAGTACTCCTTGGCGTGAGCCCTCCTAGAGTCCGCCACCAGCCCCACCAAAGAGCCGGGTAGGCTCCAGTGCTGGGTTGCCTCAGGCCAAACAACCAACAGGGAGGGAACCCAGCGCCACCTGTCAACAGACAAGCGGATTCAAGTTTTACTGAGCTCTGCCCTCCCCAGAGCAACACCCAGCTCTACCCGCCACCAGTCCCTCCCATCAGGAAGCTTGCACAAGGCTCTTGGATAGCCTCATCCACCAGAGGGCAGACAGCAGAAGCAAGCAGAACTACAATTCTGTAGCCCAAAGAACCAAAACTACATTCATAGAAAGACAGACAAAATGAAAAGGCAGAGGACTATGTACCAGATGAAGGAACAAGATAAAACCCCAGAAAAACACCTAAATGAAGTGGAGATAGGCAACATTCCAGAAAAAGAATTCAGAATAATGATAGTGAAGATGATCCAGGACCTTGGAAAAAGAATGGAGGCAAAGATCGAGAAGATGCAAGATATATTTAACAAAGACCTAGAAGAATTAAAGAACAAATACCTAGAAAAATAAAAGAACAAACAAACAGAGATAAACAATACAATAACTGAAATGAAAATTACACTAGAAGGAATCAATAGCAGAATAACTGAGGCAGAAGAACAGATAAGTGACCTGGAAGACAGAATGGTGGAATTCACTGCCCCGGAACAGAATAAAGAAAAAAGAATGAGGGCTTCCCTAGTGGCGCAGTGGTTGAGAGTCTGCCTGCCGATGCAGGGGACATGGGCTCGTGCCCTGGTCCAGGAAGATCCCACATGCCGCGGAGTGGCTGGGCCCATGAGCCATGGCTGCTGAGCCTGCGCGTCCAGAGCCTGTGCTCCGCAACGGGAGAGGCCACAACAGTGAGAGGCCCGTGTACCGCAAAAAAAAAAAGAAAAAAGAATGAAAAGAATGAAGACAGCCTAAGAGACCTCTGGGACAACATTAAAGGCAACAACATTTGCATTACAGGGGTTTTAGGAGGAGGAGAGAGAGAGAAAGGACCCGAGAATATATCTGAAGAGATTATAGTCAAAAACTTCCCTAACACGGGAAAGGAAATAGCCACCCAAGTCCAGGAAGCACAGAGAGTCCCAGGCAGGATAAACCCAAGGAGAAACACACTGAGACACACAGTAATCAACTTAACAAAAATTAAAGACAAAGAAAAATTACTGAAAGCAGCAAGGGTAAAATGACAAATAACATACAAGGGAGCTCCCATAAGGTTAACAGCTGATTTCTCAGCAGAAACTCTACAAGCCAGAAGGGAATGACATGAAATATTTAAAGTGATGAAAGGGAAGAACCTACAACCAAGGTTACATTACCCGGCAAGTATCTCATTCAGATTCAACAGAGAAATCAAAAGCTTTACAGACAAGCAAAAGCTGAAAGAATTCAGCACCACCAAACCAGCTCTGCAACAAATGCTAAATGAATTTCTCTAAGTGGAAAACACAAGAGAAGAAGACCTACAAACACAAACCCATAACAATTAAGAAAATGGTAATAGGAACATACATGTCGATAATTACCTTAAATGTGAATGGATTAAATGCTCCAACCAAAACACACAGGCTTGCTGAATGGATACAAAAACAAGACCCAAATGTATGCTGTCTACAAGAGACCCACTTCAGACCTAGGGACACCTACAGACTGAAAGTGAGGGGATGCAAATGGAAATCAAAAGAAGCTGGAGTAGCAATACTCGTATCAGATAAAATAGACTTTAAAAAAAAGACTGTTACAAGAGACAAGGAAGGACACTATATAATGATCAAGGGATCAATCCAAGAAGAAGATTTTACAATTATAAATATGTATGAGCAAACACAGAAGCACCTCAATACATAAGGCAAATGCTAACAGCTATAAAAGAGGAAATCAATGAAAACACAATAATAGTGGGGGACTTTAACACCTCACTTACTCTAGTGGACAGATCATCCAGACAGAAAATTAATAAGGAAACACAAACTTTAAATAACACAATAGGCCAGACAGATTTAATTGATATTAATAGGACATTCCATCCAAAAATAGCAGATTACACTTTCTTCTCAAGTGCGCACGGAACATTCTCCAGGATAGATCACATCTTGAGTCACAAATCAAGCCTCGGTAAATTTAAGAAAATTGAAATCATATCAAACATCTTTTCTGACAACGCTATGAGATTAGAAATTAATTACAGGGAAAAAAACATAAAAAACACAAACACATGGAGGCTAAACAATACATTATTAAATAACCAAGAGATCACTGAAGAAATCAAAGAGGAAATCAAAAAATAACTAGAGAGAAGTGGCAACGAAAACACGACAATCCAAAACCTATGGGATGCAGCAAAAGCAATTCTAAGAAAAGTTTATAGCTATACAATCCTACCTCAAGAAACCAGAAAAATCTCAGATAAACAATCTAACCTTACACCTAGAAGAAATAGAGAAAGAAGAACAAACAAAACCCAAAGTTAGTAGAGGGAAAGAAATCATAAAGATCAGAGCAGAAATAAATGAAATAGAAACAAAGAAAACAGTAGCAAACATCAATAAAACGAAAAGCTGGTTCTTTGAGAAGATAAACAAAACTGATAAACCTTTAGCCAGACTCATCAAGAAAAAGAGGGAGAGGACTCAAATCAATAAAATTGGAAATGAAAAAGGAGAAATTACAATGGACACTGCAGAAACAGAAAGCATCATTAAGAGACCACTACAAGCAACTCTATGCCAATAAAATGGACAACCTGGAAGAAATGGACAAATTCTTAGAAAGATACGTATAACCTTCCAAGACTGAACCAGGAAGAAACAGAAAATATGAACAGACCAATCACAAGTAATGAAATTGAAACTGTGATCAAAAATCTTCCAACAAACAAAAGTCCAGGACCACATGGCTTTACAGGTGAATTCTATCAAACATTTAGAGAAGAGCTAACACCCACGCTTCTCAAACTGTTCCAAAAAACTGCAAAGGAAGGAACACTCCCAAACTCATTCTATGAGGCCACCAACACCCTGATACCAAAACCAGACAGAGATACTACAGAAAAAGAAAATTACAGGCCAATATCACTGATGAACATAGATGCAAAAGTCCTCAACAAAATAGTAGCAAACAGAATCCAACAGCATATTAAAAGGATCGTACACCATGATCAAGTGGGGTTTATCTCAGGAGTGCAAGGATTCTTCAATATACACAAATCAATCAATATGATATACCATATAAACAAATTGAAGGAGAAAAACCATATGATCATCTCAATAGATGCAGAAAAAATTTTTGACAAAATTCAACACCCATTTATGATAAAAACTCTCCAGAAAGTGGGCATAGAGGGAACCTACCTCAACATAATAAAGGCCACATACGACAAACCCACAGTAAACATCATTCTCAATGGTGAAAAACTGAAAGCATTTCCTCTAAGATCAGGAACAAGACAAGGATGCCCACTCTTGCCACTATTATTCAACAGTTTTGCAAGTTCTAGCCATGGCAATCAGAGAAGAAAAAGAAATAAAAGGAATACAAATTGGAAAAGAAGTAAAACTGTCACTGTTTGCAGATGACATGATATTATACACAGAGAATCCTAAAGATGCCACCAGTAAACTACTAGAGCTAATCAATAAATTTGGTAAAGTTGCAGGATACAAAATTAATGCACAGAAATCTCTCGCATTCCTATACACTAACAACAAGAGATCAGAAAGAGAAATTAAGGAAACAACCCTATTCACCATTGCAACAAAAAGAATAAAATGCCTAGGAATAAACCTACCTAAGGAGGTAAAAGACCTGTACTCAGAAAACTATAAGACACTGATGAAGGAAATCAAAGATGACACAAACACATGGAGAGATATACCATGTTCTTGGATTGGAAGAATCAATATTGTAAAAATGACTATACTGCCCAAAGCAATCTACAGATGCAATGCAATCCCTATCAAATTACCAATGGCATTTTTTACAGAACTAGAACAAAAAATCTTAAAATCTGTATGGACACAAAAGACCCCGAATAGCCAAAGCAGTCTTGAGGGAAAAAAACGGAGCTGGAGGAATCAGACTCCCTGATTTCAGACTACACTACAAAGCTACAAAATCAAGACAATATGGTATTGGCACAAAAACAGAAACATAGATCAATGGAACAAGATAGAAAGCCCAGAGATAAACCCACACACCTGTGGTCAACTAATCTGTGACAAAGGAGGCAAGGATATACAGAGAAAAAACAGTCTCTTCAATAAGTGGTGCTGGGAAAACTGGACAGCTACATGTAAAAAGAATGAAATTAGAACACTTCCTAACACCATACACAAAAATAAATTCAAAATGGATTAGAGACCTAAATGTAATACCAGACACTATAAAACTCTTAGAGGAAAACATGGGAAGAACACTCTTTGACATAAATCACAGCAAGATCTTTTTTGACCCACCTCCTAGACTAATGGAAATAAAAACAAAAATAAACAAATGGGATCTAATGAAACGTAAAAGGTTTTGCACAGCAAAGGAAACTATAAACAAAACGAAAAGACAACCTTCAGAACAGGAGAAAATATTTGCAAACGAATCAACAGACAAAGGATTAATCTCCAAAATATGTAAACCGCTCATGCAGCTCAATATTAAGAAAAAACAAACAACCCAATCAAAAAATGGGCAGAAGACCTAAATAGACATGTCTCCAAAGAAGACATACAGATGGCCACGAGGCACATGAAAAGCTGCTCAACATCACTAATTATAAGAGAAATGCAATCAAAACTACAATGAGGTATCACCTCACACCGGTCAGAATGGGCATCATCAGAAAATCTACAAACAACAAATGCTGGAGAGGGTGTGGAGAAAAGAAAAACCCTCTTGCACTGTTGGTGGGAATGTAAATTGATACAGCCACTATGGAGAACAGTATGGAGGTTCCTTAAAAAACGAAAAATAGAATTACCATATGACCCAGCAATCCCACTGCTGGGCATATACCTAGAGAAAGCCATAATTCAAAAAGACACATGCACCCCACTGTTCACTGCAGCACTATTTACAATAGCCAGGTCATGGGTGCAACTTAAATGCCCATCGACAGATGAATGGATAAAGGAGATGTGGTACATATACACAATGGAATATTACTCAGCCATAAAAAGGAACAAAAATTGGGTCATTTGTAGAGACATGGATGGACTTAGAGACTGTCATACAGAGTGAAGTAAGCTAGAAAGAGAAAAAACAAATATCGTATATTAACACATATATGTGGAATTTAGAAAAATGGTACAGATGAACCGGTTTGCAAGGCAGAAATGGAGGCACAGATGTAGAGAACAAACGTATGGACACCAAGGGGGGAAGTGGGGGTGGGTGATGGGGTGGTGGGATGAATTGGGAGATTGGGATTGACATGTATACACTAATATGTATAAAAGAGATAACTAAAAAGAACCGGTTGTATAAAAATAAATAAATAAATAAATGCTGTGCTAATTACAGCTTATTTAAAGCCTCTATAATTTAAATTAATTTATAATTTATAATTAAAGCCACCTATAATTCTTTGAATTATTTGAAACTGAAACAGGAGGAAAAAATAAATAAATAAAGGAAATCAAGTTCCTGGTGACTCTTTGCTGTCTTCAGTCCCATCTGCAAGGGAATTCCATTGGCTCGGCATCCTGTTTGGTGAGAAAAGCTTCTGGAGTGGCCCCACAGGAAGGACTGTTTATGATGAAATAAGTTTACACAACAGAGAAATTTAAAACATGCAGTATATAAAACTATTATGTCTTACAAGAAGGAGAAGATATTATGTCAAAAATGAGCTTTTTCAAATAATGCTTAATATTTGTATGCCTGGTAACAAAAGTCAGAGAATAATAGTACGGACATGGCAAGAAAACCAGCTTCTTACTTTTAATATTCCCTTAAACCAACATTAAATCTAGGACCAAACCCTAACATTACATGATCTTTTCCCCTCTCATTCCTAAATAGAAATCATATGTGAGATATTTACCACAAAGTAAAGAAAGAGTTCTTCCATTTGCAATATCAGTATTATCATGTAACAGTCTCTTCTGTTCATATATGGGTTACACTTTGCTTCCCCCATTCCCAACTCACAGTGCTACTGAAATTCACTGAAAGGAAAACCACTCGTATAGGTCTTAGGCAAATCTGACTCTTTCTAGACAAATTTCTTCAAAATATAATCATGGGTATATTATATTCTGTACTTTTCATGAAATCTGAAGGGGCAGTAAAATTCTTAACCTATCTGAAACAGGCCACAAGCCTGCCAATACTAAAAAGCCCACAGAAACTATTCAAGAATTTGAGTTTGATACTAGACAAGGCAAGAGAACCAGTGTGTCTGTGTTCTCATATCAACCTAACACCCCTGCAGGACAAGAGTCTCCCCGCTGTCCTCACCTCACTCACTCATCCTCGGGCACTCTACCTATACTATTATGCTCCTGCCACAGTGGCCTTCATACTATTGCTGAACATGGAGTCACCTACATCTCGGGGCCTTCTAGCCCTGGATTTTCAGGGTTAAATTCCCACCTCGCTCAAGCGCTCCATAAAATCTTACCTTCTCAATGACCACCCTATTTAGAATTACAAACTGTGTCTCCAGAACTCCTCAACACCTACCTTTCCTGCTTTTTCCCAGAGTACTTACCACTTTCTAGCAACTGTATGATTTATTTCCCTTATTAGAAACCCCGCAAGGCAGGAATTTGGGGGTATTTTATTCTTTGATGAATCAGCACCTACTACACACTGCAGGCACTCAAATATTTGGTGAATGATTAATAAAACTTCAATTTTTCTATGGTACAGTAATCTCTGGGATTAATACAACAGCCCACTACCCTCTACAGCCCCAGTAACCCCCAAGTGTACACCTCATTCAAATGACCTGCTTGGATGCCCACTGCCTATGAATTCTGATTCACAGAGTCTAACATGTAGTGAGATACTCAATGTTTGTGGAATTAATGAAATTCAATGTTCTGAACATATGAAATTAAGTTTCTCTTAAGGTAGGTGACTTCTATTATAAAATCACACTCAGATAATTAATTGCAGATACCTCTTTTTTAAAGGTCACCTTAAGGCATAGTCAAAAGGCTACTGTCTGGTTCCACCTTTTTTTCTTCAAGGACAATGAAAAGATGCATTAAATGATGTCATAGGGCTTCCATGGTGGCGCAGTGGTTGAGAGTCTGCCCGCCAATGCAGGGGACACGGGTTCGTGCCCCGGTCCTGGAAGATCCCACATGCCGCAGAGCGGCTGGGCCCATGAGCCGTGGCCACTGAGCCTGTGCGTCCGGAGCCTGTGCTCTGCAACGGGAGAGGCTGCAACAGTGAGAGGCCCGCGTAGCGCAAAAAAAAAAAAAAAAAAATGTCATAAAAATAAGCACTGCCTTAACCCACTCAAATCTAAAAGAAATCAGGCCAAATTTAAATAGGATCAGGTAGCAGGCTTTATGAGAAATGGTTAGATTTTTATTATCCTCTATTCTGGGAGAGAAACAACATAACCAGCACAAGTCTGTCACACTAATTAAAAGTTTTAGGGACTAATTTTAAAATATATTATCTAAAGGCTGGTAGTGGCAAGTTTTAAAAATGGCCACAAATTCTTTAACTTGCCTCCCATTTGCAGTGGAGTCTGATTCCCCATGCCCTGCAATCTGGGCTGGCCTTGGTGACTTGCTTGTTAACAACAGATCACAGAAGGTCATGGGGTTTCAGCAGGTTCTCTGGGAATGCTCGCTCTCTGCAGGGTCCTTCCTATCTGGATACCTGGTCTCCATGCTGTGAGGAGCCCACGCCACATGGAGAGGACACGTGAAGGTGCTCTGGTCAACAGCCTCAACTGAGCCCAGCCTTCAAGTCACTCCAGCCCAAGTGATGTGTAAGTGAAGAAGCCTCCAGATGATCCCAGCCCCCAGCCATCAGTCTTCCCCAGCCGCCTGGGTCTTCCAAGTTCAAGCCCCAGACACTGTGGAGCAAAGACAAGCTATCCCTGCTGTGCCCTGACCGAATTCCTGACCCGCAGAATCTGTGAGCATAATAAGATGGCTGTTGTTTCACACCACTAAGCTTAGGGGGTGGTTAGAGAGGCAACAGATAAACTGGAAAATGAGTGCTAACCCGAAGTCTATATCTAATTACCATATTTCATTTTCTGTCTACCAGTAGAGCCTAGATTTCATTATCTAGCACAGATAGGTCATTTATCCAGAGGTCACGCATCACGTGGATCCATGCTCTAGGACAGGGCAAAGAAATTATCTACGGTAACTTTGAGAGCTGTTACCATTCGTTTTTCAGTCACCTAAATCTGTGTGCTGAGTCAACAAGGCTGATGCACCTATGGCAAATAACTAGCTAAGTGCTAGCTACGTACATATATATATATATATATATATATATATATATATATAAGCATAGATACACATACATTTACATATATGAACATATATGTACACTTAGGTCAAAGCATACTATTTCTAGTTAATACCTTATATGAGAGAGAGAAGATAACACTGTAGCTTTGTTAGCAGGGAGCTTCTCACAAGGCTCCATGTGGTGTTCACGACATTAATGAATTATATTCTTCCCCAAAGAATCAATTTATGAAACTAAAAATGATCAACACTTCCAAGAGACAACAAGGATGCATGTACCACAGATCAGAAAAAATATTAAGGGAAAATTCTGATTTAAGAAAACAGGCTTAAATCAATGAAAATGAGACATACTACTTTTTTCTTGTTTTTCAATGCAAACCAGATCAATCCTACCACAAAATATTATACAGCTGAAGAGTAGAGAGCTCAAGGCTGATAACATGAAATATTTCACTAGAGCAAAAGTGATTTTAGAAGTATTAAAAAAGCAAAGAGCAAATGTATGTCTCACACTCACAATGGAGATTCTTCTCAAAGTGAAAAAACAAAACAAAAAAACCCAATTGCTCCCCCTTTATTATAACTTTTCTGTAGTCAACACTGCCCTCTAGTGATATAAAAGTCAAATATCAGAAAGCGAACATCACTGTTGGTTCACTTGAGTATGTTTTAGTCAGAGAATCTAGTTTGGACTACAAATCCCACCAAAGACAGAATAAATAGATTCAGGATGACCTTTATTATACACTGTATGTTAAATTAGAAACTCTTTTAAAAGGTATTAAATCAAGGACACTAATTCACGGAAACAGCAGCTTTTAAATACTATGGGAACAAAACATCGCTACACAGTGAATTACATCTTCACATAAAATTATGCAATTCAAGAAAGACCCTGAAGGGCTTCTCTGGTGGCGCAGTGGTTGGGAGTCCGCCTGCAGATGCTGGGGACACGGGTTCGTGCCCCGGTCCGGGAGGATCCCACATGCCTTGGAGCGGCTGGGCCTGTGAGCCATGGCCGCTGAGCCTGCGCGTCCGGAGCCTGTGCTCCGCAGCGGGAGAGGCCACAGCAGTGAGGGGCCTGCGTACCGCAAAAAAAAAGAAAGACCCTGAAGACTTATCACCTAAGATATGAGAATACGTAGGATAGTGAGATTAAAGCCTCACCATCTGTAGACAAGAAAATTCAACAGGAAACGAGCCAGGCTAGTTCTCACGGTGTGTGTAAACACACTGAAAAGTGTCCCTAGAAACCAAGACCTCACATACCTGCCAGCGCTGCCCATTAGTATACCTGACTCCTCCTTTTAGGAAAAGAGCTCAAGAAAAAGAGTACTTTTGGTTGCTAAGTGTTTACTGAGCCCAGGAAATTTTCCAAGAAAAGAAAGACTTACCAAGGGTGGTGCCGTCCTGCCCCGTGATGCACTTCATAGAAGTGATGATCTGCTCCACAACAGGTGGTGACAGTGACGTGGCGTACACTGCACTATGAGAATGTGTCCGCAGGTAGTCGATCAGCTCCTGGGGAGTTCACAGAAGCAAGTCATTAGAGGCAGTGCGTGAATTCACCGGCAATGTCACTGCCTTCCTCCCAGGTGACAGAAGCCTCCTCCCTTCAATAGCACTGGAATAGGCACATCTATCTGAGACACGAGATCGACCAATACGGTCAAAGCACACTGTCAGCAACAACCGGGTCAGACACATGGCAACATCCTTAGGCTTTGTTTTTTTTTTTTTTTTTTTTGGCTGTGCTGCGCAGCTTGTGGGATCTTAGTTCCCAGACCAGGGATTGAACCTGCGCCCTCAGCAGTGAAAGAGAGGAGTCCCGACCACTGGGCCGCCAGGGAATTCTCTGTTTCGTTTTTTAAACGTGCCACAACATGAAAGGAAGAAGAACTAGCTTTAAAGAAGACCTCTAAACTTAGAGAACGTATCATTTAATGTTATAAACAGCTCTGCAATGCTAAATTCAACAAGAAAGCGTTTGAATTGCTGTTTAGATACAACCTACTTCTAAGTATTACAGAAAATATCATTTGCATCTTATCCCATGCCTGCAAAGCTCATCCTTACATTCCCAAATAAGAGACAGGTCTCTAATATCAATT
The DNA here is from genome assembly GCF_011762595.2 of Tursiops truncatus. NCBI lineage: Eukaryota > Metazoa > Chordata > Mammalia > Artiodactyla > Delphinidae > Tursiops > Tursiops truncatus. The sequence goes on along the minus strand of NC_047035.1, from coordinate 25,483,174 downwards.
TTAAAGACACTAAATGTCCTCTCCAGATAAACAGAGATTTATAAAATGATATAAATGTGGCAAAAGTTAAACAGAAATTCATTGGGTCTTTCATAAGGACGCTAAAGCCATCTCACTGAATAAAAAAAAAAAAACTTGTCTGTCAGTCACAAAAATTTCAAAACAATCAGTTGTATATCTCTATTCTCTGATACCTTTTAACTTCACTAAGTCTTTATATAAAATGTGCACACAAAGAAGCTTATGTTCCAGAACCAAAACAGGAGACAGAAAATGCCGCCAGAAAACAGTGTAGATACCAAAAATTGTACAAAACCAAAAAAAAACATAAATACACGGTACCTCAATGATCTCCCAGAGTATTATTTTTCTATCCTTTTGTTTAGCAACAAATCTTACCAAAAACCAATCAATTCTCCAAAGTGAGCCTGGTCCTTTCAAAAATTGAAGTAAATATCTATTGAACTTGACTAAAACCACTGATAATGGGGTTTCTCTAAAAGACAATGAATTATTAAGAGAAAGTCCATGCTTTACGACTCCCAGCGCCAAATTTTAAAGAGGAATTTAAGGACATTTATTTAAGGACATTTAAGCACCTATCATGTACTATGTACAAATACTTGACATACACTGTTTTTTTTCCTAATACTGGAGAGTCTTTTAAACTAACAGTTTTATTGATATACAATTCACATACCATAGTATTCACTTTTTCAAACTGTATAATTTAGTGGCTTTCAGTATATTCACAGAGCTGTGCAACTTTCATTACTATCTAATTTTAGAACATTTTCATTACCTCAAAAAGAAACCTCATACCCATTAGCAGTCACTTTCCACTTCCCCCATCTCCTGAGGCCCTGGCAACCACTAACCTATTTCTGTCTCTATGATTTGCCTATTCTGGATATATCATATAAAAAAAATACTTTAGCCTTTTGTGACTGACTTCTTTAATTGAACATAAGGCTTTCAAGGTTATTTCTACGTTATAGCATGGACATGTATTATTTTTTAAACCTTAACTACAATCTTATAAGCCAGGCACATTTATCTCTGTTTTCCTGATAAGGAAATCGGAAGGTTAAATACTTTGCCCAAGGTCTCATGAAGTTTGGGAAATACTCAAACCTAGGGCTCTGTCTCCATGGTTGAACCATTTCCACCATGCTACATTGATTCTCAAATACCCCAGAGTTCATTATGTAATTTTTGAATTGGAAAATACAATGCCTTGTTAGTACACGAGAGCTAGCAGAGTAATCTTTTTTCTTCCTGTCTTGATGCTCACCCAAGATGCATCTGAATCCAAGGGTAGGGGAAGAAACTGGTCTTCTATCCCCCACCAGTTCCCCTGACATCCCCCACTATGTTTGAAATAGTGAGCACAGCTCAAACCCAATAGAAGACTATGGCAAACAGGCAGCACCACTGTGTGTTCTTTCATACAAGAGGGTATTCTGTACTCAGACCAGGATGTAGTTTAGAACGAATAAGAAAACAACAATGAACAGAACCAGCTTATCAGAGTCACTCACCAGGCAGCTGAAGTGTGAAGTGTGCTGGCATTATACGCCTAAATCACAAGCAAATTTAGGATCTCCACATCCAAGTTTGGGACTCTATCTGCTAAATGTGAGTAACCAAATCGAAATCTAGTAGCCAGTACCTTTATGAACCTTAACTGCTTGATTCTCGGGGCCCATTTACCTTCTTGCCTCCGATGTATCCTCCAGCAGCACCAAAGCTCTTTGTGAATGTTCCCATCATAATGTCCACATCCTCAGGATCCAGGCCAAAGTAATCCACCACACCTCGGCCTGTAGGGCCCAGAGCCCCAATGCTGTGAGCTTCATCTAGATACAAGTATGCCTTGTATTTCTTCTTAAGGGCAATCACTTCAGGAAGGCGAACAATAGATCCCTCCATGCTGGCAAAACAGGGTAAAAAATACACACACTGAGACTTCTTAACTCTCAAAAATTAGGAGTTGGACACTTTATTATTATTAATTTTTTAAGTTTACTGCCTTTCTAAATGGTCTGACAACTCTGCCTGTGGTTTTTTTTTTAGCAGTTTTAACAATTCTTTATTTCCTTGGGTTCATACTAACTCAGGTGAACTTCCAGACAACTTTAGAATAAAAAAATTTTCCCCAGATATATTACACTTGTGGTCCATAATCTTCTCATTCAGTCTCAACAATACCATTGGAACCAAGTTGCAATCTATATTATTAGTCTTCTACATAAAACATGTAACAGTTCTTAACTTACTTTTCCAGTACATTTTATAAGGCAGTTCTGTTATTAACTCACTACTCTCTTCCAGCACTTATTAAATCTTTGTTCATTAATAGACTGCAATGGTTTTTTATCCCCCAAAGGAAAAAGAAAGGATTAATATTTATTGAACATCAACAAGGTGCCGAGTTCATTACACTAGTTTTCCATATTCAGAGTTACAACAAGATTTGGGAACAAGAAAAAATAAGATTACCCTCCAAAGGCTAAACTACAAAGCAGCACATGGTGAAGGAAATTAGCCAGCCTTAAAAGAAGCATACCTCTGGTTTTAAACTGGCAAAGAAAGACAATGCCATGGATAGGCAGATATCTAAAGGAAAGGAGACTGGATCTTTTAAAACAAACACCAGAATACAAGTGATCTTAATTCACCACAGAGGGACAGAGGTCACCGTAGATTCTTCTGAAGTTTGTAATTATAGGCAACATTAGACTTTGCATCACATTGCATGTGTAATTAAAATTACATGAGAAGAATAAAAAACATTAGGAGATGAGAGAATAAATGCAAGGGCTGCAAATAGGTAAGCAAAATAAAGTATTTCTTAAAATTAAATGGCGTGTAATTTGTTCTGACATATTAGGAAACATATTCCAATTCTTGCCCCTATGTATAAACCCCCTCTACAAACAGTGGAAAAAATAAAGGAGCCAAATAGAAAGGAGATCTGGAGATCATACAGCATGATGGAAAGAATAAAGAAGAGCCAGGTATTTTAACAAGTCAGAAACCCTGTCTCCTTAGTTCCAGAGGAGTCTAGATTAGTCTATGACTCCATGGCGCAAATCAGACATAAGAATAATAAAGCAGGATTACCTATATATTCCCTCCACAAGGATTAGAATTTTCTTCCAGGGCCTTCGTGTCCGAGGTTGACCATAAACAATGGCATCTTTCAACAACTTCTCTAGGCTTTGCATATCTATGGCACACAAAAAATAATTTCAGCACAAAGTATCTTCCTCTTTGCTAACTTTATTCCTAAAGTGCAAATATACATTTCTTATTCAGGAAGTGTGTCTCAGATAGCAAAGGACATTAACATAATTAGAACTGGGCAGAAAAAGATAGGGCCAAATGGGTAAGCTACTGCTGGCTTGAATTAAAATCTCATCTAGAATGTAACAAGTGTTCAAAACCACAGAAACTCGACTAAATGAGTGTGGCACAAGTGATTCAGTTGGTTAGCATGCTTATGAAATGACCAGTGTTTCATGTGAAATACCTTGCCATTCAGTTAGCTCTTTTTGTATTTATACAATCAACTGTATCTTTAATCCTAGTGAGTCACTCAGAAGTAAATGCATAAAGAAGGCTGAGCAAGAAAGTGTGAATGAAGTACTACAAATACATGCACCTCCTAAGAAGCAAAATATGGGAGAAAAGCTTCAAAGTGTACACCCCATTTCCTTTCACCTAAGATATATTCAATAAAAGCCTGCTAAGTAGCTTCATCTTGGTAGTGGGTTGAATATACACCAGTCTGGGCAAGCATGAATCTATGTGTTAGCAAGCTTGGCCATCAGTTGAGACTGTTCCATGTCTGACTTGACCAGTTGCCTGTCCACAACCAAGGTCTTCTGGCTCTGTTGGTCATTAAGGTGGTTAACAGGCCCAGGAAACACTTGGCTAGTACTACCACTAATGAGGAGCATAATTTTCCTGTTAAAGACAAATGCTTTGAAGACCACTGCTACCACCACTACAGACTGCATACTTAAAATACCTGCCCTGAAACAACGCCCCTACGAACCCCCCGCCCAAAAATCTATGCAACATTAAGTCTAGGGTGTGTTTACCAGGGGTGGGAGGCATCCCATAAATCTGATTTTATATTCTTTACTGTTCATCACTGAAGGAAGGGGTTACAAACTTACATGAATTTGCTCTCTTCATAAAAGAAGAGAGCAAATTGGCAGAAAAGAGAAATAAGATAATAAAAACACATACTACAAACACAAAATGGCCAAAAGCTGTGACTGTGTTTACACCTTTGGTTATTCATAACAAAATAATCTATCTGCTATCTAACCTAGAGATAGGAGATGCTCCCACAAAGTAAAAAGTCTCATCTGAAGCCACTAGTCTTGCTGCAGAGGGCGACATGTGGCAAACAGCAGGAGACAAGTAAAAATGGACTCATTGTTTCAGTTTCCTCTGTTTATATACAGAAGGGAAGGGAAAAATAAACACTGATTCAAAATTTTAGATGAAAGGAAATATCTATGGAATGCTTGACCATATTATCTACTCAGGAAAAAAAAAATTCAATATCTCTCTCATAGTATACTCTCCAAATCCCATGTAAACTAAAGATTTAGATAAAAATGGGGAAGGCCATTACACAAAATCCAAACAAAAGTCTTAAGACAATAAATGTGACAACATAAACATTTTAATAAGTCTACACAGCAAGACACTAAAAACAAAGTTAAAAATAAAAAATACTGCAACATAAAGGGCTTTATTAATCAGTAAAAAGAGAAACAGTTTGGGGCTTCCCTGGTAGCACAGTGGTTGAGAGTCCGCCTGCCGATGCAGGGGACACGGGTTCGTGCCCCGGTCCGGGAAGATCCCACATGCCGCAGAGCGGCTGGGCCCGTGAGCCATGGCCGCTGAGCCTGTGAGTCCGGACGGAGCCTGTGCTCCGCAACGGGAGAGGCCACAACAGTGAGAGGCCCACGTACCACAAAAAAAAAAAAAAAGTTGCTCAACACTTAATAATCAAAGCAATAAAAATTAATATGTTATTGGACTTATTAGATTAGAAAAGATTTTAAATGATGCATAATGGCCTATGTTGGCCTGTGAGTAGAAACAGTCACTGTTTTTGAGTTGAGTTGTTGTGTAAAAATTTGTACCATATTTGGAGGCAATCTGGAAAAGCATAGCAAATTTATACCATTTTAACCATGCATTCTAAAGACTGCTGGGAATTTATCCTAAGGTACTCACCAGACCAGTGAGCAAAAATGTGAATGTTAAGTAGTACTGTTTCTAGCAGAAAAATTCAGAAACAACCTGGATGTTCAAACTGAGGGATGGACTGAATGAGGGCACTGCCTGCCACCCCGGCATTATGGGAGGAGGACAGTCACACGTACTCCAAAGTTCCCGATGTGTTGCAAGAAAACAGCAAGTCACACAACAGTGTTTAATAAATCCCATTTACATAAAACAAAATACTGTATATATCTTTCTCACTGTAAAACATTTTATACAAAACAAAGACAAAAGGAAGAAAGTTATTACCATCCATAAACCTCCATCCAGAGGCACAGACCTAACATTTGGGCGTATATTGTTTTAGCCTTTTGTCTATACATGTACACGGTCTGGTAAATGATGATACTGAACAGCTTGGTAATCCTTCCTCTCTACATGAGGGTTTTAACTTGAAAAGTTATGCATTTTTATTGTGATTATTTTAATAGTGCACAAAGATATTTCCACTTAGAGAGAAAGGTCTGGCTTAATGCCACTCTTCTCCGTGCTTATACAGCACCTGTTCATATCTGCATTTCAGTATTCGTCTGTTGTATTCTAACTACTGGTTTGTCTATAGTCTCTTTAGCAACCAGTCAGAGATCCTTGAGATCAGGGAGCTTGCTTTATTCACCTTAATACCCCTAATGTTATGGCAAGACATACCACAGGCATCTAGCAAGCGCATACTAAACAAGTGACTTGTAAACAAGGAAGATGAAAAAGTTCAAAGTAAAAAAAAAGAACAATTTTTTTTTTCAATGTTTTTACTTTGTACCAAAAGGCTTCCTTCAGCCTTTATTTTTATTCCAATGAGAAAGATAATAACTTTTAAAAGACTGGACCAGAAAGACATTTTAAATGTTGCTACTTCAGTTTCACTTGTATTTCCTATTAATGTAATTAATGTTACCACTGCCACTAACCCAAAGAATATTACACACTAAAGCCAGCAGTAAATTCCATAACAAACTCACTGTTGTGCTTGAAGACTCGAATGGTTGCTCCTGAGAGTCTGGCTCCTAGAACCAATGATGCGTGGTTCAGTTCATCACTCAGAATCAGGCAACCCTGCAAAACCACAAGCACAGGAAGGTAAGAAGCTGGGGGGAAAGGTTTAGTTAGCCAAACTACAAAATGCTAAAATCATTAATAATTCTATCTTATTAAGGAAAGCCTGCACAATGGCAAAGTTATCAATTTGCTCTGAAATCTTTTATATTATTATATTAATATTATATATGATATTGATATATTTATTAGTTTATTATATTATAATAAAATATTATATAAATCATTATTACTGTTTACATGCTATAACTTTTTCCATCCTTTTACTTTTAACCTGTGTCTTCAATTTTTTTTTTTTTTTTTTTAATTTTGGCCATGCCGTGTAGCTTGCAGGATCTTAGTTTACCCAAATAGGGATTGAACCTGGGCTCACAGCAGTGAAAGCACTGAGTCCTAATCACTGGACCAGGGAATTCCCTGTGTCTTTAAATTTAAAGTAGGTCTCTGGTGGAAGCCTATTTAATTTTATCTAGTCTGACAATCTCTATCTTCTAATTGTAATATATAAACCATTCATATTTAATATGATATCAATATAGTTGTGTTTAAATCTCTTCTCTTGCTTTTTGTTTTCTATTTGTCCCATCTATTCCTTGAGGAACCATATATGTATGTTAACGTAGTCCAAGTACCTCATTTCAAAAAGGAAAATTTGAGGCTCAGAAAGGTTGTGACATGCTCATGGTCACACAGCTAAATCTGACCATATAACCAACCAAAAAAATCTCAGGTCTTCTGCTCATTAATACACTGATTTTTCAATATACCATGCCTAGATATCAATGTTAAAATGAGATGTGTAGGGCCAGCCCTTGAGGGCCCTTTCAAGTTGATAGTGCCAATCTGTTAAAATGTGATTTACAAGGTCTCTTATCTTTTATCTCTTCCACTGTCCCCTCACAAACTCTACCCACAGAAAATAAGATACATACATATATATTACTTTTAACTTATTATTTACCTATATTATTACTTTTAACCTATATTATTACCTATATTATACATATATGTATTATATATATATACACACATAATTGGCCCATATATCTCTGATCAACATGCATTACCATAAGAACAAGTATTAGGGACCTATATATTTTCATATTTTTCTATTACAAAAAAACCACCTGATAAATAATTTCCAAACTAAACATCCTTTCTTCCATAATTTTAGTCTTTTATGAGAATTTAGTTATGAGAATCCCTTTAAAACTGTATGAAACGAAGAAGGCAAGAGTCATCTAATGGAAGGAGAAAAGATCATGGGTTCCAGAGAAAAAGCTTCAACTGATAAAAGTCTCCACGGGATACACTTACACACAGATTATATAAAATTTTATGATAGAAATATCTTTGGGTAAACTATGTTTAAAGTTTACAAGAGCTTCTGGCTTGCCTGAATGCCTTACAAAACAAAAGAAGATATATACGAGGGAGTTTTCATAAATGACAGACTAAATCTTACTTTGCTAACAAGAGCAGGAATGTTCATTGAGTTTGTTGCAAATCCCATGCCATATGTCATAGCAGCTTCCACTCCCAAGAAATTTGCCACAAGCTTCTCTAGCTCTTCATGCTTGTCCAGGTTTCCTGTGTGATGAAGTTAATGAAGTCAATACCACCAAACCCCAAATCTAAGAATTACTCATTACTTTATAAAAAGAAATCATAGTCTATGTGTTATAACCTTTTCAGACTAAGGTCTATGAAGGAGTCAGTATTACGAAGAGTAAAGGCTCATAAAGAATACAATAGTTGAATAAAATCAGATGCAGCACCTGTGGTGGCATTTCTATAAAAAGGGTTGCCAGCAATTTCTCCCATTCCTGTTCACACATGCTGGTTCCAAGTCTATGCCTTAAGGGGACTGGCAGCATCTGCTTTTATACATTTGAAGTCAGCTGCCATGTAAAATAGTCTAACTAGCCTGTTGTAAAGACAGATCATGTGGACAGGGAGGGGCTCTGGAGGATGAGGGACCATGGAAGGAAGGGGCAGGGCTCACCACTCAGCTGAGGCGCCAGACATGTAAGTGACACTATCTTGGATACTCTATCGTCAGTCATAATGCTCCACCCAACTCCACATGGAGCCGAGATAAAATGTCAAGTCCTTTCCAAATTACAGAATCACAAGCAAATAAGTACATGTTTCTGTTTTAAGCCACTAAGGTTTGGAATGATCTGTTATGTAGCAAAAGCCAAGTTAAAAAACACCTTCCCTCACTTTGTATTATGATTTTACATCAAATGCTCAAATTTTACATCAAGTGCTCAAATCCTTAAGGACCGAACAACACTGATTAACGATAATGGCTGCATGCAGAGAGAAAAGCAGCAGAGAAAGAAGACTGCTGAACTTGGATACTCTGTGTCCTTAAAGCTTAAGCAAGTCATTTATCCTCTCTGGGCCTGTTTCTTACCTGTTAAATACCAATAATAATATTTGCTCTATCTACCCCATGACATTGTTGTAAAGATCAGAAGGGATAAGATGTTCAAGAAATTTATACAATATAAAGCGCCGTAAAGACATAAGGTGGGCTTCCCTGGTGGCGCAGTGGTTAAGAATCCGCCTGCCAATGCAGGGGACACGGGTTCAAGCCCTGGCCCGGGAACATCCCACATGCCACGGAGCAACTAAACCCGTGCGCCACAACTACTGAGCCTGCGCTCTAGACCCCGTGAGCCACAACTACTGAGCCCATGCGCCAAAACTACTGAAGCCCACGCACCTAGAGCCCGTGCTCCACCACGAGAAGCCACTGTAGTGAGAAGCCCACACACCGCAGCGAAGAGTAGCCCCCGCTCACCACAACTAGAGCAAGCTCGCGCACAGCAACGAAGACCCAATGCAGCCAAAAATAAATAAATAAAAATTAAAAAGTATCCTTTTAAAAAAGATGTAAGGTATGATTACTCTATGTCGTCACTGCACAATGCTCCCTTAACCACATCACTGGGGATAGACCCATGTGAAATAATAATGAATTGTTGTTTTAATCTACTAAGTTTTGGGGTGATTCACAGTAATAAACATCCAGAAAGTTGCCTTATAACTTTTATGGTTATCAGTTCTCTTGAACAAAATGGAAAAATTAGGAGTCCTCCTTTGAACTTAAATAAATCTCTTTGTAGCAATCTGTTCACTTTCACATTTTATAGACTTGTAATAATAATAAAAGAGTTAATGTTTATTGAGGGTTTACCATGTTACAAGCACTTTACATGAATTAGCTTCTTTAATTCTTGAAACACCTCTATAGTGTAGGAATTATTATTAGCCCCAATTTACCAGTATGCAAGCAGATTAATGCTCATATGCCCATGAGCTCAGTACTAGTAAGTAGTACTCTCAATCACTATCATTTGCAAAAGCCAATAAAGTCAACATTTAAGTTATAAATGAAACAAATACTTAATGGAACTTCTCTAGAGATGTTCTGTAAGTGTAACACAATGGAAAAGATAAATATATCTCAAAACACACTGAAAGCATTAAAATCATCCATCACTTCAGAAAAATAAAGCATTCTTTTTACCTGATCTGAACTACATGGGAAAGTATGTATTTGGATGCTCTATACAGTATTCTAGCTCTATCTCAGTATTATTCCCTCCTGAGTAAAAAAGTTAAGAATAAGAACATCAGCTGGCCAAACAGAGCCTACACTTACCAATTTCCTGCCGAGTGCTGCACACTCCAACTCCATATTCCTCCAGGACTTTGGCAGCCGCCTCTTGACATGGTCCAGTATTCCGTGCAAACCCAAGATAGTTGTAGGAACCCATGTTTATAACATCTTTAATTACATTCCCTGTGTACCTGTATTTCAATAGCATAAAAGTTCATGAAACTCAAAAGCAAATCAAATACATGTGATAATAAACTTATTGATAATACAAAAGGAAGCACCATCTATAGGAAGTAGAGAGAATATGGTCTAGATGAAAAGCAACTCAAACTCACTACCAATTAGGAAGACGGAAGTTAAAACAAAATACCAGTTTTTACCTATCAATAGGGATGTTTAAAAACTGACCATATCATGGGAATTCCCTGGCAGTCCAATGGTTAGAACTTGGCGCTTTCACTTCTGTGGCCCTGGTTCAATCCCTGGTCAGGGAACTAAGATCCTGCAAGCCATGAGGCAAAGCCAAAAAACATTTTTTTTAATTTTTTAAAATAAATAAATAAAAATAAAAACTGACTACATCCAGTGTTGGCCAGGACACTCTCATACGCTGTAGATAAGAATATCAGTCAGTACCTTTCTTTGGAGGGCAGTTTGACAGTACTTCTCTATTAAAAGATATACATATCTTTGACTCAGCAATTCCTACACACATATAAAAGGATATACGCTTAAGGATCCTTTAAGAGTCACTACACAATTTGTCTACTGTGTCCCTTTCCCAGGCACACAGACCAGTGACCTTCCACATGGTGGAAGCTCAGTCAGCCTGGGACCCCGAGTGAGGACAACATGGTTCAGAGGCTCCACCGATCTAAGATGGACATGAAGTAGGGACAAGAAATAAACTGCTTCTGTCTCAACGCTGAGGTTTTGGGGGTTTTTAACACAGGATGGCGTAGCCCAATCTACTCTACATTATATGTATCTATACTGTAGAACACTAAGCAGCCACTACAAATAGTGAGCCTGCTGTGAACGTACACAGGAAGGATGCTGTTACCGGTATGTTAGCAAGTAAAAAAAGCGAGATATAAAATAATTTCCATAGTATGATCCTATTTTTGTAAATCAAAAACTACCTGTGTGCAACCCCAGTAGTACAATATACATATATATACACGCCACAGAAAACATATGGAGGAATAATATACAATAAACTGGTAACAATGGTCACCTCTGGGAAGTGAGGATTTGTGGCGAAGTGGATTTGCAAAAGGATAGTGGTTAGCTGTCATAGGGGACCTTCAGTTTATTTGTATTACTTGTCTTTTTTTTAAAATAATGACCATACAACCATGTACAATATAAACAAAACAAAATCTTACGAATATAAAAAGTTTTCTAAACAATTCAATCCATTTAAGTAAAAATACTCCTTGAATCATTTGAGAAATCAAAATATCCATAAATAAATTCAGATAACTGATTCTGGTAAATGGCATAAGAGAAAGCATGTTTTTTCTTTGTGTGAGTTTTTTTAATAAGTCAAATTTTGTTTTCAACTATAATCCAACACAGTGACAAATGTAGTAGCAAAATGCATTTAAAAAATCTCAGGACTTTCCTGGTGGCACAGTGGTTAAGAATCCACCTGCCAATGCAGGGGACACGGGTTCAAGCCCTGGTCCGGGAAGATTCCACATGACGCGGAGCAACTAAGCCCGTGCACCACAACTACTGAGCCTGCACTCTAGAGCCCGTGAGCCACAACTACTGAGCCCTCACGCCACAACTACTGAAGCCACCTAGAGCCCATGCTCCGCAACAAGAGAAGCCACCACAGTGAGAAGCCTGCGCACCGCAACAAGGAGTAGCCACCGCTCACCGCAACCAGAGAAAGCCCGCATGCAACAACGAAGACCCAACGCAGCCAAAATTAAATAAATACATAAATTTATTTTTTTTTTAAAAATCTCAGTAACAATGAACAATATGAAAGGAAACTAATCATGCTGTATTGTACTCTCAGCTTCCACTCCTATTTTGACGGAATATTCAAATTGCAATACAACATCTTCTGAAGTGAAGAAATTCTTTTTTTGTTGTCAAGAAACAATTTCCCAACTGAGACTCACTTGAACGACCAGTTGTAATCATGAGACTGTCTCTCCATGATGTCCACCCTGGCCCCAGGCACACTGCAGATGGGCCGATTCCAGTTGTCTCTAATCCTCATGTAGAGGTTCCTTGTATAGAAGTTTTCGAAATCCTGATACAATGACACAAAGTCCTGCCAAAAAATGGTGAAAATACTATAAATTAAACTGAGTTCCTTTGAAAGTTTTACAACTTCCCTTTCTGTAATGCAAAAGCACTTTAGACTAAGATGTCAATTATACAGAATTAATTGATATGGAAAACATTGGAAAGGCATCAATTTCTTATGTTATTTTTAAACAACTCAATCAGGTAAAATTCACTTAGCTTTGACCATTGAGCTGTAAGAAATGGTTGCAAGTAACTATCTGACAGCTTGAAAGTAGAGCCAAAGAATTTAACTTAGTAAAGCAGGCCTCATAAAAATAAACCTGGTTTGTACAATTCTGTCATTAAATGGTTTTCTTTCCTAAAAACCTTAAAAACATGGCTCTTCTGCCCCACCCCCACCAGTAATATATTAGGGGAAATGCCATAAAAACCCCTATAATTCCAGTTTCAACCAAGAAGAATAATTCCAACATTAAGATTTCATCCTCTGCATATTTTCAAGGATCAAAATGAAACAAATCCAAAGAAAAATTATAAACAAGAAACACTAAAAGGTAGGTTATAGAAAGACAGCTACTTGAGGTTTCTTTCCTTGGATGGGCATTTTTTAAAAATCTCAAAATTGGACTTCCCTGGTGGCGCAGTGGTTAAGAATCCACCTGCCAATGCAGGGGACACGGGTTCAATCCCTGGTCCGAGAAGATCCCACATACTGCGGAGCAACTAAGCCCGTGCGCCACAACTACTGAGCCTGCGCTCTAGAGCCCATGAACCACAACTACTGAAGCCCACACACCTAGAGCCCGTGCTCCGCAACAGGAGAAGCCACCACAATGAGAAGCCCGCGCACCGCAAGGAAGAGTAGCCCCCACTTGCCTCAACTAGAAAAAGACCGCACGCAGCAATGAAGACCCGGTGCAGCCAAAAAATAATTAAAAAAAAAAAAATCTCAAAATGAATTTTCATGATCAGGGATTTAAAGCTCACCCTTCCTCCCTGAAAATAAGTTATGCTAAAATTTAAGTCTGCAAAAATTAAGTCACAGTGGAGCTTTAATTAATGCACAATGTTCTGCTCAGAACACAGTGACCAGACCACACGAGGTCTACTTGAAGGTAAAGAGTAAACCAAACAAAAAGAAAACTGTACTACCGCTTTATGATAGCCAGCAAATCACTGAGCTTCTAGCCCTCAGATCTGGCTTGGGGCCAATCTAAATTCATCTTTTAAATAAGCTAGTCAAAAACATTAAAAGTTTAAGCCTTATTCTGTAAAAGATTTTCATTGCTAAAGAAGGCTCTACATAAAAGTTTAAAATTCACCTTCTCTGACATTGGACTCTAGAAGTGCCTACTAAATAAGCCTCACAGTAGATAAAAACCTCCTTAAGTAAAGCTAAGCACAGTCACGAAGAACTCAGGAATTTGTGGTAGCTGATACCGTCTCTCCTGCAATTGGTTCTAACATTTACATTTCCTAAAGAGAAAATATCCATAAATAATGTGTCTGTCACAATTGGAAATTTATTACTTAAATACTATGTCCCGTTTGATAGTCTTTTCTTTCAACATACTGGATCAATTAAAACTGGAACAGAGACACCCAAATTCTAATTAAGGACTTTCCTTTAACTATTATTCACCATGCATTTATTTCACAAAGGAAAAAACAAAAAACCAGTCTCCAGTCCTTCTCAATGGGTAAACAGTACTAACTCTTCTTGATCTCATTTCTTTACAACTTCCTAAAACTGCACATCAATGTTAAAGGTATTAACTCAAATACTTGAGAGAAATACTTCATCATGGACAAGTTTTTATTAGCGACAAAACGCAGTATTTTTTGCTTTTAGTATATAAATATCAGAAAAAACTTAGAGTCCGGTCCTATCTACCAGAAGGGTTACTAAACCCCAAAGAGAAAAGGGCTGCAGACCAGAATGAGGTGAGCTTTGGGTAACCTGTGACAGAGCTGTCTGAGGTTAGGAGGGCAGGGATGGGCTCTGATCTGAACAGAGAGACCGCCAAGATCAGGGAGCTCTGCCTCTCCTTACAAGGAGAGAACGACTAAGTCCCTGAGAAGGGAACAGCCTTGCACAGTGAGGAAGTTGTCACAGTGAGGGATGTTTGAGACCCAAAGCAGGTGAGACAGATGGTAGAAGACAGGGACTTGTGGCCCGGGTAGCAGCTTTGACTGCAGTTAGAAGGTTCGGTAGAGATCTGAAGGGATGCTAACCAAACTCGCTGCAGCCTTGCGATGAAGTAAGAAAGGGGATGGAAGGGGACCACGATTTGAGGTTCTAGTTCTAGGCAATAAGAACGTCTGTTTCTAAAAACATATACACTTTACACTTTAAATATTTTAGGACTAGGGGTAAACCAGAGGACTTTTCATTCATTCTTTCAAATCTTTTATTGGACACTCTATATATGTTTGATTCATTGCTAGACTTAGGATACATTAAGGACAGGAGAGTTCTCTCTGCAAACAATGACACCCCACACCCCAGCCTGCTCCACATCCCCCTCCCCCTCTTCTTCCTCCTCAGTTTAGTCACTGTGAAATGACTTTAGTCAGGGCCAACCTAATACTCATTTGTTCAGGCACTGAACCAACATTTACTGAGCAGTACTTTCCAGGCACTTAAGCAAGGCACTGGGGATAAAAATGAGTAAGACACAACCTCTACACACTGAAGGATCTCTTAATGTAGTGGAGAGGCACACAGATAAAGTTACAACACAATATAACAAG
Organism: Tursiops truncatus; assembly: GCF_011762595.2. Lineage (NCBI taxonomy): Eukaryota > Metazoa > Chordata > Mammalia > Artiodactyla > Delphinidae > Tursiops > Tursiops truncatus. The sequence goes on along the minus strand of NC_047035.1, from coordinate 25,468,149 downwards.
TACTGTAGAGGAAGGCTTGCCCAGAGACAGCCTAACTGGTAGGTGAGTGGCAATGATAGAGTCAAGTTCAAACAGCCTTAACGGATACCCTCCTCATGGACACCTCTGAAGATCTTTACAAACCCCATATACCAGCACATATCCATGATAAGCAGAAATAAAACCTAGCTGAGACCACCTTGGATTGTTGGGCTTGAGGTACTCACAAGTTAAGTGACTTCTACTACTGGCCTGAAAGGTAAAATTGAAATTCATGGATTTGTTAATTAGGGATCAGTAAAGACCTTACCCAAGGTAGTCTGGGGTCATCTTAATTACCCAATAAATATCCTTTATTATTTAAGCCTATTTGAGGTAAGTCTTGTAGAAAACATCCTATATATTGTTTAAAATAAATAGGCACCTATTCTACTGTCTATACAGGCCTTAAGATCACAGGGTAATCTATTAATATATAACCAGTGGGATCTGCAGCACCCCAAAACCCAACACTTTAATATATCTGCAGGAAAGCTATGATTGTTCATACCAAGTGGGATAAAAAAGAGCTGTAAAGAGCAACACATCTGTTCAGGTCAGGTTTTACCACCAAATGTGTTAAAAAAAACTTTTGGTTTTCAGATATTTTAGAGTTTTGATTGTAGATATGGGACTGTGAACCTTCTGGAAAAGTATAGGATGATCCTGACAAGTGAAATTGTGCCCCAAAGAGTTAACAGAAGTTGATAACTAAGAGAAAGTCTTGAACTTGTCTTACAGAACAACAGATAAGGGAACAGCTTGTTAAAAACCCTTTGCTCGTAAACTGCTTTCATTGATTAAGTTCGCCTTAGTTTTTTTCTTTCTTTCTTTTTGCCTCTTCTATAACTGCAGGCCTTCCCAGCTTTCACACAGCCCCAGTTGTTTTAAAGGAACTTGGAGTCTGCTCCCGCCCAGTGTAAGCTGGCTGGGGGCTGCATGGGACCACTGACCCTAAACCTGGGGCTGCGCAGATGTTCAGTAAATGGCCTTTTAACATCAGAGGGCCAGAAAACTCTACCCTCAGACCAAGCTAAGCGACTCTAGTTTGAATATGAAGAAGCATGTAACCCAAATGTGCCTGTGCAGAACAAGGATTACCTCACCTTTTCTCTGCCTTTAATCACCTTTCTCTATGCCTAAGACCACTCTTGCTTATCCCATAAATACCCCAACCTCCTTGCCTTCAGGGAGGTGGACCTGAGGCTTGTTCTTCCATCTCCTCGCTTGGCTGCCTTATGAATAAACTCTTGGCTGTAAACCAACCCGAGTCTCAGTGTTCGGCTTGCGGCATCTTGGGCAAACAGACCTGGTTCAGTAACGCAAGTATTATTCTGGTATTTACATATTTAGGCACCATGTTAACCTCTGCACATAAATGAGTTCTGAAAGCTAATTTCAAAAAAAAATCACAGGGGAAAAAGGTTGGGTGCTACCACTTTCAGAAGTTGACTTTATAAAAATTGGCCATGTTCGTTAAGACAATTCAGGCCAACACAGATGCATGCCCAGATACTTTTATATGATGAGAATAAAGATGATGAATAATCACATCAATAGAAACAGGAGCTCCCAATTACTGAGCACTTATGATATGTGTTGCCAAGGGCTTCACATATTTTTTCTCTTAAGTATCCCTGAACTCTCTTACAGAAGCTATTACTCCCATTTTCAGAAAGGCAAAATGGCTTTCCCACCTAGAGACCTGGCCAGAAGCAGAGCCAGGAACTGATCCAGGTCTTTTAATCCCAGAGTCTATGCTCCTAACCCTAGCCACAATGCCTCCCATTCTGTGCTGCTACTAAGTCAATCTGAAATCACTTTCTACGGCATTCAAAGCACGTTAAGACCACTGGACTATTGGCCCTCCCACCCCTTTCCTATGGTCGGCCTACAGCCAGCATGTGTGTATGTGCAAGCACACGAAGAAGCACACGTTCACACACACACACATTCACACACACAGTAATAGTGTACAATAAAACTCTTTAAAAAGGTTTATTTTGGATATAGCTTTTCAGTGAGAAATCCCAAGACGAAATAGATGACTGCTCTATACAATGGAATATGATTCAGCAATAAAAAAATGAATTACCAAAATATACCACAACATAGATGAACCTCAAAAACATTCCAAGTGATAGAAGCCAGACACAAAAGATCACACACTGTATGATCCCATTTATATGAAATGCCTAGAGACAGAAAGTAGATTAGTGGTTGCCTAGCATGAGGTGCAGGAGGAAGGGGTGATTGTTAATGGGTATGGGGTTTCTTCTTCAGATAATGAAAACGTTATAAAATTAGTTTATGGTGTTGGCTGTATACTTTCTGTAAATAGTAATAAAAATCATTCAGCTGTACATTTTAAACAGGTGAACTTTATGGTACATAAATTATATCTCAATAAAGCTATTTAAAAAAAAATTAAGTAGGGAATTCCCTGGCAGTCCGGGGGTTAGGACTCTGTGCTTCCACGGCAGGGGGCATGGATTGGACCCCTGGTCGGGGAACTAAGATCCTGCAAGTGGCACAGTGCGGCCCCGAAAAAAGGTGACTGCTTGACTGCTGTCCTGGGCTCCACACTTACCACAAAACTATGGAAAGTAGAGCTCTTTTTAAACCCACAGAACTAAAAAAGACAAACCAATTGATAATCCCCCAGCTTAATATATCAAGCAACTATACTCATTGTTTCCAAAGATACTGCTAAAGTGACAATTATCAGAATATTCTTAGTAAGCTACTTTTTGAAGGAGGTCAAGAATAAATCCTTCCAGGAATTTGAATTAATGTATTTTAATTCTTTTGTATCTTGAAAATTAAAATATATCAAGATATAGACATATAATGTCCCTTCCCAGTATCCTATCCCTCCCATTTCTGAATATATGATCATGAACTGTAGAGGCAAATGTTAAAGTTTAGTAAGTGTGTGGTAACTATCTACCACAATTTACTCCTTAGATTTCTAGGTATTTCCTATCTAGATACTAGAACATTTTTATTAATTCAAGCTTTTACTATACCTATCACATACATGTTTCTGAACTACTAGCCTCACCTCACACAAAAAAGAAACCAGACTGAGAGAAAACATTTTTATCCAAAACACCACCAATAACAGAAGATCAAGCAGTAAAGAATTCCAATAATTTTAGCAATTTATATAAAATAGAACACATTTATGCTAACTCATCTTTATTAGCATGACCATGTGGCTCATTTCTACCCAAAGCAACATATGAAGAACTTGTATAAATAGTTTAAACAGGCTCTCTTTTATAATGGAATGAGGGAGAAAATAAGGATGTGGTTATGAACACTACTCACTCAGAGAAATGAGAAAGTAGCAACATTATACTTGCATTTTATGATCCTAAGCAAGCACTTTCCCTCACCTCTTCCCAGTGTAACACTTAAAAACTGGCCTATCCCTCTCACTACATCTAAACCAGCATCAGAAAACAAACACAATCTGCCATAACGCTAAATGAGCCTTCCCTCCCTTCTCATAGCTGAATTTTTATAAGAAAATGGCAGAATTCCGCTGTTTTAACTGCTAATATTATCTTCTGTGAAAATCCTACTAAAATGAATTTGAATAAACTAGTACAGTCCTCCCCTAAACAAACTCTAGAGGCAAATGTCCCCCTCCATCCTACATATTTCCTCCTATTACTTCTTTCAAGAATTATTTCCTGGGGACTTCCCTGGTGGCACAGTGGTTAAGAATCCACCTGCCAATGCAGGGGACACAGGTTTGAGCCCTAGTCCAGGAAGATCCCACATGGCACGGAGCAACTAAGCCCGTGCGCCACAACTACTGAGCCTGTGCTCTAGAACCCAAGAGCCACAACTACTGAGCCCGTGTGTCACGACTACTGAAGCCCGTAAACCTGGAGCCCGTGCTCCACAACAAGAGAAACCACTGCAATGAGAAGCCCACGTACCACAACAAAGAGTAGCTCCCACTCGCCGCAACTAGAGAAAGCTCGCACGCAGCAACAAAGACCCAACACAGCCAAAAATTAAAATTAATTAATTTTTTAAAAAAAGAATTATTTCCTGATTAACTCTATGCTACTCAGTTTACTTTTTTGTTCTACATCTGCATACAATTCAAGTACTATTTACCTGCATAGTGCTTTGCAAAGGCCCATAATTTTGAAGTGTTTATGTTCCCTCAACAAAATTAGAAACTACTTAAGAAGAAAATCCACGTGTTCCAATTCTTTTTTTTTTTTTAATTTACTTTATTTAAGTAATTTATTTTTGGCTGTGTTGGGTCTTCGTTACTGCATGCTGTCTTTTCTCTAGTAGCGGCGAGCGGGGCTACTCTTCGTTGCAGAGCATGGGCTCTAGGCGCATGGGCTTCAGTAGTTGTGGCACATAGGCTCAGTAGTTGTGGCCCGAGGGCTCTAGAGTGCAGGCTCAGTAGTTGTGGCGCACGGGCTTAGTTGCTCCACAGCATGTGGGATCTTCCTGGACCAGGGATCAAACCCGTGTTCCCTGCATTGGCAGGAGGATTCTTCTTCTTTTTTTTTTTCTTTAAAATAGATCTTTATTGGAGTATAATTGTTTCACAATACTGTGCTAGCCTCTGTTGCACAACAAAGCGAATCAGTCACGTGCATACACATGTCCCCACATCCCCTCCCTCCTGAGCCTCCCTCCCACCTTCCCTATCCCACCCCTCTAGGTCATCTCAAAGCACCGTGCCGATCTCCTTGTGCTATGCTGCTGCTTCCCACCAGCCAACTATTTTACATTCGGTAGTGTATATATGTGGATGCTACTCTCACTTCGCCCCAGCTTCGTCCTCCCACCCCATGTCCTCAAGTCCATTTTCTATGTCTACATCTTTATTCCTGCCCTGCAACTAGGTTCATCAGTACATTTTTAAAATATATATTCCATATGTATGTGTTAGCATACGGTATTTGTTTTTCTCTTTCTGACTTACTTCACTCTGTATGACAGACTCTTGGTCTATCCACTTCACTACAAATAACTCAATGTCGTTTCTTTTTATGGCTGAGTAATATTCCATTGTATATATATGCCACATCTTCTTTACCCATTCATGTGGCGGGCAGATTCTTAACCACTGTGCCACCAGGGAAGACCCCTCCAATTCTTTTACACAAAGTTAAGTACACACAGGCAGCCCCAATACTTAAACAGTCAATTTACCCTCTAGAGACATGAAAAAGTTCCAAAGATAATGTCCTCATTCACAAAATAATTCAGATGCATCCCCATCGGTTCACTCATTCGTTCATCACACTTTGAGACAGCACCAGCTGTGCAAACTCTCCAGTCACTCCCCTGCTCAAAAATGCCCATGACTCCTCATTGCCTACCAAACATTCAAAACACAATTTCTCATACATTCACTTTCCAGGTTCTCCCAAACATTCCTCATGCCTTTGCGTACACTTCTATCCCCTCAGCAGGAACGCTGTCTACACCACAGTCAGCACTCCCCCCAACCCCCATCTCTACATGTCAATTATTAGGTCTCTATAGTGTTTAGACACTATGAGAGGTCCCTGTATATAAAGACTTTCTAGTTTGAATATATGAATAAAACTTTAGCCCCCATCAGTCACAGCCACCATCACCTCAGTCTAGCAGGAAGATGTTGGTTTGTACACAAATCATTGTAATACTGTACAACACAGTAAGTACATAGTAAGCTAGTAACCTATAGCAAGTAGGCCATACCTAAGGGATGTAAAAAAATCAACATATTGTGGACGCACCCTACCAGGAAATCTGTTTGGGATGTACAGGGGTAGAAAAAAGTGAATCAAAGAAATTTAATTTTTTTTCAATGATGAAAATTAGTTTCGCCTACTGGACCAAGTTCTGAATGCAGGGCTTTGCTTGTTTTAGCAAAAAAATATCTTTTTTTTTTAATATATACACAGCAGGTTCTTATTAGTTATCCAAAACATACCTTCTTAATGAAATGAACTTGTAGGCATTTCAGGGCCATGAGAAAGAGGGCCAACTTGTGGTACCAGGGCTGCGAAGGGTGCAGAATGGATGAGATGAGAGAAGAACGCCTGGATCCTCAGTTCTCCCAGCTTCAGGATCCTCAATCCCTATGCTGATTGGTTTTGGCTTCCTAGTAGATGATGAGGTCCTTTCCTTTCCCATGTTTCTTGGTGCTTTCTCCCCCTTCCCATGTCTCCATCATCCATTCCCAGTGTTTACTGGCTCCCCTCTCAGTGTTGATCTTAATGCCACCACATCTGCCTCTCTCCTCTAATGTCCCATGAAAGTGAGACGTATGATAGACAAAAAATTTCTACCTTCTGAATCCCTTCTCTAATCTAGTGCATTCCCTGGGCTAGAGGACAACCCTCTCTATACTTCACATGCCAAGAACAAACAAGTTTGTTTTTCATAAAATCAGGCATTTTTCACTCTAATTTAATTTATTTTTTTAATGAAAAAAAACTTTATTATGGGATAAAGAAAATCTTTTATCATTTTAAATAATAAAATTTAAAGCATTTAAAAAAAATGCCCATAAAGAAATATTTTGGTTTGGGAAAGAACATAGTGTTCCTTAGTCCAGGACAAATTAGGTTGTTTTATTTTCTTTAATCTTATTGGAGTACAGTTGACTTACAACTATTTTTTTTAAAGAGTAGATAATACATGTATCCTGTACAAAACTCTAGAGGCATAAAGGAGTATGCAGAGAAAAGTGAAGTGAGGTGAATGCCGTCCTCCTCCCCAGAGACAATCAGTATCATCTGTTTACCATTACTAAAACAAGATAGTTTTCCACAGAAACAGAGTAGCTCAGCCAAATTCTGCTTCAGGGCTTGTTTTTTTGTGGAGAAGAGGCGATCTATGAACCAGACATGTATGTGTAATGTGCCTATGTGAAAACACAACATGAGTTCTGAAGAACACAATCTTTCCAGAAGACTGTAGACACAACTTGGGATACAGTATGGTATTGTGAACAGAAAGGACATGGCTTCTGGCTCTTCACAGAACTGTGTCCACATACCAGCTCTGACATTAGGCATCTTGGGAAATGTTACTTAACCTGGGAACTTTAGCTTTCTTGTCCATAAAATAAGAATAGATTTTTGTGATCATTAAATTAAAACATGTTAAATGCTTTGGTTTCTCCATGGCTTTACCCTTGTTTTTAGCTTCCCTTGTGGAGTGTTTTCATTTAACTGCATCTAGAATATTTTTTATTTTAATGTATACCCAAATATCTAAAGAAAAAAATGAGTGAAAACCGCAAGATAAGAGGCTTCCATTTACAGAATCAAAGACTAACAATTACCTTTTGTTCTTCTCTTTCTGTTGCATGGTGACACTTTTCAATTCTCCAATGCCTTAAGAAATCTCGAAGATATCCAAAGAGAGTGAGGACACCATACCCCACATAAGTAAGCACAGCAACCAGCATTGGCGTCTCTTCAAAACCTTCATTAAACGGTCTTTTATATAGTCCTCCATTTTGTGTAACATGATGTATCTAAAAGGGAGGTTAAAAATGTTTCTTTCAGTCATGGTAACAAAAAGAGTGCTACTTAAAATCTGAGTCCTTACAGATTTGCATACCTTCAGAATTCTCTAAGTAATTGTCAACCCCCCACCACCACCACTACCAAACATCTGCTAAGTTCTAAGCGGGGCCTAATTTTTTTCTGTGGAAATAAGTTTTAAGTTATACATACTTCAGATGAACAGCAAAGAAAAGCAAGGGGAGAAGGACTGTGTAAGAACAACGCTTAACACTGATTTCTATCACTTGATTTTATGCAAGAGATCCTAAAATGCTATGCTTAGAGAATGCATAATTTTCTTTGTCCTAATGAAGAAAATAAAAAATATAAAACAAAGAGAAAGCCTATCCTGAAAATAGTATATTAGCTTACAAATAATCGAAAGTAAATTCAGTTTTAGAATAAAATAAAATATTTGTAAATGTTTTACTGCTAAATATTCTTAAAGCCACCGAGCCACAGCATTTCAAATAATTATTAGCACTAGGCATCTATGGAAACACATAGTTTATACTAGCTTTGTTGTCAGTGGTAACACAAATAAATTATTCACAAAAATAAAATGCTTACATTAAGTGATCCAGCACTGTATAACGCAGGAAGAAAGTGAAATCCAACACAAGGGGAAAAACTGTTAGAGTGATCACTAACAGTCCTGAAATCATTCTGTCCTCCTTCATCTTGACCAAGTGACCTTTTCCAAACATAAGATTATCCCTACTTTCCTCTTTAGGGATATCCAAATTTTAACATACAAACACCAAGGTACTGTACTGTGATCTCATAGCTGAAAGCTGTTTACTCTTTGGTCAATTTTAATGGAAATGTTGTTTTACAGAAAAATTCCACTAAAGTAGTTTCTGCGTCAACTTTAATCTTAACTCTGAAACAACACATTGCTGTGAGGATGGTCAGTCACAATTTACCAGGAACATATTTTCTACTGAGCACTGTACTAGAGTTAAGAAGAATTCGAAAGGAATAAAAGATTCTTTCTTGGCCTCTCAGGCAACCTGATCGAAGAGCTAAATATTAGTTTGGGAAAGCTACTAGAATGCTACAAGTTAGAACAGTTTGGAAACAAATTACTGTATTTGACAAAGGAAAGACACTTGGATAGGCATGATACATGAAATCTGTTGGTAATGATTCAATTTGATGGCCTAAAGAACCTCTGAAAACTATTCATAAAACTGACTTAGGTCTTCATCAATCTCTTCCCCAGTGGTGGAATTCTGTGCTAACATTTACTGCTTAAACTTTCATGCAGGAGCAAAGTTGTAATGTGTTTAGAACAGAATAGCTAAAAATGAACCAATATCTGAATATAGAAAATTGTTTAAAAATTAGTAATAACATGTAAGCAAGCAATTAACCTGGAAAAAGCAAAATCAAGAGCACTTAAAACACAAGAAAAATAACATTCTGATTATCTTGTTTTTTAATAAATTTATTTATTTTATTTATTTATTTTGGGCTGCACTGGGTCTTCCCTGCGGTGTGCGGCCTTCTCATCGCGGTGGCTTCTCTTGTTGCCGAGCGCGGGCTCTAAGTATGCGGGCTTCAGTAGCTGTGGCATGTGGGCTCAGTAGTTGTGGCTCACGGGCTCTAGGGTGCAGGCTCAGTAGTTGTGCCACATGGGCTTAGCTGCTCTGTGGCATGTGGGATTTTCCCGGACCAGGGCTTGAACCCATGTCCCCTGCACTGGCAGGCGGATTCTTAACCACTGCGCCTCCAGGGAAGCCCCTGATTATCTTTTTAAAAAACTATATCTAAAAATACTTTGCCATAAGAACACACCAGTACCCAACTCACTGTAACTCTGAAATTGTTTACACTATTTTCTCTCAACTGAACATACTAGTAAAAAGTAAGGCAATTTTCAGAGCTCCTAAGTCTCTAACAAATGTGTGGCAGATTTATATGCCAGGAATGCTGTGGGTGGATCTCTTTAAAAGGAGATCCACCTTTATTTCAGACACACCCAAACCAGCAAGACCAAGTATATTTATACAGTTGGTTGGACTGACTAGGAAGGAGAAAGTTAAATCATTAGTTTGCTTTTAAATATTGTGTGATTCTATCATAGCCTCACTTAATAAAATTAAATGCATTTTAAGGAACTGAGATTCAACTATGAAGTAACTTTTACAATGTGGCCTCAAAGCACAGTTCACTATGATCATTCACAGAGTCAGAATGGACAGACCAACTGACATGCAAACTTCTGATAGGTGAAAAAGTCTTAGAGAAAACAAAAATTACTTGATCTTCAAATGCAGATGCTAAATGCTATCTCTGACATGATTCAAATAAAAATAATGGTATTACCATCTTATACGTGTATAATATTCTATAAGGGAAAGCACCAGGCTTATTTTGTTCACTGCACAACTAGCACTCAGGATAGTATTTATTAAGTGCTAACAAATAATAAGTACTCAATAATGTTTCCTTTTGGGAACTCCCTGGCAGTCCAGTGGTTAGACTCCGAGCTTTCACTGCCAAGGGCATGGGTTTGATCCCTGGTTGGGGAACTAAGATCCTGCAAGCTGCGTGGACTGGCCAAAAAAAAAAAAGGAAAAATAATAACGTTTCCTTTTATTACTATTAGTATTACAGAAAGTGGCACCTTATAGGAGCTCAACAAGTATTTGTAAATGAAAATACACATTATGCTCTTTGCTCTGTCACAGAAGGGGTTAACTTATGATGATTATACAATTAATATTAGAACATTTCTAGAACCCATATCTGATACCTTCTAGTCTCAACTGGACTGGAGATCAAGTTCACTCTAAACAAACACAGGCTACAAACCCTTACAGAATATTTCATATTCCGGATTCACCATGCAAGAGGGCTCTTAAGAGGCCTTTCAGTCACTCTAACTTGAGAATTACACTGTCGACAAGGCAATCAAGAAAAATATTAGCATATCACTCCCTCCAGGTCAAAAAATTTCACATTAAGCAGACATGAGTGTGACACTCTGTATTATTATTCAAGAGAAGTTTAAGAACACCAATGAATACCAAGACACATTTGCCTGAACAGTAATATTTTTTCTAGAAAATGAAGAAGGAAAAAAAAAAGGCAAAGGAAGAAATTTTTTTAAAGTCGACTAAGCACACACCATAAAACATGACTTTTAGGAGGGCCATGGGCAGAATGTTAGAGGCTGAGTGTTTGTGTCTCTAACCCCATTCATATGTTAAAGCCCTAAACCCCCAGTGTGAAGGTATTTGAAGGTTGGGCCTTTGGGAGATAATTACGTTTAGGTGATGAGGGTGGGACCCTCTCGATGTGATTAGTGCTCTAATAAGAAGAGAAGACAGAGATCTCCACTGAGGAAAGGCCATGTGAGCATACTATGAGAAAGTGGCTGTCTACAAGCCAGGAAGAGGGTTCTCGCAAAGAACTGAACCTGCCAGCACCTCTGATCTTGGACTTACCAGCCTCCAGAATCGTGAGAAATAAATATCTGTTGTTTAAGCCACCCCATCTATGGTATTTTGTTATAGCAGCCTGAACTAAGACAGAGGTAAAGAGACATAATGCACATATCCTACCCTCAATTGGTTCAGGAAAAAATAAGTGTGAGTGTGTGTGTGTGTGTGTGTGTGTGTGTGTGTGTGTGTGTGTGTAGAGAGAGACAGAATGATGGAGAATTTCTTCATGAACCATTTGTGAGTCAGTTGCAGTTATACTGTACCTTTATCTTTTAATACTTCAGTGCATATTTCTAAAAACAAAGATATTCTTTTACATAACTACAGAACAATTATCAAAATCAGGAAATTGCTAGAATACTAATACGTACTTTATTTAGATTCCGCTAATCGTCCTAAGAGTGTCCTTTGCAGCAAAAGAAAGTCCTGGAAAATGTATTGTATTCTCTCTTTAGTTTCAGAAAAGAAAAAAAAAAGGGGGTTTTCATTACTCTGTAAAATGACTTAGAAGGAATAATCCTGAGCAGAGGTTTCGAGAATCCCATGAAAGGACACAAAGTAACTATGCAATTTTGGGGAAGTAATTATTGGAAAACAGAAGCTTACATTCCTGACATAGATACAAAATCACATAAGCATGATTTTTTAAAGCAAATAAACACATTCCCGCTTAATGTGACAGCAGGATGACAGAACCTGCCTATCACAACAGAACCTGCCCAACTGGTAGACAGCTTGGGACATTATTTTAAAAATTAATGTCCAATATGAACCACCCATTATGCATCAGCAATCAAAGGACTGTTATGTCTTTTCCTTTAAATGAACCCTATTCATTTCCAGTGATACGCTGTGTTGTTCCTTAAAATAAGTTCTGCTGAAATGGTTCTTTATTGGAATTTTACTGAAAATATACTAGCCTCTCACTACTGCCTACCACTCATACTAGAGAAAATAGTTTGGAGCTTCATGCCCATCACACAAGCTGTGCCACACTCTGAACATATATTTCCAGAAGTGTCTTCATTTTCTTGGCAGGCAAATTTTGAAAAGTAGGGAGTCCACATTTTATCTTGCAATCAGGATAAGTTCCCGAATTTCTGTTGGTAAGTAACTCATATGGAATGGACTAAGGAGTGCTTCCAAAGCCAGCTGTGAAAAAAACCTATATTTTGACATTACCATATTCCTATTGAAAACTCAAAAATGCAGACCTCCAAGTATATATGCATTGCAGGATTTCAGTCAGTGTCATCCTGTGCACTCTGGGCAGTGATGTTCTGCACAGGAGTTATTATTTTCACTTGCCACTCACAGCTCTGTAGCACTTCCCTATCTCTAGATAAGCATCAAGGTATGACAGACGGATGTAATAGGAGATTGGCGTACCAGTGCAGTTCTGCCACAAATTCCATGTCTTTTTCTGAGCTCTGTTCCACGTCTAACATGTTCTAGGCCTGTAACACCGTGCCCTCCACTTTGGCTTTGTAGTTGACATGAACTGGAAAGGCAACCCAGTTTGCATCAGTCTCCCTTCTCTGGGAATACTCCCTTATACCAGGGGTGGGTCCCTGGTGGTCACATCTGTGCAATATGACCGATTTCCTGGGTCATAACTGACTGGCACAGCAGTAGGCACCTATGCCAAAATGAACCCAACAACCCTCTCTTGTGGGGATTTAAAATTTCAGTGGGGAAGGAGTCTGAAGGACACTGGACTGCCAACGTCCTGGAGAAAAGGTCCATAAACTCCTGTTGCCAAGGTGTCAAGCGCTGTGTTATTTCCTGCCATTTTACCTTTTCTGAGTTGTTCATCAATTCCTCCCTTTTCTTTTTCTTTTGTTGTATACCTATCATCCTTGCAACAAATCACCTTTTTGTTTAGCTAGAGTCAGTTGCTATCAACTGAAAGAAATTTAACAGATACAGACTCTATGTTAAAATTCTTAGAACTTCTTTTCTGCACTTACTGAACAGGTTTTTATATGTTGGCATAGCCTGCAAACTTTTACGTCTTTAGCAAATTTTAAAAAATGGCTCCCCACTTTGTCAATTTTGTGCATTTGGAATATTGTTGACTGTCTTATCTAGGATAAGGGATACCTGGTTCAAAATCCTAAGTACTTACTTCCCTATATTAAGGGACATCAGATTCTAATTGCCCGCTATAACTAACCTCTTCCCAGGTTCTCAATAATACCCATGAAGATAGAGCCAAAAGAGAAAAAAAGTCAGAACTAGTATTTTTTTTTAAAAAGGGCAATATAATGCCTCAAATCAAAATTCAGACAGTATCTGTCTGCTAAGCTCATCTAACTACAGAGAATATGCTCATAACCGTTAAACAAGACTAACTTTTCACAGTAGAAAAATCACAAACTAAAGGGCAAGTAATAGACTATTTAATATAAGATTTTTTTTTTTTTTTTTGCGGTACGCGGGCCTCTCACTGTTGTGGCCTCTCCCATTGCGGAACACAGGCTCCGGACACACAGGCTCAGCGGCCATGGCTCACGGGCCCAGCCGCTCCGCAGCATGTGGGATCTTCCCGGACCAGGGCACGAACCCGTGTCCCCTGCATCGGCAGGCTGACTGTCAACCACTGCGCCACCAGGGAAGCCTTAATACAAGATTTTAAGGGAACTGGAAGTGGAGCCTGGGAGCCTTGACATTAGGAATGAAGTCGAACCTGGATCTGGAGCCGGGTGGAACCAAGTCAGTCAGCCCCACCTGTGCTGCCATTTGGGGAGCCTCAGCCTGTCCACCCAGGTGTCATCAATCTGGCTGTGGTGGGCAACCAGGACCCACAGCCCCACCCCCTGTGGAGCCTCCAGTGGCCCAGTGCCAGGCTGTGGGCAAACCCCTCCCCAGGTGTTTCAAGAGTCCCACCTTCTCCAGGGGCACCTCCAGCCTCAACAACACAGGGCCCTTGTGGCCAGACAGCATATGGCCAGTTTGGCCAAGGAGAGGTACAGAATGGGCCAAGCTCCACTGTTCAGATGCAGAGGCTCCCTAGGTCTCAGCCATTTGGATTAGTCCCACTGGCTCCCGTGGTCCGCCAGCCAGCTGTGCTTCAGCCCTATGGCCCTCCCCTGACAAGTACAAAGGTGACTGCTCAGCTGGCCAGAATGCAGATCAGTGGTGCTGTGGCCCCAGCGCCTCCCGCTCTGGGTCTAGCCTATGGTCCACCAACACCACTTGCCTCAACCTCAGGAAGTTTCCCTAACACCGGTCTGCATGGCTCCTACCCTCAGGGCCAGGCCTCTCCCCTTAGCCAGGCCCAGGGTCATCCTGGGGCCCAGCCTTCCCAGCAATCTGTCCCACCACAGGCCTCCAGCTTCATATCCCAGCTTCAGGGGGTCCTTGAATGCCTCTGATGACTGGTCCACTCCTGCCTGCACAGAGTTTGGGGGGGCCCCCAGGGAGCGAGCCCAACCATGTGTCCTCACCTCCTCAAGCTCTGCCCTCTGGCACCCAAATCACTGGGCTCCCAGGACCACCACCACCTATGCACTCCTCCCAGCAGCCAGGCTACCAGTTGCAACAAAATGGTTCCTTTGGACCAGCCCAGGGCCCTCAGCCCAATTATGGAAGTCCCTACCCAGGAGCAGACACTTTGGGCAGCCAGCCAGGAACACCTCAACTATTGCCTCCTAAGCGCCTGTACCCTGATGCCATCCCGAGCCCTATTCAGGTTGCTGAGGATGACAGGAACAACCAGGGTTCAGAGCCAATGGTTGCTGGTGTATGGGGCCAGGTGCCACCCTTAGTCAACACCAACTTCCTGGTGAGAGACCAAGGAAATGCAAGCCCCCGATATATCCGATGCACATCCTATAATAGCCCTTGCATATCTGAAGTGTCTAGCAGGCTCAGGAGCCCCTGGCAGCTGTCATCAAGTTGCTGGCAAGCCTGCCCCAAGAGGAGGCTTCACCATATATTGCTGACCACAGGGAACCTGGTCCTTCGTGCTGCAATCGCTGCAAAGCATACATGTGCCCCTTCATGCAGTTCATTGAGGGAGGGAGGCGTTTCCAGTGCTGCTTTTGCAGCTGTATCAACGATGTTCCCCCCCAGTATTTTCAACATCCGGATCGTACTGGCAAATGTGTGGATGCTTATGACCGTCCTGAGCTATCCCTGGGCTCTTACGAATTCTTGGCCACTGTAGATTGCTGCAAGAACAGTAAGTTCCCCAGCCCTCCTGCCTTATCTTCATGACTGATGTCTCCTACAATGGCATCAGGAGTGGTCTTGTTAGGCTCCTTTGTGAGGAGCTCAAGTCACTGTTAGACTTTCTGCCTAGGGAGGGCAGAGCAGAAAAGTCAGCAATTCACGTTGGCTTTGTCACCTATAGTAAGGTGCTCTGCTTCTACAATGTGAAGAGCTCATTGGCCCAGCCACAGATGATGGTTGTATCTGATGTGGGTGACATGTTTGTGCCACTGCTGGATGGCTTCCTGGTCAACGTCAATGAGTCTCGGGCAGTCATCACCGGCTTATTGGATCAGATTCCAGAAACATTTGCAGACACAAGGGAGACGGAGACAGTATTTGCTCCTGTTATCCAGGCTGGCGTGGAGGCTCTGAAGGCTGCTGAGTGTGCAGGGAAGCTATTTCTGTTCCACACCTCCCTGCCCATCGCAGAGGTCCCAGGGAAACTGAAGAACAGAGACGACAGGAAGTTGATCAACACAGACAAGGAGGAGACTCTGTTACAGCCTCAGACAGGTGCCTGTCAGACACTGGCCAAAGAGTGTGTGGCCCAAAGCTGCTGTGTAGACCTCTTCCTCTTCCCCAGCCAGTATGTGGAAGTGGCCATGCTCTCTGTCATACCCCAGCTAAGTGGTGGCTCTGTCCATAAATATGCTTGCTTTCAGGTGGAGAATGACCAGGAATAGTTCCTTAGTGACCTGGTCAGAATGTACAGAAGGTCACTGGCTTTGATGCTGTAAAGAGGGTCCCGACAAGCACTGGTATCCGTGCTGTAGATTTCTTTGGGGCTTTCTACATGAGCAACACAAAAGATGTGGAGCTGGCTGGGCTGGATGGGGACGAGACGGTGACTGTGGAGTTCAAGCACGACGACCGGCTCAATGAAGAGAGTGGAGCCCTCCTGCAGTGTGCCCTACTCTACACCAGCTGCGCAGGGCAGTGATGGCTCCGCATCCACAACCTGGCCCTCAACTGCTGCATCCAGCTGGCTGATCTGTACTGAAACTGTGAGACTGACGTGCTCATCAACTACATGGCCAAGTCTGCATACCGGGGCCTCCTGAACAGCCCTGTGAAAATTATTTGTGACACTCTCATCACTCAGTGTGTCCAGATCTTGGCCTGTTACAGAAAGAACTGTGCCAGCCCCTGCTCTGTGGGATAGTTGATCCTTCTTGAGTACATGAAGCTACTCCCAGTTTACCTGAACTCTTTGTTGAAGAGTGACGTCCTGCAGCCTGGAGCTGAAGTCACTACTGATGACCGTGCCTGTGTCCGACAGCTAGTTACCTCCACGGACATGGCTGAGACCAACGTCTTCTTCTATCCTCAGCTCCTACCATTAACCAAGTCTCCCCATTGAGAATACCACTGAACCACAGGCAGTTCGAGCATCTGAAGAGCATCTAAACAACGGGGATATATATTGGGTTGGCCAAAAAGTTCGTTCGTTTTTCATACCATCTTATGGAAAAACTTGAACAAACTTTCTGGCCAACCCAATATTTGCTGGAGAATAGGCTCAACCTCTTCCTCTGCGTGGAACAAGTGTCCAGCAGGGTGTTGTCCAGAGGCTCTTCGGCGTCTCCTCCTTCAGTCAGATCACCAGTGGCTGGAGCGTTCTGCCAGTTCTGGATAATCTGCTGTCCAAGGTGCAAGGCCTCATTGATAGTTTGAGGGCACAGAGATGACGGTACCTGAAGCTTATCATGGTGAAATAAGAGGACAAGCTGGAGATGCTGTTCAAACACTTCCCAGTAGAAGACAAGAGCCTGAGCGGGGGAGGATCCGATGTGGACCCTGTCTGTCATATGCACACAAACACTTCCCAGTAGAAGACAAGAGCCTGGGCGGGGGAGAATCCGATGTGGACCCTGTCTGTCATATGCACACAAACACTTCCCAGTAGAAGACAAGAGCCTGAGCGGGGGAGAATCCGACGTGGACCCTGTCTGTCATATGCACACAAACACTTCCCAGTAGAAGACAAGAGCCTGAGCGGGGGAGAATCCGACATGGACCCTGTCTGTCATATGCACACAAACACTTCCCAGTAGAAGACAAGAGCCTGGGCGGGGGAGGATCCGACGTGGACCCTGTCTGTCATATGCACAAGGAGATTTGGCAGCTACCAAGCTATAGTAAGTGGGTAAACAGCATAGGGTCCAGGCCAGCTTCCAGAAGATACCCCAGGACAGCAGAGAAATTGGGACAGTTCCATATCTTATAAGTTATGTACGTTGACCTCAGTCTCTTTGGAGGAAGAGGGAAGAATAAGGAGACACCTTTTTTCTGGGCTCAAGTATCCTACCACTCTATCACATTCTGCTGTTGGAAGGTGCCCCTATTCCCTCACTTTACCCTCCTTTTTCTAACTAATCCTGTCGTAATGAATGGAGTTTCTCAGTTCACTGTATATGATTTGGTGCTGGAGGATTTGGAGCCACCCAGACCCTCGCAATATTATGTGTCCCTTTGGACCAGCCTCCAAGAAGAGAAGGGCAGGCGGGAAGGAGTAGGGATCCCAGGGGGAGGGGCTGCTAATTCATCTCAGTGTAATCAACTTCCTCTATTAGGGATAAACATACATACAGGTGCACAGGAGTCAGGTATAGACCATACACAGTAGACAGAAAAGGGGTCAGTCTTCTAGGGCCTGGAAGTCAATAGCCAACTCAAGAGTCACTAAGGGTGGTTGACTAGCTTTCTTGCTCTGCTTCCACTGTTCTTTCTCTCTCCTGCAATGATTGGTGACCGCTTGGTGGACAGAGGAACATCATCAGAGATGAATGAGCTTGGGAACAGAGTTGTAAAGTGTATTAACACCTGGGAGAGGTATCAGCCTCCTTTCCAGCTGGAGAGGCCCCAACACTGGATGGTTCTGTAGGGAGCCTGGCCATCAACTTGCAGTACCTCACAGAGCCAGCCCGCATCCCACTCTGAGCTGCTGCTGGAAACACTGCTCTCCAAGCTGGGGGCTGCTGGGGAGAGAGGCAGAGGTGGCTAGTCTCTCCTGCCAGGACACCACTCAGGCTTTCGTACTGACAGAGTGGCTGACGGTTATCTCCCAACCTGACCTGGCTGCGGCCGGACAAGGGCTAGGCTCGATGGTGGCCAGGCTTGCCTGCTCCCAGCCTGGGATACCCCTGCTCTGGACCTCTCATTTCTCTTCATTAGTTTATTTTTCAATGCACCTTTAATTTGCAAAGAAATAAACTAAGATGTAGGGAATTCCCTGGCGGTCCAGTGGTTGGGACTCCACGCTTTCACTGCCGTGGGCCTGGGTTCAATCCCTGGTCAGGGAACTAAGATCCTGGAAGCCATACGAAGCAGCCAAAAAAATAAAATAAAATGTAAAAAAATTTTTTTAAGAAAATTGACTGTTCAGGAAAAAAAACCCCAAACCCCTAGTTAGAGCTTTTCCTCATACCGTACTGTGGAAGAGACAGCTAACTCGCCCCTTGTATATATTCTCCGTAAGTTCCCATTGGTAATAGACTCTCTCAGTTTTAGCTGGGTACAAGGCTACCCAGCTACAGTCCACATTCCCAATCTCTCTTGCAGCAAAAGGTAACCATGTGAGGAATTTGGGCCAATAGGAAATGAATAGAAATGATGAGTACCAGGGCTGGATTACATCCTTTAAAACAGCAATTGCTTTCCCTCACTTCTCTTTCCTTCTGCCTGTGGCCTAGAACATAGATGTGGTTGAAGATGCTAACTGAAGACAACATCCTCAAAGACTGCAAGACAACAGAGAAGATACCTCATAACCTACCTGCCCAGGACTACCTGTCTATCTCCAGACTTCACAAAGAGAAATCATTTCCATCTTGTTTATTTAAATGTCACATTTATAGCAACAAAAACAAATAAATCAGAAAACAATATTGAGACTTTTGCTTCCAAGTTGGAGGTAATATGTAGAGGCAAGCCATCACTTTCACAGAAAAACTACATAAAACTAAACAGATTACTCAAAACAAGAAGTAGTTTTAAAGACAATGAAGAATTGTTTTCCATGCAAAGAGAACAAGATGACCTAAAATTCCGAAGAGGGAAAAGCCTTTCCTTACTGAGCTGAAATTGCTAGTCATTTTCTCTCCTCGTGGTACTTGCAGAGTTTGAACAGGAACTGATCATAACTGGACTTGCCAAAGGCAGAGAAACTCTACCAAGAGAAAGAAAAACCAACAGAGTCTATAACAGCTATATAGGTTAGTATGAAGAGTCACAGAAAAGTGACCAGTTTTCTGCATAGGACGTTTACTAAGTGCTGGAGAAGCTGGGGAGATGGACTAGAAAGGTGACTTGAAATCAACCACAGTCTTACAATGCTTAAGAGGTAAAGTCATACCAGAGGGAGGGGCCTACCACAAACACACAATGGATCTCATCCTTGAGACACTGTACTCACTAGAGTGAACTGAATCTACCTAAAAACTCAGCCCAGGACTTCCCTGGTGATGCAGTGGTTAGGAATCCGCCTGCCAATGCAGGGGACACGGGTTCAATCCCTGGTCCGGGAAGATCACACATGCCATGGAGCAATTAAGCCCGTGTGCCACAACTACTGAGCCTGCACTCTAGAGCCCACAAGCCACAACTACTGAGCCCATGTGCCACAACAAACGAAGCCCGCGTGCCTAGAGCCTGTGCTCCGCAACAAGAGAAGCCACTGCAATGAGAAACCCGCGCACTGCAATGAAGAGTAGCCCCCACTCACCACAACCAGAAAAAGCCCGTGCACAGCAACGAAGACCCAACGCAGCCAAAAATAAACAAATAAATTTATTAAAAAAAAAAAAAAACTCAGCCCAGCCCACCCAGCTCAATCCCTGGTTAGATGGAGGTGCTCAGGCCCTTGCCATATCTAAAATAGCAAAAGGCAAAAATAACACTGACTTTAATCTCTGCAGGTATTTTTTTTTTTTTTTTTTGGCAGTACGCGGGCCTCTCACTGCTGTGGCCTCTCCCGTTGCGGAGCACAGGCTCCGGATACACAGGCTCAGTGGCCATGGCTCACGGGCCCAGCCGCTCCGCGGCATGTGGGATCCTCCCGGACCGGGGCACGAACCCGCGTCCCCTGCATCGGCAGGCGGACTCTCAACCACTGCGCCACCAGGGAAGCCCTCTGCAGGTCTTTTATTCACAGTGTCCAGCAATCAATCAAAAAATCCTGCTTTCCCAAGAGGCTGGGAGAGAAAATAGGAGTATGACTGAAAAAGAGAAGGCACGGTATACAGTAGTCTACAGTCACCTTATATTTCAGTACTGCTAGTCTTGGGAAATCTCTCACCCCTTGATCCCTCCCTTTAATTTCATGTCCTCAGAAGTGTAGATTCCTGTTAAAGTTTTTTAACATTTCTAAAACTGCAAGAATAATTTTCAGACATCAAAGACTCCCCTAGGAACCCAGAGCCCCCTTTTTACCAAAGAGCTCAAAATCATCATAATCATCTCATTCTTTTCACTCATTCAACAAATATTTCATTTCTATCTATATGTCAAGATCTGTACAAGGTATTTGACCATACAAATAAGAGACAGTCCTTTTTCAAGTCTTCAAGAATTCTGCCTTTTTTAAGAGAAAAAACATGCAAAGATCAACATGATTTTTGAGATAAAAGAATAAAGAGGGCTTCTCTGGTGGCGCAGTGGTTGAGAGTCTGCCTGCCGATGCAGGGGACACGGGTTCGTGCCCCGGTCCGGGAAGATCCCACATGCCGCAGAGCGGCTAGGCCCGTGAGCCATGGCCACTGAGCCTGTGCGTCCAGAGCCTGTGCTCCGCAACGGGAGAGGCCACAACAGTGAGAGGCCTGCATACCGCAACAAAAAAACAAATAAAAAAAAGAATAAAGAAACTATTTTAAGGGATACTGTCTAAAGGGATTTATATATAAATGCAGAGGACGAAAAATGCACACAAAGTGAGAAGCATTTCTATTACAAGCAATTCTCAAGTTGTCTCACTTTTCTTCTTCACATTACTAATGACAAAACCAAGGAAAATTTAAGCTACTTGTCCAGTCACAAGAAAGTTAGATTCAAAGTCAGGACGAGAATCCAAGTCTCTACATTTTCCATTTGTTACCATTTCTTAGTCATATTCCTGAGATTTTCTATGAATCAAATTTTCTTTTAATTATTTCAGAGATAATACAACTTAAAATGATTGTTTTAAAATTATCAGTGGCTTAAAATTAGAATTTAAACTCAACCTTTGTGCTCATTTTTGCTATTTCATATAATTAGCTATTTTTGCTATTCATATTATCAGCTATACATGGATTGAGATAAATGGTTATATGAGTTTCATTTCCCCTGCTAAAAAAATGTCTGTTTTTAGGAAACCAGAATGAACGCTAATTAACTTAGCTGCCCTGGAGATAACCTGCTTCCTTTGCCTACATACAAAGCCACAATTGTACGAGAGGCGATAAAGATATTATCCTTTAGCATGAACAGCAGAGGTCTCCAACAGATACTTCTATCACAGACTTCTGTCCATTTTAACACTGGGTTGTCTTTTTCGGTTTTGGCCGTGCTGCATGGCGGCTTGTGGGACCTTAGTTCCCCGACCAGGCACTGAACTGAGGCCACGGAAGTGAAAGCGCCAAGTCCTAACACTGGATCGCCAGGGAACTTCCTTGGGTTGTCTTTTTATTGTTGAGTTATAAGAGTGCTTTATACATTCCAGAGAACAAGTTTCTTATCTGCTATATGATTTTCAAACATTTTCTCATTCTGTGGATTGTCATTTCACTTTCTTCATGGTGTCCTTTGAAATACAAGCTTGTAATTTTGATCTAGTACAATTTATCTACTTTTTCTTTGGTTGCTTATACTTTTGGAGTCATAGCCAAAAAAGCACTGCCTGATCAAAGTCTATAAAGGTTTATACCTATGTTTTTTCCTAAGAATTTTATAGC
Organism: Tursiops truncatus; assembly: GCF_011762595.2. Classification (NCBI taxonomy): domain Eukaryota; kingdom Metazoa; phylum Chordata; class Mammalia; order Artiodactyla; family Delphinidae; genus Tursiops; species Tursiops truncatus. The sequence goes on along the minus strand of NC_047035.1, from coordinate 25,445,982 downwards.
TGTAACTCTTATATTTAGGTCTTTGGTCCATTTCGAGTAATTTTTCTGTATATGGTATAAGGCAGGGATCCAAGCTAGTTCTTTTACATGTGGATGTCCAGTTCCCCCCACACCATTTTTTTAAAAAGGTCATTCTTTCCCCCCCTTGAATTATCTACTCTTGTAAAAAAAAATCAACTGACCATAAATGTAAGGGTTTATTTCTGGACTCTCAATTATATTCCACTGATCTCCAACTTTGTTCTTCTTTTTCAAGACTTGGTCTATTCTGGGTCCCTTACATTTTCATATGAATTTTAGGATCAGCTTGTAAATATCACCAAAAAAACCAACTGGGATTTCAATGAGTTGCACTGAATTTGTAGATTAATCTTAATATTAAGTCTTTCAATCCCTGAACGTCGGATGTCTTTGCATTTATTTAAATCTTTTTTGATTTCTTTCAAAATGTTTTGTAGTTTTCAGTGTACAAGTCTTGCACTTTTTCTATTGCATTTTTTCTAATCATTTAATTCTTTTTGATGCTATTGTGTGCAAAAGTTGTGCTTTGATGACATTAGGGTAATCACTCTATATGCTAAGGTCATAAACATTTTCTTTTATATGCTATAGCTTTATATTTTTTGATGTTCACATATGAATATCTAACAACCTAGGACTGATTTTTACAGAGTGGTGTGAAGTTGGGATCTATTTTTTTTTCCATACTACTTGTCTCAGCACCACTTAATAAAAAGGCAATCCATTCCCCACTGATTTGAAATGCCACCACCCTTATCTATCAAATTCCATATTCATAGTGTACCCTTTCTGGGTTTTCTATTCTGCTCCATTTATATACTATCTGATCAAAATCTACTGCCTAAATAACTGTAGTTTTATGGCAAGTCTTATTATCTAATAAAGATGACTACTCCCATCTAATTTTTCTTCAAAACTGCCTTGGCTCTTCTTGGCCCTTTGCTTTTGCACATGCATTTTAGAATCAATTTGTCAAGAAAGAATAAGAGAGAGGGAGGGAGAAAAACAGAAGAGAAAAACACTTGGAGGGTAGGATTTTAACTGGAACTGCATCGTCTTAAAGATCAATTTGAGGAAACTGACACTTGTAACACATTTTCACCTGTGAATTTTAGGAACCCAAGCTGACTCTGTGTAACATTATATTTTGAGATAGTGGTTTTATTCATTTAAAGATACGGTTTGGGGCTTCCCTGGTGGCACAGTGGTTGAGAGTCCGCCTGCCGATGCAGGGTACGCGGGTTCGTGCCCCGGTCCGGGAAGATCCCACATGCCGCGGAGCGGCTGGGCCCGTGAGCCATGGCCACTGAGACTGCGCGTCCGGAGCCTGTGCTCCGCAACGGGAGAGGCCACAACAGTGAGAGGCCCACGTACCGCAAAAAAATAATAATAATAAATAAATAAATAAAATAAAAAATTTTTAAAAAGATACGGTTTGGATCACTTAAGTGGTGGTTCACTGCATTTTAGAAATCAGAAAAAAAATTTTAATCTTTAAACCTCCTTTATTTTACAAAATGATATTCTGATTTTATACACATGCGCGCGCACACACACACAAACACACACATCTTCTGAGTGAGCAATCTCATTTCTAGGCATTTATCCTAACAAAAAAACCCAAAAGTGTTAAGAGAAGTACAAAGGGCTCATATATCAGAAATACTGAGAAAAGTCTAAACATTATGCATGAGGATTGGTTAAATAAATTACGCTATGTATCTGTACTATAGAATTTATGCACCCTTTAAAAGAATGATGTTTGTGGGGGAGGGGCTATATAGGGGTAAGGAGAAAAAGAGTTATTATGGGATTACATGAAATCATGTGTGTGAAACTTTTTTCTTTTTTTGGCCATGCTGCACAGTTTGCAGGATCTTAGTTCCCACACCAAAAATTGAACCCGTGCCCTCAGCAGTGAAAGCACAGAGTCTTAGCCATTGGACTGCCAGGGAATTCCCCTGTGTGAAACTTTTGAAAATTGTAAAGCACTGTAGAATTTACAGAATCTTTCATTCAACTAAAAGAAAGAAAATACATTGTAGGGACTTCCCTGGTGGTCCAGTGGTTAAAAATCCGCCTTCAAGTGCAGGGGACGTGGGTTCGATCCCTGGTCGGGGAACTAAGATCCCACATGCCGCAGGGCAACTAAGCCCATGCCACAACTACTGAGCTTGCATGCTGCAACTAGAGAGCCCACACACTCTGGAGCCGGTGCACCACAACTAGAGAGAAGCCTATGCCGCAACAAAGGATCCCGCATGCTGCAATGAAGACCCCGCGTGCCGCAATGAAGACCCAACAAAGCCAAATAAATAGGTAAATAATGTTTTTAAAAATACATTGTAAAAAAATGATGTTTGTCTCTACTGACTGATGATAGATTATATTCATGATACTAAGAGAAAAAAACTGTAAAATAGATGTAGTACGATCTCTTTTATGTAAAATTGTAACCCACTCCCTCTCACATTTGTATATATATATATATATATATATACACACACACACACATATATAAATACATGGCAGGATATATATCCAAATGTTACAGTATTTATCTCCAGGTTATAGAATTTCAGGAGATAAAGCTGACCCTTGAACAATGCTGCAGTTAATCTCAGTATAATTCATAGTTGGCCCTCCGTATCCAAGGTTCCTCCACATCCACGGATTCAACCAACCACAGACTGTGCAGTACTGTAGTATTTACTACTGAATAATATCTGCATAAAAGTGAACTGGTGCAGTTCAGACCTGAGTTGTTCAAGGGTCAACTGAATTTATTTTCTTCATAATTTAAGAAATATTTCATATTTCTTCATATTTTAATTTAATTTCTTAATTTATTTTCTTTAAACATTAACATATTTAATGTTCTGCAAGTATGGTATTTTTCCAACTCCTATATTTTCATATAAAATAGTATGTAAAGTATGTTGACTTTACAAGAGAAACACTACATCTGTTCATTTTAAATCTTATTGAAAGTATGCAAATTTTCAAGAAATACTTCTTTATAAAACGAAAAAATTTAGAACTTTCAAGTACATGAACTATTGTAAAGAGTGTAACACAGGTGCTAGTCTACTTAAGGGCAAACTCTCCCCACTGAAATTTTAAATCCCCACGAGAGACGGTTGTTGGGTTCATTTTGGCATAGGTGCCTACTGCTGTGCCAGTCAGTTATGACCCAGGAAATCGGTCATATTGCACAGATGTGACCACCAGGGACCCACCCCTGGTATAAGGGAGTATTCCCAGAGAAGGGAGACTGATGCAAACTGGGTTGCCTTTCCAGTTCATGTCAACTACAAAGCCAAAGTGGAGGGCACGGTGTTACAGGCCTAGAACATGTTAGACGTGGAACAGAGCTCAGAAAAAGACATGGAATTTGTGGCAGAACTGCACTGGTACGCCAATCTCCTATTACATCCGTCTGTCATACCTTGATGCTTATCTAGAGATAGGGAAGTGCTACAGAGCTGTGAGTGGCAAGTGAAAATAATAACTCCTGTGCAGAACATCACTGCCCAGAGTGCACAGGATGACACTGACTGAAATCCTGCAGTGCATATATACTTGGAGGTCTGCATTTTTGAGTTTTCAGTAGGAATATGGTAATGTCAAAATATAGGTTTTTTTCACAGCTGGCTTTGGAAGCACTCCTTAGTGCATTCCATACGAGATACTTACCCACAAAAATTCGGGAACTTATCCTGATTGCAAGAAAAAATGTGGACTCCCAACTTTTCAAAATTTGCCTGCCAAGAAAATGAAGACACTTCTGGAAATATATGTTCAGAGTGTGGCACAGCTTGTGTGATGGGCATAAAGCTCCAAACTATTTTCTCTAGTATGTGTGGTAGGCAGTAGTGAGAGGCTAGTACATTTCAGTAAAATTCCAAGAAAAGATCAGCCTCTATAATCAACTCTCAAGAGATGAAATCTACTGTCATCCCTAATATCTAATTTAAAATCCTCAAAAATCACCAGTAAGTTCTGAATTGCCAAATCCAGTGACATGATAGAGTAAGATAAAGAATACAACCCAGGCTCTATTAACTTCCTAACTGGGTCAGTTATTTAAATGATTTGGAATTCAGTCTTATTTGTAAAATGGAGATAATATTCACCTACCAAGGGCCCTGTGAAGATCAGATAGGTTAAAAGGCTGGGAGAGGCCCTGGCCACAGTAAATGATACCTATTACCATTATTATTCTTGGTTTCTGACCACCAAGATGTTGCTTACACTGCTTAAAGAAACACCCTCGGGCTTCCCTGGTGGCGTGGCGGTTAAGAATCTGCCTGCCAATGCAAGGGATACAGGTTTGAGCCCTGGTCTGGGAAGACCCCACATACCGCGGAGCTACTAAGCCTGTGAGCCACAACTACTGAGCCTGCGCTCTAGAGCCCCTGAGCCACAACTACTGAGCCTGTGTGCCACAACTACTGTGCACAGCAATGAAGGCCCAACACAGCCAAAAATAAATAATAAATAAATAATTAAATACATAATTTCTCTTTAAAAAAAAAAAAGAAACACCCTCCGTTTCCTTGGGCTTTCACACACCACTTGCCAACACTTCTGTTCTTTCTCAACCAACCTTCTGCAGCAGTGGTGTGTGTTTGTGCTTGCCTTCTCGCAAGAACACTGATTCCCCAATATTACATCCTTAGTGCCTCCTCTTCTTGCTTAATGCCCTCTTCTATCTACTTTACCAATTCCCATGGCTTTAACTACCACCCATTCATTCCTTCAACTAAGATTTCCTGAGTTCCTATTACATACCAGGCACAATTCAAACAGTAAAACCTCAGATGTTTGCTGAAGGGGCTGACTTATTAGGCAGCAAGAGGCTTATTTAGAATAATTCAAAACCACCACATTTGACAGGTCAGTACTTCATCTGTACAGTAGTTTCTAAAGCTTTCCAAGTCATAAAAATTGTTGAATATTTTCCCCGACCTCAATATGTATTATTTGGAGTAAGGCTGGATCACAACCATAGTCTCAGTATAACTGCATATTTCACTGTACTTAGAAATTATCAGAAAGCTGGGACTTCCCTGGTGGTCCATTGGTTAAGAATCTGCCTTCCAATGCAGGGGATGCAGGTTCGATCCCTGGTCGGGGAACTAAGATCTCACACGCAGTGGGGCAACTAAACCCGCACACCGCAACTACTGAGCCTGCGCACCACAACTAGAGAGAAGCCCCTGCGCCGCCAACGAAGAGCCCTTGCGCAGCAATGAAAGATCCCGCGTGCTGCAACTAAGACCTGGTGTAGCCAAATAAATAAATAAGTATTTCTAAAAATAATAATAATAAAAATAAATAAAAATGACCCACCACCACAGGGGTTATCTCAATCCTTTAGGGTCTTAGAGTATACATGTATTTTTTCTACAATCAGAAGCAAAAATTATTCTAAAACAAAAGGAAAAATTGCCACCTTAACCTTCATAATGGGTCTTGAAGGTAGTCTTAAAGACAACAAATGTTAAGCTAAATTTTCTGAGCTTAAATCAGTCAAGAGCAAAAGGCTTACTTGCTTAATGGGTTTAATGGGTCACAAATTACAAATTATATTATAGAAGCCTTCTTAGAAGCTATTCAGAAGGCAACTGGCTTTTGAGGCCACAAACCATGTATTTAATCAAATAAGACACACCCACTCAGAATGCAAACACAGCCTCTACCCATCCTCTCAATTGCCTATTCTGCCAATAAACACTGCTTCTTTCTTTCAAAAATGGAATCTGGGGCTTCCCTGGTGGCGCAGTGGTTGAGAGTCCGCCTGCCGATGTAGGGGACGCGGGTTCGTGCCCCGGTCTGGGAGGATCCCACGTGCCGCGGAGCGGCTGGGCCCGTGAGCCATGGCCGCTGGGCCTGTGCGTCCGGAGCCTGTGCTCTGCAGCGGGAGAGGCCGCAACAGTGAGAGGCCCGCGTACCGCAAAAAAAAAAAAAAAAAAAAAAAAGAAAAATGGAATCTGATTGAATCTCAACCAATTAACTACTCGTTCAGAACACTATGAAGTTTCTGGGGCACCTAGTCCAACCTTAAAAAGTGGGCAAGTCTGCATTCCCTGAATATCCAAGTTCTAAAATACTATATTAAGAATACAGTGGTTTATATATTAAACACGGGTCTCATTTCCCAAGAATTTTTATTAAAGAGAATTCCTGAGTACCTCAAATGACTCTGGAATCTTTCACATCCAACTAGTAAGACTTGAAATGTTCTTCCCCTTGGAACAAAAAGCATTTGAAACAAAAATCTAGTCCCACGAGTTGTAAACAGTTAACAGCATTATTTTTGCAAAGCTTTGAGGTCTTTGGATGTCTCATCAGGCCCTGAAAAACTTGAACAGGTATACTGGCCATTCTAGTTACTCCTCCAGTTCCTCTGTCATAACTAACTTCTCCTTTTCCCAGGTAATGTTTCCTCTCAGTGGAAACAAAAGCCTAGTCGCTACTTAGTAAACCACCGCTCATTAGTTATTCATTTGCCTTCTTCTAAGTATAAGAAGCAAAACCAGCACTTTGTTCTTTCTACTTTTCTTATCATTTAAATAAGAACATAACTTGTACCCCAATTCCTCCTTAAGAATCTTATTTATTCTGGCAGCTAGAAGGCTATCATCCTTCTAATATCTCATTAAAACTATTCCTAAAGGGAAGAATCTTAGGTCCAAACTCTCTCCAAGGCAGATAATTTTTTTCTTCCATATTTGTTAGCTAATTAAGGAAGGTTAAATGTGTGAACAAATCTCAAAAGTTCTTTAAAGAAATGGAAGACCAAAAGAAAGTAATGTTAACAAGGGGCTTTAAACGTAGAAACCAACTGTATTATATTTCAGGTGCAACCAAAATATGCCATTTATTTAATCAAATGTTAAATCCACAGTAATAAACTCTTGGTAATTAAGATCACTGAATACTCCAAATCGCTGCTGAGAAAATTTCCTGCAAAGCCTCTAGAGGTCTTTAAAAATAGGATAGAATCATCTATCAAGATTAGCTTTAATAAAGTCCTACAAATAGAAAAGGGAATGAATTACATAAACCCCTAAAGGTTCCTTCTAGCTCTAATTCTGCCAAAGCTTCCAATTCTCTTTCTGTTTCCTTAATACTAATTGCCACCTGTTACCTCAAGAAAGGCTGACGCGCTTCTCTCACTCCTCTGAATGGCAGGGAGGAAAAACTACCATTTCTCTTCCTTGTGAAAACTCTATCTACCGTCATCATTAAAAAACAGTAATGTCTACACCCATAAGCATGGCTACCGTAAAGAAAAAACCTAATTCTCCTGCGATGTCTCTCCTTTACTCTCACACTACCTTGCCACTAACACTTCTGACCAGATGTTTGGGAGGTGGGGGGTACACACCACTAAGCAATACTGTGACATCAGCTGGGCATCCTACATTGTTTTTTCCTTTTTTTAAAAATTGAAGTATATAGTTAATTTACAACGTGGTGTTAGTTTCAAGTGTAGGTGTCCTACAATTTAACTTACTTCTATCGCTATCTACCTGGAGATAGCGGCAGATCCCAAAGGTAAGGGCTCAGTCCCACAAGACTGCCTCCACCTCAACTTCAGATGCCAATCTCAAGTCCAGGTTGTCACCTGTGCTTCTGATCAACCAGAGGTTCCTGGGACTCTCTCTTCGTAGAGCAGCTCACAGAACTCAGAAAAATTGTTTACTTACTGTTTACCAGTTTATTATAAAGGATCCAGATGAACACCCAGATGGAAGAGATATGTAGGGCAGGGAAAGTGAGGAGGGTCACGGAGCTTCCAGCTGTGTCACTCTCCCAGCATCTCCACGTTGTCAGCAGCCCAGAAGCTCTCTAAACCCAGTACTTTGGGGACTTTTATGGAGGCTTCATCATGCAGGCATGATTGATCATTAACTCCATTTCCAGCCTCTCTCCCCTCTCTGGAGAACTGGGAGGTGGGGCTGAGAAATCCAAGCTTCTATTCATGGCTTGGTCTTTCTGGTGACCCCATCCAGGAGCCCACCAAGAGTCAGCTCATTAGAACTGAAGATGTTTCTATTGTCTAGGAAATGTCAAGGGATGTAGGAGCTCTGTGTCAGAAACTGGAGGCCAAAGACGAAACATTAGGACAAAAGATGCTCCTAGTGCTCTTATCACTTAGGAAACTACACAGGTTTTAGGAGCTCTATGCCAGCAGCAGAGGAAGTTATATACATATATTTTTTGTCCCTATAATCTCACAGCTACTGTCAAAAAAAAAAAAAAGAAAAGAACAATTGTTGGTGAGACTGTAGAGAAACTGGAACCCTTGTGCACTACTGATAGAAATGTAAAATGGTACAGCCACTGTGTAAACCGTACGGTGTTACCTCAAAAAATTAAAAATACAATTACCACATGATCGAGCAGTTCCACTGCTAGGTATATACCCAAAAGAATTCATGGTCTAAGAGATATTTGTACATCCATGTTGATAGTGTCATTATTCACAACAACTGAAACAGGGAAGCAACCTAAGTGTACACTGACACATGAATGGCTAAGCAAAATGTGGTTTATACATACAATGGAGTATTATTCAGCCTTAAAAAGGAGGTAAATTCTGATACATGCTACAACATGCATGACCCATGAGGATGTTATGCTAAAGGAAATAAAGTCAGTCACAAAAAGACAAGTACTTTTACTTATATGAGGTACTTACGGTAGTCAAATTCCTAGAGACAGAAAGCAGAATGGTAGTTGCCAGGGACTGGGAGGAGGGGAGAATGCAGAGATACTGTTTAACGGGTACAGAGTTTCAGTTTTACACGATGAAAAGAGTTATGGAGATGGATGGTATTGATGGCTGCACAACATTATGAATGTATTTAATTCCACTGAATTGTACACTTAAAAATGGTTAAGATGGGGCTTCCCTGGTGGCGCAGTGGTTGAGAGTCCGCCTGCCGATGCAGGGGACGCAGGTTCGTGCCCCGGTCCGGGAGGATCCCCCATGCCGCGGAGCGGCTGGGCCCGTGAGCCATGGCCGCTGAGCCTGCCCGTCCAGAGCCTGTGCTCCGCGGCGGGAGGGGCCCCAGCAGTGAGAGGCCCGCGTACCGCAAAAAAAAAAAAAGAAAGAAAAAAAAATGGTTAAGATGGTAAATTTTATGTTATGTGTATTTTACCACACACACACACACAAAATTTGGAAAAAAAAAAAACCCAGAAAACAAAACCAAACAGTAATGTCTGATTGTTTCATAACATCCTTTCTACCACAGGAGCTATTTACTCAAACTCTAAACCCAAATCCAACAAAGAGGCAAGCATATAGACTCCTGAGAAAGTAGAGGGATCTTAGAAGTTTCTAACTTCTCTCTGTTCGTTAAAAGGCAAATGGTGGTATATGTGAGGAAATGAACTTATATCCTGGGTTTAAAAACCCTGTTACAGGGCTTCCCTGGTGGCACAGTGGTTAAGAATCTGCCTGCCAGTGCAGGGGACATGGGTCCAGGAAGATCCCACATGCCACAGAGCAACTAAGCCCATGTGCCACAACTACTGAGCCTGCGCTCTAGAGCCCGCAAGCCACAACTACTGAAGCCCGCCCGCCTAGAGCCGGTGCTCCACAACAAGAGAAGCCACGGCAATAAGAAGCCCGCGCACGGTAACAAAGAGTAGCCCCTGCTCGCCACAACTAAAGAAGTCTTGTGTGCAGCAACCAAGACCCAACGCAGCCAAAAATAAATAAGTTTATTAAGAAAAAACAAAACAAAACCCTGTTACACTGTATTTTAGAAAAGGCAAGACACACGCCTGTGCACTTGACATCTTATGTGCATTTTTACGGCATAATTGGCAATATTTCCCCCAGAAACTGGGGAAAAATACACAGGGCTTGGAGCACTAGCACATCACTTTAATCGAAACAAAAACAACTTTAAAAAATATTTTAAAGATACTCTTGCTCTTATGAAGTTTCTTTTGCTTAAGGAAAAAGAAACGGGGGGAAAAAAACACCCCACAGACAATAGTCCTCTTATAGTGTAAAAGCTACATACCTAAAGTCTTTGTTTTAAAAAGACTCCCGAGAAATTGTTTTCTAGAAGGGATACTGCACCCCTAAACATTCTTTAGGGCATTCCACCAGACCATTCTTCCAAATGCCACCGTTGTGGCTTGAGTGAATTTTTTCACTAAAATATATTAGAAAAAGTCAGGCAGATTTTCCAGTTATACAGATTTTTAAATTTCATGCTAGCAACTTGATATTTCTTCATCTTATCAGTCAGCAATCTCTGAAGAAATGTCATGCCCACCAATGCTAAACTGTTCAGGATTATGGGAGGGAGAAATCTGATTTACTACTAACTCAGAACATAAGTGTGTTAAATGAAAAGAGCACTTAAACACAAAGCACCTCTATCGTGTGGACACCTTGCTCTTGATTTCCTTCTCCCTCTTAAAAATCATAACGCACTCATTGGCCTGCAATGTATTTTCTAACTCCCACCATGAGGTTTCCCTTTTACAATTTATACAACAATTTTGTCTTATTAGCCATGTACACTGCTGGGAAAACAACTTCTTCCATGGCTTACAATGAGCTGATTCTTATCACTTCCTGTCTCACACAATTATTTCTTCAAAAATGAAAACAAATTTTTTGAATCTGTATATTATGTTGCCTTACACCTCACAACTTCAGGGGAGGTCAAGTCTCTTTTATGTATTTCCCCCCAACTCTTGTGGTCTTAATATCTCAACCTGACCCGGAGAAATGCTTTACTTTCTGTTTCACACCAAACAGTAACAGGCCTGTCTCTCCTATCTACTGACCGAGGGAGAAGGCTGCCAGATATTTATGGTAATGCCAAATTACAACAGTCACATTTCCTGCCGTGGGGAACGGACTATTTGTGAAAAAAAAAAAAAGGATTTCCTTAATTTCTTAAAGAGATTTATAAGTACCAAAGTCAACTGCAGACGTCTCAACACTCTCTTCCACCAACACTGACCTTGCATCTTTTTAACCAGCTCATCGTTAAAAAGACATTTCAGCATAATAGCTGTCAGTCCAGAGAACGTGAAGCTTGATGATAATTACTGCCTTGAATTCAGAACTTTTCAAAACATTTCGGAACTGCCTGGACTGGGTTGGTGATTCAGCCTTGGTGAATTAGTACAGACTCATCACATGTCACCACCAGGCTAAACCATCCCCTCGTGAGATAGCACTCTTGCTCAAGGGGTCAGCAGGACCACCTAACTCAACCTGGAGCCCGAGATGGGGGTCTCACCTCGGGCCAAGACCGTAACGCTTTTTAGGCTCTGGACCGGGTTCACTGCCAGACTTGTGGTCCAAGGCCTTACTTGTAGACGGGGGTAGGTACGTGGTAGGAAAAGACTGGGTGTTTCCGCCTGGTACCACCTCCTAACTTGCTTTGCCTCCTGAGGATCCTAAATGTGGTTTTCCCTGGAGGGCTTCAGAGCTCTAGGAGGAAGCAACCACCCGAAGGCCACAGGAGGGAGGCTCGGGGGAATCCTCCTGGGGTCCGAGGGGGCACTCCCTGCCTCTCCTGGAGGGCAGACCCCACTTCTGGCGGGATCGGGTAGAGGAAGTAGAGCCCAACCTCCGGCGAGAGGTGAGGAAGACCTCAGGCACGGAGAGACTGGGGAGCCCCAGCGCCGCCCTTGAGCCTTCCGGCCCGGGGCAGGCCCAGTCAGTGCCCGGACACTGCCACCAACACACCTGAGCCGCGCCCGGCCCCGCGGACAGTCACCGCGACCCCGCCCGGCCCCGCCGCCTCTCCGCAAGGGCGCCAGCCCGCGGGGTCCCGGCCCACCGCCCCCAGCCCGGCCCGGCCGCCTGGTCCCACAGTACCTGGCCGGCAGCGGCGGCGGCAGTAGCGGCGCTGATCCTCACGTACCCGTTGCGCACCTCCCCGTTCGCCACGCAGTCGTTCGCCCGCACCGGGCGACGGCAGCAGCACCCTCCGGGCTCCGTCCGCATCGTCCCGGCAGCACTAGGCGCAAGGCAGGATCCGTAAGCGGCGGCCGAGGCGGCAGCGGCTCCAAGTCCCCCTCCGCACCCCTCCAACCTCCCCGAAACCGGAAATGGCTGCACGCCGCCGCCAATTCCCTGCCGGGCCGTCACATGGGGGCGGGACCCACTCCCCCACGAAGCAGCGGATCGCCGTAGGCTGGGCCCGGGAGCTGGAGACCAGGCGGGGCGCGCAGGAGTGTCGTGAGCCTGAGGACTGCTGACCAATCTGGAGGAGGAGGAGGCGGACCCCAGGCTCCTACCTGTCCAATGACGGGATGGAATAAAACGGCCCGCGGGTGTCAAGGGGGTTTTCTGAAGCGACCTTTGGACCTGGGACCAGGTCTCTAGAGCGGGTTCCCTCTTCTGGACAGGTGGCACCCTCTCTACCCTTGCCTCCCGGGAAGTTGTCGGGTTTGAATCCCAGCCCTTAATTTAATTAGCTAATTCTTCTGTGGGTTTTTATAGTAAGCCTTTTTCGACATTCCTTCACCATTCTTCAATATGCATCATACATTAACACATTTTAAGTAATGATTCGGGTGTCTCTTTGCCCTTCACATCTGTCCCTATCAGGGTTTTCTGTGCAACTTCCTTTTAAGAACACTTCCTTGAAAAACAAGAAACCTGGTTGTTCCAGCTCTGACAGTAACCAGAATCTAAACCTTGAGTGTTTAACCACTTTAGGAGCCAAATTCTTTAAAATGGAGTTAATACTTCCTGCTTCATAGACTCATTGCAAGAATTACATTAATAAGCCATTTTGCACCTATCACAATACCTGGCTCCTATTAGGAGCATAATGTATACATATTATTTTTCATCTCTTTAGCTCTATATTCCCATAGTTATTAGAAAGAGAAGAAATGGATTTACATTGTAGCAAGAAACTTTTGGTTACCCATAAAGAATTTAGTGTCGGGGCTTCCCTGGTGGCGCAGTGGTTGAGAGTCCGCCTGCCGATGCAGGGGACACGGGTTCGTGCCCCGGTCCGGGAGGATCCTACATGCCGCGGCGCGGCTGGGCCCATGAGCCATGGCCGCTGAGCCTGCGCGTCCGGAGCCTGTGCTCCGCCAACGGGAGAGGCCACAACAGTGAGAGGCCCGCGTACAGAAAAAAAAAAAAAGAATTTAGTGTCATGTTTAAGAGTATGGACTCTGGAGTCAGTCTGGGTTTGAATACTGGCTGTGCCACCTAGAGGGGTGGGATAGGGAGGGTGGGAGGGAGACCCAAGAGGGAGGAGGTACGGGGAGGTATGTATATGTATAGCTGATTCTGCTTTGTTATAAAGCAGAAACTGACACTATTGTAAAGCAATTATACTCCAATAAAAATGTTTAAACAAATAAATAAAGTAAACAACAATAAAAGGCTGACCAAAGGCTGGAATGATTAGGCAACAGGAGTTCTGATGCGGAAGGCTGGTTGACAGTGACAAGTCTAGACTTTCTATACAGGAAGTTCTCAGGGCAGGAATCTGGTTGGAAGCACGGGTAACGGATTTAACTGGGGCTTAGACAGTGAGCTGAATGAAGCTAGGGAAGGCCTGGGAGGAAGATGTGGAATGAGCTTGCTCTTGAAGGATGAGCAGTATTTGGAGAGATGGAAATGAGAAGGAAGGGGTGGGTGATCCTGGGAGAGGGAACCTTTGGAAGCTTAGGTATAGAGGCTGGAAACAGCAATGCCTTACTGGAGAGTGAGAGTTAAGGAGCCTGGCTAGATTAAGGAATCCTGCTAGGCAATCCCTCCCTCCAGAGGGTAGGACACCAGGGCCTTGTCTTGTTCTGCCACTTACTCACCATGTGTGGTCTTGTACAAGTTATGCAACATCAACCTTGGCTTCCTCACGCATCTTACGAAGTTAATACCTGTACTACTTACCTCACAAAGTTTTTGTGAACATGAATGATATAATACATAAATGATCTGATGATCTTGCACACCATTGCTAAATCACAAAAGGGATGCCTCAGAAGGCAGTAGGAAACACCCCAGACTCCATGTACACAGGAAAACAACTCCTTCCAGAGGCATAAGCTGCCTTATCATCATTTTACTGAGTTCATGTGCAAAGTTCTGTGCAAGGCACCAGGCTTACAATTCTTCTCTTCCTCCAAGATTGCTCAAACCTCTTCAGCTGTGAAACCTTTCTTGAACTCCAACCTCTAGGCAAAATCAGTCACTTTCTTCTCTGTGGACTTTATACACACCTGTGTAGGCATATGTCACATTGCTTTGGGATTCTTTATTTTGAGAGTGAGGTCACACAATGATTAGAAGCAAGAGCTCTGTAGTCAGACAGGATTGGAGCCCCACCTCCAGCACTTAGAAGCTTTGTGACTTTGGCAAAGCTGCCTAACCTCTTTGTGACTCAGTTCCTTCATCTGTAAATTGGGACATATCTCATAGAATTATGAGAATTAAATAAGAAAAGCATTTAGTACCAGGGCCTGTCACATAATATTCAATAAGTGCTGGCGATGATTAATTCATTAGAATAAATGAACTACTTGTTAAATGAATGAATGATTGAAGACATTAATACCCCAACTAGACAGAGAGCAGGCTCCGTGAATTCAGGGGATTGTCTAATTCCTCTTGGTGTTCTCAGCACCTACTATAGTGCCTGAAACATAGTAAGTGCCCAATAAATGTTTTTTTTTTTTTTTTTTTTTTTGCAGTATGCAGGCCTCTCACTGTTGCGGCCTCTCCCGCTGTGGAGCACAGGCTCCGGACGCGCAGGCTCAGCGGCCATGGCTCACAGGCCCAGCCGCTCCGCGGCATGTGGGATCTTCCCGGACCGGGGCATGAACCTGTGTCCCCTGCATCGGTAGGCGGACTCTCAACCACTGCGCCAGCAGGGAAGTCCCCAATAAATGTTTGATCAGTGAATAAATGGATGAATGAATGAAAATCCGGCCCTGCCTCCAAGGAGCCTTCTATCACATGGAGACTGTGAATTGAATTAAGGTTGTTTTGATTGCAGATAAGCCAATATTAGAAAACTTAATCAAGAAAGTTATATTTTATACACTACCAAATGTAAAATAGATAGCTAGTGGGAAGCAACCGCATAGCACAGGGAGATCAGCTCAGTGCTTTGTGACCACCTAGAGGGGTGAGATAGGGAGGGTGGGAGGGAGATGCAAGAGGGAGGAGATATGGGGATATATGTATATGTATAGCTGATTCACTTTGTTTTAAACCAGAAACTAACACACCATTGTAAAGCAATTATATTCCAATAAAGATGTTTTAAAAAAAAAAGAGAGAGAGTTATATATATTTATTGGCACTCTCCTCAAGATAGGTAAGTGTTGGGACCCAGAAAAGAATCCCAAACCTCAGCAACAGAAAATTATAGACCTTCCCCCTAGAACCAGCTCACTTCTGAGGCTTAGCAGTCAGCCACCTACAGCTTTCACATTCCCTAGGTAAAGCTTATAAATTCCCAGGAAACAGAAATTTGATTGGCCCAGTTTAAGGTGAGATATCTAATGTTTGACCAATCAATGATGGTCAAAGCCCAAGGCCAAGCTGCTGGAGGTGAGGAATCAGTTACAGAAAAGGAGGATTCAATGTGGAGAAGGAAGGAACAACCCTATCATTGCCCACTACAAGGAATGGAATGGAAAGGACAAATAACAATTGCTTGGAATCAGTATTAAAGGAGGAGGCTTCCAGTATAGTATTTTTTTAAAGGGCCATGCAGGACTGCAGCCTAGGAAGAGAAATAAAGTGAGAGAAACTGTACAGCCGGAGGAGCAGCTGGCCTGCGCTGTCAAATAGGGGTCTTGGTTGCATGCAGCACAAGTTAACGCTGCCTGACTTGCACAGATGGGAATTCACTGGAAGGTTATTAGCAGCTCAGAGACCTGGCTAAAGGCTGGGGGGCCAGGCTTAGAAAAACTCAGGAGTGAGCGGAGATCCAGAGGGCTAGGCAGCAAGGACCTTAGCGAGGGTTTGTGGCAGAAACTGGTGAGCGCACCACCATCAAAATAAATGAGCTCTAACCAGCCCTTCCATCCTTGAGTCACTTGCCCAAGAGTCAGTCATGGGAGAGAGTATCTGATTGGCTGACTTTAGGTCACATTGGTCCATGGGGGTGGGTGGCAAACAAAGAAAAGAGTGTGATACCTTCATCTTTCATGGTGGAAGGTGCCTAACAGGATCCACCTCTCCAAAAGAGGACACAAAATGAGCAGAGGACTTTCTCAAAAGGAAACTGAGGACCTCATAGAAAAAGGGAACAAACACTGGGCAGGCGAAAATGGCCAATGTCCAATAGTAGTTAAAATGACAATAGAATCATAAGGTAGAAAGGGCCCTCCAGAAGAAATCTGCTTTGGTACAAAACCCAGGGCTGGACAACTCAGAGCTGTGTCGATCTGATCCTGACTCTAAGAGCATCACTTGGTCTTCCCTTTCCAAACCTTTCATGCTTCATTCAATCAGTTATCTCTTTTGGACTTCCCTGGTGGAGCAGTGGTTAAGAATCTGCCTGCCAATGCAGAGGACACAGGTTTGAGCCCTGGTCCAGGAACATCCCACATGCCGCGGAGCAACTAAGCCCATGTGCCACAACTACTGAGCCTGCGCTCTAGAGCCTGCAAGCCACAACTACTAAGCCTGCAAGCCACAACTACTGAGGCCCATGTGCCTAGAGCCAGTGCTCCACAACAAGAGAAGCCACCGCAATGAGAAGCCCAGGCACCGCAACAAAGAGTAGCCCCCGCTCACCACACTAGAGAAAGCCCGCACGCAGCAATGAAGACCCAATGCAGCCAAAAATTAATTAATTAACTAATTAATTTTTAAAAAATCTGTTATCTCTTTGGTCAATCATTCAACAAATAGTTTTTTCTGGGCATCATTCTAGGTATTGCAAATACAATGATAAGCAGGTAGAAACATGGTCTCTGCTCTTGTGGAGCTTACAATCTATATTTTTAAGATTTATTTATTTATTTAATTTATTTTTGGCTGTGTCGGGTCTTAGTTGCAGCACGTGGGATCTTTCGTTATGTCATGCGGGCTCTTCGTTGTGGTGCGCGGGCTTCTCTCTAGTTGTGGCGTGTGGGTTTTCTCTTCTCTAGTTGTGGTGTGCAGGCTCCAGGGCACATGGGCTCTGTAGTTTGTGGCACGCAGCCTCTCTTGTTGAGGCACGCAAGCTCAGAAGTTGTGTCATGCAGGCTTACTTGCCCTGCAGCCTATGGGAATCTTAGTTCCCCGACCAGGGATCGAACCCTCATCCCCTGCATTGCAAGATGGATTCTTTACCACTGGACCACCAGGGAAGTCCCCAAATTTACAGTCTTGATTTACAAGAAATGGGTCCGTTAGTTCCCTTTTTATTACTCTTAAGCTAATACAAGGAATTTAGAGTCACTTCTTCTCTCCTAGAGTTTCTGGCCCTATTTTTGCTGGAATATCTTGAATAACGTTTTTGGATCATTTTCAGCGACAATGTTTGCATTCACAAAACTTAGTAGGCCCTGAGACAAGAGTTTAGAATTGCATTGTTGTGAGGCCTGAGCTGTTTAAAGGAATGATTGCAAAAGCAAAGCTTTAAGAGGAATGATGTTTCCTGATTGGTTTGGGGTGCCTGCTGAGCATCCAGTAGAGTGATTTTAATCTGTGTCTAACGAGGCATCTGCAATCAGAGCTCAGAGATGAGACAGATGAACACTCCAACAATAGGCAGCTGGAGCCTGTCTCTCAGTGGTAGAGCTCTGCCTGGTGTTTCCTTTGCCCTACTCAACCACCACACTCGCACTGCCACCCTGGACTTCCTGTGGGCACTCACTCCACTGATTATTGTAATCATCTGAGGCTCTGCTTCAGGAAGTGGACTTTTGCATCTAGCTCCAGGAAGGAGGAGAAGGGCATGGTGTTGCAGATAACGATTACAATGATGGTGGTGGTATTAGTCAAGACTCTGCTTTGCAAGTTTTGAAACTGAGTTCAAACTGGATTAAGCATAGAGGAGGTTCGGCTCACATAACCAAAAAGAGTAGAGGTGGATCTGACTGGATCCAGGTGATCAGGAATCAGAAACAAGTTCCTTGGTTTAGCGTCCCTCTGAGTTGGCTTCATTCCCAGATAGATTCACCAAGTGATGTTAAAGATGGCTCACGGCTGGCAAGCTTGCCTTCCATCAGCTTTAAAATCTCAGCTGAGAGAGAAAGCCTCTTTTCTGGGGTCCCAGTGAGAATCCTAGCTAAGCTCCCATTGGCCCAGCTCAGGTCACATGTCTCAGGTGGATGCTGAATTGTTTGGCCAGGCCTGAATCTTGTGCCCACCCACTCCTCCGATTCTGAGCCACAGGCTCTGAGAATGGGAGATCAGTGGTTTCCCAAATGGAAAGCAGAATTTGTTTACGGTGAGGCAGCCATTTCTTTTCCACTTCATTATAGAACTCTTCAAAGATTTTGCTGTCTTCCCCATCACTCTCTTTATATTCACTTGACAATGCTACATAATTCTTGTACAAAATAACTACCTTTAAAATGGCCTTTTGGGGTTCTTCCCCCATCCTCAATATTTCCTAACTTTTTTGCACTTTTTTTTCCTATCTTTTACTAGCCCCCAAACCAATTCTGGTACCTGCTGTCTGGGAGAGCCATTTCAACTTGTATCTAGAAGAGGGCTATTCTGTTGTTTATGCTCTCGGGGTATCTCCAAAGTCACACTGCAAGTTCTCTCAGTAGATGTCCTGAAAAGCACAGGAATTAGAACAAGTTCTGGGGATGCAACAGAGGTGCTCAAGCAGTTGACAAGGAAAAAGAACTTTCTTGTACCTACTTTATGACACTGATACTCTAACATTTCAAAACACAGTATATTTCTGTTTTATATCAATAACACCTTTTAAGACATAAATGACAACTATAGAGTCACCTTCTATTTCAATCCAAACCTGCCTTTCCCCATGCTGACCATCCCATGCTAATCTGCCAGTCTATATCTCACATTTCAACTGGTTGCTTCTCCATCATCTATTCCATTCTTCCTTCACTGGTCAATAGTCATATATTTAGAGTTAACTATTGCCCGGAGCCTTGCCACAGTGATTGGCTCAGGGACAGACACAGGAACTTAGTTGATTCAGTCATGGTAAGACTGGAGATTTGGGTTCAATGCTTGGAGGGAGGAAATCTACCTGTTCTTCCAGAAGGTGTGCTGTATGAATGTGAAGCCTACAGCTGCTGTAGCCATTTGGCTACCAAAAGGAAAGCCCAAGTAAGAGTGATACAACATCAGGAAGTGAGCAAAGTCAGAATGGATCAAAGAACTAAAGGTAAGAGATAAAAACTATAAAATCCTTAGAAGAAAATAATGGTATAAATCTTCGTGACCATGGATTTAGAAATGGTTTTACATATGATACCAAAAGCATAAGCAACCAAAGAAAAAGTACCAAGATTGGATTTCATCAAAATTAAGAAATTTTAGTATTCAAAGGACACCATTAAGAAAGTGAAAAAACAGGGCTTCCCTGCTGGCGCAGTGGTTGAGAGTCCGCCTGCCGATGCAGGGGATGCAGGTTCGTGACCCGGTCTGGGAAGATCCCACATGCCGCGGAGCAGCTGGGCCCGTGAGCCGTGACCGGTGAGCCTGCGCATCCGGAGCCTGTGCTCCGCAACGGGAGAGGCCACAACAGTGAGAGGCCCGCGTACCGCAAAAAAAAAAGTGAAAAAACAACCTACAGAATGGGAACAAATAGGGACTTCCCTGGTGGCAGGTGGTTAAGAATCCGCCTGCCAATGCAGGGGACACGGGTTCAAGCCCTGGTCCGGGAAGATACCACATGTTATGGAGCAACTGAGCTCGTGCACCACAACTACTGAGCCTGTGCTCTAGGGCCTGCAAGTCACAACTACTGAGGCCCGTGTGCCTAGAGTCCGTTCTCCACAACAAGAGAAGCCATCGCAATGAGAAGCCCGTGCACCGCAACCAAGAGTAGCTCCTGCTCACCGCAACTAGAGAAAGCCCGCGTGCAGCAACGAAGACCCAACGCGGCCAAAAGTAAATAAATAAATAAATTTATTAAAAAAAAAAAAAAGAATGGGAACAAACATCAGCAAATCATTCATCTGATATGAAACTTGTATCCAGAGCATATAGAGAACTCTTATAGTTTAATAATAAAAAGACAAATTATTTTTAAATGGGCAAAGGATTTGAATAAACATTTCTCCAAAGAGGAAATGCAAATGTCTAATAAGCAAATGAAAACATGCTCAACGTCATTAGTCATTTGGGAAATGTAAATCAAAACCACAACTTCGGGTTTCCCTGGTGGCGCAGTGGTTGAGAGTCCGCCTGCCAATGCAGGGGACACGGGTTCGGGCCCCGGTCTGGGAAGATCCCACATGCCGCGGAGCAGCTGGGCCCGTGAGCCATGGCCGCTGAGCCTGCGTGTCCGGAGCCTGTGCTCCGCAACGGGAGGGGCCGCGGCGGTGAGAGGCCCGTGTACCACAAAAAAAAAAAAAAAAAAAAAAAAAGAAAAAACCCCAACAACTTCATAACCACTAGGATAGCTAAAACTAAAAGCCAGACAATAGCAAATGTTAATGAGGATGTGGAGGAACTGGAACCCTCATACATTGCTGGTGGGAATGTAAAATGGTTCAGCAGCTTTGTAAAACCGTTTGGCAGGTCCTCAAAATGTTAAACATAGGGTTAACATATGACCCTGCAATTCCACTCCTAGATACCTACACAGGAAAAATGAAAACATATGTCAACACTAAAACTTGTATACAAATCTTCGTAGCAGCATCATTCATAACATCTAAAATGTAGAAACAACTCAAATGTACATCAGCTGTTGAATAGATAAAGGGTCATATATCCATACAATGGAATTTTTTTTTTTTTTTTTGCGCTACGCGGGCCTTTCACTGCTGTGGCGTCTCCCGTTGCGGAGCACAGGCTCCGGACGCGCAGGCTCCGGACGCGCAGGCTCAGCGGCCATGGCTCACGGGTCCAGCCGCTCCGCGGCATGTGGCATCCTCCCGGACCGGGGCACGAACCCGTGTCCCCTGCATTGGCAGGCGGACTCCCAACCACTGCGCCACCAGGGAAGCCCTGGAATATTATTTAGCAATAAAAAAGGAGTGAAGTACTGATACATGCTACAACATACATGAAAAATGAAAACGTTATGCTAAGTGAAAGAAGCCAGACCAAAAAAACTATATATTGGTCCAGAACAGGCAAACCAGAGACAGAAAATAAATTAGTGATTGTCTTGGGCTGGGGTGTGGTGGGGTATATGTGGGGGTAGAATAAGGAGAGGGCAGAGGGATTGGGAATGACTGCTAATGGGTACAGGTTTTGGGGGTGGGACCATGAAAATAGTCTAAAATTAGATTATGGTGATGGCGGTGCAACTCTATAAATATACTAAAAACCACTCACTGCATTGTATACTATAGGTGTTGAAGTTTAATATATATAAATTACATCATGATAAAGCTGTGAAAAACAAAACCTAAGATACTTTACTAAACAAAACAAAACAAAACAACAACCAACTCTCACCAGGATACTGTCGTCTTCTTTGATAGGAAAGGGTCTGTGTTTTATAAACTCTGTAATTTCAGCAGCACCTACCTCAGTACCTGGCCCATGGAGTACTTGATAATAATTGAATAAAAGGAAGGAAGGAAGGAAGGGAGGGAGGGAGGGGAGAAGGGGGGAGGGAGGGGAGGGGAGGAAGGAATGGATGGATACGACTGTGATATTCCTTCAAAAACTATTCACTTTCTATAGTGTGCCGAGAGCTAACATACATTATGACCGGCCCCACCCTGCATATGAGGAAACTGAGTCTCCTAGAACAGGGGTCCCCAACTCCTCGGCCTGTTAGTAACCCGGCCGCACAGCAGGAGGTTAGCGGAGGGCGAGCGAGCGAAGCTTTATCTGCCCCTCCCCATCGCTCGCATTACCGCCTGAACCACCACCCCACTCCCCTTGCCCCACCCCCATCCATGGAAAAATTGTCCTCCATGAAACTGGTCCCTGGTGCCAAAAAGGTTGGGGACCGCTGCCCTAGAGGATCAGTAACAGACTCAAATCCATATACTAGTAGTGAATGGCAGAGGGAAAATCAGAACCCAAGGCTGTATACACCGAAGCCAATAGCCTGTATATTAATTTCTATAATTCTGGTGGTGAGGCTTAAGGACAGATTTCAAAATATAGGGGTGAATCTCAGCTATCTTGATATGAGTAAGAGAACTGTAGATGCATGTGCATCAGGGCATCGATGGGGGCACTGGGAGGGGAAGGAAAGGGATAACTGCTGAAAATCCATGTTAAGTGTCACTGGGGTTCAAAGGGGCCCAGTAAATAATAACCTTAACTTCACTAAAGTTCTGAACCAACTGAGAAGTAAGACAAAAGGGTCAGCAGATGCAGAATTAAAGCGTTGGGTTAAATTCATGGGCTTGGGGCCTTTGTGAATTGCACAGGGCCCTGTACTTGGTTTAATGTTCTGCCATCACCATCTTGAAATTTTCAGTGACTCATTTTGTACTGGGTCCCCCAAATTACGTAGCTTACAAAAATGTCACCTGAAAAATGTCACCTTTATTACTGTTATAAGGGATCTGTGGCTTGTGTGTGAGTGACAACTTCTCACCTCCAATCTAGACCTTGGGCAGCCCACCTAAGGGAAAGTTTGAGTCTGCAACACATATGCATGTTTCCGTCTCCCAGTGGTCCTGGTGGAGAGAGAAAGAAAGAAACCAGATCCTCCTAGCCAGGACCGTCAATAGAGCATCCCCACCCAGGGGAGAACATACCCCACACCAACCAGGTACCCCATTCCACCTCCCTGGGGAAGGAGGGGCAGGAGGTAAGTCAGAGAAATGCGGAAAGAGGCATTCTCTTTTTACAGGAGTCTTAGTCAAGATTCTTTTAGTTACAAGTAACAGATAGAGTTAAATTAGCCTAAATGGAACAGGAAGTTTGAGGAAGGTGTGGCAGACACTGTTTGTTTTATATGCAACACCAACCCCCTCCCCCTCTTACCTTCTTCCTTGCTGATTTTATTCAGGTGCAGGAAGGATATTCCTTGATTTCACAGCAGCTGTCCTGCCAACCCCACGAATCATAATTGGTCTAAGCTAATCATGGAAAGATAATTCCCCTTTGCCACTCACTTTTCCAGCCTCCCTTGCAGGTAGAGTAGATACTCAACACTGTTCTAGCCAATATAAGAGGACGTCTTCTGCAGAGCCTCTGAGAAAGAGGTATTTCTCTTTATTAACAAAAATTGAGCCCCTTCCTCTCTCCTCTCTTCTTTCTTACTTGATGCAATGATGTGAAAACATGATGTCTAGAGCCATGGCAGCAATATTGAGACCATGAGGCAACAACAAGCACAAGAATGGAAATTCATCATGCTGAGTAGCATAGCCAAAAGGTGGAAAGAACCTGGGTCCTTAATGACATAGCTGAACTGAACACACCCCAACTATGCCTGCCTCCAGACTTTTTAAACGAAAAAAAATGTCCTAATGGTTCAAGCAACTGTCATTTAGGTCGGAGGTCCCCAACCTTTTTGGCACCAGGGACCGGTTTCGTGGAAGACAGTTCTTCCACAGACAGCAGCAGGTGGGGTGGTGGTTCAGGCGGTGATGTGAGCGACAGGGAACGATTGGGGAGTGACTGGGGAGCAGCAGATGAAGCTTCGCTGGCTCACCCGCTGCTCACCTCCTGCTGTGCAGCCTGGTTGGGGACCCCTGATTTAGGTTATCTCTTACTTGCAGTAAAATACATCCTATCTCACACAGGCTTATGTATCACATTCATTGCGAATCTCAAGGAACCCAAGGGCAGCTGCTCTCAAAGGTCAGGAAGCCGGAACAAGAAAGCTGTCATATCCTTAGGGAGTTACTCTTCTAGCCTCATCTCTGCTTCTGAGAATTTGTGTCCTTCTTTCTTCTCTACAGACCAGTTTTCACTGATTCAACATTCACGTGGCAAAGCCTTCCCTGTCTGCATTTCCTGCACCTAAGAGACCAGCTCAGGTTGCCATTGGAGTCTCCAGCTCAATTCCAAAGTCTGGAAGAGAGAATAGGCTTGACCCAGTTGTGAGTCCCATACCTCCCTGGCCCAGTTAATACCATGGAGGCAAGGTCATGTGCTCAAACTCAAATGTGGCTGCGAAGGGCTCACCCAGAAGTGTGGTGTGTGTGACGTTCTCAAAGAAGGGAGAGACAGGGGCTAAAAGATACCCCTAAGTGTCTACCATATTGGGTGAGGAAGAAAGGAAGGGAGATAAAAATCATGTTATGTACTTTAGGGAGTGGGTGAGAAGGGGCCAATCAGCTTGAGAGAAACAGATTCCAACAGCAGGTGAAAAGCTGAGAGGTAAAAGTTATCCCTGGGCATTGCTGAAAATTCCTCAGAAGTCAAATTTCGATCTTGTAAGGACTTTTCTTGAATGAGGAGTGAGGAAAAGAGGTGGGTAAAGAAATAAGAAGGAAAGAAAGGACTGGACCTAGAGAAGAAAAAGAGTTGTCACTGAGAAAATAGAGGGCAGGATTAGGCATTCCTCTAACCTCTCAGCCCAGGCCCACCCCGGAAGAGTGAAAGCCAGGACTTGAGGCTGTTTCAGGCCGAAGTCCCCAGAGAACGTGCGTAGGTGTGCATTCCCTAGCAATAGCTGGCAGCAACGTTTCTGTCTAGAAAAGGTCACTGAAACAGATTGGGGTTAGCCTTAATATTGTTTCCCTACAGAGAACAGAACACTTGCGTGGAGGCCAGAACGCCGCCCTGCAGGTCGCCAGGTTTTCACGTGGCCCGAACTGATAAGTGCAGTAATGGGGCGTCGGCTGCGAGCGGGGCAGTGAGCAGTTCCGAGAAGCGCGAGGGAGGGGGGCTGGGGGCGTGCGGGGCAGGAGGGTGTGACTTCCAAACTCTTTCCCCTCCTGTGCGCTGGGAACGGCAGGGGCGGAAAGGATGTGTTGGCGCAGGCGCTAGCCCAGGAAACTGAAGCCTGTGTTTGGCGAAAGCACCGGAAGGAAGTCGGGGAGGTAAGATAGCAGGGGTTCGGAATGACAGTTGGACAGTTCTTGGAACACAGAAGCTGGGGTCGATTTCCATCCAACTGTCCCTCCCTCCCTCTGTCCCTCCCTCTTTGCCAGCATTCGTACGTGGTCCATCCGCACAGCACTAGCCATCCCCCCACCCCACCCCCGCCCCTTCTTTCATCACTCCGCTCCTTCGGGAGAAATCAAGTCTGTTTTGTTCACTTCAGAACCTCCAGGGTGTGCGCTGCACATAGGAGATGCTCCACAAATGTTTCTTTAATGAGTGAATGGAACTTTGTGCGTAGAACAAATATATAAACAAGACATAAACAAACATACTGATCGTCTGATAAGGGAGTACTCAGGGAGGAAAGTAAACTTTTACGCCATTTCGTCTCTTTGAAATGTTGGATTTGTTTTGTGCTGGTAAAGAATGAGGAGGCAGGGGAAAGATTTGGAACCCCTGGATCAATTAGTGATTTCTCAAATTAATTCGTTCGCGGGGAACTTCTGTTGAAATGACATTTTTACCTGGAAACCTAAACAATTAAAAAAAGATTGAAAACAGGAACAGCAAAACCAACAGCTGCTCTCCTGCCCCATCCTCACGGAAGAGCTGGTTTTAATAAACACTCATTTACTACTACTCCGGGGTTACTGGGAAAGAACTGAAGCCCAGATGGATGTGAACTAAAATTATTGTGGTATGGGACTTCCCTGGCAGTCCAGTGGTTAAGACTCCGGGCTTCCACTGCAGGGGAATGCAGGTTCGATCCCTGATCAGGGAACTAAGATCCTGCATGCTGGGCAGCAGGGCCAAAAAGAAAAAAAAAAAATTATTGTGGTAATCATTTAACAATATATGTTATGTCAAATCATTATGCTGTACACCTTAAACGTA
The DNA here is from genome assembly GCF_011762595.2 of Tursiops truncatus. Lineage (NCBI taxonomy): Eukaryota > Metazoa > Chordata > Mammalia > Artiodactyla > Delphinidae > Tursiops > Tursiops truncatus. Next base: position 25,419,977 of record NC_047035.1, on the reverse strand, counting down.
TACAGTATTGTATGTCAATTATATCTCAATAAAACTGAATAATTTAATTAAAAAAACCCTGAAGCCCAGAGAGGCTAAGTGACTTACCCAGTGTCACACAGCAAAGAAGGAAAGAAAGGGCAACAACTAAAAAAGCACAGGAACTTGACTAAAAGCCATCAGAAAACTATGGCCTGCAGGCCATATTCTGCCTGCCACCTGTTTTTGTACAGCCTGAGAGCTAAGAATATTTTTTATATTTTAGGTATAGCTAAAACTCAAAAGAAGAATAATATTTTGTGACAGGTAAAAATTATATGAAAGTCAAATATCAGTGTCTATAAATACAGTTTGATTAGTACACAGCCATGCCCATTCACTTTCTGCTCCTTTCACACTAAAAAGGTGGAACTGAGTAGTTAGCATGCAAACTGTAAGTGGCCTGCAAACAAACCTTGAAATATTTACTATCTGGCCCTTTACAGAAAACATGTGCTGATTCCAGGTCGCGAATTCTCAGCAGTTCCTTAGGTTTTCGATGGCTTTGGAAGGCCTTAGATGCTGGGGACTGGCTGGGGTATGTGAAGGGTGAGGGGTGAGGGGAGAGAGGACTGCATATATTGGGGTGCTTTTTATTGGCTGCGTTGGGTCTTGGTCGCTGCGCACGGGCTTTCTCTACTTGCGGAGATCAGGGTCTACTCTTTGTTGCGGTGCTCAGGCTTCTCACTGAGGTGACTTCTCTTGTTGCAGGGCACGGGCTCTAGGTGCATGGGCTTCAGTAGCTGTGGCTCGTGGGCTCTAGAGCGCAGGCTCAGTAGTTGTGGTGCACGGGCTTAGCTGCTCAGCAACGTGTGGGATCTTCCTGGACCAGGGCTCGAACCTGTGTCCCCTGCATTGGCAGGCAGATTCTTAACCACTGTGTCACCAGGGAAGTCTGATGTTGGGGTCCTTTGGTTAAAGGTCCGGAAACCAAGGGTGAGTTCAGGGCCAGGTGTAGGTAGTACAGAAAAAAAGGCAGGCCTAATGTAAGGTGGTCTGTGGTAATTAGGAAATCAGGGCCAACCTGACTTCCTGAGACTCTCCCATAATGTGTTCCGGACACTGATCATAAACGAGGGGATTATAAACAAGTTTCTAGGATGCTGCGCAAAGGCTCCCAGCACTGTTAGGAGACTGACTGCACATCGCAAATGATAAGAACGCTCTGGTAATTATGGCCGACAATGTCAGCTCCTCACCAGGCCCTGTCCCTCCTCCTATTATATTAGCTAACACTTACTGAACACTTTCTCTGTGTCAGGCACTATGCTAAGTACCTTTCAAGCATTATTTCCTCTGTGGGCTAGACTTTAATATTCTTATCCCCATTTTGCGGATGAAGAAACTGAAGCTTAGTGAGACTAATGTTACACTTTGGCAACTGAACAAGGAAGTGGGTGGGGTCAGGATTCAAACTCAGGTCAGCCTAATTTGATAGTGTCTTTCTTAAGCAGCACACTGCGTTGTCAGTGAAGGAAGCTGGATATATCTCAGTCCATGCAATGTCTTTGAGAATGATAGAGTGAATCATTCAGGGTCTGATCAGGAAACGGGAAACCACTGTGAGCACTTGAAATAGAGGGAGTTTAATGCAGAGAATTGGTGATAGAAAAGCTGAGAAGCCCGAAGGAGAAGCCCGAAGGAGACAGCCCAGAACTTAGCAATGCCAGGCAGCTACCAGAGCTCCTCAGCTGCAAGGGTGTCTTCGCCTGTTCAAGCTGCTATAACAAAATGCCACAGACTGGGTGGCTTACACAACAGAACTTTATTTCTAACAATTCTAGAGGCTGGGAAGTCCAAGATCAAGGTGCCAGGGAGGTAGAATTCATTCTGAGGCCTCTTTTCTAGGCCGCTACCGACTCACTGTGTTGTGTGTGATGGGGGAGAGAAGGGGTGGGAGGGAGGGAGAGAGAGAGAGAGCTCTCTGGTGTCTTTCTTAAAAGGATCAGTATTCCATCCTGATGACCTCATTTAACAGTAATCACCTCCATAAAAGACCTACCTCCAGTACAGTCATGTTGAGGGTTAGGGCTTCAACATATTTGAATCTGGGGCGACACAACCATTCAGTCTGTAAGGAAGGGTAAAAAAGGAAGGTGGTGTTATGGAGACCAGGGATGGGGTCAATTGGTTTAAGTCATAACTGTGGAGGGCCTGCCCAGCAGGAGGTAGAGGCACTGAAAAGATTCAGCAGCTGCTGGGACTTCCCTGGTGGTCCACTGGTAAAGAGTCTGCCTTGCAGTGCAGGGGATGCACGTTCGATCCCTGGTCAGGCAACTAAGATCCCACCTGCCGCAGAGCAGCTAAGCCCGCATGCTGCAACTATTGAGCTCACGCGCCTCAACTAGAGCCTGCGTGCCACAAGCCACAGAACCCACGTGCTCTGGAACCTGCGTGCCACAACTACAGAGCCCATGCGCCCTGGAGCCTGCGCGCCACAACTAGAGAAGAGAAAACCTACACGCCACAACTACAGAGAAGCCTGCGTGCCACAACGAAAGATCCTGTGTGCCTCAAGGAAGATCCCGCATGCCGCAACTAAGACCCAATGCAGCCAAAAATAAATTAAGTAAATAATAAATAAATCTTAAAAAAAAAAAAGATTCAGCAGCTGCTACAGATGCTGTTCAAGGCAATGAGAAAAGGGGAAAACACTCTGGCCTTTCCCTTTCTCCCACCTCCTGATTTCCTGTCTTCTATTGGCTAGGCCCAGCAGGAAGCCAGCTGACTCAGGAAGTCGTGGGAAATGCAGTCTACAGGAGCCAGTCCTGCTTTGGCACAGAGCAGGGGGAGTAGGTAAATAGATCTGGGGCTTGGACTGGCCCAAGGAGCTTCATAGAAATTCTCCTGCTCTGTGCTTGACAAACATAGCTTAGGTTGTCATTACTCAAGAGCCGTGGTGAGTTGCCTACCAAGAACTCATGATGAATTTAAGTATAAATTCAACATACATGTAATGAAAACACTCCTAAAATATGTGGGTTTTTTAAAGGTGCCAAAAGACATACACACACACACATATATTTATGTATAAATATATACCGTGATCCCGCCTGTGTATGTCTTACAGTAATTAACACTATAGCTATTGTAGTAGACAACCCCAAAGACTCCATAGCTTTACAGGATAGCAGTCTAATGTGGGTTAGAGGTTCTTCCGAGTGGCTCCCCTTCCAGTGATGACTTATGATGGGATCCTCCTATCATGTAACTGTGCCCCCTTAGAGTCCTTCATTTCCAGGCAAACATAGAGAGCCATACATATAGCAGAAGGGCTGTGCAGAAAAGTGGGCAGGTCCCCTTAGGGGATCCTTCTGGAAGTAGTATATATCACTTCTGCCCGCCTTCCACTGGCCCGAGCTGTCACAGAGTTCCAACTTAATTGCAAAAGAGGCTGAGAAATGTAGTCTTTCTGCAGGCCCAGGAAGAAGAAAAGGGCTTGATGAGCCACTGTGTTTTTTGGGGTTTTTTTTTGCGATACGCGGGCCTCTTATTGCTGCAGCCTCTCCCGTTGCGGAGCACAGGCTCCGGACGCTCAGGCCCAGCGGCCATGGCTCATGGGCCCAGGCGCTCCGCGGCACATGGGATCCTCCCGGACCAGGGCACGAACCCGTGTCCCCTGCATCGGCAGGCGGACTCTCAACCACTGCGCCACCAGGCAAACCTCCGAACCACTGTGTTTTTTAAAAAATAAGCAAACATATGCTTGTGTGTGCATAAAAATGTTTCTGGAAGGATATACATAAGCAGGACCAGCTACATAATTTGGGGGCCCAGTGCAAAATGAAAATGCTAGGTCCTTGTTCAAACGTGATTAAGAATTTCAGATGGTAATGGTAGCACATTAAACCAAGTGCAGAGGGCTGAGCGTGGGGGTCTGGGTGACTGCAGAGGTAGTACACCAATGAAGCTGGCCCTGATAAGAAACTCCTAACGGGATTACTTCTGTAGAGTGGTACTGGGAATTGGGGCAGGGAGGGAGAATTTGCTTATCATTTTATACTCTGGCATTTTTTTCCAGGTACATGTATTATGGCAATAATTTAAAAATATTTCACTCATAATGGATTTGAGCTGAGACATACACAGCCACCTTAAAGGGGCAAAATGCCTTTCAGGTTAGCAGAACTTGACACAATAGCTTGATTGAAGCCATTGGCTTATCTCAAGAAAGAATATGTCTGTTGGAAAGGGGTTTGTTCAGCAATGGGTACTTAAAAAAGGATATGCAAAAAAGCAAACATTGACAGTGCCCCATCTAAGCTTTGTCCTGGGAGGGTGATACATGTGTATCTATATATCTGTAATTTTATGTATCATAGTATCATATAAAGAGAGCATTTTATGAGTATATAATTATTTTATGAGTTTAAATTTACGGCATTTACTGGACTTCCCTAAATTTACTGGCACAGTGGTTAAGAATCCGCCTGCCAATGCAGGGGACACAGGTTCGAGCCCTGGTCCGGGAAGATCCCACATGCCGCGGAGCAACTAAGCCCGTGCATCACAACTATTGAGCCTGCACTCTAGAGCCCGCGAGTCACAACTACTGAAGCCCGCGGTGAGACAACTACTGAAGCCCATGCACCTAGAGTCCATGCGCCACAACTACTGAAGCCCGTGCACCTAGAGCCCATGCTCCGCAACAAGAGAAGCCACCGCAATGAGAAGCCTGTGCACTGCAACAAAGAGTAGCCCCTGATCGCTGCAACTAGAGAAAGCCCGCGCGCAGCAACGAAGGCACAACGCAGCCAAAAATAAGTAAATAAGTAAATTTATGGCATTTACTTCTCAATGAATGAGAAAATGTAAATCATTCTGATACACAGAAAAAAAATTGAAATTTTTGCAATCTGTTGTGATATCAGAGGCATCAGAGTTAGTATTTTTGCTTTGTTTGCCCATGTCTTGGTCAGGATAAGTTAGATTATGCTGCCGTAACAAATGATCCCAACATCTCAGTGACATGTAACAAAGGTTTATTTCTCATTCAGGCTCTATATCCAGCAGGGAACAGACTCTGCTCCATGTTGCCTTCACCTCAGATCCTGGCTCTCCTCATTGTGGTCCAGAGAAGAGAGAACAACGATGAACGTCTGTTAGCTCTTAGAGCTCTGGCTCTGAAGTGACACATATCACTTCCACTTGCATTTTACTGTCCCAAACAAATCACATGGTCAAGCCTGATGTCAACAAGGCAAGGACATATAATCTCATCCAAGGGAGAAGCAGTGAATACTCTTAAACAACAGTACAGTCTACCACAGCAAGACACTACAGAAACTGGATTCATTAGAAATGATAAAAGTTCACCTGACAATCTCAAGGATTCTAATTAAATGAATCCCCAAGCTTGAAGTAAAAATGAGAAAGTTTATTTCAAAGATGAATCACTAGGTACTAAGCTTATTCTTATCATAAATATAAAAGTCAGATAAGAAGCACCCATCTTAGAACAAACATTAAGCTCTCTATATTATGTTACTATCACCATGTGATGTGTTAAGTATTCATGTTTTATTGCCCGACTGATTCTTACCCTGTGATAAGAGCAAGTCTCTAGGAGATAAACCTGACCTTTGCTCAGTATTCAATTGAGTGCACAGGGCATGTGCTCCTGTGGTGTACCCACTTGGATAATTTCCCATGAGCATACATGCCCAGGTCTAGTATTTTCAATAAAAACCAGTACAGAACCACAGTCTTCTCTGTCAGTGTCCCATTTACAAGGTGTTCAAGTATATTCATAGACGTGCCAGGAAAACCCATCCCAAGGACTGCTCCAAAGTCTAGCTGCACTAGTTACCATGCTGTGGTACCCGAATAAAGAAATAGGGCTTGGAAATTCGAATACCTGAAAAGGTCAGGTGATAACTTTAGTGATAAAAAGGATGACAAAGAGCCCTTGGCCTTCAAACTCATTGTCAGCAGGCTAGGGGGAAGGGAGGAGACTGACAAAGGGAAGAATCTGAGCTTCTAGGAAAAGCAGGTGCTACTCAGCTCCAACCAGTGGTTGCTATGCAGAAAAAAAAAAAAAACACCTTTTTTTCCTTAAGTTGCAAATTAAATTTATGTGTGAAACCTGCTGATTTTAAATTTTGTCACTAATTCAAATTTTTGAATAACTGTGTGAGCCAATCTAAACACTGTTGTAGGCTAAGCTTCGAGCTATCAATCTGCCATCTCTGAAGTAGGTAAACCAGGATAGAGAGATTTGGAGGAGGGAGGAGAAATCTGGAGAGAAGTAGAGAAGGACTCCGGAAGGAGGGAAGGTGGAATGGAGCAGAGCAGCAGGAGGAAAGGGATGGGGACAGATCCTAGAGGGAGAGGGACCTGGGAAAAAAGACAGAGATGTTGAGACAGAATATTTAGAAAGCTTCATGATGTGTAAACTCTTCACTCTTCTTTTCATAAAACCTTCAGGAAAATAAGACTTTCAGCAAGGCGCTTTGGGAGTCAGATCTGTGCTTTCTTTGTACAGTGGTCCCTCGGTTCCAGGACCCCTGCGGATACCTAAGTCCAAGGATGCTCAAGTCCTCTATGTAGGATGGCTAGTACAGTGGGCGCTGCGTATGTGGGATGCAGACCCTGTACATCACTGTGTTGAGACTGGCTGCAAAGAGGCCCAGTTACATTTGAGTTGTGTTTGAGACTCCACATAATGCCCCTTGTTCTGAGTCCAGATCGCAATCCAGTTTCCCAGATGGGAGGAGAGGCCGGGGAGGTGGGAGATTCAGAGCTTGGGTCTCAGAGGCAGGAAGAACTGGGTTTGAATTGTGGGTCCACCGCTTATTTGCTCTAAACATTTCTGAACCCCAATGCAAAGTGGGGATAAAAATAGTACCCACTGTATAGTGTTGTAGAGAGACTTACTTATGAAGATAAAATGCTCAGCACAATACCTAGCACACGGTATGCACTCAACAGAGTAACTGTAATTGTTATCGTTACTATTTATATATTATTATTTTCCTTTGTAGTCATAAGCGCATAGGGAGAGAACTTGCTGGTCAGCAAACACAAGTAGCCTATCCATCCATTTACAAGTTTTACTTCTTACTAGAAAATGATTAAACAGCTCTCCTGGTTTTATACATCGGTCTCTCGGGGTTTGGTGGTGTGAATCAGCCATTGGGGCATGAGTCCTGCTTTACACAGTCTGGCATTTTCCCTTTTGCTGAGAAATTTACCCTTAGTGCCTCCCACTCTGGAGGAATTATTCCCACAGTCTGTGGGCTTCTCTGGGCGGGAACCAGGTATCAGCTTCACAGTCCGAGCTTCTGGAAGGGATGAAAGCCTGCTGTCTGCTGAAGTGGCTTCGTCTCCCTCTCTCCCTAAACCCTGTGCCATGGTCTGCTCAGTTGTAAAGGGAAGAGAGCAAATTACCCAAGAGAGCAGTGTTTCATTACTATGGAGGGAAATACCATGTCGCTTGGCTCCCTTAGTTTTGGTAATATGAGTAGGTAGGAACTTAGCTCTGAGCAAATAGTATAAGATGACGTTCCTATGGCTTTAATAAAAGCCACTTTATACATAGACCTTTTATGACCAATTGGTATAAGGACCTCAGGAATCTTCTGGAACCAAAGGTTCCAATATTCCCTATCCCTGTTCTTAGTCTTCCCCCATGGAAGTATGAGAATTCTGTTCAGGTGAATCTGGTTGGTTTTTGACCTGGATCTTGTAGCAGCATTATTGTTTCAACCCAGGACTGCTGGAATAAAATTACCACGAGATAGGTCTTCATTTACAATTCAGACTAATATGGAATCACACACACACACATCTGGAATGCTACAAACCAAACTGAAAACAGTGATTATCTTGTTCAGGTGGGATGGCTGGCAACTTTCACTTTCACTTTAAACGTGTATGCTTGCATTTTTCACAAGACTGTATTACTTTCATAATCAGGAAGAAAAAAAATGATCCTGTACTTCCATTTTGAAGAAAAAAAGGAAGAAATGATAGCAGCCTAGTCACTTGAGTATTTCGGGTGGACAAAAAAGTGTTAATTTAATGCTCGTTGCCTAAATTAGAGGACAGAGAGCAGAGAAGGCAGGCAGTCGGGAGAAAGGAAGGAGGGAGCAGGGATGACACACGCTGGTCCCGCCAGGGGAAGGGGGACAGCAGGGACTGTGGGCAGCCCTCCGGGGCACAGAGAGTCCTGTGGGAGCAGCTGGCTGTGTTAGCACAAACCCTGACAGGTCGCCAATTTGGGTTATTAATTTAGAGATGGGGAATCAGGGATCAGTTGTTTTGGCAAATAGCTCAAAGTTACACCCTGTTTCTTATTCTT